>NC_046316.1:2694816-3894816 GCF_009819535.1 Lacerta agilis | reverse complement strand
AAATGGAGGAGTAGTACAATCCCTGAAGGTATGGAACTGTTATTCTTCCTTTCTTCCAAGGGGTATAGTTTTGACAAGAGTAGGTGAATCTTTTGTGACTTGGCACACATTGTTGGCACATCACTACATTTTGTAATTTTTTTCAGTTAGTGCAAAAATGCATGATGGCTATTTTATTATTATTATTATTATTATTATTATTATTATTATTATAACATTGGTACAGTGAAACTTTAAAAAATGAAAAGGGATTATAGCACTACTTCAAATAAATTATTAAAATGCCTCTTCTTTTCCAGCCACTAGCATTTTACTAATTCCCCCTCCCCAACCTTCAATCTCAAAACATGCCTTAAAAGCCGTGGGAGAAATTGGACAGCCATACTTTAATAAATAAGCACTATAGTGCAAATTAAATATCTTTTTTAAAAAGGCTGCATTGGTGAATTATACCTTCTATGCCCAGAGTGCCATGTTCTATCCCTGCTGGGCTAAATACAGCAGGATTGACATGTTCTAATGTTTTATTCCTTTTCCTTCCATTAAATGCTATTTATTTGTGGAAATTATTTCACATACAGGCAGCCCCCCATTTGGGCATGTTCAATAAGTATGTGACCATGTATATGTGCATCGTGCTGAACAGGAAGTGACCCGGAAATGTCATAAAGATGTCACTTAAGGGAGGGGGTTGTTGCAGGCTTTTTCAATGGGTTTCAATTATACATGATTTCACAGACGCGTGTCGTGCCTCAGAACGTAACCCCCATGTTAATGGGCGACTGCCTGTATTCACCTCTATCAATTTCCCCCATGTAATATAAGATGATTTAAGAAAACAAAAAATGTGTGGAAATGTTAATAATTTTTTTACTTTTAGGATAATGGCAGGAAAAGTAAAATGGGTTACTGACATAGAGAAATCTGTGCTTATAAACAACTTTGAGAAGAGGGGATGGGTCCAAGTGTCAGAAAATGAAGACTGGAATTTTTACTGGTAAGTAGTGTGTGTGTATTTTTTTAAGTATGTTGTGGAACATGTTACATACATAATAACACTTATATTGGAGGAAGCACCATTGAACTGAAAACCTCCCAATACAAATTAACCTGGACCCTGAAGCAGATTTCTCTGCAGATGTCTTAAAGTTATCTGATGACTTTTTCTTCTGATCATATTTAACCCAAAGGCCAGCCTGATTCCTATCAGGTTGTGAGTTGCGTATTTTGGTGGAAGCTCGGTGACAATTTTCTCTTCACAGGATGAGCGTGCAAACTATTCGAAATGTTTTCAGTGTGGAGACTGGTTACCGCCTCTCCGACGACCAGATTGTCAACCATTTCCCAAACCACTATGAGCTCACCCGAAAGGACTTAATGGTAAAAAATATTAAGAGGTACAGGAAGGAATTAGAAAAAGAAGGCAGCCCTCTTGCAGAGAAAGATGAAAATGGAAAATACCTTTACTTAGGTGAGTTGTCTTGGCCAATTCAACTATTTGTATGTGCATTTTAAACACCAGACATGCCTCCGTAGCATGTATTATATAATAGATATTCAGAAATTTGGATCTTTGCCATCCAGTTCACACATGTCATTCAATCACTGTTTAACTTTCTGTGGAGCAGGGTGTCTGGTGCAGCTGCTCCAAAAGGCCATGGTTCGTTCTCCCTCCCCCCTTCTAATGGTGAGGAAACAATCAGAGGCAGGCTGGATATTTTGTGCAAACCAGTCCTTGTGGTTTGATTGTCTCCTAACAAATCATGATGGGGTTTGTTCTTGGCTTACCATTGTGGTTTGGTAGGCGACAAGGTCTGCTCTTGGCTTACCGTAATATTTTGTTGGGAAACGTGTGTGAAGCGGCACACGCTGTGTGTATAACAGCAAGCCAACCTCTGGTTTGATTTCTCGCTGGTGGACTGAAGGGAGGAACAAAGTGTGCATTTCTTAAGCCATACTGAATCTTATACTGTGATTTAAAGTGGCATCTGAACCAGGCCTGTGGTTTTTCAGTGAATTCTGCAGTTCATCTCTCTCTGGGTCTTGCTCTGCTCAAGGTAAGTGACCACATGCACAACAGTTCAGCAGCTGTTAAGGTGAAATGTAAGCACTTCAAAAGCTCTTAATTCTGTACAGCACATATTCTCAGGTAGTAGGTAGTAGGGTATCTTCAGTGTGAGGGTCTGAGGAACAAATCTATTTCATGAAAGATCCCCTAAAGAGGCAAGTTGAGAGTGGTTCTTTGCCAGTCCAGGGTGTATATGAGAGAGCATTCAGATAAAAACATCAGTGTAATGTGCAAGGAGACTCACTTGTTTCTTTTCCCTGAAGTGATTTTTTTGAACCACATCTCAATTAAAATACAACTGAGACACGAGGGCTCAGATACATTGCTTTGAGGCCAGTACTTAGCCCAACAGGCCGTGTGTCAGTCGTGAATCAGCTGAGACCGATTTCTGAAAACGTCACATGGACAAGGTTTCTAAAGCATATTTTTGCTGATTTAAAAGAGCAGACATATTGAAAACAGCCTTATTGCAAGTCTTACTACAGTTTTCCAAGAGTGTGAGAAAAGATGTAATTTGTCCAAGATCATGAGAGGCCGGTAATGGAGCAGGTTTTTTAAATGGAGCAGTACGTTTCCAGACACAGTTCAAAGTGTTGGTGCTGACCTTTAAAGCCCTAAACGGCCTCGGCCCAGTATACCTGAAGGAGCGTCTCCACCCCCATCATTCAGCCCAGACCCTGAAGTCCAGCGCCGAGGGCCTTCTGGCAATTCCCTCCTTGTGAGAAGCGAAGTTACAGGGAACCAGGCAGAGGGACTTCACAGTAGTGACGCCTGCCCTGTGGAACGCACTCCCATCAGATGTCAAAGAAATAAACAACTATCTGACTTTTAGAGGACATCTGAAGGCAGCCCTGTTTAGGGAATCATTGTATTTTAATATTCTGCTGGAAGCAGCCCACAGTGGCTGGGGATTTATTTATTTAAAACAATGTTTGGTCTTTCCAAGAGCATTAAAAACAGACATGGCATTGTTGGGGCCATCAGATGTGGAGCTTGCAGTCTGATCCTAACCAAGTTGACTTGGGTATAAGCCCAGTTGATTTCAATAGGATTTACTTCCCATTATGTATGCCTGGGTTTGCAGCCTTATTTGGCCATCTAGAACCAGACTTTTCCCATTATGCTTTTAGCATTACTATACTATAAGTTGAGAGAACGCAACTCCATTCTTAATATACTTAATATCAGTTAAGGTTTATACAGTAGAGACTTTCAGTAACTTGATAGTGAAGTTCTGCAGATACTTTTCAACTCTTGATAATCCTCTTAAGGTGGCGAACAACAAAAAAGTTATTTCTCTGTCACATGTTAATTGGTCTAAACTATCCAAGCTTCTTTCTACTCTAGTATTAAACATGGAGTGCAGGATGAGCCCTGTCACTGCCGTCACCTTAACTAACCAAAAATGTAGACTAGGATAGAATGTGAACAGGACTGTGTTTCCCCCTTTAGTTTTATGTGTTGATGTATATCATGTATTAAATATTTTTAGATCATAAGTTCCTTTGGTACCGGTTCTTTGCAAAGCACTGTGTACTTAGATGGCACTCTCTCTATATAACTATGCTATATTAAGTCTTGGTTTTCCTTGTTGCGTTTTAGACTTTGTGCCTGTCACCTTTATGCTCCCAGCTGATTACAATTTATTTGTTGAAGAATTCCGTAAAAACCCTTCCAGTACTTGGATTATGAAACCCTGCGGAAAAGCTCAAGGGAAAGGAATATTCCTTATCAACAAACTTTCCCAAATTAAAAAATGGTCTCGAGACAGCAAAACATCCACGTATGTTTCTTCACAAAGGGGGTGGGGTCTTGTTTTACTCCTTGTTGCAGTCTAGCACATTTGTATGAATTTGTGACTTTCTTATTTTGCTGGAAGGTCATTCATAAATGCTTCAAACAGTCATTACAGATTACAGGGCACTTTACGTGTGTAAGATAAAAATGAATCTAGAAATAAGTGTACAGGAAATATGGGGCCTATAATATTGCAAGTTTTGGCACTGATTGGTGTAATTGCATGAAATGATTTTAGTGCTCTTTTTAAAGGAAGTGGAAGCTGTTTTGGGAAGCACCAAATGACTATTAACTGTGGTGGATAGAGTTTTAAGAATATTCTTAAAACTTTTTGCCAGATTAAGACAAAAGCTATTATATTTAAAATCATTAATTTACATTAATGAGTCCTTGGAACTTCTTCCTACAAAGTGTCCCGTAGCCGCAAGAAGCACATTGGTAGTCCTTGCTTTTAAATATTTGCGGTATAGGGAAGTTCTTTCTTTTCTTGGAAAGATTTCATTAGTCCTATCTGTCAGCTCTTCTTGTTCAACAGTTCTGCATATAGCACTAAAATGAAACTGCTTTTGTTACTTTTCTAGAGCTAATTTAAAAAATAAAAGCAAACAGTTGGATGCAACTAGCACATTTTAAATAATAAAATATACCTTTCCCTAGGTTTATATCTCAGTCCTCTAAAGAAGCTTATGTGATTTCTCTGTATATCAATAATCCTCTACTGATAGGTGGGAAGAAATTTGACCTCCGCCTGTATGTTTTAGTGTCTACTTACCGTCCTCTGAGATGCTACATGTAAGTTGTCCAAATTCTGATAATGCCCCTCTTTCAGGGTCAGAAGTGCCACTCTGGAAATAAAAAGTGATGGAGGGTAATTTTCATCCAGAGTTGTGAGGAAGTTGTATTTTAACTTGTTATATTTCCCTATGCGTATTGGCGAGCTAGAGGGGAATGGAGATTTTGAGTAACCCTGCTAAGTTTGTCAGATGACATTCTCCAAAATAACCCCATCAAGAAATTGTCTTATGTATCCCAGCAGGGCATATCATAAAGAAAACAACCATTTGTTTGTTATTTCCCCCACCCTCATAATTTCAGTATGGAGAATTTGTTTGACCCGGTTTGCACTGACAGAAAACTCCTACAAAGGCAGGCAGTTAGCAGTCATCTTCTCCCTGCAAGTCTGGATCCAACCTCTGTTGCTCATTCTCCCAGCTTGCAGGTGGTGGTTGTTTTGCTGGAATTCACTTTTGTGCATTTTGGCATTGCCTCAAAACTTGACTTTCTCACTGTTTGCTGCTGATTCTTGTTTGCAAATAAGTACCAATTTATTCTGAGAGAGAGGTTCTACATTTTTCACTTTCCTTCATTGAAATCTGTTTCTTTATTCCATATTGGCCAAGATGTATTTAGAAACTTTTGAAGTGCTTTAGTCTAAACCTTTTGGAACTAATATTCTAATATCTAGCTTTTAATAGTATCTCTGTATTTTGCTGAGAATCTCAAAGAATTCTGAAATAATAGTTTGAAGAAACTATTCTTATTCTCTATCATGGTTTGGATATGTATACAGGATAGGAGCTAGATTGCTTAATATGTATTTTAAAAATCAGTCTCCTAATCAGTTGAGTCATAACACCAGGTTGTTGGGTTGTTGTTCTTTTGGGATGGGGGGGGGGGAATCCAGGAAGTAATAGACCAGGCTTCCTCAAGCTCAGCTCTCCAGATGTTTTTGGCCTACAACTCCCATGATCCCTAGCTAGTAGGACCAGTGGTTGGGGATAATTGGAATTGTAGTCTCAAAACATCTGGAGGGACGAGGATGAGGAAGCCTGTAATAGACCAGCAGTCAGAATTCTGCATTCTTTGAGAACTTTCGGATGAATATCATCTAGCCCTGGCACCTTGTTAACTTCTAAATCTTTCCCTTTAGCGGACACAATATTTTGATGCACTAATAGAAAAAAATAAACAGGATTGCAAAAAGCATTGTGGAAAATTTAATACCTCCTTAATAACATTGATATTCATCATTATGAAATTGGTCAGTAAAATCCTAATCAAGGTTATAGTGCAGGATGCAGTGAGGATTGCAGCTGCTGTTTCCAGAATGTATTCAGGACATTATGATGTATTTAGTTGTTGTCTCCATAATAACTGTTGCTGTAATGTATCCATTTATTGCTGCAATACATCCATTTATTGGATTAAAAGGAGTTTATTCATTTTTTTAAAAAAAAATGCATATGCCAGCTTTTGATACCAACATTTCCAGGACAGTTTATAAGTTAAAATAAATAAATAAATTGGTGAACAAGAAAACCTGCCCCCCTTTTTTCCATTTCAGGTATAAACTTGGGTTTTGTCGCTTTTGCACAGTAAAATACACGCCAAGTACAAGTGAATTAGACAACATGTTTGTGCATCTTACCAATGTTGCCATTCAGAAGCATGGGGTAAAGTTGGAACATTTTCGTATAATGTATATTTAAATTATTTTAAATAAATTTATAAACTGAACTTATGTAATAAAAATAAAAATCAGTCCCTTGATTACAACCTCTTTCCCATTGTTGGTTTAGTGGACTTAAAGTAAGTGCTGTTAATCCCTGGGAGTTCTACCTCTGAGAGGAACAGGGTTCTCCTAACAACTCTCAAACTCTTAGCAAACTACATTTCCCAGGCTTTTTTGCGTTGGAGGGGGGGTAATGATCTGTTTAAAGTGGTACGATTCTGTTTAAAATGCATAGTGCAGATGGGGCCAGTGTCTCTGCTTCTCCAACTAGCTATCCTGCATATAAAACCTAATTGGAGACCATTGTGACAACTCCCTTTATCTATTCTTTCACAACAGTATTGCTGTCCTTACTTACTTGAGAGTCTGGCTTGTGAACCTCCTGCTCTATTAGATCAACAAAGAACTGTTTGGAAATTGTTACAAGTGTGTTTGCAGCTATAATTTTTGATTTGACGCCTTGCCTCTGCAGGACGATTACAATCACATCCATGGCGGTAAATGGACGGTGAGCAATCTGCGCTTGTATTTAGAAAGCACTCGTGGGAAAGAGGTCACCAACAAGCTGTTTGATGAAATTCACTGGATAATTGTGCAGTCACTGAAAGCTGTTGCAGTGAGTAGAGAAACAAAAGAAAAAAATATGTTTTATAATGCTTCCTTCTGCTCTTCCCAGTTTGAATATTGAGGCTGTAAATATGTGTGCTTATCTTTTCAGTGTCCTTTAAAAAAAAAAGTCCACAGAGTTTATTAAGCTTGGCAGTACGCTAATTGTGTACAAATAAGGAATATATAAGAACATAAAAATATCCCTGCTGGATCAGGCCAGTCCAGTATCCTGTTCTCACAGTAGCCAGCCAGGTGCCCATGGGAAGCCTGTAGTTAGGACCTGATTGCAACCGTATTCTCCACTTTCCGGAAACTGGTTTTCGTTTTCTGAACCATACTGCCTCTGATCATTGGCTAGGAGACACCGACAGCCTTGTCTTCTGTGAATTTGTCTACACCTCTTTTAATGCCAGCAAAGTTGGTGGCCATGGCTTTCCATTGTAGGAGCAAATCCCATAGTTTCTCCTGTGTGAAGTCCTGTCTGTTTGTCATGAATCTTCCAACGTTTAGCTTCACTGGATCTCCATGAGTTCCTTGTGTTACGAGGGAGAAAGACTAATTTATCCCCTTTCTGCATGCCCTGGCATTTCTATCCTGTCACCTTTTATTTGCCTCCTCCCCTCCCAAATTAAAAGGCTCTATATGCTGAAACCTTTCCTCTTGGGAAGTTTCTCCATTCCCTCTTTTTGGGGGGGATGTTACGGTGAAATATTAGATATTAAAACTAATATTAGATATTGTTGATTGTGGGAAATTAACTGACACGATGAACAGGATGATGTGAAGGGAAGGCCACCACGAGGCATTCTCGGGGGCTCCTTTTATTGAAAACTCACAGCTAGGTTAAACATTAACATACAGAGAGAACTCCGAAGTACCAAATAAGGAATGGTATGCCTTCTAATACCAAATATGGAAGTTGCTCCTTTGGCTACACCCACATGACATCTTCATTGTGTACGTGCTCTCCTCTCACTTACTCACCCCTTCCCGCTGAACACCTCATGATCCCCCAGTACTTTTGCACCTATTCCTTTGTTCTCCTGCTCTGCCTAAACATGTGTTTCCCAACTTGGTGCCCACAATGCCCACAGAGCCATATGGTGTGCCAATTGAGGGCTCTGTAGCTTGGCTAATTAGTGTGGTATCTTGGTTAATTAGTGTGGCATGCCAACACATATATTAATTATTCTATCTCGATAGAGAGGCGTGGCATGCCAGCGCCTGGCTAAACTATAATTCCTACAGGGGGACGTTTCCTCTTTTGAACTCAAATGTTCCTGTGTTCACGTTTATTGAATGTAATAGTACTATGGTCACTCCTTCCATTCAGTCCAACAACACTTTACATCTCATACTTGGTCTTGGGTGTCACTTAAGATTAAGTCCAGGGTCGCCATCCCTCTGGTCGGTCCAAGGTCCCAGTCAGTTAGGGTTTCTATAAACATTACCTTTTTTGCCAAGGCTGGAATGCGTATGTGTGTGAGGGTAGTTGAAGTCACCCATTGCTGCAGCATTAATGCATGAGCATTTTGGTCAGGGGGCAATTTTTTGTATGATTGAAAAATACTTTTTATTAAGAAGTATTCCTTGGTCCTCATCACCAGGTTGAGGAATATGATCACGTGGCAGCTGCATCCTTGAGCCTGGCAACCACCCCCTTCAATGCAAAGCAAGAGTTGGACAGGATCTTTTGAGCTTTGGGGGTTCTTAAAAGCAGGATGATGCCAGACACCCTCCTTTGAGTCCTTTATGGGGGGAGTGAGCAGCTGGGTTAGTGGCAATAACAAGAAATAGCCCGTCAAACTTTTTGGACCCCCTTTTCTAGCCCACAAAATGATTGTTTGTACCATTTATTGAGGGCGCCCCACAGCTGACAGCAGCCTACCAAAATTGGAAGCATGTAACTGAAATGCCTTGCAAATTATTTCAGGAGTCTTAGTCACACTCCGTAGCTAGTAAAATCGTACCATGTTCATGTCCATTTTCAACTCTTTCAGCCTGTAATGAACAATGATAAACACTGCTTTGAATGTTACGGATATGATATCATCATTGATGACAAGCTAAAGCCGTGGCTTATTGAGGTAAGCAGAGTTATCTTGACGTTGCAGGTTTCCTCTGAAAAGCAGTGTGGGAAAAGGGTCCTGCTCATTGGCACCTAAGGGATTCCCCTTCTCGGGACTACAGAAAAATGGGTAGCAAAGCGACTCTAAATGGGAACACCTTTGCTTTTGAGTAATACTCATAAAAAGGTGTCTTACAATGAATCCGGGCCATTGGTCCATCTAGTCTAGCACTGTCTGCCGTAGCTGTTGCTCTCCAAGGCCTTCAACGTAGATATGAACCCAGGGCAACTATTGTGACCGAAATACGGCATCATAGCAACTTGGCAAACTTGGCTGTCTCGATTCATGAAAATCAGGGGCACGTTCCCAGATCCACAACTCTGCCTTGCAGAAAAACCTTGTTAGATAAGGGGAAGGGAACCTTTGGCCCTCCCGTTGTTGCTGAGCTAAAACTCCCATCGTTTTTGGTCCATTGGCCATGCGGGCGCTGAGTCTGATAGAAGTGGGAGTTTGTGGAAGGCTCTTGCCTGGCATTTCATTACCCATCTTTAGGCGCCAGGCGAAAACGTTGCTCTGTAACCAGGCCTTTGGCTCCTTGGACCTTCTATCGCCCTTTAAATGTATTATTTCTTTGGTTTTGTTCTCGTTTTATTCCGTATTTTGTGTTCTCGTTTTGAAACCACTTTGGAACACTTTTTAAAAAGAAAAGCCTGACTAGCTTTTCAGATACCCTCTAATTGATTAACTTTTTGAAGAAAGGCCTGAAGTAACTGATACTATAGTTTGAAGTCTTGTTTATTCAGTTACATTTTACTCCAGGAAAACCCATTTATCCTAAATAGAACCCAATAGGGCCAACATATATGTACAATATATATTTAAATGTGATCCCAGTGAGATCCCAATTTTGCAGGATGCTTTTAGAAATATGAAATAATACATTTTTTGAATTTTTGATTCCTATTAATTTTTTATCACTTTAACAATTTTTTTAATTATGTAACTTTAAAATTTAAAGTAAATCCATCATGTGCCATATCAAATTAAAGCCCATGAAGTTCTGAAGAGACTGGTATTTTTTGTTTGGAAATATCTCTATTCTGAGCTGAGCTTTTAAGATTTTTGTTTAGTCTGGCAACGCCACAGTTGTCAGTTTTTTTAAAATTTCAGAACCCTATAACTCAAAAATGGGATGAGATACAAAAGTAAAATTTTAGATTTAAACTTAGTTCTGATCATTCAACAAGTGTTCAAAATTTTAAGAAAATTGACTGGTATGAGGTGGAAAAGTCATCAAAAATTGGGCCACTTGATATGAAATGACCCTGACCTGCTGTTGATAATTTCATTAATTGTATTTCTGTTTGTGGAAGGATTGGTGGATGCGAACTATCTATTTTTCTCCTTCCTGTGTGCACTTCGTAGGTCAACGCTTCTCCATCTCTTACTTCCAGTACTGCCAATGATCGTATCCTCAAATACAATCTTATTAATGACACACTTAACATTGCTGTCCCGAACGGGGAAATTCCAGACTGTAAATGGAATAAATCTCCCCCCAAAGAAGCCCTTGGGCATTATGAGATTTTGTAAGTATTAATCATAGATAAAGCAATTGTCTGAACCTCTGCAAGCAGATGCTTTAGGCCTGCCTTTTGACTAGTATCTGAGTGTAACCTGGCCTTGGTGTTAACTCAGCAGAAACTCAGACGGCACATTATTACTTACTGCTTTTATGAATGACTTCTTAGAAAGCATTTCTGGGCAATTTCAAACCATGACAAGTGCATAATGCATAAAAGTATAATGGTTCACAAGGTCTGTAAACTTAGTATTGTTTGCTGAAACCTTCTGAAAGCAATCCACAGGGATCACTACTGCAGAAAGACCATTTTATGGTGGAGAAAATAGTCCCGTGAAAAACTTATGCCTCAAACACTAAGATCGCCTGGATTGAGTCTTATTTGGGTGCCAGGTAACTTAGCGATTTCCGATTCCAGCCTTGCACCCAGGACGTCTGTACTGTACCACACAATTTTTCTTCATTATATCTGGTTAAATACAGGTGAAACTTTAAAAAATACAATATCGTAGAAAAGTTCATTTATGTAAGCAATTGTTTTCATTAGCTACTGGAGTTTAATATATGAGATAGACTCATGACATGCAAAGCGAGATATGTCAAGCCTTTATTTGTTATAATTGTGATGATTTTGGCGTTCAGCTGATGAAAATCCGAAGGTTGAGATTGTTAATTTGGGCTTCTCATCAGCTGTACGCCATAATCATCACAATTATAACAAATAAAGGCTTGACATATCTCGCTTTGCATGTCATGAGTCTATCTCATATATTAGTTTCACCTTTTAAGTTGAATTACTGAAAGAAATGAACCATTCCACGATAGTCTAATTTTTCGAGTTTCACCTGTTTGTCTGTTAGGGTTGCATCCTACTGTGAATAGCTGTTGAAATAACAGCCATTATTCACCGGATGATCACATTATTAAGTATTTTAGAAAGTTGCAGATCGTAGTTATAAATGTGCGGTAGCTCTGAGGTTTGTTGCTGTTAAAAGTTTTAAGGTTCTTTTTCTAGATGAGCCATTTGTTTCACTTGAGTGACGTCACCGCCTGTCATTTGTGACATTAATCCTGAAGCAAAATGGAAAGTTGAGGCTTTAGATGGTAGTGACGCACATCCCTGGAAGAAATATTGCAGTTGTCTGTATTGACAGGACATACACAAAATAAACATTAACAAGAAGCTTTAAATTCAAAATAGCAAGTTCTTATTCTTATCTTCTGTCCCGTGATAGAGCCAAAGTACGTAATCAGCAGCATAATGGTGGCATAGCTCTTCCTAAACTTTAGTGGCTTGTATCATTGTAGACTGCACACAAGAATTGGAGATTGTGTGTGTGTGTGTATATATATATATATAAAAAATACGGACGCGGGTGGTGATGTGGTCTAAACCACAGAGCCTAGGTCTTGCCGATCAGAAGCTCAGTGGTTCAAATGCCCGTGACAGGGTGAACTCCCGCTGTTCGGTCCCAGCTCCTGCCCACCTAGCGGTTCGAAAGCACGTCAAAGTGCAAGCAGATAAATAGGTATCGCTCTGGTGGGAAGGTAAACGGCATTTCCATGCCCTGCTCTGGTTCACCAGAAGCGGTTTAGTCATGCTGGCCACATGACCCTGAAGCTGTCTGCAGACAAACGCCGGCTCCCTCGGCCTACAGCGCGAGATGAGTGCCGCAACCCCAGAGTCAGGGGTACCTTTACCTTTATATATCAAATATCTTCCCTACACAGAAGTGTTCTCCTTCACTTGCTTTCAATGTGTATGGGGTTGGGGGAAGGGGATTATTGGTTGTTTTTTTGTTCTCATTTTTATCATGCATTTTTGTTCTGTGAACCATTCTGATATTGTGGATGGAATAATAATAATAATAATAATAATAATAATAATAATAATAGGCAGATAATTGGCAAGCATTCAATTCCTCCATCTACAACCTGTAGTAGTAAAGTCTCGGAAAAGTAGCACCACTTCGTTCTGATCATTGTTTAGCCCACCTGTGAATCCCATGCAACAATAATGACTTTCTCTTTGCCCTTAGATACGATGAAGAAATGGCACAAAGTGAAGCGTCAGATCGTGATTTGAGAAGTCGTTCTGGGCAGTCCATTGGATTGAAGGGAACTCGAACCAGAGACACTGGGAAATCAGGGCCCCTTACATGGAAGTAGCTGATGCTTCCTGAAATTCAGGGCTGTGGCCTTTCGTAGGAAGTTTGCTTGAAATGGATGCTCAGATTTTGGATGACCTCCTTCCTGTTTGCAAAATGCTCTTATGGGGGAGGTAATGTTGCGCAAAGGGGACAGAATATTTTTCTGTACGGCAGTGACAAGTACATTGAAGGACTGGAAAAGAATGGTTTATTAGCATGTATATAAACAGTCAGTTATTGCAGTTTTACTGCAGGACTGTTATGCTGCATGTTGTATGAAATAGTTGTATTAATATATACTATGAGTTAATATAATTGACAAATGAGCTTTTTAAATAAATTGCTGTGTCTTGCAAACAAGTGGTTGCTTTCTCGCACATTGCTACCATAGGGGTCCCCAATACTTTTCGGTTCAGGGGCACTTGTTTTGTTTTGGACTACAAAATACCCATTTCATAGAACTAAACCTGGTGATGCTCAGAATTCCTAAAGAAGGAAAACGCCAACAAATAAAATACAGGAAACACATCCTATAAAACAGGTAACACTCCCCCAACAGCCCCCCAATCCCTCCCAAACTGTTATTTCAATAAATCAGCGGGGGCTGGAAACCTCAGTGGGTGTGCCCCCAGGTGCCACATTGGACAAAATATGCATCTTGAAATTCATATTTTGTAGGGAGGAAAGCTCTATTTTTTTCCTTAATATTTTACTAGAATTCATAGAATCATAGAATCATAGAGTTGGAAGAGACCACAGGGGTCATCCAGTCCAACCACCTGCCAAGCAGGAGACACCATCAAAGCATTCCTGACAGATGGCTGTCAAGCCTCTGCTTAAAGACCTCCAAAGAAGGAGACTCCACCACACTCCTTGGCAGCAAATTGCACTGTTGAACAGCTCTTACTGTCAGGAAGTTTAGGTGGAATCTTCTTTCTTGTGGTTTGAATCCCTTGCTCCGTGTCCGCTTCTCTGGAGCAGCAGAAAACAACCTTTCTCCCTCCTCTTTTTGACATCCTTTTATAGCTTTGAACATGGCCATCATATCACCCCTTAACCTTCTCTTCTCCAGGCTAAACATTTAATACTTGTAAGAGTATACTACTGAAAACACATACCTTTTTTTTTTTTTTTTGCAAAATACATTAAAAGACCAAATCAGTATGGGTCATGTTCAAAATGCTTATTTTCAAACTACACGTTTCCACTTCTAAAAGCTGCTTATAGAATGGGTGGGGGAACCTAAAAAAGCCTTTGTGTACTGGGGAAATTGTGTGACAGGCCTGCTATATACCGTATTTTTCGCCCCATAGGACACACCCCATAGGGCGCACCTCATTTTTAGAGGAGGAAACAAGAAAAAAAATTTTTTTTCTGGTTTTCCTCTTCTAAAAGCCCTGGGGTTTTGGGGGGGGGGGGGTTTGAGGATCAGCTAAAAGTTTTGCAGCTTTTTTTGCAAAGGGAAAAGCCCTGGTTTCTTCAGGATCAGCTAAAAGTTTTGCAGCTTTCTTTGCAAAGGGGCAAAAGCAAAGCTCCTTTTGCAAAGGGGGAAAAGCAAAGAGGGAAAGCCCCGTTTTATGGGGTTCAACTCACATTTCTGCAGCTGCTAAAGGAAAGGGAGCCTTTTCTACAGTTTCCAGACAGATAATCTAATCAGCCAGTCACATGTCGCTGGGGAAACAAAGAACCTCCCTCTGTAGCACATTCAACAATGGATGGCGGGGCTGAAAGGGAGCAGGGACTCTTATCTCTCTCCCGATCTCTTGCTGACCAGCTGCTGAGCGGGGTCCTTTCAACACCCCCTTTTCTCTTTTGGCCCCTGGGCAATTCAGCTCCAGGAACCACCATTCGCTCCATAAGATGCACACATATTTCCCCTTTTTAGGAGGAAAAAAGTGCGTCTTATGGAGTGAAAAATACGATCTATAAGCTGTATGCTGATAACAGCAATGCATTTCTGCACAATTTGATGTAACAGCTATTATTGGTAGAAAAACTGCGGACTATTAGCAAACAGGTGTAGGAAAAAAGCACTCAAAACAAGAACACACTGCATCAACAAAAAAGACGGCAACATAAAATTCTCCCCCAAAGAAATAACCTCAGAAATTGCAGAATATTACTCCAACCTATACACCTCTCCTAACCCACCTGAGTAGGAAACCAGAAAATTCCTAGCAGGACTGACCATGCCTACCTTAACTGATGAGGAACAGGAATTCATGGACAGTCCTATCACCCCAGAGGAAATAGATACGGTCCTCAAAAACCTGAAGTCACACAAAGCCCCAGGCCCAGACGGTTTTACAGCAGAATTCTATAGGAAATTCAAAGAACCCCTGATGCCCTACATGACCTGCCTATTCAATGACACCATGAAAGGGGGAGGCTATTCCCAAAACCTGGATGTACTCCAAAATAGTCTCCATCCCAAAGCTGCTGAAAGACAACCTCAAAGAATCGTACCGCCCAATCTCA
Source organism: Lacerta agilis (assembly GCF_009819535.1). Lineage (NCBI taxonomy): Eukaryota > Metazoa > Chordata > Lepidosauria > Squamata > Lacertidae > Lacerta > Lacerta agilis. Next base: position 3,879,551 of record NC_046316.1, on the reverse strand, counting down.
TGCCCACTGTCTCCCTTCCTTTTCATCTTGGCTCTGGAACCTTCAGCAGCCACAGACATCGAGGGAGTGGAAATAAAAAGCAAAACCTACAAATTAGGGCTCTTTGCCGATGGCCTAATGGTCACAACACCAGACCCCATAAACACAGCAACCTCCCTAATCGGAGAACTCAACACATATGCAATGATATGGAGCCTAGGGGTAAATTTTGCAAAGTCGGAAGCTATGTGCTTCAACACCCCTCCCCACACCCAGAAGGAACTCACTAACGCCACCAAGATAAAATTTTGCCACACCAAGTTCAGATACCTAAGGGTACAAATAACCAGAAACCTCAATAAATGATACCTCCACAACTACAACCCCTTGTGGTGGCAAATTAACAAAGACCTAAAGAGATGGAACAACACGAACTTCGCTCTTTCACACAAAAAACCAAGAATAAGCCCCAAATATCTGCACCTCCCCTCCTCAATTGACTTTGTGTCAGCATCCCCAAGGCCTCAGGCCCAGCGGCCTAGTAAGGTCATGTGGAAGCATCCAAAGCTGGGAATGCAAGAGAATGGGCTGCCCCCCCTCCACCTCTCCACCCCCCCCTTTTCTTCCTAATGTCACCCTAATGTCTCAACAAATGTGACTGACCTATGGAAACTTGAAAAAAGAGACATTGCGCACACCTTTGTTAACCAAGACAACAACAACAACAACAACAACTAATAATAATAATAATAATAATAATAATAATAATAATAATAACAATAAGGAAAAGGTGTTGCAATGGAGGAGGGCAGGGGAAAGAAAACGCCTGGCGCTCATTCTTTCTTGCTACAGAACTAAAAGATTTCTCCGCTTTCCTCCTTTTTCTCTTGGGTGGTGTGTTAAGCGGTCGCCCTAAGGGGAAACAGGTGTCCCCCCCCCCACTTTAGAGGAAATGGACTGATCGGAACCAGCTTGTGACCTCAGCTCAGAATCCCCACCTCACTTGGCAGTTGAGGTGGAAGTAGTGGTGTCCTTGGCAGAAAATGGAGAAACTACCACCAGGCAGCCCCCCAGAGGAGGAGACCCCAGGACCACCGTGTGCAGGAGAAGAGGGGTCTGTAGAAGAGCAGCCTGGCGGGGGGCCCAGAATAATTCTGGTGCTCCCTTACATCAAGCCAGAGCGCCCCGAAAGCGCCTCAGAACATCAAGAGGCCGACCACCTGGGCGAGGACACAGGTGCCTCCACCAGCTCCTGCCCCTGCTATGGGACCAACGAGGAGTTGCCCCGCTACCAGCCCCCCGGGCGCCCCGAGGACAGAGTGAGTGGGGACCCCCAACCGGGCAGGAAGAAGATCCCCCCCACAAAGGGGCAGGAACCCCACCACAGGCCTCCGTCACCTGTGGGCCGGAAGTGTCTTCAGAAGAGGAAGAACCAAGAAGGCTGGGAGGAACACCATCACAGTCTTCGTCCTTCGGACAGCAGGGAGGCTGCTGGGGACAGAAGAGCTACCCCCCCTGAGGTCGGGGGACCCCCCAGCAGCCCTCCTCCTCCTGAGGGACGGGGACCTCCCAGCAGCCCTGCTCCTCCTGAGGGCCGGGGACCCCGCAGAAGCCCTCCTCCTCCACCTGAGGGCGCGGGATCCCCCAGCAGACCTCCTCCTCCTCGGGAGGCATGGAAATCGAAGAAGACCAAGCATGTCCGGTGGGCAGATGAGCAGGACCAGAGCTCTCTGCCCCACCACCCCGAGGAGGAGGAGGCAACGCAGCTGCAGGCAGAGGGGTCTCGACAGGAGCAGCCTGGCCCCATTCTGGAAGAGAACAGCAGCCAAGGGCCGTCCGAAGAACAACACCTGGAGGCGCCCAGAATGAAGGAGGCCAGGCCGAAAAAGAAGACCAAGAAGAAGACCCCCTCGTGCCTTAGCCTCCGATCCCTCTTCTCCCGGGTCCGGAAGGCCTTCCAGAAAGCGCCACCACCTGCGCCACCTCCGGAACCCGAGAAGAGGAGGCCACTCGGCCCGTGGCTGAGGCGGTGGTTTCAACAACGCCGCCGCAGCTGTTTCCATCCAGAGGCCCTTTAAGGAGGAGGAGGAGGAAGAAAAGCCACCACTTTCTTGCCGCCAGGTGGGTGTGGGCCGCCCTGGGTGTTGACCGCCTCTCCACAGCCTGAACAACCTTGTCGGGTCGGGACTGCTCACTTTGGTGTAGTGGTTAAGAGCGGTAGACTAGCAATCTGGGGAACCCGGTTCGTGTCTCCGCTCCTCCACATGCAGCTACTGGGTGACTTTGGGCTAGTTACACTTCTTTGAAGTCTCTCAGCCCCACTCACCTCACAGAGTGTTTGTTGTGGGGGAGGAAGGGAAAGGAGAATGTGAGCCGCTTTGAGGCTCTTTCGGGTAGTGATAAAGCGGGATATCAAATCCAAACTCTTCTTCTTCGTCTTCTAATGTAGATGAGATCCAATGCCCTCGACAAGAAGTGAGCTTCCTGTGCCCCCAGCGTGCCCCAGTACCACCTGCACCGTGCCGATTTCTGCACCTGCCTCTCTGGGTCCTGCAAACATCACCTCAGGTTCTCCTCTGCTGCCCACGGAAGGTCCCACCGTTGATCAAGATTCTGCCAAAAGTCATCTGTGAGCAATCCAGTGCAGCAAGGTTTGTATTCTATTGTATTTTTAAAAAATTATTTATTCCTTTTAATTAATTTTCTAAGCAGTGGAAACTTTAACAATAGCAATAGTTTTTTAATATTTTTTGCTTCTGGGAGGGGGGCAGCTGCCCCCCTTCCTCCCCTTCCCCCTTCCCCCCCCTACACCTTTGATGGCGAGAGAAAAGCATGAAAAGGCGGCGCTTCTTGAGGTGGCTTGGTCGTCGTCGTCTTCGTCGCCTCGGGGTCTCCGCCGCGCGTCTGCCGAGAGAAAGGATGTGCGAGCCCAGCAAGCAGGACATCGGCGCCGTTTTCCGGAGGCTCCGCGCCGTCCCCACGAACAAGGTAAGCAAGCGGGGCAAGGGCGGCCCGAAGGAGGGAGGCGGACTTCTCTCCCCTGACACGTCGCGCCTCCGCCGCCTCCCTGCCCGGCCCGCGTCTCCCTCTCCCGAGGTGTTCAGTTTCATAAACAACTTGGTGTGTGCATGAAGCTTACTTTTAAAACCCTATATTTTAATTGGTGTGCATCTCCAGATTTAACTGAGAAACTGGCTGCATAGGGAACTCTGTTCAAGGAGTCTGCAATTATAATGGCCCTTTAAAACATAGCAGTAATATTTCCAAACCTGCTGTAGAGAAAAAACCCCTGTGATGTTTAATTATAAACCACCCTGAGACTGTGAGTATTGGGCAGTATACAAATTCAATCAGTCAGTCAATAAAGCAAGCAAGTAAGCCAGCAAGCCAAGTTTTAGGTGGGGCAGATTAGCTGATGTCAGTAAGAAGCCCAAAGTCCTTCACTCCCATATGGCATTTTCTCAAATCAGGGTTCTGCCTGAAACACTATTATTTATTCCTTACAGATTAGTAGACTGGTTTCCTGATATCCCTGATGATGTGCGATGGATGCAAGGCCAGCTCTGTCAAGTTGTGGGCACAGTATATTCCAAAGCAAGAAAAAGATTACTGAGTATTCCCAGGTATATCTTATGCTGCTACATTTGTTGGTCAGGTGCAGATATAATATTTCCGATTGCTTTAATCATTGTGAGTGTACTTGCCCCTTGTTCTTGTGATTTACTTCTTTTAAACAAACTTCTCTCCCTCTGCATCATACTTTTTAATGTTTTAATTTACTTGCCTCCCTCCCACAACTTTAGCTCTGTCTCACTACACTAGAGTATCAGTGCTCTGATTCTCATCTGTCTGCACTAAAAAGCTGTAGGAAATGATGCAGAGCAAAAGGAAGGCCACAAGATAACAGTCATGCAACTTTCACTGCCTTAAAAAGGGGGGGGGGGCTAATTTCTGTATAAGAAATGTGTAGTATTTGAGGCAGACCCAAACATATTACCGGTAATTGATGTGTGCATGCAAGCACTGTGAAATACAGGATTGCACACTCTTGGAATGATACAATTATTGGTGTCTTTTCAAAACCCTCTTTCTACTCCTGTTCTCATCCATGGCTGGAGTATGTTTTAAGATGCCACCTACCCCCCATTTTATCCATTAGCAAAAACTTGGAATAGGTTTAGACATTTTTGCTAAGGAAATGGTAATTTGAATAAAATCACCAAACCAGGAATGACCACAGGAAATAATTGTTTGGCTGCTTCCCCTCCCCATCCCTACCTCTTTCCTTTGCTAGTTTAAAATGAATAGTAGCAAAGAGTCGTGAATTACTGTATTTTTCACTCCATAAGACGCACCTGAACATAAGACGCACCATGTTTTTAGAGGAGGAAAGGGGGAAAGCCCCCTTTTTTAGGATCAGCTCGCAGTTGTGCAGCTTCTTTTGCAAAGGGGGAAAAGCCTTGTTTGGGGGAGATCAGCTCACAGTTGTGCAGCTTCTTTAGGAAAGGGAGCTGTTTCTACAGTTTTCAGACAGATAATCTAATCAGCCAGTCACATGTTGCTGGGGAAACAAACAGCCTCCTCTGCAGAATATTCAACAATGGAGGCAAGGGGGTGGGGCAGAAAGGGAGCCATATCTCTCTTCCAATGGCTTGCTGATCAGCTGTTCAGCGGCTTCCTTTCAACACCCCCTTCTCTTTGTTAAAAAAAAAAGCACAATCTGCTTTTGGCCCCTGGGCAATTCGGCTCCAGGGACCATGCATTCACTCCATAAGACACAGAGACATTTCCCCTTACTTTTTAGGAGGAAAAAAGTGTGTCTTATGGAGCGACAAATACGGTACATAGAAAGCTATTAAAGCTAATAAATAGAAACTTGAATAGCATGAATGAAATTCTAGTTAAATCAGAGTTGTTTAATTAATTGACACAGGGTAATCCTAAACAGTGGTACCTTGGTTCTCAAACTTAATCCGTTCTGGAAGTCTGTTCCAAAACCAAAGCATTCCAAAACCAAGGCATACTTTCCCATAGAAAGTAATGCAAAACGGATTAATCCGTTCCAGACTTTTAAAAACAACCCCTGAAGCAGCAATTTAACATGAATTTTACTACTTAACGAGACCATTGATCCATAAAGTGAAAGCAATAATCAATGTACTGCACTATGATTGGATGTTCAGCTTCCGAAAAATGTTCGAAAAGCGGAACACTTACTTCCAGGTTTTCGGTGTTTGGGAACCAAGGCCTTTGAGAATCAAGGTACCACTGTATAAAGATGTTTTCAGTGTAGATTTGTTTTTTAAACCCTTTCCAGTCATTTACTGCTGATTGGATGAGGATGGGGAGCATATCCCATCTTTATATATGATAAAAATAAACAGTTGCTGAAGTTATTGAGATTTATTCTTCTTCTTTTACAGTAAGGAAAACAGTGCATTGCTTAGAAAGTGTCAGACTGCACCCCTGAACACAAGTCTTCACTCTTCTTACTGCCCTCCTAAAATGCCTCGTTCTTCTACACACCTCGAAGAGTGGCTTTTGGATCTTCCATACTGTGAGGACTTGGTTAAGAAAGAAGTTGCAGTGGGTATAAATGAAAGCTTTGACTCCATGCCTCCCTTTTTTATGAACTCTGAAGAATCGGGAGTGGAAGTGGATTTTGACTCCTCCTCTGAGAAGAGTTTCCAGACTGCCTCTGAGGACTAGCTTAAGAGCTGTGGCATAGACAAAGAAATCTCAGTCTCGGAGGCATCAGTTTATCTAGCAGATTGCCAAACAGTCTTTTGGAAGGCTGGCTTACACTAGATGACAAAATGCCTTTGAGGAATCTTTTGTGGAAAGAGAAATGTGCTGTTCTGGTCCGGCTTCCTGATAATGACTAAAGGGTTAAGAAGACCCTAGTTAGTGCAATAGAACATGGTTTACCCAAACAAGATTTTCAGCAGGAAAGAAGCGATTCATGTCTTCTGATTTCTATTGGGACAAAGCATTTTTAGCAAAACTATATTTAACTTTATATTTAACTGTATAAAGATGTTTTCAGTGTAGATTTGTTTTTTAAACCCTTTCCAGTCATTTACTGCTGATTGGATGAGGATGGGGAGCATATCCCATCTTTATATATGATAAAAATAAACAGTTGCTGAAGTTATTGAGATTTATTCTTCTTTTTTTACAGTAAGGAAAACAGTGCATTGCTTAGAAAGTGTCAGACTGCCCCCCTGAACACAAGTCTTCACTCTTCTTACTGCCCTCCTAAAATGCCTCGTTCTTCTACACACCTCGAAGAGTGGCTTTTGGATCTTCCATACTGTGAGGACTTGGTTAAGAAAGAAGTTGCAGTGGGTATAAATGAAAGCTTTGACTCCATGCCTCCCTTTTTTATGAACTCTGAAGAATCGGGAGTGGAAGTGGATTTTGACTCCTCCTCTGAGAAGAGTTTCCAGACTGCCTCCGAGGACTAGCTTAAGAGCTGTGGCATAGACAAAGAAATCTCAGTCTTGGAGGCATCAGTTTATCTAGCAGATTGCCAAACAGTCTTTTGGAAGGCTGGCTTACACTAGATGACAAAATGCCTTTGAGGAATCTTTTGTGGAAAGAGAAATGTGCTGTTCTGGTCCGGCTTCCTGATAATGACTAAAGGGTTAAGAAGACCCTAGTTAGTGCAATAGAACATGGTTTACCCAAACAAGATTTTCAGCAGGAAAAAAGTGATTCATGTCTTCTGATTTCTAGTGGGACAAAGCATTTTTAGCAAAACTATATTTAACTTTTATAATAGTCTTTTTCTTGTTTGTCTTCATATGTGGTGTTAGCACTTGAGCAAAATCAAACAGTGTGTACTCAGATGACTATGGCATATAGGAATTTTTTGGAAGGACTCTGAAGTTTTACTTGCCTTATATCTATATGTATGATACTTGTGGGAATTGTTAACATCAATTACACTCCTTATCGCAAGGCTTCATTGTTTTTCATAAAGATAGTATTTAGGAGGCATTGTGTGTTCTAACAAGTGTGGTTCCCCCCCCCCCCCCAGTGATTCTTTCTCCCTCATTGGGTTGGAGGAGAAGCCACAGATGTAGTTGAGAATTCAGTGCAATGCACATGTGCCAGACCATACCAGAGCATCCTTAAGGGCTGAATTCAATCCCAACAAACAATACTTTAACAATGTTTTACTGAAGGAATCTAATTGTAGATCATTTTCTCTTAGAGAAGGCAGTATGGTGTGGATCAAGGGAAGAATCAGCTGCAGATGTCATCAAGACATGTGCTGAATGATTTACCTATCCAAATAGCTGAGAAGTTACAGTGTGATTTGTAATTAATGGAGCTTAAAAGCTTCTTATTATTTCTCGTAATCGAGCAGCACTGGAAGCTTTTGAAAACAGATTAAAATCTGAAAAATGAACTGTATATGGCTTCCCTGAAGTAATCACAGAAAACATTCTGTTCTCCGTTGCACTAAATTCAAACCATTTTAGCCCAGTCTTTACTAACAAAAAATGTGCCAATATGTTTTTTTCAGTTTCATTATAGGTTAGGGTCTTAAGTTGCACAACATGTGAGAGCTGACAGTAGTGCTAAATCATGAATAAGCTACTTTTCAAATAGTTTTAATTTTAGAAGTACATGTTGAGATGTTAACATAGATAGCCTCTCTGAAATCTGGATACCATATTTGATAGTGATGTTTTGAGTATTCCTTGCCCACCAATACTCATCACTTTATTTTATTTTTTTATAAGAATTTATTAGATTTTCCAATTAAGAAACCAATTAAAACCAATACATTATAATACATGGTTAAACACTCCAGGCTCCCCCCTCTCCCACCGAGGGGAGCAATACACACCAAACCCCCCTCTCACAGAGGTAGCAACAATCATTTTACATTTAACCACATACTTTCCAAAGCACAGCATGCTGACCCTCCTCCCAGGTCAGTCAATTAAATTCCAATCTTTATTCCTTTACAATGACTTCCTCAATCCTCCTCTTACTGATTTCTAAATTATTACATAGTTGCAGCTTTATTTACCTTTAAACTCTAATTTAAAATCCATCTCATCATTTTACCTATTGAACATTTCTCTACCTCCGCCTCAAAATACTTCTGTAATTTCTCATTATCTTAACCAAAATTTTTCATATTGCTCATGCACCTCCCTCCCTTATGGTCCCAGAATTTATCTTTCAAAGCATTGTCCGTTATCACAGTGTACATATCCAATTGTCATAACCGTAATAAAATACCATTTCGTTTTTAAATTCTGATATTTTACCCTATACCCTCCCTTTCAAAGAACCCGGCCCATGAAACATAAAAAAGAAGATCCTGTAACTGTCCAACTAATCGCAGGTCTGTAGTCTTTTGACAATCCAGTGGCAACAGGAACCAGTCTTTAACACTGTTAAATTCTTCTTGCCTAAAGGCTCCAATTAATGTATCCTGTTCCAGCTCCTCTTTTTCAGCATTGTCACTGTTCCCTTCTTCCTTTCCCTTCTGTTCCAATGTAAAGTCCTCCAAATTGTCCACAGTCTCAATCTCCAATTCTTTATGTGCCAATTGTGCAATGCTGTTGATTCCCACGGCTACTTGCTGCAAAAGTTCCAAAGCTTGCTTTACAAACTGCAAGGACAGTTTTCCCTTTGTCATTTCAAGGTCGAGCTTCAAGTTGCTAGTCACAACAATTTATTTCTTGCTACGTAGATCCTTACTGCATAAGTACACCATTTTTATTTTTAATCATTGCCAAAGTTTATAATATCCACTCCATCTGGACCTCCAGGAAAGAGGAAAATAGATCCAATCCACTTTTAAAACTAAAAACACCCTTACAAAAGTTTCTTTGTTTCAATCGCATTGAAAATAGCTTCAGTTACAAAGTCGCACTGTCTCTTAATCTCAGCAGAGAGGGATTGACTTCCGTTTTTAGTATCCCCTCCGAAGCCAAATCAAATCAAATTACTTACAGTTTTCTCTTCAGATTTGTTCATTTGTCCATTTTTTATTTACTTGGAAGAATTGAAACGCTGTAAGCCCCTCAGTATCGCAGCTTCGTGTAGGCAGGGAAAGCAGTATGTCCGATTTGCGGGGGCTTCACTCCCTCGCTCTCGGGGGCTCAAAACAGAGCCTTACCGGGGAGGGAGGAGCACCCTTCTGGCACCAGCCAGACGACCATGCCCCCAAAACTCTCGATTTGGGGTTCCTTGGGGGGTCTTCTGCGCTGTAGAAGACACCCCGTCCCTGCCGCACTCAGGTTTGCTCAGCCGAGCGAAACCTGCGACTGATGGAGCTCTGCGCCAATACTCATCACTTTAAAGTGACAAGGATACAGTACTTATTTGTGGCACAGGATTTACATTGCATTCTCCAAAATGGTAAATGATTAAGAAATGCTGGTCCCATAGGCTGTTGAGCACCCTCCCCTGGCATGGCACTTGGAGGACTGGTCTCTTAGCATAGTGGTCTAAGAGTCAATCAAATAGATTTTGGCTTGGGAGTCTATGTTAAGAATGAGGTGGCTTATATTTTGACAAAAATCAAAGCCTTCATAAAAATGGGAAGTTTGTGTATTTATTTTAATTATTGACTATGGGCAAATTTAATTTTGACCAAACATTTAGCAGTCTTTCAGCTATGACTTTATACTGTACTGTGAAAACCGAAGGAAGTGCTGTTTTTAGAAAAACAACGAAGCTACGTTTTAAGTTTTTAACATTGCAAAAATTTTCTTATTTATATCCTTGCTGGTGCTATTTCATTCAAGATATAGACATAAATGAATTATTTTGTGTGATCGCTGATTTTATGCATTATTTTAAAAATCTTGATTGCCTTTCCAAAATGGGCCAGAATATTGCTCCAGTCACTGATCTTTATATAAAGAAGCAAAATAAAGAGACATAAATGTTTTTGATGCCTACTGTTTATAATAGCAAACTGAATTTAAGATAATTGTGGTTGGAAGGAGGGAGCTCAAGGAATATATTGTATTGCACCACTGTAAAAGCAGCAGCTCCCAAACTTTTTGGGGCCATTGCCCCCTTGGTTCCATAAACTCATCCATGGTGCCGCTTACCATACCCTGTAAAAATCATTATTCAGAGCAGCAGTAAAATTCAAAACAGTAACAATTAATTGTACATTTATTCAAAATCCAATTTTCAGTACAAAATTATTGAATCTGATCCACTGATGCCAGCTTTTCAAAGACTATTAGTAATTTACATCACCAGAATCCCTCCTGCTGCCCCCCCTATATAACCCCACCACCCACTTTGGGAACCACTGCTGTAAAGTTTTAAAGTCTCTTAAAGAGGTTGTATATTTAAACTATGGAATTACAAAAATTGAAGCCTGTATTTCTGCTTGTACCATTGTACTGAAGAGCCATTGAAGCCTCTATGACGCTTCGGGAAATATTTAAAGATTGGTCCCTGCTGCTGCTGGCAAGACGTCCCTCTCCCTCTCCATTCAGCGAAATTCATAGTGAACAAATATCTTAAAATGATTTCTACCTCCTGTTCTTACAAATTATGTATTTTGAAAATGAATAGAAAGCTTAAAATTTAATATTCCAAGGTATGTATTTCTTCTATGGAGTGGCAATGTTTTTGAGATTTGTATTCTGCCGCATTATTCCACAAGACAAGGGCCTCTTTTACGTGGGAAGTATATCTTGTAGCCTTTGTGCTCCATTTGCGGTGGTTGGAAAAGAATGTGTCTAGCAGGGATAAAGATAACAGGTGGGGATGTTGGGTGCAAAGTATGTATGTACACACCTTAAGGGATTACAGCTGTACTGCAACAGCTATCTCAAGCAGAGCCCTTGGGTCCAGAGTTCTTTTTCTCAACTTCTCTTAAAGCTAAATGTTTTTATGGTTACAATGTAAATTCAGTGAGGCTATGGAAAACGTTGTTTGGTTTTCAAAAAAGTGCTTTTCAGTCTGTTTGGCTGACAACATTAAACTACGTACAGTACTTGCTATTTATGTTACATTCTGTTCATTATGAAGAACAATTGATAATAATACTAGTATTTGTTGATCACTTTGTAACAAAAGAGAAATGTCCCAAAGCAACTTAAAATAAAATACAATTAAAAATCAATCAAAAGTCAAATGAAGAATGATTAACAATACACAATATCTAAAATAATAATTCAACAATATATCATAAGGACAACCTCCTATCCTCCAAAAAGACTAACACAGCAGTAGAGGCTAGCGCAATCACCAAAGGCCTAGGTAAACAAAAAGGCCTTGCGGCTAAAAACTTAGAATTATAGCACCAGGCATGTTTCATTGGGGCATACATTCAGCTGCACAGGTACTCCTGAAAAAGCCTGTTCTCGTGTATTTCTTTTGCATTTTCCTCACATGAGGCACATAGAGAAGCAACTCTGATTAATATTGTAGGGGCTGAACTGGTTCATTTTAGCAGAGGCTTGGGCTTCCTGAACTACATGAGGTTTTGTAAGTCAAAACCAGCCTTTTAAACTGAGCCTAGAAGCTAACTAACTGGTAGCCAGTGCAAGCAGGCCAGAATCAGTGTAAGAAGCTCAGATCTTCTGGTCTCTGTGATCAAACTGCTGATTTCTGCAGACAGGCCTCCATCCCTTGCCCAGCCAGTGCCGGATTATCAAATGCAACTATGGGTCCAAATAATACTGATCTAGACAGAAAATTACAATTGAGCTTCAAAATTCCAAAAATACATTAAGAGTGAATTTGCGAGGGCCCCCCTGAGATTTTGGCTGCTTAGGGGCCTCCACAGAATTTGGCACTGTGCCCAGCAGCCAGCTTCTTTTTAGTTGCAGGCTATTGGAAGGATTTTTTTTTTAAAAAAATTAATTTAATATTTTATAGGTTTCTTCCCCCTTCGTCCCAAGCGTGCGCTTGTTTTTCATGTAGGCAAACAACATAACAAAAAAGCCCTCCAGCAACGACCCTTCCTCTTAATTTCTAAGGACTTGAGGAAGGGGCTGAAAACTTGAAAGTTTTGGTGCATATACCTTGAGGCAAAGCAGTTATTTCTCCACTCCGCGACCCTCCAAGAAAGAGCACGTTTACTGTATTTTCTTGGATCAGGAAACTATTAGAAAAAGATACTTTGTATTAGGCATCTCTTTTGAGGATCATCAATGAGATGTGAGAAAAGGAAACGGGCATTGGTCCTTTCCCGTCCACTTGGTGAGCATTCACACGTTTATCCGTGTCGCCTTTCTTCGCGTGTCTCCTTTATATCCTTTCCCCTTCCTCCTCGCTCCCCCTCCCGCGCATTAACCCTCTCGGCGCCCTCCCGCCCTGGGCTCGAGGGGCAAAGAACCCCGCCCTCCCGGTCTCCTAGGCAACGCCGAAGCTCCCAACCGGCTCGAGCGAAAGAAGCCCCGCCCCGCTTCCCGCCTTCCCAATCCTCGCCCAACAAATCAGCCGTTCCTCGCGACGCTCCTCCGCGGAGCGTGCGTGTCGCGACGTGGGCGTGCGCGCGCCGAGGCGTCTCGTGGAGGCTCCGCCCCCTTCCCGTCCCGCCTCGTTGGTGGGAGCTCGTGAGGCGCCCGCGCGCGAGTTGGCCGCCCTCCTCCCCCCTCCCTCCTCCCTCCTCCCCCTCCCTGTCCGAGTCCTGCCGTGGCGCCTGAGGCGGCGCTTCTTGAGGCGGCTTGGTCGTCTTGGTCGCCTCGGGGTACGTAGGGAGCAAGCCCGGACCTTTAGGCGGGGCTTACTTTCGAGTAGACGTGGCCAGATTCCTTTCTTTTATTTATTGCATTTATGCATTATTTTTGCATTTATTGCCTTTATCTTGCAAGGAGCTCCAAGTGGTGCGCATGGTTCTCCTCCCCCCCCCCCCGCTCCCCCCATTTCATCCTGGCAACAACCCTGTGAGGTAGGCCAGGCTAAGAGAGGGAGACTGGCCCAAGATCAGATCACCCAGTGAGCTTCATGGAAGATGTGGGGATTGGAACCCGGGTCTCCCCCTGTTGCAAATGACTTGGTTTCTAGGGACTTGAGGAAGGGGCTGAAACCTTTAAGGGTTTGGCTGCATTTGTTTGCAGACAGGCTTTGGGTGAGTTGCTTTCTGGTTTCTTTTTTTCTGCTGCCTAAGGACAAATGCAAAAGAAAAAAGGGCACATGGATTTACTTGGATCAAGTATTGGGAAACTGGGGAACGTAGGTAGATGTGTCCTTCCTGATTTATATCCATCCATGTATTGTGGAGCTGATGTTGTGATTCCTCCCTTGCCTTTTGTAGGGTGAAGAGCATCTGCTTCCTGCCCAGAACTCCTCACTCCTTTTTCTTTGCTGGAATTCACGGTCAAGGTTCTGTCTGCCTTGTCACTGTCACTGTGCAAACTATTCAGAATGTTTTCAGCGTGGAGACTGGTTACCGCCTCTCCGATGACCAGATTGTCAACCATTTTCCAAACCACTATGAGCTCACCCGAAAGGACTTAATGGTAAAAAATATTAAGAGGTACAGGAAGGAATTAGAAAAAGAAGGCAGCCCTCTTGCAGAGAATGATGAAAATGGAAAATACCTTTAGTTAGGTAAGTTGTCTTGGCCAATTCAGCTATTTGTGTGTGCATTTTAAACACCAGACATGCCTCAGTAGCATGTACTGTATATTTGATTTGGTGAATAGCATTGTGCAGGTGGAGGCAAAAGGGTTAATAAGCTGACCAATAGGAAGGCCAGGGGCGGAGCCTAACTGTTTAAGGCTCAGCACAGGGGTTTTGGCAGTTAGTTCAGTGGGGAGTTCAGTTGGGAATAGGGAGGCAGTGGGAGCAGTGGGAGCTGGGAGGCGGTTGGTTCGGTTGGGTTCTTGGGGGTGGAAGGTTTAGGCGTGAGAGTGAGCTAAAGGCAGCAATGAGACTGAGGGGATAAAGGGTAACAGTGTATTCAATATCGAAAGCTAGTTGGTGTGTGAAAATAAACTCTTATTATTCTTTTTTTAACTTAAATCCTGACTGAGACTCAGGGAGAACCTGGTTGGTGGCGGCAGTATAGTGGTGGCACAGCGTCAATAGTCTGTGAAACGACTGGGAGCCCTGTGCAATCACCACAACAGACAACTGCAATATTTCTTCCAGGGATGTGCATCACTACCATCTAAAAGCCTCAACTTTCCATTTTGTTTCAGGATTAATGGCACAAATGACAGGCGGTGACGTCACTTAAGTGAAGCAAATGGCTCATCTAGAAAAAGAACCTTAAAACTTTTAACAGCAACAAACCTCAGAGCTGCTGCACATTTATAACTTGCCACAACGATCTGCAACTTTCTGAAATACTTAATAATGTGCTCTGGGGGTCCTCTCCCATCGCCTCTCCAAGGAGACTGAAAACAGAAAAAAGCAGTCGACGATATATTTTTAAAACCTCCAGGAACCTTTTCCACAGGATGGTCCATGCTGCTTGCAAGACCTGAGGGCAGACATTCTCTGAAGACACTTGAACCTTGTCTGTTTGCTGATGCAGTATATTCTATTCATGAGTCAATGGAGGGGAGATCCTTAGCCAGCAGGAAGCCAACCTAAAGAGATGTGTGCAGTTCCTGGGGAAGCTTGTAAGAGAGCACCACTTAAGTTTGGTTTGCAACGACTCAAACCATCATGCAGAAATCATTGAACACATCTTCGTCGTTGGCCTGCCCCGCTCTGCTGAACCATTTTCTCCGTGAGCTGTTGTCGATCACCGCTGGCTTCCTCACTGAGTGGCCCACACGCAGGAGGAGGAGAGTTCGGGCTGGAGCAGCGAGGAGGGAAGGCAGGGCTTCTGAGGAGACCGCGAGCCTTGCCCAGTCCGTGGAGAGGCGGATCCCGGATGCAGTGGCAGCACCCAGAGGGCGAGGAGCTGGGGAAGTCAAAGAGCCTCTGGGTTCCAGCAGCCACTGTGCCGGTGGAGCCACCGCCTGAGCCGCGTGCTGAGCGGCCTCCTCCCTGTCGGCGCCCCGCTGGTGCTAGGTTCCGGAGGGGCGCAGGTGGCGGTGCAGGTTTTTTGAAGGCTTTCCGGACCCTGGAGACGAGGGAACGGAGGCCACGGCATGAGGGGGTCTTCTGATTTTTCTTTCCCCCTCTTTGCTCCAGGAGGTGTTCTTGGCTGTCACCAGGCGGGGACCACAGCCCCTCCACAGCATCCGCAGGTGACTGATGGTGGGGCGGCCCTTGGCTGCTATAATCTTCCAGGATGGTGCCAGGCTGCTCTTGTACAAACCCCTCTTCCGCTGTACAACATGGTCTTGGAGTCTCCTTCCTTTCACCTTCCTGCTCCGGGGGGCTGCCTGTGGGTCCTCTCTCCATTTCCCCAGACTTTCCAATTCTTCAGACTTTGCTCTGGCTTAGTGGTGGTATAAGGAAGGACCAGAATCACTCTGGGCTCCACGCCAGGCTGCTCTTGGAGGCACCTGTGTCCTCGCCCAGGGGCAACTCCTCGTCGGTCCCATAGCAGGGGCAGGAGCTGGTGGAGGCACCTGTGTCCTCGCCCAGGTGGTCGGCCTCTTGATGTTCTGAGGCGCTTTCGGGGCGCTCTGGCTTGCTGTAAGGGAGCACCAGAATTACTCTGGGCTCCACGCCAGGCTGCTCTTGTACAGACCCCTCTTCTCCTGTACATGGTGGTCTTGGGGTCCCCTCCTCCGGGGGGCTGCCTGGTGGTAGTGGCTCCATTTTCTGCCAAGACCACCTCTACTGCCCCCTCAACTGCCAAGTGAGGTTGGGATTCTGAGCTGATGTCTCAAGCTAGTTCCAATCAGTCCATTTCCTCTAAAGTGGGGGGCGGACCTGTTTCCCCTTAGGGTGACCGCTGAACACACCACCCAAAGAGAAAAAGGAGAACAGCGGAGAAATCTTTTACTTCTGTAGCAAGAAAGAATGAGTGCCAGGAGTTTTCCTTCCCCAGCTGGTACAATTTTACTAGCTACCGAAATAATGTGCAAGGCATTTCAGTTACACGCTTCCAGTTTTGGTAGGCTGCTGTCAGCTGTGGGGCGCCCTCCATAAATGGTACAACCAATCATTTTGTGGGCTAGAAAAGGGGGTCCAAAAATTTTGACGGGCTATTGCTTGTTACTGCCACCAACCCAGCTGCTCACTCCACCCATAAAGGACTCAAAGGAGGGTGTCTGGCATCATCCTGCTTTTAAGAACCCCCAAAGCTCAAAAGATCCTGTCCAACTCTTCCTTTTCATTGAAGGGGGTGGTTGCCAGGCTCAAGGATGCAGCTGCCACATGATCATATTCCTCAACCTGGTGATGAGGACCAAGGAATACTTCTTAATAAAAAGTATTTTTCAGTCATACAAAAAATTGCCCCCTGATCAAAATGCTCATGCATTAATGCTGCAGCAATGGGTGACTTCAACTACCCTCACACACATACGCATTCCAGCCTTGGCAAAAAGGTAACGTTTATAGAAACCCTGACTGGGACCTTGGACCGACCAGAGGGATGGCGACCCTGGACTTAATCTGAAGTGACACCCAAGACCAAGTATGAGATGTAAAGTGGTGTTGGACTGAATGGAAGGAGTGACCATAGTACTATTACATTCAATAAACGTGTAAGTGGCCCCTTGCCAAGAAAATCCAACACAGGAACATTTGAGTTCAAAAGAGGAAACGTCCCCCCAAAAAGAGGGAATGGAGAAACTTCCCAAGAGGAAAGGTTTCAGCATAGAGAGCCTTTTAGTTTGGGGGGGGGGGAGGCAAATAAGAGGTGACAGGATAGAAATGCCAGGGCATGCAGAAAGGGGATAAATTAGTCTTTCTCCCTCGTAACACAAGGAACTCATGGAGATCCAGTGAAGCTAAACGTTGGAAGATTCATGGCAAAGAGAAAGGACTTCACACACCATGTGGCTGGCTACTGTGAGAACAGGATACTGGACTAGACGGGCCACTGGCCTGATCCAGCAGAGATATTTTCATGTTCTTATATATTCCTTATTTGTACACTGAAAAGGACACTGATAAGATAAGCACACATATTTATATGTGTTCAGTTTATAAATGTATTTAAAATATACCACAAATATTTAAAAGCAAGGACTACCAATGTGCTTCTTGCGGCTACGGGACACTTTGTAGGAAGAAGTTCCAAGGACTCATTAATGGAAATAAATGATTTTAAATATAATAGCTTTTGTCTTAATCTGGCAAAAAGTTTTAAGAATATTCTTAAAACTATCCACCACAGTTAATAGTCATTTGGTGCTTCCCAAAACAGCTTCCACTTCCTTTAAAAAGAGCACTAAAATCATTTCATGCAATTACACCAATCAGTGCCACAACTTGCAATATTATAGGCCCCATATTTCCTGTACACTTATTTCTAGATTCATTTTTATCTTACACACGTAAAGTGCCCTGTAATCTGCAATGACTGTTTGAAGCACTTATGAATGACCTTCCAGCAAAATAAGAAAGTCACAAATTCACACAAATGTGCTAGACTGCAACAAGGAGTTAAACAAGACCCCACCCCCTTTGTGAAGAAACATACGTGGATGTTTTGCTGTCTGGAGACCATTTTTTAATTTGGGAAAGTTGGTTGATAAGGAATATTCCGTTCCCTTGAGCTTTTCCGCAGGGTTTCATAATCCAAGTACTGGAAGGGTTTTTCCGGAATTCTTCAACATATAAATTGTAATCAGCTGGGAGCATAAAGGTGACAGGCACAAAGTCTAAAACGCAACAAGGAAAACCAAGACTTAATATAGCATAGTTATATAGAGAGAGTGCCATCTAAGTACACAGTGCTTTGCAAAGAACCGGTACCAAAGGAACTTATGATCTAAAAATATTTAATACATTATATACATCGACACATAAAACTAAAGGGGGAAACACAGTCCTGTTCACATTCTATCCTAGTCTACATTTTTTGTTAGTTAAGGTGACGGCAGTGACAGGGCTCATCTTCTCTCCAACACCTGCACTCCATGTTTAATAGTAGAGTAGAAAGAAGCTTGGATAGTTTAGACCAATTAACGTGATAAGAGAAATAACTTTTTTGTTGTTTGCCACCCTAAGAGGATTATCGAGAGTTGAAAAGTATCTGCAGAACTTCACTATCAAGAGTTACTGAAAGTCTATTCTGTATAAACCTTAACTGATATTAAGTATATTAAGAATGGAGTTGCGTTCTCTCAACTTATAGTATAGTAATGCTAAAAGCATAATGGGAAAAGTCTGGTTCTAGATGGCCAAATAAGGCTGCAAACCCAAGCATACATAATGGGAAGTAAATCCTATTGAAATCAACTGGGCTTATACCCAGGTCAACCTGGTTAGGATGAGACTGCAAGCTCCACATCTGATGGCCCTAACAATGCCATGTCTGTTTTTTACGTTGCTGGAAAGACCAAACATGATTAATCATCATCATCATCATAATTTATTCCCCGCTCATCTGGCTGGGTTTCTCCAGCCAGATGGGCAGCTTCCAGCAGAATATTAAAATACAATGATTCCCTAAACAGGGCTGCCTTCAGATGTCCTCTAAAAGTCAAATAGTGGTTTATTTCTTGGACATCTGATGGGAGGGCGTTCCACAGGGCGGGCGCCACTACTGTGAAGTCCCCCTGCCTGGTTCCCTGTAACTTCGCTTCTCGCAGGGAGGGAATTGCCAGAAGGCCCTCGGCGCTGGACCTCAGTGTCCGGGCTGAATGATGGGGCTGGAGACGCTCCTTCAGGTATACTGGGCCGAGGCCATTTAGGGCTTTAAAGGTCAGCACCAACACTTTGAATTGTGCCCGGAAACGTACTGCTCCATTTAAAAAACCTGCTCCATTACCAGCTTCTCATGATCTTGGACAAATTACATCTTTTCTCATACTCTTGGAAAACTGTAGAAAGACTTGCTATAAGGCTGTGTTCAATATGTCTGCTCTTTTAAATCAGCAAAAATATGCTTTTGAAACCTTGTCCATGTGACGTTTTCAGAAATCTGTCTCAGCTGATTCACGACCGACACACTGGGTCTAAGTACTGGCCTCAAAGCAATGTATCTGAGCCCTCGTGTCTCAGTTGTATTTTAATTGAGATGTGGTTTAAAAATAATCATTAAGGGAAAAGAAACAAGTGAGTTTTTATCTGAATGCTCTCTCATATACAATCTGGACAGGCAAAGAGCCACTCTCAACTTGTCTCTTTAGGGGATCTTTCATGAAATAGATTTGTTCCTCAGACCCTCACCCTGAAGATACCCTACTACCTACTACCTGAGAATATGTGCTCTACACAACTAAGAGCTTTTGAAGTGCTTACATTTCACCTGAACAGCTGCTGAACTGTTGTGCATGTGGTCACTTACCTTGAGCAGAGCAAGAAAGACCCAGAGAGAGATGAATAAGCTGCAGAATTCACTGAAAAACCGCAGGCCTGGTTCAGACGCCACTTTAAATCACAGTATAAGATTCAGTATGGCTTAAGATCCATTCCATTGTCACGGGTGGGACACTTGGACCATGTTTTTTGGTATTCACACATGTGTAACAATGTAAATATACATAAAAATTAACAACCAAAATCTAAACTATGTTCTTAATAAGATACTGAACATTTTACTAATTTTTTATTATTTTTATGGATGATTTTGACAATTTTATTAAATGTTAAAATATTGTCACGGGTGGGACAAAAAAAAGGACATGGAGCTTGAGATAAGTTTGATTTATGGAAAAACTCTGTGAGTTGGGAGATGAATCAATGATAGCATATCTGTTTAAATCAATGTTTAAAACAGCATATCTGTTTAAATCAATGTTTATTGGTTACAACTATGCAATCAGAAATTAAGTTTAAGAAATTTAACGATACAAAATTAAGGAAAAAATGCTGTCACGGGTGGGACAACCATCAGAAAACTTCTAACTTGAACACTTCTATGAAGTCTACGTGGGTGGACTTTTGAAAAGAAGGCCCATAAACTAAACTTATTTTGTCTTTAGCTTTAAAAAAAAAATGGTTAGACTGCACGTTTGGAATCTTCCTCACCAAAGTCCAGCGCTCATCTAGCATTCTTACCAGGCTCATTTTTCATGGAATGGCCCTTAAAGGAAATGCACACTTTGTTCCTCCCTTCAGTCCACCAGCGAGAAATCAAACCAGAGGTTGGCTTGCTGTTATACACACAGCGTGTGCCGCTTCACACACGTTTCCCAACAAACTATTACGGTAAGCCAAGAGCAGACCTTGTCGCCTACCAAACCACAATGGCAAGCCAAGAACAAACCCCATCATGATTTGATAGGAGACAATCAAAGCACAAGGACTGGTTTGCACCAAATATCCAGCCTGCCTCTGATTGTTTCCTCACCATTAGAAAGGAGGGAGGGAGAACGAACCATGGCCATTTGGAGCAGCTGCACCAGACACCCTGCTCCACAGAAAGTGAAACAGTGATTGAATGACATGTGTCAACTGGATGGCAAAGATCCAAATCTCTGAATATCTATTGGTGTGGCTGTCAGTCTTGCTATTTCCCAGGTACTTCAGGTGGATTCTACCTGTTTACAAAACAAAACAAAACCAGGCAAGTACATTTCTATGCATATGTTAAAACAGGGCTTTATTTTTCAACAGCAGACCAGCCTATAGAGTTGAACAGCCTATACAACAGCAGACCAGCTGCTCTTGGCTGATCGCTGCAGACACAGACAAATTCACTCAGAATCACACAGAACCCATAGAGTTCAACAGCAGACCAAACTCCCTTGGCTGACCACTGCAGACACAGACAGACTTAACCAGAATCACACAGAGCCTATAGAGTTCAACAGCAGATCAGATCCTCTTGGCTGATCACTGCAGCCACAGGCAGACTGCCTCAGAATCACACAGAACCCATAGAGTTCAACAGCAGACTCATCCAGAATCACACAGAGCCCAGCAAACCAGCCCCTCTTGGCTGATGGCAGCAGACAAAGACAGACTCACACAGAATCACATAAAGCCCATAGAGTTGAACAGCTGCTGCAGATACAGAAACTAACCCAGAATCACACAGAGCCCATAAAGTTCAACAGCAGACTAGCCCCTCTTGGCTAACCGCTGCAGGAACAGACACTCACACAGAATCACACAGAGCCCATAGAGTTCAACAGCAGACTAGCCCCTCTTGGCTAACCGCTGCGGAAACACACAGAATCACACAGAGCCCATAGAGTTCAACAGCTGACCAGCCCCCTTGGCTCACCGCTGCAGAAACAGACACTCCCACAGAATCACATAGAGCCCATAGAGTTCAACAGCAAACAAGCCCCTCTTGGCTGATGGCAGCAGACACAGACAGACTCACCAAGAATCAAACAGAGCCTATAGAATTCAACATCCACTGCAGACACAGACAGACTCACCCAGAATTACATACAGCCCATAGAGTTGAACAGCAAAAGAGCCCCTCTTGGCTGACCATTGCAGACGAAGACAGACTCACCCACAATCACACAGAGCCTGTAGAGTTCAACAACAAACCAACTCCTCTTGGCTGAATGCTGCAGATACAGTGAGACTCACTGATAATCACATAAAGCCCATAGAGTTCAACAGCAGACCCGACCCTCCAGCCTGATGGCAGCAGACACAGACCAACTCACCCAGAATCACACAGAGCCCATAGAGTTCAACAGCAAACCAGTCCCTGTCACTCAAACTCACACAGAACCTATAGACAAAACAAAACAAAATAAAAAATTCTTTCCAGTAGGACCTTAGAGACCAACTAAGTTTGTTCTTGGTATGAGCTTTCGTGTGCATGCACACTTTTTCAGATATCTGAAGAAGTGTGCATGCACACGAAAGCTCATACGAAGAACAAACTTAGTTGGTCTCTAAGGTCCTACTGGAAAGAATTTTTTTATTTTATTTTGTTTTCACTATGGCAGAACAACACGGCTACCCACCTGTAACTAGAACCTATAGAGTTCAACGACAAACCAGCCAGTCTTTGTTGACCGCTGCAGACGCAGATAGACTAACCCAGAATCAAACAGAGCCCCTAGAGTTCAGCAGGAGACCAGCCCTTCTTGGATGAACACTGCAGACACAGACAGACTCACTCAGAATCACACAAAGCCTATAGAGTTCAACAGCAGACCAGCCCCTCTTAGCTGATCGCAGGAGACAGAGACTCACCCAGAATCACACAGAGCCAATAGAGTTCAACAGCAGAGCAGCCCCTCTTGGCTGATCGCAGCACATACAGACTCACCCAAAATCACACCGAGCCCATAGAGTTCAACAGCCACTGCAGACACAGACAGACTCACACAGAGCCCATAGAGTTCAACAGCCACTGCAGACACAGACAGACTCACACAGAATCACAAAGGGCCCATATAGTTGAACAGCAAACCAGTCCGTCTTGGCTGATTGAAGCAGACACAGACAGATTCTCCCAGAATCACATACAGCCAATAGAGTTCAACAGCAAAAATGCCCGTTTTGGCTGATCGCAGAAGATACAGACTGACTTACCCAGAATCACACAGAGCCCATAGAGTTCAACAGCAAACCAGCCCCTCTTCACTGACCATTGCAGACGAAGACAGACTCACCCTCAATCATGCAGAACCCATAGAGTTGAACAGCCGCTGCAGACACAGACAGACACACCCAGAATCACCCAGAGCCCATAGTGTTCAACAGCAAACCAGCCCCTCTTGGCTGATCACAGCAGACACAGACTGACTCACTCAGAATCACACAGAGCCCATAGAGTTCAACAGCACACCAGCCCCTTTTGGCTGATCACACAGCAAACACAGACTCACACAAAGCCTATAGAGTTCAACAGCCAATGCAGACACAGACAGACTCACCCAGAATCACATAGAGCCCATAGAGTTCAAAAGCAGACCAAACCCTCTTGGCTGATCATAGCAGATGCAGACAGTCGCCCCCAGAATCACACAGAGCCTATAGAGTTCACCAGGAAACCAGTTCCTCTTGGCTGATCGCTGCAGACACAGAAGACTCTGCCAGAATTACACAGAGCCCATAGAGTTCAACAGCACACCAGACCCCCTTGGCTGACCGCTGCAGAAACAGACACACAGAATCACACAAAACCCATAGACTTCAACACCAAACAAACCCCTCTTGGCTGATGGCAGCAGACACAGACCAACTCACCTAGAATCAAACAGAGCTTATCTAGTTCAACAGCAAACCAGCCCTTCTTCGCTGATGGCAGCAGACACAGAAAGACTGACCTAGAATCACACAGAGCCCATAAACTTCAACAGCAAACCATTCCCTCTTGCCTGACCGCTGTAAACACAGATAGACACACCTAGAAGCACACAGGGCCCATAGAGTTCAACAGCAAACCATTCCCTCTTGCCTGACCGCTGTAAACACAGATAGACACACCTAGAAGCACACAGGGCCCATAGAGTTCAACAGCAGACCAGACCCTCTTAGCTGACAATTGCAGACACAGACAGACTCACCCAGAATCACACAGAGCCTATAGAGTTCAACAGCAAACCAGTCCCTCTTGGTTGATCACAGTACACGCAGACAGACTCACCTAGAATCACACACAGCCCATAGAGTGCAACAGAAAAGATGCCCCTCTTGGCTGATCGCAGCAGATACAGACCAACTCACCCAGAATCACACAGATCCTATAGAGTTCAACAGCCGCTGCAGACACAGTCAGACTCACCCAGAATCACCCAGAGCCCATAGAGTTCAACAACAGACCAGACCCTCTTGGCTGATCGCAGCACTCACAGACAGTCTCACCCAGAATCAGACAGAGCCCATAGAGTTCAACAGAAGACGAGAACCCCTTGTCTGACCGCTGCAGAAACAGACACTCACATGGAATCACACAAAACGCATAGAGTTCAACAGCGAACAAACCCCTCTTGGCTGATGGCAGCAGACAAAGGCAGACTGACCTAGAATCACACAGAGCCTATAGAGTTCAACCTCCACTGCAGACACAGACAGACTCACCCAGAATCACATACAGCCAATAGAGTTCAACAGCAAACCAGCCCCTCTTCACTCACCATTGCAGATGAAGACAGACTCACCCTCAATCATGCAGAACCCATAGAGTTGAACAGACACTGCAGATACAGACAGACTCACCCAGAATCAGAAAGAGCCCATAGAGTTCAACAGCCACTGCAGACACAGAAAGACACACCCAGAATCACACAGAGCCCATAGTGTTCAACAGCAAACCAGCCCCCCTTGGCTGATCACAGCAGACACAGACTGACTCACCCAGAATCACACAGAGCCTATACAGTTCAACAGCAAACCAGTACCTTTTAGCTGACCTTTGCAGACACAGACCGCTGCTGAAGCAGACAGACTCACCAAGAATCACACAGAACCCATAGAGTTTAAAAAGCAAAGATGCCCCTCTTGGCTGACAGCAGCAGACACAGAAAGACTCAGCCAGAATCACCCAGAGCCCATAGAGTTCAACAGCAAACCAGCCTCTCTTGGCTGACAGCAGCAGACACAGAAAGACTCAGCCAGAATCACACAGCTCCTATAGAGTTCAACACCCACTGCAGACAGAGACTCGCCCAGAATCACCCAGAGCCCATAGAGTTCAACAGCAAACCAGCCTCTCTTGGCTGATCGCAGCAGACACAGACTCACCCCAAATCACACAGAGCTCTTAGAGTTCTACATCCGCTGCAGACACAGACAGACTCACCCACACTCAACCAGAGCCCATAAAGTTGAACAGCATACCAGCCCCTCTTGGCTAACTGCTGCAGAAACAGACACTCACACAGAATAACAAGGAGCCCATAGAGTTCAAAGGCCGCTGCAGACACAGACAACCTGACGCAGCATTACTCAGAGCCCATAGAGTTCAACAGCAAACCAGCCTCTCTTGGCTGATCGCAGCAGACACAGACTCACCCCAAATCACACAGAGCTCTTAGAGTTCTACATCCGCTGCAGACACAGACAGACTCACCCACACTCAACCAGAGCCCATAAAGTTGAACAGCATACCAGCCCCTCTAGGCTAACTGCTGCAGAAACAGACACTCACACAGAATCACAAGGAGCCCATAGAGTTCAAAGGCCGCTGCAGACACAGACAACCTGACCCAGCATTACTCAGAGCCCATAAAGTTCAACAGGAAACCAGCCTCTCTTGGCTGATCGCAGCAGACACAGACTCACCCAAAATCACACAGAGCCCATGGAGTTCAACAGCAGACGTGGCCCTCTTGGCTAACCGCTGTAGAAACAGACACTCACATAGAATCACAAAGATCCCATAGAGTTCAACAGAAGACCAGCCCATCTTGGCTGACCACTGCAGACACAGTCAGTCTCACTCAGAATCACAGAGAGCCCATAAAGTTCAACAGCAGACGTGGCCCTTCTTGGCTAACCGCTGCAGAAACAGACACTCACACAGAATCACAAAGAGCCCATAGAGTTCAACAGAAGATCAGCCCCTCTTGGTTGATCGCAGTACACGCAGACAGACTCACCTAGAATCACACACAGCCCATAGAGTGCAACAGAAAAGATGCCCCTCTTGGCTGATCGCAGCAGATACAGACCAACTCACCCAGAATCACACAGATCCTATAGAGTTCAACAGCCGCTGCAGACACAGACAGACTCACCCAGAATCACCTAGAGCCCATAGAGTTCAACAACAGACCAGACCCT
Source organism: Lacerta agilis (assembly GCF_009819535.1). Classification (NCBI taxonomy): domain Eukaryota; kingdom Metazoa; phylum Chordata; class Lepidosauria; order Squamata; family Lacertidae; genus Lacerta; species Lacerta agilis. The sequence goes on along the minus strand of NC_046316.1, from coordinate 3,853,895 downwards.
CTTGGCTGATCGCAGCACTCACAGACAGTCTCACCCAGAATCAGACAGAGCCCATAGAGTTCAACAGAAGACGAAACCCCCTTGTCTGACCGCTGCAGAAACAGACACTCACACGGAATCACAAAAAACGCATAGAGTTCAACAGTGAACAAACCCCTCTTGGCTGATGGCGGCAGACACAGACAGACTGACCCAGAATCACACAGAGCCTATAGAGTTCAATAGCAAACCAGCCTCTCTTCACTTACCATTACAGACGAAGACAGACTCACCCTCAATCATGCAGAACCCATAGAGTTGAACAGACACTGCAGATACAGACAGACTCACCCAGAATCAGAAAGAGCCCATAGAGTTCAACAACCGCTGCAGACACAGACAGACACACCCAGAATCACACAGAGCCCATAGAGTTCAACAGCACACCAGCCCCTTTTGGCTGATCACACAGCAAACACAGACTCACCCAGAATCACACAGAGCCTATACAGTTCAACAGCAAACCAGTACCTTTTAGCTGACCTTTGCAGACACAGACCGCTGCTGAAGCAGACAGACTCACCAAGAATCACACAGAACCCATAGAGTTTAAAAAGCAAAGATGCCCCTCTTGGCTGACAGCAGCAGACACAGAAAGACTCAGCCAGAATCACCCAGAGCCCATAGAGTTCAACAGCAAACCAGCCTCTCTTGGCTGATCGCAGCAGACACAGACTCACCCCAAATCACACAGAGCTCTTAGAGTTCTACATCCGCTGCAGACACAGACAGACTCACCCACACTCAACCAGAGCCCATAAAGTTGAACAGCATACCAGCCCCTCTTGGCTAACTGCTGCAGAAACAGACACTCACACAGAATCACAAGGAGCCCATAGAGTTCAAAGGCCGCTGCAGACACAGACAACCTGACCCAGCATTACTCAGAGCCCATAAAGTTCAACAGGAAACCAGCCTCTCTTGGCTGATCGCAGCAGACACAGACTCACCCAAAATCACACAGAGCCCATGGAGTTCAACAGCAGACGTGGCCCTCTTGGCTAACCGCTGTAGAAACAGACACTCACATAGAATCACAAAGATCCCATAGAGTTCAACAGAAGACCAGCCCATCTTGGCTGACCACTGCAGACACAGTCAGTCTCACTCAGAATCACAGAGAGCCCATAAAGTTCAACAGCAGACGTGGCCCTTCTTGGCTAACCGCTGCAGAAACAGACACTCACACAGAATCACAAAGAGCCCATAGAGTTCAACAGAAGATCAGCCCCTCTTGGTTGATCGCAGTACACGCAGACAGACTCACCTAGAATCACACACAGCCCATAGAGTGCAACAGAAAAGATGCCCCTCTTGGCTGATCGCAGCAGATACAGACCAACTCACCCAGAATCACACAGATCCTATAGAGTTCAACAGCCGCTGCAGACACAGACAGACTCACCCAGAATCACCCAGAGCCCATAGAGTTCAACAACAGACCAGACCCTCTTGGCTGATCGCAGCACTCACAGACAGTCTCACCCAGAATCAGACAGAGCCCATAGAGTTCAACAGAAGACGAGACCCCCTTGTCTGACCGCTGCAGAAACAGACACTCACACGGAATCACAAAAAACGCATAGAGTTCAACAGTGAACAAACCCCTCTTGGCTGATGGCGGCAGACACAGACAGACTGACCCAGAATCACACAGAGCCTATAGAGTTCAATAGCAAACCAGCCTCTCTTCACTTACCATTACAGACGAAGACAGACTCACCCTCAATCATGCAGAACCCATAGAGTTGAACAGACACTGCAGATACAGACAGACTCACCCAGAATCAGAAAGAGCCCATAGAGTTCAACAACCGCTGCAGACACAGACAGACACACCCAGAATCACACAGAGCCCATAGAGTTCAACAGCACACCAGCCCCTTTTGGCTGATCACACAGCAAACACAGACTCACCCAGAATCACACAGAGCCTATACAGTTCAACAGCAAACCAGTACCTTTTAGCTGACCTTTGCAGACACAGACCGCTGCTGAAGCAGACAGACTCACCAAGAATCACACAGAACCCATAGAGTTTAAAAAGCAAAGATGCCCCTCTTGGCTGACAACAGCAGACACAGAAAGACTCACCCAGAATCACACAGAGCCTATAGAGTTCAATAGCAAACCAGCCCCTCTTGGCTGACAGCAGCAGACACAGAAAGACTCAGCCAGAATCACACAGCTCCTATAGAGTTCAACACCCACTGCAGACAGAGACTCGCCCAGAATCACACAGATCCCATAGAGTTCAACAGCAAACCAGCCTCTCTTGGCTGATCGCAGCAGACACAGACTCACCCCAAATCACACAGAGCTCTTAGAGTTCTACATCCGCTGCAGACACAGACAAACTCACCCACACTCAACCAGAGCCCATAAAGTTGAACAGCATACCAGCCCCTCTTGGCTAACTGCTGCAGAAACAGACACTCACACAGAATCACAAAGAGCCCATAGAGTTCAAAGGCCGCTGCAGAGACAGACTCTCTCAGAATTACACAGAGCCCATAGAGTTCAACAGCAAACAAGCCCCTCTTGGCTGATCGCAGAAGATACAGACCGACTCACCCAGAATCACACAGAGCCTGTAGAGTTCAACATCCCATTCTGACACAGACAGACTCACCTAGAAGTGCAGAGAGCCTATAGAGTTCAAAGGCCACTGCAGACACAGACAACCTGACCCAGAATTACTCAGAGCCCATAAAGTTCAACAGGAAACCAGCCTCTCTTGGCTGATCGCAGCAGACACAGACTCACCCAAAATCACACAGAGCCCATAGAGTTCAACAGAAAACCAGCCCATCTTGGCGGACCACTGCAGAAACAGACACTCACATGGAATCACACAAAACGCATAGAGTTCAACAGCGAACAAACCCCTCTTGGCTGATGGCAGCAGACAAAGGCAGACTGACCTAGAATCACACAGAGCCTATAGAGTTCAACCTCCACTGCAGACACAGACAGACTCACCCAGAATCACATACAGCCCATAGAGTTCAACAGCAAACCAGCCCCTCTTCACTCACCATTGCAGATGAAGACAGACTCACCCTCAATCATGCAGAACCCATAGAGTTGAACAGACACTGCAGATACAGACAGACTCACCCAGAATCAGAAAGAGCCCATAGAGTTCAACAGCCACTGCAGACACAGAAAGACACACCCAGAATCACCCAGAGCCCATAGTGTTCAACAGCAAACCAGCCCCCCTTGGCTGATCACAGCAGACACAGACTGACTCACCCAGAATCACACAGAGCCTATACAGTTCAACAGCAAACCAGTACCTTTTAGCTGACCTTTGCAGACACAGACCGCTGCTGAAGCAGACAGACTCACCAAGAATCACACAGAACCCATAGAGTTTAAAAAGCAAAGATGCCCCTCTTGGCTGACAGCAGCAGACACAGAAAGACTCAGCCAGGATCACCCAGAGCCCATAGAGTTCAACAGCAAACCAGCCTCTCTTGGCTGATCGCAGCAGACACAGACTCACCCCAAATCACACAGAGCTCTTAGAGTTCTACATCCGCTGCAGACACAGACAAACTCACCCACACTCAACCAGAGCCCATAAAGTTGAACAGCATACCAGCCCCTCTAGGCTAACTGCTGCAGAAACAGACACTCACACAGAATCACAAGGAGCCCATAGAGTTCAAAGGCCGCTGCAGACACAGACAACCTGACCCAGCATTACTCAGAGCCCATAAAGTTCAACAGGAAACCAGCCTCTCTTGGCTGATCGCAGCAGACACAGACTCACCCAAAATCACACAGAGCCCATGGAGTTCAACAGCAGACGTGGCCCTCTTGGCTAACCGCTGTAGAAACAGACACTCACATAGAATCACAAAGATCCCATAGAGTTCAACAGAAGACCAGCCCATCTTGGCTGACCACTGCAGACACAGTCAGTCTCACTCAGAATCACAGAGAGCCCATAAAGTTCAACAGCAGACGTGGCCCTTCTTGGCTAACCGCTGCAGAAACAGACACTCACACAGAATCACAAAGAGCCCATAGAGTTCAACAGAAGATCAGCCCCTCTTGGTTGATCGCAGTACACGCAGACAGACTCACCTAGAATCACACACAGCCCATAGAGTGCAACAGAAAAGATGCCCCTCTTGGCTGATCGCAGCAGATACAGACCAACTCACCCAGAATCACACAGATCCTATAGAGTTCAACAGCCGCTGCAGACACAGACAGACTCACCCAGAATCACCCAGAGCCCATAGAGTTCAACAACAGACCAGACCCTCTTGGCTGATCGCAGCACTCACAGACAGTCTCACCCAGAATCAGACAGAGCCCATAGAGTTCAACAGAAGACGAGACCCCCTTGTCTGACCGCTGCAGAAACAGACACTCACACGGAATCACAAAAAACGCATAGAGTTCAACAGTGAACAAACCCCTCTTGGCTGATGGCGGCAGACACAGACAGACTGACCCAGAATCACACAGAGCCTATAGAGTTCAATAGCAAACCAGCCTCTCTTCACTTACCATTACAGACGAAGACAGACTCACCCTCAATCATGCAGAACCCATAGAGTTGAACAGACACTGCAGATACAGACAGACTCACCCAGAATCAGAAAGAGCCCATAGAGTTCAACAACCGCTGCAGACACAGACAGACACACCCAGAATCACACAGAGCCCATAGAGTTCAACAGCACACCAGCCCCTTTTGGCTGATCACACAGCAAACACAGACTCACCCAGAATCACACAGAGCCTATACAGTTCAACAGCAAACCAGTACCTTTTAGCTGACCTTTGCAGACACAGACCGCTGCTGAAGCAGACAGACTCACCAAGAATCACACAGAACCCATAGAGTTTAAAAAGCAAAGATGCCCCTCTTGGCTGACAGCAGCAGACACAGAAAGACTCAGCCAGAATCACCCAGAGCCTATAGAGTTCAACAGCAAACCAGCCTCTCTTGGCTGATCGCAGCAGACACAGACTCACCCAAAATCACACAGAGCCCATAGAGTTCAACAGAAAACCAGCCCATCTTGGCGGACCACTGCAGACACAGTCAGTCTCACTCAGAATCACAGAGAGCCCATAAAGTTCAACAGCAGACGTGGCCCTCTTGGCTAACCGCTGCAGAAACAGACACTCACACAGAATCACAAAGAGCCCATAGAGTTCAACTGGAAACAAGCCCCTCTTGGCTGATCGCAGAAGATACAGATACCCAGAATCACACACAGCCTATAGAGTTGAACAGACGCTGCCAGGGGCTTGTCGACGTAGTGCCCATCTGCGCCCTGGCCCTTCCCCGGCCGGCAGGGCACCTCCTGAGCCCCCCGCCACAGAACAGCAGCACTCCCAAGTCCCCGCGTCTGCCGCCTCTGCTGCCAACGTCGCCTTCGGGCGGCTGCTTTCTCCTTGGAGACTCGGGTTCAAAAAGGCCTTTCTTAAAACCAGTCCAGCCTTTCCCTGGCCGCTCTCTGCCGACTCCCTGCGCCCCCAGTGGCAGCTTCGGGCACTGCAGGACTGGCTCTTTCCCAGCTCTGTTCAGCTCGGCTGTTTCCTGGAGTCCCGGTCTACTCCAACTCAGCCTGGCTGGACTCCCAACCAGGCGCCCTCCGGAGTTGTAGAGCCGGGTCTGTGGAGAAGGAGGCCCCTGATATTTCGAAATTATCAGACTCTATGGAGGAACAGGTTGCTCAAGGCCGCCGCCCCCTCCCCACCCCGGCCGGGCGGGAAAGTAGTTGGGATCCCCAAGTAGCGCGGCGGCGCCGCAAGCCGGGGCACAGTCGCAACCCTCAAAAACACGTGAACTCCCAAGGGATAAGGCCCCTCTCCAACGAGGAACCTCCGAAGTGATGCTCCAGGAATCTTTCCTCTGCCCTCTTTGAAGTCCGCGCTCTCACGCTCTCCGATCCCGTGGTCCCTCCCGCAGATTTTCATTCACATATGGAGAAGAAGGAGGCCCCTGATATTTGAATTTTTCAGATGTCATTTCCTTTAAGACGAACTACGGAGGAGCAGATCGTTCAAGTCAACAGAGAACACTGGCAGCAAGCTTGAAGATCGTCAATGTAAGAAGAGAATTGGATACCGTAGAATCGGAGAATTCTAGAATGACCATGGGAATAAAAGTCTCATGTTCTACAGACCGAGCTATCCATCCTACGGTTACCATTAAAAATAAAAATAAAAAATTGAAGCACATTGGTTGGCAGCCCGGAGGTCTTGTTTTTTTGTCGTGTCTATAGTTTTCTTTCTTCGTTTATAATTTTTTTAATTAGTTTTACGTTATTGGGGAAGGGACAACAAGGAGCCGTCAGCAGTAATGGGGGCGCGCGGTTCCATCCCCTCCCGCTCTCCCCGAAACGGGGAATTTTATGGAATGGGGGGCAGCAACGCTCTGGAGCCATGGAAAGAGGTACCAACTGGGGCATGGGGACCGGGAAAGCAAGGGCACAGTCGCAACCAAGGGAAACAGGCGAATGCCAAGGGTAAGCCCCCCCCCGCCCGCCCCGTTCCCAATCCCCTCGCTCCCTATGGTCCCCTTCGGAACATCCCATGATGAGCCTCTCTCGTCAAGTTCCTCTTCCACCTCGAGTGGGAACTGTGGAAAGGTTTAGGGGGAAAGTAAGTGAGTTCGCCATACATCCCAGATGACACCCCCCCCACACACACACAATGGGCGCACCTAAACATATTAAAAACTTGTTAAATGAAGTTTTGAAGCAGATGGAGGAGACCCAGCCTAGGAGATGCTCTCTCTCGTTTTCTGTTTCCTTTCATCAATTAATCCAGCGGTCAGCAAACTTTTTCAGCAGGGGGCCGGTCCACTGTCCCTCAAACCTTGTGGGGGGCCGGACTATATTTTGTTACGGAAATTATGGGGGGGTCACCTAAGCAAAGTCTCCTCCCGAGTAAACTCATTGGGGTATGGAGTGATGCCCTTAAGGGAACCCATCTCTCTGCCATGATCCAGTAGGCGAGAGACCACATACACAGGGAAATGCCTCAGCAGGTAATCTCTGGGTGCTTCAGGAAGCCACTGGGCTAATATCCCTCAGCCGGAATCCCATTGTTCTCTCCCAGATAAGTGCTCAAGGTATCCTTGCCAATGTTGTTGTTCAGTCGTTCAGTCGTGTCCGACTCTTCGTGACCCCATGGACCAGAGCATGCCAGGCACACCTATCCTTCACTGCCTCTCGCAGTTTGGCCAAACTCATGCCAGTCGCTTCGAGAACACTGTCCAACCATCTCATCCTCTGTCGTCCCCTTCTCCTTGTGCCCTCCATCTTTCCTAACATCAGGGTCTTTTCTAGGGAGTCTTCTCTTCTCATGAGGTGGCCAAAGCACTGGAGCCTCAACTTCAGGATCTGTCCTTCTAGTGAGCACCCAGGGCTGATTTCTTTAAGAATGGATAGGTTTGATCTTCTTGCAGTCCATGGGACTCTCAAGAGTCTCCTCCAGCACCATAATTCAAAAGCATCAATTCTTCAGCAATCAGCCTTCTTGATGGTCCAGCTCTCACTTCCGTACATTACTACTGGGAAAACCAGTAAACCTTGCCAATACTTAACACCAATTCACATTTGCTCAGGGCTATCTCCCTGATACTGCTCTGTTTCCCCCATATGTTAATCTTGTTTGTCCTATATGTTACTCATGTACAACCCTCCCCTTTCGTGATGTAGTGATGATGTTTTAGTGATGTAGTAATGATGTTTCCAAACTGTATTCTGGGATATGGTAGGAGTTTTTAAAAGTTCTTGTACTGCTGCTCTCAGTGTACAGTTTGACTGTAACCTATTGCACAATAATAAACCCTGTCTTGTCCTTGCTCCAGTGGCTGGACTTCTTTTATTTAACTCCGCAGAAACCAGTGGGCTTATCCCCAAGGGCCAGGTGCCTGGGCAGTTCCACACCTGGGATTTTCCGTTACAATTTTGGAAAAAAATATGAACGAATTCCTATGCCCCACAAATAACCCAGAGATGCATTTTAAATAAAAGGACACATTCTACTCATGTAACAACACGCTGATTCCCGGACCGCCCGCAGGCCGGATTGAGAAGGCGATTTGGCTGCATGCGGCCCCCGGACCTTAGTTTGGGCACCCCTGAATTAAACTCTACAAGATTCTTCTAAAAAAACAAGCTGTCTCTCGGTTTGTTTTTGTTCTGTGCTGCTTGAGGGAGTAAACTCTCTCTGCAAAGCCCATGGTGGTTTTACAGAGATCGTAAGGTGACATTGTCTCTCTTTTTGTTTTACGTTTCCTTCTTTCATCAGAACACAGGACCGCAGTAGTGCTGTTTATTTTAAACAATCTGTCCTTCTGGTTCTAGATTCAGGTAGGTAGCCGTATTGGTCTGCCGTAGTCGAAATAAATAATAAAAACAATCTTGAAAAAGATTGTTAAAAAAACTCTTCCCAAAAATTCATTTACTTAACCCCCCCCAAAAAGTCTTTAAAATAATCCTTCCAAAAATAGTGCAGTAACACCTTAGAGACCAACTAAGTTTTCTCTAGGTATAAGCTTTTGTGTGCATGCACACTTCTTCAGCTACACTGAAACAGAAGTCACCAGACCCTTATACTGTATATAGTGAGAGGGTGGGGAGGGGTATTTCTTAGAAGGGCGGTGGGAATGGGTGATTGACTAATTAATATGTGTGGTCCTACAGGAAAAAGCAAGGGATTTTTAAAGTTATGGTATGCAGATGGCCAAAAATAGGTTTAGCATGTGTAATGAGACAAGAATCCAGCATCTCTATGCAGACCAGGTCGCCCCATAGTTTTCAGTTTAGTAATCTACACTAATAAAGTGCAAGTGTCTCTGCGTCCAGTCCCTGTGTCCGTGGGATTGTAGCGCATGTGCCCCACGGACAGCCGTTGGGACTTGGAGCGCAGAGACTTCGGGCGCCGCGTGCCACTCAGCGACCCCCCAGAGCAACTACGGCGCCTACCAGGTGGGAGCAAGGGAGCGCAGGGGCCCCGGGATCTCCGAGGGATCGAGCAGAAACCCCCAGGCGGCTCTTTCCTGGGGGCGGCCCAGCCACGAAGCATGGCGGGCGAGGCAGAGAGGGAGCCGGCGGGAGGAACGGAAAGGCTGCGTGGCGAGGGAGCCGGGGGGGACCCATGGCGGGAGCGAGCACGGCCGGGCGGAAGACCGGAAGGTAGCCGAGGGAGCACGGGCGGAAGCGAAGCAGCGGAGGAGAGAGAGCGCCGGAAGAGACGCCGGAAGGAATGTTCTAGCGCCCACTAATTTAATGGGTTTAAAGCACTAGTAAATTATAATTCAGCAACTTCTCTTTCAAGTCGATTTCTGAAATTATTTTGTAATCAGATAGCCACTTTGAGATCTTGTATTGAATGTCCTGGGAGACTGAAGTGTTCTCCAACTGGTTTCTCTGCCTTGTGATTCCTGATATCAGATTTATGTCCATTTATCCTTGGCCTGCTTGTCCAATCTAGAGAAGAGTGCCCTTCAGCCTCCGGGAGAGCGGGCGGTGGGTGTAGCCGTGCGCCCATGTCACAACTGATGGCTCCTTGCTGCCCCCTCCCCCCACAAATAATGTAAAACTAATTTTGAAAAATTATAATCGAAGAAAGAAAACTATGGGTATGACAAAAAAACAATACTTCAAGGCTGCCAATGTGCTTCAAAAAATTTGTGTTGTAAATCGGTGGATGGATAGCTCAGTCCTGCCATAGTCATTAAGGAAGTCTTTAAAGATTTATTACTACTACTAGTTATTGAATTTATATACCAGCCTATACACAGAGGTCACAGAACAAAATAAACATATAAAACCACAAGATATATAATCAAAATAAAAACAACTCAATAACCCACCCCCCAAAACCCACATTCGAAAAGGGCATAGAATGTAAATCAGGTCAAACAAAGGCCTGGTTAAGAAGGAAGGTTTTGCCTGGCGCCGAAAGGTATATAATGAAGGCGCCAGCCGAACCTCCCTGGGAGAGCATTCCACAAATGGGGAGCCACTGCGGAAAAGGCCCGTTCTCGAGAACGGCACCCTGCAGACCTCTCAAGAAGGAGGCACACAAAGAAGGGGCCTCGGAGGATGACTTCAGGGTCCGGGTAGGTTCATATGGAAAGAGGCAGTCCTTGAAGTATTGCAAACCCGAGCCATTTAAGGCTTTCTAGGTCTAAACCAACACTTTGAATTGGACCTGGAAACTAACTGGTAGCCAGTGCAGTCGGACCAAGATCGGTGTCATATGCTCAAACCATGATGCTCCGTTGCGCGGAGGCGGAAGTTCTTTTTTATCTTCCTATTCTAGATTCTTTTTTATTATTTTAGTTATTTTTCTCTGTTGTCTTCACTTTCTATGTTTCATATTACTGTATTCTGTAAGGATCGTGAGTATTCTACAGTATTTTATCTTTTGTTTTTCTTTATTGTTATTCTTCTTATTACCGCTTTATAAATGCCTTTGATTTTAGTGCTAAATGTGTTAAAAACCCTCCGTACTGCTATTATTGAAGCTGCCTCCGCGGTCTGTCCCCTTTGTTTTCACATCCTCTTTCCTACTCACGAGAAGGAAATGGCTGTGTCCGGCAGGGCCCTTGGCGAAGCCTCACTCATTCATTAGCAACTTGGTCTGGGCTGTGGAGAGAGGGAGGGGGGTGCTGGGGGTGGGGGTGAGCAGAAGGAATATCTCCAGGGACAGCAGGCAGTGTGAGGAGGGAATATGAGGGGCAGAACGCACACAAGAGACATGGCTCCTTCCGCCACAGAGAGAGGTCCCGCCGAGGCTACCAGGTGGTGGGGAGCCACACACATCCCCTCACCCCACCCACCCCACTGCCGGCGCTCTAACCTCCAAGAGGGCGGAGCAAGCAGGAGCAGATCCAGCCTCTCTCTGCCCCCATCCTGGCTGCGCTGACGCAAGAGAGAAAGGGCTGGCGTTAACTTTTCACATTCTGAATTTGGAAAAAAAGGTGTGGCTTATATTCGGACCAATAGGGTGTCTTTAATGATGTCGTTTCCATACAGAGGGGCGGAGCTTAGGCCCGCCCCCTGGGTATATCATCCGGCTGCAGCCGAGTCTCAGGCCAGTGTCCGGCGAAGAGCAGCGTGGATGCAGAGGAAGAGGCGGCAGTGTGTCTTAGAAGAATCCTTTACAGACAGAAACCAGAAGGGGAAATTGACGTCGTGCGCTATGGACCAGGCATTTCTTTCAGAAATCTTTGACATCAGCCGGGAGATATATCATATGGCCTCCGTTAACAAATACACCCATATGGGTCTGCTACTTTGCGGCTTTTTAATTGTAGTAGCCTATTTTTACATGCTGCCTGAAGATTTTCACATCATGTGTACAATGCTGGCAGAGTTATTTATTGAACTGAGAAAACTCTATAACCGTATAACGAATCTTATAACAACACTAAACATATTGTTCTGGAGTTTTCATTATATCTCCCAGATAAACTTGTTGGATCCGAATGTTACATTCATCGTGGTGTGCTGGTATATTAAGATGTTCTGTGACATATGGAATAATCTAATCTCTATAAAACAGATATTGATTAACATACGGAGAAGAAATGTCCTGATATTTGAAATTTTCAGACGTAATTTCCTTTAAAACGAAAGGCAAACTTTCAAACCAACATAGAAACGGAAAACAAATCTGAAGATCATAATCTTAAGAAGAGAATTGGATATCATACAATCGTCGAATTCTAGAATGACCCTGAGAATAAAAGTCTCCATCCACCGATTTACAATAAATTGATAAACCACCGATTCCTCCATCCACCGATTTACAATAAATTTTTTGTACCATATTGGCAGCCTTGAAGTATTATTTTTGTCCTATCCATAGTTTTCTTTCTTCGTTTATCATTTAAAAAATTAGTTTTACGTTATTTGGGGTGGCGGAAAAGACAGCAGGGACGTGCGTGCGCGGCTCCATCCACTGCCCGCTCTCCCCGAAACAGGGAATGTTCTGGAAAGGGGGGCAGCAGCGCTCCGGAGCCGTGGGGGGGGGGGGAATGGAAAGAGCTACAGGCTGGGGAGTGGGGACCGGGGCTCACCCCCCCCCCCGTTGCCACACCTGGGCAGGAAAGTAGTAGGGAGCAGCGCGGCACCAAGGGGGTAAACCTGTTAGGTGTGGTTTACCTTACAGGTTTACCACACCTTACTAGTTCACTTTACTGGTTTCTGACTTTACCTTACTGGTCTACCTTATTGGTTTCTCACCCTTCTGCTTTACCTTACTGGTTTCACACCGTACCTTATTGGTTTACCTTACAGGTTTACCACACCTTACTGGTTTACCTTACTGGTTTCACACCGTACCTTATTGGTTTACCTTACAGGTTGACCACACCTTATTGGTTTACCTTACAGGTTTACCACACCTTACTGGTTTACCTTACTGGTTTCACACCTTACCTTACTGGTTTACCTTACAGGTTTACCACCTTACCTTATTGGTCTACCTTACAGGTTTACCACACCTTACTGGTTTACCTTACTGGTTTCTCACCTTACTGGTTTACCTAACGGGTTTACCACACCTTACTGGTTTACCACACCTTACCGGTTTACCTTACTGGTTTCTGACTTTACCTTACTGGTCTACCTTATTGGTTTCTCGCCTTACTGGTTTACCTTAGTGGTTTACCACACCTTACTGGTTTACCTTAGTGGTTTACCACACCTTACTGGTTTCTCACCTTACTGATTTACCTTACTGGTTTCATACCTTATCTTACTGGTTTACCTTACTGGTTTCTGACTTTACCTTACTGGTCTACCTAATTGGTTTCTCACCTTACTGGTTTCTCACCTTACTGATTTACCTTACTGGTTTCATACCTTACCTTACTGGTTTACCTTACTGGTTTCTGACTTTACCTTACTGGTCTACCTAATTGGTTTCTCACCTTACTGGTTTCTCACCTTACTGATTTACCTTACTGGTTTCATACCTTATCTTACTGGTTTACCTTACTGGTTTCTGACTTTACCTTACTGGGTCTACCTTATTGGTTTCTCACCTTATTGGTTTCATACCTTACCTTACTGGTTTACCTTACAGGTTTACCACACCTTACTGGCTTACCTTTCTGGTTTCTCACTTTACCTTACTGGTTTACCTTACTGGTTTACCACACCTTACTGTTTTACCTTACTGGTTTCACACCTTAACTTACTGGTTTCTGACTTACCTTACTTCCTTACCTTACTGGTTTATCTTATGGTTTACCTCACTAGTTTCAAACCTTACTTACTGGTTTATCTTACTTTTTTACCACACCTTACTGTTGTACCTTACTGTTTCTAATAGATTCTATTCCAATTAGTTAATTTTCCTATGTTCTCTTCACTTTCTATTCTATTGACTTCCGTTGTTATGTACTGCTGCCCTCCACTGGGAATAGTGTTAAGTACCCCTCAATTTTTATTTAAACCATTTCAAAGGCACCAAGTTGCTTTTGGAGGAGCAGGGACTCGAACCCGGCTCACAAGATTATGAGACTACCGCTCTTAACCACTACACCACACTGGCTCCCCAGTGGAAGGACTCATGAGGACAGTGATATGTCAATTTCAGCTGTTATGTACTGCTGCCCTCCACTGGGAATAGTGTTAAGTACACCTCAATTTTTATTTAAAACATTTCAAAGGCACCAAGCTGCATGCGGAGGAGCAGGGAGGCGAACCCGTTTCAGCAGACTACGAGACTACCACTCATGGGCGTACCCAGGCAGGGGCAGGGGGGGCAGCTGCCCCCCTAGAAAGCAAGCTCCCCCCCCCCCGAAGCAAAAAATGATCAGTCGTCTCCTGGGTCTGGCTTAAAAAGCAGCGCTGCTACCATTGCTGAGTGCTTGTTCGCTGAGACTGAGCAAAGAGGGAAGTGTGCTGGAGAGGACTGGAGATTGAGATCTCCCTGATTCCCCCCCCCAAGCTTCCTTATCAGTCTCCAGACATTTTCACCCACCTTACACTGCTTGATAAGAAGCAGGCTACTCTATGACCTAGTAACGCCTAATGCCAGTTGATGGCCCTGGTCGCTGAAACTGACTCCTGCCCCTGCCCCTCGCCCCCACCCTCCATGATTGTATGATCTCTGGAAGGGAAGACGGAGCTTTCTCTGTGCTGCTGTTTTGATCCACAGCAATCTTTCTGCGAGTGACTTTACCCCCCTGTCCATTGCCTTTAACCCCCCCGCCGCCGCCGCCTTTTTTTAACCCCTAAAAAAGTGTTTGGATGATTTTTCAAATCTAAATTAAAACTAAACAAAGTCTAGCTAACTGGTAGTAAACAAACACACATGGTTCGGTGTGCTTGTGTGTTGATGTACTTTCTATTGCTGGATTGATGACTGGAGTATAAATACAGGTAGGTAGCCGTGTTGGTCTGCCACAGTCAAAACAAAATAAAATAAAAAAATTCCTTCCAGTAGCACGTTAGAGACCAACTAAGTTTGTTCTTGGTATGAGCTTTCGTGTGCATGCATACTATAAGGGTCTGTTGACTTCTCTTTCAGTGTATCTGAGCACACAAAAGCTCATACCAAGAACAAACTTAGTTGGTCTCTAAGGTGCTACTGGAAGGAATTTTTTGTTTTATTTTGTTTTGGAGTATAAATAAGCAGTGGTGTTTTCCTGTGCTTTTCAAACAACTCACTTCTTTGCGTTTCAGAATACATCTTGTCACTTAATGGTTAACACTTGCTTGCATGCAAGTAATTAAAGTAAATTATAAGCTATTTAGTCATAAAGTGTTAGTGTTCTTATATGCTGCTGCATGGAAGAGGTGTGAGTTGCTATGTCTCCTTGCTTTCTGATTCTTATAAAGTAGTTGAGAAGTAAAGGAATATATGAAGAGATGCCAACTTATGTGACCAACATCTGTGCATACTGCACCTGTGAAACTTATATTATGGTTCCTAGCAATTTCACTGCTTGAGTTCTCAAATTGTCAAAACCTCATAGGAAAAGCCTGTGTGAATAAATTGGCCCATAAAATCTATGTGTAAGATTGGTTTAATAATCCTAACAGGAGTTATAATTTTTTTACTGTTTAATATTTTGTTTTGAGGTGGAATGTGCTGCTGTTGTGAGACCAAAAGTATTTTTTGGGGTGGGTAGGGGCCTGCTTTAAATAAGAGTTACCTTAAAAGGCTAAGAAATTGAGTGTCGGAATACGTTTCACGGATCCGCCATGGATTCATAATTATTTGGTTATTTTATAAGTTTTTCGAGGTCTACTTTTGGTATAATTGCGCGTAAAAGCGAAAGTGAAAGCATGAATGAATAGTGTGGTTCACTTATGAGATTAATCCGCCTTTATTTTGTAGATCCGGTCATGTTCAAAGTTGTTAATGAGCGTTAAACTTGCTTCCCGCCTTTTTGGAGGGCAGCAACAGTGATTTTATTGGTTAAAGTACTAATGATGATGTCACGTTTGTTCCCTAATAAAAGGCAGAGGCACCCCGCTTAGGCACGAGACCGCACGTTCTTTTAGAGGAGTTCGTTCATGTTCTTTTAGTTGGGTTTTAGTTGAAGTCAAGTTTAGTTTAAGGGACTAGGAGCGGGCTGGATGGGTTGGATGGGTTTTTCTTTAGTTAGAGTTAGATCACGGAAGATCATTCGGTTTTAGTTTTAGTTAGGTTTTCTTTTAGGTTAGCCTAGGGTTAGGCCCGCGGAAGATATTTCGGTTTTAGTTTATTTAGTTAGCCTCGCGGAAGATTGGGCGCGCAGGGTCTTTAAGCTTAGGGGAACTTAGCTTAGGGGACGAGCCTATGCGGGTTCTGCCGAAGCCACTAAAGATACAACCGGTGTCTGTCTTCCTTTGGGGTTAAAGGGGGGAGTAAAGTAAAAATTTTAATTTCTTTAATTTGGTCCGCCTATTCAGAGTCAGGGTATATATTTATTTTCACGAGGCAACTTTTCATTAAAGAAGGCAATTAGGAACTCACACTTCATCGGAGTCGTCAATTGGCTTACTCATCATCCTTCAGACTGTGAGGCTTGGCCGGCGACCGTGCTCAAAAGCACGCGGAACGCTGGCCGCTTTCCCCGCAACTGGTACCTCGTGCATAACCAGTCTAAGGCCGTGCACGAGGAGCTCCAGCAACCAAACCCCGACAAGTGGTGCCCCCGTGTGAGGCAAAGCGTAGTCAAAAATCGCTTCCACGAAGACTCCGGTTAAAGGCAACATATCGGAAGTGGCTCGGAAACAGACATTGAGAGGTGAGGTATAACGGCCCGGTTTATCCAGGATTTCGCTGCAGTAGCGCGAATCCACCGCTTGCCCAAAGTAGTGTAAATAGAAGTCGCGCGCGTATATTTTGCCCCAAGGGGTCCCCGGGTAGAGCGGCAAGGAGTTTAGTGTAAGCCTACGGGTGCCAGGGTTTTCGGTCAAAGCCTACGGGTAGGGCCGGTGTCTCCCGAAAAGCCTACGGGTGGGAGGGAAAGGTTTTCTGGCTAAAGCCTACGGGTGCCAGGTTTTTCGGTCAAAGCCTACGGGTAGGGCCGGTAGCCCCTAGTAGAAGCCCACGGGTGGGGGCGGAGGTTTTCTGGCTAAAGCCTACGGGTGCCAGGTTTTTCGGTTAAAGCCTACGGGTAGAACCGGTGTCCCCTAGTAGAAGCCTACGGGTGGGGGAGGAAAAGTTTGGAAAAGTGTTTAAAAATGGGCTCCTCACTCTCAACTGCTCAAGTAAAATTTTGTGAAGATTTATTGTACCTTTTGAAAAGAAATGGTCACCCTGTCTCTGAATCAGAAGTAGAGCTTTTAGTTAAAACCATTGGGGAAATTTGTCCTGGGTCCCTAAGGAAGGAACGAAAGATTTAGCCTCATGGGAAAGGATCGGGTTAGAATTTATGGCCAACCCGAAAATCGGAATTCCTGTACAATTAGTATGGAGCAAAGTAAGAAACTGCTTTCAACAAATCGCTCCAAGAAATGTTTTGCTTAATGGAACAGTGAATTTGGGAAATACTGCTTTTAGTAGTGCCCCTGTGCTGCGCTTGCGGTTGTGCCATTTTTCGGCCCCTCGCAGCAGCCAGTTCAGGCCCCGTTGTCGTACACGCACTCGCCCTTGTCCAATTTGTCATTGCCAGATTCATTGCCGCCTGTGCCGGTGCAGCAGACGCCGTCGGCCTTTCAGCCCCGCCGCGGACTGCCCCACCGCCAGTCGCTCAGCAGTCATCGCAGGCCTTTTACCAGCCAGCGATTTCAAGTCAGCAGCAGCCGCGGACCTCGCTCCAAGCAACGGTCCCGCTTCCTCCATCGCAAGCCGCGCTTTTGCCAGCGATCCCAGCAGCAGCAGCAGCAAGCAGCCTTTTTGCCAGCAAACCCTGCTGCCCTGCAGGCCGCGCTCAAGCCAGCAGCTCCAGTTTTGCAGCAAGCTGATTTCCAATCAACAGCAATCCAAGCTTCAATGCAAGCAGCACAACAGCAATTTACCAACCCTTCAGCACCTCCAATGCCAATGCAGATTCCAAGACAAGAGCAAAGCCAACAATGATGATCCAGATGCCAGGACTTGCAGTACAGAGCCAACAACCTTATGCTCCAACTTCAAGTCAGCCATCTTGTCTTCATCCAACTTCAAGTCAGCCATCTTGTCTTCATCCAACTTCAAGTCAGCCATCTTGTCTTCATAGTCAGCCATCTTCAAGGCATCCAGATGTCAAAGACTCTTTAGCACCATCTAGTGGCTCATCATTTGGAAAGCATCAAGAAGATTAAACTCACTGATGCCACCTACAGATCCAACAGCAATGCAGCCCATCTGCAGAACCCAAGCTTTGGAAGCAGCTTTGGGACAAATAGACTTTAGTGCTGATCCAATGCACATCTTTCCAGTGATTCGTGCTAATGGAGGACAACCTGCAAGATATCAAGCCATTCCTTTTGAAACACTACGTGAACTGCGAAAAGCCATACGCGAAAATGGACTTCAAGCTCCTTATACTAGAAGTTTACTTGAAGGACTGTCCACTAGTAGACTTCTGCCATCTGATTGGAAGTTGATTCTTCGCACCTTCCTGTCGCCTACAGATGCTCTTCTGTGCCTGCAAGAGTGGAAAGAGTAGCAGCCAGACGTGCAACGCCACTTGCCACAGAAGATATGCTCACAGGATCAGGACATTACTCCAATCTCAATCAACAGCTAGCCATACCTGATGCTGCACTTGTCACCATAGCAGACATTGTAGTCAAAGCTTGGCGCAGACTACCCAATCGCACAGATGCTAGCTCAGTATCAGGATTCGCTGCAGTTAGGCAAGGTCCAAAAGAACCTTATGGGGACTTCGTGGATCGCCTGATTGTTGCAGTGGAACGCCAGATAGAAGATCGTCATGCCAGAAACATGCTGACAAAACAACTTGCCTTTGAAAATGCCAATGATGACTGCAAGAATGCCCTAACAGCAGTTGCAGCTCGTCCAGATGCCACATTGACTGAGATGCTACGCGTCTGCCAGAATGTCGGTACCCACTCCTACAAAGCACAGCTCTTGGCAGCTGCGGTACAGATGCCACGTCAAGACAGCTCTACGCCAGTCAAGAAGTGCTATGGGTGTGGAGGCGATGGGCATTTCCGGTCGCAGTGCACAACAACGCCAAGGCCTTCTGCCAAGCCGCCAGAGAGATGTCCCATCTGTCAGAAAGGATTTCATTGGGCGAATGATTGTCGCTTGAATCCACAAAACACATCACCTACCTCATCTCCAGTTCAGGGAAACGGTTCTGCGGGCCGCGCCCCGGCCCCGGTAAAACAATAGGGTGCAAGTTCAAGAACATCATGAAGGTCAACCATCCCAGAAAGGTGAACAACGCTACTCCTTATCCAGGTCATCAGGAAAAAAGAGTGATCCAGAGAGATATCTACTCTTCAGATGTCCAGAGAAAAGATGTGACCTCATCAAGCATTCAGGTTCCAGAGGTTTCATCATCTGCCTTACCTATTCAAAGGATTCCAGTAGAGAACACAGCATTCAGTTCACCTTCTGCTGACCGCCCTTCAGTTCCTGCTGATGTTGATCCTGCTTCACAGCAAGCAATCACAGTCAAGCCTCTGATCGCAGAATTGCCTTCAACGTTGAGAAGACATCCTACTGAGATCAATCTTGCAACTCCTGAGCTTTATTCATCTTCAAATCAAGGTCAATCTGTCATTGAAGGACATTTGCCCTTGATGAAACAGCAGTGTTCAAGTTGCAACCCAGCTGATGATCACTTTCCATGTGGCCAAAGAATGCAAGTGGGTGGGCCAGCTCCCTCTTGTGGAAGCTTAAGCATCACTCCAGTTAACAATGTCCACACCTTTGTGTCACCTCCAGCTTTTAAGCTCAACCCGCCACAACCAAACAACTATCAGGAACAACAACTTCTACTGCCTCGTGTCAAAGAAGAAGTTCCATCCTGCCAGTTTGATGCACAACTGACTGAATGCCAGCAGATTCAACAGCATCAGCAACTTTTACCAACAGAGGAACCTCAAGTTTGCCAACTCAACGCCAAGCAGCTTCAGAGTTGCCAACTTCAGCAGTGCAAAAAACCCGAAGCCAAAAAGATATCTTCAAACACTGCCAACGAAGAACAAGAAGAATCTTCTGTCCCAGGTATACCACTCTTCTTAACAGAGGACTGTTACTTTTCAAATCCATGGTTTGCTCAGCAATTGCCACACATCCATTCGGGTCCATTCCAGACACCTCAATTTGCCTTATCCTGCCTAGGATGGATCGCCTCCTGCCACAGTCACACTGACTGCAGGCCTAGTTCGAATCACAGATTCATCGCAGTTGCTGATTCCAGGATTTTCAACTGTTCCTTGTGTCCTAACAAAAGGTTTGGAAATTGCCATACTCTATTGCTTACTTCTACGCCTACAGCTCCTGTAGACTCTTTGCCTCCTCAGACAGCAATGGCGCTAATCAAGATTACAGAAGAACGCCCATCATCTCGTTTAGAAATGGGTGGACCGAAGATCAAGGGTCTTCTTGATACAGGCGCAGATGTCACAGTGATCGCCAGAAAGGATTGGCCTGACCAGTGGGCAACGACTGTCACCCAGGAAGTCTTTCGGAAGTCGGAGGTTTCGAAACCGCCCACCAGAGCGTGCATCCGTTACCTTCCAGTCAGACTCAGGCTCCATGGTGGCAGCTCCGTCCACTTGTTATGGATGTGCCTATCACCCTTTGGGGTAGAGACTTATTGTCTAAGCAAGAACTGTTGTCCATACACATTTTTGATGTGGCCTTTGCATCAGCGCCAGTACATGCTCTTTCCACTCACATGGAAGGAAGGACCCCCTGTATGGGTCGACCAATGGGCGCTGACGTCAGAAAAGCTCGCTGCAGCAGAGGCCCTAATCAAAGAGCTGCTACAGCCACCGGAATCACATGCAAACTCTTTACTCTCCAATCAGTACCCTCATGGATAAGCTCCACAGTCATTAACCTTAGAGCTTTCCCTTGATAGTCTTAAAACTGTCCTTTGCAGAAAGCCTATTGCAAAGTTCTCCTGGAGAGCTTCATTGCTTGGTAAGGTGAATTCTCCTGTCTACAAGTTCTATTCAGCAGATTCTTCAAGCACTCTCACATCGTTCAAGTTTTCCCCTGCTCTAATGATCCAATCGCCAACCATGGGACGTTCCTTGCTATGTTCCGTGCTGTCTTTCGCATGGGCATTCTGTTGGCCGGTTTTGATGGTACTCACCGTGCCTACAGATTGCTGCCATCAACTTCTTGCAGCATACCTGTTTCCAACCAAAACCGCAAACCCTTTTCACCTGCTTTCTGTTGCTCTCTACCTGGTTGCAAATATGCTCGCATCTCCCCAGGTATTCTTCTGGAGTATCTTTTCCTGCATCAACCAAGAAACTCTACTACAGGCTCTTCAGGCAGTTCCTCTTTGTGCTCAGAAGTACTGTCTTCCGCAAGGAACTCTTCACCTGAAGATCAAGTCATGTAACCCTGCGTGGTACTTGCCAGCCTGCATCTTCAACGACAACCCCTTGTTGCTTAATCTTCTCAGCGGAGGACTGTCCTTGCTTCTGTGGAAAAAACCCTTACCTCCCACGCCTGTTGTGCGTTCAACATTCATTCCTCTCTAGAAGACACGCTGGACAAACCTTGCGTGAAATTCGATACTCCCTTTTCATCGCAAGCCGTGATTTCCAACT
Source organism: Lacerta agilis (assembly GCF_009819535.1). Taxonomy (NCBI): domain Eukaryota; kingdom Metazoa; phylum Chordata; class Lepidosauria; order Squamata; family Lacertidae; genus Lacerta; species Lacerta agilis. Next base: position 3,832,665 of record NC_046316.1, on the reverse strand, counting down.
CTGGTTGTTAGCTACTCGCTAACTTCTCAACTTCGTGTCAAATGCAGCAACTCTTCAACTATCCTCAACCTATGCCTTTTGTTTGCCTCTGGGCAGCCCCTTGGTTCTGGCTGCCTAGATTTGTTCCAGTTATTCTCATACCTGCATTCACTAGCAGATCACCTTGATTTGCTTGCTTAACCTCCTTTCTTCTACAGGTATCGTTGTTTCTTCAGAACTCGATGTTTCAGTACTTTCCTGAGCTCCATGAACTTTCCTGAGTTCCAGGACTATTTCTTCTACATGGTCATGTGTAGTCGGAGAAGAAGACGACCGGCAACTCATTCATCGTCTTCATCCTCCTCTCCAACACCATTTTGCAGTTCTAAACCTGTCTTGTACTTGTAAAAATTGCATATTTAACTTTGTATGCTTCTTGAAATATCCGCCTCGCATATTACATGTGTTTTCCATATAGCTTGGTAATTAATGATATGGATGTTTATATATGCAAAGCTTTTCTGAAATGGTTTCCATTAGAGCGTCATAATTTTAATGATATGGAAATGTTTATGTAAGGTCAAAGCATCATCTTTGTGCAGTTCTAGTCATAGACTATTTATACATATATGTTTTATTTCAATAATCCTAAATCTCCACGTTGTGCTTACAAAAGTTGTAGTTTAAAATGTGGTAACACTTATATGCCTTATTTGAAATATTTCCTTTGGTCAAAGAATTGGTCATTCTCGGATTTGTTCAAGATATATATGTCAAGTCTGGTGGCGTCCTACCCTTTTGGTACCCCTATTTACTTTAAAGATTCCCCCTCTATATGCTACCTTTTGGCAGTAAACCAGGTTCCCAGCTTTTCCCTTCACCTTGTTTCCTGCTGTTAATGGGAGACCCTTATGTAGCTGGTTTTAATTCCAATTTCGTTTCGCTGGAAACCCTTGCGTAGATGGTTTAAATCCTCATCCTGGCTGGGACACCTTTATATAGGTAGCTTAAATCCCCTCTAGTGGCGCAAACCACTTGTACATAGGTGCCTTAAATCCCCTCTCTGGAATCGGACCCTAGTTCCCCGTTACCTGTGGTCGCTGTGGTAAGTCCAGAATCTGTCTTCCTGAAAGTTCCCTCGATTCTGTAGCCTCAGTGCCACACCCTTTTATGTTTCCTTATCCATTTTCCTTAGTTTCCAAATAAAAAATTTAAAAAAAAATGGGGGAGGGGTCTGGGTAGGCCATGTAGCCCCAGCTCTAGTTATACTTTAATTTTGGGTCCCGGATCGGGACCTCTCTTATGTTTGGGCAGTCGTTATCCGTTATTTTAATTTTGGACCTGTATCAGGTCCTCTCTTGTGTTTGGGGAGTAATTTGTTGTTTACCGCTGCACGCGAAAGTATATATGCTCATGAGGTGATTTGTTGTGTTACATTACGTATTGAAGTATTTATATATGCCTAAAAGGTTTACAGTGTATCGGATCGATCACTTTTTATGTTTGGCTAGTGGTTTGTTATTTTCATGATTTTATTGCTACATTATTGTACAAGTATTTCCTCCTATGGAAAGGATGGATGTTGATGGTGTTGCTAGTGTTTATATCACAGTCTGATGTGGACACTGTCAGCACTGTTGACGCTTTGCCTTTTCATGTCAAGGTTTATATCGAAGCAAATGGTAATGTTTATGTCAGATAAATGCTTATGATATCTCTAACCTTCTTTTTTTATATAACTAAATCAAAAATAATTTAATTTAAAACAAAAAAAGAAAGATGATATGTCGGAATACGTTTCACGGATCCGCCATGGATTCATAATTATTGGTTATTTTATAAGTTTTTCGAGGTCTACTTTGGTATAATTGCGCGTAAAAGCGAAAGTGAAAGCATGAATGAATAGTGTGGTTCACTTATGAGATTAATCCGCCTTTATTTGTAGATCCGGTCATGTTCAAAGTTGTTAATGAGCGTTAAACTTGCTTCCCGCCTTTTTGGAGGGCAGCAACAGTGATTTTATTGGTTAAAGTACTAATGATGATGTCACGTTTGTTCCCTAATAAAAGGCAGAGGCACCCCGCTTAGGCACGAGACCGCACGTTCTTTTAGAGGAGTTCGTTCATGTTCTTTTAGTTGGGTTTTAGTGAAGTCAAGTTTAGTTTAAGGGACTAGGAGCGGGCTGGATGGGTTGGATGGGTTTTTCTTTAGTTAGAGTTAGATCACGGAAGATCATTCGGTTTTAGTTTTAGTTAGGTTTTCTTTAGGTTAGCCTAGGGTTAGGCCCGCGGAAGATATTTCGGTTTTAGTTATTTAGTTAGCCTCGCGGAAGATTGGGCGCGCAGGGTCTTTAAGCTTAGGGGAACTTAGCTTAGGGGACGAGCCTATGCGGGTTCTGCCGAAGCCACTAAAGATACAACCGGTGTCTGTCTTCCTTTGGGGTTAAAGGGGGGAGTAAAGTAAAAATTTTAATTTCTTTAATTTGGTCCGCCTATTCAGAGTCAGGGTATATATTTATTTTCACGAGGCAACTTTTCATTAAAGAAGGCAATTAGGAACTCACACTTCATCGGAGTCGTCAATTGGCTTACTCATCATCCTTCAGACTGTGAGGCTTGGCCGGCGACCGTGCTCAAAAGCACGCGGAACGCTGGCCGCTTTCCCCGCAACTGGTACCTCGTGCATAACCAGTCTAAGGCCGTGCACGAGGAGCTCCAGCAACCAAACCCCGACAATTGAGTATGGTGTAAGCCAGTGGTGTCCAAACTTTTTTCAAAGAGGGCCAGATTTGATGAAGTGAAGGGCCGTGAGGGCTGACCAAAGGGCCGACCAAATTTGTTAACTTTTTCTAGGGTTGAAGTTGTTAAGGTTTTTAAAGGATTTTACCCCAGGAAATAAACTGCCACGGGGGCTGGATTAAACCAACTGGTGGGCCGAATTAGGTCCCCGAAATGGACTTTGGACATGCCTGGCTGAAATTTCAATTCAGTGGAGCTGAATAATAAATAAATAAATAAAACCCCCCCTTCAGTAGTTTCAAGCACTACTACAGGCTCCACATAATATCTGTACTGCATTGTTTACTGTGACAGCACCTGCACTTTGGAACTCCCCGCCTCTTGCAGCAAAGCACGTGCCTTTGCTAGACTCTTTTCTTCCCTAGGCAAGCATACCTAGATGCTTAGGAAGTTGAAGTAATCTTAATCTTAATATTTTAAAATTATTATTAATTATTTCAATTATTTCAGAAGGTCTAGTCCCTAAAAAAAAAAAAGCTCAACAACTAAAAATGAACCGAACCCCTAAAAAAACGGGGCATTCCTCATCCCCAAAAAAGGTCAACAACTTTGAGCTGATCCCCAAAAAACGGGGGTAGATCACTGCCAGATTTTAATTCTGAAAGTAGATCACAGTCTCTTGGGAGTTGGCCACCCCTGGTATAAGACATGTAACTAGAATAAAAAATTTCAAGCAAATAATTGTAATAACTACTGTAATAAAGCACTGCTATAATTATATATAATTTTCCTAAAATTTTGGATTCATTCGCCTTTCCGTGCTGAATGTCACAACCTGAACGACCATGGCTTGCCCCCCTCTGGGTACGCCCCTGCGCTGCAGATACAGACAGACTCACACAGAATCACATAAAGCCCATAGAGTTCAACAGCAGACCAGCCCCTCTTGGCTGATCACAGCAAACACAGAAAGACTCAACCAGATTCACAAAGAACCCATTGAGTTCAACAGCAGAGAAGCCCACCTTGCCTGATCGCAGCAGACACACAATACTCACCCAGAATCAAACAGAGCCTATAGAGTTCAGCAACAACCCAGCCCCTCTTCACTGATAGCAGCAGACACAGTAAGACTCGCAAAGAATCACACAGAACCCATAGAGTTCAACAGCCACTGCAGACAGAGGCTCACCCAGAATCACACACCGCCCCCCCAGCGACGCCCCTGGACGGAGGAGAAGCCAGAAGAAAAAAGGATTCTTACATTTATACCTTTAATTTCCATACATAACTATGAAAACAAGAGGCAAATCCCTGTTAACCGTTTGTTGTCCACACTTGGTTCTTAAGAATGAATTTATTATTTCAGTCACAGACCAATTCCAGCCCACATACAATATCAAGGAAGTCAGAAAATACGATAGGGATACATCTGAATTTATAATTAGGTATAAGAAGGACAAAACATATATAGCAACAGTTTTAGGCACGCATTTGGTTCGTGTTATTGTTTGGCAGGCAGTGGGCACAAAGGTGGCAGAGGAAGGTGGGTGCGGTGGGCAAGGCCGCCCCTCGCGCCATCACAGAGGGGGGTGACAAAGCGCCTGGTGGGAAGCACAGCCTGTCCCCTGGAGGTCCGCCCCCCTCCCCGAAACAACACCCCCTCCCTCTCTCCCCCGGCAGCAGCCCACCCTCCTACCCTCCCCACCACTGCCCCAAATCGCAGCCGCCTTCATGTCAGCACCCCAAGGCCTCAGGCCCAGCGGCCTAGTAAGGTCATGTGGAAGCATCCAAAGCAGGGGAATGCAAGAGAATGGGCTGCCCCCCTCCACCTCTCCCCCCCTTTTCTTCCTAATGTCACCCTAATGTCTCAACAAATGTGACTGACCTATGGAAAATGTAACTTGAAAAAGAGACATTGCGCACACCTTTGTAAACCAAGGCAACTAATAATAATAATAATAATAAGGAAAAGGTGTTGCAATGGAGGAGGGCAGGGGAAAGAAAACGCCTGGCGCTCATTCTTTCTTGCTACAGAACTAAAAGATTTCTCCGCTTTCCTCCTTTTTCTCTTGGGTGGTGTGTTAAGCGGTCTCGCCCTAAGGGGAAACAGGTCCCCCCCCCCACTTTGGAGGAAATGGACTGATCGGAACCAGCTTGTGACCTCAGCTCAGAATCCCCACCTCACTTGGCAGTTGAGGTGGAAGTAGAGGTGTCCTTGGTAGAAAATGGAGCGACTTCCACCAGGCAGCCCCCCAGAGGAGGAGACCCCAGGACCACCGTGTGCAGGAGAAGAGGGGTCTGCAGAAGAGCAGCCTGGCGGGGGGCCCAGAATAATTCTGGTGCTCCCTTACAGCAAGCCAGAGCGCCCCGAAAGCGCCTCAGAACATCAAGAGGCCGACCACCTGGGCGAGGACACAGTGCCTCCACCAGCTCCTGCCCCTACTATGGGACCAACGAGGAGTTGCCCCTCTACCAGCCCCCCGGGCGCCCCGAGGACAGAGTGAGTGGGGACCCCCAACCGGGCAGGAAGAAGATCCCCCCCACAAAGGGGCAGGAACCCCACCACAGGCCTCCATCACCTGTGGGACGGAAGTGTCTTCAAAAGAGGAAGAACCAAGAAGGCTGGGAGGAACACCATCACAGTCTTCGTCCTTCGGACAGCAGGGAGGCTGCTGGGGACAGAAGAGCTACCCCCCCTGAGGTCGGGGGACCCCCCAGCAGCCCTCCTCCTCCTGAGGGACGGGGACCTCCCAGCAGCCCTGCTCCTCCTGAGGGCCGGGGACCCCGCAGCAGCCCTCCTCCTCCACCTGAGGGCGCGGGATCCCCCAGCAGACCTCCTCCTCCTCGGGAGGCATGGAAATCGAAGAAGAAGACCAAACATGTCAGGTGGGCAGATGAGCAGGACCAGAGCTCTCTGCCCCACCACCCCGAGGAGGAGGCAACGCAGCTGCAGGCAGAGGGGTCTCGACAGCCTGGCCCCATTCTGGAAGAAAACAGCAGCCAAGGGCCGTCCGAAGAACAACACCTGGAGGCGCCCAGAATGAAGGAGGCCAGGCCGAAAAAGAAGACCAAGAAGAAGACCCCCTCGTGCCTTAGCCTCCGATCCCTCTTCTCCCGGGTCCGGAAGGCCTTTCAGAAAGCGCCACCACCTGCGCCACCTCCGGAACCCGAGAAGAGGAGGCCACTCGGCCCGTGGCTGAGGCGGTGGCTTCAACAACGCCGCCGCAGCTGTTTCCATCCAGAGGCCCTTTAAGGAGGAGGAGGAGGAAGAAAGCCACCACTTTCTTGCCGCCAGGTGGGTGTGGGCCGCCCTGGGTGTTGACCGCCTCTCCACAGCCTGAACAACCTTGTCGGGTCGGGACTGCTCACTTTGGTGTAGTGGTTAAGAGCGGTAGACTAGCAATCTGGGGAACCCGGTTCGTGTCTCCGCTCCTCCACATGCAGCTACTGGGTGACTTTGGGCTAGTCACACTTCTCTGAAGTCTCTCAGCCCCACTCACCTCACAGAGTGTTTGTTGTGGGGGAGGAAGGGAAAGGAGAATGTGAGCCGCTTTGAGGCTCTTTCGGGTAGTGATAAAGCGGGATATCAAATCCAAACTCTTCTTCTTCGTCTTCTAATGTAGATGAGATCCAATGCCCTCGACAAGAAGTGAGCTTCCTGTGCCCCCAGCGTGCCCCAGTACCACCTGCACCGTGCCGATTTCTGCACCTGCCTCTCTGGGTCCTGCAAACATCACCTCAGGTTCTCCTCTGCTGCCCACGGAAGGTCCCACCGTTGATCCAGATTCTGCCAAAAGTCATCTGTGAGCAATCCAGTGCAGCAAGGTTTGTATTCTATTGTATTTTTTAAAAAAATATTTATTCCTTTTAATTAATTTTCTAAGCAGTGGAAACTTTAACAATAGCAATAGTTTTTTAATATTTTTTGCTTCTGGGAGGGGGGCAGTTGCCCCCCTTCCTCCCCTTCCCCCTCCCCCCCCCCCTACACCCTTGATGGCGAGAGAAAAGCATGAAAAGGCGGCGCTTCTTGAGGTGGCTTGGTCGTCGTCGTCTTCGTCGCCTCGGGGTCTCCGCCGCGCGTCTGCCGAGAGAAAGGATGTGCGAGCCCAGCAAGCAGGACATCGGCGCCGTTTTCCAGAGGCTCCGCGCCGTCCCCACGAACAAGGTAAGCAAGCGGGGCAAGGGCGGCCCGAAGGAGGGAGGGAGGCGGACTTCTCTCCCCTGACACGTCGCGCCTCCGCCGCCTCCCTGCCCGGCCCGCGTCTCCCTCTCCCGAGGAGTCTCCGGGAGCTTCGTGGTTCCCATGGGTTCGTTTACTTTCGCCTGCCGCCCTGGAGCCAAAGAGGCCAGACAAAACCACAAGACCCCACAGACGAAGATTGTGATCCTCGTCGTGAATTTGCACCTTCTGTGGCCATTGTCCCCCCCCCCGAAGGTTGCTGTGCTTCCCGAACTCCCTCCCCCAAATCGCATTATCCGCCAGGTGCCGGCGGCTTGCGATCCTAACACGCCGAGCTACGTAGGGAGTAAGCCGGGTCCCATTAGGCGGGGCTTCCTTTCGAGTAGATGTGGCCAGATTTGTTTCTCTTTTATTTATGCATTATTTTTGCATTTATTGCCTTTATGTTCCAAGGAGCTCCAAGTGGTGCGCATGGTTCTCCTCCCCCCGTTCCCCCCATTTCATCCTGGCAACAACCCTGTGAGGTAGGCCAGGCTAAGAGAGGGAGACTGGCCCAAGATCAGATCACCCAGTGAGCTTCGTGGAAGATGTGGGGATTGGAACCCGGGTCTCCCCCTGTTGCAAATGACTTGGTTTCTAGGGACTTGAGGAAGGGGCCGAATCCTTTAAGGGTTTGGCTGCATTTGTTTGCAGACAGTCTTAAAGTTGTCTGATGACTTTTTCTTCTGATCATATTTAACCCAAAGGCCAGCCTGATTCCTATCAGGTTGTGAGTTGCGTATTTTGGTGGAAGATCGGTGACAATTTTCTCTTCACAGGATGAGTGTGCAAACTATTCGGAATGTTTTCAGCGTGGAGACTGGTTACCGCCTCTCCGACGACCGGATTGTCAACCATTTCCCAAACCACTATGAGCTCGCCTGAAAGGACTTAATGGTAAAAAGATTAAGAGGTACAGGACGGAATTAGAAAATGAAGGCAGCCCTCTTGCAGAGAAAGATGAAAATTGAAAATACCTTTACTTAGGTGATTTGTCTTGGCCAATTCAACTATTTGTATGTTCGTGTTAAACACCAGACATGCCTCCGTAGCATGTATTATATAATAGATATTCAGAAATTTGGATCTTTGAGTAATAGTCATAAAAAGGTGTCTTATAATGAATCTGGGCCATTGGTCCATCTAGTCTAGCACTGTCTGCTATAGCTGTTGCTTTCCAAGGCTTTCAACGTAGATATTTCCCAGCGCTGTTTCTGGAGATCACTTCTAATCAGAGATCCCAGGAATCTGCCACTCAGCTATGCCCCTCCTCCCAGAGAAGCCTGGGGCATAGTGGATGTTGAGCCACTGAGCTAGGACTTCTGGCCTAGGGGAAGTGGGAAATGAACCCAGGGCAATTATTGTTTATTGTTTTTGTTTTTTTGCTGATTGAAAACAACATGCATTTTATTTTCCATTTCAGTAGTCCATTTTGCTTAAGCCCTTGCAGAGGATGATCCACCTGGCCACAACCCAGAGCAACTATTGTGACCCAACTACGGCATCATAGCACCTGGTAAAACTTGGCAAACTTGGCTGTCTCGATTCATGAAAATCAGGGGCACGTTCCCAGATCCACAACTCTGCCTTGCAGAAAAACCTTGTTAGATAAGGGGAAGGGAACCTTTGGCCCTCCCGTTGTTGCTGAGCTAAAACTCCCATCGTTTTTGGTCCATTGGCCATGCGGGCGCTGAGTCTGATAGAAGTGGGAGTTTGTGGAAGGCTCTTGCCTGGCATTTCATTACCCATCTTTAGGCGCCAGGCGAAAACGTTGCTCTGTAACCAGGCCTTTGGCTCCTTGCACCTTCTATCGCCCTTTAAATGTATTATTTCTTTGGTTTTGTTCTTGTTTTATTCCGTATTTTGTGTTCTCGTTTTGAAACCACTTTGGAACACTTTTTAAAAATCAGAGCCTGACTAGCTTTTCAGATACCCTTTAATTGAGTAACTTTTTGAAGAAAGGCATGAAGTAACTGATACTACACTTTGAAGTCTTCTTTATTCAGTTACATTTTACTCCAGGAAAACCTAAATAGAACCCAATAGGGCCAACATATATGTACAATATATATCTTTAAATGTGATCCCAGTGAGATCCCAATTTTGCAGGACGCTCTTAGAAATATGAAATAATACATTTTTTGAATTTTTAATTCCTATTAATTTTTTTATCACTTTAACATTTTCTTTAATTATGTAACTTTAAAATTTAAAGTAAATCCATCATGTGCCATATCAAATTAAAGCCCATGAAGTTCTGAAGAGACTGGTATTTTTAGTTTGGAAGTATCTCAATTCTGAACCGAGCTTTTAAGATTTTTCTTTAGTCTGGCAAGGCCACAAGTGTCATGACCCTGATCTGCTGTTGATAATTTCATTAATTGTATTTCTGTTTGTGGAAGAATTGGTGGATGCGAACTATATATTTTTCTCCTTCCTGTGTACACTTCATAGGTCAACGCTTCTCCATCTCTTACTTCCAGTACTGCCAACGATCGTCTCCTCAAATACAATCTTATTAATGACACACTTAACATTGCTGTCCTGAACGGGGAAATTCCAGACTGTAAATGGAATAAATCTCCCCCCAAAGAAGCCCTTGGGCATTATGAGATTTTGTAAGTATTAATTCTAGATAAAGCAATTGTCTGAACCTCTGCAAGTAGATGCTTTAGGCCTGCCTTTTGACTAGTATCTGAGTGTAACTTGGCCTTGGTGTTAACTCAGCAGAAACTTAAATGGCACATTATTACTTACTGCTTTTATGAATGACTTCTTAGAAAGCATTTCTGAGCAATTTCAAACCATGACAAGTGCATAATGCATAAAAGTATAATGGCTCACAAGGTCTGTACACTTAGTATTGTTTGCTGAAACCTTCCCAAAGCAATCCACAGGGATAATAATAATAATAATAATAATAATAATAATAATAATAATAGGCAGATAATTGGCAAGCATTCAATTCCTCCATCTACAACCTGTAGTAGTAAAGTCTCGGAAGAGTGGCACCACTTCGTTCTGATCATTGTTTAGCCCACCTGTGAATCCCCTGGGACAATAATGACTTTCTCTTTGCCCTTAGGTATGATAAAGAGATGGCACAAAGTGAAGCATCAGATCCTGATTTGAGAAGTCGTTCTGGGCCGTCCATTGGATTGAAGGGAACTCAAGCCAGAGACACTGGAAAATCAGGGCCCCTTACATGGAGGTAGCTGATGCTTCCTGAAATTCAGGGCTGTGGCCTTTGTAGGAAGTACATTGAAGGGAGGAGACTGCGCATGCGTCGGCGTGGGTAGACGCTCACCCGTATCGCTCCTGGAACTCACTGAATATTTTATAACCTTTTTTCAGGTGCTAGGAGAGATCTGTGAACAAGGCTATTCGGATGCTCTTAGATTTTTGAAAGAAAATGGTACGTCACTGCGATTTCAAATGTATAATATGGTGAACAGAATGTCAGTCACAATGTCAGGTCTGTGCATTTTTGTATACAGACAAAAGATGCCGACCGTGATTGCTCCTATCTTTGTAACGTTGAGTTCAGATTACACACTCTGTGTTGGGACTGTTTTTGAAGAATGTCCAGAAACTTCAGCTAGTTCAAAATGCAGCTGCTAATATCAGCTGGAACCCAGATTCTACATTGTAGATTTAGAGGATCATCTTCACTGACTCCCAAACTGTTCCTGAACCCAGTTCAAACTGATTTTATAATTATTATTTATTAAATTGATATAGTGCCTTTCATCCATAGATTTCAGAGCGGGTCAAAGCATAAATATTTTCTCCTAAGCAGTTGGAGACTTGGACATTGGAAGGATTATGCCTTCCCACGTGATCCTGCCCATGAACGTAGCTTATTATCTGTGTTCTCATGCTATAGAAAGTGTGGTCCAGGGAAAATTCAGTAATGACTATATAGCATCTGAGGCAGTGCAGTTGTGGCTTCAACTCTACTTGTATAATAAAAGTTTGTGCCACGTAATGTGGACAGTGTTTTCTATCAGAAGTGGGTGATGCTAGGCTTGCCAGAGTCTTATCATTCCATCTGCTTAGTATCATGTTTTCTCGATACATGATGAGGCATTTTCCCCTCAAGGACTTAGAAGGCTAAGGTGACTTGGTTTATCTAACTGTGGCCATACACTTTGGGAAATGGATAAATCTTCGTTAGAGAGTTGAGCTTGGATTTAAGTTACTTAAATTCATTTCAGTGAGTCAACTCTAACTTATTTGGCATGGCACAATGGCCTGAGCCTACTTAATTTCACAGAAATTCCACTGACTTTTACAATTACAGGCAACCTTGTGGTTTGTTCTTGAGATCCAGTATTTCCCGAACATACATTGTGGCTTAGACATTCCAACTCTTACCAAAAAGATCCAGGAGCAGCTGTAGTTTTAAAGCTCACTCAGCAACCTGGGGTCTATACTGTGGTATAAATTAGTATCCTTTTGTAGCACTCTTTGAAACCAGTTACAGTTGGGTAGCTATGTTGGTCTGCCATAGTCGAAACAAAATAGAAAATTCTTTCCAGTAGCACCTTAGAGACCAACTGAGTTTGTTCTTGGTATGAGCTTTCGTGTGCATGCATATCTGAAGAAGTGTGCATGCACACGAAAGCTCATACCAAGAACAAACTCAGTTGGTCTCTAAGGTGCTACTGGAAAGAATTTTCTATTTCTTTGAAACCAGTCTTAGTAAATGATGCCAGCATGGTAGAATTTATGGCTTGGTTCAGTGTTAAAGCCACCCCATGGTATGTTTGGCCATGCAGAACAGACTTCTGGCCTAGTGTGCCCTCCTTCGCTCATGTTCTAATTCATTCCATTCCAGATTTGTGCAAACCATAGGTTGTCTCACAAATGGAATTGAAACCCAGTTGCAGTCTGTGGTTTGTGCCAGACATAATTTGTCTGATGTGGATGTCATGGTTAACTATAGTTTCAGTGAGGGAATCAGAATGTTTTAAGCTGAAGACTGTTCACGATAGCCAAACTATAGTTTGGTTATTAGATTTGAAACAGGCATTTGGGGTGGGGGGCACAAGGAATGCAATTTTTCCTTTGAAAATGGGCTTTGCCTGGCCAGTTTGGAGGTACAGAGGAAATGTGCTGATTCTCTACTGTTTGTCAGGGATCTTTAAAGAGATTTCTAGGCTGACAGTGCTCATTTCCATCCATTTTTCTACTCTTGCATTGCCCACTTCAGACAATATATGATGTTCTTTCTTCAAGATTGGAAAGTTTGTACTAGAAGACTTTTCAGCCTAGGAGTAGTGCTTTCTGGATGCACATGGAGAAAGAGTGTACCTATCAGACAAACTATAACTGAGCAAGTGGGGTGAGGAGGAGAAGGAATAAGCCGGGTTGACGAATTCCTTTCTCTTCCTTGCTTGGCACTTGCCCCTCACTCAGCTTCCTGTCTTCCATGTTCAGAAGAGTTGGAGTTTTATTCTAAGGCTGTAAGGAAAGAAAAACAAGTAAACTGCAAGGAGAACTATCCAGTGAATAAGCTGTTGAATAGAAATCTTGGTTGAGTTGTGCTATGAGTGAGCAAGAAAATAAAAGTTTTTCCCAAGCTTTTGAGGGCCAAAATGCATTGCTTTTTCTGGACTAAAATTGTGGAAAAACCTATTTTTATAATACAAAAAGGTTTTGAGTGTAAAAGAGTAAAAAGTTCCTGTTCTTGGAGGATCCACCCCTGCCTTTTTTCACGAGTCTGTTCTGATTGAAAGGAAGGCAACTTAGAATAACGATTCACAGAACAGTGACACAATGAGCAGCCTCTTCTGATTGTATATCATCTGCATGAGGAATGCTAGGATAATCGGATAGTACCTGAAGCAGACTCAGTGGAATTACCTGTCCCCATTAGAAGCCAACGGAACATAACTGAAATTTATGGTGGTGAATTGGCCTGTATGTATGTAGGAGAGTACTAGGTGCATTTAGTTGAGTTCTGTCGTGAGAAAGCCTGTTGTGGGTTATCTAGCATGATTCCAGGCAATGCTTCGTCACTCTTGCAGAATCTAGAAGCCATTATGTTCATGTTCAGTTGAGATTAATGACTGTATAAATGACAGCATTGCAGGAGGCTTGTAAAGAGAAATGTGGACTCTATGCTCAGCTTTCTAAATTTCTACCAATGCGACTGATGTCCTATGTGATGCTGCCGTATACTCTGCCAGTTGAGTCAGCATATTTTGTGGCCTTAAGGTGAGTGTTAAGCATGGAAGTCTGCCCTTGTTGTACTAGTGTTTTTACATAGCACATTTTCTAAGGGCTCACAAGCCTTACAATAATTCTTTTTTTTTTAATAAAAAAGATCATATGTATTCCAATTTCTTATAAAAATTAAATCCTGCAAGATAGGAAAGTATTATCCCTGTATTGCATATGGGATGGAATGATGAGTGGAATACTGCTGAGAGGTAACAATATATTTAGGTAACTTTTGTAGTCATGGCTAAAGTTTGATTGAACTAGAACTTCCAGGCTCACAGTGCATTCCCTTAACTTGGTGTGTGCATGAAGCTTACTTTTAAAACCCTATATTTTAATTGGTGTGCATCTCCAGATTTAACTGAGAAACTGGCTGCATAGGGAACTCTGTTCAAGGAGTCTGCAATTATAATGGCCCTTTAAAACATAGCAGTAATATTTCCAAACCTGCTGTAGAGAAAAAACTAAAAATTGAACACCCCTATGGTGTTTAATTATAAACCACCCTGAGACCTGTGAGTATCAGGCACTATACAAATTCAATCAGTCAGTCAATAAAGCAAGCAAGTAAGCCAGCAAGCCAAGTTTTAGGTGGGACAGATTAGCTGATGTCAGTAAGAAGTCCAAAGTCCTTCACTCCCATATGGCATTTTCTCAAATCATGGTTCTGCCTGAAACACTATTATTTATTCCTTACATATTAGTAGACTGGTTTCCTGATATCCCTGATGATGTGCGATGGATGCAAGGTCAGCTCTGTCAAGTTGTGGGCACAGTATATTCCAAAGCAAGAAAAAGATTACTGAGTATTCCCAGGTATGTCTTATGCTGCTACATTGGTTGGTCAGGTGCAGATATAATATTTCCGATTGCTTTAATCATTGTGAGTGTACTTGCCCCTTGTTCTTGTGATTCACTTCTTTTAAACAAACTTCTCTCCCTCTGCATCTTGTACTTTTTAATGTTTTAATTTAGTTGCCTCCCTCCCACAACTTTAGCTCTGTCTCACTACACTAGAGTATCAGTGCTCTGATTCTCATCTGTCTGCACTAAAAAGCTGTAGGAAATGATGCAGAGCAAAAGGAAGGCCACAAGATAGCAGTCATGCAAGTTTCACTGCCTTTAAAAAAGGGGGGGGGCTAATTTCTGTATAAGAAATGTGTAGTATTTCAGGCAGACCCAAGAATATTACCGGTATTTGATGTGTGCATACAAGCACTGTGAAATACAGGATTGCACACTCTTGGAATGATACAATTATTGGTGTCTTTTCAAAACCCTCTTTCTACTCCTGTTCTCATCCATGGCTGGAGTATGTTTTAAGATGCCACCTACCCCCCATTTTATCCATTAGCAAAAACTTGGAATAGGTTTAGACATTTTTGCTAAGGAAATGGTAATTTGAATAAAATCACCAAACCAGGAATGACCACAGGAAATAATTGTTTGGCTGCTTCCCCTCCCCATCCCTACCTCTTTCCTTTGCTAGTTTAAAATGAATAGTAGCAAAGAGTCGTGAATTACCGTATTTTTCACTCCATAAGACGCACCTGAACATAAGACGCACCATGTTTTTAGAGGAGGAAAGGGGGAAAGCCCCCTTTTTTAGGATCAGCTCGCAGTTGTGCAGCTTCTTTTGCAAAGGGGGAAAAGCCTTGTTTGGGGGAGATCAGCTCACAGTTGTGCAGCTTCTTTAGGAAAGGGAGCTGTTTCTACAGTTTTCAGACAGATAATCTAATCAGCCAGTCACATGTTGCTGGGGAAACAAACAGCCTCCTCTGCAGAATATTCAACAATGGAGGCCTGGGCAAGGGGGTGGGGCAGAAAGGGAGCCTTATCTCTCTTCCAATGGCTTGCTGATCAGCTGTTCAGCGGCTTCCTTTCAACACCCCCTTCTCTTTGTTAAAAAAAAAAGCACAATCTGCTTTTGGCCCCTGGGCAATTCGGCTCCAGGGACCATGCATTCACTCCATAAGACACAGAGACATTTCCCCTTACTTTTTAGGAGGAAAAAAGTGTGTCTTATGGAGCGACAAATACGGTACATAGAAAGCTATTAAAGCTAATAAATAGAAACTTGAATAGCATGAATGAAATTCTAGTTAAATCAGAGTTGTTTAATTAATTGACACAGGGTAATCCTAAACAGTGGTACCTTGGTTCTCAAACTTAATCCGTTCTGGAAGTCTGTTCCAAAACCAAAGCATTCCAAAACCAAGGCATACTTTCCCATAGAAAGTAATGCAAAACGGATTAATCCGTTCCAGACTTTTAAAAACAACCCCTGAAGCAGCAATTTAACATGAATTTTACTACTTAACGAGACCATTGATCCATAAAGTGAAAGCAATAATCAATGTACTGCACTATGATTGGATGTTCGGCTTCCGAAAAATGTTGGAAAAGTGGAACACTTAACTTCCAGGTTTTCAGTGTTTGGGAACCAAGGCCTTTGAGAATCAAGGTACCACTGTATAAAGATGTTTTCAGTGAAGATTTGTTTGTTTTTTAAAACCCGGCCTATCCAGTCATTTACTGTTGATTGGATGAGGATGGGGAGCATATCCCATCTTTATATATGATAAAAATAAAAAGTTGCTGAAGTTATTGAGATTTATTCTTCTTCTTTTACAGTAATGAAAACAGTGCATTGCTTAGAAAGTGTCAGACTGCCCCCCTGAACACAAGTCTTCACTCTTCTTACTGCCCTCCTAAAATGCCTCGTTCTTCTACACACCTCGAAGAGTGGCTTTTGGATCTTCCATACTGTGAGGACTTGGTTAAGAAAGAAGTTGCAGTGGGTATAAATGAAAGCTTTGACTCCATGCCTCCCTTTTTTATGAACTCTGAAGAATCGGGAGTGGAAGTGGATTTTGACTCCTCCTCTGAGAAGAGTTTCCAGACTGCCTCCGAGGACTAGCTTAAGAGCTGTGGCATAGACAAAGAAATCTCAGTCTTGGAGGCATCAGTTTATCTAGCAGATTGCCAAACAGTCTTTTGGAAGGCTGGCTTACACTAGATGACAAAATGCCTTTGAGGAATCTTTTGTGGAAAGAGAAATGTGCTGTTCTGGTCCGGCTTCCTGATAATGACTAAAGGGTTAAGAAGACCCTAGTTAGTGCAATAGAACGTGGTTTACCCAAACAAGATTTTCAGCAGGAAAAAAGTGATTCAGGTCTTCTGATTTCTAGTGGGACAAAGCATTTTTAGCAAAACTATATTTAACTTTTATAATAGTCTTTTTCTTGTTTGTCTTCATATGTGGTGTTAGCACTTGAGCAAAATCAAACAGTGTGTACTCAGATGACTATGGCATATAGGAATTTTTTGGAAGGACTCTGAAGTTTTACTTGCCTTATATCTATATGTATGATACTTGTGGGAATTGTTAACATCAATTACACTCCTTATCGCAAGGCTTCATTGTTTTTCATAAAGATAGTATTTAGGAGGCATTGTGTGTTCTAACAAGTGTGGTCCCCCCCCCAGTGATTCTTTCTCCCTCATTGGGTTGGAGGAGAAGCCACAGATGTAGTTGAGAATTCAGTGCAATGCACATGTGCCAGTCCATACCAGAGCATCCTTAAGGGCTGAATTCAATCCCAACAAACAATACTTTAACAATGTTTTACTGAAGGAATCTAATTGTAGATCATTTTCTCTTAGAGAAGGCAGTATGGTGTGGATCAAGGGAAGAATCAGCTGCAGATGTCATCAAGACATGTGCTGAATGATTTACCTATCCAAATAGCTGAGAAGTTACAGTGTGATTTGTAATTAATGGAGCTTAAAAGCTTCTTATTATTTCTCGTAATCGAGCAGCACTGGAAGCTTTTGAAAACAGATTAAAATCTGAAAAATGAACTGTATATGGCTTCCCTGAAGTAATCACAGAAAACATTCTGTTCTCCGTTGCACTAAATTCAAACCATTTTAGCCCAGTCTTTACTAACAAAAATGTGCCAATATGTTTTTTTCAGTTTCATTATAGGTTAGGGTCTTAAGTTGCACAACATGTGAGAGCTGACAGTAGTGCTAAATCATGAATAAGCTACTTTTCAAATAGTTTTAATTTTAGAAGTACATGTTGAGATGTTAACATAGATAGCCTCTCTGAAATCTGGATACCATATTTGATAGTGATGTTTTGAGTATTCCTTGCCCACCAATACTCATCACTTTATTTTATTTTTTTATAAGAATTTATTAGATTTTCCAATTAAGAAACCAATTAAAACCAATACATTATAATACATGGTTAAACACTCCAGGCTCCCCCCTCTCCCACCGAGGGGAGCAATACACACCAAACCCCCCTCTCACAGAGGTAGCAACAATCATTTTACATTTAACCACATACTTTCCAAAGCACAGCATGCTGACCCTCCTCCCGGGTCAGTCAATTAAATTCCAATCTTTATTCCTTTACAATGACTTCCTCAATCCTCCTCTTACTGATTTCTAAATTATTACATAGTTGCAGCTTTATTTACCTTTAAACTCTAATTTAAAATCCATCTCATCATTTTACCTATTGAACATTTCTCTACCTCCGCCTCAAAATACTTCTGTAATTTCTCATTATCTTAACCAAAATTTTTCATATTGCTCATGCACTTCCCTCCCTTATGGTCCCAGAATTTATCTTTCAAAGCATTGTCCGTTATCACAGTGTCCATATCCAATTGTCATAACCGTAATAAAATACCATTTCGTTTTTAAATTCTGATATTTTACCCTATACCCTCCCTTTCAAAGAACCCGGCCCATGAAACATAAAAAAGAAGATCCTGTAACTGTCCAACTAATCGCAGGTCTGTAGTCTTTTGACAATCCAGTTGCAACAGGAACCAGTCTTTAACACTGTTAAATTCTTCTTGCCTAAAGGCTCCAATTAATGTATCCTGTTCCAGCTCCTCTTTTTCAGCATTGTCACTGTTCCCTTCTTCCTTTCCCTTCTGTTCCAATGTAAAGTCCTCCAAATTGTCCACAGTCTCTTTTTTTTATTTTTATAAAGAATTTATTGGTATTTTTCATAACAAAGAATGATCCCACACCCACACCTACAGTCTCAATCTCCAATTCTTTATGTGCCAATTGTGCAATGCTGTTGATTTCCACGGCTACTTGCTGCAAAAGTTCCAAAGCTTGCTTTACAAACTGCGAGGACAGTTTTCCCTTTGTCATTTCAAGGTCGAGCTTCAAGTTGCTAGTCACAACAATTTATTTCTTGCTACGTAGATCCTTACTGCATAAGTACACCATTTTTATTTTTAATCATTGCCAAAGTTTATAATATCCACTCCATCTGGACCTCCAGGAAAGAGGAAAATAGATCCAATCCACTTTTAAAACTAAAAACACCCTTACAAAAGTTTCTTTGTTTCAATCGCATTGAAAATAGCTTCAGTTACAAAGTCGCACTGTCTCTTAATCTCAGCAGAGAGGGATTGACTTCCGTTTTTAGAATCCCCTCCGAAGCCAAATCAAATCAAATTACTTACAGTTTTCTCTTCAGATTTGTTCATTTGTCCATTTTTTATTTACTTGGAAGAATTGAAACGCTGTAGCCCCTCAGTATCGCAGCTTCGTGCAGGCAGGGAAAGCAGTATGTCCGATTTGCGGGGGCTCCACTCCCTCGCTCTCGGGGGCTCAAAACAGAGCCTTACCGGGGAGGGAGGAGCACCCTTCTGGCACCAGCCAGATGACCATGCCCCCAAAACTCTCGATTTGGAGTTCCTTGGGGGTCTTCTGCGCTGTAGAAGACACCCCGTCCCTGCCGCACTCAGGTTTGCTCAGCCAAGCGAAACCTGCGACTGATGGAGCTCCGCGCTCAACCGGAAGTCCAATACTCATCACTTTAAAGTGACAAGGATACAGTACTTATTTGTGGCACAGGATTTACATTGCATTCTCCAAAATGGTAAATGATTAAGAAATGCTGGTCCCATAGGCTGTTGGGCACCCTCCCCTGGCATGGCACTTGGAGGACTGGTCTCTTAGCATAGTGGTCTAAGAGTCAATCAAATAGATTTTGGCTTGGGAGTCTATGTTAAGAATGAGGTGGCTTATATTTTGACAAAAATCAAAGCCTTCATAAAAATGGGAAGTTTGTGTATTTATTTTAATTATTGACTATGGGCAAATTTAATTTTGACCAAACATTTAGCAGTCTTTCAGCTATGACTTTATACTGTGAAAACCGAAGGAAGTGCTGTTTTTAGAAAAACAACAACGAAGCTACGTTTTAAGTTTTTAACATTGCAAAAATTTTCTTATTTATATCCTTGCTGGTGCTATTTCATTCAAGAGATAGACATAAATGAATTATTTTGTGTGATCGCTGATTTTATGCATTATTTTAAAAATCTTGATTGCCTTTCCAAAATGGGCCAGAATATTGCTCCAGTCACTGATCTTTATATAAAGAAGCAAAATAAAGAGACATAAATGTTTTTGATGCCTACTGTTTATAATAGCAAACTGAATTTAAGGTAATTGTGGTTGGAAGGAGGGAGCTCAAGGAATATATTGTATTGTACCACTGTAAAAGCAGCAGCTCCCAAACTTTTTGGGGCCATTGCCCCCTTGGTTCCATAAACTCATCCATGGTGCCGCTTACCATACCCTGTAAAAATCATTATTCAGAACAGCAGTAAAATTCAAAACAGTAACAATTAATTGTACATTTATTCAAAATCCAATTTTCAGTACAAAATTATTGAATCTGATCCAGTGATGCCAGCTTTTCAAAGACTATTAGTAATTTACATCACCAGAATCCCTCCTGCTGCCCCCCCCCATATAACCCCACCACCCACTTTGGGAACCACTGCTGTAAAGTTTGAAAGTCTTTTAAAGAGGTTTTATATTTAAGCTATGGAATTACAAAAATTGAAGCCTGTATTTCTGCTTGTACCATTGCACTGAAGAGCCATTGAAGCCTCTATGACGCTTCGGGAAATATTTAAAGATTGGTCCCTGCTGCTGCTGGCAAGACGTCCCTCTCCCTCTCCATTCAGCGAAATTCATAGCGAACAAATACCTTAAATTATTTCTACCTCCTGTTCTTACAAATTATGTATTTTGAAAATGAATAGAAAGCTTTAAAATTTAATATTCCAAGGTATGTATTTCTTCTATGGAGTGGCAATGTTTTTGAGATTTGTATTCTGCCACATTATTCCACAAGACATGGACCTCTTTTACATGGGAAGTATATCTTGTAGCCTTTGTGCTCCATTTGCGGTGGTTGGAAAAGAATGTGTCTAGCAGGGATAAAGATAACAGGTGGGGATGTTGGGTGCAAATTATGTATGTACACACCTTAAGGGATTACAGCTGTACTGCAACAGCTATCTCAAGCAGAGCCCTTGGGTCCAGAGTTCTTTTTCTCAACTTCTCTAAAAGCTAAATGTTTTTATGGTTACAATGTAAATTCAGTGAGGCTATGGAAAATGTTGTTTGGTTTTCAAAAAAGTGTTTTTCGGTCTGTTTGGCTGACAACATTAAACTACGTACAGTACTTGCTATTTGTGTTACATTCTGTTCATTATGAAGAACAATTGATAATAATACTAGTATTTGTTGATCACTTTGTAACAAAAGAGAAATGTCCCAAAGCAACTTAAAATAAAATACAATTAAAAATCAATCAAAAGTCAAATGAAGAATGTTTTACAATACACAATATCTAAAATAATAATTCAACAATATATCGTAAGGACAACCTCCTATCCTCCAAAAAGACTAACACAGCAGTAGAGGCTAGCGCAATCACCAAAGGCCTAGGTAAACAAAAAGGCCTTGGGGCTAAAAACCTAGAATTATAGCACCAGGCATGTTTCATTGGGGCATACATTCAGCTGCACAGTCACTCCTGAAAAATCCTGTTCTCGTGTATTTCTTTTGCATTTTCCTCAGATGAGGCACATAGAGAAGCAACTCTGATTAATATTGTAGGGGCTGAACTGGTTCATTTTAGCAGAGGCTTGGGCTTCCTGAACTACATGAGGTTTTGTAAGTCAAAACCAGCCTTTTAAACTGAGCCTAGAAGCTAACTAACTGGTAGCCAGTGCAAGCAGGCCAGAATCAGTGCAATAAGCTCAGATCTTCTGGTCTCTGTGATCAAACTGCTGATTTCTGCAGACAGGCCTCCATCCCTTGCCCAGCCAGTGCCGGATTATCAAATGCAACTATGGGTCAAAATAATACTGATCTAGACAGAAAATTACAATTGAGCTTCAAAATTCCAAAAATACATTAAGAGTGAATTTGCAAGGGCCCCTCTGAGATTTTGACTGCCTAGGGGCCTCCTCAGAATTTGGCACTGTGCCCAGCAGCCAGCTTCTTTTTAGTTGCAGGCTACTGCAAGGATTTTTTTTAAAAAAATTAATTTAATATTTTATAGGTTTCTTCCCCCTTCGTCCCAAGCGTGCGCTTGTTTTTCATGTAGGTAAACAACGTAACGAAAAAGCCCTCCAGCAACGTCCCTTCTTCTTAATTTCTAAGGACTTGAGGAAGGGGCTGAAAACTTGAAAGTTTTGGTGCATATACCTTGAGGCAAAGCAGTTATTTCTCCACTCCGCGACCCTCCAAGAAAGAGCACGTTTACTGTATTTTCTTGGATCAGGAAACTATTAGAAAAAGATACTTTGTATTAGGCATCTCTTTTGAGGATCATCAATGAGATGTGAGAAAAGGAAACGGGCATTGGTCCTTTCCCGTCCACTTGATGAGCATTCACACGTACATCCGTGTCGCCTTTATTCGCGTGTCTCCTTTATATCCTTTCCCCTTCCTCCTCGCTCCCCCTCCTGCGCATTAACCCTCTCGGCGCCCTCCCGCCCTGGGCCTTGGGCTCGAGGGGCAAAGAACCCCGCCCTCCCGGTCTCCTAGGCAACGCCGAAGCGCCCAACCGGCTCGAGCGAAAGAAGCCCCGCCCCGCTTCCCGCCTTCCCAATCCGCGCACAACAAATCAGCCGTTCCTCGCGACGCTCCTCCGCGGAGCGTGCGTGGCGCGACGTTGGCGTGCGCGCGCCGAGGAGTCGCGTGGAGGCTCCGCCCCCTTCCCGGCCCGCCTCGTTGGCGGGAGCGTGTGAGGCGCGTGCACGAGTCGGCCGCCCTCCTCCCTCCTCCCTCCTCCCTCTGCGAGTCCTGCCGTGGCGCTTGAGGCGGCGCTTCTTGAGGCGGCTTGGTCGTCGTCGTCGTCTTGGTCGCCTCGGGGTCTCCGCCGAGAGAAAGGATGTGCGAGCCCAGCAAGCAGGACATGGGCGCCGTTTTCCGGAGGCTCCGCGCCGTCCCCACGAACAAGGTAAGCAAGCGGGGCAAGGGCGGCCCGAAGGAGGGAGGGAGGGAGGGAGGGAGGCGGACTTCTCTCCCCTGACACGTCGCGCCTCCGCCGCCTCCCTCCCTCCCTAGTCCTCCCGCCCGGCCCGCGTCTCCCTCCCTAGTCCTCCCGCCCGGCCCGCGTCTCCCTCCCTAGTCCTCCCGCCCGGCCCGCGTCTCCCTCCCTAGTCCTCCCGCCCGGCCCGCGTCTCCCTCTCCCGAGGCGTCTCCGGAGGATTCGTGGTTCCCGTGGGTTCCTTTACTTTCGCCTGCCGCCCAGTGGTGCCGAAGAGGCCAGACAAAAGCACAACACGCGCGATGAGAACTAGATCCCACGGACGGAGGTCGTGATCCTCTTCAATCGTGATCTCGCACCTTCTGTGGCCATTGTCCCCCCCCCACCCCTGAGGGTCGCTGTGCTTCCCGAACTCCCTCCCCCAAATCGCATTATACGCCGGGTACGTAGGGAGCAAGCCCCGTCCCATTAGGCGGGACTTGCTTTCGAGTAGATGTGGCCAGATTTGTTTCTCTTTTATTTATGCATTATTTTTGCATTTATTGCCTTTATCTTGCAAGGAGCTCCAAGTGGTGCGCATGGTTCTCCTCCCCCCTCCCCCCATTTCATCCTCGCAACAACCCTGTGAGGTAGGCCAGGCTAAGAGAGGGAGACTGGCCCAAGATCAGATCCCCCAGTGAGCTTCGTGGAAGATGTGGGGATTGGAATCCGGGTCTCCCCCTGTTGCAAATGACTTCGTTTCTAGGGACTTGAGGAAGGGCCTGAAACCTTTAAGGGTTTTGCTGCATTTGTTTGCAGACAGGCTTTGGGAGAGTTGCTTTCTGCTTTCTTTTTTCTGCTGCCCAAGGCCAAAAACGCAAAAGAAAAAAGGGCACATGGATTTACTTGGATCAAGTATTGGGAAACTGGGGAACGTAGGTAGATGTGTCCTTCCTGATTTATATCCATCCATGTATTGTGGAGCTGATGTTGCGATTCCTCCCTTGCCTTTTGTAGGGTGAAGAGCATCATCGGCTTCCTGCCCAGAACTCCTCACTCCTTTTTCTTTGCTGGAATTCACGATCAAGGTTCTGTCTGCCTTGTCACTGTCACTGTGCAAACTATTCAGAATGTTTTCCGCGTGGAGACTGGTTACCGCCTCTCCGATGACCAGATTGTCAACCATTTCCCAAACCTCTATGAGCTCACCCGAAAGGACTTAATGGTAAAAAATATTAAGAGGTACAGGAAGGAATTAGAAAAAGAAGGCAGCCCTCTTGCAGAGAAAGATGAAAATGGAAAATACCTTTACTTCGGTAAGTTGTCTTGGCCAATTCAACTATTTGTATGTGTATTTGAAACACCAGACATGCCTCAGTAGCATGTACTGTATATTTGATTTGGTGAATAGCATTGTGCAGGTGGAGGCAAAAGGGTTAATAAGCTGACCAATAGGAAGGCCAGGGGCGGAGCCTAACTGTTTAAGGCTCAGCCCAGGGGTTTTGGCAGTGAGTTCAGTGGGGAGTTCAGTTGGGAATAGGGAGGCAGTGGGAGCAGTGGGAGCTGGGAGGCGGTTGGTTCGGTTGGGTTCTTGGGGGTGGAAGGTTTAGGCGTGAGAGTGAGCTAAAGGCAGCAATGAGACTGAGGGGATAAAGGGTAACAGTGTATTCAATATCGAAAGCTAGTTGGTGTGTGAAAATAAAACTCTTATTATTCTTTTTTAACTTAAATCCTGAGACTCAGGGAGAACCTGGTTGGTGGCAGCGGTATAGTGGTGGCACAGCGCCAATAGTCCGTGAAACGACTGGGAGCCCTGTGCCATCACCACAACAGACAACTGCAATATTTTCTTCCAGGGATGTGCGTCACTACCATCTAAAAGCCTCAACTTTCCTTTCCATTTTGTTTCAGGATTAATGGCACAAATGACAGGCGGTGACGTCACTTAAGTGAAACAAATGGCTCATCTAGAAAAAGAACCTTAAAACTTTTAAGAGCAACAAACCTCAGAGCTACTGCACATTTATAACTTGCCACAACGGCCTGCTCCACTGAACCATTTTCTCTGTGAGCTGTTGTCGATCACCTCTGGCTTCCTCGCTGAGTGGCCCACACGCAGGATGAGGAGAGTTCGGGTTGGAGCAGCGAAGAGGGAAGGTGGGGCTTCTGAGGAGACCGCAAGCCTTGCCCAGTCCGTGGAGAGGCGGATCCCGGATGCAGTGGCAGCACCCAGAGGGCGAGGAGCCGGGGAAGTCAAAGAGCCTCTGGGTTCAAGCAATTCTTCAGACTTTGCTCTTGCTTAGTGGTGGTATAAGGGAGGACCCGAATTACTCTGGGCTCCACGCCAGGCTGCTCTCGTACAGACCCCTCTTCTGCTGTACAACGTGGTCTTGGGGTCTCCTTCTTCTTTCCTTTCCATCTGGGTACAAGCAGCCGCTGTGCCGGCGAATCCACCACCTGAGCCGCGTGCCGAGCGGCCTCCTCCCTGTTGGTGGTGCTGGGTTCCGGTGACGGCGAAGATGGCGCGGGTTTTCGGAAGGCTTTCCGGACCCAGGAGGAAACAGAGGCCACAGCATGAGGGGCTCTTCTGAAGGTTCTTTCCCCCTCTGGGCTCCAGGTGTTCTTCTTGGCTGTCGCCAGGCGGGGGCCACAGCCCCTCCACAATATCTGCAGGTGAATTATTATGGGGCGGCCCTTGGCTGCTATGATCGTCCAGTATGATGCCGGGCTGCTCTTGTACAGACCCCTCTGCTGCTGGACAACATGGTCTTGGGGTCTCCTTCCTCCTTTCACCTTCCTCCTCCAGGGGGCACCTGTTGGTCCTCTCTCCATTTTCTTCAGATTTGGCTGAGTTTCTAATAGGTGCCAAGGCCACCTCTACTGCCACCTCAACTGCAAAGTGAGGTTGGGATAATGAGCTGATGTCACAAACTGGTTAAGATCAGTCCATTTCCTCTAAAGGGGGGGGGGGGACCTGTTTCCCCTTAGGGTGACCTCTTAACACACCACCCAAGAGAAAAAGATGAAAAGCGGAAAAATCTTTTAGTTTTGTAGCAAGAAAGAATGAGTGTCCAGAGTTTTCTTTACCCTGCCCTCCTTCATTGCAACACCTTTTCCTTATTATTATTATTATTATTATTATTATTATTATTATTAAAGTTTTATTCATTTACAAAGGTATGCACAATGTCTCTTTTTCAAGTTACATTCTCTTTGCTATTCATTTGTGCTCCTTTGGTGGTGAGAGAAATTGGGGTTGGCCTAGGTGCGGTTGCTTGTTTGTGATTGGCTGTGGCGAACTTTGGTTTTGTGTGTGAGGGGGGTGGGTGGGTGTTTTTCAATCTGGTTAGCCATATTGATTCTTATGCTGTCGGTGGATTCTTGTCGTTGTCTTGTTGGGCTGTGTATGTGATAAAGGGGAGCCAGGTATCTTCTTCTATTTGTCCCTGTGTCAGTTTCAACTTATTGGTTAATTTTTCTAGTAGAGCTGTTTCCCATACTATTTGGTACCATTGGTCCATGCTTACTCCTGACAGGTCTCTCCAGTGTCTGGCTATGGTGTTTCTTTTTTCTTTTTTCTTTTTTTTGTAAAAATATACTTTATTTAGAATTCTACAATCACAAAAATAACAATAACAGTAACACAAAAAGAATAACATTCACAATCATATTTCTTCATTACAGTTGACCCGATTACCTATAATTAAATACTAATGTAAAACTTCATTTTTAATTCATCCAGGTTTTATATTTGACTTTTTTCAACTTATCTCTTTTTTTTCTAATAGGTCTAACATAAGAAATACTATAAGAAAAAGAAAAGAACTCAGAAAAAAAAGAAAGAGAAAGAGAAAAGAAGAAAATGAAGAGGAAAAAAAGGATAAAGAAAAAAAAGATCAAAAGTAAACAAATTACAGTGCAGGAATAAACAGAATAAACACAAGTGACTTCCGATTGGACAAACGCGGAAAATTGTGCTCAGTCTGGCACTTCGCCGTTGGCCCGCCCCGCTCCGCTGAACCGTGTTCTCCGTAAGCTGTCGATCAACGCTGGCTTCCTTGTTAAATCGCCCATGCGCAGGAGGAGGAGAGTTCGGGTTGGAGCAGCGAGGAGGGAAGGCGGGGCTTCTGAGGAGACCGCGAGCCTTGCCCAGTCCGTGGAGAGGCGGGTCCCGGATCTGATGGCGGCACCCAGAGGGCGAAGAACCGGGGAGGACAAAGAGCCTCTGGGTGCAAGCAGCCACTGTGCCGGTGGAGCCACTGCCTGAGCCGCGTGCTGAGCGGCCTCCTCCCTGTCGGCACCCCGCTGATGCTAGGTTCCAGGGGCGCAGGTTTTCGGAAGGCTTTCTGGAACCAGGAGACGAGGGAACGGAGGCCACGGCATGAGGGGGTCTTCTGATTTTTCTTTCCCCCTCTTTGCTCCAGGAGGTGTTCTTGACTGTCACCAGGCGGGGACCACAGCCCCTCCACAGCATCTGCAGGTGACTAATGGTCGGGCGGCCCTTGGCTGCTATAATCTTCCAGGATGGTGCCAGGCTGCTCTTGTACAAACCCCTCTTCCGCTGTACAACATGGTCTTGGAGTCTCCTTCCTTTCACCTTCCTGCTCCGGGGGGCTGCCTGTGGGTCCTCTCTCCATTTTCCCAGACTTTCCAATTCTTCAGACTTTGCTCTGGCTTAGTGGTGGTATAAGGAAGGACCAGAATCACTCTGGGCTCCACGCCAGGCTGCTCTTGGAGGCACCTGTGTCCTCGCCCAGGGGCAACTCCTCGTCGGTCCCATAGCAGGGGCAGGAGCTGGTGGAGGCACCTGTGTCCTCGCCCAGGTGGTCGGCCTCGTGATCTTCTGAGGCGCTTTCGGGGCGCTCTGGCTTGGTGTAAGGGAGCACCAGAATTATTCTGGGCTCCACGCCAGGCTGCTCTTGTACAGACCCCTCTTCTCCTGTACATGGTGGTCTTGGGGTCTCCTCCTCCGGGGGGCTGCCTGGTGGTAGTGGCTCCATTTTCTGCCAAGACCACCTCTACTGCCCCCTCAACTGCCAGGTGAGGTGGGGATTCTGAGCTGATGTCTCAAGCTAGTTCCAATCAGTCCATTTCCTCTAAAGTGGGGGGGGGGACCTGTTTCCCCTTAGGGTGACCGCTTAACACACCACCCAAAGAGAAAAAGGAGAACAGCGGAGAAATCTTTTAGTTCTGTAGCAAGAAAGAATGAGTGCCAGGAGTTTTCCTTCCCCAGCTGGTACAATTTTACTAGCTACTGAAATAATGTGCAAGGCATTTCAGTTACACGCTTCCAACTTTGGTACGCTGCTGTCAGCTGTGGGGCGCCCTCAATAAATGGTACAAACAATCATTTTGTGGGCTAGAAAAGGGGGTCCAAAAAGTTTGACGGGCTATTGCTTGTTATTGCCACCACCGAGCTGCATACTCCACCCATAAAGGACTCAAAGGAGGGTGTCTGGCACCATCCTGCTTTTAAGAACCCCCAAAGCTCAAAAGATCCTGTCCAACTCTTGCTTTGCATTTTAGGGGGTGGTTGCCAGGCTCAAGGATGCAGCTGCCACGTGATCCTATTCCTCAACCTGGTGATGAGGACCAAGGAATACTTCTTAATAAAAAGTATTTTTCAACCATACAAAAAATTACCCCCTGATCAAAATGCTCATGCATTAATGCTGCAGCAATGGGTGACTTCAACTACCCTCACACACATATGCATTCCAGCCTTGGCAAAAAAGGTAACGTTTATAGAAACCCTAACTGATTGGGACCTTGGACCGACCAGAGGGATGGCAACCCTGGACTTACTCTTAAGTGACACCCAAGACCAAGTATGACATGTAAAGTGGTGTTGGGCTGAATGGAAGGAGTGACCTTAGTACTATTACATTAAAGAAACGTGTAAGTGGCCCCTTGCCAAGAAAATCCAACACAGGAACATTTGAGTTCAAAAGAGGAAACGTCCCCCCAAAAAGAGGGAATGGAGAAACTTCCCAAGAGGAAAGGTTTCAGCATAGAGAGCCTTATAGTTTGGGGGGGGGGGCAAATAAGAGGTGACAGGATAGAAATGCCAGGGCATGCAGAAAGGGGATAAATTAGTCTTTCTCCCTCGTAACACAAGGAACTCATGGAGATCCAGTGAAGCTAAACGCTGGAAGATTCATGACAAACAGAAAGGACTTCACACAGGAGAAACTATGAGATTTGCTCCTTCAATGGAAAGCCATGGCCACCAACTTTGCTAGCATTAAAAGAGGTGTAGACAAATTCACAGAAGACAAGGCTGTCGGTGTCTCCTAGCCAATGATCAGAGGCAGTATGGTTCAGAAAACCAGTTTCCGGAAAGTGGAGAATACGGTTGCAATCAGGTCCTAACTACAGGCTTCCCATGGGCATCTGGCTGGCTAATGTGAGAACAGGATACTGGACTAGACGGGCCACTGGCCTGATCCAGCAGAGATATTTTTATGTTGTGATATATTCCTTATTTGTACACTGAAAAGGACACTGAAAAGATAAGCACACATATTTGTATGTGTTCAGTTTATAAATTTATTTAAAATATACCGCAAATATTTAAAAGCAAGGACTACCAATGTGCTTCTTGCGGCTACGGGACACTTTGTAGGAAGAGGTTCCAAGGACTCATTAATGTAAATAAATGATTTTAAATATAATAGCTTTTGTCTTAATCTGGCAAAAAGTTATAAGAATATTCTTAAAACTCTGTCCACCACAGTTAATAGTCATTTGGTGCTTCCCAAAACAGCTTCCACTTCCTTTCAAAAGAGCACTAAAATCATTTCATGCAATTACACCAATCAGTGCCACAACTTGCAATATTATAGGCCCCATATTTCCTGTACACTTATTTCTAGATTCATTTTTATCTTAACACGTAAAGTGCCCTGTTATCTGCAATGACTGTTTGAAGCATTTATGAATGACCTTCCAGCAAAATAAGAAAGTCACAAATTCTCACAAATGTGCCAGACTGCAACAAGGAGTTAAACAAGACCCCACCCCCTTTGTGAAGAAACATACGTGGATGTTTTGCTGTCTCGAAGCCATTTTTTTATTTGGGAAAGTTTGTTGATAAGGAATATTCCTTTCCCTTGAGCTTTTCCGCAGGGTTTCATAATCCAAGTACTGGAAGGGTTTTTCTGGAATTCTTCAACAAATAAATTGTAATCAGCTGGGAGCATAAAGGTGACAGGCACAAAGTCTAAAACGCAACAAGGAAAACCAAGACTTAATTTAGCAGAGTTATATAGAGAGAGTGCCATCTAAGTACACAGTGCTTTGCAAAGAACCAGTACCAAAGGAACTTATGATCTAAAAATATTTAATACATTATATACATCAACACATAAAACTAAAGGGAGAAACACAGTCCTGTTCACATTCTATCCTAGTCTACATTTTTTGTTAGTTAAGGTGACGGCAGTGACAGGGCTCATCCTGCACTCCATGTTTATTTTTTTATTTATTTTAATAAACTTTATTATTTTAAAAACATTCACACAGTTCACACATTTAACAAACACAACAATAAAGATGTTACACTGTAAAGAGTCACTTACCTTGAGCAGAGCAAGAAAGACCCAGAGAGAGATGAATAAGCTGCAGAATTCACTGAAAAACCACAGGCCTGGTTCAGACGCCACGTTCAATCACGGTGTAAGATTCAGTATGGCTTAAAGGAAATGCACACTTTGTTCCTCCCTTCAGTCCACCAGCGAGAAATCAAACCAGAGGTTGGCTTGCTGTTATACACACAGCGTGTGCCGCTTCACACACGTTTCCCAACAAACTATTACGGTAAGCCAAGAGCAGACCTTGTCGCCTACCAAACCACAATGGTAAGCCAAGAACAAACCCCATCCTGATTTGTTAGGAGACAATCAAACCACAAGGACTGGTTTGCACCAAATATCCAGCCTGCCTCTGATTGTTTCCTCACCATTAGAAAGGAGGGAGGGAGAACGAACCATGGCCTTTTGGAGCAGCTGCACCAGACACCCTGCTCCACAGAAAGTGAAACAGTGATTGAATGACGTGTGAACTGTATGGCAAAGATCCAAATCTCTGAATATCTATTAGTGTGGCTGTCAATCTTGTTATTTCCCAGGTACTTCAGGTGGATTCTGCCTGTTTTCAAAACAAAACAAAACCAGGCAAGTACATTTCTATGCATATGTTAAAACAGGACTTTAGTTTTCAACAGCAGACCAGCCTATAGAGTTGAACAGCCTGTACATTTCAACAGCAGACAAGTCCCTCTTGGCTGATCGCAGCAGACACAGACAGACTCACCCAGAATCACACAGAGCCCTTAGAGTTCAACAGCAAACCAGCCCCTCTTCACTGACCATTGCAGACGAAGACAGACTCACCCTCAATCATGCAGAACCCATAGAGTTGAACAGACACTGCAGATACAGACAGACTCACCCAGAATCAGAAAGAGCCCATAGAGTTCAACAGCCGCTGCAGACACAGACAGACACACCCAGAATCACCCAGAGCCCATAGCGTTCAACAGCAAACCAGCCCCTCTTGGCTGATCACAGCAGACACAGACTGACTCACTCAGAATCACGCAGAGCCTATACAGTTCAACAGCAAACCATTACCTCTTAGCTGACCATTGCAGACACAGACCGCTGCTGAAGCACGCAGACTCACCAAGAATCACACAGAACCCATAGAGTTAAACAGCAAAGATGCCCCTCTTGGCTGACAGCAGCAGACACAGAAAGACTCACCCAGAATCACACAGAGCCTATAGAGTTCAATAGGACACCAGCCCCTCTTGGCTGACAGCAGCAGACACAGAAAGACTCACCCAGAATCACACAGAGCCTATAGAGTTCAATAGGACACCAGCCCCTCTTGGCTGACAGCAGCAGACACAGAAAGACTCACCCAGAATCAAACAGAGCCTATAGAGTTCAACACCCACTGCAGACAGAGAATCACACAGATCCCATAGAGTTCAACAGCAAACCAGCCTCTCTTGTCTGATCGCAGCAGACACAGACTCACCCCAAATCACACAGAGCCCTTAGAGTTCTACATCTGCTGCAGACACAGACAGACTCACCCACACTCAACCAGAACCCATAAAGTTGAACAGCATAGCAGCCCCTCTTGGCTAACTGCTGCAGAAACAGACACTCACACAGAATCACAAAGAGCCCATAGAGTTCAACAGCAAACAAGCCTTTCTTGGCTGATGGCAGCAGACAAGGACAGACTCACCTAGAATCACACAGAGCCTGTAGAGTTCAACATCCTATTCTGACACAGACACTCACCTAGAAGTGCAGAGAGCCTATAGAGTTCAAAGTCCGCTGCAGACACAGACAACCTGACCCAGAATTACACAGAGCACATACAGTTCAACAGCAAACCAGACTCTCTTGGCTGACCACTGCAGACACAGTCAGTCTCACTCAGAATCACAGAGAGCCCATAAAGTTCAACAGCAGACGTGGCCCTTCTTGGCTAACCGCTGCAGAAACAGACACTCACACAGAATCACAAAGAGCCCATAGAGTTCAACAGCAAAGATGCCCCTCTTGGCTGATTGCAGAAGATACAGACCGACTCACCCAGAATCACACAGAGCCCATAGAGTTGAACAGATGCTGCCAGGGGCTTGTCGACGTGGTGCAGCAGCACTCACAAGTCCCCGCATTTGCCGCCTCTGCTGCCAATGTCGCCTTCGGGCGGCTGCTAGGGCTCTTTCCCAGCTCTGTTCAGCTGGGCTGTTTCCTGGAGTCCCGGTCTTCTCCAAGTCAGCCTGGACTCCCAACCAGGCGCCCTCCGGAGTTTGGCGCCCTGACGCAATGCGGCGCCACAGGGTAGAGACGGGTCTGTGGAGAAGGAGGCCCCTGATATTTCCAAATTATCAGACTGTATGGAGGAACAGATTGCTCAAGGCCGCCGCCCCCCCGAATCCGGCCTGGCGGGAAAGTAGTTGGGATCCCCAAGTAGCGCAGCGCAGCAAGCCGGGGCACAGTCGCAACCCTCGAAAACACGTGAACTCCCAAGGGATAAGGCCCCTCTCCAACGAGGAACCTCCTAAGTGATGCTCCAGGAATCTTTCGCGCACGGAGCGCGGGCTCTGCCCTCTTTGAAGTCCGCGCTCTCACGGTCCGATCCTGTGGTCCCGCAGATTTTCATTAACATATGGAGAAGGAGGCTCCTGATATTTGAATTTTTCAGATGTCATTTCCTTTAAAACGAACTACGGAGGAGCAGATCGTTCAAGTCAACAGAGAACACGGGCAGCAAGCTTGAAGGTCGTAATTGTAAGAAGAGGATTGGATACCGTAGAATCAGAGAATTCTAGAATGACCCTGGGAATAAAAGTCTCATGTTCTACAGACCGAGCTATCCATCCTACGTTTACAATTAAAAATAAAAATAAAAAATTGAAGCACATTGGTTGGCAGCCCGGAGGTCTTGTTTTTTGTCGTGTCTATAGTTTTCTTTGTTCGTTTATAATTTTTTTAATTAGTTTCACGTTATTTGGAAAGGGACAACAAGGAGCCGTCACCAGTAATGGGGGTGCGCGGTTCCATCCCCTCCCGCTCTCCCCGAAACGGGGAATTTTATGGAATGGGGGGCAGCAATGCTCCGGAGCCATGGGCGGGGGGAAATGGAAAGAGATACCAGCTGGGGCATGGGGACCGTGGCTCAACCCCACCCCCCCCTCGCCGCCATAGCTGGGCGGGAAAGCAAGGGCACAGTCACAACCAAGGAAAACACGCGAATGCCAAGGGTAAGCGCCCCCCGCCCGCCCCGTTCCCAATCCCCTCGCTCCCTATGGTCCCCTTCGGAACATCCCATGATGAGCCTCTCTTGTCAAGTTCCTCTTCCACCTCGAGTGGGAACTGTGGAAAGGTTTAGGGGAAAAGGAAGTGAGTTCGCCATACATCCCAGATGACCCCCCCCACACACACAATGGGCGCACCTAAACATATTAAAGACTTGTTAAATGAAGTTTTGAAGCAGATGGATGAGACCCAGCCTAGGAGATGCTCTCTCTCGTTCTCTGTTTCCTTTCATCAATTAATCCAGCGGTCCGCAAACTTTTTCAGCAGGGGGCCGGTCCACTGTCCCTCAGACCTTGTGGGGGGCCGGACTATATTTTGTTACGGAAATTATGGGGGGGTCACCTAAGCAAAGTCTCCTCCCGAGTAAACTCATTGGGGTATGGAGTGATGCCCTTAAGGGAACCCATCTCTCTGCCATGATCCAGTAGGCGAGAGACCACGTGCACAGGGAGATGCCTCAGCAGGTAATCTCTGGGTGCTTCAGGAAGCCACTGGGCTAATATCCCTCAGCCGGAATCCCATTGTTCTCTCCCAGATAAGTGCTCAAGGTATCCTTGCCAATGTTGCTGTTCAGTCGTTCAGTCGTGTCCGACTCTTCGTGACCCCATGGACCAGAGCATGCCAGGCACGCCTATCCTCCACTGCCTCTCGCAGTTTGGCCAAACTCATGCCAGTCGCTTCGAGAACACTGTCCAACCATCTCATCGTCTGTCGTCCCCTTCTCCTTGTGCCCTCCCATCTTTCCCAACATCAGGGTCTTTTCCAGGGAGTCTTCTCTTCTCATGAGGTGGCCAAAGTACTGGAGCCTCAACTTCAGGATCTGTCCTTCTAGTGAGCACCCAGGGCTGATTTCTTTAAGAATGGATAGGTTTGATCTTTGTGCAGTCCATGGGACTCTCAAGAGTCTCATCCAGCACCATAATTCAAAAGCATCAATTCTTCGGCGATCAGCCTTCTTTATGGTCCAGCTCTCACTTCCGTACATTACTACTGGGAAAACCAGTAAACCTTGCCAATACTTAACACCAATTCACATTTGCTCAGGGCTATCTCCCTGATACTGCTCTGTTTCCCCCATATGTTAATCTTGTTTGTCCTATATGTTACTCATGTACAACCCTCCCCTTTCGTGATTTAGTGATGATGTTTTAGTGATGTAGTAATGATGTTTCCAAACTGTATTCTGGGATATGATAGGAGTTTTTAAAAGTTCTTGTAACGCTGCTCTGGGTGTGCAGTTTGACTGTAACCTATTGCACAATAATAAACCCTGCCTTGTCCTTGCTCCAGTGGCTGGACTTCTTTTATTTAACTCCCCAGAAACCAGTGGGCTTATCCCCAAGGGCCAGGTGCCTGGGCAGTTCCACACCTGGGATTTTCCGTTAAAATTTTGAAAAAAAATATGAACGAATTCCTATGCCCCACAAATAACCCAGAGATGCATTTAAAATAAAAGGACACATTCTACTCATGTAAAAACACCAGGCAGGCCCCACAAATAACCCAGAGATGCATTTAAAATAAAAGGACACATTCTACTCATGTAAAAACACGCTGATTCCCGGACCGTCCGCAGGCAGGATTGAGAAGGCGATTGGGCTGCATGCGGCCCCCGGACCTTAGTTTGGGCACCCCTGAATTAAACTCTACAAGATTCTTCTAAAAAAACAAGCTGTCTCTCGGTTTGTTTTTGTTCTGTGCTGCTTGAGGGAGTAAACTCTCTCTGCGAAGCCCATGGTGGTTTTACAGAGATCGTAAGGTGACATTGTCTCCATCTTTGTTTTACGTTTCCTTCTTTCATCAGAACACAGGACCGGAGTAGTGCTGTTTATTTTAAACAATCTGTCCTTCTGGTTCTAGATTCAGGTAGGTAGCCGTATTGGTCTGCCGTAGTCAAAATAAATAATAAAAACAATCTTGAAAAAGATTGTTAAAAAAACTCTTCCCAAAAAATTCATTTACTTAACCTCCCCTAAAAAAAGTCTTTAAAATAATCCTTCCAAAAATAGTCCAGTAACACCTTAGAGACCAACTAAGTTTGCTCTGGGTATAAGCTTTTGTGTGCATGCACACTTCTTCAGCTACACTGAAACAGAAGAGACCAGACCCTTATACTGTATATAGTGAGAGGGTGGGGAGGGGTATTTCTTAGAAGGACGGTGGGAATGGGTGATTGACTAATATGTGTGGTCCTACCGGAAAAAGCAAGGGATTTTTAAAGTTATGGTATGCAGATGGCCAAAAATAGTTTTAGCATGTGTTGAATCCAGTATCTCTATGCAGACCAGGTCGCCCCATAGTTTTCAGTTTAGTAATCTACACTAATAAAGTGCAAGTGTCTCTGCGTCCAGTCCCTGTGTCCGTGGGATTGCGCTACTGCGCATGTGCCCCACGGACAGCCGCTGGGACTTGGAGCGCAGAGACTTCGGGCGCCGCGTGCCACTCAGCGACCCCCGAGAGCAACTACGGCGCCTACCAGGTGGGAGCAAGGGAGCGCAGGGGCCCCGGGATCTCCGAGGGATCGAGCAGAAACCCCCAGGCGGCTCTTTCCTGGGGGCGGCCCAGCCACGAAGCATGGCGGGCGAGGCAGAGAGGGAGCCGGCGGGAGGAACGGAAAGGCTGCGTGGCGAGGGAGCCGGGGGGGACCCATGGCGGGAGCGAGCACGGCTGGGCGGAAGACCGGAAGGTAGCCGAGGGAGCACGGGCGGAAGCGAAGCGGCGGAGGAGAGAGAGCGCCGGAAGAGACGCCGGGAGGAATGTTCTAGCGCCCGCTAATTTAATGGGTCTAAAGCACTAGTAAATTATAATTCAGCAACTTCTCTTTCGAGTCGATTTCTGAAATTCTTTTGTAATCAGATAGCCACTTTGAGATCTTGTATTGAATGTCCTGGGAGACTGAAGTGTTCTCCAACTGGTTTCTCTGCCTTGTGATTCCTGATATCAGATTTATGTCCATTTATCCCTTGGCGTAGGGTTTGGCCTGCTTGTCCAATCTAGAGAGGAGTGCCCTTCAGCCTCCGGGAGAGCGGGCGGTGGGTGTAGCCGTGCGCCCATGTCACAACTGATGGCTCCTTGCTGCCCCCTCCCCCCACAAATAATGTAAAACTAATTTTGAAAAATTATAATCGAAGAAAGAAAACTATGGGTATGACAAAAAAAAACAATACTTCAAGGCTGCCAATGTGCTTCAAAAAATTTGTGTTGTAAATGGGTGGATGGATAGCTCAGTCCTGCCATAGTCATTAAGGAAGTCTTTAAAGATTTATTACTACTACTAGTTATTGAATTTATATACCAGCCTATACACAGAGGTCACAGAACAAAATAAAAATATAAAACCACAAGATATATAATCAAAATAAAAACAACTCAATAACCCACCCCCCAAAACCCACATTCGAAAAGGGCATAGAATGTAAATCAGGTCAAACAAAGGCCTGGTTAAGAAGGAAGGTTTTGCCTGGCGCCGAAAGGTATATAATGAAGGCGCCAGCCGAACCTCCCTGGGAGAGCATTCCACAAATGGGGAGCCACTGCAAAAAAGGCCCTTTCTCGTATCGGCACCCTGCAGACCTCTCAAGAAGGAGGCACACAAAGAAGGGGCCTCGGAGGATGATTTCAGGGTCCGGGTAGGTTCCTATGGAAAGAGGCAGTCCTTGAAGTATTGCAAACCCGAGCCATTTAAGGCTTTATAGGTCTAAACCAACACTTTGAATTGGACCTGGAAACTAACTGGTAGCCAGTGCAGTCGGACCAAGATCGGTGTCATATGCTCAAACCATGATGCTCCGTTGCGCGGAGGCGGAAGTTCTTTTTATCTTCCTATTCTAAATTCTTTTTTTATTATTTTAGTTATTTTTCTCTGTTGTCTTCACTTTCTATGTTTCATATTACTGTATTCTGTAAGGATCGTGAGTATTCTACGGTATTTTATCTTTTCTTTTTCTTTATTGTTATTCTTCTTATTACCGTTTTATAAATGCCTTTGATTTTAGTGCTAAATGTGTTAAAAACCCTCCGTACTGCTATTATTGAAGCTGCCTCTGCGGTCTGTCCCCTTTGTTTTCACATCCTCTTTCCTACTCACGAGAAGGAAATGGCTGTGTCCGGCAGGGCCCTTGGCGAAGCCTCACTCATTCATTAGCAACTTGGTCTGGGCTGTGGGGAGAGGGAGGGGGGTGCTGGGGGTGGGGGTGAGCAGAAGGAATATCTCCAGGGACAGCAGGCTGTGTGGGGAGGGAATATGAGGGGCAGAACGCACACAAGAGACATGGCTCCTTCCGCCACAGAGAGAGGTCCCGCCGAGGCTACCAGGTGGTGGGGAGCCACACACATCCCCTCACCCCACTCACCCCACTGCCGGCGCTCTAACCTCCAAGAGGGCGGAGCAAGCAGGAGCAGATCCAGCCTCTCTCTGCCCCCATCCTGGCTGCGCTGACGCAAGAGAGAAAGGGCTGGCGTTAACTTTTCACATTCTGAATTTGGAAAAAAGGTGTGGCTTATATTCGGACCAATAGGGTGTCTTTAATGATGTCGTTTCCATACAGAGGGGCGGAGCTTAGGTCCGCCCCCTGGGTATATCATCCAGCTGCAGCCGAGTCTCAGGCCAGTGTCCGGCGAAGAGCAGCGTGGATGCAGAGGAAGAGGCGACAGTGTGTCTTAGAAGAATCCTTTACAGACGGAAACCAGAAGGGGAAATTGACGTCGTGCGCTATGGACCGGGCATTTCTTTCAGAAATCTTTGACATCAGCCGGGAGATATATCATATGGCCTCCGTTAACCAATACACCCATATGGGTCTGCTACTTTGCGGCTTTTTAATTTTAGTAGCCTATTTTTACATGCTGCCTGAAGATTTTCGCATCATGTGTACAATGCTGGCAGAGTTATTTATTGAACTGAGAAAACTCTATAACCGTATAACGAATCTTATAACAACACTAAACGTATTGTTCTGGAGTTTTCATTATATCTCCCAGATAAACTTGTTGGATCCGAATGTTACATTCATCGTGGTGTGCTGGTATATTAAGATGTTCTGTGACATATGGAATAATCTAATCTCTATAAAACAGATATTGATTAACATACGGAGAAGAAATGTCCTGATATTTGAAATTTTCAGACGTAATTTCCTTTAAAACGAAAGGCAAACTACTGAGGAGCAGATAATTCAAACCAACATAGAAACGGAAAACTAATTTGAATATCATAATTTTAAGAAGAGAATTGGATACCATACAATCGTCGAATTCTAGAATGACCCTGAGAATAAAAGTCTCCATCCACCGATTTACAATAAATTGATAAACCACCGATTCCTCCATCCACTGATTTACAATAAAATTTTTGTACCGTATTTGCAGCCTTGAAGTATTGTTTTTTGTCCTATCCATAGTTTTCTTTCTTCGTTTATCATTTAAAAAATTAGTTTTACGTTATTTGGGGTGGCGGAAAAGACAGCAGGGACGTGGGTGCGCGGCTCCATCCACTGCCCGCTCTCCCCGAAACAGGGAATGTTCTGGAAAGGGGGGCAGCAGCGCTCCGGAGCCATGGGCGGGGGGGAATGGAAAGAGCTACAGGCTGGGGAGTGGGGACCGCGGCTCACCCCCCCGTTGCCACACCTGGGCAGGAAAGTAGTAGGGAGCAGCGGGCACCCAGGGGGTAAACCCGTTAGGTGTGGTTTACCTTACAGGTTTACCACACCTTACTGGTTTACCTAACAGGTTGACCACACCTTATTGGTTTACCTTACAGGTTTACCACACCTTATTGGTTTACCTTACAGGTTTACCACACCTTACTGGTTTACCTAACAGGTTGACCACACCTTATTGGTTTACCTTACAGGTTTACCACACCTTACTGGTTTACCTTACAGGTTTACCACACCTTACTGGTTTACCTAACAGGTTGACCACACCTTATTGGTTTACCTTACAGGTTTACCACACCTTACTGGTTTACCTAACAGGTTGACCACACCTTATTGGTTTACCTTACAGGTTTACCACACCTTACTGGCTTACCTAACAGGTTTACCACACCTTATTGGTTTACCTTACAGGTTTACCACACCTTACTGGTTTTCCTTACTGGTTTCACACCTTACCTTACTGGTTTTCCTTACAGGTTTACCACCTTACCTTATTGGTTTACCTTACAGGTTTAGCACACCTTACTGGTTTACCTTACTGGTTTCTCACCTTACTGGTTTACCTAACGGGTTTACCACACCTTACCGGTTTACCTTACTGGTTTCTGACTTTACCTTACAGGTCTACCTTATTGGTTTCTCACCTTACTGGTTTACCTTATTGGTTTACCACACCTTACTGGTTTACCTTAGTGGTTTACCACACCTTACTGGTTTCTCACCTTACTGGTTTACCTAACGGGTTTACCACACCTTACCGGTTTACCTTACTGGTTTCTGACTTTACCTCACAGGTCTACCTTATTGGTTTCTCACCTTACTGGTTTACCTTATTGGTTTACCACACCTTACTGGTTTACCTTAGTGGTTTACCACACCTTACTGGTTTCTCACCTTACTGATTTACCTCACTGGTTTCATACCTTATCTTACTGGTTTACCTTACTGGTTTCTGACTTTACCTTACTGGTCTACCTTATTGGTTTCTCACCTTAGTGGTTTACCTTAGTGGTTTACCACACCTTACTGGTTTCTCACCTTACTGATTTACCTTACTGGTTTTATACCTTACCTTACTGGTTTACCTTACAGGTTTACCACACCTTACTGGCTTACCTTTCTGGTTTCTCACTTTACCTTACTGTTTTACCTTACTGTTTTACCTTACTGGTTTCACACCTTAACTTACTGGTTTCTGACTTTACCTTACTTCCTTACCTTACTGGTTTTTTACACCATACTGGTTTATCTTATGGGTTTACCTCACTGGTTTCAAACCTTACTTACTGGTTTATCTTACTTTTTTACCACACCTTACTGTTGTACCTTACTGTTTCTAATAGATTCTATTCTAATATTTTAGTTAATTTTCCTATGTTGTCTCCACTTTCTATTCTATTGACCTCCGTTGTTATGTACTGCTGCCCTCCATTGGGAATAGTGTTAAGTACACCTCAATTTTTATTTAAAACATTTCAAAGGCACCAAGTTGCTTTTGGAGGAGCAGGGACTCGAACCCGGCTTACAAGATTATGAGACTACCGCTCTTAACCACTACACCACACTGGCTCCCCAGTGGAAGGACTCATGAGGACAGTGATATGTCAATTTCAGCTGTTATGTACTGCTGCCCTCCACTGGGAATAGTGTTAAGTACACCTCAATTTTTATTTAAAACATTTCAAAGGCACCAAGCTGCATGCGGAGGAGCAGGGAGGCGAACCCGTTTCAGCAGACTACGAGACTACCACTCATGGGCGTACCCAGGCAGGGGCAGGGGGGGCAGCTGCCCCCCTAGAAGCAAGCTCCGCCCCCCCCAGAAGCAAAAATGATCAGTCGTCTCCTGGGTCTGGCTTAAAAAGCAGTGCTGCTACCATTGCTGAGTGCTTGTTCGCTGAGACTGAGCAAAGAGGGAAGTGTGCTGGAGAGGACTGGAGATGGAGATCTCCCTGATTCCCCCCCCCCCCAAGCTTCCTTATCAGTCTCCAGACATTTTCACCCACCTTAGACTGCTTGATAAGAAGCAGGCTAATCCTAGTTGATGGCCCTGGTTGCTAAAACTGACTCCTGCCCCTGCCCCTCGCCCCCACCCTCCATGATTGTATGATCTCTGGAAGGGAAGACAGAGCTTTCTCTGTGCTGCTGTTTTGATCCACAGCAATCTTTTGGTGAGTGACTTTACCCCCTTGTCCATTGCCTTTAACCCCCCGCCACCGCCACCGCCGCCTTTTTTTAACCCCTTAAAAAGTGTTTGGATGATTTTTCAAATCTAAATTAAAACTAAACAAAGTCTAGCTAACTGGTAGTAAACAAACACACATGGTTCGGTGTGCTTGTGTGTTGATGTACTTTCCGTTGCTGGATTGATGACTGCAGTATAAATACAGGTAGGTAGCCGTGTTGGTCTGCCACAGTCAAAACAAAATAAAATAAAAAATTCCTTCCAGTAGCACGTTAGAGACCAACTAAGTTTGTTCTTGGTATGAGCTTTCGTGTGCATGCATACTATAAGGGTCTGTTGACTTCTCTTTCAGTGTATCTGAGCACACAAAAGCTCATACCAAGAACAAACTTAGTTGGTCTCTAAGGTGCTACTGGAAGTAATTTTTTGTTTTATTTTGTTTTGGAGTATAAATAAGCAGTGGTGTTTTCCTGTGCTTTTCAAACAACTCACTTCTTTGCGTTTCAGAATACATCTTGTCACTTAATGGTTAACACTTGCTTGCATGCAAGTAATTAAAGTAAATTATAAGCTATTTAGTCATAAAGTGTTAGTGTTCTTATATGCTGCTGCATGGAAGAGGTGTGAGTTGCTATGTCTCCTTGCTTTCTGATTCTTATAAAGTAGTTGAGAAGTAAAGGAATATATGAAGAGATGCCAACTTATGTGACCAACATCTGTGCATACTGCACCTGTGAAACTTATATTATGGTTCCTAGCAATTTCACTGCTTGAGTTCTCAAATTGACAAAACCTCATAGGAAAAGCCTGTGTGAATAAATTGGCCCATAAAATCTATGTGTAAGATTGGTTTAATAATCCTAACAGGAGTTATAATTTTTTTACTGTTTAATATTTTGTTTTGAGGTGGAATGTGCTGCTGTTTGTGAGACCAAAAGTATTTTTTGGGGTGGGTAGGGGCCTGCTTTAAATAAGAGTTACCTTAAAAGGCTAAGAAATTGAGTATGGTGTAAGCCAGTGGTGTCCAAACGTTTTTCAAAGAGGGCCAGATTTGATGAAGTGAAGGGCCGTGAGGGCTGACCAGAGGGCCGACCAAAGTTGTTAACCTTTTCTAGGGTTGAAGTTGTTGAGGTTTTTAAAGGATTTTACCCCAGGAAATAAACTGCCACGGGGGCTGGATTAAACCAACTGGTGGGCCGAATTAGGTCCCCGAAATGGA
This sequence comes from Lacerta agilis, assembly GCF_009819535.1. Taxonomy (NCBI): domain Eukaryota; kingdom Metazoa; phylum Chordata; class Lepidosauria; order Squamata; family Lacertidae; genus Lacerta; species Lacerta agilis. The sequence goes on along the minus strand of NC_046316.1, from coordinate 3,790,274 downwards.
CTTTGGACATGCCTGGCTGAAATTTCAATTCAGTGGAGCTGAATAAATAAATAAATAAATAAATAAACCCCCCCCCTTCAGTAGTTTCAAGCACTACTACAGGCTCCACATAATATCTGTACTGCATTGTTTACTGTGACAGCACCTGCACTTTGGAACTCCCCGCCTCTTGCAGCAAAGCACGTGCCTTTGCTACACTCTTTTCTTCCCTAGGCAAGCATACCTAGATGCTTAGGAAGTTGAAGTAATCTTAATCTTAATATTTTTAAATTATTATTAATTATTTCAATTATTTCAGAAGGTCTAGTCCCTAAAAAAAAGCTCAACAACTAAAAATGAACCGAACCCCTAAAAAACGGGGCTGATCCCCAAAAAACGGGGGTAGATCACTGCCAGATTTTAATTCTGAAAGTAGATCACAGTCTCTTGGGAGTTGGCCACCCCTGGTATAAGACATGTAACTAGAATAAAAAATTTAAAAAATTTCAAGCAAATAATTGTAATAACTACTGTAATAAAGCACTGCTATAATTATATATAATTTTCCTAAAATTTTGGATTCATTCGCCTTTCCGTGCTGAAATGTCACAACCTGAACGACCATGGCTTGCCCCCCTCTGGGTACGCCCCTGCGCTGCAGATACAGACAGACTCACACAGAATCACATAAAGCCCATAGAGTTCAACAGCAGACCAGCCCCTCTTGGCTGATCACAGCAAACACAGAAAGACTCAAGCAGATTCACAAAGAACCCATTGAGTTCAACAGCAGAGAAGCCCACCTTGCCTGATCGCAGCAGACACACAATACTCACCCAGAATCAAACAGAGCCTATAGAGTTCAGCAACAACCCAGCCCCTCTTCACTGATAGCAGCAGACACAGTAAGACTCGCAAAGAATCACACAGAACCCATAGAGTTCAACAGCCACTGCAGACAGAGGCTCACCCAGAATCACACACCGCCCCCCCAGCGACGCCCCTGGACGGAGGAGAAGCCAGAAGAAAAAAGGATTCTTACATTTATACCTTTTAATTTCCATACATAACTATGAAAACAAGAGGCAAATCCCTGTTAACCGTTTGTTGTCCACACTTGGTTCTTAAGAATGAATTTATTATTTCAGTCACAGACCAGTTCCAGCCCACATACAATATCAAGGAAGTCAGAAAATACGATAGGGATACATCTGAATTTATAATTAGGTATAAGAAGGACAATACATATATAGCAACAGTTAAGAAATAGAGAAATTAAAACTTAGTCACAAACATATAACCTAAAATTATCATTTAAGGCCTTAATCATTATGATAATAGCACAGCTTGTTCCCTAAGTTTTAGGCACGCATTTGGCTCGTGTTATTGTTTGGCAGGCAGTGTGCACAAAGGTGGCAGAGGAAGGTGGGTGCGGTGGGCAAGGCCGCCCCTCGCGCCATCACAGAGGGGGGTGACAAAGCGCCTGGTGGGAAGCACAGCCTGTCCCCTGGAGGTCCGCCCCCCTCCCCGAAACAACACCCCCTCCCTCTCTCCCCCGGCAGCAGCCCACCCTCCTACCCTCCCCACCACTGCCCCAAATCGCAGCCGCCTTCATGTCAGCACCCCCAAGGCCTCAGGCCCAGCGGCCTAGTAAGGTCATGTGGAAGCATCCAAAGCAGGGAATGCAAGAGAATGGGCTGCCCCCTCCACCTCTCCCCCCCCTTTTCTTCCTAATGTCACCCTAATGTCTCAACAAATGTGACTGACCTATGGAAACTTGAAAAAAGAGACATTGCGCACACCTTTGTTAACCAAGACAACAACAACAACAACTAATAATAATAATAATAATAATAATAATAAGGAAAAGGTGTTGCAATGGAGGAGGGCAGGGGAAAGAAAACGCCTGGCGCTCATTCTTTCTTGCTACAGAACTAAAAGATTTCTCCGCTTTCCTCCTTTTTCTCTTGGGTGGTGTGTTAAGCGGTCGCCCTAAGGGGAAACAGGTGTCCCCCCCCCCACTTTAGAGGAAATGGACTGATCGGAACCAGCTTGTGACCTCAGCTCAGAATCCCCACCTCACTTGGCAGTTGAGGTGGAAGTAGAGGTGTCCTTGGCAGAAAATGGAGCCACGACCACCAGGCAGCCCCCCAGAGGAGGAGACCCCAGGACCACCGTGTGCAGGAGAAGAGGGGTCTGTAGAAGAGCAGCCTGGCGTGGGGCCCAGAATAATTCTGGTGCTCCCTTACATCAAGCCAGAGCGCCCCGAAAGCGCCTCAGAACATCAAGAGGCCGACCACCTGGGCGAGGACACAGGTGCCTCCACCAGCTCCTGCCCCTGCTATGGGACCAACGAGGAGTTGCCCCGCTACCAGCCCCCCGGGCGCCCCGAGGACAGAGTGAGTGGGGACCCCCAACCGGGCAGGAAGAAGATCCCCCCCACAAAGGGGCAGGAACCCCACCACAGGCCTCCGTCACCTGTGGGGCGGAAGTGTCTTCAAAAGAGGAAGAACCAAGAAGGCTGGGAGGAACACCATCACAGTCTTCGTCCTTCGGACAGCAGGGAGGCTGCTGGGGACAGAAGAGCTACCCCCCCTGAGGGCGGGGGACCCCCCAGCAGCCCTCCTCCTCCTGAGGGACGGGGACCTCCCAGCAGCCCTGCTCCTCCTGAGGGCCGGGGACCCCGCAGAAGCCCTCCTCCTCCACCTGAGGGCGCGGGATCCCCCAGCAGACCTCCTCCTCCTCGGGAGGCATGGAAATCGAAGAAGACCAAGCATGTCCGGTGGGCAGATGAGCAGGACCAGAGCTCTCTGCCCCACCACCCCGAGGAGGAGGAGGCAACGCAGCTGCAGGCAGAGGGGTCTCGACAGGAGCAGCCTGGCCCCATTCTGGAAGAGAACAGCAGCCAAGGGCCGTCCGAAGAACAACACCTGGAGGCGCCCAGAATGAAGGAGGCCAGGCCGAAAAAGAAGACCAAGAAGAAGACCCCCTCGTGCCTTAGCCTCCGATCCCTCTTCTCCCGGGTCCGGAAGGCCTTCCAGAAAGCGCCACCACCTGCGCCACCTCCGGAACCCGAGAAGAGGAGGCCACTCGGCCCGTGGCTGAGGCGGTGGCTTCAACAACGCCGCCGCAGCTGTTTCCATCCAGAGGCCCTTTAAGGAGGAGGAGGAGGAAGAAAAGCCACCACTTTCTTGCCGCCAGGTGGGTGTGGGCCGCCCTGGGTGTTGACCGCCTCTCCACAGCCTGAACAACCTTGTCGGGTCGGGACTGCTCACTTTGGTGTAGTGGTTAAGAGCGGTAGACTAGCAATCTGGGGAACCCGGTTCGTGTCTCCGCTCCTCCACATGCAGCCTCTGGGTGACTTTGGGCTAGTTACACTTCTCTGAAGTCTCTCAGCCCCACTCACCTCACAGTGTGTTTGTTGTGGGGGAGGAAGGGAAAGGAGAATGTGAGCCGCTTTGAGACTCTTTCGGGTAGTGATAAAGCAGGATATCAAATCCAAACTCTTCTTCTTCGTCTTCTAATGTAGATGAGATCCAATGCCCTCGACAAGAAGTGAGCTTCCTGTGCCACCAGCGTGCCCCAGTACCACCTGCACCGTGCCGATTTCTGCACCTGCCTCTCTGGGTCCTGCAAACATCACCTCAGGTTCTCCTCTGCTGCCCACGGAAGGTCCCACCGTTGATCCAGATTCTGCCAAAAGTCATCTGTGAGCAATCCAGTGCAGCAAGGTTTGTATTCTATTGTATTTTAAAAAAATTATTTATTCCTTTTAATTAATTTTCTAAGCAGTGGAAACTTTAACAATAGCAATAGTTTTTTAATATTTTTTGCTTCTGGGAGGGGGGCAGCTGCCCCCCTTCCTCCCCTTCCCCCTCCCCCCCCCTATACCCTTGATGGCGAGAGAAAAGCATGAAAAGGCGGCGCTTCTTGAGGTGGCTTGGTCGTCGTCGTCTTCGTCGCCTCGGGGTCTCCGCCGCGCGTCTGCCGAGAGAAAGGATGTGCGAGCCCAGCAAGCAGGACATCGGCGCCGTTTTCCGGAGGCTCCGCGCCGTCCCCACGAACAAGGTAAGCAAGCGGGGCAAGGGCGGCCCGAAGGAGGGAGGGAGGGAGACGGACTTCTCTCCCCTGACACGTCGCGCCTCCGCCGCCTCCCTGCCCGGCCCGCGTCTCCCTCTCCCGAGGAGTCTCCGGGACCTTCGTGGTTCCCATGGGTTCGTTTACTTTCGCCTGCTACCCTGGAGCCAAAGAGGCCAGACAAAACCACAAGACCCCACAGACGAAGATTGTGATCCTCGTCGTGAATTTGCACCTTCTGTGGCCATTGTCCCCCCCCCCGAAGGTCGCTGTGCTTCCCGAACTCCCTCCCCCAAATCGCATTATCCGCCAGGTGCCGGCGGCTTGCGATCCTAACACGCCGAGCTACGTAGGGAGTAAGCCTGGTCCCATTAGGCGGGGCTTCCTTTCGAGTAGATGTGGCCAGATTTGTTTCTCTTTTATTTATGCATTATTATTGCATTTATTGCCTTTATGTTCCAAGGAGCTCCAAGTGGTGCGCATGGTTCTCCTCCCCCCGTTCCCCCCATTTCATCCTCGTAACAACCCTGTGAGGTAGGCCAGGCTAAGAGAGGGAGGCTGGCCCAAGATCAGATCACCCAGTGAGCTTCGTGGAAGATGTGGGGATTGGAACCCGGGTCTCCCCCTGTTGCAAATGACTTGGTTTCTAGGGACTTGAGGAAGGGGCTGGATCCTTTAAGGGTTTGGCTGCATTTGTTTGCAGACAGTCTTAAAGTTGTCTGATGACTTTTTCTTCTGATCATATTTAACCCAAAGGCCAGCCTGATTCCTATCAGGTTGTGAGTTGCGTATTTTGGTGGAAACTCGGTGACAATTTTCTCTTCACAGGATGAGTGTGCAAACTATTCGGAATGTTTTCAGCGTGGAGACTGGTTACCGCCTCTCCGACGACCGGATTGTCAACCATTTCCCAAACCACTATGAGCTCACCTGAAAGGACTTAATGGTAAAAAAGATTAAGAGGTACAGGACGGAATTAGAAAATGAAGGCAGCCCTCTTGCAGAGAAAGATGAAAATTGAAAATACCTTTACTTAGGTGATTTGTCTTGGCCAATTCAACTATTTGTATGTGCGTGTTAAACACCAGACATGCCTCTGTAGCATGTATTATATAATAGATATTCAGAAATTTGGATCTTTGAGTAATAGTCATAAAAAGGTGTCTTATAATGAATCTGGGCCATTGGTCCATCTAGTCTAGCAGTGTCTGCTATAGCTGTTGCTTTCCAAGGCTTTCAACGTAGATATTTCCCAGCGCTGTTTCTGGAGATCACTTCTAATCAGAGATCCCAGGAATCTGCCACTCAGCTATGCCCCTCCTCCCAGAGAAGCCTGGGGCATAGTGGATGTTGAGCCACTGAGCTAGGACTTCTGGCCTAGGGGAAGTGGGAAATGAACCCAGGGCAATTATTGTTTATTGTTTTTGTTTTTGTTTTGCTAATTGAAAACAACATGCATTTTATTTTCCATTTCAGTAGTCCATTTTGCTTAAGCCCTTGCAGAGGATGATCCACCTGGCCACAACCCAGGGCAACTATTGTGACCCAACTACGGCATCATAGCACCTGGTAAAACTTGGCAAACTTGGCTGTCTCGATTCATGAAAATCAGGGGCACGTTCCCAGATCCACAACTCTGCCTTGCAGAAAAACCTTGTTAGATAAGGGGAAGGGAACCTTTGGCCCTCCCGTTGTTGCTGAGCTAAAACTCCCATCGTTTTTGGTCCATTGGCCATGCGGGCGCTGAGTCTGATAGAAGTGGGAGTTTGTGGAAGGCTCTTGCCTGGCATTTCATTACCCATCTTTAGGCGCCAGGCGAAAACGTTGCTCTGTAACCAGGCCTTTGGCTCCTTGGACCTTCTATCGCCCTTTAAATGTATTATTTCTTTGGTTTTGTTCTTGTTTTATTCCGTATTTTGTGTTCTCGTTTTGAAACCACTTTGGAACACTTTTTAAAAATCAGAGCCTGACTAGCTTTTCAGATACCCTCTAATTGAGTAACTTTTTGAAGAAAGGCCTGAACTAACTGATACTACACTTTGAAGTCTTGTTTATTCAGTTACATTTTACTCCAGGAAAACCCATTTATCCTAAATAGAACCCAATAGGGCCAACATATATGTACAATATATATCTTTAAATGTGATCCCAGTGACATCCCAATTTTGCAGGATGCTCTTAGAAATATGAAATAATACATTTTTTGAATTTTTAATTCCTGTTAATTTTTTATCACTTTAACATTTTCTTTAATTATGTAACTTTAAAATTTAAAGTAGATCCATCATGTGCCATATTAAATTAAAGCCCATGAAGTTCTGAAGAGACTGGTATTTTTAGTTTAGAAATATCTCAATTCTGAACCGAGCTTTTAAGATTTTTCTTTAGTCTGGCAAGGCCACAAGTGTCATTTTAAAAAAAAAATAAAACCCCCATAACTCAAAAATGAGATGAGACAAAAAAGTAAAATTTTAGATTTAAACTTGATTCTCATCATTCAACAAGTGTTCAAAAATTTAAGAAAATTGGCTTATATGAGGTAAAAAAGTAATCAAAAATTGGGCAACTTGATATGGAATGACCCTGAGCTGCTGTTGATAATTTCATTAATTGCATTTCTGTTTGTGGAAGAATTGGTGGATGCGAACTATCTATTTTTCTCCTTCCTGTGTACACTTCATAGGTCAACTCTTCTCCATCTCTTACTTCCAGTACTGCCAACGATCGTCTCCTCAAATACAATCTTATTAATGACACACTTAACATTGCTGTCCCGAACGGGGAAATTCCAGACTGTAAATGGAATAAATCTCCCCCCAAAGAAGCCCTTGGGCATTATGAGATTTTGTAAGTATTAATCATAGATAAAGCAATTGTCTGAACCTCTGCAAGCAGATGCTTTAGGCCTGCCTTTTGACTAGTATCTGAGTGTAACCTGGCCTTGGTGTTAACTCAGCAGAAACTTAAATGGCACATTATTACTTACTACTTTTATGAATGGACACTGGTACCAGAGCCTGCAATAAACCCAGATGCCAACTTTGCTGCCACATAAACCCGGATAACACCATTACTGGTCCCAACAACATCAAACACACCATCTCAGGACTATTTAATTGCTCATCTTCCAACATTGTGTATGCAATCAAATGCCAACAGTGCCCTTCAGCTCTCTATATTGGACAAACAGGCCAAACCCTACGCCAAAGGATAAATGGACATAAATCTGATATCAGGAATCACAAGACAGAGAAACCAGTAGGAGAACACTTCAATCTCCCAGGACATTCTATAAAAGATCTCAAAGTAGCTGTCTTAATACAAAGAAATTTCAGAAATAGACTGGAAAGAGAAGTGGCTGAATTGCAACTAATCACCAAACTTAAAACCATGGAGAAACCTGGTTTGAACAAAGACATTGGATTCTTATCTCATTATACATAACAAAGCCATCTTTAGCCATCTCACCCCTTGCATTTCCCTGCAAGACTAACTGCAGCCGTTTAGAGTCGTCAACAGGTTTTCCACACTTATCAGCCTATCACCCATTCCCACCACCCTTCTGAGTAATACCCCTCCCCACTCCCCCACTATATTTAAGGATCTGGTGACTTCTGTTTCAGTGTATCTGAAGAAGTGTGCATGCACACGAAAGCTCATACCAGGAACAAACTCAGTTGGTCTCTAAGGTGCTACCAGAAAGAATTTTCGATTTTACTTTTATGAATGACTTCTTAGAAAGCATTTCTGAGCAATTTCAAACCATGACAAGTGCATAATGCATAAAAGTATAATGGCTCACAGGGTCTGTACACTTAGTATTGTTTGCTGAAACCTTCCCAAAGCAATCCACAGGGATAATAATAATAATAATAATAATAATAATAGGCAGATAATTGGCAAGCATTCAATTCCTCCATCTACAACCTGTAGTAGTAAAGTCTCGGAAGAGTGGCACCACTTCGTTCTGATCATTGTTTAGCCCACCTGTGAATCCCCTGGGACAATAATGACTTTCTCTTTGCCCTTAGGTATGATGAAGAGATGGCACAAAGTGAAGCATCAGATCCTGATTTGAGAAGTCGTTCTGGGCCGTCCATTGGATTGAAGGGAACTCAAGCCAGAGACACTGGAAAATCAGGGCCCCTTACATGGAGGTAGCTGATGCTTCCTGAAATTCAGGGCTGTGGCCTTTGTAGGAAGTACATTGAAGGGAGGAGACTGCGCATGCGTCGGCGTGGGTAGACGCTCACCCGTATCGCTCCTGGAACTCACTGAATATTTTATAACCTTTTTTCAGGTGCTAGGAGAGATCTGTGAACAAGGCTATTCGGATGCTCTTAGATTTTTGAAAGAAAATGGTACGTCACTGCGATTTCAAATGTATAATATGGTGAACAGAATGTCAGTCACAATGTCAGGTCTGTGCATTTTTGTATACAGACAAAAGATGCCGACCGTGATTGCTCCTATCTTTGTAACGTTGAGTTCAGATTACACACTCTGTGTTGGGACTGTTTTTGAAGAATGTCCAGAAACTTCAGCTAGCTCAAAATGCAGCTGCTAATATCAGCTGGAACCCAGATTCTACATTGTAGATGTATAGGATCATCTTCACTGACTCCCAAACTGTTCCTGAACCCCAGTTCAAACTGATTTTATTATTATTATTATTTATTAAATTGATATAGTGCCTTTCATCCATAGATTTCAGAGCGGGTCAAAACATAAATATTTTCTCCTAAGCAGTTGGAGACTTGGACATTGGAAGGATTATGCCTTCCCACGTGATCCTGCCCATGAACGTAGCTTATTATCTGTGTTCTCATGCTATAGAAAGTGTGGTCCAGGGAAAATTCAGTAATGACTATATAGCATCTGAGGCAGTGCAGTTGTGGCTTCAACTCTACTTGTATAATAAAAGTTTGTGGACAGTGTTTTCTATCAGAAGTGGGTGATGCTAGGCTTGCCAGAGTCTTATCATTCCATCTGCTTAGTATCATGTTTTCTCGATACATGATGAGGCATTTTCCCCTCAAGGACTTAGAAGGCTAAGGTGACTTGGTTTATATAACTGTGGCCATAGACTTTGGGAAATGGATAAATCTTCGTTAGAGAGTTGAGCTTGGATTTAAGTTACTTAAATTCATTTCAGTGAGTCAACTCTAACTTATTTGGCATGGCACAATGGCCTGAGCCTACTTAATTTCACAGAAATTCCACTGACTTTTACAATTACAGGCAACCTTGTGGTTTGTTCTTGGGATCCAGTATTTCCCCCCCCCCCCCCACTGAACATACATTGTGGCTTAGACATTCCAACTCTTACCAAAAAGATCCAGGAGGAGCTGTAGTTTGAAAGCTCACTCAGCAACCTGGGGTCTATACTGTGGTATAAATTAGTATCCTTTTGTAGCACTCTTTGAAACCAGTTACAGGTGGGTAGCCGTGTTGGTCTGCCATAGTCGAAACAAAATAGAAAATTCTTTCCAGTAGCACCTTAGAGACCAACTGAGTTTGTTCTTGGTATGAGCTTTCGTGTGCATGCATATCTGAAGAAGTGTGCATGCATATCTGAAGAAGTGTGCATGCACACGAAAGCTCATACCAAGAACAAACTCAGTTGGTCTCTAAGGTGCTAATGAGCAGCCTCTTCTGATTGTATATCATCTGCATGAGGAATGCTAGGATAATCAGATAGTACCTGAAGCAGACTCGGTGGAATTACCTGTTCCCATTAGAAGCCGGCGGAACATTACTGAAATTTATGGTGGTGAATTGGCCTGTATGTATGTAGGAGAGTACTAGGTGCATTTAGTTGAGTTCTGTCGTGAGAAAGCCTGTTGTGGGTTCTCTAGCATGATTCCAGGCAATGCTTCATCACTCTTGCAGAATCTAGAAGCCATTATGTTCATGTTCAGTTGAGATTAATGACTGTATAAATGACAGCATTGCAGGAGGCTTGTAAAGAGAAATGTGGACTCTATGCTCAGCTTTCTAAATTTCTACCAATGCGACTGATGTCCTATGTGATGCTGCCGTATACTCTGCCAGTTGAGTCAGCATATTTTGTGGCCTTAAGGTGAGTGTTAAGCATGGAAGTCTGCCCTTGTTGTACTAGTGTTTTTACATAGCACATTTTCTAAGGGCTCACAAGCCTTACAATAATTCTTTTTTTAAAAAAATTCATATGTATTCCAATTTTCTTATAAAAAATTAAATCCTGCAAGATAGGAAAGTATTATCCCTGTATTGCATATGGGATGGAATGATGAGTGGAATACTGCTGAGAGGTAACAATATATTTAGGTAACTTTTGTAGTCATGGCTAAAGTTTGATTGAACTAGAACTTCCAGGCTCACAGTGCATTCCCTTAACCACTATATTATTCTTAAAGCGATCAGCTGAGAAACAGTAGATATATTTCCTTTTCCATGTGTGCTTTTGTGTTCAGTTTCATAAACAACTTGGTGTGTGCATGAAGCTTACTTTTAAAACCCTATATTTTAATTGGTGTGCATCTCCAGATTTAACTGAGAAACTGGCTGCATAGGGAACTCTGTTCAAGGAGTCTGCAATTATAATGGCCCTTTAAAACATAGCAGTAATATTTCCAAACCTGCTGTAGAGAAAAATCTAAAAATTAAACACCCCTATGGTGTTTAATTATAAACCACCCTGAGACTGTGAGTATCGGGCAGTATACAAATTCAATCAGTCAGTCAATAAAGCAAGCAAGTAAGCCAGCAAGCCAAGTTTTAGGTGGGGCAGATTAGCTGATGTCAGTAAGAAGCCCAGAGTCCTTCACTCCCATATGGCATTTTCTCAAATCAGGGTTCTGCCTGAAACACTATTATTTATTCCTTACAGATTAGTAGACTGGTTTCCTGATATCCCTGATGATGTGCGATGGATGCAAGGTCAGCTCTGTCAAGTTGTGGGCACAGTATATTCCAAAGCAAGAAAAAGATTACTGAGTATTCCCAGGTATATCTTATGCTGCTACATTTGTTGGTCAGGTGCAGATATAATATTTCTGATTGCTTTCATCATTGTGCGTGTGCTATGGATCTATCCACTCCCCCTCAATCATTCCATGAACACCCCTTCCTTCTCTTTTTGTTGGTAGCCACGGTTTAGTGTTGTGTTTGCAATGAAATTAACACTGACTGTGGTTTAAAGCAGATGTGACATTAAATGCAAGCGATTCACATGCAATGGACTTTAAAAAAATCTTTTATGTGGCATAAGTAATCTATTTTCTTCCCTGATTAACAGCTCTAGTATTAGTTTTTGTAAGTTGTACTTGCCCCTTGTTCTTGTGATTCACTTCTTTTAAACAAACTTCTCTCCCTCTGCATCTCGTACTTTTTAATGTTTTAATTTACTTGCCTCCCTCCCACAACTTTAGCTCTGTCTCACTACACTAGAGTATCAGTGCTCTGATTCTCATCTGTCTGCACTAAAAAGCTGTAGGAAATGATGCAGAGCAAAAGGAAGGCCACAAGATAACAGTCATGCAACTTTCACTGCCTTTAAAAAAGGGGGGGCGGCTAATTTTTGTATAAGAAATGTGTAGTATTTGAGGCAGACCCAAGAATATTACCTGTAATTGATGTGTGCATGCAAGCAATTCGGCTCCAGGGACCATGCATTCACTCCATAAGACACAGAGACATTTCTCCTTACTTTTTAGGAGGAAAAAAATGCATCATGGAGCGACAAATACGGTACATAGAAAGCTATTAAAGCTAATAAATAGAAACCTGAATAGCATGAATGAAATTCTAGTTAAATCAGAGTTGTTTAATTAATTGACACAGGGTAATCCTAAACAGTGGTACCTTGGTTCTCAAACTTAATCCGTTCTGGAAGTCTGTTCCAAAACCAAAGTGTTCCAAAACCAAGGCACACTTTCCCATAGAAAGTAATGCAAAACGGATTAATCCGTTCCAGACTTTTAAAAACAACCCCTGAAACAGCAATTTAACATGAATATTACTACTTAACGAGACCATTGATCCATAAAGTGAAAGCAATAATCAATGTACTGCACTATGATTGGATGGTCAGCTTCTGAAAAATGTTCGAAAAGCAGAACACTTACTTCCAGGTTTTCGGTGTTTGGGAACCAAGGCCTTTGAGAATCAAGGTACCACTGTATAAAGATGTTTTCAGTGAAGATTTGTTTTTTAAACCCTTTCCAGTCATTTACTGCTGAAGTTATTGAGATTTATTCTTCTTTTTTACAGTAAGGAAAACAGTGCATTGCTTAGAAAGTGTCAGACTGCCCCCCTGAACACAAGTCTTCACTCTTCTTACTGCCCTCCTAAAATGCCTCGTTCTTCTACACACCTCGAAGAGTGGCTTTTGGATCTTCCATACTGTGAGGACTTGGTTAAGAAAGACGTTGCAGTGGGTATAAATGAAAGCTTTGACTCCATGCCTCCCTTTTTTATGAACTCTGAAGAATCGGGAGTGGAAGTGGATTTTGACTCCTCCTCTGAGAAGAGTTTCCAGACTGCCTCCGAGGACTAGCTTAAGAGCTGTGGCATAGACAAAGAAATCTCAGTCTCGGAGGCATCAGTTTATCTAGCAGATTGCCAAACAGTCTTTTGGAAGACTGGCTTACACTAGATGACAAAATGCCTTTGAGGAATCTTTTGTGGAAAGAGAAATGTGCTGTTCTGGTCCGGCTTCCTGATAATGACTAAAGGGTTAAGAAGACCCTAGTGCAATAGAACATGGTTTACCCAAACAAGATTTTCAGCAGGAAAAAAGTGATTCATGTCTTCTGATTTCTATTGGGACAAAGCATTTTTAGCAAAACTATATTTAACTTTTATAATAGTCTTTTTCTTGTTTGTCTTCATATGTGGTGTTAGCACTTGAGCAAAATCAAACAGTGTGTATTCAGATGACTATAGGAATATTTTGGGAAGGACTCTGAAGTTTTACTTGCCTTATATCTATATGTATGATACTTGTGGGAATTGTTAACATCAGTTACACTCCTTATCGTAAGGCTTCATTGTTTTTCATAAAGATAGTATTTAGGAGGCATTGTGTGTTCTAACAAGTGTGGTCCCCCCCCCCCGGAGTGATTCTTTCTCCCTCATTGGGTTGGAGGAGAAGCCACAGATGTAGTTGAGAATTCAGTGCAATGCACATGTGCCAGTCCATACCAGAGCATCCTTAAGGGCTGAATTCAATCCCAACAAACAATACTTTAACAATGTTTTACTGAAGGAATCTAATTGTAGATCATTTTCTCTTAGAGAAGGCAGTATGGTGTGGATCAAGGGAAGAATCAGCTGCAGATGTCATCAAGACATGTGCTGAATGATTTACCTATCCAAATAGCTGAGAAGTTACAGTGTGATTTGTAATTAATGGAGCTTAAAAGCTTCTTATTATTTCTCGTAATCGAGCAGCACTGGAAGCTTTTGAAAACAGATTAAAATCTGAAAAATGAACTGTATATGGCTTCCCTGAAGTAATCACAGAAAACATTCTGTTCTCCGTTGCACTAAATTCAAACCATTTTAGCCCAGTCTTTACTAACAAAAAATGTGCCAATATGTTTTTTTCAGTTTCATTATAGGTTAGGGTCTTAAGTTGCACAACGTGTGAGAGCTGACAGTAGTGCTAAATCATGAATAAGCTACTTTTCAAATAGTTTTAATTTTAGAAGTACATGTTGAGATGTTAACATAGATAGCCTCTCTGAAATCTGGATACCATATTTGATAGTGATGTTTTGAGTATTCCTTGCCCACCAATACTCATAACTTTATTTAATTTTTTTATAAGAATTTATTAGATTTTCCAATTAAGAAACCAATTAAAACCAATACATTATAATACATGGTTAAACACTCCAGGCTCCCCCCTCTCCCACCGAGGGGAGCAATACACACCAAACCCCCCTCTCACAGAGGTAGCAACAATCATTTTACATTTAACCACATACTTTCCAAAGCACAGCATGCTGACCCTCCTCCCGGGTCAGTCAATTAAATTCCAATCTTTATTCCTTTACAATGACTTCCTCAATCCTCCTCTTACTGATTTCTAAATTATTACATAGTTGCAGCTTTATTTACCTTTAAACTCTAATTTAAAATCCATCTCATCATTTTACCTATTGAACATTTCTCTACCTCCGCCTCAAAATACTTCTGTAATTTCTCATTATCTTAACCAAAAATTTTCATATTGCTCATGCACTTCCCTCCCTTATGGTCCCAGAATTTATCTTTCAAAGCATTGTCCGTTATCACAGTGTCCATATCCAATTGTCATAACCGTAATAAAATACCATTTCGTTTTTAAATTCTGATATTTTACCCTATACCCTCCCTTTCAAAGAACCCGGCCCATGAAACATAAAAAAAGAAGATCCTGTAACTGTCCAACTAATCGCAGGTCTGTAGTCTTTTGACAATCCAGTGGCAACAGGAACCAGTCTTTAACACTGTTAAATTCTTCTTGCCTAAAGGCTCCAATTAATGTATCCTGTTCCAGCTCCTCTTTTTCAGCATTGTCACTGTTCCCTTCTTCCTTTCCCTTCTGTTCCAATGTAAAGTCCTCCAAATTGTCCACAGTCTCAATCTCCAATTCTTTATGTGCCAATTGTGCAATGCTGTTGATTCCCACGGCTACTTGCTGCAAAAGTTCCAAAGCTTGCTTTACAAACTGCGAGGACAGTTTTCCCTTTGTCATTTCAAGGTCGAGCTTCAAGTTGCTAGTCACAACAATTTATTTCTTGCTACGTAGATCCTTACTGCATAAGTACACCATTTTTATTTTTAATCATTGCCAAAGTTTATAATATCCACTCCATCTGGACCTCCAGGAAAGAGGAAAATAGTTCCAATCCACTTTTAAAACTAAAAACACCCTTACAAAAGTTTCTTTGTTTCAATCGCATTGAAAATAGCTTCAGTTACAAAGTCGCACTGTCTCTTAATCTCAGCAGAGAGGGATTGACTTCCGTTTTTAGAATCCCCTCCGAAGCCAAATCAAATCAAATTACTTACAGTTTTCTCTTCAGATTTGTTCATTTGTCCATTTTTTATTTACTTGGAAGAATTGAAACGCTGTAGCCCCTCAGTATCGCAGCTTCGTGCAGGCAGGGAAAGCAGTATGTCCGATTTGCGGGGGCTCCACTCCCTCGCTCTCGGGGGCTCAAAACAGAGCCTTACCGGGGAGGGAGGAGCACCCTTCTGGCACCAGCCAGACGACCATGCCCCCAAAACTCTCGATTTGGGGTTCCTTGGGGGTCTTCTGCGCTGTAGAAGACACCCCGTCCCTGCCGCACTCAGGTTTGCTCAGCCGAGCGAAACCTGCGACTGATGGAGCTCCGCGCTCAACCGGAAGTCCAATACTCATCACTTTAAAGTGACAAGGATACAGTACTTATTTGTGGCACAGGATTTACATTGCATTCTCCAAAATGGTAAATGATTAAGAAATGCTGGTCCCATAGGCTGTTGGGCACCCTCCCCTGGCATGGCACTAGGAGGACTGGTCTCTTAGCATAGTGGTCTAAGAGTCAATCAAATAGATTTTGGCTTGGGAGTCTATGTTAAGAATGAGGTGGCTTATATTTTGACAAAAATCAAAGCCTTCATAAAAATGGGAAGTTTGTGTATTTATTTTAATTATTGACTATGGGCAAATTTAATTTTGACCAAACATTTAGCAGTCTTTCAGCTATGACTTTATACTGTACTGTGAAAACCGAAGGAAGTGCTGTTTTTAGAAAAACAACAACGAAGCTACGTTTTAAGTTTTTAACATTGCAAAAATTTTCTTATTTATATCCTTGCTGGTGCTATTTCATTCAAGATATAGACATAAATGAATTATTTTGTGTGATCGCTGATTTTATGCATTATTTTAAAAATCTTGATTGCCTTTCCAAAATGGGCCAGAATATTGCTCCAGTCACTGATCTTTATATAAAGAAGCAAAATAAAGAGACATAAATGTTTTTGATGCCTACTGTTTATAATAGCAAACTGAATTTAAGATAATTGTGGTTGGAAGGAGGGAGCTCAAGGAATAGATTGTATTGCACCACTGTAAAAGCAGCAGCTCCCAAACTTTTTGGGGCCATTGCCCCCTTGCTTCCATAAACTCATCCATGGTGCCGCTTACCATACCCTGTAAAAATCATTATTCAGAACAGCAGTAAAATTCAAAACAGTAACAATTAATTGTACATTTATTCAAAATCCAATTTTCAGTACAAAATTATTGAATCTGATCCAGTGATGCCAGCTTTTCAAAGACTATTAGTAATTTACATCACCAGAATCCCTCCTGCTGCCCCCCCTATATAACCCCACCACCCACTTTGGGAACCACTGCTGTAAAGTTTTAAAGTCTTTTAAAGAGGTTGTATATTTAAGCTATGGAATTACAAAAATTGAAGCCTGTATTTCTGCTTGTACCATTGCACTGAAGAGCCACTGAAGCCTCTATGACGCTTCGGGAAATATTTAAAGATTGTTCCCTGCTGCTGCTGGCAAGACGTCCCTCTCCCTCTCCATTCAGCGAAATTCATAGCGAACAAATACCTTAGATGATTTCTAACTCCTGTTCTTACAAATTATGTATTTTGAAAATGAATAGAAAGCTTTAAAATTTAATATTCCAAGGTATGTATTTCTTCTATGGAGTGGCAATGTTTTGAGATTTGTATTCTGCCGCATTATTCCACAAGACAAGGGCCTCTTTTACATGGGAAGTATATCTTGTAGCCTTTGTGCTCCATTTGCAGTGGTTGGAAAAGAATGTGTCTAGCAGGGATAAAGATAACAGGTGGGGATGTTGGGTGCAAAGTATGTATGTACACACCTTAAGGGATTACAGCTGTACTGCAACAGCTACCTGAAGCAGAGCCCTTGGGTCCAGAGTTCTTTTTCTCAACTTCTCTAAAAGCTAAATGTTTTTATGGTTACAATGTAAATTCAGTGAGGCTATGGAAAACGTTGTTTGGTTTTCAAAAAAGTGCTTTTCAGTCTGTTGGGCTGACAACATTAAACTACGTACAGTACTTGCTATTTATGTTACATTCTGTTCAATATGAAGAACAATTGATAATAATACTAGTATTTGTTGATCACTTTGTAACAAAAGAGAAATGTCCCAAAGCAACTTAAAATAAAATACAATTAAAAATCAATCAAAAGTCAAATGAAGAATGTTTAACAATACACAATATCTAAAATAATAATTCAACAATATATCATAAGGACAACTTAGAATTATAGCACCAGGCATGTTTCATTGGGGCATACATTCAGCTGCACAGTCACTCCTGAAAAGTCCTGTTCTCGTGTATTTCTTTTGCATTTTCCTCAGATGAGGCACATAGAGAAGCAACTCTGATTAATATTGTAGGGGCTGAACTGGTTCATTTTAGCAGAGGCTTGGGCTTCCTGAACTACATGAGGTTTTGTAAGTCAAAACCAGCCTTTTAAATTGAGCCTAGAAGCTAACTAACTGGTAGCCAGTGCAAGCAGGCCAGAATCAGTGTAAGAAGCTCAGATCTTCTGGTCTCTGTGATCAAACTGCTGATTTCTGCACAGGCCTCCATCCCTTGCCCAGCCAGTGCCGGATTATCAAATGCAACTATGGGTCAAAATAATACTCATCTAGACAGAAAATTACAATTGAGCTTCAAAATCCCAAAAATACATTAAGAGTGAATTTGCGAGGGCCGCCCTGAGATTTTGGCTGCTTAGGGGCCTCCACAGAATTTGGCACTGTGCCCAGCAGCCAGCTTCTTTTTAGTTGCAGGCTACTGGAAGGATTTTTTAAATTTAATTTAATATTTTAATATTTTATAGGTTTCTTCCCCCTTCGTCGCAAGCGTGCGCTTGTTTTTCATGTAGGTAAACAACATAACAAAAAAGCCCTGCAGCAACGTCCCTTCCTCTTGATTTCTAAGGACTTGTGGAAGGGGCTGAAAACTTGAAAGTTTTGGTGCATATACCTTGAGGCAAACCAGTTATTTCTCCACTCCGCGACCCTCCAAAAAAGAGCACGTTTACTGTATTTTCTTGGATCAGGAAACTATTAGAAAAAGATACTTTGTATTAGGCATCTCTTTTGAGGATCATCAATGAGATGTGAGAAAAGGAAACGGGCATTGGTCCTTTTCCGTCCACTTTGTGAGCATTCACACGTACATCCGTGTCGCCCTTATTCGCGTGTCTCCTTTATATCCTTTCCCCCTTCCTCCTCGCTCCCCCTCCCGCGCATTAACCCTCTCGGCGCCCTCCCGCCCTGGGCCTTGGGCTCGAGGGGCAAAGAACCCCGCCCTCCCGGTCTCCTAGGCAACGCCGAAGCTCCCAACCGGCTCGCGCAAAGGAAGCCCCGCCCCGCTTCCCGCCTTCCCAATCCGCGCCCAACAAATCAGCCGTTCCTCGCGACGCTCCTCCGCGGAGCGTGCGTGGCGCGAAGTGCGCGCGCCGAGGCGTCGCGTGGAGGTTCCGCCCCGCCTCTTTGGCGGGAGCGTGTGAGGCGCCCGCGCGCGAGTTGGCCTCCCTCCTCCCTCCTCCCTGTCCGAGTCCTGCCGTGGCGCTTGAGGCGGCGCTTCTTGAGGCGGCTTGGTCGTCGTCTTGGTCGCCTCGGGGTCTCCGCCCGGAGAGGAAAGGATGTGCGAGCCCAGCAAGCAGGACATGGGCGCCGTTTTCCGGAGGCTCCGCGCCGTCCCCACGAACAAGGTAAGCAAGCGGGGCAAGGGCGGCCCGAAGGAGGGAGGGAGGGAGGGAGGGAGGCGGACTTCTCTCCCCTGACACGTCGCGCCTCCGCCGCCTCCCTCCCTCCCTAGTCCTCCCGCCCGGCCCGCGTCTCCCTCCCTAGTCCTCCCGCCCGGCCCGCGTCTCCCTCCCTAGTCCTCCCGCCCGGCCCGCGTCTCCCTCCCTAGTCCTCCCGCCCGGCCCGCGTCTCCCTCCCTAGTCCTCCCGCCCGGCCCGCGTCTCCCTCCCTAGTCCTCCCGCCCGGCCCGCGTCTCCCTCTCCCGAGGCGTCTCCGGAGGCTTCGTGGTTCCCGTGTGTTTCTTTACTTTCGCCTGGAGCCGAAGAGGCCAGACAAAAGCACAACACGCGCGATGAGAACAAGATCCCACGGACGGAGATCGTGATCCTCTTCAATCGTGATCTCGCACCTTCTGTGGCCATTGTCCCCCCCCCCCTCAGGGTCGCTGTGCTTCCCGAACTCCCTCCCCCAAATCGCATTATCCGCCAGGCGCCTGCGGTTTGCGATCCTAACACCCCGGGGTACGTAGGGAGCAACCCCTGTCTGATTAGGTGGGGCTTGCTTTCGAGTAGATGTGGCTAGATTAGTTTCTTTTATTTATGCATTATTTTTGCATTTATTGCCTTTATCTTGAAAGGAGCTCCAAGTGGTGCGCATGGTTCTCCTCCTCCTCCCCCCCCCCGCTCCCCCCATTTCATCCTGGCAACAACCCTGTGAGGTAGGCCAGGCTAAGAGAGGGAGGCTGGCCCAAGATCAGATCACCCAGTGAGCTTCATGGAAGATGTGGGGATTGGAACCCGGGTCTCCCCCTGTTGCAAATGACTTCGTTTCTAGGGACTTGAGGAAGGGGCTGAAACCTTTAAGGGTTTGGCTGCATTTGTTTGCAGACAGGCTTTGGGTGAGTTGCTTTCTGCTTTCTTTTTTCTGCTGCCCAAGGCCAAAAACGCAAAAGAAAAAAGGGCACATGGATTTACTTGGATCAAGTATTGGGAAACTGGGGAACGTAGGTAGATGTGTCCTTCCTGATTTATAGCCATCCATGTATTGTGGAGCTGATGTTGTGATTCCTCCCTTGCCTTTTGTAGGGTGAAGAGCATCTGCTTCCTGCCCAGAACTCCTCACTCCTTTTTCTTTGCTGGAATTCACGGTCAAGGTTCTGTCTGCCTTGTCACTGTCACTGTGCAAACTATTCAGAATGTTTTCAGCGTGGAGACTGGTTACCGCCTCTCCGATGACCAGATTGTCAACCATTTTCCAAACCACTAGGAGCTCACCTGAAAGGACTTAATGGTAAAAAAGATTAAGAGGTACAGGAAGGAATTAGAAAAAGAAGGTAGCAGAGAAGGATGAAAATGGAAAATACCTTTACTTAGGTAAGTTGTCTTGGCCAATTCAACTATTTGTATGTGTATTTTAAACACCAGACATGCCTCAGTAGCATGTACTGTATATTTGATTTGGTGAATAGCATTGTGCAGGTGGAGGCAAAAGGGTTAATAAGCTGACCAATAGGAAGGCCAGGGGCGGAGCCTAACTGTTTAAGGCTCAGCACAGGGGTTTTGGCAGTTAGTTCAGTGGGGAGTTCAGTTGGGAATAGGGAGGCAGGGGGAGCTGGGAGGCGGTTGGTTCGGTTGGGTTCTTGGGGGTGGAAGGTTTAGGCGTGAGAGTGAGCTAAAGGCAGCAATGAGACTGAGTGGATAAAGGGTAACAGTGTATTCAATATCGAAAGCTAGTTGGTGTGTGAAAACAAAACTCTTATTATTCTTTTTTAAAATTAAATCCTGACTGAGACTCAGGGAGAACCTGGTTGGTGGCAGCGGTATAGTGGTGGCACAGCGTCAGTAGTCCGTGAAACGACTGGGAGCCCTGTGCCATCACCACAACAGACAACTGCAATATTTCTTCCAGGGATGTGCGTCACTACCATCTAAAAGCCTCCACTTTCCTTTCCATTTTGTTTCAGGATTCATGGCACAAATGACAGACGGTGACGTCACTTAAGTGAAACAAATGGCTCATCTAGAAAAAGAACCTTAAAACTTTTAACAGCAACAAACCTCAGAGCTACTGCACATTTATAACTTGCCACAACGACCTGCTCCGCTGAACCATTTTCTCAGTGAGCTGTCAATCACCGCTGCCTTCCTCATTGAGTGGCCCACACGCAGGATGAGGAGAGTTTGGGTTGGAGCAGCGAAGAGGGAAGGTGGGGCTTCTGAGGAGACCGCGAGCCTTGCCCAGTCCGTGGAGAGGCGGATCCCGGAAGCAGTGGCAGCACCCAGAGGGCGAGGAGCCGGGGAAGTCAAAGAGCCTCTGGGTTCAAGCAATTCTTCAGACTTTGCTCTTGCTTAGTGGTGGTATAAGGGAGGACCCGAATTACTCTGGGCTCCACGCCAGGCCGCTCTCGTACAGACCCCTCTTCTGCTGTACAACGTGGTCTTGGGGTCTCCTTCTTCTTTCCTTTCCATCTGGGTACAAGCAGCCGCTGTGCCGGCGAATCCACCACCTGAGCCGCTTGCCGAGCGGCCTCCTCCCTGTCGGTGGTGCTGGGTTCCGGTGACGGCGAAGATGGCGCGGGTTTTCGGAAGGCTTTCCGGACCCAGGAGGAAACAGAGGCCACAGCATGAGGGGGTCTTCTGAAGGTTCTTTCCCCCTCTGGGCTCCAGGTGTTCTTCTTGGCTGTCGCCAGGCGGGGGCCACAGCCCCTCCACAATATCCGCAGGTAAATTATTATGGGGCGGCCCTTGGCTGCTATGATTGTCCAGTATGATGCCGGGCTGCTCTTGTACAGACCCCTCTGCTGCTGGACAACATGGTCTTGGGGTCTCCTTCCTCCTTTCACCTTCCTCCTCCAGGGGGCTACCTGTTGGTCCTCTCTCCATTTTCTTCAGATTTAGCTGAGTTTCTAATAGGTGCCAAGGCCACCTCTACTGCCACCTCAACTGCAAAGTGAGGTTGGGATAATGAGCTGATGTCACAAACTGGTTAAGATCAGTCCATTTCCTCTAAAGGGGGGGGGGACCTGTTTCCCCTGAGGGTGACTGCTTAACACACCACCCAAGAGAAAAAGGAGAAAAGCGGAAAAATCATTTAGTTTTGTAGCAAGAAAGAATGAGTGTCCGGAGTTTTCTTTACCCTGCCCTCCTCCATTGCAACACCTTTTCCTTATTATTATTATTAAAGTTTTATTCATTTACAAAGGTATGCACAATGTCTCTTTTTCAAGTTACATTTTCCATAGGTCAGTTTTATTTGTTGAGACATTGGGGTTACATTAGGAAGAAAAGGGGCGAAGAGGGAGGGCCATGGGGGTGGGGGGCAATGTTTCTGTTTTGCTTAATGTATGTGTGGGGTTTTGTGTCAGCGTTGTTTGTGCAGGTTCTCTTTGCTATTCATTTGTGCTCCTTTGGTGGTGAGAGAAATTGGGGTTGGCCTAGGTGCGGTTGCTTGTTTGTGATTGGCTGTGGCGAACTTTGGTTTTGTGTGAGTGCGGTGTGTGTGTGTTTTTGAATCAGGTTTGCCATATTGATTCTTATGCTGTCGGTGGATTCTTGTCGTTGTCTTGTTGGGCTGTGTATGTGATAAAGGGGAGCAGTACCGGGGTGAAGGTATTTTCTTCTATTTGTCCCTGTGTCAGTTTTAACTTATTGGTTAATTTTTCTAGTAGAGCTGTTTCCCATACTATTTGGTACCATTGGTCCATGCTTACTCCTGACAGGTCTCTCCAGTGTCTGGCTATGGTGTTTCTTTTTTCTTTTTTGTAAAAATATACTTTATTTAGAATTCTACAATCACAAAAATAACAATAACAGTAACACAAAAAGAATAACATTCACAATCATATTTCTTCATTACAGTTGACCCGATTACCTATAATTAAATACTAATGTAAAACTTCATTTTTAATTCATCCAGGTTTTATATTTGACTTTATTCAACTTATCTCTTTTTCCTAATAGGTCTAACATAAGAAATACTATAAGAAAAAGAAAAGAACTCAGAAAAAAAAGAAAGAGAAAGAGAAAAGAAGAAAATGAAGAGGAAAAAAGGATAAAGAAAAAAAAGATCAAAAGTAAACAAATTACAGTGCAGGAATAAACAGAATAAACACAAGTGACTTCCGATTGGACGAACGCGGAAAATTGTGCTCAGTCTGGCACTTCGCCGTTGGCCCGCCCCGCTCCGCTGAACCGTGTTCTCCGTAAGCTGTCGATCAACGCTGGCTTCCTTGTTAAATCGCCCATGCGCAGGAGGAGGAGAGTTCGGGTTGGAGCAGCGAGGAGGGAAGGCGGGGCTTCTGAGGAGACCGCGAGCCTTGCCCAGTCCGTGGAGAGGCGGGTCCCGGATCTGATGGCGGCACCCAGAGGGCGAAGAACTGGGGAGGACAAAGAGCCTCTGGGTGCAAGCAGCCACTGTGCCGGTGGAGCCACTGCCTGAGCCGCGTGCTGAGCGGCCTCCTCCCTGTCGGCACCCCGCTGATGCTAGGTTCCGGAGGGGCGCAGGTTTTCGGAAGGCTTTCCGGAACCAGGAGACGAGGGAACGGAGGCCAGGGCATGAAGGGGTCTTATGATTTTTCTTTCCCCCTCTTTGCTCCCGGAGGTGTTCTTGGCTGTCACCAGGCGGGGACCACAGCCCCTCCACAGCATCCGCAGGTGACTGATGGTGGGGCGGCCCTTGGCTGCTATAATCTTCCAGGATGGTGCCAGGCTGCTCTTGTACAAACCCCTCTTCCGCTGTACAACATGGTCTTGGAGTCTCCTTCCTTTCACCTTCCTGCTCCGGGGGGCTGCCTGTGGGTCCTCTCTCCATTTTCCCAGACTTTCCAATTCTTCAGACTTTGCTCTGGCTTAGTGGTGGTATAAGGAAGGCCAGAATCACTCTGGGCTCCACGCCAGGCTGCTCTTGGAGGCACCTGTGTCCTCGCCCAGGGGCAACTCCTCGTCGGTCCCATAGCAGGGGCAGGAGCTGGTGGAGGCACCTGTGTCCTCGCCCAGGTGGTCGGCCTCGTGATCTTCTGAGGCGCTTTCGGGGCGCTCTGGCTTGGTGTAAGGGAGCACCAGAATTATTCTGGGCTCCACGCCAGGCTGCTCTTGTACAGACCCCTCTTCTCCTGTACATGGTGGTCTTGGGGTCTCCTCCTCCGGGGGGCTGCCTGGTGGTAGTGGCTCCATTTTCTGCCAAGACCACCTCTACTGCCCCCTCAACTGCCAAGTGAGGTGGGGATTCTGAGCTGATGTCTCAAGCTAGTTCCAATCAGTCCATTTCCTCTAAAGTGGGGGGGGGACCTGTTTCCCCTTAGGGTGACCGCTTAACACACCACCCAAAGAGAAAAAGGAGAACAGCGGAGAAATCTTTTAGTTCTGTAGCAAGAAAGAATGAGTGCCAGGAGTTTTCTTTCCCCAGTTGGTACAATTTTACTAGCAACCGAAATAATGTGCAAGGCATTTCAGTTACACGCTTCCAGTTTTGGTAGGCTGCTGTCAGCTGTGGGGCGCCCTCCATAAATGGTACAACCAATCATTTTGTGGGCTAGAAAAGGGGGTCCAAAAATTTTGACGGGCTATTGCTTGTTACTGCCACCAACCCAGCTGCTCACTCCACCCATAAAGGACTCAAAGGAGGGTGTCTGGCATAATCCTGCTTTTAAGAACCCCCAAAGCTCAAAAGATCCTGTCCAACTCTTCCTTTTCATTGAAGGGGGTGGTTGCCAGGCTCAAGGATGCAGCTGCCACATGATCATATTCCTCAACCTGGTGATGAGGACCAAGGAATATTTCTTAATAAAAAGTATTTTTCAATCATACAAAAAATTGCCCCCTGATCAAAATGCTCATGCATTAATGCTGCAGCAATGGGTGACTTCAACTACCCTCACACACATACGCATTCCAGCCTTGGCAAAAAAGGTAACGTTTATAGAAACCCTAACTGATTGGGACCTTGGACCGACCAGAGGGATGGCAACCCTGGACTTAATCTTAAGTGACACCCAAGACCAAGTATGAGGTGTAAAGTGGTGTTGGGCTGAATGGAAGGAGTGACCATAGTACTATTACATTCAATAAACGTGTAAGTGGCCCCTTGCCAAGAAAATCCAACACAGGAACATTTGAGTTCAAAAGAGGAAACGTCCCCCCAAAAAGAGGGAATGGAGAAACTTCCCAAGAGGAAAGGTTTCAGCATAGAGAGCCTTTTAGTTTGGGGGGGGGGGAGGCAAATAAGAGGTGACAGGATAGAAATGCCAGGGCATGCAGAAAGGGGATAAATTAGTCTTTCTCCCTCGTAACACAAGGAACTCATGGAGATCCAGTGAAGCTAAACGTTGGAAGATTCATGGCAAAGAGAAAGGACTTCACACAGGCATGTGGCTGGCTACTGTGAGAACAGGATACTGGACTAGACTGGCCACTGGCCTGATCCAGCAGAGATATTTTCATGTTCTTATATATTCCTTATTTGTACACTGAAAAGGACACTGAAAAGATAAGCACACATATTTATATGTGTTCAGTTTATATATGTATTTAAAATATACCGCAAATATTTAAAAGCAAGGACTACCAATGTGCTTCTTGCGGCTACGGGACACTTTGTAGGAAGAAGTTCCAAGGACTCATTAATGTAAATAAATGATTTTAAATATAATAGCTTTTGTCTTAATCTGGCAAAAAGGTTGTAAGAATATTATTAAAACTATCCACCACAGTTTAGTCATTTGGTGCTTCCCAAAACAGCTTCCACTTCCTTTAAAAAGAGCACTAAAATCATTTCATGCAATTACACCAATCAGTGCCACAACCTGCAATATTATAGGCCCCATATTTCCTGTACACTTATTTCTAGATTCATTTTTATCTTACAAACGTAAAGTGCCCTGTAATCTGTAATGACTGAAGCACTTATGAATGACCTTCCAGCAAAATAAGAAAGTCACAAATTCACACAAATGTGCTAGACTGCAACAAGGAGTTAAACAAGACCCCACCCACTTTGTGAAGAAACATACGTGGATGCTTTGCTGTCTCGAGACCATTTTTTAATTTGGGAAAGTTGGTTGATAAGGAATATTCCTTTCCCTTGAGCTTTTCCGCAGGCTTTCATAATCCAAGTACTGGAAGGGTTTTTCCGGAATTCTTCAACAAATAAATTGTAATCAGCTGGGAGCATAAAGGTGACAGGCACAAAGTCTAAAACGCAACAAGGAAAACTAAGACTTAATTTAGCAGAGTTATATATAGTGCCATCTAAGTACACAGTGCTTTGCAAAGAACCAGTACCAAAGGAACTTATGATCTAAAAATATTTAATACATTATATACATCGACACATAAAACTAAAGGGGGAAACACAGTCCTGTTCACATTCTATCCTAGTTACATTTTTTGTTAGTTAAGGTGACGGCAGTGACAGGGCTCATCTTCTCTCCAACACCTGCACTCCATGTTTAATAGTAGAGTAGAAAGAAGCTTGGATAGTTTAGACCAATTAACATGTGATAGAGAAATAACTTTTTTGTTGTTTGCCACCCTAAGAGGATTATCGAGAGTTGAAAAGTATCTGCAGAACTTCACTATCAAGAGTTACTGAAAGTATTCTGTATAAACCTTAACTGATATTAAGTATATTAAGAATGGAGTTGCGTTCTCTCAACTTGTAGTATAGTAATGCTAAAAGCATAATGGGAAAAGTCTGGTTCTAGATGGCCAAATAAGGCTGCAAACCCAAGCATACATAATGGGAAGTAAATCCTATTGAAATCAACTGGGCTTATACCCAAGTCAACTTGGTTAGGATGAGACTGCAAGCTCCACATCTGATGGCCCTAACAATGCCATGTCTGTTTTTTACGTTCCTGGAAAGACCAAACATGATTAATCATCATCATCATCATCATCATAATTTATTCCAGCCAGATGGGCAGCTTCCAGCAGAATATTAAAATACAATGATTCCCTAAACAGGGCTGCCTTCAGATGTCCTCTAAAAGTCAGATAGTTGTTTATTTCTTGGACATCTGATGGGAGGGCGGGCGCCACTACTGTGAAGTCCCTCTGCCTGGTTCCCTGTAACCTCATTTCCCGCAGGGAGGGAATCGCCAGAAGGCCCTCGGCGCTGGACTTCAGGGTCTGGGCTGAATGGTGGGGGTGGAGACGCTCCTTCAGGTATACTGGGCCGAAACGTACTGCTCCATTTAAAAAACCTGCTCCATTACCAGCTTCTCATGATCTTGGACAAATTACATCTTTCTCATACTCTTGGAAAACTGTAGAAAGACTTGCAATAAGGCTGTGTTCAATATGTCTGCTCTTTTAAATCAGCAAAAATATGCTTTTGAAACCTTGTCCATGTGACGTTTTCAGAAATCTGTCTTAGCTGATTCACGACCGACACACTGGGTCTAAGTACTGGCCTCAAAGCAATGTATCTGAGCCCTCGTGTCTCAGTTGTATTTTAATTGAGATGTGGTTTAAAAATAATCATTAAGGGAAAAGAAACAAGTGAGTTTTTATCTGAATGCTCTCTCATATACAATCTGGACAGGCAAAGAGCCACTCTCAACTTGTCTCTTTAGGGGATCTTTCATGAAATAGATTTGTTCCGCAGACCCTCACACTGAAGATACCCTACTACCTACTACCTGAGAATATGTGCTCTACACAACTAAGAGCTTTTGAAGTGCTTACATTTCACCTTAACAGCTGCTGAACTGTTGTGCATGTGGTCACTTACCTTGAGCAGAGCAAGACCCAGAGAGAGATGAATAAGCTGCAGAATTCACTGAAAAACCCCAGGCCTGGTTCAGACGCCACTTTCAATCACAGTGTAAGATTCAGTATGGCTTAAAGGAGATGCACACTTTGTTCCTCCCTTCAGTCCACCAGCGAGAAATCAAACCAGAGGTTGGCTTGCTGTTATACACACAGCGTGTGCCGGTTCACACACGTTTCCCAACAAACTATTACGGTAAGCCAAGAGCAGACCTTGTCGCCTACCAAACCACAATGGTAAGCCAAGAACAAACCCCATCATGATGTGTTAGGAGACAAACAAAGCATAAGGACTGGTTTGCACCAAATATCCAGCCTGCCTCTGATTGTTTCCTCACCATTAGAAAGGAGGGAGGGAGAAAGAACCATGGCCTTTTGGAGCAGCTGCACCAGACACCCTGCTCCACAGAAAGTGAAACAGTGATTGAATGACATGTGTGAACCGGGTGGCAAAGATCCAAATCTCTGAATATCTATTGGTGTGGCTGTCAATCCTGTTATTTCCCAGGTACTTCAGGTGGATTCTGCCTGTTTTCAAAACAAAACAAAACCAGGCAAGTACATTTCTATGCATATATTAAAACAGGACTTGTATTTTTCAACAGCATACCAGCCTATAGAGTTGAACAGCCTATACAGTTCAACAGCAGACCAGACCCTCTTGGCTGATAACTGCAGCCACAGACAGACTCACTCAGAATCACACAAAGATCATAGAGTTGAACAGCTGCTGCAGATACAGAAACTAACCCAGAATCATACAGAGCCCATAAAGTTCAACAGCAGACTAGCCCCTCTTGGCTAACTGCTGCAGAAACAGACACTGACACATAATCACACAGACCCCATAGAGTTCAAAAGCCACTGCAGCCACAGACAGACTCACCCAGAATTACACAGAGCCCATAGAGTTCAACAGCAGACCAGCCCCCTGGGCTGACCGCTGCAGAAACAAACACACAGAATCACATTGAGCACATAGAGTTCAACAGCAAACAAGCCCCTCTTTGCTGAATGCTGAAGACACAGACATACTCACCCAGAATCACACACAGCCAATAGAGTTCAACAGCAAAGTGACCCCCTTGGCTGACCATTGCAGACGAAGACACTCACCCACAATCACACAGAGCCCATAGAGTTCAACAGCAAACAAACCCCTGTCACTCAAACTCACACAGAACCTATAGACAAAACAAAATTAAATAAAAAATTCTCTCCAGTAGGACCTTAGAGACCAACTAAGTTTGTTCTTAGTATGAGCTTTCGTGTGCATGCACACTTCTTCAGAATGCACACATTCTATAAAAGATCTCAAAGTAGCTGTCTTAATACAAAGAAATTTCAGAACTAGACTGGAAAGGGAAGTTGCTGAATTGCAACTAATTACCAAACTTAAAACCATGGAGAGACCTGGTCTGAACAAAGACATTGGATTCGTATCTCATTATACATGACAAACCTATTTTTAGCCATCTCAACCCTTGCTTTTTCCTGTAAGACCAATTGCAGTCGTTAACAGTCGTCAACAGGTTTTCCGCACCCATCAGCCAATCCCCCATTCCCACCACCCTTCTGAGTAATACCCCTCCCCACTCCCTCACTATATTTAAGGGTCTGGTGACTTCCGTGTCAGTGTATCTGAAGAAGTGTGCATGCACACGAAAACTCATACTAAGAACAAACTTAGTTGGTCTCTAAGGTGCTACTGGAAAGAATTTTTTATTTTATTTTGTTTTGACTATGGCAGAACAACACGGCTACCCACCTGTAACTAGAACTGATAGAGTTCAACGACAAACCAGCCAGTCTTTGCTGACCGCTGCAGATGCAGATAGACTAACCCAGAATCACACAGAGCCCATAGAGTTCAACAGCAGACCAGCCCATCTTGGCTGATCGCAGTATACACAGACTCACCAAAAATGACACAGAGCCCATAGAGTTCAACAGCAAACCAGCGCCTTTTGGCTGATCACAGCAGACGCAGACAGACACCCCCAGAATCACACAGAGCCTATAGATTTCAACAGAAAACCAGCCCCCCTTGGCTGATCGCTGCAGACACAGACAGGCTCACCCAGAATTACACAGAGCCCATAGAGTTCAACAGCAGACCAGACCCCCTTTGCTGACCGCTGCAGAAACAGACACACAGAATCACACAGAGCCCATAGAGTTCAACAGCGAACAAAGCCCTCTTGGCTGATGTCAACGCTGAAGACACAAACAGACTCACCGAGAATCACTCACAGCCCATAGAGTTAAATAAACGCTGCAGGTACAGGCAGACTCACACAGACTCACATAAAGCCCATAGAGTTGAACAGCAAACAAGCCCCTCTTGGCAGATCGCAGCATACACAGACACACCTGCCCAGAATCACACAGAGCCTATAGAGTTCAACAGCAAAGCAGCCCCTGTTAGCTGACCGCTGCAGACACAGACAGACGTACCAGAAAAGCACAGGGCCTATAGAGTTCAACAGCAAACCAGCCCCAACACACCCAGAATCACCCAGAGCCTATAGAGTTCAACAGCGGCTGCAGACACAGACAGACACACCCAGAATCACACAGAGCCCATAGAGTTCAACAGCGAACAAGCCGCTCTTGGCTGATGGCAGCAGACACAGATAAACTGACCTAGAATCACACAGAGCCTTTAGAGTTCAACATCCACTGCGGGCACAAACAACTCACCCAGAATCACACAGTACCTATAGAGTTCAACAGCAGACCAGCCCCTCTTGGCTGATCGCAGCAGACACAGACAGACTCACCTAGAACCACACAGAGCCTATAGAGTTCAACAGCAAACCAGTCTCTCTTGGCTGACCGCTGCAGACGCACACAACATGACCCGGAACCACACAGACCCCATCGAGTTCAACAGCAAACCAGCCCCTCTTGGCTGATCGCAGCAGACACAGACAGACTCACGCAGAATCACACAGAGCCTATAGAGTTCAATATCCCCTTTAGACACAGACAGACTCACCCAGAATCACACAGAGCCCATAGAGTTCAACAGCTAACCAGCCCCTCTTGGCTGATCGCAGCAGACACAGACAGACTCACGCAGAATCACACAGAGCCTATAGAGTTCAATATCCCCTTTAGACACAGACAGACTCACCCAGAATCACTCACAGCCCATAGAGTTGAACAGCAAACCAGTCCCTCTTGGCTGATCGCAGCATACACAGACACACTTGCCCAGAATCACACAGAGCCTATAGAGTTCAACTGCAAAGCAGCCCCTGTTAGCTGACCGCTGCAGACACAGACAGACGTACCAGAAAAGCACAGGGCCTATAGAGTTGAACAGCAAACCAGCCCCTTTTGGCTGATCACAGCAGATACAGACCAACACACCCAGAATCACCCAGAGCCTATAGAGTTCAACAGCGGCTGCAGACACAGACAGACACACCCAGAATCACACAGAGCCCATAGAGTCCAACAGCGAACAAGCCTCTCTTGGCTGATGGCAGCAGACACAGATAAACTGACCTAGAATCACACAGAGCCTATAGAGTTCAACATCCACTGCAGACACACACAGACTCACCCAGAATCACACAGGGCCCAGAGAGTTGAACAGCAAACCAGCCCCTCTTGGCTGATCGCAGCAGACACAGACAGACTCACGCAGAATCACACAGAGCCTATAGAGTTCAATATCCCCTCTAGACACAGACAGACTCACCCAGAATCACACAGAGACCATAGAGTTGAACAGCAAACCAGTCCCTCTTGGCTGATCGAAGCAGACACAGACAGACTCACCCAGAATCACACAGAGCCTATAGAGTTCAATATCCCCTTTAGACACAGACAGACTCACCCAGAATCACTCACAGCCCATAGAGTTAAATAAACGCTGCAGGTACAGGCAGACTCACACAGAATCACATAAAGCCTATAGAGTTCAACAGCAAAGCAGCCCCTGTTAGCTGACCGCTGCAGACACAGACAGACGTACCAGAAAAGCACAGGGCCTATAGAGTTCAACAGCAAACCAGCCCCTTTTGGCTGATCACAGCAGATACAGACCAACACACCCAGAATCACCCAGAGCCTATAGAGTTCAACAGCGGCTGCAGACACAGACAGACACACCCAGAATCACACAGAGCCCATAGAGTTCAACAGCAAACCAGACCCTGTCACTCAGACTCACACAGAGCCTATAGAGTTCAACAGAAAACCAGCCCGTCTTTGCTGACCGCTGCAGGCGCAGACAGACTCACGCAGAACCACACAGAGCCTATAGAGTTCAATATACCCTTTAGACACAGACAGACTGACCCAGAATCACACAGAGCCCATAGAGTTGAACAGCAAACCAGTCCCTCTTGGCTGATCGCAGCAGACACAGACAGACTCATCCAGAATCACACGGAGCCCATAGAGTTGAACAGCAAACCAGTCCCTCTTCGCTGATCGAAGCAGACACAGACAGACTCACCCAGAATCACACAGAGCCTATAGAGTTCAATATCCCCTTTAGACACAGACAGAGTCACCCAGAATCACACAGAGCCCATAGAGTTCAACAGCAAACCAGCCCCTCTTGGCTCAACGCTGAAGACACAAACAGACTCACCCAGAATCACTCACAGCCCATAGAGTTGAACAGCAAACCAGCCCCTCTTGCCTGACCACTGCAAACACAGACAGACTCACCTAGAACCATACAGAGCCTATAGAGTTCAAGAGCAAACCAGTCTCTCTTGGCTGACCGCTGCAGACGCACACAACATGACCCGGAACCACACAGACCCCATCGAGTTCAACAGCAAAACAGCCCGTCTTGGCTGATCGCAGCAGACACAGACAGACTCACGCAGAATCACACAGAGCCTATAGCGTTCAATATCCCCTTTAGTGTGCTTATCTTATCAGTGTCCTTTTCAGTGTACAAATAAGGAATATATAAGAACATGAAAAACCAGACCCTGTCACTCAGACTCACACAGAACCTATAGAGTTCAACAGCAAACCAGCCCGTCTTTGCTGACCGCTGCAGGCGCAGACAGACTAACCCAGATTGACACAGAACCCATTGAGTTCAACAGCAGACAAGCCCATCTTGCCTGATCACAGCAGACACAGAATACTCACCCAGAATCAAACAGAGCCCATAGAGTTCAACAGCAAACCAGCCCCTCTTGCCTGACCAGTGCAAACACAGACAGACTCACCTAGAACCACACAGAGCCTATAGAGTTCAACAGCAAACCAGTCTCTCTTGGCTGACCGCTGCAGACGCACACAACCTGACCCAGAATCACACAGAGCCTATAGAGTTCAACAGCAAACCAGCCCCTCTTGGCTGATCGCAGCAGACACAGACAGACTCACGCAGAATCACACAGAGCCTATAGAGTTCAATATCCCCTTCAGACACAGACAGACTCACCCAGAATCACACAGAGCCCATAGAATTGAACAGCAAACCAGTCCCTCTTCGCTGATCGAAGCAGACACAGACAGACTCACCCAGAATCACACAGAGCCTATAGAGTTCAATATCCCCTTCAGACACAGACAGACTCACCCAGAATCACATAGAGCCTATAGAGTTCAATATCCCCTTCAGACACAGACAGACTCACCCAGAATCACACAGAGCCTATAGAGTTCAATATCCCCTTCAGACACAGACAGACTCACCCAGAATCACATAGAGCCTATAGAGTTCAACAGCACAACTACAACACCTTGTGGGGACAAATTAACAAAGACCTAAAGAGATGGAACAACACGTACTTCACTTTCTCAGAGAAAATAGCCATGATCGAAACGATCACCCTCCCAAAACTACCTACCTATTCCAAACCCTCCCAATCTGGATCCCCCAACCCAAAACCGAAAATGGCAGAGAAAACTACACTTATTTATCTTCTCACACAATAAACCAAGAATAAGCCCCAAATATCTGCACCTCCCCACCACAGATGGAGGATGGGGAATGCCCAACATAGAAGCATAATAATTGCCAACCAAATATGCCACACAATTCCATATATACTAGAAGATGATGAGACAAAACAATGAGTACATCTGGAGAGAGACACAACTGAAAATACCTGCACCACAGCATACCCATTCCTTCCACACAAACTAATTAAAATTCCCACAACACTCACCAGATACACACAGACCATGCTTAAAGCATGGAAAACAGAAATCGACAAACTGTCCCCCAACCCCATCCCCACTAAGCAGCTACAAGCATGATCTTTATTACAAAACAAAGACTGTTGGCAACAGGGTCCCCACTCACGTAACAAACTGCAAAGGGAAACCCCCCGGGGGCAGGGCGCCATGACGTCACATTGTGATGTCACGACGGAGTGCCGCCACCGCTTCCGCAGCCCCCTTTTAAGCCGCAGAGCGAAAAGGCGGCTTGTGGGGCTGCCGAGCGCGATCCCCCCCACCCTCCCCTGTAACCCGGGGCGTCCCCCCCCACCGCCCCCCCCCAGCGACGCCCCTGGACGGAGGAGAAGCCAGAAGAAAACAGGATTCTTACATTTATACCTTTTAATTTCCATACATAACAATGAAAACAAGAGACGTCAGACGACGGATCCAACAGGCAAGTGGTAGGTCGGAAGAGGCAAATCCCTGTTAATCGTCGTTTGTCGTCCACACTTGGTTCTCAAGAATGAATTTATTATTTCAGTCACAGACCAGTTCCAGCCCACATACAATATCAAGGAAGTCATAAAAAACGATAGGGATACATCTGAATTTATAATTAGGTATAAGAAGGACAATACATATATAGCAACAGTTAAGAAATATAGAAATTAAAACTTAGTCACTAACATATAACCTAAAATTATCATTTAAGGCCTTAATCATTATGATAACAGCACAGCTTGTTCCCTAAGTTTTAGGCACGCATTTGGCTCGTGTTATTGTTTGGCAGGCAGTGGGCACAAAGGTGGCAGAGGAAGGTGGGTGCGGTGGGCAAGGCCGCCCCTTGCGCCATCACAGAGGGGGGTGACAAAGCGCCTGGTGGGAAGCACAGCCTGTCCCCTGGAGGTCCGCCCCCCTCCCCGAAACAACACCCCCTCCCTCTCTCCCCCGGCAGCAGCCCACCCTCCTACCCTCCCCACCACTGCCCCAAATCGCAGCCGCCTTCATGTCAGCACCCCCAAGCCCTCAGGCCCAGCGGCCTAGTAAGGTCATGTGGAAGCATCCAAAGCAGGGAATGCAAAAGAACGGGCTGCCCCCCTCCACCTCTCCCCCCCTTTTCTTCCTAATGTCACCCTAATGTCTCAACAAATGTGACTGACCTATGGAAAATGTAACTTGAAAAAAGAGACATTGCGCACACCTTTGTTAACCAAGACAACAACAACTAATAATAATAATAATAATAATAATAATAATAATAATAATAATAAGGAAAAGGTGTTGCAATGGAGGAGGGCAGGGGAAAGAAAACGCCTGACGCTCATTCTTTCTTGCTACAGAACTAAAAGATTTCTCCGCTTTCCTCCTTTTTCTCTTGGGTGGTGTGTTAAGCGGTCGCCCTAAGGGGAAACAGGTGTCCCCCCCCCACTTTGGAGGAAATGGACTGATCGGAACCAGCTTGTGACCTCAGCTCAGAATCCCCACCTCAGTTGGCGGTTGAGGTGGAAGTAGAGGTGTCCTTGGTAGAAAATGGAGCCACGACCACCAGGCAGCCCCCCAGAGGAGGAGACCCCAGGACCACCGTGTGCAGGAGAAGAGGGGTCTGTAGAAGAGCAGCCTGGCGTGGGGCCCAGAATAATTCTGGTGCTCCCTTACATCAAGCCAGAGCGCCCCGAAAGCGCCTCAGAACATCAAGAGGCCGACCACCTGGGCGAGGACACAGGTGCCTCCACCAGCTCCTGCCCCTGCTATGGGACCAACGAGGAGTTGCCCCGCTACCAGCCCCCCGGGCGCCCCGAGGACAGAGTGAGTGGGGACCCCCAACCGGGCAGGAAGAAGATCCCCCCCACAAAGGGGCAGGAACCCCACCACAGGCCTCCATCACCTGTGGGACGGAAGTGTCTTCAAAAGAGGAAGAACCAAGAAGGCTGGGAGGAACACCATCACAGTCTTCGTCCTTCGGACAGCAGGGAGGCTGCTGGGGACAGAAGAGCTACCCCCCCTGAGGGCGGGGGACCCCCCAGCAGCCCTCCTCCTCCTGAGGGACGGGGACCTCCCAGCAGCCCTGCTCCTCCTGAGGGCCGGGGACCCCGCAGCAGCCCTACTCCTCCACCTGAGGGCGCGGGATCCCCCAGCAGACCTCCTCCTCCTCGGGAGGCATGGAAATCAAAGAAGAAGACCAAGCATGTCCGGTGGGCAGATGAGCAGGACCAGAGCTCTCTGCCCCACCACCCCGAGGAGGAGGCAACGCAGCTGCAGGCAGAGGGGTCTCGACAGCCTGGCCCCATTCTGGAAGAGAACAGCAGCCAAGGGCCGTCCGAAGAACAACACCTGGAGGCGCCCAGAATGAAGGAGGCCAGGCCGAAAAAGAAGACCAAGAAGAAGACCCCCTCGTGCCTTAGCCTCCGATCCCTCTTCTCCCGGGTCCGGAAGGCCTTTCAGAAAGCGCCACCACCTGCGCCACCTCCGGAACCAGAGAAGAGGAGGCCACTCGGCCCGTGGCTGAGGCGGTGGCTTCAACAACGCCGCCGCAGCTGTTTCCATCCAGAGGCCCTTTAAGGAGGAGGAGGAAGAAAAGCCACCACTTCCCTTGCCGCCAGGTGGGTGTGGGCCGCCCTGGGTGTTGACCGCCTCTCCACAGCCTGAACAACCTTGTCGGGTCGGGACTGCTCACTTTGGTGTAGTGGGTCAGAGCGGTAGACTAGCAATCTGGGGAACCCGGTTCGTGTCTCCGCTCCTCCACATGCAGCTGCTCGGTGACTTTGGGCTAGTCACACTTCTCTGAAGTCTCTCAGCCCCACTCACCTCACAGAGTGTTTGTTGTGGGGGAGGAAGGGAAAGGAGAATGTGAGCCGCTTTGAGACTCTTTCGGGTAGTGATAAAGCAGGATATCAAATCCAAACTCTTCTTCTTCGTCTTCTAATGTAGATGAGATCCAATGCCCTCGACAAGAAGTGAGCTTCCTGTGCCACCAGCGTGCCCCAGTACCACCTGCACCGTGCCGATTTCTGCACCTGCCTCTCTGGGTCCTGCAAACATCACCTCAGGTTCTCCTCTGCTGCCCACGGAAGGTCCCACCGTTGATCCAGATTCTGCCAAAAGTCATCTGTGAGCAATCCAGTGCAGCAAGGTTTGTATTCTATTGTATTTTAAAAAAATTATTTATTCCTTTTAATTAATTTTCTAAGCAGTGGAAACTTTAACAATAGCAATAGTTTTTTAATATTTTTTGCTTCTGGGAGGGGGGCAGCTGCCCCCCTTCCTCCCCTTCCCCCGCCCCCCCCCCTCCACCCTTGATGGCGAGAGAAAAGCATGAAAAGGCGGCGCTTCTTGAGGTGGCTTGGTCGTCGTCGTCTTCGTCGCCTCGGGGTCTCCGCCGCGCGTCTGCCGAGAGAAAGGATGTGCGAGCCCAGCAAGCAGGACTTCGGCGCCGTTTTCCGGAGGCTCCGCGCCGTCCCCACGAACAAGGTAAGCAAGCGGGGCAAGGGCGGCCCGAAGGAGGGAGGCGGACTTCTCTCCCCTGACATGTCGCGCATCCGCCGCCTCCCTGCCCGGCCCGCGTCTCCCTCTCCCGAGGAGTCTCCGGGAGCTTCGTGGTTCCCATGGGTTCGTTTACTTTCGCCTGCCACCCTGGAGCCAAAGAGGCCAGACAAAACCACAAGACCCCACAGACGAAGATTGTGATCCTCGTCGTGATTTCGCACCTTCTGTGGCCATTGCCCCCCCCCACCCCTCAGGGTCGCTGTGCTTCCCAAACTCCCTCCCCCAAATCGCATTATCCGCCAGGTGCCGGCGGCTTGCGATCCTAACACCCCGAGGTACGTAGGGAGCAAGCCTGGTCCCATTAGGCGGGGCTTCCTTTCGAGTAGATGTGGCCAGATTTGTTTCACTTTTATTTATGCATTATTTTTGCATTTATTGCCTTTATGTTCCAAGGAGCTCCAAGTGGTGCGCATGGTTCTCCTCCCCCCGTTCCCCCCATTTCATCCTCGCAACAACCCTGTGAGGTAGGCCAGGCTAAGAGAGGGAGGCTGGCCCAAGATCAGATCACCCAGTGAGCTTCATGGAAGATGTGGGGATTGGATCCCGGGTCTCCCCCTGTTGCAAATGACTTCGTTTCTAGGGACTTGAGGAAGGGGCCGAATCCTTTAAGGGTTTGGCTGCATTTGTTTGCAGACAGTCTTAAAGTTGTCTGATGACTTTTTCTTCTGATCATATTTAACCCAAAGGCCAGCCTGATTCCTATCAGGTTGTGAGTTGCGTATTTTGGTGGAAGATCGGTGACAATTTTCTCTTCACAGGATGAGTGTGCAAACTATTCGGAATGTTTTCAGCGTGGAGACTGGTTACCGCCTCTCCGACGACCGGATTGTCAACCATTTCCCAAACCACTATGAGCTCACCCGAAAGGACTTAATGGTAAAAAAGATTAAGAGGTATAGGAAGGAATTAGAAAAAGAAGGCAGTCCTCTTGCAGAGAAAGATGAAAATTGAAAATACCTTTACTTAGGTGATTTGTCTTGGCCAATTCAACTATTTGTATGTGCATGTTAAACACCAGACATGCCTCCGTAGCATGTATAATAGATATTCAGAGATTTGGATCTTTGCCATCCAGTTGACACGTCATTCAATCACTGTTTCACTTTCTGTGGAGCAGGGTGTCTGGTGCAGCTGCTCAAAAAGGCCATGGTTCGTTCTCCCTCCCTCCTTCTAATGGTGAGGAAACAGTCAGAGGCAGGCTGGATATTTTGTGCAAACCAGTCCTTGTGGTTTG
The DNA here is from genome assembly GCF_009819535.1 of Lacerta agilis. Classification (NCBI taxonomy): domain Eukaryota; kingdom Metazoa; phylum Chordata; class Lepidosauria; order Squamata; family Lacertidae; genus Lacerta; species Lacerta agilis. The sequence goes on along the minus strand of NC_046316.1, from coordinate 3,751,744 downwards.
ATTGTCTCCTAACAAATCATGATGGGGTTTGTTCTTGGCTTACCTTTGTGGTTTGGTAGGCGACAAGGTCTGCTCTTGGCTTACCGTAAGAGTTTGTTGGGAAACGTGTGCGAACCGGCACACGCTGTGTGTATAACAGCAAGCCAACCTCTGGTTTGATTTCTCGCTGGTGGACTGAAGGGAGGAACAAAGTGTGCATTTCCTTTAAGCCATACTGAATCTTGTACTGTGATTGAAAGTGGCGTCTGAACCAGGCCTGTGGTTTTTCAGTGAATTCTGCAGCTTGCTCATCTCTCTCTGGGTCTTGCTCTGCTCATGGTAAGTGACCACATGCACAACAGTTCAGCAGCTGTTAAGGTGAAATGTAAGCACTTCAAAAGCTCTTAATTCTGTACAGCACATATTCTCAGGTAGTAGGTAGTAGGGTATCTTCAGTGTGAGGGTCTGAGGAACAAATCTATTTCATGCATTTGTCTAATCCTCTTTAAAGGCCGCCACCTCCTGTGGGAGGGAGTGCCGTAGTTCGACTACGTGAGGCACTTGGGTTTTGTCTGCCCCAAAGTCTCCCAATGTTCACCTTCCTGGGATGCTTCGCTAGAGTTTTATGTTAGGAGAGAGGGAGGGAAATTTTCCTTTGCTCACTTTCTCTGTGCCAAGGGGAAAGAAGCAGGCTGTGCCGCAGTTGACAGGGCACACGGGGATGGGGTGCCGTTCCTGCGTTTCTCACACTTTGTGAACTGCGTATGGTGTGTCTGGATCACTTCCACTTGTTACTTACTGGAGACTATTTAAATTTCTACAGGTAGTGGAGAACTGTGTGGCAGCTGCTGGATTCAGCATTGGAGAATATGCAGCCCTTGTTTTTGCTGGAGCCATGGACTATGCAGAAGGTATCAAGAAAGTATCCTTGCGCTCTCATATTAAATGTTTATCCTTTAGCTAATATCTTTTCAATGAAAGGATAGCATGTAGCTCTGGCTGGGGGCATATCAAGGGGGGGCAGGGGGGCCATAGCCCCAGGCACAGAATTTTTTTGGGGGGGGAGAAACCAGGCGCCCCCCGGGGATTCCCATCCTGCCGTGCCTGCTGCTGGGGGTCTCTGGGCCCCGGAGCCCAGCCTCACTGCCGCATCTCCAGCCCCCCTGCTCCGAAATTACAGCAACTGAAAATGCAAACAAGTTTAAATTTGCACTTTCTGTTGCTGGGTTGTTGTTTTTTTGTTTTTGTTTTTTTTTTGAGAATACAGAATTAGTTAACCTGATGAGGAGTATGTCATATGTTAAAGTGCTTCCTTGAACAGAGAATTATAGTTTATGTTACAAATAAGAGTCTTGCAGTCTTGCACATGAATTGATAAGCTTGAAATAACAACTTCCCTCTTAGAATTCTTTTCTGCATTAGCTAATACCATAACCTTAATGCTGCAATACCCATTACGTTAGAATTGTTTTGCTATATTTTACCGATGTTTTAAGAATGTAGATTTTCCTATGATAGATTTCCCTCCTGTGTTAGAAACCTATTGCTTCTAACCATGTTAGATTTCTCTTTTGTATAATCTAACAGTGGGAGTCAACCAGCTAAACCAGCTAACGGGGACAGTGGTATCTGCGGACTTGGCAGTGCAGGAGAATGGATTTAGGACTTTTTGTGAAAGCTATGAGGATATTCATATAGAAGAGGAGAAGACCCAGAGAAATATCGGAGGATTCAGCCCGCCAGAGAAAGACAGGATCAGGAGGAAAAGGAAATGCAAAACAGTGAGACGAAAGACTGGGAAAGCTGCAGGAAAGAAGAGAGTTCAACGGAAGGCGCTACAGTTTTTGGACATTGTTGAAAAACTCTCAAGGACATACGAGATAAGAATGGAGCAGAAGCCAGTTTCCCAGGACAGTGGAATCGTGAGATTAAAAGGGTGGGGGGTGGGCTGAAAAAATGGTGGTTTTATGGTCACTCTCCTTGTATTTCGGTATAGACATACGGTTTGGCAATGGACAATGGATAATGTGTTTTTTTTTAATAAGAATTTATTAAAGTTTTCAAATAGAAAAGACAAGAAAAATATAAAAACATACAACATATAATTACAAACCACCACAAAACAAAATACAAAATACAAATTACACCTAACTAAACAAAAATTAAAAAAAACAAAATTACTTCAAAATATACTAAACTTATTCAAATCTTACTTGGTGGACTTCCTCAAACCCTCTCTTCAGTGTTCATTTCAAATATACTTTAGTAACTTTGTAACAACTTTAAATCTTCTTTAAAACTTATCTACCTCATTATCAATACCTATTAGTCAAAACTTATTTTAATAATACAAAAATCCTTGATTCCTACATCTACCACAAAGATCCTATTTTAACTTAACCTGTTATTGCTATCGCCTCAACTGTCCACTGATTCCATTCAAATCTCTATCTTTTCACGTTTCTTTAAATAGTCTTTAAATTTCTTCCACTCTTCTTGCACCTTTTCCTCCCTCTGATCACGGAGTTTCGCTGTCAGTTCTGCGAGATCCATATATTCAATCATCTCAATCTGCCAATCTTCAACAGATGGTAGCTCTTCAGTTTTCCAATTTTTTGCAATCAAAATTCTAGCTGCTGTTGTGGCATACATAAAGAAAGTTCTGTCCTTACTGGGTATCTCATGATTGGTCATGCCCAGCAGAAAGGCCTCTGGTTTCTTGGAAAAAGTGTTTTTCAACACTTTTTTAAGCTCATTATAAATTTTCTCCCAGAAGTCCTTTACCTTTGGGCATGTCCACCACATGTGATAGAAGGTACCTTCAACCTGCTTACACTTCCAACATTGGTTACTCACATTATGATACATCTTAGCTAATTTAACTGGTGTTAAATACCATCTATAAATCATTTTCATCATATTCTCTCTTAATACATTACATGCAGTAAAATTGATTCCTTCCCTCCACAATTTTTCCCAGTCCTCCATCATTATATTATGTCCCACATCTTTAGCCCAGTCAATCATCACTGATTTAACCATTTCATCTTTTGTATGCCACTCCAATAACAGTTTATACATTCTAGAAAGATTCTTTGTGTTTGGTTCAATTAGTTCAGTTTCCAACTTAGATTTTTCTGTTTGAAAACCTTGTTTTTTGTCCAATTTGAAAACCTCATTTATCTGGTAGTACTGTAACCAGTCAGTAACACCTTCCTTCAACTGCTCATAACTTTTCAACTTAAAGTTCTGTGCTTCTTGTTCCAGTATATCGGAATATTTCAACCACCTTGCAGACATGTTAGGTCTTTTATAAGCTTTAGCTTCCACTGGAGACAACCATCTAGGAGTTTTCCTCTCTAACAAGTCTTTGTTCCGCATCCAAACTTGATACAAGGAATTTCTTATAATTTCTTATGGTTTTTAAACGCTTTATGAGCTGTAACTTTATCATACCAAAGATAGGCATGCCAGCCAAATACATTATCATGTCCTTCCAAGTCCAAGACGTCTGTATCCTCTAACTTAATCCAATCTTTCAACCAACAAAATGCTGCAGCCTCAAAATAAATCCTTAAATCTGGCAGGGAGAATCCCCCTCTCTCTTTAGAGTCCATTAAAATCTTATATTTGATTCTGGGTTTTTTCCCCTGCCAGATAAATCTTGATAGATCTTTTTGCCATTTTTTGAAGCAATCCACTTTATCTATAATCGGGAGTGTTTGAAATAGAAACAACATCTTGGGTAAAACGTTCATCTTTATGGCTGCTATCCTGCCCATCAAAGACAATTTTAATCTTGTCCAGCTCTCCAAATCTCTTTTAATCTCATTCCATAGTTTCTCATAATTGTCCTTAAACAAGTTCAGATTTCTCGGTGTCAAATTCACTCCTAAATATTTTACCTTTTTGACAAAAATTAATCCAGTTTGTTCTTGTAATTTCTGTACCTGCATAGAAGTCATATTTTTGTCAGTACCTTCGTTTTTGTTTTATTTAATTTAAATCCTGCTACTTGTCCAAACATCTCAATTATCTCTAAGGCTTTAGGCACACTGGTTTCAGGATCCTGTAGGGATAGTACTAAATCGTCCGCAAAGGCCCTCAATTTATATTCTTTCTCTCCCACCCTAATTCCTTTTATTTGCTTCTCTGCTCTAATCCTGCTCAAGAGTACTTCCAGGACCGTAATGAATAGTAGCGGGGAGATAGGGCACCCTTGTCTCGTGCCTTTTTCAATTCTAATTTCTTCGCATATCACATTATTTACAATAATTTTAGCTTTCTGTTCTTTATAGATGGCATTAATGCCATTCATAAATCTATCTCCGACTTTCATCTTTTCCAAGTTCTTTTTCATAAAAGTCCAAGATAAATTGTCAAAGGCCTTCTCTGCATCTATGAACATCAATACTGCTTCCGTATTTATCTTTTTTTCTAATCTCTCTAATATATCCACAATATTCCTTGTATTGCTTTTTATGTGTCTTCCAGGTAAAAATCCTGCTTGATCTTTGTGAATATTCTCTTTCAGCACTCTCTTTAATCTCGTGGCCATGACATTAGCAAAAATTTTATAAGCCACATTCAAAAGTGATATAGGTCGATAATTCTTCATTAAGGTTTTATCCGAATCTGGTTTCAAAATCAATGTGATATACGCCTCTTTCCATGAATCTGGTGCCCTCCCTCCCTCCAACATTCCATTGCAAACCTCTTTCAATGGTTGAATTAACCAGTCCTTCAAAATCTTATAGTACTTTGCTGTTAGCCCATCCGGTCCTGGGGCCTTTCCAAGTTGCATTTTATTTATAGCATCTGTTATCTCTTGCATTGTAATAGGGTGGTTGAGTATACTAGCTTTATCATCTGGGACTGTTCGCATGCCATTCTTTTCCAAGAATTGGTCAATAATTTCCTCTTTAATTTTCTCCTCTTTGTACAATTGTTTGTAAAATTTCTGAAAGCATTTTCTAATTTCATCTGGATTCTCCACTTCTTTCTCTTTGACCTTTAAATTGGTGATGGTATTCATTTTCTGTCTTTTCTTTAATTGCCAAGCTAACATCTTCCCACATTTGTTAGCTGATTCAAAAGTTCTTTGTTTCATCATTTTAATTTTCCACTCAATTTCCTGATTCAATACTTTCGCATACTGGGTCTGAAGTAACTTTATTTCCTTTTGAATTTGTTGATTTTTGGGGTGGCCTCTCAATTTTTTCTCCTTTTCTTTAATTTGATTCAATAATTTTACTTTTTCTTGATCCTGTTTTCTTTTCTTCAAACCTTTTTCTCTTATGAGGACACCCCTCATTACCGCTTTACTTGCATCCCATACAATTCTCCTTTCCACTTGAGTATTCAAATTTATTTGAAAGTATTCTTTGATTTTTTTGTGGCCTCTTCTACTACTTTGGTATCTCTCAACAGACCATCATCCAACCTCCACCTGAAAGAATCCTTTGAATATAATTTCAAGTCCAATTGCACCGCATTATGATCTGAACAAGTCTTGGCCCATATTTCCGCCTTCTGTATCTTGGGGGTCAACACTCTCGATATCTATATATAATCCAAACGAGACCACGACTTTTGCGATTCTGAAAAATACGTTGCCTCGGTCTCCGTTGGATTTCTTACTCTCCATGAATCTATCAAGTTCAAATTGTCCACCATTTCAAAGAAAGTCTTGGGCAGTTTCCCCTCATTTGTAATTTTCGACCTTTGTGATCTGTCCATTAAGGTGGAAACTGCCCCATTGAAATCTCCAAGACAGATAATATTGTAATCCAAATAGTCCAGCAGGATATCATGTATCTTTTTGTAAAAAGTCGATTTCCCATCGTTTGGCGCGTACAGTCCCAGAATCAAAAACTTGTCGCCTTGTGCTTTGATTTCAATTGCAATGTATCTTCCTTCCTCATCCTTAAATAATTGCTTTGGATTGTATTTTTCTCCTGCATAGATTACCACTCCTCTCTTCTTGACTTTGTCTGATGATATAAATTCTTGACCTAGCTTTTTATTCTGTAAAATCCTTCTATGATGTCAAACTACATGTGTCTCTTGTAAACAAATTATGTCCAATTTTTTCTTCTCTAATGCATGAAAAACCCTGTGTCTCTTCGGCCTCTGATTCAGACCGTGAACATTCCACGTTAACACCTTCATCGCCTTCCTAGTTCCGCCTGTCGCCCCTTGTAACTCTTCTTCTGATTCCGATGAGGCTATGTCTTCTTCTTCTGATTCTTTCTCTTCTGGTTTCGCTGGGGTTACACTCACAGGGTTACTGGAGGAAACTTTAAAGTCGTCTGCGTAACGATCCAGGAATTTCTTCTTGTCCTCAAAGGATCTAATTCTTACTCTTCTATCTCTGTATTTAAATGTCAGACCCTGTGGGAATTCCCAGCTGAAAGGGATGTTCTTTGATCTTAAAGCTGTTGACAAATCGTTGTAATTAAGCCTCAAATTTAAAAAGTATCTTGGGATATCCTTAAAGATGATCACCTTCTTATGGTGTACCACGAGGTTATTCTTATAATGAAAGTCCAAGATCTGGTCTCTCTGGAACCTGTTCTGGAATATCACCATGCAGTCATTCACCCTTTTCGGATTCTTCTTGCCTTTTACGCCAAATCTGTAAGCCTTCACAATGAATGACTGTAGGTCGTTTTCCTCCAGCTGCCAAAATACTGAAAATTCCTTCACTATGTTGTTGTTGTTCAGTCGTTCAGTCGTGTCCGACTCTTCGTGACCCCATGGACCAGAGCACGCCAGGCACACCTATCCTTCACTGCCTCTCGCAGTTTGGCCAAACTCATGTTAGTAGCTTCGAGAACACTGTCCAACCATCTCATCCTCTGTCGTCCCCTTTTCCTTGTGCCCTCCATCTTTCCCAACATCAGGGTCTTTTCTAGGGATTCTTCTCTTCTCATGAGGTGACCAAAGTACTGGAGCCTCAACTTCAGGATCTGTCCTTCTAGTGAGTACTCAGGGCTGATTTATTTGAGAATGGATAGGTTTGATCTTCTTGCAGTCCATGGGACTCTCAAGAGTCTCCTCCAGCACCATAATTCAAAAGCATCAATTCTACGGCGATCAGCCTTCTTTATGGTCCAGCTCTCACTTCCATACATTACTACTGGGAAAACCATAGCTTTAACTATACGGACCTTTGTTGGCAAGGTGATGTCTTTGCTTTTTAAGATGCTGTCTAGGTTTGTCATTGCTTTTCTCCCAAGAAGCAGGCGTCTTCTAATTTCGTGACTGCTGTCACCATCTACAGTGATCATGGAACCCAAGAAAGTGAAATCTCTCACTGCCTCCATTTCTTCCCCTTCTATTTGCCAGGAGGTGATGGGACCAGTGGCCATGAGCTTAGTTTTTTTGATGTTGAGCTTCAGACCATATTTTGCACTCTCTTCTTTCACCCTCATTAAAAGGTTCTTTAATTCTTCCTCACTTTCTGCCATCAAGGTAGTATCATCAGCATATCTGAGGTTGTTGATATTTTTTCCGGCAATCTTAATTCCGGTTGGGGATTCATCCAGTCCAGCCTTTCGCATGATGAATTCTGCATATAAGTTAAATAAGCAGGGAGACAATATACAGCCTTGTCGTACTCCTTTCCCAATTTTGAACCAATCAGTTGTTCCATATCCAGTTCTAACTGTAGCTTCTTGTCCCACATAGAGATTTCTCAGGAGACAAATGAGGTGATCCGGCACTCCCATTTCTTTAAGAACTTGCCATAGTTTGCTGTGGTCGACACAGTCAAATGCTTTTGCATAGTCAATGAAGCAGAAGTAGATGTTTTTCTGGAATTCTCTGGCTTTCTCCATAATCCAGCGCATGTTTGCAATTTGGTCTCTGGTTCCTCTGCCCCTTCGAAATCCAGCTTGCACTTCTGGGAGTTCTCGGTCCACATACTGCTTAAGCCTGCCTTGTAGAATTTTAAGCATGACCTTGCTAGCGTGTGAAATGAGTGCAATTGTGCGGTAGTTGGAGCATTCTTTGGCACTGCCCTTCTTTGGGATTGGGATGTAGACTGATCTTCTCCAATCCTCTGGCCACTGCTGAGTTTTCCAAACTTGCTGGCATATTGAGTGTAGCACCTTAACAGCATCCTCTTTTAAAATTTTAAATAGTTCAGCTGGAATATCATCACTTCCACTGGCCTTGTTGTTAGCAAGGCTTTCTAAGGCCCATTTGACTTCACTCTCCAGGATGTCTGGCTCAAGGTCAGCAACCACATTACCTGGGGTGTATGAGACCTCCATATCTTTCTGGTATAATTCCTCTGTGTATTCTTGCCACCTCTTCTTGATGTCTTCTGCTTCTGTTAGGTCCTTTCCACTTTTGTCCTTAATTGTGGTAATCTTTGCACGAAATGTTCCTTTCATATCTCCAATTTTCTTGAATAAATCTCTGGTTTTTCCCATTCTGTTATTTTCCTCTATTTCTTTGCATTGCTCGTTTAGAAAGGCCCTCTTGTCTCTCCTTCCTATTCTTTGGAAATCTGCATTTAATTTCCTGTATCTTTCACGATCTCCTTCGCATTTTGCTTGTCTTCTCTCCCCCGCTATTTGTAAGGCCTCATTGGACAGCCACTTTGCTTTCTTGCATTTCTTTTTCATTGGGATGGTTTTCGTTGCTGTCTCCTGTATAATGTTACGAGCCTCCATCCACAGTTCTTCAGGTACTCTATCCACCAAATCTAAATCCTTGAACCTGTTCTTCACTTCAACTGTGTATTCATAAGGAATTTGATTTAGATTGAATCTTACTGGCCCAGTGGTTTTTCCTACTTTCTTCAGTTTAAGCTGGAATTTTGCTATAAGAAGCTGATGATCTGAGCCACAGTCAGCTCCAGGTCTTGTTTTTGCTGAGTGTATAGAGCTTCTCCATCTTTGGCTGCAGAGAATATAATCAATCTGATTTCGATGTTGCCCATCTGGTGATGTCCATGTGTAGAGTCGTCTCTTGTGTTGTTGGAAAAGAGTGTTTGTGATGACCAGCTTGTTCTCTTGACAGAACTCTATTAGCCTTTGCCCTGCTTCGTTTTGATCTCCAAGGCCAAACTTGCCAGTTGTTCCTTTTATCTCTTGACTCCCTACTTTAGCATTCCAATCCCCTATAATGAGAAGAACATCCTTCTTTGGTGTCATTTCTATAAGGTGTTGTAGGTCTTCATAGAATTGGTCAATTTCGGTTTCTTCAGCACTGGTAGTTGGTGCATAAACTTGGATTACTGTGATGTTAAGAGGTCTGCCTTGGATTCGTATCGAGATCATTCTATCATTTTTGAAATTGCATCCCAGTACAGCTTTCGCCACTCTTTTGTTGACTATGAGGGCCACTCCATTTCTTTTACGGGATTCCTGCCCACAGTAGTAGATATGATAGTCATCCGAACTGAATTCGCCCATTCCTGTCCATTTTAGTTCACTGATGCCTAGGATGTCAATGTTTATTCTTGCCATCTCATTTTTTACCACATCCAGCTTACCAAGGTTCATGGTTCTTACATTCCAGGTTCCTATGCAATACTTTTCTTTACAGCATTGGACTTTCCTTTCGCTTCCAGGCATATCCGCAACTGAGCGTCCTTTCGGCTTTGGCCCAGCCGCTTCATCAGCTCTGGATCTACTTGTACTTGTCCTCCGCTCTTCCCCAGTAGCATGTTGGACGCCTTCCGACCTGAGGGGCTCATCTTCCAGCGTCATATCTTTTATATGCCTGTTGTCTTTGTCCATGGAGTTTTCTTGGCAGGGATACTGGAGCAGCTTGCCAGTTCCTTCTCCAGGTGGATCACGTTTGGTCCAAACTCACCACTATGACCTGTCCATCTTGACCTGTCCATAGCTTCCCTGAGTAATTCAAGCCCCTTCGCCACGACAAGGCAGTGATCCATGAAGGGGTCCTTCACTATATAATCCTTTAAACTTCCCTCCTCCAACTCTGGAAGATTTCTCATTCTCAAGTTCGCTTCTCTTTCTTTCAACTGCAAAAAGGCCAGAGATTCTTGGACGTCTCTCTGTTGTGCTTCAACTCTCTCAACTTTTTCAAAGTCCAAATTCTTAATTTGAGTTTCCACTATCGTAATTTTCTCTTTAAATTCCTCAGATTCTTTTTTCAGTACTTTCACTTCTTTATTAATTGACTGGATTGCAACTCTATTTTCCTTCACACTCTTCTCAATTGATTTAATTGAAGAATCCAATTTTTCAGAGGATTCCTTTATCTCAGTTTTCAAATTATCTGACAAATCTTTAATTTTGTTCTCTAATGTATCAGAGACAGTCTGCAATTTCTCATTAATTTTCTCAAAAGCAGCCAACATTTGCTCCTCTAGGCTTTTTGTCGTTGAACCATTCCGTCTCTTCTCCCCCTCCTCCTCCTTTAACTTTATTTTTGTCCTTGTGCTAGATGACACCAGGGCAGTGGGGGTAGAATCTTGCATTTCTACAATAGCAGCTGGTATTCAAGGTCACTCTCACAGACACAGTTCCAGTTAGCCAGTTCCAAAGCAATTCACTAAAATAAACACCAGGTGGCCAAAGCCAAAACGCAGTCAGAGAACAAAGAGCAAAACAGAGCCGGTCTACTTCCAATAAACAGGAGCTCTCATACAGTTTCGATTTCCCCTAAAAGCTTCTTTAGACTCCAAACTTCCCAGAGGGTGAAGTGGTGCTTATTTGTAAATCCACCAAAAAATATCTGAATCTAAACAAGAGATGTCGAATTTAAGCCAGTCCCCCCAAAACCGGGGTATTCTCAGTCTTAAGGAATCGTTTTAAAACTTTGCAAGCAAGCTCGAATGGCTCAAGCTCATTCCCGTTACTTTCTTTGTCACTTTCCGAGAGAGGTAGACTTCCTGATTTTACCCTCTCTCCACAAGCCAAATTGCTTTAATTTAGGTCCAAATCCAAATGAAAGACAGTACTTACAGAGTTATCCATAAAAATTGATAATGTGTTTAAATGAATGGTGACTAGGAGGGGAAAGAGTTAAAGTAAAATTAATTTTAAATTGGTTGTGGAAATGGATTGGGGATTTGACAATGGAGGTTTAGAAATGCAGTGAATGCGGACGATAGCTTAAAAGGATAAAGTAGATATGTAAGTTGGAAAAGTATTTAGAAAAAGATATATGAAAAATGTAAGAAGGAGAAAAAGTAATATGGGGATTAAATTGGCAATAACTGTGAATTAGGGTTAATTAGGGATTCAACGGGGGGGGGGGGAATCGGGGAAGTCCGTGAAAGTAAACAATGATTTGTGCAATGTAAGTGGTTAAATTGGGAAAGTAATATTGATTACCTCAGTGAGAGGGGGGTTTGTTTAGTATGCTCCTCTTGGTGAGAGAAAGGGGGGTTAGAAAAATTTAATCATGTATTGTATTTTTTTAAAAAATCTTTTTATTGCTTTTATTTATTACATCAACAAATCCGCATAACGATAAAATATTTCAAAACATATTGCAAACCATTGTACATCCATACATTTTCTTTATATATCCCTATACTCTTCCGAGTATTGTGACTTCCCTCCCTTCCATCACTGGTTTTTAGTCTTCTCATCATTCTCTCGCTTTAATTATTGTTCAATTACCTTTAACATATTGATTCTTATTTTGTTCTTCTCTGAATCTATTATCTAATATTCTCACATTGCAAGTATTTTGTCAAATCCTGTTGGTGTTGTCATTTTATTACCATACTTTTTAAAGTACTCAATAAATTTACTGCAGTCTGTTATAACCTTTTGATCTCTCTGGTTTCTTATCCTTCCTGTCAATCTAGCCAATTCCAAATATTCTAATAATTTAGTCCGCCAATCTTCTATTGTTGGGAGGTCTGGAGTTTTCCATTTTTGAGCTAACAAAATCCTGGCCGCCGTAGTAGCATAAAGGAATACTTTCTGATCATTTTTTATAATTTCATTTCCCATTAATCCTAGTAGAAAGGCTTCAGGTGTTTTGCAAAAGGTATATTGCAACATCTTTTTTAACTCATTGTATATTGCTTCCCAATATTGCTTCACTTTCTCGCACCCCCACGACATGTGGGAAAAATCCCCATCTTGAGTCTTACATTTCCAGCATTTCTTATTTCCTGTTCTGTACATTTTAGCTAATTTGGTTGGGGTTATATACCAACGGTATAACATTTTCATCAAATTCTCCTTTAATACTGTACATGCCGTAAATTTAATGTTATAATTCCATAATTTCTGCCACCTATCATAGTGTATATTGTGTCCCAAATCAACCGCCCATTTTATCATGGCCTCTTTCACTAATTCATCCTTTGTGTACCACTCTAATAAATAATCATACATTTTGGTCAGCAATTTCCCTTTCCCTTCCACTATTTCCATTTGGAATTTTGATTTATTTTTTTCAAAACCACATTTTCTTTTATCCTCCTTAAATAATTCATTCACTTGATGGTATTGTATCCATCCAGTCATTTTATCCATTACGGCCTCATAAGGTTTCAGCTTCCATCCTTTTTCTGAGTCTATCAATAAATCTTCATAAGTAATCCAATTCCCTGCCATATTTACTTTTTTCACCGTCAAAATCTCTGTTGGGGATAACCACTTTGGCATCTTCCTTTCTAACAAGTTTTTATACCTTTCCCAGACTTCATACAAAGGTTTTTTAATTACATGTGTTAAAAATTCTTTATGTACTTTTACCTTCTCCCTCCACAAATATGCATGCCACCCAAACCTGTTGTTAAACCCTTCTAGGTCTAAAATATCTGTATTTTTCAAAGTGATCCATTCTTTCAACCATATTAAGCATGAGGCTTCATAATATATTTTCAGGTCTGGTAGCCCAAAGCCCCCTCTTTCTCTCCTATCTACTAATATTTTATGTTTAATCCTTGGCCTTTTTCCTTGCCATATAAATGCGGATAGGTTTTTTTTGCCATTCTTTGAAAATTTTTGTACCTTTGATCACTGGTATCATTTGAAAAAGGAACAGTAGTCTGGGTAACACATTCATTTTGATGGCTGCTATCCTTCCCCAAAATGACAAATTCAATCTTCTCCACACCTCTATATCTCTTTTGATTTCTCTCCAAATTGGTAAATAATTATCATTGAATAAATTTATATTTTTCACTGTTAACTTAATACCAAGATATTTTATCTGTTTAACCGCTGACAGCTCAAATCTTTTTTCTAGTTCTTCACTTTCACTTTTACTCATATTTTTGACCAGCATTTTTGTCTTTCTTTTGTTCAATTTAAAACCTGCCAATTTCCCAAATTCCTCTATTTTTTCCAACATTTCTCCAATACTGTCTTGAGGCTCCTCTAATGTAATTACCAGGTCGTCGGCAAATGCTTTGATCTTAAATTCTTTCTTCCCAACTTTAATACCTTTAATTGTGTTGGTGCCTCTTATTTTGTTTGCTAATACTTCTAGAACCAAGATAAACAGAAGTGGGGAAAGTGGGCACCCCTGTCTGGTACCCTTTGATATATTAAATGTCTTTAATAAAACATTATTAATAATTAAATTTGCCTTTTGCTCTCTGTATATTGCGCTAATTCCTCTCTGAAAGTTCCCTTTTATTTCCATATTCTCCAGGGTCTTCTCCATAAACGTCCACGACACGTTGTAATTGTAATTTGGATTTAATTGGAAAACCTTTAATAAATATTATTATTATTATTATTATTATTATTATTATTATTATTATTATTATTATTAAAAAATAGATTTCTCTTTTGTAATAGGGAATTATATTGTTTGTAACTACTTCTGCCCTCACCCCGTCTATACCACAGTGACAATGAATAGAAGAGAACCAGTTTATTCATCAATGAAAAGAAACATCCTGGACATGAATTTCACACCCATATTGGAAGCCGTGGGAATTCCAGCCAGCCGCTAATCGCCCAAGAATCGCTCCACCATTTTGAGGGTCTGCTCCTGACAAAGAAGAAAAAAGGAAGAGCCAGCAGAGAGCAGGGGAAGAAACATTTGACACCTCTCCACGCGAAAGAGCACCCATGTTAACACCAATTATTTCCATAAACTACCCCAATTTCCTTGTAAGACCCTTGTTTTCGTGCTTTCCAGCCACCATTGGATTGTATGGGAATAGGAGGGTATAAAGAATAGGAACTCCCACTCATCGGGGCCCCCTTCCTTCTTTTCTTACGAGGCGGGGACCCTACAGCTGTAATTTTTTTTCTGTGTCTCAATAAAGGACCAGTATTGTTTTGCCTGATCTACGTGTTGGTCTCTGTCAATTTCCCGACCGGAGCTTGAATCTAGAATCAACTATTGTGCCTCCGTATCGCCACCGGCTTCGTTACGAGGCAGTGTCATTTCAGGGTTAATTTCTTAGAACAGTACCCCTAGGTACCTGAACTTGGTGTGGCAAAGTTTTATCTTGGTGGCGTTAGTGAGTTCCTTCTGGGTGTGGGGAGGGGTGTTGAAGCACATAGCTTCCGAATTTGCAAAATTGACCTGTAGGCTGCATATCATTGCAAATGTGTTGAGTTCTCCGATTAGGGAGGTTGCTGTATTTATAGGGTCTGGTGTTGTGACCATTAGGTCATCTGCAAAGAGCCCTAATTTGTAGGTTTTGCCTTTTATTTCCTCTCCCTCGATGTCTGTGGCTGCTGAAGGTTCCTGAGCCAAGATGAATAAGAAGGGAGACAGTGGGCATGAGATTGGGTGGTATGACTCTACTTTGAGGTTGTCTTTCAGCGGCTTTGGGATGGAGACTATTTTGGAGTACGTCCAGGTTTTGGGAATAGCCCCCCCCCCTTTATGGTGTCATTGAATAGGCGGGTCATGTAGGGCATCAGGGGTTCTTTGAATTTCCTATAGAATTCTGCTGTAAAACCGTCTGGGCCTGGGGCTTTGTGTGACTTCAGGTTTTTGAGGACCGTATCTATTTCCTCTGGGGTGATAGGACTGTCCATGAATTCCTGTTCCTCATCAGTTAAGGTAGGCATGGTCAGTCCTGCTAGGAATTTTCTGGTTTCCTCCTCAGGTGGGTTAGGAGAGGTGTATAGGTTGGAGTAATATTCTGCAAATTCTGAGGTTATTTCTTTGGGGGAGAATTTTATGTTGCCGTCTTTTTTGTTGATGCAGTGTGTTCTTGTTTTGAGTCCTTTTTTCATACACCTGTTTGCTAATAGTCTGCAGTTTTTCTACCAATAATAGCTGTTACATCAAATGGTGCAGAAATGCATTGCTGTATCAGCACACAGCTTATAGATCGGTCTTTGCTATATATAGTCATGACAGCAGGCCTGTCACACAATATCCCCAGTACACAAAGGCTTTTTTAGGTTCCCCCTCCCATTCTATAAGCCGCTTTTAGAAGTGGAAACGTGTAGTTTGAAAATAGGCATTTCGAACATGAACCATACTGATTTAGTCTTTTACTGTAGTGTATTTTGCAAAAACAAACAAACAAGTATGTGTGTTTTCAGTAGTATTCCCTTACAATTCTAGTAAAATATTAAGAAAAAAAGACTACAAAATATGAATTTAAAGATGCAGATTTTGTCCAATGTGGCACCTGGGGGCACCCACTGAGGTTTCCAGCCCCCGCTGATTTATTGAAATAACAGTTTGGGAGGGATTGCGGGGTTGTTGGGGGAGTGTTACCTGTTTTATAGGATGTGTTTCCTGTATTTTATTTGTTGGCATTTTCCTTCTTTAGGAATTCTGAGCATCACCAGGTTTAGTTCTATGAAATGGGTATTTTGTAGTCTAAAACAAAACAAGTGCCCCTGAACCGAAAAGTATTGGGGACCCCTATGGTAGCAATGTGTGAGAAAGCAACCACTTATTTGCAAGACACAGCAATTTATTTAAAAAGCTCGTTTCCAATTATATTACCGGTAACTCATTGTATATATTAATACAACTATTTCATACAACATGCAGCATAACAGTCCTGCAGTAAAACTGCAATGAACTGATTAATAACTGTTTATATACATGCTAATAAACCAATTTTGTCCAGTCCTTCAATGTACTTCCTACAAAGGCCACAGCCCTGAATTTCAGGAAGCATCAGCTACCTCCATGTAAGGGGCCCTGATTTTCCAGTGTCTCTGGTTCGAGTTCCCTTCAATCCAATGGACTGCCCAGAACGACTTCTCAAATCACGATCTGATGCTTCACTTTGTGCCATCTCTTCATCATACCTAAGGGCAAAGAGAAAGTCATTATTGTCCCAGGGGATTCACAGGTGGGCTGAACAATGATCAGAACATAGTGGGACCGCTCTTTCCTTTTTGCTTCCGGATTAATGTCACAAATGACAGATGGTGACGTCACTCAAGTGAAACAAATGGCTCATCTAGAAAAAGAACCTTAAAACTTTTAACAGCAACAAACCTCAGAGCTACCGCACATTTATAACTGCGATCTGCAACTTTCTGAAATTTCTCAATTCACAGCAGGATGCAACCCTAACAGACATACAGGTGAAACTCGAAAAATTAGACTATCGTGGAAAGGTTCATTTCTTTTAGTAATTCAACTTAAAAGGTGAAACTAATATATGAGATAGACTCGTGACATGCAAAGCGAGATATGTCAAGCCTTTATTTGTTATAATTGTGATGATTTTGGCGTTCAGCTGATGAAAACCCGAATGTTGAGATTGTTAATTTGGGGTTCTCATCAGCTGAACGCCAAAATCATCACAATTATAACAAATAAAGGCGACATATCCCACTTGGCATGTCATGTGTCTATCTTATATATTAAACTCCAGTAGCTAATGAAAACAATTGCTTACATAAATGAACTTTTCCACGATATTCTATTTTTTCGAGTTTCACCTGTATTTAACCAGATATAATGAAGAAATATTGTGTGGTACAGTACAGAAGTCCAGGGTGCAAGGCTGGAATCGGGAATGGCTAAGTTACCTGGCACCATAAGTAAGACTCAACCCAGGCGATCTTAGTGTTTGAGGCATAGGTTTTTCACGGGACTATTTTTTCCACCATAAAATGGTCTTTCTGCAGTAGCGATCCCTGTGGATTGCTTTGGGAAGGTTTCAACAAACAATGCTAAGTTTACAGACCTTGTGAGCCATTATACTTTTATGCATTATGCACTTGTCATGGTTTGAAATTGCTCAGAAATGCTTTCTAAGAAGTCATTCATAAAAGTAGTAAGTAATAATGTGCCATTTAAGTTTCTGCTGAGTTAACACCAAGGCCAAGTTACACTCAGATACTAGTCAAAAGGCAGGCCTAAAGCATTTACTTGCAGAGGTTCAGACAATTGCTTTATCTATGATTAATACTTACAAAATCTCATAATGCCCAAGGGCTTCTTTGGGGGGAGATTTATTCCATTTACAGTCTGGAATTTCCCCGTTCGGGACAGCAATGTTAAGTGTGTCATTAATAAGATTGTATTTGAGGAGACGATCGTTGGCAGTACTGGAAGTAAGAGATGGAGAAGCGTTGACCTACGAAGTGCACACAGGAAGGAGAAAAATAGATAGTTCACATCCACCAATTCTTCCACAAACAGAAATATGATTAATGAAATTATCAACAGCAGCTCAGGGTCATTCCATATCAAGTGGTCCAATTTTTGATGACCTTTTTACCTCATATCGGCCAATTTTCTTAAAAGTTTGAACACTTGTTGAAAGATCAGAACTAAGTTTAAATCTCAATTTTACTTTTTTATCTCATCCCGTTTTTGAGTTATGGGGGTTTGAATTTTTTAAAAAACTGGCAATTGTGGCGTTGCCAGACTAAACAAAAATCCTAAAAGCTCAGCTCAGAATAGAGATATATCCAAATGAAAAATACCAGTTTCTTCAGAACTTCATGGGCTTTAATTTGATATGGCACATGATGGATTTGCTTTAAATTGTTAAAGTGTTAAAAAATTAATAGGAATTAAAAATTCAAAAAAATGTATTATTTCATATTTCTAAGTGCGTCCTGCAAAATTGGGATCTCACTGGGATCACATTTAAAGATATATATTGTACTTATATGTTGGCCCTATTGGGTTCTATTTAGGATTAATGGGTTTTCCTGGAGTAAAATGTAACTGAATAAACAAGACTTCAAAGTGTAGTATCAGTTACTTCAGGCCTTTCTTCAAAATGTTACTCAATTAAAGGGTATCTGAAAAGCTAGTCAGGCTTTTCTTTTTAAAAAGTGTTCCAAAGTGGTTTCAAACCGAGAACACAAAATACGGAATAAAACAAGAACAAAACCAAAGAAATAATACATTTAAAGGGCGATAGAAGGTCCAAGGAGCCAAAGGCCTGCTTACAGAGCAACGTTTTCGCCTGGCGCCTAAAGATAGTTAATGAAATGCCAGGCAAGAGCCTTCCACAAACTCCCACTTCTCTCAGACTCAGCGCCCGCATGGCCAATGGACCAAAAACGATGGGGGTTTTAGCTCAGCAACAACGGGAGGGCCAAAGGTTCCCTTCCCCTTATCTAACAAGGTTTTTCTGCAAGGCAGAGTTGCAGATCTGGGAACGTGCCCCTGATTTTCATGAATCGAGACAGCCAAGTTTGCCAAGTTTTACCAGGTGCTATGATGCCGTAGTTGGGTCACAATAGTTGCCCTGGGTTCATATCTACGTTGAAGGCCTTGGAGAGCAACAGCTACGGCAGACAGTGCTGGACTAGATGGACCAACGGCCCGGATTCATTGTAAGACACCTTTTTTATGAGTATTACTCAAAAGCAAAGGTGTTCCCATTTAGGAGTCGCTTTGCTACCCATTTTTCTGTAGTCCCGAGAAGGGGAATCCCTTAGGTGCCAATGAGCAGGACCCTTTTCCCACACTGCTTTTCAGAGGAAACCTGCAACGTCAAGATAACTCTGCTTACCTCAATAAGCCATGGCTTTAGCTTGTCATCAATGATGATATCATATCCGTAACATTCAAAGCAGTGTTTATCATTGTTCATTACAGGCTGAAAGAGTTGAAAATGGACATGAACATTGGTACAATTTTACTAGCTACTGAGTGTGACTAAGACTCCTGAAATAATTTGCAAGGCATTTCAGTTACACACTTCCTATTTTGGTAGGCTGCTGTCAGCTGTGGGGCGCCCTCAATAAATGGTACAAACAATCATTTTGTGGGCTAGAAAAGGGGGTCCAAAAAGTTTGACAGGCTATTGCTTGTATCTGAAGAAGTGTGCATGCACACGAAAGCTCATACCAAGAACAAACTCAGTTGGTCTCTAAGGTGCTACTGGAAAGAATTTTTTATTGTGATTCAGCTGCACAGTCACTCCTGAAAAAGCCTGTTCTTGTGTATTTCTTTTGCATTTTCCTCAGATGAGGCACACAGAGAAGCAACTCTGATTAATATTGTAGCGGCTGAACTGGTTCATTTTAGCAGAGGCTTGGGCTTCCTGAACTACATGAGGTTTTGTAAGTCAAAACCAGCCTTTTAAATTGAGCCTAGAAGCTAACTGGTAGCCAGTGCAAGCAGGCCAGAATCAGTGTAATAAGCTCAGATCTTCTGGTCTCTGTGATCAAACTGCTGATTTCTGCACTAGCTGTAGTTTCCAAACAGTCTTCAAAGGAAAGCTCTATGTACGGTATATTGCGGTAATCTAATCTACAAGCCATAAGAATATGGGCCACTAAATCTAGATTATCCTTGTGCAGATAGGGATACTAAGGTGGGCCACAAACTTGAGCCGGCAGAAGGTTTCTGTGCCACCATGTACACTTAATGCCTCTAGCAACAGCAGTGGATCCAGGAATTAAAGAATGGCATGGTTGGGAGGGATCCCAAGGGTCATCTAGTTCACCCCCCCATGCAGGAATCTCAACCAGCTCATACAGGACAAATGGCCATTCAACCTCTGCTTAAAAACCTCTGCACGTCTTAAAATAGATGGCAAATAAGAAAAAGCGAGGGAGCAGCGGAAAACTAGAAAACCAGAGAAGAGAAGGAAGGAAGTCAGAAAACTCGACGGAGTGTTATGCAATATTGTAAAATATTATATGTCTAATATGTCTGTATTTTGTTTATTGAAAAATAAAAAAATGTATTTGCAAAAAAACAAACAAACAAAAAAACCTCTGCATGTCTCTACCTCCATGCTATACACCTGCTCCGTAAGTGGTAGTGCGATCCTTCCAGAACAGGTTGGACACGCATGCAGTCTAGGAAATTGCCCCAAAACTGCCTCAGTCAGTCTTTCCCGGATGGAGCTTCAGTTTATTGCCTCTCATCCACTCCTCTACCAAGGTGAGGCACTGATCCGGTACATCCCCTGCCAGATTTACAGGTGTCAAGGAGGTAGAGCATCAACATACTGATGAGAGCACACTCCAAACCTCCAGTGACCCGACGTGTCTGTCTCTCCATGGACTTCCTTTCCCTCTTCCCTCCTGTATTTATTTGGGGCAGGCATCCCCATTACCTTCGGCCTTCCAGATGTTTTGGACTACAATTCCCATCATCCCTGACCACTGGTCCTGTTAGCTAGGGATCATGGGAGTTGTAGGCCAAAACCTCTGGAGGGCCACAGGTTGAGGATGCCTGATTTAGGGAGTAAACCTGTGGGCAGGATTTTGCTTTTCCTTCTACAAGTATATTATGAATAGAGCCAGCTTTTTATGCACTTATGAACTGCAGCTCCCGCTGTGCCTAACTAACCCGGGGGGGGGGGCAGACGTAGTGTTCAGACGTGAACCCGAGTGCCCGAGAGATGGGGGAACCGGAGGCGAAGCGCATATCGGCTTCCCGTGCATTTGCAGAAGCGAAGCAGCCGGGTCCGCTCGGGTCCCATATCTGACGCGTGTTGGGAGTCCTGCATGGCAGCGGGGTTGGTCTAGATGACCCTCGGGGGTGACTGCCCACTTTTACAATTCCTGCGCGCCTATGATTCTGCCCGGGGATCCGTTGCCCCTGCGGACCCTGCTGCCCGAGGCAGCGGCCTCGTCTTGCCTCGTGGGAGGGCCGGCCCTGCCACCAGCTAGTTCCCTCATACATCCCGGAAGCTCGCTGCTATTCATGTCTCTTCGCTCCCCGCGTTTCTTTTATCTACGGTCTCGGCGTCCTTCCTCTCCGTGCGCAGGCTGCTTCGGCACGTTCCTTCTTCAGTCCCCGCCCCCTTCCGCCCCGGCTGACCAATCAGACTCGCCCGGGACGGGTGGGGGGAGGGGCGTTCCGCGGCCGACGCGCTTTCCTGTCATGGCCGCCGCCCAGCGCAACTTCTCCTCCTGAGGGACCGTCGCGGCCCTTCTTCCCTCGCTCTCTCTCCCGCTCTCTCTCTCCCGCTCGGCGTCGCTGAGAGGCGGCCATGGGCACCGTCCACGCGCGGGTAAGGAGCGCCCAGCCCCACGGGCTTGGCTGGCGAGAGCGGCGACCTTGGGCGGAGGAGGGATCGGGTCCGCGGAGGTAGCGGAGACACCCGCCGCCCCCGCGCGCCCTCACATGCACGCGCGCACCGGGGCCGCGCCCCTCCGCAAAAACAACGCCGGCCACTCTCGACAGCGTTCCTCTGAGCATGTGAAGAATTCCTCCTCCTATGATTAATTATCATTGGGGTTTTTTTTAATGGCCGTCACCTAAAAACGATACTGTTTATTCTGAGCTGTGTTCTTCTGAGCATGTGCAGAATCCTCCGCCCGCCCCCCCTTTTAGGGCTCTCCTTAAAAACCAATACCGAACATTCCGAGCTGCGTTTTTTCTGAGCATGTGCAGAGTGTGACCTTGAGAATGTGCAAAGGCGCCCGTGAAGGGGATGCGCGCCTGCCTGCCTTCTTGGGTGCGCTGTGGAATCCGGTGCCTCCGTTCCAGTCTTCCTTCCTTGGGTACATAGCTGTCAAGTATCCCTTTTTTGCGGGGAAACTCCCTTATTCCAAGCCGTTTCCCGCTGCTATCCCTTATTGTTGATATCCCTTAAATTTCCCTTATTTTCGGGAAGGAGAGTTGGAGTCCGGGGACTCCTTGGGTCCCTGCCTTTCTCAGCCCTGCCTGCCTGCCTGCCTGCCTGCCTACCTCGCAGGACTGTTGTGTGGATTAAATGAAGACTAGGACCAGGGAGCTCCTTGGAGAAAAAGGTGGAATATAAATACATAATAAACAGACAGACAGACAGATATATAAAGAAGAAAAAATAGACGAATATTTCTCGGCAACAGGTGCTCAGATTAAGCATTGCTGCCCCTAACTGGAGGCAGAGCAGAGCCAACCTGGCCAGAAGCCATCAGTGGTCCTCTCCTCCTGCATGAATTTGCCTAATCCTTTTCTAAAGCCATCCAAGTTGGTGGCCATTGCTGCTCCCAGTGGCAGGGAGTTCCAGAGGTTAACCGTGTGCTGCGTGAATAAGTGCTTTCTTTTCTCTGCCCCGATTTCTCTTTCCTGGGAGCTCTTTCCTGGTGTAAATTAATTTGTAGCCTGGCGGGATTATCGCGGTGTGGACTGTCCCTGAGAACCGTAGACTGAGGGTGCTGATCCCTTATTTTCAAATCTGAAACTTGACAGCTATGCTTGGGTAGTGGTGGACTTTGCACATGCTCTGGTGCCTCAAGACTTTGGAACGAGAGGGCAGGAAGGAGGAGGGAACGGAGGGGTTTCGGCCAGCTGACGTGGACTCCCTTGCATGGAACCTGGGAGGCTCCTGCTTCGCCTTAAGAAGCCTTAATGGATAATTCTCCAAAGTGGTGCTGTGATGGCGCCTCTGGTGGGACTGCAGTGTTTTCCTTGGCAGCACAGTGCAGTATTTACAAACCGATTGTGAATGTAAAAGTCTTCATGACACACTGACGTGCATCACACTGACTTGGAGGTGGCACCCACACTTTGCAGCTTAAACATCAGGAAGATGTTTCAGACAGTAAGAGCTGTTCTGTTGTGTTCCAACTCCCTCAGAAGGTGGTGGTCTTGCTTTCCTTGGGGGGGGTTTTAAAAGCAAAGGTTGGATGACCATCTGTCAGGGATGCTGTAGTTTTGATTCCTGCATTGCACAGGGTTGGACTAGAGGACCCTCGGGGTCCCATCCCACTCTACAATTCTGTGATTTCTAGTACCTGTGAGCATCCTACAGTAGCATAAGCCTAAAGTGAAATGCAAAAAATGTAGACAGAGCAATAAGAAAACAGCTACAACTGAACAGGTGATTTGAGGTCTTAGAAAAAGATAACACATTAAAAAATATGTTTTGTTATTTTATGCATAGAAACATGCAAAAAAAACCAAAAACTTAAAACATAAATAAATTTCTGATCATAACTTAAAATGTAAATAAAACTCAGTTCCAGAGGCTAATAGACACAGCAAAACCCCCACAATTGCTCTATAACATACAGTAGAAAGATGGCAAATGTTGCTATTATTCTTAATGTTGCTGCAGGAAAAATAAACAGCTGTGTTCCACAAAGTAGCATACTGAGATGGCAGCATTACATAATTCATTTTTCTTATTCACGTGCGTTACAAAATGAAACCATTCTGATCTTAAACTATTCCTCTTTTTAGTCATCCTGGCCAATGTTGTTGCCAACTTTTCAACCAAAGCTATATTCCAAACATTTTTATAGCAATATTGTTTCCTATCGTCTTCAAACTCCTTCAAAAAATTGGCAATCCCATCTCTGCATATTAGAGAATCAAAATGATATATTAACCCAAATGACAGTGTGTATTTAACTTACTCTCCCACCACACATTGGATTACGAAATCTGAAGCTTCTCTGTTGCAGCATTAATAGTGTACCTTTATTCTAAGGCAGCTGTCTGAAAAGAATAGAGGTGGGTGAAGTTTTACAGGGCCATTCAAAGTATACATTTAAAGCTCACATTCAAAAGTACCATAAGTATAGGGTGACAGTTTCCAGTGGTCTCATACTGAAATGAATTTAGGATTTTGGAAATTTATGCAGTTAGGCTTGTGTCAGCTGGTCAGGGAGGGACAACACAGCCAGCACCATAGGTGTCTATAATGGAATGAGAGCCACATCTCAAACATAAATGACCAATGCAGGTTACGTCTAAAAATATATACCTGCTTAAAATCTTAGTGAACAATCTTTCTTTCTTTATTAAATAACCCTTCTGAGTTCTGTGAGATACTCATTCTCTAAATAGCATTTATACTGACCAAGTGCATTGTAAAATAAAAAGGCAAGGTGAAAAATGTAATACTGTGTTAGGTAATTAGAATCATGTAATGTTGGAAGGTACCCCAAGGGTAATCTAGTCCAACCCAATGCAGGAATATACAGCTGGCCTGGATGGGCTTGAACCCACAACATTATCAGCACTCCATTCTGAGCTGACTGACAGGCTTATATTATGCAGTATGCATTATGAGTGATATCCACTATTGAAACAACTGGATTTAAATAACGTAAGCCTGCCACTTTCAGTGAGTCTACTCTGCTTATTACTTAGTTGGATACCATTCTGTTACCACTCTTACGTAGTGAAATTGCATGGGGAGACACATACATAGACTCTGGGAACACAACTGCACAAGACAGCATCCTTTTATAGGTAGATGGAATGGTAAGAATCACCATAAATACTTGATACTTGAAAAACTAAATCCAATTTAACTCAATTGATATATTTGGTGAATTTGTATCCTGTTCAGAGTTTGGAGCCTCTTCCAATGAGCGGACCTGATTTTGGTGCTATAGGGGAAGAAGCTGAACTGGTTGAAGTTGAACCAGAAACCAAACAGGAAATACTGGAAAATAAAGATGTGAGTATTGGGATACCCCATTGTCTTCCTATTTAACAGTTCTCAGTCATTGTAACATAGTCATAATTTTAGTAGGAGCAGAATTCTTACCATTTAGCAATGAATAATTCTCTTCAGGCATTAGTAAACAATTGTGTACCTGCAAACTAGAGGTAGGCAAATGTTGTCCCTATCTTCAAAAGGGAAAAAAGAAGACCCAGGTAACTATTGACCGGTGAGTTTGACATTGATACCAGGAAAGTTCCTAGAACAAATAATTAAAAAATTGGTTTGTAAGCACTTAGAAAAGGATGCTGTCATTACTAAGACTCAGCATGGGTTTCTCAAAAGTAAGTCATTCCAGACAAATCTCATTTTGTTTTTTTTTTTGATGGAGTTACAAGCTTGGTGAATGCTGTGGACATAGTGTATCTTGATTTCTGTAGCGCTTTTGACAAAGTCCCTATGATATTCTTGCAAGGAAGCTGGTAAAAATGTAGGTTTCATCTACAAAATAATGTAAAATCCTGTTTAATAATGATGCTGTTTTTGCCACTTAAAATTCTTGACTTTGATTCATGATGAGAAAACATTCTGTTCAGTCTTGGAATTATAATTCAGTAATTCATTAGTTATGGCACCATTATGTTTTAGTTGAGTAGAAATTCTAGTTGTCCTTAGAATGTTTCCAGGGTTAACATTTTGATGATAACCACCTTCATCTTTAGGTTGTGGTTCAACATGTGCACTTTGATGGACTTGGAAGGACTAAAGATGACATTATCATGTATGAAATTGGTGACGTATTCAAGGCTAAAGACCTCATTGATGTAAGTAGTGAAATTAGACTCACTTTCTGAAAGTGACTTAGCACAGGACATCTCTTGACAATTTACATCTAGGTTAAGAAAAAGGTTAAAAATGACATTCAAGATATAACAACACCTCAGTACACAGAACACCAACACTAGACCGAAAAGCTTAGCAGCAGCTAATATAAGGCCTTGACGCAGCAGGCTTATAGGCTATACAAACTGACATGCCAAAACAATATTGCAAAACATGCTTTATGGTATTCTTTATAAGCAGATATTCCAATGTATAAATATGCTGCTAAACTGCATTCTTGTGCTTGCAGATGTAAGCCTCATGAATTCCTGTTGTTACTTTTTTAGTTTAGTTATACATCAGTGTTACACATGTTGGGGTTGGATGCTAAACTGATTTATATGAGGTCTACTCTGTGTCTTGGAATTCCCATTTGTGTAATTAAAATGTAGAGCAGTGTGTGAGATAATGAATGTATGCATTTGGCAAATAACTGTTGAACATTTAGTCATTAAAGTGCAAAGCTAAACCTTAAATATTTTGAAGGTTATGAGGAAGTCCCATGAAGCTCGTGAAAAGCTCCTCCGTCTAGGAATTTTTAGACAGGTGGATGTTCTAATTGATACGTGTCAAGGTAATTATCAGTGAGTGTGATTTGTTTTTCCTTGAATTTTAATATAGTTTTATAGTAGTTTAATATGTGTCATATTTAAATACTTTGAAGGTTAAAATAAGTAACTCTTGCAGGAGAACCATGGAAATAAATGGGAGTTAATTTACCTAAATCTGTTGATTCTGGTAGGTCTACTCTGAGTATAACTAAAATTGGCTATCCCTCCTTTGATAGGACAGACTGTTTTATACATGTGTCCTTCTCAGTAGTTCTAGTGTAGTGTAAATGAATGGAATGCTTAGTTTCAGTATGTAGATATCGGGCAGCAAAGTATCCATCAGGGTGACAGGTTATATTTGTTTTCATTGAGTTCTATAACTGTTTGTGTAGTGCTAGCCTTGGCACTGAGCTTGCCCCCAATTAAAACATGATGCTGGTTTGCTGCCATCTAGACCAGCCTTCCTCAGATTGATGCCCTCCAGAGGGGTTTGGACTGCAACTTCCATCAACACCAGCTGGTATGGCACATAATCAGGAATAATGGGAGTTGTAGTCCAAAACCTTTGCAGGATAAAAGGATAGTGAAGGTTGATACAGACTTTCCCTTATTAATCAGCTGAAATTGTGAGGGTAGAAGACCCAGTACTAGAAAGAAGTACCAGGACTGGATCGCTTGACCACAGTTGTCCATGCATTGGTAACTTCACAGTTGGATTGCTCCAGTGCACTGTGTGTGGGGCTCCCCTTGGGGTTGGTCTGGAGGCTGCTGCTGGTGGAGAGTGTGGCAGCTAGGTTGTGTTTGTGGGCAGACGGCTGCCAGCATAGAACACTCTGCTTGTAGGATTTACACTAGCTGCCAAGTCTGCTACCAGGCCGAGTTCAAGGTTTTGATACTAACATGTAAGGCCCTATACAGCAGTATCAGGTTTCGTGGGAGGATGCCTACATACTTGGAAGGCCTTGTGCTCCGTGGGGAAAGTTCCAAAGATCTTAGAAGCCTTCCCTGCAGTAACTTGGAGCAGGGCTTTTAGTGTAGCTGTCCCTGTTCTGTGGAATAGCATTCCTGTTCAGATATGACAGGCACCACTATTTGTACATTATCAAAGATCCCTCCAACAGGCTTTCCCAGCTGGATGAATGGGTCCTTGCCATGAGTGTCTGTTTTGTATTGCTTTAGTTTTGTTTTAACTGTATCAGCTAGTTGTTTTTTTTTTAACTGTTCTGCTGCTGTTTTTTTATTATTATACATCACTTTGGGATGATTGTGTAGACGGTGATTAATAAATTAATTATGATAATCAAAATAAAGGAAATGTTGTAAGAGGCTAGAGGGAAGTATGGTAAGACACACAGATCTCTGCTCCTGTCCTGATCTGTGAGGTTTGTGCTTAAATCTTCAATTCCACTGTTAAGTGTTCATAGTTTGAACCAAACAGTGTTTAGTACTGTATTATAGAAAGTCAAATGCATGGGATGAATCTATTTGGGGTATTAGCTTCTGTGAAGGAATTTTTCTGAGTGGTGTACTTAACTGTGAGAACTTACCCGTAATTTAGGTATTATGTATGTTATTTAAAGTATTTCAAGAAGCTATTTAAGAAACACTGTATTTTAATAATTAGAAATGTCAAACTGGATTAAAAACAACATTTTCTTTACTAATACGTCTGTCTGTGTATTTAGGAGATGATGCCCTTCCAAATGGCTTAGATGTAACATTTGAAGTAACAGAACTGAGAAGATTAACTGGAAGTTATAATACTATGGTTGGCAATAACGAAGGGAGCATGGTATGACCTGCTAACAACCTCCTGCAATCTAAGTTGTGGTGATATGATATATGCTAGTTTATCATAAGTGATTTAAATTAATTTTGGTAAAACAGACACCCCTCTCCAGTCATAAATACATTTATTTGGAATGAGAGTTCCATTAAAATAAATGAGATGTGTATGTGTTCATTTTTTCCTGCTTATTCTACAATTGTCCTAAAAATCTCTGCTCTCTTTGACTGCTTCTGTTGTGTAGAAATCTGCTGAGACTGTAAATAATTGCAATATTTTATTCCAAGCTGAAAACACATTTTTTTTTCAATTGAGTGCCTACTATTTTGTAATCTCATCTTGTTATGAGATTGAATGAAGGGAGGTTTCAGTTGAAATCAGAAGCTTGTAGTCAGGAAATTTACATGTCTTCAAAGGCTGGTGCTTCTGCAAATTTAGAACATGATTGACAGCTCTGTGGAAATTACAAAAAAATGCTTTAGGGTTCCAATTTGAGAAACCTGCAATGATTTATGTGTTTTCTTATCTTTCATACATTTGACAGCAATATGAGCACTGGTACTTTACCTATGGTGTATAATATATTTTTCTGGGTTGTTTATGGAGAAGCTTGAGATAATGAAAAAAGGGATATTTTAACTACCTGAAAGCTGCAAAGTTTGCAAAGTTTCAATGAAGGTTTGGGGAAATATGGGTTAGTAAGTCTAATATTAACTGGGTTTTAAAATTCACGCCGTTTAAAATGTCACAAATAGCAATGGGCTGTAGTCACAGCTTCTGCAAGGGAGCTTGCAGAAGGTGAGTCCCCCCCCCCAACCAGGCTTCTCCCCATTGCAGCTCTGTGGGCTGTGCTTTCTGTGACAGTGGTCATATTTCTCTTCCCATGCCCCCAAATGGCTTCTGGGACACTGAGGGGGACGGATAGACCAAGCTGGCACCTGGAATCTGCTCAGTGCCAGAGCCCAGGTGGGGTAGCACAGTGATAAGAAACATTTAAAGGGGGGCACAAAGCAGGTGTCCTTTGCCACTGGAAACATTTGTGTGCAACAAAAAACTACAGAAAACAGTTAAGTGTGCAAGTGTCTTGGCAAAGTTGTACATGCTTCAGTGCTTATTCTGGCTCTTGCAGGTACTTGGACTCAAACTACCTAATATATTTGGACGTGCTGAGAAGGTGACATTTCAGTTCTCCTATGGCACAAAGGAAACTTCATACGGCCTCTCTTTCTTCAAACCACAGCCTGGTCACTTCGAAAGAAAGTAAGATACCTTCAGAATGTAGTAAGGTTACAATGCTATGTACATCTATTTAGAAAAACCCTAGACCCTTGAAAATGTATTGTAAGTGGTATGCAGCAAAGGACAATAAAATCACCAGTATACCCCCCCCCAATTTTTTGAAAGATGAGCTACTTAAGGTAGTGACCCCAATACGTTCACTCTCATTTGCAGTTGGTCACACTGAGAGTGGTTGATAACAGCTTTCACTGCTACGACCGTTAGCAAATATTTTAAGGCACGTGTCAACTGATTGGGCCATACCCAGTGCTTCAGCTCTGCTTATACAGTGGACTTAGTGTGAACAACAGAGCTGCTTCTCCTGTCTCCTCCACCCACTCAACCCTGTGTACCCTAACTCTGGAGGCTTGGGGGATCTGGATAAATGTTGGGGTATGTGTGTTGTGGCTGGAGAGGAAACAGAAGTTCCACATTGGATACAACCCAATGACTTGCACTTCTAGAATCTATGCTTCCTTAGTTCCAACAAAAAAAGGTCTTAAGGCAGTTTACATGGTAGAATTTACTCTTAAATTTTCATTCTCTCCTATGCTTTTCCTTGAATGGGACATTTCTTGACTGCTGTTGGCCTTACCAGGCAGGTGGGCATAGATGTTGCTGGTTCTCTGGCCTCCCAGCTGCCATTGCTATTGAAGTCATGTATAAAGTCCTTCTTCTCCCTTCTATCTGCTACTGTTGCCTTTCCAGGCTTTGAGCAGCCGCTGGGAAAACTCCCCTCTGGCGATGTGTTCCTGAGCAACAGGCCTCAGTAGAACATGTTAATGCCTAAATTTGGTATGGCTTTTTGGAGTTATTCCCATGGATAGAAAGTCAGTTTCACAACATCATCATCATCACCACCATCATTATTATTACTACTGTTATTACTATTAATATCCAGCTTTAGCCCAGGAATTTTTTTTGAGCAAACTTTTTGGGTGATCTATTCAACTATATATTTTATATGTATACATACAGGGCAGTGATTCTACACACCATGTATGCAAAGTATTACATTGGAACTAATTCTGCATTAATTAGGCTATATTTTGATATTTTTCCTTTTTTTGCAGATATGTTGTTATTTTCAACTTAAGCAAAACAAAATAAATACATATTTACCAAATACAATTTTGATATTTTTCCAACACTGGTGAACTTTGGAGAAAATGAGCAAGATATCTTGCTGTTTAGCTTCTATCTCTTGTTTCAGCTAATGCTAAGTCAAATACAGTATCATTCCTTTTTGACATGTTTGCATGTATCTAGTCTGCGCTAACGGCTGTATATCTGTCCACTCGAACAAAGATAATGAAAGGCAGATCAGTTTGTTTCATCCCTCCCATATGTTCAGCAGTTTTTGTTAAATCCCTTGCAAACCAGTATAATTTCTTGATAAAATGGTAAATTGCCTGTTCTCATCAAATAGTTCTGTTCAGAAAGTTAATGTAGATGTCTTGGCTGCCACCGCTTTTAAGAGACAGCTGCTGTGGAGTGTTAAGCTTGCACAGCTCCTTGTACAACTATCTGCATTTCACTGTTAACACTGAAAGTAAATTAAGTTGATTAATGATGACGTATGAGAATTATCTTTCATTTTCTGTGACCAGCTTATTAATTGGTTTTTAAGCTATTAAAGGATTTTGTACAGTAATATTATAAGCAATTCTGTGGTTTAGCTATTTAGAACTAACATAAGGGCTCCAGTGCTAGCTTGAAGGCATAGTTGGCGCTAGGCTTCTGTCCTGCTAGTGGCGAACCACCATTCTGCTAGTATTTCATCTCTGCCTTCCTGGCTCATTTACCGTATTTTTTGCTCCATAAGACACACTTTTTTCCTCCTAAAAGGTAAGGGGAAATGCCTGTGCGTCTTATGGAGCGAATGGTGGTCCCTGGAGCTGAATTGCCCAGGGGCCAAAAGCATATTGTGCTTTTTCTTTTACTAAGAAAAAGGGGGTGTTGAAAGGATCACGCTCAGCAGCTGATCAGCAAGAGATCGGGAGAGAGATAAGAGTCCCGGCTCCCTTTCAGCCCCGCCCTCCTTTGTTGAATGTGCTGCAGAGGGAGGTTGTTTGTTTCCCCAGGACATGTGACTGGCTGATTAGATTATCTGTCTGGAAACAGTAGAAACGGCTCCCTTTCCTTAAGATTTTTCAGAAATGTGAGTTGAACCCCATAAAAATGGGGCTTTTCCTCTTTGCTTTTCCCCCTTTGCAAAAGGAGCTTTGCTTTTCCCCCTTTGCAAAAAAAGCTGCGTAACTTTTAGCTGATCCTCAAAAAAAACAGGGCTTTACCCTTTGCAAAAAAGCTGCAAAACTTTTAGCTGATCCTAAAAAACCCCAGGGCTTTTCCCTTTGCAAAAAAGCTGCAAAACTTTTAGCTGATCCTCAAAAAACCCCAGGGCTTTTCCCTTTGCAAAAAAGCTGCAAAACTTTTAGCTGATCCTCAAAAAACCAGGGCTTTTTCCTTTGCAAAAAAGCTGGAAAACATTTAGCTGATCCTCAAAAAACCAGGGCTTTTAGAGGAGGAAACCCAGAAAAATATTGTTTTTCTTGTTTCCTCCTCTAAAAATGAGGTGCACCCTATGGTCCAGTGCATCCTATGGAGCGAAAAATATGGTAGTAAGAGACAGAGAGTGTCTGTGAGGCATATGGTGAAATTGTTGACCTTATAGCACAGAAGGTTATTTTGGAGGTCCAGGAACTTGAACCACGAGTGCAATCTTAACATCTTTCCTTCAGTAGTAAGGATTTTACAATGACAGATGTGGCAGAGCCACACAGCCTTGTCCTGGCTGCCAAGTAAAGGGTTCTATTTATCTGCTATAGCTAAAGTTAAGCAGTGCCATAGTTGTGATCATGTGAAACACTTGTTCTTCAGATCCTTTCTTTGTTGTAGTAATCCTAAATCTCAATGTTATGTTTCTAGCTTTTCTCTCAATCTGTATAAAGTAACCGGACAATTTCCTTGGAGTTCTCTTCGTGAAACTGATAGAGGAATATCAACAGAATTCAATGTAGGTAAAAGAGCACCACTTGTTTATGGTTTGGCTGGAGAGGGAGTAATCCACAAATCTGGTTATCTGCAGTGACAGTGCCTCTCTGTCTGGCAGCTGCCCCTCACTCACACCAAGTTTTCTGTCTCAAGTTTTTTGAAGATTGCAGAGAACTCAGGAGGAGGAAATATTTGTGCTGGGCATGATAGAATTAACCTTTCCTGCCGGGGTTCGGTGCTGGAGCTCCCCGTGCGTGAGCCTAAGCTGCCCACGCACGAGGTACCAGTTGCGGGGGGAAAGCGGCCAGCGTTCCACGTGCTTATGAGCACGGGCGCCGGCCAAGTCTCACAATCTGAAGGAAGCTGAGTAAGACGGAAAATGACTCCAAAGGTGCGTGAGTTGATGAATGCCTCGGAACTAAAATGATGCCTCGAAAACCAATGGATGCCTCGAAAACCAATGGATGCCCTGAATCTGAACTGGGAAAACCAAACTAAGGATGTTATCTAAGTTTTGGTCAAAATTAAAAATCCTTAAAACTTTTACCCCTTTTCCCCAAAGAACGACAGGCACCGAGTATATCTTTAGTGGCTTTGGCAAAACCCGCGTAGGCTCGTTTCTTGCCCTAAGCTAAGTTTCCCTGAGCTCTCAGTCCCTGCGCGCCCAATCTTCCGCGATACTAAACTAAATAATACTAAACCGAATATCTTCCGCAAATCTAGCCCTAGGCTTGTGGCGTTTGCCTTTCTAGGGTCTACATATAGGAGAAGGAGTAAGTAAGGGGTTAAGTGGCTGGCCCTAGGCTAACCAATAAACAGAGGGGGGAGGAGCTAGGGGCAGCTGAAGAGAGTCAGTTAGAGTTAGAGAGCGGAGAGTTAGGAGGGCAGTTGATGAAGAGCAGTTGATCGAGGGGGTTGGTTGGTGGTTGGTTGTTGATTGGGAGGGTTGGTGGTGAGGTATAGTGGTGAGCGTAGGCAGGGTTGTAACCATTATCTTAAGTTGTTGAAGTTTTTAAATAAACACTTATTATTTTGTTTAAAATTGCACCCTGACTGTGAAAGTTATTACCAGGGAGGGGATCCTGGTTGGTGGCAGCGAAGCGCGTGGTGGCACAGGGATCAATAGTCCGTCAAACGACCGGGGACCCTGTGTGATCGCCACAAAACTGGTGGCAGCGACGGGATAAGATCAATACGCCAGGAGGAGACATCAATAAGCCCATGGAGGGATATTGATATCGTTGTGCCTGTTCACCACAAAATTGGCAGAAGCAGCTGGGGTTAAACAATACACCTGGAAGGGGAAGGGTAAATCTGTGAAGTGATAACCTAGCCCGGGGGTGTAGTTGTGGTTACCCAAAGACGCTGCAAGGCTAAGATAACAAAAGGAGAAAAGAGAGCTCACAAATCTGTTCTGGCAGAGGGTTTTGACTTGGGGTCCGAGGAAGTAAGCTTAACGGGTAGAGAGAAGACCCATAGCAGAACTTTGAGACCCGAGTCTGGAGAAACCTAGCCAGGGGGAACAGTGCTGAGAGGAGATTTCTCTTATTTTGTTAATTTATCTGTCAATCCTCAATCACACAATATGCCACCTAAAAAGACAAAGAACCCTGTGAGGGAACCAGTTCAAGATAGCTCTGAAGGGGAGGAAAATGGGAATCCTCTGAGGGAAGAGCAGAGCTTAGAAGATGAAACTAATATTGTACCTGAGGCGAGAGAGCCACAAGTTTCTATAGAATTAGAAAAGTGGAAACTAGAACAACAATATAAATTTGAATTAGAAAAAGAAAGAATTCGAGCTGAGCAGGAAAGCAAAAGGGAGAGCGAAAGAATGCAATTTCAGTTGGAAATGAGGAAACTAGAATTAGCAGCAATGGAGAATCAAAACAACAGTAATAACACCAGTAGTCAAACAACAGGGAAGGTAGATTTAAAGCGTTTCCCTGAGTTCAAGAAGTTAAGCTAGCCCCTACATTAACCCATTCACAGCAGGAAGAAATAGGAAACATCCTACAAAAATTTAAAACGATTTTCAGTAATACTCCAAGACTAGCAAAAGGGGTAGTCCATCACACTGACACCGGGATTGCAAAGTCTTGTGATTTCATATTTGTTATGCCGTATGATGAACAGAGTCAGATGTGGTCGCAATGCAAAGCCAGAGCCAATGCTCCATATAACCACACCATAATGGAATATGGAAAATACATTCACATGGGCATTAATCCAAAGAAGATTGTGATGGGTGTTCCATGGTACGGCTATGATTATACCTGTCTAGGCTCAATTAAGGCCCGTATTTGTTCAATTGCAAACGTTCCTTTCCAAGCGGCTCCATGCAGTGACGTGGCAGGACGTCAGCGCCCATATAAAGTAAACATGGATCTAGTAAACAGTTTTATTTCCGGGATCCTGTGGGATGAGGAACAGGAAGCCCCATATTTAGAATGCAAGGTCTTTATATTTGACATTGGGGGGCAGGCCTGGAAAACTTATGACTGGTCACATATTACCATAGTGACGATTGTTGGAAAATACAACCCAGAGCTTATGGGTTATGTCCCTTCAAGAGGAGTCAGAGTTGTTTTAAAAAGTGACCTATCTGTGAGATCAGTTAGAACAACTATTCAAAGTTATGATAAAACATTCATCAGTTGGAAATATAGAAAGAAAAACATACTGAAAGTTATAGTTGCCAGGGTGTCCCATCAACTTTCTATGAAAGTGAAAGTGTTTCCTACACTAGAGATTGTGTGGTGGGAAGTTGGGTACCCTGCTGCTCATGCAACACAAATAAATGCCCAAGATGAACGTGGTTACACAGCATTAACGTGGCCACCACGTCAAAGACATAAAAAAGTCGTCTTCAAATTGCTTGAAGTGGGAACTGATAATTCAATACAGATCAAAGATGGACTGACAGCCAGGGAGATTGCTAACAGCAATAGGCAATCAGAGCTTTTTAGTCTACTTTCATTGAGTAAACACGTTTGTCCAAAAAGCTTCATCAAGCTGACTAAAAAAGAAGCTATCCACAAACTTCTGAAAGCAGTTCCCAATGAATTAAAAAGCCAGACAACTAGTTCTAATGCAGTTTTTGATGACTTGGAGACGTTTGTACAAGACCTCAGGCTTCAACACTTAACAGAGATCTTGAAGGAGAGAGAGGGTGACCCAAGAGAGCTTTTGACCCTGAGAAACAAAGACTCTACACAGCTTGGAATCCACAATAGTTACAGACGCATCGACTGCAGGGATCGGAGTTGGACTGTGTCAACTTGCATCCAACTTGCATCCAATCACGTGTGGCAGAGAAAAGACTGGTGCCCAGAGAAAGACACTTCTTGTGGCGGTTAAGGACAATAAGGAGCGTGAAAGGATCCTGGACATCGTTGCAGATGCCTTATCACGAAGACCCAAAGGCAAAGATTAAAATGAACAGTTACAAATTTTATTGCAGTTAACTAAAGGTTTAATATTGCATGATCTATTGTATATAATGTGGGAAAAAACAATTATTAAGCCAGTATAAGATGAGGAGTTAAGGTTAGTAAACATAGAAAATGTTTGTTTGAATTAAGGTGTCACGCAGTTTGATCAGGAGTATAACTCTGTGCAGTTATCCCTCCTGAATCAAACTTATTTAAGGGGGGAGGTATGTGGCGTTTGCCTTTCTAGGGTCTACATATAGGAGAAGGAGTAAGTAAGGGGTTAAGTGGCTGGCCCTAGGCTAACCAATAAACAGAGGGGGGAGGAGCTAGGGGCAGCTGAAGAGAGTCAGTTAGAGTTAGAGAGCGGAGAGTTAGGAGGGCAGTTGATGAAGAGCAGTTGATCGAGGGGGTTGGTTGGTGGTTGGTTGTTGATTGGGAGGGTTGGTGGTGAGGTATAGTGGTGAGCGTAGGCAGGGTTGTAACCATTATCTTAAGTTGTTGAAGTTTTTAAATAAACACTTATTATTTTGTTTAAAATTGCACCCTGACTGTGAAAGTTATTACCAGGGAGGGGATCCTGGTTGGTGGCAGCGAAGCGCGTGGTGGCACAGGGATCAATAGTCCGTCAAACGACCGGGGACCCTGTGTGATCGCCACAAGGCTAAACCTAAAAGCCTAACTAAAATCTCACGGAAATATCTTCCACAAACTGAACTTTAACTAAAGGAAAAAACCCATCCAGCCCATCCAGCCCGCTCCCAAAAACCCTTAAACTAAACTTGACCTAACTGAAAGAACTAAAGAAGAACGTAAATGAACGATTGACTAACCCAAACTGAACGTGCCTAAGCGGGGAGCCTCAGCCTTTTATTAGGGAACAGATGTGACATCACGATCATCACCCCAACCAATAAAACCACTGTTGCTGCCCTCCAAAAAGGCGGGAAGCAGGTTTAACGTTCATTGATAACTTTGAAACATTACCGGGACTATAAATTAAAGGCGGATTAATCTTATTGGCAAACCAACTATTCATTCTTACTTTCACTTTCGCTTTCACGCGTAAGGATACCAAAAGTAGTTCTCAACAACCATTAAAATAAACAATTAACCGCGGATCTTTTAACGGATCCACGCAGTGTATTCCGACACTTTCCTTTCTCATCTTCTTGCTTCATCTTATGCATTGCTAAAATTGGTGTGGGGGGAGCAGGAGGCAATGGAGGCAGCATTTAAAAAATGAAGCAGATGCAGCAGCCACTCATAATTTTCCTGCTCTGTTGTTGCTCCAGTGCTGCCTCCTGGAGCTGGCAAATCCTTGCCTGGATTTCAACATCCCAGCATCTCCTTTCTGTGAGAATTCACTGAGTTAGCTGATGCCTGCTGCTTGCCTCGGCCCCAGTCCAGCTGAGAGCCTAGCAACTCACTTGAAAGGAGCTAGCAGCCCAGCACCTTCCTCGCAAAAAAGCAGCTCACCCTGTTAGCACCTGCCCTCAAGAGAGAAGCCAGGGGAACCTGGGAGGAGACCGTCAAAACAAAGTACCGTATTTTTCGCTCCATAAGACGCACTTTTTTCCTCCTAAAAAGTAAGGGGAAATATCTGTGCGTCTTATGGAGCGAATGGTGGTCCCTGGAACTAAATTGCCCAGGGGCCAAAAGCAGATTGTGCTTTTATTTTACAAAGAGAAAAGGGGGTGTTGAAAGGACCCCGCTCAGCAGCTGATCAGCAAGAGATCGGGAGAGAGGTAAGAGTCCCGGCTCCCTTTCAGCACCGCCCTCCTTTGTTGAATGTGCTGCAAAGGGAGGTTGTTTGTTTCCCCAGTGACATGTGACTGGCTGATTAGATTATCTGTCTGGAAACTGTAGAAATGGCTCCCTTTCCTTAAGATTTTTCAGAAATGTGAGTTGAACCCCATAAAAATGGGGCTTTTCCTCTTTGCTTTTCCCCCTTTGCAAAAAAAAGCTGCAAAACTTTTAGCTGATCCTCAAAAAAACAGGGTTTTTAGAGGAGGAAAACCAGAAAAATATTTTTTCCCCGTGTTTCCTCCTCTAAAAATGAGGTGTGCCCTATGGTCCAGTGCGTTCTATGGAGCGAAAAATACGGTACCTTAGCAGCTCCTATAGTCTGAGTTGGCTCTTCTAAGACAGGCTGCAGTGCCAGTAAACCCAGTGCTCCTGCTCATAAAGATATATGTGAAAGATGCTGAAACTATGTAAATGTTTTCTCATTCAAAATTAAAGAAATTGTTTCTTTTACAGTTTCCCATATGGAAGACCAACCACACGCTAAAATGGGAGGGTGTCTGGAGGGAGCTTGGCTGTCTTGCAAGAACAGCATCATTTTCTGTCCGAGAAGAAAGTGGACATTCACTCAAGTCGTCTGTGTCTGTAAGTTTTTGCTATTTGGAATATGAATTTTTGAAGTATGACAAATGCTGACGAATAGTACCACATTAATTAATCCAAATGCAATAGTGCTGAAATAATGGTTCATTATGACACCTGTTGTCCATTCTTGCCCAAGAGCGATAGAGAGTCGAGTCTACTAAGCTGTATACGGATATGAGGAAAACGTGATTTTTGTACTGAATTATATATATATATTGTTGTTGTTCATTCGTTCAGTCGTGTCCGACTCTTCGTGACCCCATGGACCAGAGCACGCCAGGCACGCCTATCCTTCACTGCCTCTCGCAGTTTGGCCAAACTCATGTTAGTAGCTTCGAGAACACTGTCCAACCATCTCATCCTCTGTCGTCCCCTTCTCCTTGTGCCCTCCATCTTTCCCATCATCAGGGTCTTTTCTAGGGAGTCTTCTCTTCTCATGAGGTGGCCAAAGTACTGGAGCCTCAACTTCAGGATCTGTCCTTCTAGTGAGCACTCAGGGCCGATTTCTTTAAGAATGGATAGGTTTGATCTTCTTGCAGTCCATGGGACTCTCAAGAGTCTCCTCCAGCACCATAATTCAAAAGCATCAGTTCTTCGGCGATCAGCCTTCTTTATGGTCCAACTCTCACTTCCATACATTACTACTGGGAAAACCATAGCTTTAACTATACGGACCTTTGTTGGCAAGGTGATGTCTTTGCTTTTCAAGATGCTGTCTAGGTTTGTCATTGCTTTTCTCCCAAGAAGCAGGCGTCTTCTAATTTCGTGACTGCTGTAACCATCATATATATATATATATGATTACAGCATCTTTATCCATTTATTCATTTATATATACTTTTATATTTATAATTAACTACTTATATTATTGTTATAAGGTTTCACAACATACCTAATATTTTCAGTTCATTGTAAGGGTACATTTCCTAACATGAAGACAGACACAATTTTCTTAATAGCAGTTGGTTTTTCACATGCAATGGGAACCTGGCTTCGTTGCATGTCTTGCATAGTTAATAGCTGAAGTGGCAATTGTATATTTATTCACGATAAGAGCTGCAAGGTTCAATTGATCTAACTGATTAATCAATCAGAATGTTTACTTGACTAAAAATGTGCCATTGCTAATTAGGTAAATAAAGATGGGGAGCATCATCTTAAGGGAGGTAACACCCCATTCTCTCACATGGGAGGGAACTGAATATTGTAAGACTTGCTTTCTCTTACACATATCAATAAGTAAGTATGCCTCTCTCTCTTCACTTGCTGAGACAGAGCTAATGTTGCAGTGGCAGGTAGTATTGCTGTGATCCAGCAAACTGCAGATGTAAGAACAGATATCTCCTTCGCAGTTTCACATGTGTATTCAGTTGCTTGTGCACAGTCGGATAACTGGCAGTTGTCACAAGGAGTGTAGCCACTCTGTGTAAGGAATTGGATCTTGGCCATAGTTTACACATAATGTAGTTAGCTTCATGTTGAAATGCTCAGTGTATGCTTAGTCTACAAAACTACTCAGTAAAATTCAGAATTAAGGATGAACGAAGAACACTTCTATTGCTAGATAATTTTGATTATGCAGTATCACAACATGTTAAAGAGTTTAGTAGAATGTTTGCCCAAACGAGTAGTGGTGAATAATTTTGTTCTCTATCTCTAATAAGATTCTATGCAATTCAGAAAAAAAGAATGTCACAGTTGACTGTTCCTACCGTATAACATTTCATATGTATGTTTGTTTATAGCACGCTATGGTAATTGATTCTCGTAACTCTTCAATCTTGCCGAGACGAGGTGCTTTGCTGAAAATAAACCAGGTATTACCAGGTTCTGGAAAATAGCTGTGGGTGGGTGTTTTATATTTGCAATATGTATGCAAAATATGGCACTATTGGTTGAAGTCCTGTACACTTCAGCTCCCTGCATGATTGAGCTAGCCTTCAAATCAATATTTGGTTTAATATATAGTACCACCAAAATATTAAAACAACAAGTGATTTGTGTGGAAATGTGTTTTTTGTATTTATATTTATATTTCTGTCTTCAAAAGAGTGTTTGGTATTTTAGGAGTTGGCTGGCTATACCGGTGGTGATGTGAGTTTTCTGAAAGAGGACTTTGAACTTCAGTTTAATAAGAAGCTCTTGTGGGATTCAGTAAGTACTTGGTGCTATTGGGAGTAAATGATTCATATCATAGTACCTTTTTTTTAAAAAACCAATGAAATAAAAGTATCTTTTTTAAAAATTACAAATTGTTTTCAGTGCAGTATTTAGCAGTTCAGTTTGGAATCAGTCTAGCTTGCATCTTAGAATATAGAAAATGTGTGCATTTTCCTAACAGGGAAAATGCAGGTGTTATGATTGTCACGTAAGTTTTGAAACTTGAGGGAGTTTCAGAAGCAGTTAGTGTTGTGGTGGGGAGGTTTCTTGTTCTAAGAAGCCAGTTTGAATGTGTGTTTGTGTTGGAGTGTGTGTGTGTGTGAGTGAGTGAGTGAGAGAGAGAAAGAGAGAATGGCATAACCCTTTGCTCAACATTAGGCAACTCTTGACTCCTGACCATAATTTGCAGTACTGTATATAGGTACAATCTAGAGAAATCCACCTATTTGTGCCCTTTTGATTTTTAAAAAGTGCAATATAGGAAACTCTAGCCTTTCTTTTAAAAGGCTTCACAATATGAAAGTGGCCCAGGGGTTGGAGCTGGGTTTTGTGGAGCCACGCTGTCAATTGGTTGTGAATGTATTGAAACTTATTTTCCACTGGAAATGCTAAGATGAAAAAGGGGCAACATAACAAAAACTATTATTCTGGAAGTAACTGATGTTGCTTCAGAAAGTACATATTTTTATTTTTTACAAATTCAATAAATGCAAGCCATTTTACTCCTAAATTTCCCCCCTTTTCTTTTTCCATCCCGCAGTTGAACCAACTCTGTGGGTTTATTTCCAAACTTATAGCTAGCTATATTTTTTAATTGTAGGTGGTAAATTTTTCTTCCTTGTTGGGGCTACTAACATGCAGGCAGTGGCTATTAAGTTCCATACTAGTTCTTTGTTTTATTTAGTCATCTAAATAACACAATAGAATTGCTAAAGGGTCCAAAGTTACAACATAGTTGGTTATTAGTGTGATTAATCTGTTACTACTAGGGTTTCATTATTAATGAACAAGTCCACAAACACGCCTCATACCTGCATTTGAGGATTCACATCTCCAACACTTATCTGCACGTCTGTTATGTATTTTACTCAATCTATGATTGCCTGTGTCTTTAAAGGTTTTATCAACTTCTCTTTGGGGTGGAATGTTGGTTCCTATTGGAGACAAACCATCAAGTATTGCTGATAGGTAAGTAATTCCACTTGCTTTCCTTTGAGTTTGCCTATTGTCTGTCTGGCATATCATATAAATTGAAATGATGCATCTCTTGCATCAAGAAGATTATTTTAAGCATTGAATTTAATGGTACTCATTTGCATGGCTTCCAAACCAAGCTATTTGGCAGTTTGCTTTAATGGCAGCATTTCCTGCATCTCAGAAAAGTTTAGCAAAGGATGGCCAAACTAGGTGTGACAGTGGCACCTCTGTATGCTTAGACAGGGATATACCCTGATCATATTGAAAGGGTGGATCTGGAGGTGGGGAGGTGGTTAAGCACAGTTCCTTCTGCCTGCTGTAACACACCTTCTTGTAACCTGCCACTTCACATGTAGTAATGGTTCTCTTTTCCTTATAGATTTTATCTTGGTGGACCAACAAGTGTGCGTGGATTCAGTATGTACAGCATTGGACCACAGAGTGAAGGTTTGAGACATTTTTAGTAGGCTGCATCATTGTCAATAATTTTACCAGGACCCAGAAAATGGGCTGAGAATACTTGATGATGATAGATAGATAGATAGATAGATAGATAGTTGGTCTACCTGATTAGACGGTTTGAGCATATTACACCG
This sequence comes from Lacerta agilis, assembly GCF_009819535.1. Lineage (NCBI taxonomy): Eukaryota > Metazoa > Chordata > Lepidosauria > Squamata > Lacertidae > Lacerta > Lacerta agilis. The sequence goes on along the minus strand of NC_046316.1, from coordinate 3,709,796 downwards.
ATCCTGGCTCAACTGCACTGGCTGCCAGTTAGTTTCCAGACCCAATTCAGAGTGCTGGTTTTGACCTGAAAAACCTTAAGCAGCTCAGGACCGCAATACTTCAAGGGCTGCCTCTCTCCACTTCAACCATGCCATCATTACCTGAGGCCCTACTTCATGTGCCTCCTTTGTGAGAGGTCCGGAGGGTAGCAACATGAGAACGGGCCCTATCTGCGGTGGCTCCCCATATGTGGAATGCTCTCCCTAAGGAGGGTCACCTGGCACCTTCATTACATGTCTTTAGGTGCCAAGCAAAAACATTCCTCTTCAACCAGACCTCGGCCTGTTTAATATTCTATGGCAGAGGTTCCCAAACTTATCTGACCTACCACCCCCTTTTCAGAAAAAAAAAGTTACTCAGCACCCCCCTGGAAATCTACCTCCTTTAAGTGAACAAACAGAAAGATGCATTGAGAAAATTGCGTTCTTTATGTATCTGTATTTCTACCTACGTCCTACAACACAGTAAAGAAAGATGTTGTACTGTAATTAGGCAGGCAAGCTTCCCAGGCCTGAGTGAAGCCGAAAAGGGTTCACCCAAGCCCTGGAAACCCCAACGCCTCCAGCTTGACCCCCAGATCCAGGGGAGGCGTTGTTGCCGTCCCACAGTATTGTTCTGAAAGTTGTTCTGTGATCAATTGCCAGCAAGTGGGACCTTCAGTAAAGTTTTACAGTGTGTAGTGCTTCTATGGACAATTATGGCATAAATGTTGATTTAGCCTAAAGTGATGGAGGATACACCATTCTTATATTGAATAGTGTTCTTGGGATTGCTGATGTAGCAAATATTTTGTGCTGTGTTACTCTTCTAGGGGATTACCTGGGAGGTGAAGCTTACTGGGCTGGAGGTCTGCATTTGTACACTCCTCTCCCTTTTCGGCCTGGCCGGGGAGGATTCGGAGATCTGTTCAGAACACACTTCTTTCTCAACGCTGGCAACCTCTGCAATCTTAATTATGGTAAGAAGCAAATACATTGGAGCCCCCCCCACCCTTTTAAGGCATTTTAACTGTTTATGCAAAATACTGGTTTCTGCTGGAAACTCTGCAGTCTGTACCGAGTAGGACTGAATTACGTTTTTGAAATTGAGTGTTTTAAAATAGTTTACTGCCTTGTACCTGGAACAGAACTTGGGCTACTGGCCATGAAAACATTTGGTTATTGTCTCATTCTCACTGGCTTCCTTTCCATTCCCAGGTGAAGGTCCTAAGGCTCATCTTCGTAAACTAGCAGAGTGCATCCGGTGGTCTTATGGTGCTGGAATAGTTCTCAGACTTGGAAACATTGCTCGATTAGAACTCAATTATTGTATCCCAATGGGAGTACAAAGTGGGGACAGGTATGTTCGGTTATTCTAAATTGCCTTTCCACCTAAAATATGTTTTATATGTTTTAAAAATATATATAAATAAGGTATTTCACAGCTTCAAAACTGTAAAATCCACTATATGATCCTCTCTAATCGCGTACCAACATTAAAAGAGCTGATAGCATGTCCTCTGTTCAAGGCCTAGTGACCTGCAAAGCTATAAGATGAAAAAAACACTAAAGAGCTAAAAAAAAACACCCTAGTGATTCTCTTTTCTCTTCCCTGCCAAGTCATCTAAAACTAGACAGATTTGTTGCTTAATTGCTTCCTGGGAGAGAATGTCACAGAAAAAGCCTTTCTCCTTAAACTTTCTGCAGAAGCAGGATTCAGAGCATGACTTCATCTACCTATCATAAAGAGGCTACACAGGCTGATATGGGGAAAACAGCCATAGAAGGCTTTATAGGTGCATTAGAAACAGCACTTTGAAGTCACACTCATACTAACATCCAGTACAGCTGAGCAACAGTTGGTTTGGTCTTCTTTCTGCACCCTCTCTCAACCTAGTTGTATGCTAATGATGTTAGGGACAGTCTCATGGAACACACTAGAGTAACTTAATTTAGAAGAGAACCAAGACATGAAAGAGATTCATGGTCCTTGTTCTCTGAGAAGGGGTGCAGTTAATATATGAGATGTACACCCTTGTGCAAATTAATTGAAACAAACGATGTAGTTTATTGTACAAAACTCACATATACGTGAACAAAACTCTGCAACGGCCTGTAGGCTATGCAAATAGAGTTTGTTGTTGTCAAAAAAATGTACAAAACTCACACATACATACATTAGTAATGGATATGACCTCCACTATTTTTAAGCAGCATTTGAACATGGTTTGGCATGGAGTCTACTAGTTTCGAACAGTCACTGTTGATTTTCGGATGCCTGTACCATACTTGAATCAGCACCTGAATGAGCTTCTCCATAGTCGTACAGTCTACAGCATGGAGGCGACTTTTGCCTGTAGCCCACAAATTCTCAATGAGATTTACGTCCGGGGAATTCCCTGGCCAATCAAGTACCTGTATTTGCTGCTCTGTCATGAATTTCTTCACCACTTTCGTGTGACAGGGGGCTAGGTCGTGCTGTAATATCCCAGTACTGTCAGGATACCTCTTTTTCAGCTCTGGAATAACTCTTTTTCGTAGAACCTCAATATCAGGCATGGGCAACCTCAGCCCTCCAGATGTTTTGGGACTAAATTCCCATCATCCCTGACCACTGGCCCTGTTAGCTAGGGATCATGGGAGTTGTAGTCCCAAAACATCTGGAGGGCCGAGGTTGCCTGTGCCTGCTCAATATATTGTGGCGAGCGCATCATTCCTTCTCTTGGCTGCAGGCTTCCAACACCATAATGATCAACTGACTTTTTGTGTTTGTTTTGAGTACAGGATTAGGAGTAAGATAGAAAACATGCTTTGTTTCAATTAATTTGCACAAGGGTGTAACTGATAAAAAGCTCTCTTGGCCATAGCTGCCACCAGGGAATCCAGGAGAATTTCTAGATTGCAAATTTCTTCTCAGAAAGTGCATTTTTATCAAGGATGCACAGTTTTGTTGGATTCAGCTTCCAAGTTGAAGCACAGTTCCAGAAACAGAACTACCAATGTGAATTTAGGTGAAAAGAAAAACAAAAATGCAATCTAGTCTCATCAGCATATTTTAGTAGGCTCCTATCGAATTGTCAAGCTTAATGGAGAAGAAAACTTCAGCATGCTCTTATGCATGTTTGTTCAGAAGCAAATTACACTGTTTTAAGTGGGGCTTACTCCCAGGTAAGTGTGCATAGGATCACAGCTGAAATCTATAATCTTTAATTAGTGACGTAAAGCCAAGAAGTGAGACAAATATACTGCTTAAAGGTCAGCAAAATATAGAGCGTTATCGCAAGCTAAAATTGCATTTAAAATGCTTATTACAGTACATTGCATATCATACTAATTATTTTTGTTTTTCCAGAATATGTGATGGAGTTCAGTTTGGAGCTGGAATAAGATTCTTGTAATGTCACAGTCATTTCATAATAGCACTGGGCCAGAATGAGCTCCTGAGTTCAACAGTGGCACAAAGATGTCCCAGAGGATTTTACCAAAATATAATTATGTATGAAGGGTTTACTTCAATAAAGAAACTTGCTTTAAAAAGTCCCATAATTTATGGTGTGATGCATTCTTGATTAAAAAATTTTAAACCAGGGCTTGGAAAACAGCAACCTGTAACTCAGTTTGAGGTCTCACTTTTGCCAAGGGAGACACAAATAAAGCTTGCATTTGGTATGGCTGAAGGTGTTATTAGGGCAGGCCAGTTAACTCGTCCTTTGAGAAGAATGAGTGGAGGAGCAACATAATATATAGTATTACTGTACTTGGGTTTGCATCTGTGATCCTACCTGGAAACAAAGCTCCATTGAGACATTGAATATGTTGCTACGTTTAGATTAAAGGAGTAAAGCGGAAAGAACAAAATTATCTAGGAATGTTATAAAGAGATAAAAATCCAAAATCTAAAGAGTGCAATGATTATATCAAACTTAAAAAATAAGGAAGTCGTGGTGTGGTGGAGGGAAGTCGGGTGTGGTGGTGGGAAGGGATTGGGGCCAGGGAGGATTTATGTTTGTGTAAATAATAGTGTATTTTTGTGTGCTTTTGTTTGGGTAGGATGTACGTTTCTTTTGCTCTTTTTGTATTGAAAAAACCCTCAAGAATTTAAAAGGGGGGGGGGGAGAAAGTGAGGGTTAGGGGTGGCCCACACATGCATTTAATATAACTTGATTCCACACAGTTGAATGTATGAATGGGCTCTATCCAAAAGCACGGTGTTTGAGGCAGCATGAAAAGTTCTGCCCATGGTTATTTTATTTTTATTACTGCTATTCACAAACGTGAAGAAAATGCTGGAGGCTGTTTTTAGGTACAAGTTAAACATGCTTAGGGTTTGGTGTCCATATTGCAAGGGCTTGCTTTGCAGATGTGTGAGCAGAGACGGTTTTTCAGGGCGTATCAAAACATTTCTTGAGGGAAAGGCAACTGTTTAGATGACTAACGGAGCTTCTTCCTGTTCTGCTATTTTAGATCCTGACTTTGCTGCTCAGCAGTCCCTCTTCCATTAAAGAGGAACTAAATGCTGTGGTGTCTCACTCATGTTCACTTGACACAAGCCCTACACTTTCTTCGATGTGGGTGACTTGCAAAGAAAAGCAACAACTAGGCCCAGCCAGGGCTGCTCTTCCCGATGTCCACTGCTTTCAGTTACAGGAGCACCTTTGATTCTCGAAAGGCAGGGAAAGCTCCTCAGTGCATTGTGTCTCATCTTTATACGATGGCAAATGCACTCTTAAGCTTTTAATTATATCCAGTTATATAGTAAGAACATGCTGGGTCAGGCTAATGATCCATCTAGTCCAGCATCCTGTTCTCACAGATGCTAACCAGATATTTGTATTTGTCCAATAATGACGCACAGTATGTGCATTCTTTAATTTTAGCAATAATTGTATAATTCCAGTTTATTAATTTCAGTTTACTGTGACTTTTCTTCTATTCACCACCAGCATTTATTTTCTGTTAAGATGATCCTGAGGCCCGGGCAGTGTGTCCCAATGTCCCATTCAGGCAGCCCAGAACGGCTAACACATGGTACTAGCAGTGATGGAGATGGGAGGTGATGACGATTGGGAAGGAGAATCTTCTAAAGCTTGACCAGGAAGGAAGCAGTGCAAGGAAGGCAATACGCAGGTTTCCTCTTTGCAAGATGACCACTGGTATTAGAGTCACAAGCAATATACCTGGCATGAGTAGGTGGAGAAAAATGCATTGCTCACCACTGGTGAAGTAACAGGTGCTGTCCCATAGGTGCCCATGGCACACACATGCAACTGCGTTCCACACAAAACTCTAAATCCCATTTCCCCTACCAGCTTGGAAATGAGCCTCATTTTCCTAGCAATAAGACTGGCGATATCCCAGTCACTTCCTTGTCATAAGAAATTTGGATAACTACATTTGTTGCATTCTAACGGATGAGCTAGAAAGCCCTCAGAACTGAGAAGAGATTTTCCTTGTTCTGTTCACTTTATCTACATCTTTGGCAAAGGCAAGAAACACTACGTGGATAAGCATGCAGCTTCATGGCGATCGTAGAGCTAGAAGGGATCCCAAGGGTCATCTAGTCCAACCCCCTGACCACCACTAACCACGACTGATGGCCATCCAACCTCTGCTTAAAAACCTCCACAGAATCACACACACACACACATAATGTGTCACTGCTACATATTATGAAATAATATCTTGCATGGGTCATACCATTACCAAAAGGTGTGGGGAAAGGGTGATGGGAACACTTGTAGAGGCCTCACTAGAAGGTGTTCCAATACACACACACACCCCCCCTCCCAGATAAGTGACTAGAGCAGTGTTTTTCAACCACTGTTCCATGGCACACTAGTGTGCCGCGAGATGTTGCCTGGTGTGCCGTGGGAAAAATTGTGTTTATTTGATTCCTATTCAAGAGAATTACTTTATATATAGTCAATATAGGCACAGAGTTAATTTTTTTAACATTTTCTAATGGTGGTGTGCCTTGTGATTTTTTTCATAAAACAAGTGTGCCCTTGCCCAAAAAAGGTTGAAAAGCACTGGACTAGAGGACATCTGAAGGCAGCCCTGAATAGGGAAGTTTTTAAATGTTTTATTACATTTTTATATTTGTTGGAAGCCGCCCAGAGTGCCTGGGGCATCCCAGTCCGATGAAAGGGGTGACAACAAGAACAGGATGTTCCTATTTTCATGGGCCAAATCCTGCTTGCCTCCTTAATAGTTTTGCCACTGCGGAAGAAGATAAACGTGTGCAAGCAAGGGAAGTCCAGCATTGCTTTTGCACGGCGCTCGCTCAGTCTCTGAACTCTTTCCCTTCCCCCTTCTCATGGCAGAATGGCACTCTGCACATGCCCAGAAGAACCACCGACCTGGGTTCAGTTTTTAAAGAAAGCGAGCAAGGCACATGCTCAGAGGCACTACCCCCCCCCCCGGTTATTCTTTGTTAAGGCGTTTGTTTCCCCTCGGAGGAGGGAAGCCTTCGCTCCTCCAGGCTATTGAGCCGAAGGTGCCCGCGAAAGAGAAGCCTCGTCCCCTCGCCCTTCAAGCCGCTCCTTTCGGTTCGCCCCCTCCTGCACCCGGACCCGCCCCCTCGGCCTTCCCACGCCATCGGCGGGCGCTGCGCGGAGCTGCAGCCGGCAAGCGGCTCTCTCTGGGGCAGACCCTCCGTCCCGAGCGAGCGAGCGGGGATGCGCCCTTGCGCGCGCGCGCCCTGCCTCCCGTCGCGTTGCGCTTCTCCGCGCCGGTGCGCCTGAGGGCGGGCTGCGTGTCTCCCGGCTGCCGGCGCCGCTGCGGGCCTCTCGGCAGCCCTCGCCCCTTCGCAGCAGCAGGTAGCAACCGGGGCGCTTCCCGGCCGCCAGGAGCGCACGGGCACAGGAAAGCCGCCGCCGACCGACGCCGACGCCTCCTCCCTCTCCGGCGCGCCCATGTCCTCGACGCCGGTGCGCTCGCCCACCCTGCGGCCGCACAGGATGAAGAAGGACGAGTCCTTCCTGGGCAAGCTCGGCGGGACGCTGGCCAGGAAGAAGAAAGCCCGAGAGGGTGAGCGGGGGCTCCGGGGAGAGGAGGAGGGCGCACGGCGGAGAGGGCAGAGCCGGGGGGCCCGGGCTCTGGGCGCGAGGGAGACGCCCGCCCCATTCCTGGGGGCGCCCGGAGGACGGGTTTCCGTGTGGGATGGAGGGGGGGGGGGACACTGGCGTAGCCCTCGCTCGTGGCTGCCCTAGAAGGAATCCTGTCCTCCAGCAAGCGGGCACAGGATCGCAGCTCGGAATGCAAAGCTCCCAGCCCGCCCCGCCGCCCTCTGATTATTTCCAGTTGTCTGGAAACTTTCCTCGCGGCGCTGCTCGGTTTCTCGTGGAGGTAGCCAAGGACAATGAAACGAGAAGGGGGCTGGAGGAAAAGTTTCCCAGGAGTTGTCTCCTGTCTCCTGTAAGAGGAGTGAGGCAGCTTCCGCGTGGTGATGCGCTGGGTAGATTTGTGCCAAATGACCGTGCCAGCTAGCGCAACGGGCTACACTTGAAAGAGCAGCTCAGATCTCACTTGTGCTGCAAACGGGTAGCTCTGTTTGTAAACCCCCTATATCAGTGTTTTTCAACCTTTTTTAGGCAAAGGCACACTTGTTTCATGAAAAAAATCACGAGGCACACCACCATTAGAAAATGTTAAAAAAAAATAACTCTGTGCCTATATTGACTATATATAAAGTAATTTTTCAATTTTTCCCACGGCACACCAGGCAACATCTCGCGGCACACTAGTGTGCCGCAGAACAGTAGTTGAAAAACACTGCCCTATATCTCCCTGCCTCAGCTCCAGCCTCTCTGCAGTTTGGGAATAATGGTGCCGTTCTACCACACACGCTTGTTGTAAAGGTGATCAAGAAATGATACTATCGGTGATTTGCGAGGAGTCAGACAGGTCTCCACTCTTCTTTGTAGGGCTTCCATGTCTTTGATAGCTGCACTGCAGGCAGAAATGGCAGGGGAAGCTTTTCCTGCCATGGTATCATAGAATCAGAGTTGGGAGGGACCCCTAGGGTCATCTAGTCCAACCCCCTGCAATGCCCGAATCTCAACACGTGGTCCCCCGTCCAGTGAAAAACTTCACCACTAGTTTTTTTTATTGTTACTGCTAAAGGCACAGATGGAAGCACGTTCAGGGAAAGGAATGTGGCAACTTGGTGCATCAAATATAGGTCATGATTAGTGTAGTTCAGGGGTCCCCAAACTAAGGCCTGGGGGCCGGATGTGCCCAATCGCCTTCTAAATGTGGCCCGCGGACGGTCCAGGAATCAGCGTGTTTTTACATGAGTAGAATGTGTCCTTTTATTTAAAATGCATCTCTGGGTTATTTGTGGGGCCTGCCTGGTGTTTTTACATGAGTAGAATGTGTGCTTTTATTTAAAATGCAACTCTGGGGTATTTGTGGGGCATAGGAATTCGTTCATATTTTTTTTCAAAATATAGTCTGGCCCCCCACGAGGTCTGAGGGATAGTGGACCGGCCCATGCCTGGAAAAGTTTGCTGACCCCTGGTGTAGAGACACAACTTATCAATGTATGCAAGAGTATGATAAGAGTATACTTATCAAAGTATGCAGACTCACACACATATGGTGTGAGGGCCTGAAATAAAAGGGGGGGAGGGTTCTTACCCTCTCTTTAGAGACAAGGGAAGTACAGTATTGAACAAGCCATTCTTTGAAATCCTTACACAAGTAAATCAGAGTCCTTTGACTAATTTCACATTGTAGCCGAGACATATTTAAATGGATGTATTTCTTAACCACCCCAGAAACAAATTGGAACAAGTGCTCAATAAACAGCAAATATGATTTAACCTCTGCACAGACTTTGTGCAAACAAATGGGGATGGATGCTCAACAAACTGCTTGTCCGAAGGAGTCCTTGCTGGAGGAGGATGCGGCGTTGCACAACTATAGCTCTTCTCACCTTTGGACATCCCTGAGGGCCACAGATTTCCTATCCCCGAGATAAATCTCTTTGCATCTTACTACCACCTGAGGGGGGTGGGTGGGTGGGGGGAGGGGAGGTTAAGCATGGGTGGAAAAGTTGCTTGTCCAAAAGACACCCTTGAGCTAAACCCAACTCCACAAAAATTGCTCTACTCTGTCTTGAAATGTGGTTCATTGCACACCAGAAACTGAATGCTAATTCACCATTGTATAGGCTAGTGGTATTTTCTCTCCCTCTCTCCCGCTCCAGGTTATTTATATGCAACATTTTTCACAAGTAAATCTGTTCTCAAAGCAGTTCACCGGGGGGGGGGGCATTGGGTGTCTTTTAGGGCACATTCCCCATTCATACTGGGCCAACAGATCTGATAAGTGTCTTGCAGACAGAAGGTCGCAGGTTCAGTCCTTGGTGTACTGGGAGAGACTCCTGCCTGAAACTCTGGAGGACTCCTGTTGGTCAGCAGGTAGACCGTCCTGAGTTAGAAGGAGCAACTTGCTTTGTTGGAAGCTGCCCAGAGTGGCTGAGGCAACCCCATGGGTAGGGAACAAATTATTAATAAATTTCCAAGTCATAAGTTGAGTTTGTTGTTGTGAACGTTATGCAGGGTTTAGAAAAAATGTTGCCATGAACACATGAGGACTAAGCTGCAGTCAAGTGGCAGGAAATCCAGCAGTCACTTCCTTCAGTTGTGTCTGTTTTGATTTCTAAGCTGATCAAAAATGTTCTTGGCTTTGATGTAAAAGATTGGGGAAATGTTACCAGCATTCTTGTGAATGGCTATTAAAACAACTCATCTCAAATGAACTTAACAGTGGAGCACTTAGGTCCTATTTAAATGTAATGCCTTGTAAGAAAACTCCTCTGTTTCCTGAACTTCCTTGCCTATACCTACAGTGTTGGCGTGCCAGGGAGTGTGTGCCAGGGGAGCGTGGCACCAGCACGTGACCTTTGCAAGTAGAACAGTTGAACTTTAAGCATGGAACCAGTTTCATGGCATTGCACCAAATGCTGCCCAAGTTGGCATCTGAATTAGGATATTTACTTGGAAAAATTATGCAGAATTTCCAGGGACTTGTTTAGGATTGCAGCCGGATGGAGCCTGGACCTTAAACATGTTCGCTTGGAAATTAAGTCCCACTGAGTGCAGGAGGACTTACTCCATTGTAAGCATGCTGAGAACTGTAGTTTTCGTTGCCTCGTTAGGATAGTTCTCAATTTCAAGAAGATAAATACAAGCGCGTAGCTTCCAAATGTGGATCAAAGGAAGTTGCTTCCCTCCCCCCTCCCTTTCCTGCCGGACTTCCTAGCTTGCCACATTTCCTTTCATTATTAACATTTTAAAAATGCAAAGGTTTGCAGCTGTTTTCTCGAGATCATCTGTTCCCAAGCTGTAAAATGATGTGCATGGAGCTGGGGCGTAACTTGATCCAGTGCTTGCCAGCAGTGATGGAATGACCCCACTCAAGGTTGTTGTTGTTGTTGTTGTTGTTCAGTCGTTCAGTCGTGTCCAACTCTTCGTGACCCCATGGACCAGAGCACGCCAGGCACCCCTATCCTCTACTGCCTCCCGCAGTTTGGCCAAACTCATGTTAGTCGCTTCGAGAACACTGTCCAACCATCTCATCCTCTGTCGTCCCCTTCTCCTTGTGCCCTCCATCTTTCCCAACATCAGGGTCTTTTCTAGGGAGTCTTCTCTTCTGATGAGTTGGCCAAAGTACTGGAGCCTCAACTTCAGGATCTGTCCTTCCAGTGAGCACTCAGGGCTGATTTCTTTAAGGATGGATAAGTTTGATCTTCTTGCAGTCCATGGGACTCTCAAGAGTCTCCCCCAGCATCATAATTCAAAAGCATCAATTCTTTGGCGATCAGTCTTCTTTATGGTCCAATGGCTCAAGGTTATTGGCCATTAATCTGTTGTTCAGTTTCCCATACAGGCCAATGCTGGTGAGTCAGTTGGGCCTTTGTCCTCTTTCTGGTGCCCTGGCCTAGGCCATAGAAAGGTGCCAGCGGAGGGTAGGGGCATCTTGCTGCCTCTGCTTTGTGAGTGACTGTATGAACGCAATGGGCCTCATACACGTTTGCAGAGGAATTACTGGTCCTCATTGGGAAGGTGGCAAATTGACCAGAGCAGATACACACAAGATTCTTTAATGTTTGTTTCTTGGGACCCACTGACTCAGGCTTGCGGGATCTACCGGTACTTTGTCTTTTATTTGAAAGAACCTTATGATCCGCCAATAAGAGCCAGGTGTGGAAGATAAACAATCCGAATTAAAGAGCTGTGTGTGTTTGAGCAGCTGCTGATCAGAGGAACGGAGCTGGGTCCACAGTCCTTCTTCCCACAAATCAGTTCCTTGTCTTGTCTTTGTTTCAGTTGATTAATTTCCATTTGGGATTCATTTTCTTGTTGCCATTGTCAAACAATTGGGAGCCAGAAATCTTTACCTATTTACTGTGCGTTAGCCAGAGATCTCCCAGGAGATCCCGATCTATGGGCTGCCCACTCTTGCACTAACTGTTCTCCCATGTATTACTGTGGTGTCCATGCGCATGCTTTTAAAATTATTGTGCCACGACCATCCTGGTATCGGTGGAACCCTTTGCCCGCCCCTTCTTGTCTTCATAGAAGATCTTCCCTGATCTTTCCCTTCCAGAGAGACCCACGGCTTCACACTTTACGTTGCCTACCTTAAATGTGTCAGCCAGACCTCTTGCTTGTAGAGTAAGGGTTTGTGTGAAACAGTCTAATTTGAAAGCTGAATGGAACAACAGGTGAACGTTGTATTATTTATGTGAAGGTCCTTCTTGGGTTGTAAAAGTTTGCCTTGTAACCGAGCACGCACAATCCATAATGCTGGATCCTGCTTCCTGTGAATTTATTGCTGCACTCGGCAACCGCCAAGTGCGCTGGGTTCTGCTGAGTCTGGCTGTTGCTTTGCCAGGTTGTGTTATGAGCGCAGCTTTTTGGCTAGAGGAATCTTCTCAGCTGAATTGATGCCTCTTCTTTAATTAGCTGGGAACAAAGTGGACCGCCTTAGTAAGTGGCATTGTGCTTTTCAATTTTCTTTTGATAGGAGTAGCTTTACCAACGAGGCTTAATTTGGGTTTAGGCTGTTGAAGTTGTTAAGCGGGGGAACACAAGGGATGGCAAAAAGAGGAGGGTTTGCAACGGGTGCTTGTGAACAAAAGCAACTGCAAGCGTTGTTGTGCTTGGATGCTGTTGCTGTTGCTACATTTCTGTCCCACCTTTCTTCCAAGGAGCTCAAGGGGACACCCATAGCTTATGTGTGTGGTGTAGTGGTTAAGAGCGGTAGACTTGTAATCTGGGGAACCGGGTTCGTGTCTCCGCTCCTCCACATGCAGCTGCTGGGTGACCTTGGGCTAGTCACACTTCTCTGAAGTCTCTTAGCCCCACTCACCTCACAGAGGGTTTGTTGTGGGGGAGGAAGGGAAAAGGAGATTGTTATCCACTTTGAGACTCCTTCGGGTAGTGAGAAGGCGAGATATCAAATCCAAAAACAACCTCCTCCTCCTCCTCCTTCATTTTATCTTCACAACAGCCTGTGAGATAGGATAGACCGATGGAGACAATGTCTGGCCTGATGTCACCCATTGGACTTCATGGCTGAGTGGGGAGTTGTGTCCTGCTCTCCCACGTCCTGGTCCAGCACTAACCACTATACCTGAGATTGAGAACTATGGGGTCAAATGAAAACCAATAACCATGGACAGTATTTAGTTTGAAATACAGCACTGAGGCATCTTCCATTTTCAGACTTAGCAAATCCCTTGGTCTTCTCGGCATTGCAAGCTTTTGCGTAAGCGTAGCAGATAGAATGCTAGACTTGGACCGGGAAACCTTGATTCAAATCCTTGATTAGCTATGAAGTGTATATGGTGACCTTGGGCCAGTCACCAAATTTCTACCATATTGACCTCGTTGGCTGTTATGAGGATAAATTAGAATAACCTTACAAGGATATTACCCATTGTAATTCCCAACTGCGGGAGGCAGTGAAAGATAGGCATGCCTGGCGTGCTCTGGTCCATGGGGTCACGAAGAGTCGGACACGACTGAACAACAACAATCCCCAACCATTAATGACAAAATTAGCAGGGGTAGTTTAAGCTGTATACTGAGAGTTTCTTTCCACTGGACACAAAGATGTGCTTTATTTTGTGTGTGTGTGTGTGTGTGTGTGTGTGTGTGTGTGTATGAGAAAGGAAGCATTTTGTCTGTGGTTTCACTGAGATAATTTTCTCCCTTCTTTCTTTTTATTTTAGCCACATAGTGGAAAATTCCGCAGAAGTTCCTTGGCTATAAAACACACACACACCCCATATGTTAAACTTCCACTATACTAAAGTGTGTATGTTGTGGGAGAAGGCTAATACAGTACTTCAAATGCATTTTGAAATTCCATTGTCCTCTGTCTTAATGCAAGATTGGGATTGGGATTAGAAAGGTGTGGTTCAAATGTGGGCACACAGTTAGGAGACCTTTGGGGTAAACACCTGCCTTTTACAAGTTACAATTTGAAGACTTAAACTACGAAACCCAAAGCATAGAAAGAGACTTTCAGAAGCTTAGAGAGAAACTTTCAGAAGCTGGTTTAGGCAGTCGTTCTGTGGTTTCCCCTTGTTATAGTAGAATAGTGGAGAATCAGTAAATATTCTGCAAGAGACTGAACCTGGGAGCTATCCTATGTCTCACATCGCTTAAAAACCCAATTCAGTAGAATTGGAGGAAGCCATTAAGTAATGCATGTTTGCTCATAATTAAGTCACATTGTGTTCAGTGAGGCTTCTTCCCAGGAAGTGTGTTTAGGACTGCACCCATCAAATGATGGTTTGCTCCACATACAAGTGAAACTCGAAAAATTAGAATATTGTGGAAAAGTCCATTTATATAAGCAATTGTTTTCATTAGCTGCTGGAGTTTAATATATGAGATAGACTCATGACATGCAAAGCGAGATATGTCAAGCCTTTGCTTGTTATAATTGTGATGGTTATGGCTCACAGTTGATGAAAACCCCAAAGTTGAAATTGTTACGTTGGGATTCTCATCAGCTATACGCCATAATCATCATAATTATAACAAACAAAGGCTTGACATATCTCGCTTTGCATGTCATATGAGTCTATCTCATATTAGTTTCACCTTTTAAGTTGAATTACTGAAAGAAACGAACCTTTCCACGATATTCTAATTTTTCAAGTTTCACCTGTAAGTATAGGGAGTTTTTCAAGTGCAGGGAAAGGGGGATTGGGATGCTGTGAAGTCAAGGCTTGCTTCTGCTCATGTGTTTCTGAATAGACTGGTTGTGTGTACTGTACTTCTTCCTGGCTGTTCTGTTGGGATACAACTTTCACCCTTTTGCTAAACCCTCAACTTCATCGTCTGTTCACTTTGTCTGGAAATAACGTCTAAGCTTAACTGGGCAGACCGTTGCTGTTTTGCCTGAAATAATTTTCAAACTGCTCTGCTGCATTTGGAGAATGTACTGCAGTGATAATTTGCTCAGAAACTGTCCTGCCAAGAAAGGAACTTGGAAAGTGTAAGAAAGTAACAGGAGTTGTGTGTGTGTGTGTGTGTGTGTGTGTGTGTGTGTGTGTATAGCTCTCTTATTTTATCCCAGGCTCAGTGAGACTTATTTCCTACATAAGTCCATTAAATTCCTACTAATGCCATTCAGACATTTGGGGATCTTGAGGAAAGAGTGCCAAAAATTAAATAACCCGGTTTACTAACTAGGGGAGTCTGTGTTTCGCTGGTCTTTTCTTGGTCTTAGCTGTAAAGCTGTGCCTTCCCAGGTAACTAGCATAGCATAGCAAAACCCATGGTGCAATGCCATTGCTTTGTTTTCCAGCTGCTGTAACCTGGTGAGCATCTGTGGTGGCCAAACCGTGGCTCAGCAAGGCTGTTGGATTTGGACACAATGCCAAGGCATTGTTAGAAAACAAGTCATGGCTCATAAGCCAACAGCAAACCATGGCTGAACATTGTGCTTTGCTGCCAGAAAGCAAGCCATGGTTAGCCTTTTGGATGGGTTCAGACATTCAGATAAATTATACTTTGGGGCCATTCCATGAAAAACGAGCCTGATGAGAATGCTAGATGAGCGCTGGACTTTGGTGAGGAAGATTCCAAACGTGCAGTCTAACCATTTTTTTTTAAAGCTAAAGACAAAATAAGTTTAGTTTTATGGGCCTTCTTTTCAAAAGTCCACCCACGTAGTCTTCACAGAAGTGTTCAAGTTAAAAGTTTTCTGATGGTTGTCCCACCCGTGACAGCATTTTTTCCTTAATTTTGTATCGTTAAATTTCTTAAACTTAATTTCTGATTGCATAGTTGTAACCAATAAACATTCATTTAAACAGATATGCTGAGTTTATCATTGATTCACCTCCCAACTCACAGAGTTTTTCCGTAAATCAAACTTATCTCAAGCTCCATGTCCTTTTTTTTGTCCCACCCGTGACAATACTTTAACATTTATGGTAATAAAATTGTCAAAAACATCCATAAAAATAATAAAAAATTAGTAAAATGTTCAGTATCTTATTAAGAACATAGTTTAAATTTGGGTTGTTAGTTTTTATGTATATTTACATTGTTACACATGTGTGAATACCAAAAAACTTGGTCCAAGTTTCCCACCCGTGACAATGGAATGGATCTTTCAGCCGTGGCTTCTCATATGTGCAACCCAGGCCATTATTCCCTAAATTGCCAGGCCTAGCTGGTTGCAGCTTGCTGGGGGGAAATGCACATAAACAGGAGAAGGGTGGAGCATGTGTGGTTTTTTGGTTTTTTTTTGTATTTTATCATCTTCTGCCTAGCCTTCCTGCACAGTCACTTGTGTTCCCCAAACTGTGCCCATCCTTCAGATTCTTAACAATTACCCAAGTTCTTGCAAGTAATGCATTGCAGTTGGCCTTCTGCAAACTGAAGCAGGGGTGGAATCAGCTTTTGTCCTTTCTCCCTGACCTCGGAGTGACCATCTTTTTTGGCAGTGAGTTCTGTGGTCCTGTAATGATTTATTTCTCCTCCTTCCTTTTTGCTTGGGAAGACTTTTAAGCCGTTGCAATGTAGATATGTGTTCCTTTGCATCACAGGTAGACAAAGATGTTCTGTTGGAAACATGGGGATTTTCCAGGTTGAATGGGAACTCTTCAGTTCCTTTCTGTTGCTGATTTTCTGCTTGATGAACTGGTGAACTTGATCAAAACAGCTTATTTATAAGAGCCACCAGCTATAATCCTTGGGGAGAACTAATCCTATCATATGCCCAGCTTCTTGGGAATATAAAAGAACAGGGAGCTGAGGTTGCTTAATTTGATAAAACGAGGCTGAATGCGCTTTGGGTTGTTGTGCTGGTGTCATGGAGGAACAGTTTGCTCATCATTGGCTCTTAAACAGCTCCCCCCACCCCCCAATGTGTTTTGGAGGTTATGAAATGAAAATGAAAATGGGCAAAGTCATATGATCACTTTGTGGAGTTTTGATCTGTGGTAGTTTGTTCACAAATGGAATTCAGCTCTTCATACTTCAGTCATGAGCCAATGGATTTATAAGTCTGAACGATGGTAATTGTTACCACCAACGTCCGCGGCAGTTTACAGAGTGACACCGCCACATGAAAGGGCTCTGCCCCGAGGAGCTTACAGACTAGTAGATTTTGCCTGAGGGTTAGGCAAAGGGGGAAATAAAGCAGCACAGGTAATAAGGGAGGGAGGGATATGAGAAAGTGCTGTTGTATCAATCCAAGCCTTATTGCAGGTGGCGGATAGGGATTAAGATGGCCGTGCCAAGGGCCTCATGGGAAAAGGGGGTTTGCTATTGCCAAAATGGTGCCCTCCAGCTGCGGCTGGACTCCAACTCTCAGCCATTGCAGGCAGCATGGACAAGAATGTTAGGATAATAGTCTGTCAACGTTTGGAGGGCACCAGGCTCCTTGATGTAGCCGTTCCTCCCTCCACCCACAGATATTTATTAAAGTTTTCACAATCCAATAAAAATACTGTATTTTTCTCTCCATAGGGCGCACAGGACCATAGGGCGCACCTCGTTTTTAGAGGAGGAAACAAGGGGGGGGGAAATATTTTTCTGGTTTTCCTCTTCTAAAAGCCCTGTTTTTTTGAGGACCAGCTAAACGTTTTGCAGCTTTTTTGCAAAGGGAGAAACCCTGTTGTTGTTTTTTTGAGGACCAGCTAAAAGTTTCGCAGCTTTTTTTGCAAAGGGGGAAAAGCAAACCTCCTTTTGCAAAGGGGGAAAAGCAAAGAGGAAAAGCCCCATTTTTATGGGGTTCAACTCACATTTCTGCAGCTTCTAAAGGAAAGGGAGCCTTTTCTACAGTTTCCAGACAGATAATCTAATCAGCCAGTCACATGTTGCTGGGGAAACAAACAACCTCCCTCTGCAGCACATTCAACAATGGAGGCCTGGGCAAGAGGGTGGGGCTGAAAGGGAGCCGGGACTCTTATCTCTCTCCCGATTTCTTGCTGATCAGCTGCTGAGCGGGGTCCTTTCAACACTCCCTTTTCTCTTTGTAAAATAAAAAGCATGATCCTCTTTTGGCCCCTGGGCAATTCAGCTCCAGGGACCACCATTCGCTCCATAAGACGCACAGATATTTCCCCTTACTTTTTAGGAGGAAAAAAGTGTGTCTTATGGAGCGAAAAATATGGTAGTTTCCAGAACAAATAGAATTAGGAAGAGAGGAGAGTTAGAACAAGAAAAGAAAGGGGGAAAGAAAGGAGGAGGAGGAGAAAGGAACAGAGAAACAAGAAACATAAAAAATAACACCAGTAATAATAGTAATAATCATCATAATAAAACACAAAGTTATATGTATATAGCCCTCTGTCATCATTATGCCTTGACCCTCAATCCACATACAAAGAAGTGCGTCTTCCCAGTAGCTCTTCCTGGAGAGAGTAGCGGTTCTTGGAGGGAGATCCATCTCATTCACTCCGTGACCTCAAAGCGCTTTGGAAACAATGGCCAGCCAATTTGGAGACAGACGGAAAGGTACAAAGAAGCTCAGAAACTGCACTGGGTGTCACTCATGTACCCAAATTGCAGAGTCTCTCCAGGATGGAAGTGGTACCTGTTTCCATTCTACAAATGGAGAAAAAATGAGGCAAAGGTTGTCAGTCGATTGGATTTACTGTTTGTAAAAAAAAACTCAATTCTTCTGGTTACCTGCATGGAGTAAAAATCTCCAGGTGACCAGACTGGGAAGCTTTTGAACACAGGAGATGAGCTGGTCCTTGCTTTCCTCTCATGTCTCCTGTCTGCCAGAAATGACTGACACATGCCAGCAGGTGGGCTGGAAGAGAACCCAACAGAGGACTGGTTGCTTTGAGGGACCTCTTTGAAAGACTGTCTTTCGGAGCAGGCTTTGACACGGCCAGGAAGTTCATTCACTACTGCAACTCTCCAAGAGTCCCGCAACTCTCCTTTATGCTCTCCTATAAAGCCGGGCAAGTGCACCATTGTGGCTTCACTTCGGGGGAAGATACTGTGTCCTCTGTCCCATAATTAGCCGCTCTATTCAACATCATCATGACAGCTGCTGTTTTCCAATACTGTGAGGTTCAGACCTTGGATCAGAAATAACTGCAGCTAAAATTAAATAG
This sequence comes from Lacerta agilis, assembly GCF_009819535.1. NCBI lineage: Eukaryota > Metazoa > Chordata > Lepidosauria > Squamata > Lacertidae > Lacerta > Lacerta agilis. The sequence goes on along the minus strand of NC_046316.1, from coordinate 3,691,168 downwards.
CAGTTATCACCCGGCTTCCTCTTCCAAGCAGCCAGGCTGCAGATCGCCATTAAGAAGAAACTCGATTGTTAGGATTTAGAAAGCAGGATATGGAAAAAAGGCAACACGTGGACCAAATAATGTAGGGCGAAATATTTCTTTATAATGTCAAATAATATGCAGCGAAATTTCTAATAATATGCAGCGAAGACAGCGTTCCGGATAAGTACACTGTTTCGGTGTAATCTTCTTCATTTCATAACTATAAAGAATAACAAAACAGAATATATACATCAAATCAGTCATATAAAGGATAGTGCTCAGCATCAACAAGAGTCCAAAATAATATTCAGAAAAATAAAAATATAGTTAGAAAAAAATAAAATAAAAAAAATATTATATTGTTAAGAGAAATAAAAATATCATACCTTAATATACATGCTCCTTACGTAGAGTAGTGGTCATAGCCGTATGTAACCCCTACTACCTGACATGAAAAGCACAGAACCTAATATACACAAAATCAACCACAGGCTGATTTTCTAGTCAAATTATAGAGCAGAAAGACATTTAAAGAGACAGACCTCACAATTACACAAATTAAATAAAACAAATCAGATCTAATTCTGAGTTCAGCCCTTGTGGATGAAGAGTCTTGGAACAAAAAAATAAACTGTGATTCTTTTTGTCTAAGTCGTTTCACATAATCACACCTGGTATTAACATTCCTCTTATTCACCCACAAAAGTGTGAACAGCAAGTCTGGATCTGAATGATTATGAGATAAATAGTGTTCCACCAGGGGTGCTTCTAACACTGCATTTCTAATCCGGGAACGGTGCGTGTGCTCACTGACCGAATGGTTGATCCTATGTAAGTTTGCAACACAGGGGTATCTTTTTTTCATTTTTAGGATTTAGAAAGCGGCTGCAGCGAACTTCAGGGGGCTGCTGGCTTTGAACTTAGGGGTTTTTCGTCTGCTGCAGACAGGGAAATTGCAACTTGTCTAAGAGTGTCTTGTAAGGTGTGATTAAAAAGGGGGAGGGGTCAAAAGCAAGTTTTAAACGTAGAATGGTAGAGTTGGAAGGGACCCTGAGGATCATCTAGTCCAACCCCCTGCAATGCAGGAATTTATCGTTATAGACTTATAGTGGTTTTCTTTGCCACTATGTTTTAATGTATTTTTAATCTCCTGTTGGAAGCTGCCCAGAGTGGCTGGGGAAACTCAGCCAGATGGGCGGGGTATAAGTAATAAATTATTATTATTATTATTATTATTATTATTATTATTATTATTATTATTATTATTATTATTATTATCATCCCATATGGGGATTGAACCTGCAACCTTGGGGTTATCAGCAGCACACTGTAGCCAACTGAGCTGTCCAGTCTCTTCACATGGTCTCATATTAACAGTATCTGAGAGCTAATTTGTGTGTAGCCATCCCTGTGGATTCTTACTGAGCTGTTAGGTTAACATAGAGAGGAAGGAACCATGACAGCTGTCCCATGACTGTCATTCCTTTATCCATCTGTTATTGGAGCCTGGTGAGGCGGTGACGGCAAATAATGTTATTATCTATACATTTTAAAAATAAAAAAAATATTGCCCTTCAGTGTAAATATTTCCAGGGCAGCGTACAATGTTAAAACTATTTAAAACCAGGGTGGATAAAAATCAATGATTTTTTTAAAAAAATCAAAAAATCGGATTTTTTAAAATTTAAATCGGATTTTTTAAAATAAAATGCTTTTTGGTGAAAATATATTACCATCCAAAGGTTATTCAATCATGAAATAAAGTTTAGTTTTTTAATTATGTAGAATAAGGCTGTATATGTTTAATTTTTTTGGTAAATAAATTCCATTAATCCATTCACAATGTCATTTATGCTCTTCCAGAGGTTTTTGTATGATTATTGGGCAGTTTCTCTGCCTACAAGATATTATCACAGATGCTTGGTTTACTTTTGCAGTTCTCAAAACTGAATTTGACTCAGCAGAGATCACAAGGCTCTTCTTCACAGCAAAAATGTTATAACATGAACAGAGTTGAGAAAAAGACCTTAATCCTATTGTTCTACAAACCTATGAATACAGAATCAACCCCTTCAGTGTTAAGTTTCAAGAAGTTCAGTGAATAGAATAGAAACAATATTTTTCTGATGGTTTGGAGTGGAATGGATCTAATAAATCTATTTAAATTGCTATTATTAAGGTAATGATTATTTTTCTCCTTCCTAAGTACAACAGAAAAGTTGTCCAAATATGAATGATTAACCTATTAAACTGGGGATTAAAAAAAACTAATATGAAAAGTTGTTGTTCTAAAAATCTTCATCTACTTGCACATTAAAGTTATACCAGCAAGAATTAGTCTTTATGTAGAAAACTGTGATTTAAATCAAGCCTTACTGACTAGTGATTTAAATCGTGATTTAAATCAGTTTGATTTAAATCAAATCCACCCTGGTGCTATACCAGCGGGTGCTGAACCTCCTCCTTCCGCTGGGGGACACCTGGGGGCAGAGAGTAGGTTGGTGCCCTTGCGTGGTGTAATAGAGGGTTGGACTAGGACCTGGCAGACCAGGGTTCAAATCCCCACATGGCCCAAATCCCTAAAATGTATTTTATATAATCAACATTTTATTTTTATTTCTATTCTTTATATTTCGTATTGTTTTATTGCTATGGCCGGTGGCTGATGGAAATAAAGATTCATTCATTCATTCATTCCCCAGATGGCTCCTGGGTGACCTTGGGGGCCACTGTCTCTCAGCCTAACCTACCTCACAGGGTTGTTGTTGGGATTGAAGGAGAAGGGGTGGGCGTTGTACACCACCTTGAGCTCCTCGGAGGAAAAAAGCGAGAGATAAATGCAGTGAACGAACGAACGAATGAATAAAAAGTTGGTTTCTCCTACAGCAAATGGTTGATATCTCAGTGAATATGGGTGGGGGAATAAAGGGGTTGCTATGGCTGGGGGAGGGACGCGGGTGGCGCTGTGGGTTAAACCACAGAGCCTAGGGCTTGCTGATCAGAAGTTCGGCGGTTCGAATCCCTGCATTGGGGTGAGCCCCCGTTGCTCGGTCCCTGCTCCTGCCCACCTAGCAGTTCGAAAGCATGTCAAGTGCAAGTAGATAAATAGGTACCACTCCGGCGGGAAGGTAAACGGCGTTTCCGTGCGCTGCTCTGGTTCGCCAGAAGCGGCTTAGTCATGCTGGCCACATGACCTGGAAACTGTCTGCGGACAAATGCCGGCTCCCTCGGCCTGTAAAGCGAGATGAGCGCCGCAACCCCAGAGTCGGACACGACTGGACCTGATGGTCAGGGGTCCCTTTACCTTTACGGCTGGGGGACGACGATGACTCTTGTTGTAAAAGCACAGCCTCCTCTCAGTTTTTTCGCGCCCTGGGCAGCCTCCACACCCGGAAATCCCACGGAGGTGAAAGTGTGATGTGGGGCAGTTGCAGAGGTGCTCTTGCACCCCAGAGGTCTTTGCAACGCTCAAGAGCCAGGCATAATGACAGACTTACCAGGCGGGCTCACAAACCAGCAGCAAGAGGAGAAGGGCCTCCGTTGAGGCTCGGAGAAAGAGGCGAAGGATTTGGCTGCGGCGGTGGCAGCCCGTTCTTCTTGAGTTTCGCTCTGCCATGCTTCTCTTCCACCCTCCTCTTTCCACCCCTCACAACGGCTGCTGCCCAACCGTCTCCTCCCATGTCACCGCGACCAAATTAACCCAGGCTTGCAGGTCAGTTCCTGTCCATCTGCCTCCCTCCTTTTTAAATATTTGGGACTGTCCAAGGCTGGTCTGCAGCAATACGTAGCCTTACATTCGAAGGGGCCGGAATGGCAGGCCTGCTTTGTAAAAAACGCAAGAAAACGGGAGGTAGGAAAATGTGTGACTCTCCACTAACAACTCCCCCCCCCCCCAAAAAAAAAAACTTTTAGAACTACCTGCATGGAAGAGGAATATTTCCTGGCGGGGAGCTTAAGTTTTCCGTCCCAGAGCAAGCGGTAATGTGATGAGGTTTGGGAGTTTTCTTCATTGGGACATTTGATGCTCTCCTTGCCAGCTTAGTGTTTAGCTCAGCAGTCTTGGCAAGTGGGATTTAAAAATAAAAAATAAAATAAAATTAAGGACAGAGCATATTTTCCCTCTTTCTCTCTCCCCCACACCTGCCAGCTCTTTGTTGAACGGGGAGGGTCATGGTGCATGATTTATTTTTAGTTCCACATTTTAGTTCCTCTGCCAGCTTCGGAGTCCATGGGGTGTGTTTGGGAAATGCAGGACACGATCCGTTCCAGAGATTGCAAATAGTTGAAGGTGGGGTGGGAGGGAAAGAGAAACGGAGAGCATTGGTTTCAACAATAGACAAACACCAGCTTGCTGATAACGGCTGTATCAAAATGCGCTGGAATATGAGCCTGAGAGCATGCTATGCGCTGGTGGCGCAGTGATGCTAGATTGGCTTTGTCCGCCCTCTTTCTTTGCTGGCACAACAACAACACTTCAGGTTAACTAGAGCTGTGTGTGCGAGTCTGTCCAAGTGCAGAGATATCACTGGTGTTGGACCCTGAACTAAGGTTATTTAAATACAGTCAGTCACTTTTATTATGGCAAAAGCCAGCAGCACAGAAGATCATAAATCCAGAGAAAAATCGGCAACAACATCACCAGAGATAAAAACAATTACACAAAGGAACTTTACAATGTGTTATTCAATAAAAGAGATTTACGCTTCTCAATAGCTAAAGTGCAGAATTTAGCCACATCATATGATACTAGACTTGAAGAATCCTCCACAAGATACTTTCGTAAAATTTCGGGGAAGGATTCCAAATAGTGTTGTAAGGGTGTGAACTTTGTTAAAAGGGGTAAAATAAATCGAGCACGTTCTTCACTATAGAATTCGCAAAATAAAAGGGTGTGAGTAACGGATTCTACCTTGTTAGACATGCAGGGGCAGAGACGCGCATGCATTGGGGCCTTCATAAATTTGCCATTTGCTGAAGGCATTGTCTCGAAATGGGCTCTAGAGAAGGCCCATCTATAGGCTTCATTAGTGATATTAGTTAAATAAGGGGCCGCTGGAAAGTTAGGCCAAGATTTTAAACATCTATACTTCTCCGGGAGTAAGGCAACTTCTTGTTGTAATCCAACATCGTGAAGTCTCTGAGTAATGGTAATTTTTGCCTTATTTAAAGTTCTGTTAAGAAGATATTCTGGGTTTAGGCCAATTTGTTTGATCTTATTAGTTATTTGCATAAGCCAGGGGGGGGGGGTAGGGGACTGTGGCCAGGAAGTGAGGTACCGGTAACAATCCCTTTGGGTTGTAATGGATTTTCAACCAGAGGGATATTGCTTGTTCCCATACCTTTAATTCCACTCTGGGGAGTCCTGCCTCTTGCCTTAACACTGAATTATGGTAGGTGTAGGCCCTCTTGTTTATATCATATGCCTAGGATTGCCACCAGAGCAGAAAGATCTGTTCCTTTGGCTCTGGACCTGAAAAATTCAGCATTCTGGCCTTCTGATGTTGGCAGAACAAGGCGTAGGAGCAGGGGTTGGTTAAAGAGTTGGCAACACCACCTTGAAATCCTTCATTGGTCTTGGTTTATAGCCATAACATTTTCCATGTACCGGTATTTCCCTCCTCAAGCAGTTTTTGGGCCTGAAGGAATTAGTTTAAGGCAAAACGCTTTTGAGGGAGCTAAAGTTAGACTTGCTAAGAAAACAGCGTTGAAATTGGCAGAGTGGGGTCGATAGAAACGGATATTTGCTGGGCCATTTTTTGAAGTGTACAGACGTTTCAATCCCGTTAACTGGATACATGCCAGGATGCAGTTTTACTGACCGGTGCCATAAAATAATAGTTAGCCGGCAACTTTGCTTCTGTTCCTTTAGCAAAAATATGCTGCAGAAACAAGGAGCTTCCATTTCATTCAGAACCCCCAATTGCAAACTTCCATCTGGCAAGCCATTTTGAGGCCCGGTGGATTTTAAAAAGGCCCACATGCAAAGTGCAGGATGGGCTTTGTGGTCTGTGCCTCATTCTTGAGGAATCCAGATATGCTTCATATCCTGCCATAATTTGGAATGAGCTCACATTTGAGTACAGTCATGAGGAAACCTGCTGTTAAATCATTGTACGCTCCCCCCCCTGGGGAATTGGTTTTGGCGTCCAGCACAAACGTTGCGTGTCTGTTATAAGAATTATAATTCTCATCCATTCAGCATGTGGGCAAGTGGAGGTGTTCCCTTATTGTTGGAGATGTTCTCTGCTCCTGAGTAGGAAAAAGACGGCGTATTTTTGCTCACTGCCCCCCTCCAGTGTCCAATATATGGGAGAGGAAGGTTAGAGCTGAGTGGATGTTGGAACGTAGAAATGGAAACATAACAATTGTAGACTTGGAAGAGACGCCAAGGGTCATTTAGTTCCACACACTGCAATGCACCAATCTCAACATCCATTTTGAAACCATACCAGACCCTGCTTACCTTTGTAAATGTGCTAGCAGTTTTATTGCTGCACCACTCAGTCGGTTGTTCTTTACTTTAAAAATTTTAAACCAACGAGCTTCGTGGCTGTGTGCCTCATTCATTATATGGGCCAACTAAAGTCTCTCTTGTTTTCCCGTTTAAATCTCCTTATTCAGCTTATGCTAATTAGGGCAGCAAATAATGTCTTTGGTGCGAAGTACAAATCACTGTGAACACTTGGCAGCTAATGTTCTCTCTCCCCTTCCCACTCTGCAGAGGATCCTAGGACAGTGTTTTTCAACCTTTTTTGGGCAAGGGCACACTTGTTTTATGAAAAAAATCACGAGGCACACCACCATTAGAAAATGTTAAAAAAATTAACTCTGTGCCTATATTGACTATATATAAAGTAATTCTCTTGAATAGGAATCAAATAAACACAATTTTTCCCACGGCACACCAGGCAACATCTCGCGGCACACTAGTGTGCCGCGGAACAGTGGTTGAAAAACACTGTCCTAGGAGACTTTTTGCCTTCTCCACTCAGTGTTAGAAACTGAGATATGAAAACAAGGAGCTAAACGGCACCTTAAACCTAGTTTACGGGCGCAACAACAGACTGTCTAGGCACACTTTTTTATAACAAGAATACAAAGCTGAAAATGAAAGAACTTAAGCTTAAACCTTTTGTTCATTTTTTCACACGGCCTGGTCCTTCCCCAGCCCACCCCCCTAATACTCTTAAGAGGGTCTCTTCTCCAGTCTTCAGATAGTAGCTGGAAGTGGGGGGGGGGGCAGAAAAAGCTCCTCCTTTCCTTCCACTCTGCAGTTTTAATCTGAAATCTGCGCCCAGAGCTCAGAAACTGCTTGCACGAATGAAATGTCCTGTCGCAAAATGCGCCTAGAGCAATGGGATTTTCGGACACTGCCTTCACTTCAGCCTGGAGGTCTGCAGAACTTGTAAGCACCTTTTAAGTATGGAAAGTGGGGTTTCCATAATCGCTCTCACTCTGGCCTCCTGCTAAATATCTTCCCTTTAAAAGGCACTTTTGGACTTTCAGGTGAGCATGTGGAACCATAGCTGTCAACCCTCCCTGCTGTTTCCCAGTGCTATAATAAGGGAATTTTCCTGCAAAAAAAGGAAAAAGGTTGACAGCTATGAACAGTCCTGCCACTGCACTGATCCAGAATGCACGGGAAAGAATTGCTTCCATGCTGAAAATCAACCTGCAGGTGGAAAACAGGCCTGCTAGGGAGAAGGAGGTGATTTGTGACATGGGACACTTTAAAATTATCCAGTTCCTTATCCCCTTCTGCACACAGATCTCATGGAGATGTCTAAGATAACAATAGAAACAGTTAAAAGCAACATAGAAAACTGAGCAATTTCCCTACTTCCATGTGTTTTGAGGTGTACAGTTCTGTGGCAAACGATACTGTACACTATACACATGGATACACACACACACACACACACACACACACACAGGGGCGTACCCAGGATGAAAACTAGGGGGGGGGCAAGCCATGGTCGTTGAGGTTGTGACATTTCAGCACGGAAAGGCGAATGAAACCAAAATTTTAGGAAAATTATATATAATTATAGCAGTGCTTTATTACGGTAGTTATTACAATTATTTGCTTGAATTTTTTTAAAATTTTTATTCTAGTTACATGACTTATACCAGGGGTGGCCAACTCCCAAGAGACTGTGATCTACTTTCAGCAGTGATCTACCCCCGTTTTTGGGGGTTGAGCTCAAAGTTGTTAACCTTTTTGGGGGATGAGGAATGCCCTGTTTTTTAGGGGTTCGTTTCGTTTTTTGATTACTGACCACATTATGTAAACAGCAAACAAAAACAGCTTCAAAAAACACCCCCCAAACAGAAAGCCCCAAATGGCTGAAAAACTCAGTTTCCCAGGATCCTCAGCCCTCGCAAAGGAACTACTCACCGTGCAAGGGAACTCAGTTTCCAAAGCTCCCTTGCAATGATCAGCCGGCGCAACACACACACGCACATTGTGTCGGCCAAGAGCTCAGTTGTTATTGAGATTTTGGGAGGTGGAGAAAGACCAGTAGTTTTTAGGAGAGCTTTTTTATTCCTTTTAGGCTTCCGATAACCATTTTATTTTTTATTTTTTCTTCAGCTGCCCCCCCCCCCGGGTACGCCCATGCACGCACACACACACCCTTACTCCCTGGTGAGACTCAAGGTGGCTTACCGATAAAAACAAGAACTGCTCAAAACATTGGGGGGGGGGGGACACATACTTGTATGTTTTAATTGCCTTTCTACAGAACTAGATGTGATGACACATAGTTTTCACCAACAATGGCAAGCTGCTTCTGTTTGTTTGTTTCTACCCTGCCCAGGGATGCCAACTTGAATAAAATATTGTGGGGGCCAAGGTAAGCCCCGCCCCGCAAAATCGATGCACATGATACCATCTGAATGGGAATGGCCATCAAAGCTGCCCAGAGTGGCTGGGGAAACCTAGCCAGATGAGCGGGGTATAAATAATGAAATTATTATTAAATTATTAAATATTTTATGGTGGGGGCCAAAGCCCCGATGGCCTTTAGGAGTTGTCTCCTATGAACCCACCCACCTGTAATAATTAGCTATGAAACTATGTGCTGCGATGTCCTCATGTTTTTCCCTATCCTAGTTCCGGGTGGAATCTAGATACATATAAAAAACGATCTGAAAATGCTCTTAAGGGGGAAAAAGCATTAAAACAATACATTTGATTTTCCATAAGGCTCACCATTGCCACCTAGTGTCTCATTGTATATTGCAGTTAAAACACACTTAAAATGTTTTATTTGTAGCTGTACAGCTGAGTCTTGTGTCGTAGGCAAGTCAACTTGGTGTTTACTAAAGTACTGCTAAAAAGCACGTACTCATCACCTCACTCAAAAGGAGCTTTATTTGTCCCTGGCAACTGACTACCTTGTGTGTTGTGACATGATCTCTCCAGTGCGTCATCTGATGGCTCCGGATCATGTGAGGGGGAATAGTCTCTGGCTGTCTACACACCACACACTTAAAGCACATTCCCAGCACCCCCGAATCCCAGGAAATGTAGTTTGTTAAGGGTGCTGGGAATGGTAGCTGTGTGGCGGGGGGGGACGACGACACTACAGTTCCCAGGGTTCTTTGCAGGTGGGGGGATGTGCTTAAAATGTCTTGTGTTTACACAGCCTCAAAAAGGGTGCTCCCCAAAATTTTGTTCCTATTTCAAGTGGCACGCATAATAATCAGAGTCAAATATTTGAAAGATTGTCAAAAAGATTTGGCCAATTTCATCTGGCAAGGGAAAAAAGCAAGGATTAAACACGAAATAATGACCAGCTCCAGAGAAGTGGGAGGTTTCGGAGTTCCTGATTTAAGAACTTATTATGAAGTGGCCGGTTGGAATTGGTTGAGGGAATGGATAACACTCAGAAACAGGGAGATATTGGAACTAGACGGATGGGATAAAATACATGGTTGGCGCGGGTATTTATTATATGGAAAGTTAGAGATGCACAAAAGATTTAATAATCACCTCGTGAGGAAAGCTCTAATGGTGGTGTGGGAAAGGACAAAAAAGTGATTCAGAAAACACCATGGTGGACTTCTCCAATAGAAGCCACCTCCACACTCAAAAGCGAAATAGGAAGGCAGTGGCCAACATATAAAGATCTAGTAGAGGAAATGAAGTGGGGGGGAAGGCAGCTGCGGATTAGGATGGCTGTAAAAGCCACAAAAGAGAGAGAATGTGTGTGTGTGTGTGTGTGTGTGTGTGTGTGTGAGCAGGGGAGCTATTCACTAAAACAATTACATTCCAGTGCAAAAATGAACCTAAGGAATGTTTGGCTCTACTCTGAATAAAAGTGAAGCAAATGGACAAACTGTGCATTTACTTATTGTTACGTATTGAAGTTCTGCTATGTCCACCCAATACTTAACACTTACGTCTGTTGGGTTTCCCTTTTTTTTCCAGTGACTGACCTGCAAGAAGAGGGTAAAAATGCTATCAATGCGCCGATGTCCCCTGCTCTCCCGGATCTGCACCCGGAAGATACTTTACTCGGTACAGTATATAAATGCTGCTTGTGGTTTAAGAGATCTAAACAAAAGAGCTTCAGTTACTGTGGGGAGGGGGGGGGGGAGAACGGAGGGATCCGGCTTGACATAATCCACCTGGAGCAGTGCCAGTGAATTGCTGGAGTTTTGCGGTGCAGCTTCCCTGTCTTTTCCATCATCTGGGGTGGAGTCCCAGCATGTAGTTCTTTCCCTCATTTTAAAATTCAGCGCTGCATGGCAGTGTCTGATGAAAAAGCGCTGCAGTTCCACAATCCACATTATTGACGGGAACTGGAATGTACTAGCGTTGCAACCAGGAAAGCTAATGTAATGTCTGAACGCAGCCTGAGAATCAGGGGGGAAGCCCTGACAATGCAATGGAGTGACTGGAACGGGAGGAGAGAGACAGACTATTGTCTGGGGAGGTCACTTCCTGCTTCATGCTGGAGAAGCTATTTTCAAATGTTTCCCAAGCAGAGCAGAGTGAGGCCGATGGAGAAATCCAGGATTTTAATCTGGCTGGGATTAGGCAACTGTATGTTCATCCCACTCGCTCTCAAAACACTAGTAGTGGCAAAAGAGCAACACTCCTTTTCTTTGCATCCCAGTTCTCATTTAATGCAAATGTAAAGGTAAAGGGACCCCTGACCATTAGGTCCAGTTGCAGATGACTCTGGGGTTGCAGTGCTCATCTTGCTCTATAGGCCGAGGGAGCCGGTGTTTGTCCGCAGACAGCTTCCAGGTCATGTGGCCAGCATGACTAAGCCGCTTCTGGCGAACCAGAGCAGCGCACGGAAACGCCATTTACCTTCCCGCCGGAGCGGTACCTATTTATCTACTTGCACTTTGACGTGCTTTCGAACTGCTAGGTTGGCAGGAGCAGGGACCGAGCATCGGGAGCTCACCCCGTCGCAGGGATTCGAACCGCCGACCTTCCAATCGACAAGCCCTCCAAACCAAATGCAAAAGGGGAAGTGACTGCAGAAGAGTTGACTTACGACACCCCTGCAGTGTTGTGCACCCTGAGTGTGTTACACCTCTGCATTGTTATCCATGACTCTTTATCTCCCATTTTTGTGTGTTGTACTAGGGGAGAAGCATCTACAACCACCCTTTCATTTTAAGTTTCCCTGGCCCAGATGAACAGTCCATCATTATTGTGAATTGTGATATGTTAGGATGTTTCTTTTGCATTCTGAACACTGTGCTGTTGTTTTGTTGTGCATTAACTTGGTGTTAATTTAATTAGTGTGGTGGCATATACAGTAAGTACTTTACATAGATAGATCAATCAATCAATCAATCAACCAATACTGCATAGTTTGTTGACACACCTCTACTGTAGGCTGGAGGGCTGTGCTAAGAGGCAGTAGTTTTCAGCAGCCCTGCGATGCAGTCCAGTGTTGTTGTTTTTTTCAGGTGAGAGATGGGGTTCCGTATATTGCCTCCCAGCCCAAACCAAATAATCAGTCGACGTGGCCTCGTGCTCCATTGACTTGCGGACTGGTTGCACATTTAAATGTTCAGAAAAAGTGCACATGAAGTTCCAAGATAGAGCAGGAAATCTTGTCCTTGGTGCTAACTCCCTGTCCCCCAGATAACACACGCATGTCAGGAAAACACTGCAACATTTTGCTGCAGGGCCCACTCATGTAACTCTGAATAGATTCAGCAGCATAAGGATATCAACCGAATAAGTCTGCTAGAGCAATGCCTTGTGCCCTGTTCTTTTAAAAAGAAGAAAGGGATATGCATTTATGGATCATAGGTGTCAACTTTTCTTGTGAGGAATCCTATTCGGAATAAGGGAATTTCCCTTAAAAAAAGGGAAAAGTTGACTGCTATGTTATGGACCTCTCTGGGAAGCATGTTCTAGGATACAGCAAATATTTCTTGCTCATCACCACAGACCATTGCAAAACATGGATAAGTATACATTTATTTAAGATAAGAACAAAGTTAAAATACACATCCGGGAATTACACTCCCAAAATGGTTCAAAAACCAAGGCATGGCTTCCGATTGGCTGCAGGAGCTTCCTGCGCTGAAGCGGAAGCTGCGTTGGACATTTGGCTTCCGAAAAACGTCTGAAAACAAGAGCATTTACTTCTGGGTTTGCAGCGTTCGGGAGCCGAACTGTTCAGCAACTAAGCCATTCAGGAACCAAGGTTTGACTGTACGGAAAATAAAGCATGCTTTGTGAGTTTATTATAGGATTCCCAAGTCCACTGACACAGTAAGTTTTCCATTGGAGCAGAGTGACAGTCCTCACTCTCTGCCATCTTAAGACAATAAAGGAAAGGGATCTGGCTGGATGATGAAAAAGGGAACTGGCTCACCCACTTGCCACTCTGAGGAGCTGTGCCTTGAGGACTAGAAGGGTCAGGTCACCGTGTTGCATGCCGTGTGACCGAAAGGCCCGTTCACAAAAGGGTGCGGCCCGTTTCACTTTGAGGAAACCAGCCCTGCGTGATCCTGCATCATTAGACGTTCCTTGTTCCCCGTGATGGCTTGATATTGCTTCTAACTTTGCACCATGACTGGGTTCTTCCGCTTATGAATCAGGCCGCATCTGGCTTTTGAGATCCCGTCTCCGAGACAGTGTGCTTGTGTGTGTGTGTCCGTCCCCTGATGGCTCTAACTCAGCGCTTGTCTTCTAAACTGGCAGAGGAGAATGAAGAACGCACCATGATTGATCCCAACTCAAAGGAGGAAGCCAAATTTAAAGAACTCATCAAGGTAAGGGCTTCATTGATTAGTAGCTTTGCCTTTCTTTGCTGCAGGAACAAACACACACACACACACGCTTTTCCAAATTGGAGTGGAAAACTGGCTGGATGTGCAGCTGCTGCCTGCCTGGAGGTGGTAGAAAGGACTATACCATTTCAGATTCAATGGAGGCAGGGAAATCACATTTTTAAAAAATATAAAATCTTTATTTTATTTCCAAATAGTTTACAAAATTTTACAAATTTTACAAATACACATTGCAAACAATAAAAGAAAAGAAAAGAAAGAAGAAATTACAGAAAAAGAAAAAAGTAAGAGACCAAAGAAAGAGATAACAAAAAAGGTAAATTATTGTTAAAGTTACAATAATCAACTTCCATCGCTGCATTTCACTACCTACACTATCTGAGCATTTTTGCCATTCTTCCCTTCAACATCAAAATTACCATAAATCCACTTAATTGCTATTCTAGACATAACCAAAACCTTTCTCTTAATCCTTGTTTACTCAAATATTCATTAAAACAGTTCCATTGGTCTTGAATTACCTTTTTTGGCTTTTGTTTTATTATATTGGTCAGCTTTGCCGATTCCAGATATTCCGCTAACTTACTCAGCCACTCTTTCATGGTTGGGATGTAGTTATCCTTCCAATGCTGGGCAGGAAATCACATTTTTAATGTGCCCCCCCCCCATTAAAAAACAAAACTACACAGGCAGGAAAGTCGCAGCATTTCTGTGAATCATTCTCTGTGACTTTGGTTCCACAGAAGGAGTCACCATCAAGTTGGAGATAAAAGTGTGTCCCAAGAAACGAAGTTGTTGATATCTGGTGGTGAAGCAAAGTCCCAGAAAATGCAGCTTAGTCTGTATTTGTCTGTCGCCCGAGGAAGCATGTGGGTGGTAGATTCAGAGCTGCCGGCACTGTGTGTGTTTGGAAATGATTAAAACATTAACTGTCATAGCTTTGGGCAAGACCATCTGTAGAATCCCAAGTGCAGAACAGAAAGAGAATATCTTCTTACTGGGCTCAAGGAAGTTCTCCCTGGGGTTATCAGTAATAGCTGACTTGCAAGTTTTTCCATAACTTGGAAGGTAGCTCTGATGGAATAATAAGCTAATTAAATAGCTTAGACTAGTTTGAAAGATCTGGTGGCAGTCAATAGAATGCATCTTGAATTAAGGTCTGCAGTGCACAATCTATTGCACAATGGCTTTGCAAATCTGGATTTTCCAGTGTATGTAAGGTTTAAAATTATGCACATCCATGTAATTTACTGAACTTTGCGACTGGAAAATCACCTTGCCTGAAAAATCTTCTCTCTTTGCACAGAGCCATAACTTAGCCACACATAAGCTTTATTTTGTTTATGTCTGTTAATCCGCAAGTAACATTTATATCAGGGGTCAGCAACATTTTTCAGCCGTGGGACGGTCCACCGTCCCTCAGACCATGTGGTGGGCTGGGCTATATTTTGGAGGGGGGGAGGAGAACTAATTCCTATGCCCCACAAATAACCCAGAGATGCATTTTAAATAAAAGCACACATTCTACTAATGTAAAAACACCAGGCAGGTCCCACAAATAACCTGGAGATGCATTTTAAATAAAAGGACACAGTCTACTCATGTAAACAACACGCTGATTCCCGGACCGGCCGTGGGCTGGATTGAGAAGGTGATTGGGCCGCATCCAGCCCACGGACCTTAGGTTGCCTACTCCTGATATATATACTGCACCGAGTAAAGTATCTTCTGGGTGCGGATCAGGGGGAGCAGGGGACACTGGCACATTGATAGTGTTTGTACCTTCTTTTTGCAAGTCAGTTACTGAGAAAAAGAGAAACCCAACAGACATTAGTAAATGCACAGTTTGTCCATTTGCTTCGCTGACACTGATACTTTTAGATGGTTCACTATAGATCAGGGATGAGGAATTCGATCTAGTTGGTGAGCCAGATGGTTATCTCCCCACCTTTTGTGGGCTAAGTTCTGACTGGCGGGTGGAGCTGCCCGCCTGTCAATCACTTGATGTCACAGTGACATCAGACGATCCTTTTTTGCTTGCATGGGGCTTGCAAGTGTTTTGCGAAGTGATATTTTTGTGAGATGCAGCCGAAGAATTTAATTCTAATACAGGAAAGCTGACACCATGATAAATTTCTTAGTTTCCCAGAAAGGTCTGCTTGACTTGAGGTCCCCCCCCCCCTTAAAAGGATAGAAAGTAAATAATGTATTAGGACCAGCCAAGTAATCTATGTCTTTTCTTTATTGTCCCAGGTTTTAATTGACTGGATAAATGATGTCCTGGTTGAAGAAAGAATCATTGTCAAGCAGCTTGAGGAGGATGTCTATGATGGGCAGGTGCTGCAGAAGCTCTTGGGTGAGCAGGGGACAGCGTGCTGGAGCTGGACCGAGGGGAATCTGGGTTTGAACCACCACTCAGCCATGTTGGTCGCTGTGGAAAAGCAGGCTTTGCTAAAACAAGAGGGCCGTGTTTTGGACTTAAGACTAATGAAAAGGAGGCAACCGTACCCTTTTGCTTCCATTTTTGATTGGCCGTAGTTCAGCGTTACAGTATTTCCATGGTTTCAACTGGTGAGTCTTAAGTATGTTTTCTGAGGCAAGCCAGTTGCGCAAACCATGGTTTGAGGTTAACCATGGTTTGTCAAAACGAGCCAAGGTTCGGCAAGCTTTGATTAATCAAAAAGTGGAAGCAAAAGACTCTAAATGTCTCTCCTTGTGGCCATGCAAGATGAGGAGAGAGATGGTTCTCATAATGCTCAACTGTGGCTTCGTGTTACGTCCAAAGTGGGCCAGTGAGTATTGCTTTGGATCCAGTCAAGTCATTGGCTGCGTTCGCACGGTCAACCATGAACGTAGCCCATTTGCTCTTGCTCTTCTCCTCTCTTTGCATTATCTAGCAGGGAAGCAAGCCAGGAAGTTGCAGTTAACCGTTCCTTGGTTAATGTCTTACAATCAAGCCAGTGCGTGAAGCCACAGCTTACGATTCTTGGCTTGTTTGAAAAGCCTTCTACCATCATTCCCAGTTCACACATAATGGGAAGCTTGACTCTCATGAAGGGATGAGCAAAGGGGGCTTCCGGGTGCAGATCCTGGTTTACGAAGCCAGGATTTGAGTGGTGTGAACCAGATGAATGAGACCCCCTTAGTTTTTGGTCTGTGACAGCCTGACCCCAGAGGTCCATGATGATTGCTGTAATATGCTTTATGTGGAGCTGCCCTTGTATCTGGTCAGGAAGCTTAACTGTTTGCAGAATGCAGGAGCCCAAATGCCTTAAGAACTGTCTGATCTTTACACTCCACCTTGATCACAGAGATTCTCTGGTGGGACATCTTTTGGAAACCCATCTTTGTTTAGACAGGCCTTTGAAATACGAATTTTCTCTTTTTAACCAATCAGATTGGATTTATGTTTTCCTGATACTTTTAGTGGATACTTTTGTTGATTTTATTCTTACATGTTTTGTACCACCTTGAAATATACCGTATTTGTCGCTTCATAGGGTACACCGGACCGTAGGGCGCACCTCGTTTTTAGAGGAGGAAACAAGAAAAACAATATTTATCTGCTTTTCCTCCTCTAAAAGCCCTGTTTTTTTGAGGATCAGCTAAAGGTGTTGTAGCTTTTTTGCAAAGGGAAAAACCCAGTTTTTTTGAGGATCAGCTAAAAGTTTTGCATTTTTTTTTTTTGCAAGGGGGGAAAAGCAAAGCTCCTTTTGCAAAGGGGGGAAAGCAAAGAGGAAAAGCTCTGTTTTTATGGGGTTCAACTCACATTTCTGCAGCTTCTAAAGGAAAGGGAGCCTTTTCTACAGTTTCCAGACAGATAATTTAATCAGCCAGTCACATGTTGCTGGGGAAACAAACAACCTCCCTCTGCAGCACATTCAACAAAGGAGGGCGGGGCTGAAAGGGAGCTGGGACTCTTATCTCTTTCCCAATCTGTTGCTGATCAGCTGCTGAGCGGGGTCCTTTCAACACCCCCTTTTCTCTTTGTAAAATAAAAAGCATGGTCCTCTTTTGGCCCCTGGACAATTCAGCTCCAGGGACCACCATTCGCTCCATAAGACGCACAGATATTTCTCCTTACTTTTTAGGAGGAAAAAAGTGCGTCTTATGGAGTGAAAAATACGGTAAGTGTGGCTTATAAACCATCTTAAAATATAAATACATTTTAATTTTAAAAAGCTGATGGGTTTGTATATGGCCAAGTGAGGAATTGGCCGCCGGGGATCCATGTTCCCCGTCCCTTTTGCGCTACCTGAGGAATCTTGTTTCTGCTTGTCTGTATTCCCAACCCAGAGAAACTAGCTGGCCGCAAGCTGAATGTGGCCGAAGTGACACAGTCGGAAATAGGCCAGAAACAAAAGCTGCAAACTGTCCTGGAAGCTGTCCACGATTTACTGCGACCCCATGGCTGGGCTATCAAGTGGAACGTTGACTGTAAGAAGTTCGTCTGGGTTGGGTTTGCCGTGGCTCCGGGTTCGAGTTGCGCTTTTCCCTCACTCTCAGCTCCACTGTCAGCCCCTTTTTGTCTCCACTAAGTTAGCAAGACTGGGGAAGATATTTGCTTGATTGCCTGGAGAGTTGCTGCCAGTCAGAGTAGACAGTACTGGGCAGGTAGACACACATCTGTGTAAGGCAGGCTGGTGTGTTCACAGAATCCCCCCCCCCCGTTCTGGCATTGGGCAGGTTAGCAAAGGCAAAACGGTATCCTGCAACTTGTGTAAATTATGCAAAATGGCTTGATTTGTGTCGTTTAGCTCATTTTGCATGATTTCTGCCACTCATGGGGAGGAGCAAGTTGCCATACAGGACACTGAGCCCCCCACCCCACCCCACTGACCACTCAAAGCTCTTATTGAGACACCATTCTGATGTCAGTTTTCACCTGCTGTTCCCCATATGTTCCAGCATATTTTTGTACCTGTGACTAAGAACTTGCTTTTTTCAATTCCTTGAGTGGTTTCAACCCCTCTTCGGAATTGTAGCTCTGAGAGGGGAATAGGCACCCTTGAAAAACTACAGGTCCCATAACTCTTTGGGGGAAGCCATGAATGTTTAAAGTGGTCCCATGGCGCTTTCGGTGTATGGTTTGAATGTGACCTGAGAGAGAACTGGTGATGGAGGCGAAAGGAATCGGGGAGGAATAAAGATGCCCCCAGCTAGCTTGCAGTTGCCGTGGGTGGGGGTTAGAGTGGAAAAGATGTGCAGTTCTGAAGAAGAGGCTCTGCAGAAGACTTAGTGGAGAGGCGGGGTTCTTGGGGGGCCCCTGGAGGCAGAGGGTCAACCCCAGACCACCGATCCAAAACTTACCCGGAAAATGGTTTTCCTTAATTGCCTTTTAAAATTTGCGTCTCTCTCTATATATCTGTGTTTCCCTTCAAGCAATCCATGGCAAGAACCTGGTGTCCATTCTCCACCTGCTGGTAGCTCTGGCGATGCATTTCCGGGCTCCCATCCGACTTCCTGAACATGTTTCTGTGCAAGTGGTTGTTGTAAGGGTAAGGGCACGGTGAAACCTTGTGTATCTATTTCCTGCAGATGTTATCCTGTTTTCTGAAATTTTGTTACACTTTAAAGCTCTCTCTCTCTCTCACGCCCACTCACCCACCCACCCACCCACCCACAACCTCAGATATACCAGAGCTTGAAATGTCTGGACTCAATAGCCCATGTCCAACAGGTAGATTGTGATCCACTGGCAGGTCACTGGACATCTGCGGTAGATCGCTGGTAGATCATTGGCTCCCCCCAAAGGAGCTGAACAACTGTGGCTCCCCTAAAAAAAGTTAAACATTTTACCTCCTTCCTAAAAAAAACCCCAACAACTTTGACCTGAACCCCCAAAAAGGGGGTAGATCGCTGCAGTCTCTTGGAAGTTGGCCACCCCTGCAATAGACTAATAACAGTACTTTTGGGTGGGGGGGAATCAAGCTGTAGAACTGGCCTGGACCTAATTTGGGAGGTTTGCAAATAATAACGTCTAGAAAGTTGATGAAAGTTTTAATCTGTTTTTAGTCTGTTGCTGTTTTAACTTTTATGAAAGTCTTAAATGGTTCTTAATTCTTATTGATAATTTTATTGCTGTATCTTTTTTTTTTTTTTTGCAAATTGCTTTGAGGCTTTGGGGTTTGTTTCAAGAGTCAAGCGATAATCAGTCAGTGAAATAATAATAAAATAAACAATTGCTCCGAGCAGAAATGGGGAAGCATAGGCAGTTGTGGTTTGGCTTTATTGGCCACATGTTCTCCTGCCATTAGATCAGGAGTGGCTAACCTGTGGCCTTCTAGACAGTTATAGAATCATAGAATTAGAGAGTTGGAAGGGATCCAGAGGGTCATCTAGTCCAACCCCCTCCAATGCAGGAATCTTGACACACGGCCATCTCCCATCCAATTTGAAACCATACCTGATTCTGCTTAGTTTTGCAAATGTGCTAGCAGTTTTATTGCCACACCACTAGGAGGGTGTTGGGCTCCAACTCCTAGCAGCCACGTCCAGTGTGGCCCAGTGGACAGGGATAATGGGAGTTGTAGTCCAGCATCTCCTAGCACTCTTGCCTTAGGCACACCTGAGATTTGCTGGTTTGTCTGTTCTGGCACATGGAGCAAGTGGAGCTGATCACATCAGTGCATTTTGAAGGGTCAACAAAATCTTCTTTTGATTATACAGTCACATAGAACAGGTATTCATAGTTTCACCTTTAGTTGAAATCATTTTAAATATAATTAATTAGTTGATTTAATTGTTAACGAATTGCTCTCAGCTCTGCTTGTTTCTATACATGCTGAGGCTTTTAATTAGGCTGCCAGCCTTTTTTAGAGATACCTCTTTACAAGATTGACTAGGGAAATATGTTGTCCCAGTGGAAATATTGTACACACACCCGACTCCCAGCTGGGGAAAGGGAACTGATCCTTAAGATACAGAGTGCCTTTTGGATACCAGAAATCTGGAAGCAAAGTGGTTCTGGGCACCACAGTTCAGGAAAGATATTGACAAGCTGGAACGTGTCCAGAGGAGGGCAACCAAAATGGTCAAAGGCCTGGAAGCGATGCCTTATGAGGAACGGCTTAGGGAGCTGGGTATGTTTAGCCTGGAGAAGAGAAGGTTAAGGGGTGATATGATAGCCATGTTCAAATATATCAAAGGATGTCATATGGAGGAGGGAGAAAGGTTGTTTTCTGCTGCTCCAGAGAAGCGGACACGGGGCAATGGATTCAAACTACAAGAAAGAAGATTCCACCTAAACATTAGGAAGAACTTCCTGACAGTAAGAGCTGTTGGACAGTGGAATTTGCTGCCAAGGAGTGTGACAGAGTCTCCTTCTTTGGAGGTCTTTAAGCGGAGGCTTGACAGCCATCTGTCAGGAATGCTTTGATGGTGTTTTTTTTTTTTTTATAAGATTTTATTATTTTCCAATATGACAAAGAAAAAACAGAATGCAACATCAACACAAAACATAAGAAACAATAAAAAACAAAATCAACATTGAATATAATCAACAATATACATAGTCAACATTCAAAACAATAACAACAATAAAAACATAAAAAGCACATATACAAACCTTAACCAATATCTATCTTTGTATATTTCTTGTTTCTAACTTCTCTGTTTGGGGACTTCCCCCGTTCCCTCCACTGTCTTCAAAAAACAAATACTTCTTCAAGGTAGCTTTATATATTGTTCATTCACATTTGCCCAAATTTTAATATACTTAGCTTTTACTTAGTCAGATATTTCAATAACTATATATCTTATCTTATCTTAGCGACCTATCTTAACATATTTTGACATATACATCTTTCGCATAACAACAATTCCTCTTACCATTTATATCTAACACATACCTACCAAAGCCGATGTTCTGTCTAATTCTGCTCAAATATTCAGTTTAACTGATTTAACTAGATAGTCTTTAAATTTTTTCCACTCCTGCGACGCCTTCCCCTCCCTCTGGTCCCGGACTCTGACGGTCAGTTCTGCGAGTTCCATGTATTCCATCATCTTCATCTGCCATTCCTCCACCGTTGGTGTCTCTTCACCTTTCCATGTTCTTGCCAATAGAATTCTGGCTGCTGTTGTGGCATACATAAAAAACACTCTATCCTGACTGGGTATCTCTTCATTGGTTATGCTCAGAAGAAATGCCTCTGGTTTCTTACAAAAGGTAACTTTCATCACCTTCTTAAGCTCATTATAAATCTTATCCCAGAAAGCACTTACCGCTGGGCACAACCACCACATATGAAAGAAGGTACCTTTCGCATGTTTACATTTCCAACATACATCTGACATTTTGGTATTCATCTTGGCAATCTTAACTGGTGTCAAATACCATCTATAAACCATTTTCATTATGTTTTCTCTTAAACCATGACAAGCGGTAAATTTGATACCTTTTTGCCACAATCTCTCCCAGTCATCCATCATAATATTATGTCCTACATCTTTTGCCCAATCTATCATTGAGGATTTAACCAGTTCATCTTTTGTATGCCACTCTAGCAGAAGATTATACATTTTGGAAAGGTTTTTAAAGTTCGATTCTATCAGTTCTGTCTCCAGTTTTGATTTTTCTACTTGAAAACCAACTTTTTTGTCCATTTTAAATATTTCATAAACCTGATGATAGTGCAGCCAGTCGGGGACCTGACTTTTTACTTGATCATAGCTTTTTAGCTTAAAAGAGTCCCCTTCCTGCTGCAATATGTCCATATATCTTAACCAGTTTGCAGACATATTCGGTCTCTTATATGCCTTGGCCTCCACTGGAGAGATCCATCTAGGAGTCTTTCTCTCAAACAAGTCTTTGTATCTAGTCCAAACCTGATATAGGGATTTTCTAACAATATGAGACTTAAAAGTTCTGTGGATTTTAACCTTGTCATACCAAAGGTATGCATGCCAACCAAACATATTATCATGTCCCTCCAAGTCCAACACATCGACGTTCTCTAATTTAAACCAATCCTTTAACCAGCAAAAGGCCGCAGCTTCAAAATAAAGCCTTAAGTCCGGCAGGGCAAAGCCTCCTCTGTCTTTAGAGTCTGTTAAAATCTTAAATTTTATTCTTGGCTTTTTGCCCTGCCATATAAATTTCGATAGGTCCTTTTGCCATTTCTTAAAACAGTCTAGTTTGTCCAAAATTGGTATGGCTTGGAATAAAAACAGCATCCTTGGTAGGACATTCATTTTAACCACTGCTATTCTTCCCATTAACGACAATTTAAGTCTTGTCCAGATCTCCATATCTTTTTTTATCTCCATCCACAATTTTTCATAGTTATCCTTATACAGGTTCAAGTTCTTATTTGTGAGATTGATACCTAGATATTTTACAGATTTGACAAAGTTGAGGCCTGTGGCTTCTTGAATTCTTTGGGTCTGTTCTGCACTCAAATTTTTACCTAAAACTTTGGTTTTCTGCTTATTCAATTTGAAGCCAGCTACAAGTCCAAATTGTTCAATTAATTCCAAAGCTCTGGGGACACTGCTTTCTGGTTCTTGCAGGGATAGCATCAAATCGTCCGCGAAGGCGCGTAATTTGTATTCCTTCTCTCCCACTTTAATTCCTTTTGTCTGTTTATCTTTCCGAATCATATTTAGAAGGACTTCCAGGACCGTAATAAAAAGTAGAGGGGAGATAGGGCACCCTTGTCTTGTTCCTTTCTCTACTTCGATCTCCTCCGATATCACACTGTTTACAATGACTTTTGCTCTTTGTTCTGTGTAAATGGCCTTGATGCCATTTAAGAATTTTTCTCCAACTCCCATTTTTTCCAAATTCTTTTTCATAAATATCCAAGATACTTTATCAAAAGCTTTCTCTGCATCAACAAACAATAGTGCTGCATCTGTATTTATGTCTCTCTCCAGTTTTTCTAAAATGTCCACAATAATTCTCGTATTATTACTTATTTGTCTTCCTGGTAAGAAACCTGCTTGGTCTCTATGTATATGGTCTTTCAACACTCTTTTCAACCTTGTAGCCAAAACATTTGCAAAAATTTTATAATCCACATTCAACAGGGAAATTGGACGGTAATTTTTCATTAGAGTCTTATCAGTATCTGGTTTTAAAATCAATGTGATAAAGGCTTCTTTCCACGTCTCTGGTGCCCTATCTCCTTCTAGTATTCTATTGCACATTTCTCTTAACGGCTGTGATAGCCAGTCTTTCAATGTCTTATAGTATTTTGCTGTTAATCCATCCGGTCCTGGAGCCTTCCCCAATTGCATATTATTTATTGCATCTTCTATTTCTTGTGTCGTTATTGGGTGGTTGAGAGTTATTAATTTTTCCTCTGGGACTCTTTGCAATCCGTTCTTTTCCAGAAATCGGTCTATCTCTACTTCATCTATCTTCTCCTCCTTGTACAGTTGCTTATAGAATCTCTGAAAACACCATCTGATTTCCTCCGGTTTCTCTACATTTTTTCCATTTACTACCAATTTACTGATGACATTTGCCTTTTGTCTTTTCTTTAATTGCCAAGCTAGTAGTTTTCCACATTTATTTGCAGATTCAAATGTTCTTTGTTTCATCATTTTCACTTTCCATTCGATATCTTGATTCATGATATTCGCATATTGGGATTGCAAGTATTTAATTTCTTTTTGGATTTTGACACATCTGGGATGTCCTCTTAATTCTTTTTCCTTTCCTTTGATTAATTTCAACAGTCTCTCCATTTCTGCACTTTGTTGTTTCTTCTTTTTTACCTTTTCACTAATGAGGAATCCTCTCATTACCGCTTTACTTGCATCCCAAGCAATCCTTTTCTCCACTTCTGAATTCCAATTAATTTGAAAATATTCTTTCATCTTTTTCGCCGCTCTTTCTACTAGCTTGGTATCTCTCATCAATGCATCATCCATTCTCCACCTGAAAGAATCCTTGGAAATCATTTTTAAGTTTACCTGCACCGGATTGTGGTCTGAAAGCGTTTTGGGACCGATTTCTGCTTTTTGTAATTTTGGAGCCAATTCATTCGAGATCCAGATATAATCTATCCTCGACCATGACTGCTGAGATTCACTGAAGTACGTTGCCTCTGTTTCTGTGGGGTTTTTTAATCTCCAAGAGTCCACCAAATTCAAGTTGTCCACCATTTCAAAAAAAGTCTTTGGGAGTTTCCCATCATTTGTTAGTTTTGTTCTTTGAGATCTATCCATTAGTGTGGAAACTGCCCCATTAAAATCTCCAAGGCAAACTACCTTATAGTCCAAATAATCCAGCAGCAAATCATGTATTTTTTTGTAAAAAATCGACTTTCCATCATTTGGTGCATAAAGTCCCAGAATCAAAAATTTTTCGCCTTGTACGTTGATTTCAATTGCGACGTATCTCCCTTCTTCATCTTTAAATAGCTGTCTTGGGCTGTATTTCTCCTTTGCATAAATCACTACTCCTCTCTTCTTGACCTTGTCCGAAGATATGAACTCTTGGCCTAATTTTTTGTTCTGTAGTAATCTTCTGTGACGCCGGACTATGTGGGTTTCCTGTAAACATATTATGTCCAAATTCTTCTTTTCTATGCTATAAAATACTCTGCGTCTCTTTGGTCTCTGATTCAATCCCCGAACATTCCAAGTCATTAACTTGAGCGCCATTTCTTTGTTTATTCCTCTCCTCCAGTTGCCTCTCCTTTCTTCTCTTGTTCTGGATCTTGGCTTGGTCCTGGTAATCCCGGCGGTGGTGGGAATACCTCTGGAAACTTGTAGAGCTGTGCTGGGTCTAATGGAGTTCCTTTAAAGAATTCCAGATGCTTGTCCAAAAACTTTTGCTTTTCCGCCAAGGACCTTATTTTTATCTTTTTCCCTTCAAACGTAAATGCCAGGCCTTCTGGAAATTCCCAACTGAAGGAGATTTTTCTTCTTCTTAGCTCCGTCACCAGGTCGTTATAGGGCGCTCTTTTATCCAAAAAAAATCTGGGGATATCCTTATAAAATATTACTTTGTTCTGCTGTACCACCAGGTTGTTTCTGTAGTGTAAATCCAGAAAATAATCTCTGTCGTGTCTATCATGCAGCACAATCAAACAGTCACTGACTGTTTTAGTGCTTTTCTTTCCTCTGGAGCCTCTTGGTCCAAATCTGAAGGCCTTCACTATGCGTGCTGAGACGTTCACCTCTTCTAACTCCCAAAAAGTTGAAAATAGTTCCACAATATAAGCTTTTAGGTCTTCCCCCTCCAATTCTGGAAGACCCCTTATTCTTATGTTTCCTTCTCTCTGATGTAGTTGCAGAAAAGCAAGAGACTCTTCCACAGTTCTCTGCCGTGTTCCAATATTTTCTAACTGCTCCACATCTAAGTTGTCCAATTTTTCCTCCACCTTTTTTATTTTTTCTCTGACCACTTTAATTTCCTCAGAGTCCTTTTTTAACGTAGTCACCTCCTGCCCAATTTTATTAATTTCTTCTCTGTTCTTTCTTACATTTTCCTCAATTTGACCAATTGATTTTTCTAAAGTCTGGGTGGAGGTTTTAATATCAGCCTTAATATCCACTTGGAGTTTTTCAATTGCAGAGTTAACTGTAGTATTCACTGATGCACCAATAGTGTTCACCGATTCTTGTGTTTGCTTCAACCCTTCGGTGACACTTTTCAAACCTGCTGCAATTTCTGCCACACTTGCTACCAATTTCTCCATTTGTTCCTGCAGAGTTAGGGAAACAGAGCCTTTCCTTTTTTCAGAGCCAGTTCCTTTCGATCTAGTTTCCATTCCCTGTGGGCTCTGCAGCTGTAATCTCAAGGTCACTCCAGTTGCTGTAGTAACAATCTCAGACATTCACAGCAGAAGACCAACAGTCCCAAAAGTAAACACCAGGTGGCCTGCAGCTAGCTTCTGAGAACAAAGAGGCTGCTGAGCCAGGAATCCACAACAGTCCAGTAGTCCAACTTTTAGGCAAGAGTTCAGATTTTTCAAAAGTTATAAGTTCCTTAAAGCCAAGAAGAGTCTATTTTAAATAGCCCAAGTCAGTATCTGTTTCTCACTTGCAATGTAACCACCAAGTCTATAAAATAGCTTGTATCTGGCTGCAAAAGAGTCAGAGTATCTCCACCGGTAAACAGTCACTGTAACACTGGAACACCAACAAAGAAAAAAATGGCAACAAAATATTGCAGCCCGCTACTGACCCAGAATCCTAATCCAGAGGGGGAGCGGTGTCTTCTTTTGCCATATCAACTGTTTTTAAATCTTTAAACAAGCTTTAAACAACTTTTAAGTAACTTTTAAAAAGTTTGGCAGAGTTCGCAAAACTTTCCCGTTAGCCGCGGCTTTGATCTTTTAGCGCTACCAAGCTCGCGCAAACAGTTCAAAGGGAACAGGCTTCCTTTTAAAGTTTCCTCTGCAAGCAGTGCTCTTTAAACTTGTAAAATAATCCAGTATTTTGACTTACAGAGTTTCTTTGGAAGTTTCTATATAGGAAGTGCCGGGTGCTCAAGTCTGGCGGGATCGCTGCTTTGATCCTCCGCAGGCAGTCGCTTCTTCAGTCCCGTGCTGGGGCTCCGTTCACCCGATTCTCCCCCTTACGAGGGTAAATCAGGAGCGGAGACAGCACGTCTGGGACCCACGAAGCCGTCGGTCCACGGGACGCTCTTCCCGTGGCTTTAAGGGACCCGTGGCGCAGGCACGGAGCTCCCTATCGCCTAGCGGAGGACGGAGCCGTCGGACTCCCGTCCGCCATTGACTCGGCACCTAACCGGAAGTCGCTTTGATGGTGTTTCCTGCTTGGCAGGGGGTTGGACTGGATGGCCCTTGTGGTCTCTTCCAACTCTAGGATTCTATGATTCTTCTGATTCTGCAGAAATCAAGGAAAGGAAAAGCAGAAAAGCAAGTGTTGGGTGCCCCTATCACCCATGCATGGAAGTGCTCCTGTTTTTGTTGCCTATGACTGTTAAGAGCTGCATACATTTCATAATTGATGAAGACCTGTGCTATGTTTGGATTTAAAAAAAAAAAAAAAAAAAAACTTCTGTATTGGTAACAGCTGTAGCTGCAGTATGCTAAATAAGCCCTTTGCTGATGGAGGTTGTTTTTCTGTGACTTGATGATACTTCTTAGGGATCGTGGGAGAAGAAAACAATTTGCCATAAACAGCACCGGTAGATAGATTGATGGTGTAACTTTGCAGAGTCCCCAAAGGTGCAGGGCAATTTCCTAGCATCTATCAACTCTCCACAGAATGTGAGAGATTAACACATCTCCCTGGCTTCAGAGGTCCGTCTTTCATTTAAAGCTGTGGTCACTTGGGAGTGGGATGAAATTGTTTTGCTGAAGGCAAAGGAGAGTGCGGCCTGCCTTCGGCCTTTGCATTTTCAAAGATGCCTCCCTGCTTGATTATCTCCATTTGTTGGAGGAGGGAAAAAGAAAAGGACTCCTGTCAGGAGAAGCAATCCACATAACAACATAGTGCAAACAGAGCGTCAAATCTCCTTGTTGCTTTTAAAAGTACAGTATTTAAGAAAGGCACCACTAGGTGGCATAACTTGTAGGTTAAGCTGGGATTTCAGAGCCTGCATGAAATCTTGCTCAAGAGGAGCAAAAGAACACATATTTTAGAATGCTTCTTTGATGCATTTGTATGGTAATTCGCCAATACAGGTTCTGACAGAGAAGAAGAGTTTACAAAGGACTTTGCCTTAAATTGGAACACTACTTTTATCTTTTTCTTTAGTTGTACGTAGATTTAATCAGTCACTTTGAAGAAAAAAGGGTTGGTTTTTGTTTTTTTTTTAAGATAATGCCCATCTGATGATGCGGTAGACAAGCGGTGTGCCTCTTCTGTTTGTGAGAGAAGGGGGCCTTTTCGGAGATGGGCGACTGCCACCCATAGCTTTCATTTGCACTTTAAATTAAAAATAATAGGCACTGAGGTGCTGCTATTGCTTTTACATGATTGACGCCTGATTTTACCGAGACACGCTCGGTACACTTTGACCATAAAACTAAGAAACGATAGCTGATGAAGAATAAACGAAACAGGGCCTTGTTCTGCAGTTAACAATCGTTGTAACTGGAATTTGTTTTATACTTTCAACAACAAAAATAGAGGAAAACCATTGTTTATTGCCGTCCTGGTCTGAGTCCTTGCAACCTTTCTACTTTATTTCCTGTATTCTCCAAGGACTCCCAATTTTCTAATTGATTTTGTGATGTTGGCAAGCGGCCTTTTCAGTCACAATTTAGGCAGAATTTAGTGTTGTGCCACAAACTTTCTCCTTTCTGTCTTTCAGAAGCGGGAAGGTCTTCTCCAGACAGCCCAGGTCACAGAAGAGCTCACCACCACCACAGAGTAAGCCCTTCTCATACTCTGAACTCATGGGGAGTGCTCAGAAAGCTCTCAGCTGGGATAGCCCCATCCATTGCGCCCACTAAACAGTATCTGGACCCTTGTAGACCCTTGTAGCATGTTGTAACGGAAAATCCCAGGTGTGGAACTGCCCAGCCACCTGGCCCTTAGGGATAAGCCCACTGGTTTCTGCAGAGTTAAATAAAAGAAGTCCAGCCACTGGAGCAAGGACAAGACAGGGTTTATTGTGCAATAGGTTACAGTCAAACTGCACACCCAGAGCAGCGTTACAAGAACTTTTAAAAACTCCTATCATATCCCAGAATACAATTTGGAAACATCATTACTACGTCACGAAAAGGGAAGGGTTATACATGATTAACATATAGGAAAAACAAGATTAGCATATGGGGAAAACAGAGCAATATCAGGGAGATAGCTCTGAGAAGTGTGAATGGGTGTTAAGTATTGGCAAGGATACCTTGAGCACTTATCTGGGAGAGAACAATGGGATTCTGGTCGAGGGATATTAGCCCAGTGGCTTCCTGAAGCACCCAGAGATTACCTGCCGAGGCATTTCCCTGTGTAAGTGGTCTCTCGCCTACTGGATCATGGCAGAGAGATGGGTCCCCTTAAGGGCATCACTCCATACCCCAAATGAGTTTACTCGGGAAGAGACTTTGCTTAGGCGACCCCCCCCTAATTTCCGTAACAAGGTACACCAGTGTTTTTCATACTTCTCTGCCTTGAAGGAACTCCTGCGTGCTGCAGACGTTTCTGCGGACATATTCTAGGGTGTTCCCTTGGTTCAGGTGGGGCATCAGACAGCCCTGTTGGGCCTCACTGTTGCCTTGTATGAACGGAAGGAGAAGGCAGAACCTTGATCCCTGAAGGATGCAGTCAGATTTTAGTATAATGGTAGTGCTATATAAGAAAATTGTTCACTGGCATTATGGGGTAATAATTTTGCCTTTCATAAAAGATTGTGTAGCAAGACAAATCTTGGTCTGGTGGGGGGGACGGACGACATACCTGGGTTTTCTTATTCAGTTTTGGGCTCTTAGGAGCCCATTATTAACGCACTAACTAATCATTTTCAAAAACTCTGATTTGCAGGATGATGATGGGTAGATTTGGTAAGTACAAGATTTTAACTTGGAATATGAACCCATAATAATGATCCGTGTGCATGTTTCGAAAAGCAGTAAAATAAAGTTGCATTTCAAACTAGTAACGCTGTTTCTTGTTTAGTTTGTCTCCCACCATTTAGGAGTTGCCCTTAAGCATGTTTTTGTCCAAGGTGGCACATTAAAACAATTCTCTCCTTTCGCTCTGTCTTCTCGCATCCCATTTTGCCACCGAGGACTGCACTGGACATTTTTGATGTACAGCCAAACTACAGAGTTCAACTTATTTTCTGTTGCTGGCTATAGCTCCCACCTTCTCTGTGCTTCCAGCAAGTCCTGACTGCTGTGGTCTGAAGGGATCACTCATTCCTGCCTTGCACATGAGCTTGGGACAATCCCACAGCTGTTACGATCTTAGGTGTGCTGCTGGCCTCCTCCGCTTCGTGTTGCGACAGGTTCTCGTCCTTCTTTTGCCCTCTTTGCTCTCAGCCCCGGTGCAGCTTGATCTGCACTTCCTGTTTCCCATGGAACACTGTCATTTTGCATGGAAGAGCAGAAGAGTTCCTGCTAAGGCAGTAATAGACTGAAAAATCCACTACAGCTCCTCAACAACTGGGATTAACTTCTCAGAAGGCTATCTACGCTTGCACTCTGTGCTTATTTTCATCCACCCATCCATTTCATTTATATCCCAACTTTCCTCCACGAAAGTTCTTCCCCTTCTCATTTCAACCTCACAACAACTTGGTGAGGCCACATCCTGGTCTGATCCGCTAACCACCACATGACACTGACTTTCCCCTTGCTCAGTGAGTCCATTTCAAGGGTTCCTTAGATAAGTACGGAATAAAAATAGTCATCGTGCATATCTTGCTTCTGTGAATTTTCACCAAAGCGTTTATTGATTTGTTAAAACCTTGTTCTCTTTCTCAAACCAGAGCGAGATGCTTTTGACACCCTCTTTGACCACGCTCCTGATAAACTAAGTGTCGTAAAAAAGGTAACATGCCATTTGTATTTAATGGGCCCAGTGGGCATTTTTTTCCCACTTTCTTCAGTTTGCGAGGGTCTTGCTTTCACCAGGGTTCGTCTAAGGACACGAACCAGGAGCAATGGCTTTTTAGATGCTGGGTGATTATTACAGGATGCCTGCTCCTCACGATTACAATGTTTTTTAGCAGCCTCCACATGAAGTCGCTGCCACAAAAATCCCAGCCTGCATTTGCCCTCTATTTACTGTTTCTGGCAAAGATCTCTGTCATGTTACTGAGAATGGGTGTTTTTCCTGGGATGAAAAACCAGCAGCCTGGATGAAGCAAAAACTGAAGTGCCTCTACCTCAGCTGATAGCCCTTCCTTTGCTGAACTCCACTTCTCCTTCCTTCCTGCACTTTGACCCCCGAAGAGTCACACCACAACGGGGAAACCTCCCCTTCTGCTCTTCTGGGCAGCCTTCTGGCAGCCACTTGCCAAGAGTGGCTGGGTCCAAAGGAAGAGGTAGTTGGAGCAGCAAATGCAATTTTTACATTTTGTGCAGTAGGCGAGTTTCTACGCCCACTCACTCACTCACTCACTCACCCCTCCATCTTGACAAGCAAGAGACATTAATCAAAGGACAGTCAGGCGAAAAACACCCAAGAGCCGG
The DNA here is from genome assembly GCF_009819535.1 of Lacerta agilis. Taxonomy (NCBI): domain Eukaryota; kingdom Metazoa; phylum Chordata; class Lepidosauria; order Squamata; family Lacertidae; genus Lacerta; species Lacerta agilis. The sequence continues at coordinate 3,659,801 of NC_046316.1, read as the reverse complement.
GCTGCAGAGGCGTGTAAGAAAGTTTCGCCTTAGGTGGTTTGTAGAGTCCTGAGGATTTACCTATATACTTGAGTATAAGCCTAGTTTTTCAGCACACATTTTGTGCTTTAAAAGCTGCCCTCGGCTTATACTCAAGTCAACCATTCCTTAAGAAGTGTACAAGAACGGTGGTTCTTTACTCTCCCCAGGCAGCTTGTTCTATTCCTGAACTGCTCGCATAAATGCAAACTTTAGACCCCAGAAGGCAGAAAGCCTATCAGTTAAGGAAGTATTAAAACCCCACAGGTGCTCACTTTCCCTGGCTCCTGCTTAAACAGGACAGGATCCCAGCCTTCTCTGTATAACACAAGCGAACATTGCGCTGTGAGTTAAACCACGGAGCCCTAGGGCTTGCTGATCAGAAGAATGGCGGTTCGAAACCCTGCGACGGGGTGAGCTCCACAGCAGCAAAGGAGGAAGAGGAAGGAGCAGCCCAAAGGGCTGCTTTGGGCTGCTCGTTCCTCCTCTACCACAGTGGCAAAGGTGAACCGGCTTATACTTGAGTCAATAAGCTTTCCCACATTTTTGTAGGGAAATGAGGTGCCTCGGCTTATATTTGGGTCGACTTATGCTCCAGTATATACGGTACCTTCTTCCTCCCTCCCTGTTGCTTGTGGATGAGTCTGTGCTTAAAAATGTTTAAAAGCAAGCCTCCTCGAAAGGTCCAGCTTGTCTTTCATCAGACTCTTCCGGAGCACGACATTTCCCCACGGGAGCAGCTTGCCGGGGAATGCCGCCAGAGGTCGCTTGCACGGGCAAAGGACACTTTCTGTGAATCAGTCCCTGTTCCATTGAATTCCAAACATAATAAACCTGCCAAAGTTTCCTTCTGCATAAGCACAAGGTTTACAAATGGGTGGTTTTGTATTGTGATTGTGTTTACGTTCCTTCTTAGAAGTGTAAAATGGATAGCGGTGCGGTCCGAGGCAAGCCAGTAGATGGGCTTAGGGTTGCAGCCTTAATCTGCCTATCGGTTGCTTATTCATTTTCTTTCCCGCTGTCTTCTTTTTCCTTTTCAGTCCCTGATCACTTTTGTGAACAAGCACCTAAATAAACTTAATCTGGAAGTGACAGAATTAGAAACCCAGGTAAGAGGCAGTACTCAGCACCAGTGTCGACAGTAAGACCATGCGCTCAGATATTTTTAAACATCTTCCTTTTTAAAATCAAGAAATAAATCAAAGTGTCTGCAGGAGGCTGTAAATGTTTTTAGATGACTGGGGTTTAAACATGTAAAGTTTTCCTCCAAGACCGTTTTTGCTGATAAAAACCTCTCTCTCTAAGCTACTTTCCCACTCAAATATCTGAGCCTAAATACAGGACCAGTTTAAACTACATCACTGCCGTAGGTAAATATTACACCCCCTGTCTTTCCCCCCTGAGAGTTTTCCCCAATTTCAACCTGATTTCCCTGTTATATGTAGCTGAATGGGGCAAAGGGGAAAGACTGAAATTACGTAAAATATCCCCATCTTTGTTCTTGAGGCAACATGGTCTGGAAAGGAAATGATCCCTCTTCCTTTCTGAGTTTTCAACTCCTTTCCCTTTTCCACAGAAGCAAATGGAAAGGTTGCTCCATTTACTTATATGGAGGGCCTGTAAGGGGGCCACAAATGTCTCCAGATCTCCCACTCCTTTATTCGAAGGCTCTAAGGTGGTCCTATATGAGGAAACTGGTGGTTGTTTTTTTAAGAACAGAGTATAGATGTGGGAGAGGGACCTAGGTGGCGCTGTGGGTTAAACCACAGAGTCTAGGGCTTGCCAATCAGAAGGTCAGCGGTTTGAATCCCTGCGGCGGGGTGAGCTCCCGTTGCTCGGTCCCAGCTCCTGCCCACCTAGCAGTTCGAAAGCACCTCAAAGTGCAAGTAGATAAATAGGGACCGCTCCGGCGGGAAGGTAAACGGCGTTTCTGTGCACTGCTCTGGTTCGTCAGAAGCGGCTTTGTCATGCTGGCCACATGACCCGGAAGCTGTCTGCGGACAAACGCCGGCTCCCTTGGCCTATAGAGCGAGATGAGCGCCGCAACCCCAGAGTCGGACACGACTGGACCTAATGGTCAGGGGTCCCTTTACCTTTACCTTTATAGATGTGGGAGTACAGAGCCTAGGGCTTGCTGATCAGAAGGTCGGCGGTTCTAATCCCAGCGACGGGGTGAGCTCCCGTTGCTCGGTCCCAGCTCCTGCCCACCTAGCAGTTCGAAAGCACCTCAAAGTGCAAGTAGATAAATAGGGACCGCTCCGGCGGGAAGGTAAACGGCGTTTCTGTGCACTGCTCTGGTTCGTCAGAAGCGGCTTAGTCATGCTGGCCACATGACCCGGAAGCTGTATGCCGGCTCCCTCGGCCAGTAACGCGGGATGAGCGCTGCAACCACAGAGTTGTCCACGACTGGACCTAATGGTCAGGGGTCCCTTTACCTATAGCCCATATGAAGCTCTCCAGATGTTGTTGAGCTCCACCTCCATCTGGTTTGGCGCATCTGGTTTCCACAGCCGGGGGTGCAGATGGAGAAACACTAACCTGTGGCCTTCCAGGGATTGCTGGACTGCAACTCACATCAACCCTCACCGTTTGGATATATTGTCAGGGCCTGGTGAGACTTGGAGTCCCTCAGCACCTAGAGGGACACAGGTTATCTACCCAGGTCTAGACAAAGGCAGAAGTGATGTAAATGCTTAATACTAGCAACAGTAGTGGAACTCAGCTTCCTGTGGCACTCCTTCTGTTCATTTTGGGTCGTCAAAATATGCAAGCAGGTGGTAGAAGGGGCATGAGCAGTTGAGACGCAGCAAACAGAAAAACCTTAAACTGAAAATGATAGGCAAGTACTCTGTCGTGAGTGCAAGCTTATTGGTCTCAGGATTTCTTGGCTATTGGGTTTACCAGTTTTGATAAGGGGTCTGTAAACTTTTGTTTGCACTGCAGCAAATAAACTCACCTTGTCCGTTTTAGCTGCTACACCAGCCCTGGCTAAATAGCTTTAATGCAAGGAAAGACTTCTCTGGAATTGAAACCTAGGGCATGGGAATCATCGCAGCCTTGCCCGAAATGTATTTATCTTAAAAACAGGCAAGCCAAGTTCCTGTTTGTCCTGTTGTGTTCTGTATCTCTTGCTGCAGCATGAGGAATTTAATATGGCTGCCTTGGAAGGACAACAGTTGAAGATAAAGCTCACATTAGATAGATTGGTCATAGAATCATCGAGTTGGAAGAGACCCCAAGGGCCATCCAGTCCAACCCCCTGCCAAGCAGGAAACACCATCAAAGCATTCCTGACAGATGGCTGTCAAGCCTCTGCTTAAAGACCTCCAAAGAAGGTCACCCTCCCCCAACTCAGCACCAGGGCCGTCTTTAGCAGATGCGGTGCCGGGGTGCTCAGAGCCCCCAAATTACCACAAATAGTGGGGGGAGGCCGAAGCTGCGCACTGCCAGCCATGGGGGGCGGTGTGCGCAATTCTCCCCCATGCTGCGGCGGGAGAGCGATCCCCGCAGAGGCTTGGGAGGGAAGCTGCACATCCGCCCGCCATATGTTTGACGGGGAGCAGCTGGTGGGTATGCAGGGAAAGGGGAGGCCGCTGGCAAAGCCACGCAGCTCCCCCACTCGCTGGGGCGCCCCTGAGAGGCCAGCGCCCTGGCGCAACGAACCACTAAGCCGTATGGGAAAGACGGCTCTTGTCAGCACACTTGGGGACACCCTTTCTTGTTTCCCTAGCTCTTCTTTTGCATTTTTCTTCACCTCCATCCTCAGTGGGGTAATAATAAATCATTAAAATCCCTGCAGACCCCAATTGATGCCAGCAATTCTGAACAGAGCTGAAGTGCCCAGGAGAAATTGATTATTGATTCAGCATATGGTTTGCAGGCAGCATTTGATTGACGTCTCCTGGGGTCCCAGCAGGGGTGTCACTTGTGTTTCCTCTTCAGTTTGCAGATGGCGTCTACCTGGTTTTACTGATGGGTCTCCTTGAGGACTATTTTGTTCCGCTCCACAATTTCTATTTAACGCCTGAAAGTTTTGATCAGAAGGTGGGTAGAAATCCCAGCCAGGCAACTCTGGTTTGCCGCATTCAGACGAGACTTCCATCTTTATATTTGCCACTAAAGCAAGAGCGAAACCAGCAAGTTCTCATAATGGCGGCAGATAAGTTGTATGGTTACCATTTTATAATTCTGTGAAAAGGTTCTGAGAAGCTTACCCACGAATCTTATCTGGAAAACCAATGAATCCAGCAGCTAATGTGCAGCCCACAGCTTTACAATGATGTATTGGCTGCAGGGGTGTGTGAGGGAAAGATAAAATGGCCCGCAAATATAACTTGAAGAGAAAGTAAAGTCTGTGGAGTCACCCTTATCTCACAGACTGTGGTCCAAGAGAGCAGCTGGATCTGTGTGCATAGGGCACTTGAAAAGGCCACGATCCTGCTGATCCTTTGGGAGGGACAGTGGGCAGGTGAAGGGGACAGAATCCGCTCTCTCACACGAATGGCTGGTAGGGGGATCTTGGCTCCTTCTCAAAGGGTTGAATGTATTTCTCCTTGGATGTGGCCGAAAAATCTCATAGGCAGTGCCTGTTCATCCATCTTGCCCCCCATCTAGCTGCTTCCAGGAGGACATGGCTCCTAACCGAAGAGGAGGAGCAAGCCCCATCACATGCACACAGTGGGCGTTCTCCATTTATGCTTTTCAGGATTTATAAAACGGTTCCTAAGAAATGAAGTGGTGTACAGCAGCAATTCTAAACAGCAACTTGTGTAGTAAATCTATACATTGCAATCTAAAAAGAAGAATTTGAAAGCCGCCAATCACAGAAATTCCACATAGTGTACACTATAAAACAGCCGAGTCACTCTTTAGTGTTCAGTGAGAAGCTCTCGTTGGCCACCGAAAAGCAAAATGCTGGGTACTTGTCTGGATTCTGTTTATTTCAGTGTCGGGGAAAGCTTTGCAATTCCGTTACGAATAGCAAAGAAGAATGCCCTTTTAAAATATGTTGAGGGAGGTGTTACTGGGTTGTTGCTTTTATTTTGATTATGTACTTTGTGGTTTTATATTCTGATTTTTCCCTGCGAACGACCCTGAGACCTGCAGGTATAGGGTGTGGTATTATTACCGTATTTTCCGGCGTATAAGACGACTGGGCGTATAAGACAACCCCCAACTTTTCCAGTTAAAATATAGAGTTTGAGATTGTTGGGCTTTTGGTTTTAACTGGAAAAGCCTCAAAACCAGTTTAGCACTTGGAGTGGTGTCCAGCTACGCTTCCTCTGCATTTTCCTGCTTCTCCAGTGCTTTTGCAGAGTTTTTTTTTCAAACTTCTAACTTCTTGCTTCTTCTTCTTGCGCAACAGTATGTGTGCCTTTCGTGCCAGCGATTAAACTCCCACAACGTCTGGGTTGTTTCAAAGTAAGCAAGCTTTAATTACAAGCATATAAATCACAGACACTCTCCTGGAGACTGGGACGACATCTCCGCTCCGGTTCAGTAAAAAGTGAAAGTAAGACTAAAACAGTGCGTCACATCAATCACATAGGCATTCGCATACAGCAGATACCCTGGATGTTGTGACATCTACCCTGTGGGAGTGGTGTACTGTTGAGCTTCTTTAACCCTGAAAGCTCCAAACCTCACAGAGATATAATCGACCGCAGGTTCTCCACCTAGCGTATAAGACGACCCCCAACTTTTGAGAAGATTTTCCTGGATTAAAAAGTAGTCTTATATGCCAGAATATACATTATTATTATTATTATTATTATTATTATTATTATTATTATTATTATTATTATTACTAATTTTATATAACACCCCATACCTGCAGGTCTCAGGGCAGGTCACAGAGTAAAATCAAAATATCAAACTGCACAATACATAATCAAAATAAAAACAACTCGATACCCCCCCAAAAAACCCGCATTTTAAAAGGGTATAGCATAACCCCAAACCTAATAATAGAGTATAATAATAATAGTGAAGTCTGTAGCTCACTGAATTCTGTGTGCGCCGGAACTGCTGAACCAACCTAGCCTTATAAAAATATTGAAATTCCACTATAACGTGTATGAATGAGTATTAATTCATAGGCTGGCTTGCATAGGAATACTCGGAGCCCCTGACGGGAAGTTGTATGTGTGCCAAGGAAGGATAGAACCTCAGTTCGTACCATTTTGTGTTGGTTTATTTAGAGGACTTGTACGTTGATTTGCCCACAGTGTTCCAGGCACCTCTCAATCAAGTAACATGTCCAACCATAAAATCCCTAAAAACGGAACACCCATAGGATTGTGCTTTTGACTATTAAAGTCAGGGGTAAGCAAGAATTAGGAGGAATAAACTGTTGTTGTTTTTAAAACAACAACAACAATTAACTTCCAAGGTGGGGAAGTGTTTCCTTGTTTTTACTGCTCAGCTCACTGAGCTGTGAGTAGTTTTAATTAAATCCCTTCCTTCTGTGTGTGGTGTAATATTGCAAGAATTGGTCATTTCAAGGTAGATGGCAGCAGGGAAGCAAACTCTTTTAATCTAGCTGCAGAAAGAGATTCCCCCACCCACTGCGGTGCATTTGCACAAAACAAAATGTTCCTCCAAAGCTTGCCTTATAGACAACCTCCTCCTGTCTTTAATCAAAGAGAATATTCCTCACATTCCCATTTGCTGCACTTTGATCCACATATCATGAATGAAGCCTGTTTTCATCAGAATGACGCTGATGTGTCATTTACAGCTCGGTTCATATATTCATATATATTCATATAACTGGTTCGTTATTGGCCAGCTAATTGCCAATAACGGTTATTGTGGCTCCCGTCACTTCTGACAGCTGAACTAGATGTACCAATCATAGAATTGCAGAGTTTGAAGGGACCATGAGGGTCATATAGTCCAACCCCCTGCAATGCAGGAACCGTTTGTCCAATGTGGGGCTCGAACCCACAACCCTTCGTGTGACATTTCCTGGATTTTAGCACTCCCAATTGTTGCAGGAATGAGGAGGGACGTGTTTAGTGCTGCCGCACAGATATTAAAAAGTCTCTGTTTTTGGAAAGCTAGCATTTCAGGGAGAGTTCCTCTCTGGTGTGCAAGTGTTCATATATGCAGGGTTTTTGCTTTTTGTTTGTTTTTTTACATGAAGTATTACATGTGATGCCAACAGCACCTTCGTCAGGGACTCAGCCACATGAAATTTCTATGCTTGGAATTCATTTCCAGGCCCGGAAATGTCTGTGGCTGAAATGAATGAGCTTCCAGCTGGCACATTACATTGGTCTATCTGTGTGGTCACCTGAACAAGTCCTAAAGGGTTTAAGCAATGTGATTTTTTCTTGAAAGAAGATGATACATTAACAATGTAGACTGACTTAAGAATCCTGGGGAGCACGCATCCAGGGATAAGCTAAGCAATATGAGGGGGGGAAACAGGAGAGGGGGTCTTTCCATCCCACTATGAAAATTTAAGAGGATTTTTGTTTTTTTGTTTTGCAGGTTCACAATGTTTCCTTTGCTTTTGAACTGATGCAGGATGGAGGGCTGAAGAAGCCCAAAGCTCGACCAGAAGGTATCGTGCGCAGGCCTGAGTTCCACTGAAACAAGCACATGCTCAACTGGGCATGCATGTTGGCAAGCATGGGAGGGATTGCTTGCAGTTCGTTCTCCCAACTGTAAACAGCACCTCCAGCCATGTCCATGTGGGCTGTTTTCCTACAGCTTTCTCCTTTCTTCATTCTCAAGATGGTTAACAGCCATGAAGTGTGGGCCAAGGCTGAGTTTCCATGGCCATGTTTTTCCAGGCAGTGTCACTAGCAGAGGCTGGTCTATCAGGGCAAATGAGGCTCTGCCCCACCCATCTCATCCTGCTCCCACAGAGCCCTCATCTCCCTGTATTCATGCCAACAGCCAGCTTAGAGGATGGCACAGTTGATTGTCTTCCTGCTCCTTAGTCTCGCTATTGCTCTTGTAGAACTCAGCAGGGACGAGGAAGGCGAGGAAGCTGGAGTTAGTGGGCTCCGCCTCTCATTGGATCTGTCTCCATCTATTGTTGGCCTCCTTGCCTTCCACCCACCAGGCAAAATAGGCACCGGCCACCACTGAGTGAGCCCCATGGAACTCAGAGGCACCACCTCCGACCAAATATTGCAGGGGCCAACTGCTGTGTCAGGAGGAGGCCTTGTCCAGCACAGTGCAGTCTCCTCTTTTCTCGCCTGCCTTGGATGTGGCCCTGCGCTCGGCTCAGCGGTTTGGCCTCCGCCCCTCAATATTGGGGGAGCTGAGCCCCCTGCTAGGGAACATTGAGGGGGCTGGCGGCGCCTCTGCCCTCTAGAGTTGGCGCACCTGAACTCAGTGGAATTTACAGTGGTACCTTGGTTCTCAAACTTAATCTGTTCCAGAAGTCTGTTCCAAAACCAAAGCGTTCTAAAACCAAGGCGCGTTAACCAAAGTGGTTAAGAGCGGTAGACTCGTAATCTGGTGAACCGGGTTCGCGTCTCCGCTCCTCCACATGCAGCTGCTGGGTCACCTTGGGCTAGTCACACTTCTCTGAAGTCTCTCAGCCCCACTCTCCTCACAGAGTGTTTGTTGTGGGGGAGGAAGGGAAAGGAGAATGTTAGCCGCTTTGAGACTCCTTCGGGTAGTGATAAAGCGGGATATCAAATCCAAACTCTTCTTCTTCTTCTTCTTCAATAGAAAGCAATGCAAAACGGATTAATCCGTTCCAGACTTTTAAAAACAACCCCTGAAACAGCAATTTAACATCAATTTTACTCTCTAATGAGATCATTGATCCATAAAATGAAAGCAATAAACAATGTAAAGATAAAGGGACCCCTGACCATTAGGTCCAGTCGCGGACAACTCTGGGGTTGCGGCGCTCATCTCGCTTTACTGGCCAAGGGAGCTGGCGTACAGCTTCCGGGTCATGTGGCCAGCATGACTAAGCCGCTTCTGGCGAACCAGAGCAGCGCACGGAAACACCGTTTACCTTCCCGCCGGAGCGGTACCTATTTATCTACTTGCACTTTGACGTGCTTTCGAACTGCTAGGTGGGCAGGAGCTGGGACCGAGCAACGGGAGCTCGCCCCGTCGCGGGGATTCGAACCACCGACCTTCTGATCAGCAAGCTCTAGGCTCTGTGGTTTAGACCATAGCGCCACCCGCGTCCCTTCAACAAATGATGTACTGTACTATAAAACAAAACAATAGCCGACAGCCGCATCGGACGTTCGGCTTCTGAAAAACGTTTGAAAACCGGAACACTTACTTTTGGGTTTTTGGCACTTGGGAACCAAGGTGTTTGAGAACCAATGTACCACTGTACTTCTGAGTAAATATGTCCAGGATTGCACTGTTAATCTTGTATCAAATGTCATTTGATGCCGTAACATTTAATGTGCTTTATGGACACAGTTTTTAATATTATGAGTTACAGGTGGGTAGCCGTGTTGGTCTGCCATAGTCGAAACAAAATAGGAAATTCTTTCCAGTAGCACCTTAGAGACTCAGTTGGTCTCTAAGGTGCTACTGGAAAGAATTTCCTATTTTGTTTTAATATTATGCTTAGTTACGATTTGTGGGCAATACGGAGGTTTAGTGTGGTGGCTGAGACAGCTTTCTGTCCCTCATGCAAAGGAATTGGGAAATCAAGATAATGAAAGCAAAGTGAATGAGCCATGCTTGGGAAGGGTTCCTGTGCTACAAAATCTCCTCATTTAGGAGGGAAAGCATGGACCAGCACATTCTCCTGTTTGCCTACAGAGGCCCGTCAGCCTCCAAGATTGCCCAAATAATCCATCCCTTACAAATTTGGAAATTTTTGCCCAAATAGTTTCCAGAAGCATTGTAAATACTTTTCTGTTTGGCGCAGGCTTGTGTAGGTACAGCTTTAAAATATGAAGCTGCCTTAAATTGTCAGGCTGTTGGTGCAACAGCTTAGCAGCTTTATTAGAAGAAAAATATATTCTGCAACTTTCTAAAAATTGATTATTTTCTCAAATGTGCTTATGTGTTTAAACTTCCCAGTGAGTCTCTGGAAAAGACAGTCTACTGAGATTTCAGTTCAGTGTTCAAATAAAATTCACTTGCCATTCCTAAGAGAGTTGTTTTAATGGGCGTTTTTATTGTTGAGGTTTCTCATAATTTTGTATAAAGGGAATTGCACGGGGGCATTTTGGTATTAAAAAGCTTGTTTAGCAGAAGACCATTTTTCATTTTTTTAAAAGTCAAGCTCTTAACCTAAATCTATATATCTCTCTTTAATCCCTCAGATGTTGTCAACTTGGACCTGAAATCTACCCTAAGGGTTTTGTACAACCTGTTTACAAAATACAAGAACGTTGAATGACTTGGAGACCTCCTGAGACTCTAATCTTCACGGCATCTTTTTAGCGGGCAGAGGAGGAAAGAGACCGTCCCTTTTTCTTCCTTCTGTGCCATATGCTGTGTATTATCTGCCTGTAACTCTTCTATGCTTTGAACCCACTTTGAAATTTAGCTTTAATTCCTTGAACTACCCACAGTGTGCTTGCTTGTTCTAGAAAGCTCTCATGTGTGGCATTCAACGCAAACACCTTCTTCCGTTAGTGTAGATTGCAATTAGGATGAATCCTGGTGGTGAGAAGATTTGAAGTGGTTGATGAAGGAGTGCTGGGATGCCTTCTATGCAGGCAATGGGCTTCTGGCTCCTTCTATTTCAACTCTCCAGTGAACCCACTAGGAGGCTTTAGGCTGGCCACTCTCAGGGTCCACATATGCAATAAAGAGATAATCATAATCATACTTACAGGGTCATTGTAAGTATACACTGATGTTATAACTGAGATCATGAATGGGAAACACATTGAACACTCCCAAGTGCTATAGGAATGCTAACCAGTAAGTAGCTGTATTTCCCTGTCTCCAGGGTATAATATTGACACATATAATACAGGTATGGGTGAAACCGATGTTGGTTGGAGTGTGGAATTTTATTCATTTTCAGATGAGTGCAGCTGTGAGGTAGAAAGTAGCCGTAATCCGTTTGGGAAAGGACCATTCTCTCCTTCCAAACTTTCAGAGGGGTGTGTGCATCTCCTCTCTTCCCTCCTTTTCACCCTGATTTTAGACATACGTACCCCGGCCCTGTTCATCAAGCCACTGCGCGGCTCAATTCATAATACGATCTCTGTTCAATTACATTTTGTTATTTTGAGATTGTGCCCTGGAAACTCTTCTATGTTAACTTTCGGAGTCCTTGTCTACCTTTCTGTCTTACCCTCCTACCATTCAGTATTATTGCCACTAAATACACTGTGAATCTCAGATGGAACGGCTGCCTGGAGTTTTTGTTGTGCTTCGGTTATGTCTGATGAAATGCATTTACAGGATGGGCGAATGGGTCGAAAACAAACCTCCCTACTGGTTTTCAAACAGGGATTTGGAAGCTTATGAGGGAGTTTTCAGTGATGGATGAGATTCCCTGAAAAGCAGGTTACATACCATTTAACTGCTCAAATCTTCTGAGGATGGTTTGGGGCGTTTTCTAGGGTGCACTATCAAATTAGCTCAGTAAGCTGACTGTTGCCCTGGGTAAACTGACTGCACTAAAATACACCCTGGAATCTCTTCAGAAGTGTTTATTTGGTTTGAGAATATTCAGATATTGAAACATGGACTGTACATTTTTTTTCCAGAAATAAGTTGTTCCCTGAGGTAAACTGCTTGAAAATTGCTGTCACAGAGCAGTCTCCCCCAACTTGGTGCCTTCTGGATATTTCTAGACTGCAATTCCTGTCGGTCCCAGCTACTGTGGCCCCTGGTCAAGGAAGTAGGGGGATGCAATCCAAAAATAGGGAGGGCACCAGGATGGGGGAGGGACGCGGGTGGCGCTGTGGGTTAAACCACAGAGCCTAGGGCTTGCTGATCAGAAGGTCAGCGGTTTGAATCCCTGCGACGGGGTGAGCTCCCGTTGCTCGTTCCCTGCTCCTGCCCACCTAGCAGTTCGAAAGCACGTCAAAGTGCAAGTAGATAAATAGGTACCACTCCGGCGTGAAGGTAAACGGTGTTTCTGTGCGCTGCTCTGGTTCGCCAGAAGCGGCTTTGTCATGCTGGCCACATGACCCGGAAGCTGTACGCCGGCTCCCTCGGCCAGTAACGCAAGATGAGCGCCGCATCCCCAGAGTCGTCCGCGACTGGACCTAATGGACAGGGCTCCCTTTACCTTTTAGGATGGGGGAAGACCCACACAGAGCATTGTGGGGCCGAATGAGGTGCTGTCAAAAACTTCATACAATACTTAAGCTAATACAGTGTTTCTGAAGATAATGATTCGTTCTATGGCAGTTGTATTATGCAAACAATCTCTGTGCCTGCTCCATACCTAATTGGTGTGAATATCAAGCCCTCTTGTTTTCTAGATGATAGAAAAGCACTTTGCTTCCCTTCACACGCTGTGGGGCGCTTGTTTCATTCGGTTTCCTTCTCCGGCTGGTATTTTGTCACTTTTTTAAAAAAGCGAGCTAGATAACATTTCTGCAGAGCTTGGAGCCCCCTTGGAACAACTGGTGGGTTCCAACAATATTAAGGAGAGCTTAGTATAGTTAAATGTACAAAGAGGATTGTGCTCGCATGTTAATTTGGACGAAGGCTCCTTGAGGGACATGGCTGTTAACAGGGGACGGGATTATTGCATTGAAGCTGTTACTAAGCATGTAAATGGTGAGGATTACAGAGACCTTTCCTGCCAAATCCTTGCCTTTAGGCTCTCTTTTCCTTAACCTCACGAATGTCAAGGACAGGCAGGATGCTGATGAGTGCGCCAGGAAAAAAGGGGTTGGAGTCTGACTTGGGAGAAGGCTTCCAGGCAGGAGGCAAGAGTCAAGGCTGGGGAAGCTTCAGAGATGGAGGGTGGAGCACAGGATGGGTCGGAAGAAGAGGGGGAAGAGGCAGGTCAGGCAAGGGAAGGGGAGCTTGGGGGCGGAGCTTCCCCACCCTCTCCTGCACCACTGTCTCCCGGAACCAGGAGGGGATTGAAATGGGATGAGCAGAGGAAGTTGTCGCACGGGAGTAGTCTCCCGCTGTGTGTGTGCAGTCCGTAAGGGGAAGGTGCATACCAAAGTGATGGAGAGAGAGTGGTCCCCTGTTGCTGCAGTTGCTCCATTGAGCGTGGACCTGGGAATAGCTGCCCAGACACTGGATGGGTGTGTGTGGGTCTTCAAAACCGTAGAAACGACTGTGTCAGCTTGGCAATAAAGAGGTGACTATCTGCCGTGTGCATTCCTTTGGCTGGGAAGCACCCTTGACAGCTAGGTTCCTAGGACCTCTGCCTGTCCTTGGGCAAGGCTTTAAATCCCAGCCAAAAGAATACTTTGCCGTTTTCGAGCTGCTTTGGGAATTCAACATTTCTGGCCGTTGCAGCAACACAGCAGCACACTCCCATTCAATACCTCTCTTCCTGAAGGGCTCAGGCATTACGGCCCCTAACATCTTCCCTACGCAACACCTGGGGAGGGGAATAGGCCATTGCCAGGTACCCAGTTTCCACCCAACCTACTTATTTAAATTGCTACAATTTTAATCTTACAGCTCGGTCGTATTTTACGAGCTGACTTGTTTTCGAACGAAGCTTTTCACAGAACGTTAAAATATTTGAAAAGAAGTGTGGCCCATTTCGAAACCGATGGAAAAGCCAATGCTCGGAGTGATCTGAAGCTTCTGATGCTGGGGCTCAGTCCGGCTGCCTGTGTTAAAGGGCAAAGGACCAGGCCTCTATCTCAACACAGGGAAATAATAACCTGTGCTTTCTGCATCTGGTACTAAGGTGAGACCTGAAGGATTTTTCTTTTTGAAAACACACACACACACCCTAGCTAAACTCAAAGAGTTTTCCTGGATGTTCAAGCCACATCGGTCTAGGTACTAAACTTCAGGAAGACATAATGAAATAGTGATTGTATTTCAGAGATTTACAAGCTATCTAACAGGGTTGGTTTGGTTGCTGTATCTCTCTTCAACAGTTGATGTACGCTATGAGCTTTTGGGTGAAGGAAAAATCTCGTATGCATGGAACAATCGTATTGGTCACCCATGAACTTGGCATTTAATTGTGCTTTCACAAGACATAAAATGGGCCTCCGATTAGCTCAATACAGGGGCTTCTGGCTCAGTTTCAAGACGTGATAGGCATAAACATACATACTCTTGTGGAAAGCAGCTTGTTTGGTACAGCTCATTGGCGAAGGCAGTCTTTGTTCAGGTTCACAATACTCAGTGAGCTGAGATCCAAGTCAATAAGCAGGTTTGCACTTTTTTCTCTCAATGTTCTCTCTTGCTTTCTCCACACATACACATACATGTTCCCTTTTTTCTGTGCCTTCTTGTTACCCCCCCCCCAGACATGGCATCCGGGGCACACCGCCCCCCGCCCCCCGTTGCGACGCCACTGGGGGTGGAGGCACAGGCCCGGCCCAGGCCCAGCCATGGTGCCGGAGCGCCAGAAGTAAGGCAGCAGCTGGGGACATGCAGCGGTGGGAGGGTGGAGGCCGGGCACCCACAGCAAAAAAATGGTGGGTGCCTGAGTCCCCGGGGCCCCCTGGAGTTGGCGCCACTGGCAGGAGATTGCTGCTGGCACAGCAGAACGTGCCCCTCCTCTTCTCTACAGCCACCCCCATCTGGAGCAGATTTTTTGAGGTGTGTGTGTGTGTGATAGGGTAGAGGAGAAGAAGGGGAAGTCCTGTTGCACAAGCAGAATTTTGCTCTTACAGCATTAGATACAATGCTCTGCCTACAGGAGACCAAACATTCTTTTTAAATACAGTGGTACCTCAGGTTACATACGCTTCAGGTTACAGACTCCGCTAACCCAGAAATAACGCTTCAGGTTAGGAACTTTGCTTCAGGATAAGAACAGAAATCGTGCTCTGGCAGGAGGCCCCATTAGCTAAAGTGGTCCTTCAGGTTAAGAACGGTTTCAGGTTAAGAACGGACCTCCGGAAGGAATTAAGTTCTTAACCAGAGGTACCACTGTATGTCAGTTGCACACACCAGGATTATTGACCCCATTGTAACGTGCATGTTTAATCCAGATCCACAACTGCTGTCAAATTTTTGTTTGGGCCACAGGAAGCAATGTTTCTGAATGGTAGGAATGTGCATCCACCAATATTCCCATAGCTGAAAATGATATATTTTTGTCTATGCATCTCCTGCCTCCCCCTCTCCTCCCCCCCCCACCTGCTGCAACAACACATTGTTGACAGCTCACTGTTGTTTTCTGTTTGTTGCATTAATTTATTCCATTCTAGTCTGCCCTTTGCTTCCTTCTGAAATGGGGTGTGTTGGCAAAATGACAGTGGCACTTTTTAATAAGGCGGAGCATTGTTTAATCTCACATTAGCTCTGGTTGAATTTACAGAAAGTGAAAACAAAATAAAAAATAAAAAATATAAAAAATCCTTCCAGTAGCACCTTAGAGACCAACTAAGTTTGTTCTTGGTATGAGCTTTCGTGTGCATGCACACTTCTTGAGAAAGTGTTTTACTTATTGCAGAATATGTACTTACGTAGTACTTATAAGCACTATAAAAAGAAGCAGCAGCCTCACAATTGTTCTCAAAAGCTAACTAGAGGCAGCAATTTCCAGGGATTGAGACAGACGGAAACAACAAGACCAGTATGTGTGAATAGTGACCGCTGGGCGATATGGGAGTGCATAGGTTGTGCTAACGTGTGAGGAATGGTGGTTTTGTTTTTGAAATGTCACCTATAGGACGGACGTGCACCAACTTCCTCTCCCTGGTTGCGCGACACACAAAGGCAGCCTTCTGAAAGCAAAACTGATCCAATGGGGTCGAAATAGATTGCCTGCCTCAATCCAGCTCTCCAAAGATCTCGCTTTGGAATTTAGGTTGGTGCTTCAAAAGATTTTCTTGAGTTTCTTTCTGTGTTCCTGTATGTATAAATGCAGCCTCCTTGCCGTTGAATGTTGCTGCAAATTTACGAGCGTCAATCTTGGGGACAGAACAAAACAAGGAAGTCGCTTTTAGCTGGCTGCTGATTTGCTCCATTGAAGCATCATGTCTGAAAAAATGTTGCTATGATTTGGATGCCGGAGGAGTTTTTAATATTTCCCTCCTAAAATGTCCATGGAGCATTTCCCCCCCCCTTTGGGACAATTTCTGAGTCTTTTGTCTCTCTTTGCTTTTTCCTTAGCAGAAAAGAAAAGAGTGAGTCCACATTCCTTAGTGGAATCTGCAAAAGTAAGTGGTTTCGATCTATTTCTCTGGGGTTTATGGTTAATAAAGCACTAACTCAGAAACTCCTATCGAACACTAGGGAAATGGATAACAGTAAGAACTACGGGTAAAAACAGCCTTCGCCATAAAGTTAATCGGTTTTCTGATTTCAGTAATGAAAGTACAGCTCAGAGTGTCATATTCTGCAAATGCCATTGGCTATAAATAAAATGTGACTGACTGAAAGTATTCTGCAAATCCCCCGCCACCCAAAGAAGTGATGTTATGGATGGTGTCTGCTCTTGTTTTGTGTCAAAGGGATGGAACTCTCTTTCTAGGTTCTTGCATGGCCTTTTTGTTGATGCTATGGGTATCTGTTTTATTTCCCAATTTGAATGCTCACAGTAGCATATGTGTTGCTCTACCACTTGAACTTCACAGCCCTGTGAGGCTGGGTTGAGAGAGAACGAGTGGTGATTTGAACCCAGGTGTCTCCAGTCAAAATCTACCCACTGCACTTCACTGCCTCTCCAGTTGTTATTCTAGTTGTTAAGGATCCACCATCAGGGTAGTTTAAAAATGTCCTGAAGCCACACCTGTAGGCCAGGTCCAGTGCAGCTGAAAAGAACTGTTTGTAAAGTACAGTGGTACCTCGGGTTACAGACGCTTCAGGTTACAGATACTTCAGGTTACAGACTCTGCTAACCCAGAAATAGTACCTCGGGTTAAGAACTTTGCTTCAGGATGAGAACACAAATTGCGCAGCGGCGGCAGGTGGCTGCATTAGCGAAAGTGGTACCTCAGGTTAAGAACAGTTTCAGGTTAAGAACGGACCTCCAGAATGAATTAAGTTATTAACCCGAGGTACCACTGTATCAGGGGATGCGGGTGGCGCTGTGGGTTAAACCACAGAGCCTATGGCTTGCCGATCAGAAGGTCGGCGGTTCGAATCCCCACGACGGGGTGAGCTCCCGTTGCTCGGTCCCTCCTCCTGCCAACCTAGCAGTTCGAAAGCACATCAAAGTGCAAGTAGATAAATAGGTACCGCTCCGGCGGGAAGGTAAACGGCGTTTCCGTGCGCTGCTCTGGTTCGCCAGAAGCGGCTTTGTCATGCTGGCCACATGACCCAGAAGCTGTACGCCGGCTCCCTTGGCCATTAAAGCGAGATGAGCGCTGCAACCCCAGAGTCGGACACGGCTGGACCTAATGGTCAGGGGTCCCTTTACCTTTACTACTGTATCTGAATGTGGGAGGGGGAAGAAAGTTTTGAGAACTGGCTACAGAAGATTGCTGAGAAGAAATGTTTTCTCTTCACCTGCGCAGCCTGGGCATTTCTAAATGGTGGTTCTTACAAAGTTCACAGTAAGTCTTCAGTACTTATCTAAAAATAAAAAAGTGGCCTTGAAAAAATGCTGCCCTGCAACTTCCCACTGATTAGGTTAGGGGAAGTGTGAAATACTTAGAACCTTGCAGAGGAAACATCTCAAACTGAACTTCCTGTGCTCAAATCACACATCTTGGCAGTCTGCAAAAAAGCCAATTACTGTGCGTGGTGCCCAAGGTTGTAAGGCAGTAACTGCTCTGCACATTCCTATTTAGGTTTTTGTGAGTGACGGGGATCGGTTTGGTTCTCACGCTAATGCAAACCTACCTACTGTAATTTGCACTTCCCAAAACAATGCATGAGCCAAAACAGAACTATCCTTTGAAATCCACTCTTCTCTGAATTTTTGATGCCGCTCTCCAACCAAAAAAAAATATGTACAGAGGTGTGCATTAAGGGGAAATGTGCCTAAATGCACACATTAGCAAAAAATAGCATATGAAAATATTAAGAGAAAATTACTTGCAATTTTTTAAAAAGGACATTTGCAAACTGATGAGAAAAAGTCCAGACTATAGTTTCTAAAAATGGGAAACCAAGGGAAACAAAAGCTAACCACTCCATCCATCTCTGCTACGGATATGCCAGCACCTTCCCATCCAGCTGCAGTGTTGAAGGAAGGCTTCCTAGATTTCTTTGGGAGCCTTGAAAACTGCAGTTGAAGGAACGTGTAAGACATGCAGGTGTATGTGTGCATCATAGTGTTCGCTGAGCTCTGAATTGGGAGATCAGGTCCTCCCTCAAAGAGGGCACATGTTGCGGTGTGGCCTGGCAACCAAACCCTTGTGTTGTGGGTGGGAACGTTTGGACAGCCACAACACCCTATTAGTAGGTCCCTCGATGTTGGGTGTAATCTGACCAATGGGACGCTAGCTAAAGGGATCGAGGGACCTACATAAGCCCATGCACGTGTCCCTGAGCTTCCTCTTTGGGCCAGTGCATCGGAACACCCGCCCACCTCTCCCTATATTTAGGGCTTGTGCTTGACCTTGCTATGCCGTCGTGTGTTGTCTGTCGTTGGGACAGGGGCACGGCAGGAATTTACCCCACTTGGCTGATTGGCTGTTGCCACTTGGGTTTCGCCTGCCGCATAGCAAATTGTCACAACTTGTAAGGTTGCAGATAGGCTCTGGTTCAGGTGATAGGGATGAGGGAACGCTCTTGCCATCCCTATGTGAAAGGTATTCCGTTAAAGGAATCCAGGGACTCAATGGTTTGGTCAACCCCTGAGAGGGGTTGTGCCCGTGCCTGAGTCCAGGGGGACATCTGGGTGGTGGACTAGCCTGACCCCACTTTCCACTGTTCCAGGTGTTTACCCTAGGCTGACCTATGCTGGAACCCTGGGTCAGCGCTACCTGCAAGGGTGCAGGGAGCTAGTCGAACCAGAGCCTATGCCACCACTCACTTTCTGTAATCAATAAAGTTGTGGCCTAAATTCTGCCAAAAACCAAACCAAAAATTTGAGTCTTGTCTGAATTTATTTAAGGGGAAGGTTAAAGGTCTACACACTCAGAGTTTAGACACGAGCTCAATCTCCTCTATATTTCTTCTTAGGGCTTCCTTTTATGAGCATTTTTATACTGAGTTAAATCAGAACTGGAGGTTCCAAAAGGTGGCTGGTATTAAAACCAAAAGGTTAAGAGAAAGTCGTTGTGTGTGTTACAGCATTATTGTAAAAATAAAAATAAAGTAGATTTCATGTCTCCCCCTCCCACATCTCCCTGTCCTGTTTATATTATCTTTCATCAGGCATTTCAGGTTTAAATTTATACCAGATGGTCAATTTCCTCGTTCTTCTCAATTCTTATTGTCAAGTCCATTTTCAAAGTCCTTGCTTTCAGCAGGATTTATGCTTGTTTTGGTTTGTGAGCCTGGTGTGAAAGCCTTTCATCAATTTTGCGGTGCTGTCCCCCCCCCCCCCCCGATTTGAATCCCTGAATAGTCAAAGGTTGTTCCCAGTAGAGCCCCATTTTACTGGAGTTAAATGTTTCAAAAGACACCTCGGGGTCTGGAATCTTATGTCATCAAAATAAGATCCCATCAACACATTAGCTTCAGTTACATAGATATTATTGCCACCGCTGTAGGATTGCTGTTTTCTGTGCAGTGCCAAACTGCTCCAAGGTGGATGCTCTCACCTGGGAACGGCTTGCTCACCTGTACCTTTCTGCCATGGTTTCTAGGGGAAGTAAAACCAGACTTCCTGTTTGCAGGGGGGAAGGAAACCAAAGCAATGGAGCCAAACTTCCTCAAAGCTTTCCCAGAGTTTCAAGTCAATCCATTCTCAGAAGAGGAGGAAATTGCGCAAGGTATGTTGTTAAGAGGCGCCATAGAAAGTGTGACCAAATGTACAAAAGAGATTCATTAATTCAATATTATTTCTAGACTTAATCCAGTCGGTTGCTGGATAGGTTGGTGTCTCCACCACCACTTGCCATTTCCAGTTTAGGAAATCCAAATGTGCTTGATAGATAATCTTCTCAGTTAGGCTAATTTATCACAGCGTTAAGTCAAACAAATGTGGCATCATTTTTATTAGGCTATTTCCTTTAACAAATGATTTTAGGAAGTGCCTCCTTTACCACCCTTCAAAAAAAATTATGTTACTTTGTAATCCCTTAATTATAATTTCATATTTGCGATATTGACCGTTTGCCTTCCGCTGTGCTGGGCTTCCTTCACAAATCCAAATGATTAGACTTTTTTTGCTTGAATTGGCAATTTGGTGATGAAATGGTGTTTGTTTGTTTGTTTGTTTATATCTCTTTTAGGAGAAAAGAGGAAATACATAAAGCCAACTTCTCGAAATGACCCTAAACTAGAAGCTCTACAAACAGTAATGCATGCACTTTCTCCTTATTTTAGTTAGCTTATGGTTTTTTAACAACCGCATTTTCAAAGATAAAATTCCAAGTTGGCCAACAGTATAGTCGAGGAATATTTTGTTGGGCGGGCTAGTCCTTCTTCTTAACTGAACTCACTTGGGGGCTGGGGGTGACAACAGGGCTCCATCTGCCCTATACAGTCGGGGAACAGAAGTTTGCTAAGGGGGTTGAGAGTTATTGGGGAGAGCCCCATTTCCTTCACAGAACTACAATTCCCAGAGTTTCCTGGGAAGAAGGATTGACTGTATACCACTCTGGGAATTTTAGTTCTGGAAGGGGAATGGGCTCTCCTTACAACAGTGTTAAAGTGACCCATCCGGCCTTAATCTGAAGTTGAGCATTTCATGTTGCCACTCCCATACTGTGAAACCCTCTTCCAGCAGAGACATGGCAGGCATCCTCTCCTTTGACTTTCAGGCATCTCTTCAAGACTCCTTTCTTAAAAAATGCTGACAGGCCTGTGGGGTTGTTAAAAATGTTCACGAATAGCCTTAGCTGGTTATTTTAATGATTGTTCCGTACCGCTTTCAATGGTTCATAAAGTTTTCATATTGCTCTGAAAATGATGCTCGGGAACCGTGGGAGCTGTCAGGGCCGACCCACGCGTGAGACAAGGTGAGGCGACCGCCTCAGGCCGCAGAATCCACAGGGGCAACGGATCCCAATGTAGATCTTTATTCCCCCCTTGTTCCTGATGCAGATGTTCACTCACCCCTTCTTCTTCCCTGGTGGGGAGGGGGGCATCATTTTTAGTTAACCTCAGGGACCAAAATGTCTTGGGATGGTCCTGGGAGTTGTAGTTCTCTCTGCCTCACAATTTGATTTAGGAGGCAGAAGACACTACAGATCCCAAACTCCCTGACAGGAAATGAGATCCCTGGCCCTAGCAAGCCCCATCCTTGCATGTAACCATCTTTGCTTTCTTAAAAATAAGGATTGATTCCTTCCTTCCTTCCTTCCTTTAGCTTTGGAAGAGAGAACTGGCAGCCCAGAGCTGTTTCAACCATTTTTTAAGCTTTCCTGAAAACTGTTGTTGTTGTTGTTCAGTCGTTCAGTCGTGTCCGACTCTTCGTGACCCCATGGACCAGAGCACGCCAGGCACGCCTATCCTTCATTGCCTCTCGCAGTTTGGCCAAACTCATGTTAGTAGCTTCAAGAACACTGTCCAACCATCTCGTCCACTGTCATCCCCTTCTCCTTGTGCCCTCCATCTTTCCCAACATCAGGATCTTGTCCAGGGAGTCTTCTCTTCTCATGAGGTGGCCAAAGTATTGGAGCCTCAGCTTCAGGATCTGTCCTTCCAGTGAGCACTCAGGGCTGATTTCCTTCAGAGTGGATAGGTTTGATCTTCTTGCAGTCCATGGGACTCTCAAGAGTCTCCTCCAGCACCATAATTCAAAAGCATCAATTCTTCGGCGATCAGCCTTCTTGATGGTCCAGCTCTCACTTCCGTACATTACTACTGGGAAAACCATAGCTTTAACTATACGGACCTTTGTCGGCAAGGTGATGTCTCTGCTTTTTAAGATGCTGTCTTCCTGAAAACTACTCGAGGGTTATTAAAGTATTCTGCAGAAGAGCTTGAGACACCCCCCACCCCCTTGGGTGTCGAAAGCCAGCTGTGAGGAAACTGCTTATTACTACTTCAGACTGCCAGTAGCTTAGCTCTCCCACATACAGAAAATATTCTCCACCTCCAAAACTAAAGAAGATTCTAGCTTAGCCCTTTTACTGATGCGTCCATTTTCAGCGTGCAGAGAGACTGCTTGTTTAGAGGAGCATTCAGTAATGTGAGCTTCAATCTCTGCCACTGGTTTTCTGGCTAAGTATGGACTAGACTAGGCCTTGCCCTTTGCAAGATGCTGGTGTGATGGTTCAGCAATTCGGGGATAATATGCCAGCAGGATAGCTCACTTGGTGCAACATGA
This sequence comes from Lacerta agilis, assembly GCF_009819535.1. NCBI lineage: Eukaryota > Metazoa > Chordata > Lepidosauria > Squamata > Lacertidae > Lacerta > Lacerta agilis. The sequence goes on along the minus strand of NC_046316.1, from coordinate 3,637,372 downwards.
GACTCTTAATGCCAGGGTTGTGGGTTCGAGCCCCATGTCGGACCAAAAGATTCCTTCATTGCAGAGGGTTGGACTAGATGACTCTTGTTGTCCCTTCCAACTCTATGATTCTATGAACTTTTTTTGTTAAAAATACAGGTGAAACTCGAAAAATTAGAATATCGTGGAAAAGTCCATTTATGTAAGCAATTGTTTTCATTAGCTACTGGAGTTTAATATATGAGATAGACTCATGACATGCAAAGTGAGATATGTCAAGCCTTTGTTATAATTGTGATGATTTTGGCGTGCAGCTGATGGAAACCCCAAAGTTGAAATTGTTAATTTGGGGTTCTCATCAGCTGTACGCCATAATCATCACAATTAAAACAAATAAAGGCTTGACATATCTCGCTTTGCATGTCATGAGTCTATCTCACATATTAGTTTCACCTTTTAAGTTGAATTACTGAAAGAAATGAACCTTTCCATGATATTCTAATTTTTCGAGTTTCACCTGTATATACTGGGATGGATTAAAATGTTAAAATATATCTTTTATTTCTTCACTTCAGATACTTATATGCTGCTTAATATTCAGAATTTCCAAGCAGTGTACAAAAACATGCCACTCTTGTCAAGTGCATGAAATTTAACTAGAAACACACATATATGCTAAATTTAGGGCTCTTCCATTTTACTTTTACATTACAGTAATCACCAATTACAGAATTAGGATACTTTGGCACAGATTGTTGAAGTAAATCTGATTTCTATCTTTTTTAAAAAAGAAGAAGAAGTGAGAAAATATCCAAATGCTGTTATTCAAGTCAACATTTCCCCCCACAGTTCTTTATGGATTGGATTAACACAACTCTGAAGCATGAACACATTCTGGTGAAAAGCCTTGAACAAGACATGTATGATGGATTAGTACTTCATCATCTCATAGGTAAGCCCATTTTTGTTTTAAATGTGGGCATTTGGAAATACCTGTGTTGTGAAATAAATCTCATTACAGAGTGGCCTCCTATAATTAATATTTATTACCAGTTCTTTTTCTTAGCTTACATGCAGATCAACCAGATAACTGAAATATTTTGAAGCCTGAATGGCATGTTTCTCCACCCACATTACCTCCAAAAATTTAGTTTTCGATGTATTGCCTTTCTTGCAATTTGACCTCTCTCAGCTTAGTGTATCCTTGAAACACTTGAACACAGAATCAAGATGGTCCTGGGCAGAAAGTTTCCACTGAAATATTATGCATGCACACATAATGGTAGCATATTGTTCTTCTGTGACTACCATGAGGAGATACTGTGGGAGCCTGACAGGAAGGGAGCAGCAAAAGAAAATTGTTTTGAAGAATATAGAATGAAGAAAGAGAGGAAGGCCTTGCCAACGGCAGGATTTTACGCAGAAGGGGGAAAGCAGAGACAAAGAGTAACCCTCAAAAAGGATAAAACATAAGCACTGCTAGCCTTCAGTTTCTAATAATCATATGGCTTCATGGTTCCTGCCACAAGTCCTTTATTTGCTGTTACCTTTTTGTGTGTGTGTGTGTGTTTAGAGTTAGGGTAGGTGTTGTTTATTGATTCAAGGGTCATCATATCTGTATTACTATTGTCTGTATTCACATTAGGGGAAAGTAACTGCCTTCCTGTTCCAGAAAGAACAGCTACGATTGGTTCATTCAAGTTGCTGCATTTGGATCCTCAGTCTTATTGGTTCCCACCAAAAGGCAGCTTTGTGATTGCTTGAGATGGTTCCCTCCAAAATGTATCCTTTCTAGCCAGTCTTCTGTCCCTATAAATGTAGCTTCCCTCTCCTCAGTTCCCCAGTCTTGTTTGTCTGAATAAAGAGTGTTATATGAAGAAGCTGTCTCCTGCCTGCTATGTCAGAGCTGAAATCACTTACTGAAATCACTAACCCCACATTACAACAGTAGGGGAGAAATGTGGCTAATTTGCACTTCTTGCACCAAAGCACAGCTATCCTTCAACATTCAAACTGCTCCAAATTTTGCAGTATACAAGAGTGTGCATACATATATTAGTGAAAACAACTTGCCAAATGCATTGTTGGATAAATTGCTTGGAAAATTGTGTAGATTTGGCAAAAATGCATATAAAAATAGGTATCTGGATAAACGTGGAATCATAGAAATCTAACAATATTTACAGTCCAGACCCCTGAGAGTTCTATAAGATACACAAAGGGATCTTTTATCTATAAGTTCTATAAGATACACAAAGGGATCATTTCACTTTCATTTCAACGGTTGCCCTGAATGCCCTAAGCCTAAGTGAATGAAGGACACACACCTGTTAGCTGTTAGGCTTTTCTACAGCTTTTCAGGCACAAAATGGCTCCGGAAGAGGCTCACACCAGTTAAAATTCAGTACACAATGCTGAAAGTAGGTGTTGTGTGTGCCAAGGCTTCCTGGAGGAATTAGAATCAGAAGTCGGACTAAATTCTCCATCTTTCTTTCTTGTCTCCTTTTTCAACTCCTAGAGCGACTTGGATCCCTCAGCCTGGAAGTAGAGAAAATTGCATTGACAGAGAAGAAACAAAGGCTTAAACTTGAGATTATTCTGAAGTCTGTGAACCAGTGTTTACAGCTAGAAGAAAGCCAACTGAAATGGAGTGTAGACTGTATGTACAAATGCAAAACACAAACCGGATACTGAACAATAATGTATCTCCTTCCTTTTTCTTATCTTGGAAATCTAGCGGTGTAAAGGAGGAAGATCCTCTAGACTGGGAGTAAAAAAAAGAAACCCAAATACCCCAAACAAAAGTTGTAACTCCTGACAAACTCACGGCTAGGTTTCTTATAACATTTGCAGGAGAAACACAAAAAAATATGTCAGCATAAAAGTAATATTTTATATAAAAGCCAGTCACCAGCACCCTAGCCTCCCAAGAAACAAACCCAGGTATGGACTATACAGATAAAAACAGCATTGATTCTTAATTGCCGGAGTCCCCAGGTGCTAAGTGCAAGTTTATCCCTGCAGCAGATATTTCCTCCCAGATGAATGAATGGCGAGCATTAATTCCTGTGGAGGGAAAGTTGCCGCGGCACTTGGAGACAAGATGGGGTGTGGGTGGGAAACGACTTTCCATCTCTCCCTCTCCGTGGCCTGGCCCTTGCTGATAAGGGGTGCGTTTTGTACTTCCCCAAGGGTCCTTCTGTCTCAGGGATGACCATTTTGCTAACTAAAACAGCAAGGGTTCCATTGGTGAGGGATTCTGAGGAATAGAGACTCAGGGCCAGCCTAAGCCTGCATTTGTTTAGGACATCTTGGCCCACTGGGCTATAAAACCCCGTCCTCACTTCTTCCAGTCGAAGAAGAGCCCCCCCACCCCACCCTGGCGCCAGCAGGAGCCACATCCCCCCGCAGTTTTTGAAAGAATCGTACCAAAATCTGCTAGCGTTTAAACCATTTCCAGGTACGGTTTATTTATAAATTATTTCCAAATATTAATTTTCCTCCGTTTGCCTCGTGCTCTTATTTTAGCCATCTTCAGGAAAGACTTGCTGTCCACGTTGCATCTTCTGGTGGCCATCGCCGGCCACTTTCGACCGGAGCTCGCTATACCTCCGAACGTTAAGGTGGATGTCATAAACGTAGAGGTAACGGGGCAATTTTTTGCTTTCTTTCTGCTCTCTGCTGAGCTTGGTAAGGTTGTCTTTGAACCCCTGAGGCAAGCATGTTGCAGTTAGAGAAACGGCTTGCGATGGTTGTGGAAGCAGGGACAGTTCTCATCCACACACCGACCTCAGAGAAGTGCTGTGGAGTAGGGATGGGGGGGCAGGGCGATTTGGAGAGAGCACTTGCACTGTGGCAACCATGTCGCCATCCTGCAGCTTATTGGTTAAGAGTGCCACCACCACCACCATTTGGTGAGGAAGGAGTGGGACCAGGATTGGTTTCGTAGGTCCACACTTCTCTTTCTCACTTGCCTAGCTGTAGAGTGGCTGGGGAAACCCAGCCAGATGGGCGGGGTATAAATAATATATTATTATTATTATTATTATTATTATTATTATTATTATAGAATCAGCAGCCCACATGATAGGCTGCAAGCTAGTGGGCAGTGCCTGGGAGACCCTGTGTCTTCCATCAGAAGTCTCACGGGCCATAGTACAAGGTGGGTTGCAAACAAATATTCTCTCAGCATGGTGAGAGCCAGCATGGTGTAGTGGTTCAGAGCGGTGGACTCGTAATCTGGGGAACCGGGTTCGCTTCCCCACTCCTCCACATGCAGCTGCTGGGTGACCTTGGGCCAGTCATACTTCTCTGAAGTCTCTCAGCCCCACTCACCTCACAGAGTGTTTGTTGTGGGGGAGGAAGGGAAAGGAGAATGTTAGCCGCTTTGAGACTCCTTCGGGTAGTGATAAAGCGGGGTATCAAGTCCAAACTACTACTCTTCTTCTTCTTCTTCTTCTTCTTCTTCTTCTTCTTCTTCTTCTTCTTCTTCTTCTCTGTTTCTAGAACTCTGATTAATATTAGGAATATTAAAAACATGAATGCAAAATGTCAAATTCAAATGCTGAAAACAAAATGTCCAATTCAAATCCTCAAATCCTTAACATGAATTTTTATAACAAAATTCAATTACGTTGGACTTTGCAGTTGGTTGGTGGTAAGTCTTATAAGCCAACTGAAGCCCTATTTATGCACCCAGACTTTGGGCTATGTCTCTGATGCTGTACTTTATAAACAGTTGTTTGACTGTGTTTGTGTTTTCCCTTTTAACTGTGCTCTATTGTTTACTGGTTGTATGACTTTGTTGTGTTTTATTGATATAGTATCTGCTTTAGAATTATTTTATAATGAAAAGCAACTAACAAAAAGAAATGGATAATCTTATGATTCTCTTGACATTTTATTATTAGATGTGAATATTATAAACTGTCCACTCTGAAGCAGCACCACATACTAAATACCATTACATATAATGCCATATCTGTTAAATGCTAAATACTGTTGCATATCCGCAATTAAATTAAATTAAATTAAATTAAATTAAATTAAACATTGCATGCTAACTATCAAATACTGTCAAATGTTAACTGTCAAATAACTAATTCTGAAATCAAATGCCATGTCTCAAAATTAAATATCACTGGAATTGAAGTTGAGCTATCAAGTTTTCACTGCATATATAGTAAATATACTGAGATAATATGTATGCAATGAGTAATTGACATCAAAATTTGCACTAATTCATCATTTTATCACACTGTTAATAAGTTCATGTGTAATGCTAAGCTAAACCCCAGCCACTGCTCCCACTTTATTAATTTTGTTTGTTTGTTTGTTTGTTTAAACACACATTTTCCCTTTCTGCCTGAAGGCAAAAGCATCTCAGAACCCATAGCTAGGGATGGGGAGTGGCAGGGGGAGAGTTGCCGAGGGAAAGCTGATGGCATTTCTCCTTTTGGCAGAAGACACAAGATTGGAAATGCTGTCTGGTTGAGGGTGTCTCTGTTTGGCCCCAGAATATGTAGATTTTGCCTAAGATTTTGGCATAATTAAAGATGCAATCCTATACCTGGTTACCTGGGAATAGAGAAAAAACAACTACCAGACTTTTAGAAGACATCTGAAAGCAGCCCTGTTTAGGGAAGTTTTTAATGTTTAATAGATTATTGTATTTTAACATTCTGTTGGGAGCTGCCCAGAGTGGCTGGGGAAACCCAGCCAGATGGGCGGGGGTATAAATAACAACAACAACAACAACAACAACTGTTATTGTTATTGTTATTAACAACCTGGTCAGTCTTCCTTCTGGGTAGAAATGCCCAAGATTTCACTATAAAGAATCTTGCACAGCATATTGTTCCCTTTTCTTTCTTTCTTTCTTTCTTTCTTTCTTTCTTTCTTTCTTTCTTTCTTTGCAGTTACTAGCTGATACCTTCTTTTTGCTCCCTTTCTTTCTATTTCATAGTATACTGCGAACGGATTTAAGACAGAAGATGCAATTGAGTACATCACCGGGAGCAGGTAAAAGTTCTCCCGTTGAACTTCCGCCTGCCTCCTCTCCGTATTTCGTTTTTGCCTTCCTCCCCACAGCTTCTCCCGTTGAACTCTTGCCTGGCAGCTCTCTGTCTCCTGCCCCCCCCCCCGCTTTCACCTTCCTCCCCACAGCTTCTCCCATTGAACTCTCGCCTGCCTCCTCTCTGTATTTCCTGTTTTTGCTTCCTCCCCACAGCTTATCCCGTTGAACTTCCGCCTGCCTACTGTTTGTCTTTCCATTTTTGCCTTCCTCCCCACAGCTTCTCCCGTTGAACTTCTAGCCTGCCTCCTGTTTGTCCTTCCCCCGTTTTAGCCTTCCTCCCCACAGCTTCTCCCGTTGAACTCTTGCCTGGCACCTCTCTGTCTCCTTCCCCGCCACTTTCACCTTCCTCCCCACAGCTTCTCCCATTGAACTTCCGCCTGCCTCCTGTTTGTCTTTCCCCCGTTTTTGCCTTCCTCCTCACAGCTTATCCCATTGAACTTTTACTATTCCCCCCCCCCAGGAAACCTGATACATGGTGCAGTCCGCTCTGGCATTGAGCCTGGGGTCAGAAGGGACCATAACGATGCAAGGAGGGGTGGTGGGGAAGTGGTAGGGTCCTTATACATTTGTGTGCGGCGCTTTTTCCTCTTCTGATAACTGGAGTTTCGTTTGTAAAGCGATACAGCAGTGCAGAAAAGATTGTGTGTGGAGACAGGATAGGGAGCGAAGCATAGTTGCCGAGCTTTCTCATCCTACATCCCCCCCCCCACCGCCATAAGGATTGGTATGGCCCGGGCCTAAAAACCTTTTCCTGCCTGGAGCTGAAACTACTAAGAACGTTTCTGGCTGGGGAAGGAGAGTTTAGGCCTTCCTCTTAACTGTTTTTTTGGCGGTAAGGCACTTGGCAGAGGCTGGGGCTAGGGATATTAATGGGGGGTTGTCCCTGCTGTCTGAAAATGGCTGACTGAGGGGGAAGGAGGTTTTTTGGTCGGCGCACAGTCTGTGACGCTGCCCTGCGATGAGCCTTTCTATTGGTTGTTGTTCAAAGTCTTCAGTTCTGTTGCTGGTGACACGTAATGTGTGCGCCATTTTTGGCCTTTATTCTATGTTTTAGGCATGACAGGTGTGGTTTTTTTGAATTTTTATTATGCTAGATCCTTCCCCCATGGTCATGTTACGCTTTGTCCTAAATTTGATGTGATTTGGTCCAGTGGTTACGGAGCAAGGTGGTGTCGGCCGCGTACGCAATGGGAACATTATATATGTGTGTGTGTGTGTGTGTGTGTGTGTGTGTATATTAATATATATATATATATATATATATATATATATATATATATATATATATATATATAAAATTATGTTAGACAATTTCTAATAGGAGAAACTACGCTTATAAGATAAACCTTCATTGACTTTTGAGCCAGAGGCTCAGGTCACAGCTACATTTTATATTTCAGTCTCTTATTTCGTAGTGACAAATTCTAGAAAGGCAGGCATGTGAATCTGTTGCCATGAAATAACTGAGGTTGGAGTGCTGGGCAATTTTATGTCCAAGTAAATATGTGTAGACTTCTGCCACATGAGGCTTGTCGCAGCCCAGAAATTAACTATTCAACCTGAGATATTGTGGGCTGCAACCTACTACTTCAGATGTCTGCTTGCTTGTTTTCTAATTCATTTTTCCTTTTCTTGGGTATTTAGGGAACCTGACGAAAGATCTTCACGTAAGTTACAGAACTAAGGACTTATTCCAGTGCGTCTCCACCGTGATCTGTTTTGAAAAGCTCTGTGGCAGTTATTGTTCCCTGCAAAAAGCCTCATATCTTCATCATCAATGACAATCTCCTGATGTTCTTTCTTAAATATGAAGAACTACCTACCATTGTTTTACTAAACTTCTACACATAACAGCAGAAAACAATTCTTCTGAGGTTAGGTATGAGCTGGAAAGTCACCTGGGACTGTTGAGACTTATAACGTTATAATTGTAGCTGTGCCCATGTAATCCAGATGAGATCAAATAAATTGCCCACGTAATCTTATACTGCCTGCTATACTGTGATAGCCAAAGAGAACTAATTCAACCTTTATTAAGGAAACTATCTAGCCGTTCATAGGAAATACTGTACTTTCTTGCTGACAAAGACACGAATGAATACTGATTTTAGACTCTGGATCTCAGACTTTAGCTGATGGAGTATTCCTTTCAATGTTAAGAATGTTAAGAAGTATATATGACATTTCCGATTTTGTCTACCGCTTCTGCCCCTGCTTGCTAATGTAGTTATATGTGTCATTATCATTCTTTCTGTTGTCTTTGACTGTAATAAATATTGATTGATTGGGCTTTCAACTCCTGCCAGTCCCAGCCACTATGACCATAGTCTGGGGGGATGATGGGAGTTCAGCAACATCTAGGGAGCTCCCCTCGTAGATTTGATGCTTTATCAAATAAACATAAAGACAGGTTGCTGTCCCAAGGAATTTCCAGTCTAAGGGTGCAATCCTAAGTAGTTTAAAGTCAATCTCATTGAGATCAAAACAGCTTTCTCCCAGAGAAATGGGTATAGGATTGCAACCCACAATTCTGTAGTGCAGAATGACTGCATTAGGAGGAAAAGGCAATAGAGAGGAAGGGATGGCACAATGGCGCATATACCCACAAGCCCACAAAGAAACCATATACAGAGCACTCCACCTCCATCCTCCTTTGTTATTGGGCTAAGATATGGGTTATTATGACCTGCATTGCAAAACATAATACAGAAGAACTCTCATGAGGTGAAATATATTGAAAATAATCAATTTGGTACTTTACTGTAGAAGCTGAAATCTTTGATGAATTAATGACATATGCTCCAGAGAAAGTGGATGCAGTGAAAGAGGTAAAAACAAACACCTCAGGTCTTTGTTTTGTTTCCCCTCCAATTTATAATACGATATATAACCGAGAAACAGTGATTTGATGCCATTCTCTGTTCCTTTAGGTATTTTTGAAGTTTGTCAACAGACACGTTGGGAAGTTAGGACTAAGTGTGAAAGACATTGACTCTCAGGTAAAAATATCCTACTTGTGATCCTTTGTTGCGTTTAATTTATGAAGTGATTTATGGTGTTTTCTCTCACATCAACCCTTGGAGGCCTGTCACTAAGCATTTCCCTTTACAGATGGGAAACACAGGTTGGGGCTGCAACTTGATGAAGGCCACGTAATAAGTCAGTATGGAGCACATGAACACTATGTAGCTCAGGCTTCCTCAGCCTCGGCCCTCCAGATGTTTTTGGCTAATAATAATAATAATAATAATAATAATAATAATAATAATTTATTTATACCCCGCCCATCTGGCTGGGTTTCCCCAGCCACTCTGGGCAGCTTCCAACAAAATATTAAAATACAATAGTCCATCAAACATTAAATGTATTTTAATGTTTGGTGGAAGCCGCCCAGAGTGGCTGTGGAGACCCAGCCAGATGGGCGGGGTACAAATAAATTATTATTATTATTATTATTATTATTATTATTATTATTATTATTAGCTTCCCTAAACAAGGCTGCCTTCAGATGTCTTCTAAATGTCTGGTAGTTTTTTTCTCTTTGACATTTGATGGGAGGGCATTCTACAGGGTGGGTGCCACTACCGAGAAGGCCCTCTGCCTGGTTCCCTGTAACTTCGCTTCTCACAGTGAGGGAACCGCCAGAAGGCCCTTGGAGCTGGACCTCCGTGTCCGGGCAGAACAATGGGGGTGGAGACGCTCCTTCAGGTATACTGGACCGAGGTCATATATACAACTCCCATGATCCCTAGCTAGCAGGAACAGTGGGCAGGGACGATGGGAATTGTAGTCTCAAAACATCTGGAGGGCCGAGGTTGAGGAAGCCTGATGTAGCTGCATCCTCCATGGGCAGGGCCACTTCAAATGATGGGAAATCAAGTTTAAACACCTACCTCACATGGTTAAAAAAGATCTATAGAGAGTAAGCATGCTAAGTGAGGGCTTCCTTGATTTCATTCTTCATCTCATTATCTCAGATGCTTCCAGGAAGCTCATTTTTTAAAAAAAATTATTTATGCTATTATTATTCCTTCCTTCTTTCAGGGAGCTCTGGCTATGCGCATAGTTTCCTTCTCCTACTTTATCATTTCCATGATCCAGTGAAGTAGTTAAGTTCCAAGATAGTGACTGAAAGGGTCACTGAGTGAGCTTTGTGGCTGAATGGGGATTTGAACCTGGACCTCCCTGGTCCTAGTCTAACCACTACACCACATTGGTGCACATCTAAGTTTCTTTATTGCATGCCTAGAAATTAAATGTATTAATTAGATATGCCATGTGTTTGGAAGCATGTGTATCATACATTCATATTCATCGGACTCGGGATTTGCTACAGCTTCCCACCAAATGTACATCTGGTGGCAAACCCAGGTTCACTATGGCTTAACATGTGCAGTGGCCCAGCATCTGCAGCCAAGTTGGGACTTGAATCTGTTCTTGCCAGATGCAAGTCCACCAATCTGTTCTCTGCTAACACACATTAGTACCCTGGAAAGTGAAGCGATGCAAAAGTTTTCCATATGTCCCACCTACAAAGAATTTTTAATTCTTCTCATAAGATCAGCACAAAGAGAAATCCTTATCTGGATGTTGTCTTTTGTCAAAATAATAAGCAACTTTAAAACTTGATCTATATAGTTGACATGTTTCTTTCATCCAAATGGCATTGGAATCTAGCCAGAGATAAATGACTTACTTGTCACGCTGATAACCTATGAACTGGTCCTAAAGTGCTGATATTTGGATTTAGACTGTAACATACAGATGTGGGTGATATTATGACATATAGTCAAGCCAGAGCTGTGATCTCCCAGAGACTGAGTGATATTGCTAGACAAGAGGACATAGCCCTTGTGAAACCAGGGATGTTCCTGGGGGAGCAGATCTATCAGGTTACACCAGCACCTTATCTCGCGGAAATCCACTATGTGGAATACCGTAGACTCCTCACAGCGGCTAGATTAAATGTCCTCGAATCTGTGGTATTGTGAGGAAGGTATAGGGGAGTCCCATACGCCCAGAGAACTTGTCATTGTGTCCTGGGAGAGGTAGAGTCCACTGAACATATTCTCCTGAGCTGCCCTTTCTATACAGATTTCAGGCAAAATCTTATAGCCCCACTCTTATCTCAACTTAGCTCTCTATCCAGAGAAAGACAGGTTTTATATTTGTTGAATAATGTTAGGGGAAAAACAGCTTCCTTGGTGGCCAAGTTTCTTTTTCTAGCTCTTAAGTGTCGTAAGACTAAAATTGATTGCCTTGACATGGGTTTATCAGTATAGCTTCACGTTAGTGTTGGCTATGTTTTATTCTAAAGTTCCTCTAGATGTTTTAGATGTTTTAATTTTGTATGGATAAATGTATTTTTTTCTGACAAACGGTCGAATAAAGAATGATGATGATGATATGGGTGATATATAACATATAGTTTTGTAGCACTTCAATAAGTTTTTGCGTGACTGTTTTGTGCTGCTGCACACAGAAGCTTTTTGGGGCCAATATGAAGAAGCTTCTGTCCAGCAGGAAAGTTCTTTATGTCATGGAGGTCTTGTGGATTACAAAACTGACCCTGCAATCATTTTAATAATCTTTATTGTAATGCCTCTGTTCATTTCCCCCCCAGTTTGCAGATGGGGTTATTTTACTCTTGCTAATTGGGCAGCTTCAGGGCTATTTCATCAATCTGGGAGATTTCTTCCTGAAACCAAGTTCCCCTGCAGAAATGGTAAGTTATTCTTTATGCACCCAATTGTGAGTACAGAACATTTGCAAAGCCCCTATGTAATAGGTGGGACACACAAATAATTTCCCCACATTATTTCGAAGCTTGTTAGGTGTCCTATGCAAAGGGAATAAACCAGCCTGTAGCAGATCCCACCGTTGTGTCACCAAAGTGAAGCGGATCCCACCTCTCTGGCTACCAACTGTGACAGAACCCACCGACTTATATACTACATGTAACCTCCACAGGTTATCTTTGTGGTTTTTGCATGAGGGTAAACTTAGATCCTTGGAGACTCAAGCAGAAGTTGAACAAATAAGACATATTAGTTTTACAGAACGAAGTTGATAAAACAAAGGATGTGTCAGGAGATAATGTTCCTTCTGGAAACAGTTAACTTACTATGGCAGACCAACACGGCTACCTACCTGTAACTATACTTAATCCTGTGAATGATAAAGGCTTCTAAACAAGGAAATAAATGCACAGCTTCTTTTAAACATCAGCTGCTTAATACAGTTATTACTCCTCAGTTAGATGTTACAGGTTTCTAGACTAGATGGTAAATGCTCAGTTTATTTCCTCTTATTTCACTTCAGTTCCTTAACTTAGTTGTTGTGTAGGTGTTACAGCGTAATACTTTGGTTCTTAAACAAGGAGCTGGTCCTTTCTGTCGGTTTCCCAGCCTTTGATCAGTCATACTCCTGAGATACCTCTGGCAGTCCAACAGACCCAGGGGATCCCCACGGCCCCCTTTTGCCTGGTTTGGGAGTCTTCTCTTTCTGGAAGATCTCTCCCCTCCTGACTGGAAGGAGACCCAAGGAGACCGTATCCTCACAGCTTCTCCTTCTCCTGGCTCAAACTCAGCCCTCTGGTTAACTCCTGTCTCAATGCTCTCCCAAGACACTCAACACCGTCTTCCTATCTAAGCTCAGAGACTCCTTTCTCTAGCTGTAGATATTTCCCCCAGGGTGGATGTTACACACACAGACCAGGACCAACTCCCTAACTCTCCCTCCTGCTCTCTCTTAAACCACCTCCCCATCAGAATCCTCTCTCAGAAACGGCTCCTTTTATTCTCCCTCCCAAAGTGCTGGCTCCGCCCACCTTTGTCTGTCTGTCTAGGTAGCCAATCAGAGAGAGGCTCCAGCCCTCTGGTGGAATTCTGAGGCATTGCGTCACCAGACTCTGGTCTGGCTCAGCTGTCGCTGTCCGTCACATACTAGCCTTCTTGGGGTGGTGTCCATTTTGGCATTCACCTGACTTTGCCGTGTCCTCTTCTGTTACAGCTTAACAATCACTTGTGAATGGCACAGATTCATATGGATTCCATAAGTTGAAGTAGAATTGCATTAGTTGGGTTGTTTTCTTTCACTCAATAATATAAACGGATAAAATGTAACAAAATGTACCAATATTCAAAAGTTTGATGGATGCTTATTACTTACTGTATTTTTCCGTCTATAAGACGAGGTTTTTTTTTTACCCAATTTTTTAGGTCTAAAAACGTGGGTCGTCTTATACACGGAATGTAGCAATTAAATAGATAAATAAATATGGAATTTACTCTAGCAGTCGCAGCTCCTGGCAGTGGCGACCCGCAGGGCCTCCGTAGTCTGCTTCCTCTCACTCTGCCCACCCTACAGGGGGGAGGGAGGCTGTAGGCAGTCTGGTTTTGCCGTGTGGTGTCTTTGCGCGGCTCCGTTTGTGTGCAGGCAGAGCAACATTACACAGGAGAAGCGCGGCGATTGAAGTAATATCCCCCCCCTGCACCTTTAACATCAGCGAAACATCACGCCTTGGGCTGCTCGTGTGTAACGTTGCGCCGCCCGCGCACAAATGGAGCCGCGCGAAGACACCGCACAGCAAAAACGGACTGCCTACAGCCTCCCTCCCAGCTGTAGGGCGGGCAGAGTGGGAGGAGCCAAGCAGAATACTGTACAGAGACTCCACGGGAAAGGCGAAAAGTGCTAAAAGTAATTGGGGGGAAAAAGCTTCATCATTCTTCCCCCCCCCAAAAGCTCAACTCTGCCCCCCCAAAGCTCAGCAATTGCCGGCAAGGGAACAGCTGATAGGCGGCCTGTTAGACGTGTGGGGCTGTTAGCTTCTGGGCAACCCCCCCCCCAAAATTTCAACAAGTCAGGGCAATTTCTCCCATTTTCTTATTTTGGGGTCTCCCAAAATAGGGGGCGTCCTATACATGGGGGCATCCAATACACAGAAAAATACGGTAATATGTTGTTGTTTTCCATTGGCGATAATTTTTCCAGAACTGATACCACCTCTTCTTGTGTTGACCCTCCTCAGGTACACAATGTAAGCCTTGCAGTAGACTTGCTAATGGACGGAGGCCTTCTGGATGTACCTATCAACCCTGAAGGTTAGTCATTGTACAAGAAGGGGTGCGTTTTCACTTCATGTTTCCACATCACCTTAGGGGCAGTCACCTCTGTTCCTGAGCTTTGGGTCTGTGGTCGCTGTCTTGGTTCCCCCATTCCATTCTAGGGAATGCAAATTCAATGTGTTATATGAGCTGTTCCTCTTTAGCTCAAGGATGTATACTTTATCCATTCTACTTTTGTCTGCCTTATGTTTTCACAGATCTCGTGAACCGAGATATGAAGACCACGTTGCTAGTCTTGTACTGCCTGTTTTCCAAATACAAGACCAAAGGGGCATAAAGAACTGAAATCAAAAGGCCTATGCCATATTTGCTAGTGAATAGTCTAATTTTTAGTGCCAATAATTGTTTGATGCTTTGCATCTACATACATATTGTATGTGTAGATGAGAATATGTTTCAGTTACCTAAACTTGGTGGATGCTGACATTTACTGGTAATTCTTAAGGTTTTAAGAGGGCCAGCAGGAAATGGCAGGTAAGACTTGACAGAAATCAGCATGGCATTTGAACATCTACTGAATGCGCTTTGTGTGGCATCCGTCTGTCTTGAGAGACAATGGAGTGTGCCTCTGGGAGTGTAGTGAAACTGTTGTGTTTGCAGCACCAAAGTGACCTCCCTGAGGCACAAGCCTGGGCCATGTGCCTGGAGGTCCTGGGCTGAACAGATGACAAGACCTCCTCCCTTTGGCCTTGCAGATGTGGTCCAAAGAAAAGCAGAGCAATATGTTTGGCACCAGCTTGGCTGCAGTTGCTGGAAGGAGGCGTACAAGACACCATCCAACAGTCTTGGGGATGCTACTCTGGATTTGTGTAGGGGTTTCCTTGGTCTTTTCTCCCTATGATGTCCTGCAAGGCAGCAAAGGTTTTCAGAGTTTTCCTTCTCCTAGATGGGCTACCTTCCAAGTTGACAAGCCCCACCTGCCCCTCACTTCCCTCTACAGCACGTGCAGAAACCACTTTCTTCACCATTGGACCCACTATTTGTCTCATCTACTCAACCTGCTGGAGCCACATGTAGGAAAAGTCCCTAGCTCACCGAAGGTTTGAAATCCATTGGCAACCCTCACCTGGTTTAGCCGGCCATTCGAAGCCCCTGGATGCTGCAACTCAGTCCCAGTCCAGGGTAGCTGCTCTCAGCATTGGCACACACGTCCTGGATCTTCTGGACCTCCTCAGAAACAGGAAAGCGTAAAGTGCCCATAACCTCTGAACGTTTTGGGCTGTAAAAAGCCTCAAAACAGTGTAGCACTTGGGAACACCAGTGGCGTCCAGCAGGCTTCCTGTCTGCGTACCTGCCTCTCCCGTGCTTCAGCAGAGTTTGCCAACTTCTTCAGCACAGAGTTGGTGTGTGCCTCAGATTCTTGCCAGCAATATAAGGTCCACAGACTCAAGCTTGTTCCTAATCTAGAAGCTTTATTTACATCCATAAATCACAGACACTCGCGGAGACACGGAACGCATCTTGTCCCGTCTCCGGTCGAAACCAAAAGTCAGAATGTATACAGGCAGAAAACAAAAGTGTCACATTTCACATAGGCTTCCGTTTACAGCAGAAATACCTGGATTGTATGACATCATCCCTGTGGGCGGTATGCACCTCTTGAGCTTGTTAACCCTGTAAGCTCCAAACCTCAAAGTTCCTGAGGTGTGGCCACTGTCATATGCTGACAGCTTCTAGGAGTGCATGGTGGGGACCAAAGGTGGACAAACAACTGCAGAAGGAGCACGACATATTTACCCCCACAGAGGTACTACCCCTCCCCTAACGTCCCCATAAACCCCAAAGCACTTTGTAGTCTTTGACATTTAGTTATGCACATAATATTTTCCCCCTGTGCACATTTTAAAATCTTCAGAATTACCAGTAAGTGCCTGTATTCACTGTTCAGTAATATGCACGTTTTTGTTGATGCCTCACAATTTTGATGTCCTTAATAAGATTCAGATTTGTATAGCTCTAGAGTTCTTAGATGATGTGCAATCTCCTGGCCATAGCTTTTCTTCCAAATTCTATTATTTCACTATAATTTCTCCCAAGATGTCTGCATGTATATCAACAAAACGTTTCTGGTGCGTGCAGAGGATTCCAGAGAAGAAAATTATTCAAAGGGGAGCTTTTCAGTACAACCCAAAATGTTTATGAAAAACGGTGAATAGTTTCAGTGCTTTTGTTTTTGCCTGTCATGTTTCTCCATAGGTACTGTGAATCAAGATATGAAGATCACATTGCAGGTTTTGAACTGCTTGTTTTACAAATACAAAACTATAAAAAGCAGAAATCAAATAAACCGTATTATGTTTTATTTGACTTTTTAAATATATTTATTTAGTACTCTTTACAGCAGGGGTGGTAAATCTGTGGCCCTCCAGATGTTGTTGAATTCTTGCTCCCTTAGGCCCCACTTGCCATGATTAGTGGGCAAGGCTGATGGGAGTTGTACTACTACAGTAACATCTGAAAGATTACTAAATATAAAATCTTAATCTCTTCCAACCTCACAAATGATCTTACCAGAAAGGGACTTCTTGAGAGGTGAATTAGTATCCCACTCAAGAGCTCTAGGCATTTTGCAAAACCTGGACTAATGGGTCCCAATTCTGAGCCACACTTCTTGGACCTACACTTGATTACATTGATTCCCATTGTGTGATTGCCATTCTGCATGATTTCTTGTTGCGCATTATCCTAGGGTCAAGAGATCAGCTAAAGAATTGTCTTAATTTATCGGCTTTGCTTATATTCATAAGAAAAACTAAATTCTTTTTAGTAATGCCTGAAGGTGGCGCTGTGGGTTAAACCACAGAGCCTAGGGGCTTGCTGATCAGAAAGTCAGCGTTCAGCTCCTGTTGCTCGGTCCCAGCTCCTGCCCACCTAGCAGTTCGAAAGCACGTCAAAAGTGCAAGTAGATAAATAGGTACCGCTCCGGCGGGAAGGTAAACGGTGTTTCCGTGCGCTGCTCTGGTTCACCAGAAGCAGCTTTGTCATGCTGGCCACGTGACCCGGAAGATGTATGCTGGCCACGTGACCCGGAAGATGTACGCTGCATTCATTTGTAAGGTAGTCATGCACCATCTTAGCCATTGTTTCCCCATCTCTAGGAAGGTTAGAAAATGTTCAGTAGGGAGCCCATCATCTGGTGAGACATACCTTACAATAACAGTGAGCTGATCAACATGGGACAGGTCTGGAGTGGAATCTACAGATAAACTGAAGTACCTTGCCGTTTTTAAATCATCCAAAATTGATTCTCTAACCTTAAATGCCATCATTTGGATAAATTCATCACATATTGTTTTAGAAAGATAGGATGTGACACCTGATCCTCTACTTCCAAATTCTTTTATATGGTTTGCTAGAAAAGGGTGAAAATTTTGCAATAAGTTCAAGTAATCCGAGGTAATTGCCATTGTGGGGAGAACCAAATATTTCCTCATCTCCTCTGAAAGGTAAACCATGTTCTGCCAGAGTTATTATGACTGCCATAACTTGTTCAAGAACATGTTTCCAGTACAGTGGTACCTCCAGCTGTGAACAGGATCCGTTCCGGAGGTCCAGCCGTATCCTGAGGAATTCGCAACCGGAGGACCGTTTCTGTGCATGTGTGAGCGGTGAAACCCAGAAAAATACTTCCGGGTTTGCCGCTTTCGCAGTCCGAAGTTTACGTTACCCAAGGGTAACGTAAGCCGAGGGTCCACTGTACTCCCATACATTATGTATCTGTTCCGCTATTTGGCAGTCAATTGTTGAGCATATCTTGAAAGATATGCTACTGACGCTGTTGTATGGTCTCCAGAGTTTTCATGACTTTAACTAAATAGGTGTTGCACCAACCAGAAAATCCATCTGATGATAATGGTGTGGAAGAATTTGAAAAGCATTTGCACACAAAACAGTATACACGACCAGTTTCTGGTGAATACACTAACGATTCTCTGCAGTATTTTTCACTTATTAGCCCATTTGGAATAAAACAAGCCCTTTGAACAATACCTGTTTTGGTTTGCAAAAGACCTCTTTGACTTTTCAAGTGAACCATCTGACACACTGACGGACCTTTTTCTACCCAGTACACAATGTCAACTTTGCTTAAATCACCCCATAGCCCACCATCACTCTGTTTGTATTTTGATGTTGAATCTTCTGTGCTTGTACTACAGGTGGAACTCGAAAAATGAGAATATTGTGGAAGAGTCCATTATGTAAGCAATTGTTTTCATTGGCTACTGGAGTTTAATATATGAGATAGACTCATGACATGCAAAGCGAGATATGTCAAGCCTTTGCTTGTTATAATTGTGATGATTATGGCTTACAGCTGATGAAAACCCCAAAGTTGAAATTGTTAATTTGGGGTTCTCATCAGCTGTACGCTATAATCATCACAATTATAACAAATAAAGGCTTGACATATCTCGCTTTGCATGTCATGAGTCTATCTCATATATTAGTTTCACCTTTTAAGTTGAATTACTGAAAGAAATTAACCTTTCCACGATATTCTAATTTTTCGAGTTTCACCTGTACTCTCTGGTTGGTCAATCTTGGTCATTTCTTGCTTCAGTCACTGAAGCAGATTCTATAGAACTAGATGTACCAGGGTCCGTATCAGGAATGGGACAAATATCACATGACCGACTCACTGTGGAATAGGCTTGGGGTTCAGCCTTTGACCGGAGGAGACTCTTGAGAGTCCCATGGACTGCAAGAAGATCAAACCTATCCATTCTCAAGGAAATCGGCCCTGAGTGCTCACTAGAAGGACAGATCCTGAAGTTGAGGCTCCAGTACTTTGGCCACCTCATGAGAAGAGAAGACTCCCTAGAAAAGACCCTGATGTTGGGAAAGATGGAGGGCACAAGGAGAAGGGGACGACAGAGGATGAGATGGTTGGACAGTGTTCTCGAAGCGACTGGCATGAGTTTGGCCAAACTGCGGGAGGCAGTGAAAGACAGGCGTGCCTGGCGTGCTCTGGTCCATGGGGTCACGAAGAGTCGGACTCGACTAAACGACTGAACAACAACAACCATCCAGGGGTCCTTTACCTTTGAGATGGACCAATGGTCTCACTTGGTATAAGGCAGCTTACTGTATTCCTGTATTGTGAATATTGGTGTGGCAAACAAAGAGTTAGAAAAGGCTCTTATTTTACAGCCAGTTTGATTTCCTTTAGTCTACGCATTTGACCTTTAATCAGATTCACTTTCTGTGCCTTAATGGAAAATCTTGGCATCCTGAGCCTCTTTGATTGCTGACATTTAGAGCGGAGGATTTGTTGTGTCTGGAGCTTGATCAGACAGTTGAGAAGAGCTGCTTAGATGGCAGTGCTGATTTTTAAGCCCTTGGGTTCAATCTTCCAAAGGGGGAACCATGCAAAAACGATATCGGAAAAGTATTAAAGAAAATAATGTGTCTTAGGTTTATTGCCAAGCATTTTCCTGTTTCAATTTTTAGGCTTAAAACAGCCATTTCAGTGGGATATACCTACTGTATTTTTCTGTGTGATAACACGCCCCCGTATATAAGATGTCCCCTCTTTTTTGGGACCCCAAATAGAGAAAATGGGGGGAGATCGCTCCCGTGTATATGATGACCCCCACTTTTTAGCATTAATTTTAAATAAAAAAACCTAGTCTTATACTTGGAAAAATACAGTGTGTGTGTGTGTGTGTGTGTGTGTGTGTGTGTGTGTGTGTATCTATATATCTATCTATCTATATATATTCTCATTCATTCATTCCTGGAAAATCTTCATCTTTTAAAAACTGTGTTTGGTGCCATTGTTTCCTTTGGCTTCTTCTTCTTTCTCTTTGCTGAATGGATCATCCTTGCCAATCAGGCATCACTTATTGAACATTTTACAGATTAAATGAAATTTATGTTTTTATATTTTTCTCTCCTCGTTGATATGGATTTAAGGGGGGGGGGTGTTTAGACCACATTGTGGTCCACTGAGTGGGGTTAATCTCATAGCCTATGTCATCTCCCCACTGTTTTTTTTTATCACGTCTAGGGGGTTTGTGGGTTTTGGGAGTAGTATTTTGTATATTGCGGATACTATCCCTTTGCCGCGTCCCTTTTTGGTTAGGAGGAGGTTTTCAAAGGTTGTCAGGGGCCTAGTTGCTGCGGATTTTACTACTGGGTTGTTTAAGGGGGCATGTAATTGGTGATGTGTTAACCAGGGCAATTGGGTGTCCTCTAGTTTGTCTTGTATTTCTTGTGTTGACAAGGGTTTGTTATTTTTGCAGAAGTCTGTTAGGCCTTTGGTTTGCCAGGTTTTTATTTGGAGGTTTTGTGCTACGTGATGGAATAATGGGTGGTGTGCCAGGGGAATTAGTGGGTATGGGGTTGGGGACAGTTTGTCGATTTCTGTTTCCCATCCTTTAAGTATGGTCTGTGTGTACCTGGTGAGTGTTGTGGGAATTTTCCTTAGTTTGTTTGAAAGGAATGTGTATGCTGTGGTGCAGGTATTTTCAATTGTGTCTCTCTCCAGATGTACACATTGTTTTGTCTCATCTTCTAGTATACAGTGGTACCTCGGGTTGCGGACACGATCCGTTCCGGGGTGCCATTCGGACCCCTAAAAGTCTGCAACCCGAGCGGTGATATCGTGCATGCGTGGAAGCATGATATCACGCTTCTGCGCATGCATGACCTGCACAGAATGCTTCTGCGCATGCACAGACCGCATGGAGTGCTTCCGCGCGCGCGCGCGGCGAAACCCAGAAGTAAACAATTCCGGGTTTGCCACGTTCGTAACCTGCACTGTTTGCAACCCGCAGCAAACGCAACACAAGTACAACTGTATATGGGATTATGTGGCATATTTGGTTTATGCTCCATTTCTTTATCCCTGTGTTTCTTTAGCTCAGTCTGCCCTGCAGTGCTTTGCTCTCTCTCTCTCTCTCTCTCTCTCTCTGTGTGTGTGTGTGGTTTGCAAGTTGCTTCAGAATCAAAGGGGGGAGGAACACCCAGTGTTCGTTGTGTGTGCCTTTCTTTGGGGCACAAGCAGCCTTCAGCTCTCCCCTCCCCAGTCATAAGTATGAGGGAAATACACTCTTGAGATGCTTGTTGGCTTGCACGTTGCTTCAGAGTAAAAGGGGAGAAAACCCACCCTGCTGTGCTGTTTGAGCCTCTCCTGTGTCCCCCCCCCCTCCTTATGCTGCCCATTTTCTCCTAGATGGTTATGCCAAGAGTGGACATTGATGGATGCCCTCTGACGTGGTGGTGGTGGGGGGGGGCACATGAGGCATCCTTCCCAATGCTGAAGGGGCTTGCAAAGAAGTTTTTGGCTATTTCAGGAACAAATGTGCCATTTGAAAGTGTGTTCAGCTCAGCTGGCAATGTTCTTCAAATACAAAGAGCATCTCTATTGTCAGAGAATGCCAAAATGCAGATTTTTGAACCAGTGATTTGTAGCTATTTCTTGTTGCTGCAGGAGGTAGGGAAGAGCTGACTGAGGTGGAGTTAGCAAGGGCTGAACACACAGGAAGAAGCATCGGTTTTCTGGTTTTCCCAAAATTGTGATTTATTTTTTTTAATACCACACACACAATATGTGATAAATTTTGTAAATAACGGTTATCACAATTTGCCCCGATACCCGATATCAGACGATATGTTGATTTATAGCACAGCTCTACTGACAGTATCCGACTGCTTGTTTGGCAGACAAGCTACATATACGCAAAGTTCAATCAGAACCATAACCTATGGGGACAAAAATGTGGCATTTCCGCCAATTTGTTACAGAGTGGTATTCTTAAGCAGCTTCCTGTGCATGTGGGATTTGGTAGTTTGCCTACTTCCAACTAGGGGCGGAGGGAGGGGGTGCAGTGGAGGCGGTCCACCCCGGGTGTCACCACTGAGGGGGGTGAGAAAATGCTGGGTGGCACTCACCATGGTGCCTGCAGCGTCTCTCCTGGGAGTGGCGTGGTGCCTTGAGTGCCCGCAGGCTCCGCGCTGCTCCAAACGGTCCGCCCGCCACCTCCCCCTCAGCTGAGTGGGAGGAGGCAGACAGACTCCTTGGGGGTCCAGCGGAGCGTCCTGCCCCCCCCGGCTTGCCCTGCCCCGCAGGCAGCTGGCCCCACCCCTGGGTGCAGGGCACACCTGCCGCCCCAGGCGCCCAATCGGCTTGCTCCACCGCTGCTTCCAACTACAGCATTTTGACCATGAACACTGTAGAGAGCAGATGCATTAAAAATGAAATGATGGCTTGCATTTTGTAAATGGGTATATGTTCCTGGTTGCCACTAGAAATACTTCTCCGCAACAGAAATATTGTTTCTTATAACATTTTCAGATTCCACCCGCCCCCCCCCCCGGCTGTCACAGCAAATCCACTTCAGAAGACGGTATAAATTGTTTGCTTGTACAGAGTATGTCTTTTTAATAATAATAATAATAATAATAATAATAATAATAATAATAATAAACCATAAAGAAGGCTGATCGCCGAAGAATTGATGCTTTTGAATTGTGGTGCTGGAGGAGACTCTTAAGTGTCCCATGGACTACAAGGAGATCAAATCTATCCATTCTTAAAGAAATCGGCCCCGAGTGCTCACTAGAAGGACAGATCCTGAAGTTGAGGCTCCAATATTTTGGCCACCTCATGAGAAGAGAAGACTCCCTGGAAAAGACCCTGATGTTGGGAAAGATGGAGGGCACAAGGAGAAGGGGACGACAGAGGATGAGATGGTTGGACAGTGTTCTCGAAGCGACTGGCATGAGTTTGGCCAAACTGCGGGAGGCAGTGAAGGATAGGTGTGCCTGACGTGCTCTGGTCCATGGGGTCACGAAGAGTCGGACACGACTGAACGACTGAACAACAACAACCATCCAGGGGTCCTTTACCTTTGAGATAGCGATGCAATGCAGGAAAAGGCACCATGATACACATATGGTGGAATTGCCCCAACATAGTCCGATTTTGGGAAACTGTATATAACGAGATGAAAAGAATGTTTAAATACTCTTTTAAAAAAACACCAGAAGGTTTCCTACTGGGAATAGTACCAGACAGTTTAAAGAAGGAAGATAAAACATTATACTTATATGCAACAGTAGCCGCAAGGTTACTGATAGCAAAAAATTGGAAAAGTGGAGCAATCCCAACAAAAACAGAATGGCTCGCCAAACTTCTAGAATATCACAATATGTCAAAAATAATGGAAGAAATTGGAAGGACCACAAAAGAAAGGGCAGACAAAGAGTGGAAAGCGTTCAGAGGATACTTGAAAAATTATGTTGAAAAGTCAAATCTCCTATTATAATGAACAAGTTCCGTTACAACTATTGGATATTAAATAAGTTAGACAACAAAGGGGAACTGTAAATAAACAAGAAATTGGAATAATAGTGTGTTAGAAGAAAGAAAGAGGAGAAACAGAAAGAAATTATAGCTGAGTTGACTGGAAGTCATGCACAGGGTGGGGTGTGGGGTGTTGGAAGGTGGTGGGTAGAGTGTGATGAAGATAAGGAAAGTATGATGGAGTGTTTGGTTTTTAAGATGTTGAAAAATGTCTGTAGGTTGTGTATGTTTTGTCGGAAATATGTGTATGTATTATAATTTGAAACAATAAAATAAAGTATTTTTATTTTTTTTAAAAAAGAGAGAGATGGTTGGACAGTGTTCTCGAAGCTACTAACATGAGTTTGGCCAAACTGCGGGAGGCAGTGGAAGACAGGAGTGCCTGGCGTGCTCTGGTCCATGGGGTCACGAAGAGTTGGACACGACTGAACGACAGAACATCAACAAAATAATAATAATAATAATAATAATAATTTTAAAAATATCTCCAGAATAATCTACTGAAAGGAATTAGGCTGCCTGCTTTAGTTTACTGACATTTCTAATGAGATCTCTTGACTCCTACTTTTCTTCCAAGATTGCTAAAATTAAGAGAAGAACAGACCAGGCAAACAGCACACTAGGAGTTTAGACTCCAGCTCTGACTGATATCTTCCATTTCACACTGAACAGACGGTGCAACAGGTTTTGCTTGACTGCAGCTGGGAAAAGAACAGAGTGCCCTGGCAAGTTTGTTCGCTAAATCTAGCACACATCAAGTTACTAAAAATACTTCAGCAAAAGCAAAAAGTTGGGGGGAAACAAGAACAAAAAGCAGTGATAGCCCTTAAACATTATGACAAAAGTTAAGTTGAACTGTATGAAATGTACTGTTGACAGATTTTCTCTTTTTGAGAAGCAGCAGTGAATGCAACCAGGGCATTTTAATATGTTTGATTAATTTATTCTAACTTTAATAATAAAAATATGGAATTGAAACACTTTAAGCCTAAGGAAATTTTACAGTAGGGAAAATGTGCTTTGTTCTCGGGGTTTCATCAGAGAGACCTGATATTTTTCCAATATGCATTAAGCGGAAGACCTTTCAACTGCTCTAAACATTCAACAATAGCATATTTGATGTTCTTGGGATGAAATCTACTTGCCTAACTGCAAGGACATACTTGGCAATATAAGCAATCGCTTCTGTTCAGAGACACTTATGAATAATGATGAACTCAAAATTGGATTTGGCCAGCTGATATTTCAAGGCCACCAGGGCGTTTGTTTAAAAATACATTAGTTTAGACTACATGTGACATCTTGATTTGAGGTTGCTTGTAAGAAGCAGGAGCCAAAAATGTTAGCAGTCAGTGCAAACCACTGCCGGCCAGTCAAGGAAAGGGTGTCGATGTTACTGCTTAAAGGCAGCCGACATTTATTCTTGCTGTGCCACTTCCCCAGCTGGCTGCAACTGCAGGCTTTTCTTTAGGCTACAGGATATTTGTATACAGAATAGACACCCATGGCAGAGACCCATTCATCTGGCTGGGAAAGCTTGTCAGGACAGAAATGCCTTCATTTGTTTGTGGAAAGTGCAGATCCTGAGCGTAGTTTGAGAGGAATGCTATTCCACAAGGCAAGCTGCCACGCTGTTACTGTTTGGTTCTTGCAGGAGGTTATGTCCCACAGACCAGTGTTTTTCAACCACTGTTCCGCGGCACACTAGTGTACCGCGAGATGTTGCCTGGTGTGCCGTGGGAAAAATTGAAAAATTACTTTATATATAGTCAATATAGGCACAGAGTTAAATTTTTTAACATTTTCTAATGGTGGTGTGCCTCGTGATTTTTTTCATGAAACAAGTGTGCCTTTGCCCAAAAAAGGTTGAAAAACACTGCCACAGCCCACAGTGACCTGAGTATATCTTGGTAACATGGTCCTGAGCTGTGTATTCTGTGTTAAAACAAAATAAAATAAAAAATTCCTTCCAGTAGCACCTTAGACACCAACTAAGTTTGTTCTTGGTATGAACTTTCGTGTGCATGCACACTTCTTCAGATGCACACGAAAATGCATGCACACGAAAGCTCATACCATGGTGACTTCCGTTTCAGTGTATCTGAAGAAGTGTGCATGCACACGAAAGCTCATACCAAGAACAAACTTAGTTGGTCTCTAAGGTGCTACTGGAAGGAATTTTTTATTTTATTTTGTTTTGACTATGGCAGACCAACACGGCTACCTACCTCTTCTGTGGACCTTGGACTTGACCTGATAGCAGATCCGGTGCAAATCCTGCAAGCAAGGTTCTACATGCTGGCAGCAGTTTCCCCCCAGAAGCAGCCCAGCTGCTGCATTCTGCACCAGCTGCAGCCTGTGGACCAACCTCAAGGGTAGCCCCACATAGCATGCATTGCAGTACTCCAACCATGAGGCTACCAATGCATGGAGAGGGTGGTCAGGCTATCCCGACCCAGGAACAGCTGTAGCTGTCTTACCAATCATAGTTGGTAAAAGGCACTCCTTGCCCCTGTGGATTTCTGGTGGCATAGCTGGACCTAGGAGCAATTCCAAACTCTGCAGGGAGAGTGCAGCTGTATCCAGGGCTGGCAGCTAACTAACTTGCCGGAGCCAGGAATCACTCATCTCCGGAGCATCCATCTTGCCAGGATTTAGACTGAGTTTATTAGTTCTCATCCAGCCCACCAGTTTGTCCAGGGCCTTCCTAGCCATCCCTGATTCACATATTACAGAGAAATAAAGTTGAATAACCCCAACATACTGATGACCCCTCGCCTCAAAGCTAATGCCCACTCCCAATGGCTACATGTAGGTGTTAAATCCTTGCACAATTAGAACTCTGCGGTGCTAGGGATGGACGGACCTGTCAGTTTGGTTTCTCTCCATCTATCATTTCCCCAATCTTGAATCCCGTTCTCTACCTTTCTGCAGCAATTCTCTTAAAAAAGAAATCATTGTCAAAATCGGTATGTATTTTTGGGTGAATTTCTTGTAATGAACACATTTTTGACTAGTGCAACACATTTTTACAAGCAATTTATCCTAATGGGATGCATTTTTGTATGTTGTTTTCACTAATATATTCACTATTATGCACCCCTTGCCCCAATATATGCAAAAAAAAAGATAAATAAATTTGGGGGGGGAGGTACTGCATCACAAAATTCAAGTGTGAATTTTGAAACCTCCCTGTGTTTCAAAATTGGGAAAGGAGTATGACAAGGCTGTATATTGTCTCCCTGCTTATTTAACTGATATGCAGAATTCATCATGTGAAAGGCTGGGCTGGATGAATCCCAAACCGGAATTAAGATTGCCGGAAAAAATATCAACAACCTCAGATATGCTGATGATACAACCTTGATGGCAGAAAGTGATGAGGAATTGAAGAACCTTTTAATGAGGGTGAAAGAGGAAAGTGCAAAATATGGTCTGAAGCTCAACATCAAAAAACTAAGATCATGGCCACTGGTCCCATCACCTCCTGGCAAATAGAAGGGGAAGAAATGGAGGCAGTGAGAGATTTCACTTTCTTGGGTTCCATGATCACTGCAGATGATGACAGCAGTCACGAAATTAGAAGACGCCTGCTTCTTGGGAGAAAAGCAATGACAAACCTAGACAGCATCTTAAAAAGCAAAGACATCACCTTGCCGACAAAGGTCCGTATAGTTAAAGCTATGGTTTTCCCAGTAGTAATGTACGGACGTGAGAGCTGGACCATCAAGAAGGTTGATCGCCGAAGAATTGATGCTTTTGAATTATGGTGCTGGAGGAGACTCTTGAGAGTCCCATGGACTGCAAGAAGATCAAACCTATCCATTCTCAAGGAAATTGGCCCTGAGTGCTCGCTAGAAGGACAGATCCTGAAGTTGAGGCTCCAGTACTTTGGCCACCTCATGAGAAGAGAAGACTCCCTGGAAAAGACCCTGGTGTTGGGAAAGATGGAGGGCACAAGGAGAAGGGGACGACAGAGGATGAGATGGTTGGACAGTGTTCTTGAAGCTACTAACATGAGTTTGGCCAAACTGCGAGAGGCAGTGAAGGATAGGCGTGCCTGGCGTGCTCTGGTCCATGGGGTCACGAAGAGTCGGACACGACTGAACGACTGAACAACAACATCATCATCATTTCAGATGCAAATTTAAGGTGCAAACTGAACCGAATCTCCACCCTTCATTCTCACACAATGACATTGAATGTCTGAATAGGGCTATAATCTCCTTTTGCTCAGCGCCTTGACAGCTGAGAATCCAAAGCCAAGCCTCTTCAGCGATGCCTTCATGAGAACTTCTTTGTTTCTATGCACATTTGTCTATGGGGGAGAGTGTGACTGAGTTGTGTTGGGGCTGCTTGCCCGTAAAATGTTACAATCAGCCCACCATTCTGTGACACTTTTCTGTGTCAGAGGAATATGCAATAAACTTTTCCTTAAAGGTCTGAGTTTTAGAAGTTATTTTAAAACTACAGCTGAACTGTACAGAAAAGTTAGTATCTGGCTAAATTCTGCCTGAGAATACACATCTTTCTTTCTTCTGAAAATGCATGTTCATGTTCATCCGATTGTATAGTTCCAAGACATATATAATCTCAGTAATCCTTAAAACAACCATCTATCAAAAACCAGCATTGCCAACATATTGTAGCTGAGGTGGGGGTTTGAGGCTGAGAGAATGTGGCTTCCCTAGAGTAGATTGGGGAAACTGTGGACCCTCCAGATGTTACAGAACTGCAACATCTGGAGGGATCACTCCTGAGCTAATGTGATTACTGCTGAGGTGAGTTTTGATCCAGGGATTTTCCTGACACACGGAGCAAATGCTAACTCTCCTCTCCTAAATACCATATACTACAGCAAGTAGACCCGTTGCTTGGTCCCAGCTCCTGCCAACCTAGCCATTTGAAAGCATGCCAAAGTGCAAGTAGATAAATAGGTACCACTGCGGCAGGAAGGTAAATGGTGTTTCCGTGCGCTGCTCTGGTTCGCCAGAAGCGGCTTAGTCATGCTGGCCATATGACCCGGAAAAACTGCGGACAAATGCTGGCTCCCTTGGCTTGTAAAGCAAGATGAGCGCCACAACCCCAGAGTCATTCATGACTGGACTCAATTGTCAGAGGTCCTTTACCTTTACCTTTACAGTAAATAAATAGCAGCACTGGTCCCAAAAGTGGGGAAACAAGATGATGATTTATAGATGGTTTTTAAACATCAAATAAGTTAGCCAAAATATATAAAATTAAGTAAAGTGTGCATTTGCTCGGTCCCTGCTCCTGCCCACCTAGCAGTTCAAAAGCACGTCAAAGTGCAAGTAGATAAATAGGTACCACTCCGGCAGGAAGGTAAACGGCGTTTCCGTGCGCTGCTCTGGTTTGCCAGAAGCGACCTTGTCATGCTGGCCACATGGCTCCCTCAGCCAGTAAGGCGAGATGAGCGCCGCAACCCCAAAGTCGGACACGACTGGACCTAATGGTCAGGGGTCCCTTTACGTTTACCTTTAAAGTATGCATTGAAAGTGTAAACTGACAGAAGGAACATTTTTTCATATGTGGAAGGGGAGGGCGGGAAGTCAATGGATAAAATAACTAATGGTTTATGTTCAAATTTGTGGGGTGCAGAGGAGAGGAAAAAATCACAATGCCTCACTTGAAGGCACCAACAAACCTAAACAGATTCTGAGTTGGGTCAGTGCCTGGCTGGAGGCTCTCAAGGAGCCCTGAGCCACACATGGAATAGAAATGTAGTAGATAACATTGGTTTGAAAGCCATGGCCCACTGGTTGCCCATCTCCAAAGCACCCTGAAGTTTATCAAGGGTTGCCTGAGATCTCACATAAAACGCTATGCCATTCAATCTGTCTAAGGGCAATATCTGCCAAAAGTCTTTTTTAAGCTGTGCATCACATGAAGGAGGTTTGGGTGACAATGGATATAAAGTGCTACAAGCATCTTTGGGCATATCTTACATAACAGACTTTACATTCACTTGGGAAGAGTAGTACCACAAAATGATCTGAAGAAGTGTGCATGCACACGAAAGCTCATACCAAGAACAAACTTAGTTGGTCTCTAAGGTGCTACTGGAAGGATTTTTTTAATTTTTTATTTTGTTTTGGCTATGGCAGACCAACACGGCTACCTACCTGTAACCACAAAAAGAGCTCAAGATAACTGATTTCTCAGCCCCCCCACCAAAATTAAGTTCCCAGGATTCTTTG
The DNA here is from genome assembly GCF_009819535.1 of Lacerta agilis. NCBI lineage: Eukaryota > Metazoa > Chordata > Lepidosauria > Squamata > Lacertidae > Lacerta > Lacerta agilis. The sequence goes on along the minus strand of NC_046316.1, from coordinate 3,607,663 downwards.
AGGAAGGCATCACAGTTAAACTCTTATAGCACCAATGTGAGGTTTGCAATCCTTTGTAATAAAGTACAAGTGTCTCTGCGTCCAGTCTCTGTGTCCGTGGGATTGCGCTACTGCGCATGTGCCCCACGGACAGCCTTGGGACTTGGAGCGCAGAGACTTCGGGCGGCCGGGCGAAACTGTTGAAGCGGCGGGTGTGTGCGGGCACGCGGTGGGTGCGCGCTCGCGTGGACGTACTTCCAAGTGGCAGCGGCCGTTACAAGTGGCGGCGGGCGAGCGATGTCAAGCGAGAGCTGCTCGGTCAGCTCTGCGCATGTTCCCGATGTTGCTAGGGCAACAGGGACGCTATGCGCAGAGCTAGCTACGTCATGCGGCTCTCGCGTTGTTAGAAAAAAAACGAGATAAGCGAGAGCCGCTCAGTCAGATCTGCGCATGTCCCCGACGTTGCTAGGGCAACAGGGACGCAGAGCTGACAAAGTTTCTATAACTAACATTGAGGCAGAGTCGCCTCTGAAATTCTGTTTGACAAACATTTTTTTGGGGGGGGGAACCACTGGTGTGATCTATACCATAAACAAACATTGCCCAAACTCTTGTTTTTAAAAATGTTTGACCACATATGTTCTGGCGCCCGTTAATTTAACAGGTTTAATGTCTAGTGTAGATATAACTTGGTTGTTTTCATCTATGACGATGTTAGCGCAGAAGGAAATGGCAATGCAGTCTAGAAGCTGACTTATCGATATGCACCTTTTCTGGTCACTAGATGGTACTACAGAACAGTCTTGTTTTGCTCTGGAGCTATAAAAGGTGCCTGACTCGGTGCTAAGCTCTTATAAGCCTGCGTGCTTCTTGGTTCCTCGCTGTGCTCCTGTTATCCAGACATGCTGAGACTAATAAAGGAACCAACTGGGAAAGCCGTTCACAGTGAGCACGCCTAATCAACCAAGGGGAAGGCAAGGTGCTTAAAAGGGAGGGAGGCAGAGCTGGTGTCAAACAACGTGTGTAATCCTTCCTGGAGCGGAGCCTCTTCTGGTGCCAGCCTATCACGGTCACATGTAAAGGAGAATTCTTCACAAACACCAGGCTTTAATCTGACTTTAGACTGCAGCTTCCATCATCTCTGTCCAGTGGTCATGCTTGGATGGGAATGATGGAAGTTCCAGCCCAATAAACATGTGCTAGAACAACTCGGTGCCCACCTGTGGTTTTGGACTACAGTTCCCATCATCACCATCAGGTTGTGCTGGCTGTTCAAAAGTGCTGGAGATCACCAGGCTGGCAAAGGCCATGGGGTTCCCACCCCTGGTCTACTCTGAGAGATCACAAACATTGGGCTTTCCTTAGCCATGTTACCAAAAATCATCTCCCCCTCTTAAAAAAGGAAATACTTGGCATTTATAGGGCTTGAACCTGGGATCTTCTGCATGCAAAGCATATGTTCCATCAGTTGCCGTCATTCCCACTTTTTCCTGATACCTGCCTCTGGTAAACCACTGTTCCTATTTTGGAGATGCTTTTAAATCTTTTTGTTAGGGTGTGAAAGTGAATTAGAGGTCACTTCCCCCAGCTTTCTGCTCTGCAGCCGTCCTGGTTAAATAGGAATAGGAATAATTTATTATTGGCCAAGTACATTTTCCAACATACTTGGAATTGGTTTCGGCTACATTGCAATGTAAACATACAGACACTGTTCCTCTCACAATACAAAGAAGCAAAGAAACCCCACCCATATTTTACCTCCCCTTAAGCTATGCAACTATGAATTTAACAATTTAATGGCACAAGGGAAAAAACTATTCTTGTGCCTGGCCGATTTTGTATATGAAGTCCTGTAGCGACGTCCAGATGGAAGTAAATCAAGCAGATGATGACCGGGATGTAAAGGATCTGTTACAATTCTCTCTGCTCTCTTCCTAACTCGGGTAGCATAAATTGTCTCTATTGAAGGCAAGCTAACACCAATTACCCTTTCTGCAATTCTTACAGCTCGTTGGAGCCTTTTCTTGTCTCTCTTGGAGGCTGTACCGTACCAAGCTGTTATAGAATTACAGAGAACAGTTTCAATGATGCCTCTGTAGAAGTGGATCAACACTTCTTGGGACAATTTAAATTTCCTTAGTTGACGCAGGAAATACAGCCTCTGGTGGACCTTTTTAATAATACTATTGATGTTGCTTGACCAATTTAAGTTATCAGAAATTATAGAGCCCAGGAACTTAAAGGACTCTACTACTAGAACCATGTTACCAAGAATGGAAAGTGGTGGCAGAATGGAAGAGTGCCTTCTGAAATCAATTACCATTTCTACTGTCTTTTGGGTATTTAGTACCAAATTATTTTCGGTGCACCACGAAACAAGATGGTCTACTTCCCTCCTATACACAGATTCATCGTCCTCCTGGATAAGCCCAATAACTGTTGTGTCATCAGCAAATTTCAAGATCTTAAATGATGGTAAATTTACTAGAATTTAAAGCTGTTTTATAATACCGCAACCAGATCCATTTTGTTCTCTGATATTCTTCAGTGTTCAGAAAAGGGCTGTTATGGCTAGAGATGTGAAGGCCCGGGAAAAAACCGGAAAAATTCGGGGGGAAACCGACCCCCCCCGTTTTTTCCCTGAAGACTTTTTTGTTTTTCCCTGAAAAATTGGAAAAATAAAAAATAGATTATGGAATGTTTTATTTTAACATGATAAATAGGACATTTTAAGATAAGGGGTTCAAATATTTTATAAATCATTTCTAAAAAAAAAAAAAATGTATGGTATCAGATTATTCTAATTTCTGTGAGGACAAGCAAGTCCTAGGTTACAAACTGAACTCTGCAATGCAAGAACAAGATACATTTCTTCCTTTAGGAGGTGGTGTTGTCACCAGAAAAGAAAAAGGTTTCAGTTTTGTTTTTGCATAGTGTGTGGTATGCATTGGTTCTGTTACTCTTCACTAGGCCTCAAAGCACTGGAAGAAAATATAGAGCAACAAAAAGGGCCTAAAAGTATATACTTAATTACAGCTCAGAAAATGATTCTGATTAAATTTCATGACCATTCATTGAAACTTAGTCCCACAACCTTCTTCAGTTCTTTTTATGAGAATGTTTTTTTAAATACTGTGAAGAGGAAATATGAATAATTGTTACTTCTGGATTTTTAAAAATTGTTTTGTGGAGTTTTTGTTGTTGTTGTTCCACATAAACTAATAAACAGTTCAGGAGATTGTTGATCCATTTGTTACAAATACAAATAAATATTATTTTAAAAGTAAATTCTATTTGTAATGATTGTTTGGATACACTATATTTTTAATATGCTAGTTGTGATAATTTTATACCCATTATAATTGTCCATAGTTATATTTTATGTTTCTAAAGTAACAGAATGACTTTCAATCTGGAAAAGAAAAAAGAAGTGCTAATGTAATATTAAAAAAAAAAATCCAAAAATTTCCATTTTTTTCCAAGCTTCAAAATTTCCGGAAATTTTACATCTCTAGTTATGGCCAGTTTCCTAACATAGCCGGCCTCTGAATGCCAAAGCAGCACAGGCTATTTCAGAGGGAGGGAGTGCAGCTGACAGCAGCAGATGTCCTTGTGCAAAATGTAATAAAGCAGCAATCCATGAGAAAGCCGTTTTATAAATACAAAGACACTCCTGTCTTTTCCGCTGTTGAGTGTTGCAGACCTTCTTCCTAAAAGTTGCAGATTCCCAGCTTTGTACATAATTCTAACGTACAAAGAACATGTCCGATGGAAGCACCCAACCATCTATTGCAACAGAGTTTGCTAAGTACCTTTCCCCCGTGTGATTAGGATGGCTGGGGCTGAGCCCAGTTCATAGGCAGAGTCATGTCTACACTTGAAAAGCCATTTCTGCCTGCTGGGGGTTCCATGTGGTGCAGCCTCCCTGGGGGCTCCTTGTATGGAGAGAAAACTTGAGAACAGCCTATGAACCAGCCAGTACTACATGCAATTGAGGGACACCATTCAGATCCTTTAGCTGTGATTCCTGCATTGCAAGGGGCTGGACTACGGACTCATGGTGTTCTTCCCAAGTTCCAGCTCTACAAATCAGATGGCAAGCTAGCTCATATACTAAATGTGGGCGTGCGTTTAGTGTGTTTCTGTGGGAATACACTTCGTGGGTTCCTTTGAACCCGCGGTTATTTGTTTAATTTAATGATTATTTGTGTACTACTTTATGTATACTTCCTCACAAAAGTGAAAGCAAAAGCAGGGCTCAGTAGGCATTTTGCCACTGAGATCCCTCCGCCTAAAATTCTAGTTCCAGAGGTTTTCAACAGGATTGAACAGCCGTTCAGTTAGTTGGGGTTTTTGGGGCTGAGGGTTGGATGGGTTGGAAGTGCGTGCAGGTGGTAGTTAGGTTTTAGTTTGCGGAAGATTTGGCGGTAAAGGTTTAGTTAGGTTTTAGTTTAGCATAGGCTTAGATCGCGGAAGATTTGGCGGTACAGATTTAGTTAGCCTTAGCATTGCGGAAGATTTGGCGGTGTAGGGACTTTTAGTTTAGGGGACATTTAGAATAGTGATAGGTCCAAAGAAAGTCTAGAAGCCTATGCGGGTCAGCCAAAGCCATAAAGGAAATTACTGTGTCTGTCTTTATTTGGGGAAGAATTTTGGTTTTAAAAAACGTTAGGGGTTTCACTTAGTGCTTTTCAACAGTGTAGGAGGTCGCAAGTCATCCCAAGTTTAGTCACGAGGCAAGTCTTTTATTCCTACTCACTCACGCACCTTCAGATTTCGGCCTGGCGGACAACGGCGCGTCCCGTTCGCAGGCTTGGCCGGCGCCCGTGCATTTACGCATGTGAGGTGCTGGCCGCAGATCCCCAGCAACTGGAATCCCATGCGTAGGCGGCCTAGGCTTATGCATGGGAAGCTCCAGCACCGAATCCCCGCATGTTTCGTTTCTGCTTTAAAAACAAGGAGGCAATTAGGATCAGAACCATGGTGTGTAGTTGAAGGGTTATCTCTGCCCGCCGAAAGAAAGGTCCCGGTGAAGGCATTCCTCTTGAAGCTCCCTCTTTGCTCTCTCGCCATTGATGTCCATGGAAGCCTGTTTTTCAAAGGGAGCAACACTTCAGGAGCGAGGAGGAGATTTTATCTGGGACCGTGGCTGGGGAAGAGGATGCACACCACAGTTCAGATCCTAGTTGCTTTTGTTTCCCAGGGGAAAAGAAGAAACGCATATTCACATGTCATCCAGTTTGACCCTGAGGATTAACATACACTCCTGCTGCAATACAGAGATATGAAAATGTGGAAGTATTTTTTTTGGCAGCTGCCATGTTGCCATGGCAACACATGAGTTGGTCTTTAGTGGGAAGGCCTATAGGGGGAGAGAGCACAACTTCAAAGCTGGCTTGATTTCTGGCATGGCCACATTTAGAAATTAAGTAGATGTTAAAGCTGTGGGCCTGAGGAATCATTGTGGAAGAAAGCCAAATATAGTCTATTACACTTGCTCCTCTGGGACCTATGAAGGTGAAATTAAGTATTTCTGCCAGCCTACTGATGTCCCACCTGCAAGTGTTGGATTTAACCCCCTAGAGAGAACCACTGCATCATGGACCTTGTTGTGTGTAAGTTTTGTACTAATGTAACTGTATTGGCTTCAGTTCTTGATCTCCCTGCAATTGCATTCAAGACATTTTTTTTTTATGTTGAAGCTAAGATAAGAAAGGTTTGAAACTAGTACTAAATGTGTTTAATAGGGCAGATTCTTTATTTGTTATATTTTCCTCCACCCTTCTTAATGTCACAACAATCCTAGGAGATGTTAAACTGAGGGGCAGTGACTTGTCCAAAGCCACTTCTTATCTTCAAAGGCAAATCTTGTTTGTATGGTCACATTGTTGTTGTTGTTGTTTAGTCGTTTAGTCGTGTCTGATTCTTCATGACCCCATGGACCAGAGCACGCCAGGCACTCCTGTCTTCCACTGCCTCCCGCAGTTTGGTCAGACTCATGCTAGTCGCTTCGATAACACTGTCCAACCATCTCATCCTCTGTCGTCTTTTCCAGGGAGTCTTCTCTTCTCATGAGGTGGCCAAAGTATTGGAGCCTCAGCTTCAGGATCTGTCCTTAAGAATGGATAGGTTTGATCTTGCAGTCCATGAGACTCTCAAGAGTCTCCTCCAGCACCATAATTCAAAAGCATCAATTCTTCGGCGATCAGCCTTCTTTATGGTCCAGCTCTCACTTCCGTACATTACTACTGGGAAAACCATAGCTTGAACTATACGGACCTTTGTAGGCAAGGTGATGTCACTGCTTTTTAAGATGCTGTCTGGGTTTGTCATTGCTTTCCTCCCAAGAAGCAGGCGTCTTTTAATTTTGTGACTGCTGTCACCATCTGCAGTGATCATGGAACCCAAGAAAGTGAAATCTCTCACTGCCTCCATTTCTTCCCCTTCTATTTGCCAGGAGGTGATGGGACCAGTGGCCATGATCTTAGTTTTTTTGATGTTGAGCTTCAGACCATATTTTGCGCTCTCCTCTTTCACCCTCATTAAAAGGTTCTTTAATTCCTCCTCACTTTCTGCCATCAAGGTTGTGTCATCAGCATATCTGAGGTTGTTGATATTTCTTCCGGCAATCTTTATTCCGGTTTGGGATTCATCCAGTCCAGCCTTTCGCATGATGAATTCTGCATATGTTAAATAAGCAGGGAGACAATATACAGCCTTGTCGTACTGCTTTCCCAATTTTGAACCAATCAGTTATTCCATATCCAGTTCTAACTGTAGCTTCTTGTCCCACATAGAGATTTCTCAGGAGATGTATGAGGTGATCAGGCACTCCCATTTCTTTAAGAACTTGCCATAGTTTGCTGTGGTCGACATAGTCAAATGCTTTTGCGTAGTCAATGAAGCAATGGTCACATTAGTCTTTACCAAAGTAAATGTTTCAAATGGAGTGGTCATCCCTAAATACTCCAGGAGTCTGGATAGTCTTGAGTGATAATGGTTTCCTGAATATTTGCTCACCTAATATTTGCGGCCTTCATCGGCTGTTTTATTTGGATTTCACTTGCTGGTCTTACTGTTTTATCTGGTTTCTTTGGGTGATAGTCAATTAAGTTTTACTCAGACCCCTTTAAAATTAATGAACACACCTAAGTTAGGTTATACTCTGTATAAAACAGTTAAACACCATCTTTTTATATTGTTCTCTACTTTTTAGACTACAATCCTAAATAAATTAACGGGGGATATAATACGGATGGATTTCTGAGTAAACATGCATAGGACTGCTTCTCAAGTGTAGTTACTGTATTCTATGGTTTTTAAATTTACATTTTGTCATGGTGCAAAAGGCACCATATAATTGCTGTAACCTAAATATTTCAGGCTACAGGCACCTTCCGTAACTCAGTTCTATGCAGGGAACACTGATGTAACTAATGGCCCCGTTCAGATGTAACACTAAAGTGTAGAGACCCCTGTGGTCCTCCAGACATGGTTGGATGAGATTTCTGGTAAAATGTGAGGGGGAGGATTGTAAAAAAAGGGGGGGTCTGCGACTTTTTGTGTGTGAAATAGGGTAGACCCTTTATTCTTCTGGGGAGGCTACCAAGGCAAGGCTAGATATTTGCAATATTATAAAAGAAGTGACATGACAGTGGTGGAAAGAAAGATTATGCCAACTCTTTATTCTTTCAACGGTTTATTCACACAGTGGGATGAACCTTGTCAATGGTTATTATTGAGAAGGAACAATGTATGGTATTGGGCATACTGAGTTTGAAATGTCAATGAAATATTTAAGCAGGCTATCAGGCTATCAATAGGAGTTGTGGGATCAAGGGAGAGAAAAAGTCCTGGGAAAGAAATAAGGGATGAATACATCATGAGCAGACAGATGGCATTAGAAAGCCTTGGGATTTGGTGAGGTCACTTATTGACAGTATGGGACAAAGCAGAAGTCCTCATAGATGCACAGTGGATCTCTATGGAGAGAGGGAGAGAGGAGGACCTCTGAGATCTTGGCCATTCACAATATTTGCCTGGGAGTCTTGGTGCTCACAGGCAAATGTTAACATTCACTAGATTTGGGAATTCTCTGCAGCATGGATATATATTTGTGTATGGTTTTCATGTTCAGTCAGCTGGAGAAATAGATGGTTTTTTTTTTTTTACCTTCAGCTATGTATATTAAATGCTAATTGATAATTCTTGAAATGACTCTCATACCCATACTGAACACCTCCACACCTTTAAATAATTTTGTTGAATTCCTCTCTGAATTCCACCCGCCCTGCCAACATGACTTATTCAGCTTTCGACATCTGGTTGCCTCATCTTTATTCCATCTCACAATGACTACTCGCTCATATTCTCAGAAACAAAAAGGCATCGGATTGATGCCTTGAGACTCCCTTTATAATGGAGAGATAAATGGACCTCCTAAATTACATTTTTGTATTGTCCAATGAGAAAAGCAAGAATTAACAGATAATGCAGGCTTGAGGGATTTGCTGAGTACCGCTTTTCTTACCCTCTTATTTATATGCATGCACAATTCTAGATGGTGCTCTTGAGAGCTGTAGAATTGCTTATGGATGGGAGAGCAGACCGACAGGCTGAAGGGCAAGTAGGATTTGCACATACAATGTGCAAATCTTCAGCAGGAGAGACATTAAAATTTCCCTCATGAATTGTTCCCACCTGCCAAGCACCTGAGAAATGCAAGTGATAAATTGCAGGTGTTGGTGGACCAACAGGGGAGATAAATGGAATGTATTTACAGCAATAAAACCACCCCATTGCCCCCAAATACTTTTTACTGGTGATGAGGAAGGTAATGCTTTATTTGGTCCAGTTTTGTGACTGAAAATTATATGATGATTTCCCCGCTTTAATTTATTTACTAACATTATGTTCATTAACAACGTTTAGTGGGTGTCATGGACTGGTTGGACACGGGCGAATGGTGGGAGGAACCAGAGAGGCAAACACCAATCGAAGAAGGCTCAGAGTCTGGGGAGTGGCGCTGGCAGTGCCAGATTTATGTATAGGCTAAGTAGGCTGAAGCCTAGGGCCTCTAAATCTTGGGGGCCTCCCCAGCCCCCCCCAGCGGGCAATCTCCCCTGTCCCAAAATTGCAAACCCAAGACTTCATGGCAACTCAGGCCCAGCAACTTGGCAGGGGGTTGGACTGGATGGCCCTTGTGGTCTCTTCCAACTCTATGATTCTATATGGTGCACTACAGTAACGTTGAGGCTGAGGTACAAAGCAGCCAGACCCTGGATTGTGGCCTCTTCCACAAATTTGCCTTAGGCAAACCCTCCATCTGAAATATCGGGACAACACTGTCCTACCTTACAATTATTTAATGTGTATGCATGAAGATTTATTTATTTTTGGTCTCCTTTACAACTTGATTTATTTCATCTAGGGTTTTAAATATCCCCATGAGCAAATTTAGGCATGGATAATGAAATTCCTTCCAATTGCTCCTATATTTGGATTGTCAGGAGTGTGTGATTGATTGATTAAATAAATAAATAACTTATCTGTAATGAGATAGAAGCTCTTTGACAATGCTTTCTGCCACCCTGGCATGATTTTTCTATTGGAGGGATTAATATCTTCTTTTGTTTTAATGATGATAACAATTTATGTGGCTTATTGCCAAAGTCTGAAGCCTTTGCTTCAATAAATTATAAGTAGCTGTCTTCTTTGGTCTCTTAATGGCCAGCTGTTGTCCAGTCAGCTTCTCTCGTGGTGTTTGAGCCAAGCGCAGCTTATTTCTTCAAAAACTCTCCCAGTAACTATTCTTAGCACCCTGTGTGGTAACCAGTTTACAACTGGAATCTTTGGATTATTTATCGTTCTTCACTTTGTAATATAATCTTGTTGAGTTTCCATTGCTTTAAATGTAAGACATAAGTTTCATCCTACTGTTTGATTTTCTTGATATTAAACTAGAAAATCTATAATTAAATATGATTTACAAGGATAGGAGTTTATAGACTTTAATCTTGGTGTTTTTTTTTTAAAAAAACATCCTGCATAAGTTAAAATATTTTTAGATCTCTTCCTCTCTGTAAATAGAAAACATGAACATTAGGTTCATGGGTGTTCCTATCACCCCCCCCCCCAAATGACCTGTACTTTCAGTGCTGGCTCCAGGATTTGGGGAACTTTCTGGACCCCCTTAGCCTAGAAGGGTGGGGATATGAACATCAAGGAGTCTCTCCCATTGCCTCTGTCCTTCGTAAGTGCTTTCTGCTTTCCAAGTCACAGTGCCGCTGCTGCTTTGCTGTTGCAGGGGCCCAGTGCATGTAGATGTGGCGTACTCCAGTGGCAGGTGGTTCCGTGTTCACCGGAAAGGGGATAGTGGCATGGACTGGTTGGATGCAGAGAAACGGTGGGGAAGAACTAGTTGGGGAACCAGGGAAGAAGGCTCGGAGCCCGTGGAGTATTGGTGGGACAACAATGTGTGGTCAGAGGGAAAAGACTGGGAGGCGGAGGTGTTGGAAGCTGAGGAGGTAACAGGGCTTAGTGAGCTGGGAGAGCCTGTGGCAGAGAGAAGTCCAGGATCAGAGGCAGAAGCCAAAGTGGGAAAAGGAAGCGATGAATCAGGCTGGCGAAGAGTTACAGGTGTCTCCCCCTTCTGCTGTGACAAGCTCCCCTCCCCCCTTCTTCCAGAACCAGGAGAGGGCTGAAATGGGTGGAGCAGCAATTGGCTGCAAGCAGGCACGGTCTCCAGTTGCTTGGGAAAAGCCCTGGAGACGAGGAGACCTGGATGGCTGTGGTCTCGGCAACTGATTCATGGGGTAGTGCTGTGCTCATTAGACCTGACACTCAGCCAGAGAAGCCAATGAAGCTAATAGCGAGTTAGCTCCAACTTGAATGGTGTGATTTACTGCCGGCTTGCTCTTTGACCGGGAGGGTAGGGACAGAGACAATGTCAGGAGAGCTTTAGGTTGGCTGCAGCATTCTGCAGGTGTGCACATAGCTGCCCACCTGGAGCTCTCCTGATCTCACCATGGCCATCCTAGGGGATGCAACACCACTAGCTGAAGGAGGGCACTGGTGCTGTTCCCCCGCCCCCCCCCCCCATGTGCCTCTGTGGGAATGCACAACCTCACCTCACTGTCCCTAGCCCTTTTATCTTGCCCCCTCCATCCCCCAGCCACTGGGGGATATTAGGGTCAATGGTGCTCTTCACAATGCAGTGAGATAGGAAGTCCATGCAAGGTCACATACTTTTTCATTGCAGTGAAAGAGGGAGATTCTTTATCTCATTGTATCTTTCGTCTCTGGGAAGGCAGTTCTTTCATCTGACAATCCCGCTGTCTTCGCCAGCTTGTTATAATGAGATCAGACGTAACTGGCTTTTCAATCTTGTTTGAAAACATAAAAGAAGTTGAAAAGACTTCTCTTATTGGCCTGGCTGGAATTGTCACTTGCTCTAAGCTCTTCTGCTGCTTCTAATCTCATCTAAAAATCAGCTGATCTTTAAATTGGCAATGGCTGTCTCTTTTTCGTCTTTCCTTTTAACCCAGGGTTGTTTTCCATGGCGAACCTTTCCATCTGTTTTGTGAAGATTATATAGAGCTTTTGTCTTCCAGTGACATCACAGAAAAGCTTTCTGTGTTCAGATAAAACCTTTATTATTCGCCAAAGCAAAAGCCTTTATTGTAACACCATTAGGAGGTTTGGCTTATATCTTCCCAAGTCAGTTGCTGGATTCACACGCTCATTTTTTAACACGGCATATGTCACTCCACTGTGTTTTTAACTCATCATTTTTCATGCAGTGAACATGTATGGATGTTCCCTCATATCTTCACAAATATATCTACCAAAAGTTACTAGTCCACAGATTGCCTCTACTAGACTGCTTACTGGCCTGCTTACTCATATTAATATGTCAGTGATTTTCAAACTGTGGGACAGGCCTCCTTAGAGGGAGCAAGTAATCTGATGGTACAAAGTTCCAGAGAAGGATGGGGTCCTGGTGCTCTCTCTTTCTCTCCCTTCCCCTCCAACCAGCCAATACTTGGATAGATGGAATGGGAGGAGACCCTTTCTGATACACATTGGATTTTGAAGGTAAAGCGTGTTCTCCTTACTAGAGAGCACGTATTGCGGTTGGGGCCTAGCAAGACACCCTGCTGGAGTTGTGGGGCGGGATTTAATTAGCTAGCCAAGGATGCTGCTAGGGGCTTTTGGGGTTGTTGGGGAAATTGTATGTTGCAAAGTTTGATAGACAGCTCAGGGGTTATATATTCTGGGTGCTCGCAGCACCAGCCCCTCTTTGCTGCGTGCACCAGATCTCCCACCCGTCCCCCCCCCTTGTTTTGTAGGTGTGCGCTTTGACCTTGCTATGCCTGTCCTGGGGTCGTCTGCTTTGTGGCAGGGGCCTGGTAGGAATTTTCCCAATTGGCTGATTGGCTGTGGCCATTGGGTTTTGCCTACTGCGTAGCAATTAGTCACAACTTGTAAGGTTGGCGGTTAGGCATTGGTTATTCAATTGGGTTGGTGGAGGGGAAGTGGTTGGCCGTGCCTGCCCCTCCAATGCTGCTGCTGCGCGGGGAATTCCGTTAAAGGAATCCAGGGGCTCTCCATGCTTGTCCGTCCCTTGGTCATGGGTTAGGGCCACGCAAGAGCCCCTGGGAACACTAGAGGAGAGGGAGGGTCCTGGCCACCCCGACCCCAATCCTCTCCTCAAAGTGTTTCCCCCTTTGCTGTCTTCCACCAGGCGGATGGAAGTCAGCCTGTCCCCTAGATGGGACTTATAGTCAAACCAATGCCTAAGCAACCACTCACATGTTGTAATTTAATAAAAAAAGTTGTGGCCAAAAATTATGCCAATAACCTTAAACAAAATTTCTGTGTCCGGTGTGAATCAGCAAACCAAAAAACGCTAAATCACCCGAGGTCAGTGAAGTTAAATCTTTATTCCAGGAAACGACCACAGCTCAGGCCTGGTGGTCTCAGAAACTCTTCTTAGGAGGTCTTGCCCTGATGGCACAGTTGTGAAGACTGTAGGTGGCTGTCTTCCCATCCCTGTCTAAGGCTCCTCCTCGCCTGGGTTTTCCCTACTGTGTCTGTGCATGACTAACCTATGTTCTTTTCTTTTTATTTCTCTCTTTTTATTTCTCTCTGTGGGGACGGGGGACGGGGAGCTGGTTGCAGCAGGAGGGGAAGGCTCTCTGGACTCTTCAGCAGCCTGTCTCCACTCTCCCTCTTGGCCCTTCTCGGCTTCAGCCTCAGAGTCTGAACTGTACTCTGCCAGAGACTCTTCCTGCTCACTGTTGCCTCTCCAGCTTCTGCTAGCTCCTCCTCAGTCTGCTCGAGGTTTAATGCCTTTCCCTCCAATGTCCCGCGACACAGCTTTTCTAAGGGTCTAGTCTCCGATGTATGTGGATGCGACAATAAGTCAACGGAATCCCTTCATCATATAATTTTTTCCTGCCCCTTGTACAGTGACGCCCGAGCAAAAATACTAAGCTCAATAATCCAGGAAACGGATGGCATGCCAGTAGAGTCCCACCTCGCCCTAATCCTGCAAAATAAGGTCCCTACCACAACCCTGCTAGTGGCAGGGTTCTTAAACTCTGTCTTATCTCAAAAAAGGCGAACCGGCCAACTTCAGGACTTGTAAAGGTCTCTGCTACTTTCCCTTTTGATTATAGTTTAATACCCCTGGCTGGCTCATTTCTGGTGGCCATGATGGGGTTTCTTGCTCTTGTGGTTTTATGTTTCCCTGTGTTTTATGAAAGTTTTTGTGTTTTTATGTAACGTTTATTTGGGCTCATAGCCGTAATAAATCTATCTATCTATCTATCTATCTATCTATCTATCTATCTATCTGTCCTCAGTCTGCTCCCTCTTCTCCCTCTGACCACTCATCCTCCTCCTCCTCCCTCCAGTCCCCTGGCTCTCAGCCTTCTTCCCCTCAGGGTTCCCTAGGGGGTTCCCCGGCTGGTAGCTTCCACCACTCCTCTGCATCCAGCCAGTCTATGGCAGTTACATAATACAGTGGTACCTCGGGTTACAGACGCTTCAGGTTACAGACTCCGCTAACCCAGAAATAACGCTTCAGGTTAAGAACTTTGCTTCAGGATAAGAACAGAAATTGTGCTCTGGTGGCACAGTGGCAGCGGGAGGCCCCATTAGCTAAAGTGGTGCTTCAGGTTAAGAACGGTTTCAGGTTAAGAGCAGACCTCCGGAACGCATTAAGTACGTAACCAGAGGTACCACTGTAATGAAAACCGTAAACGTAACGCAAAGGCACAATGTATAGAATGACAGAGTCATTGAGTCTTCTGCTGCGAGCTTCCAGGTAGGATTCACCATGAGACAAAATTTAATATTGTAAAGCTTCCTCCACAAAACTGACGCCCTCACTGCAAAACAGTTGTGGAGGTGGTGATACTCTTACCCCTGTAGGAAAGAAAGTCTCAATCATGCATTTGCTGGACATAGCCAGTATTCAGCCCTCGCAAACAGCGTCCGGGTGGAAATCGCTCAAGTGTCTGGGAAAATACTATGTTGGAAGTGTAGTCCTGGGCAAATTTCAATAACTTGGCAACCCTACCCTTAAAAACCTCATTATGTTGTAAGTTTATCAGGTACAGTAAATTATTAAATTCCAGTTACTTCTGTTAATAGGATAATATGCAGATGCAGTTACAAAGGAGATTTACCCAGATACTTGTAAAACGTGAATGCTGGCTCCTCAGCTTTGCGGCTTTATAATCCTTTGGCTTTTCCAAGTGTAATGAGGGGATAAACTATTCATCAGAGTTTTGTGGCGTCTTCCTCTTGGGGATTTTAGCTCTCAGTCACCCGGCTGAGGCTGCAGTGTAATGACTTGGGTCACTTACATTTTCTTGTAGAATTGCTCAAGGTCAAGTGAAGTAAAAAAATGGAAGAGTGGGCTGCTGTCATGGGAGACAAATAACTTGGAAAACAGAGTTTTCATGGACTGATTCCTAGGGCCACCTGACTGATTTGGAACATGGTTTCATTCATGTGTGTCAAATGTGGGTATTTGAAATGTATGTATTTTATAAGTTGCATTAATGTGCCCTCCTTTCTCTGATATATTCTCATCTGACCATGCTGGCTGGGACCTAGATGTAGAGCAGGGACCTGTGTCTGGAGACATTGTGTCACAGATGAGCAGCTGGAAATTACCAGGGGACGGCACTTTTCAAAGTGGAAAGAGAAACTGTAGAGAGGGGTCTTCCCAGTCACAGATTTCCCTCACCAACCAGGGTTCCAGTTGCGTTGTTGCTCTCCAGGTTACATACCATGCCCAAGGAACACACAGAGAGAAATCACAAACTAAACAACTCCATATGTGATTTACAAAAACTCATTAACAATAATGTCTGACATTTCAACACCTTGTGGTAAAAGGCTGCGAGGGGGAGCCGTTTCAGGAAAAAGCAGCAGACATGGGACAGATTAATCACACCCCCTTCCCTCTTGCCACTTCTCAGCTGAAAATTATGTCCTCTCCTGTGTTTGGCAGAGAACATGAATCTCAGACAAAAACCGTTGCGTGACCAGGCAGCAACCGCCCCAGTTCCCAGGGACCACCGGAAATGAATAGTGACTCATGACAATGTGTTATGGAATTAAAATTTGGGCACAACTTTATTAAACTCTCAAATGTAGGAAGACCTTGGCTTAGGCATTGGGCACGTATCCGTCACAGCCCCCCAGCCAGGGGAACTGGGGCTCCTCGGGGTAAATGGGATATGGGGGTGCTCTGTGAGACGTAAAGGGACCCAGGTGGCGCTGTGGGTTAAACCACAGAGTCTAGGGCTTGCCGATCGGAAGGTCGGCGGTTCGAATCCCCGCCATGGGGTGAGCTCCCGTTGCTCGGTCCCAGCTCCTGCCCACCTAGCAGTTCAAAAGCACGTCAAAGTGCAAGTAAATAAATAGGGACCGCTCCGGCAGGAAGGTAAACGGCGTTTCTGTGTGCTGCTCTGGTTCACCAGAAGCGGCTTTGTCATGCTGGCCACATGACCCAGAAGCTGTCTGCAGACAAACACCGGCTCCCTTGGCCTATAGAGTGAGATGAGCGCTGCAACCCCAGAGTTGGACACAACTGGACCTAATGGTCAGGGGTACCTTTACCTTTTACTGTGAGACGTAAGTCTACACGGCAGCCCAGCTCATATCCCCGCACGCAGGGTAGTTCACTGACAACCTTTCCGTGTATGACCAGTGACCCCCATATTACCACCCCTTTAAGAGGGGACCCTGGAATCGCTGCCACGGGGGGAGGGGGGAGTCACCACTTCACGCCCCCCCATTTTAGGGAGGAAAAACTAAAGGATTCCGCTCAACGCCTTAAACTGCCAAAGTGACGAATTGCTACGGGGGAAACAAAACCTGCAAATGCAGGAAAATTTCTTGCCGGCTCTTCGACAGCAGGCAGTCCAAAGACCGTAGCAGTGCCCACTAAACAGGAAGAAAAGGAAAATTATTTCCAGTAGCACCTTAGAGACCAACTGAGTTTGTTCTTGCTATGAGCTTTCCTGTGCATGCACACTTCTTCAGAATGCACACGAAAGCTCTTACCAAGAACAAACTCAGTTGGTCTCTAAGGTGCTACTGGAAAGAATTTTCTATTTTGTTTCGACTATGGCAGACCAACACGGCTACCCACCTGTAACAGGAAGAAAAGGGTTAACTTGTAAACAAGAAACATTAAAGAAAGGGAGGGTTGGGTGCTTGAGGCTCCTGAGCCGACTGCCTGGCTACTGTCGGCTCCACCCCCTATTTACGTGACTGGTCCCACCTCCCAGCAGTGAAAGGACTGGGCGTGAGCCCCCAAAGAATAAGACTGAAAGGCAGGCCAGCCCATATAAACTGGTAAGTTCCCGGAGGTCCAAAGCACTGTGAGCGATCCCTCAAAGAACACCCATGGTGTAAAGTGTGGGCGCTCATTACCAAAAGTGCAGTCCCAGCTTCTAACCACACATGTAGAATCTGCATAGGCAGGTCTGATTCTCTGGCTTATCCCAGTTGTACCTAATCCATTCATGTGCAGCAGATATTAATATTGTGCAAAAAAAACCCTGACTCCTTTTGGAATAAAAATTGTCCAGACTCAAAGCCTGGACAGATGTTCCCCTTTTCAGCTCCATCTGGTTTGCCAGCTGGAGAGAGACAACTCGGCCCCTGTACTCCATGCTCTGCATTATTGCAATGCACTCTACATGGGGCTGACCTTGAAAACGGCTCAGAAACTTTGTCAAAACAAAATAAAAAAATAAAAAAATACTGGCTGCAGTTCCATTTAGATCTCATATGACGCCTGTTTCAAAAGAGCTGTGCTGGTTGCCAGTTTGCTTCCAGGCCGAACTCAAGGTGCTCATGTTAAAGGCCTCAGTTACGCAGACCCCAAATATCTGAAAGACCATATCCTTCTCTACAGACCCTCAAAGGTGCTGAGATCAGCAGAGGGTAGTTCACTGGTCTGCAGAGGCTCCTTGGGAAAGGGCCTTCGCTGTGGTGGCTCCCAAGCTGTGGAGCTCCATCCCTACAGAAGTGAATCTGGCACTTTCATTCCTGAGAATGCTGAAGACATACCTCTCTACCCTGGTGTATATTTATTTGTAGGACACACCTTATTTTTTATTTTTGTATGTTGTTTTGTTGTTGTTAGTTGTTCAGTCGTGTCCGACTCTTTGTGACCCCATGGACCAGAGCACGCCAGGCACGCCTATCCTTCACTGCCTCTCACAGTTTGGCCAAACTCATGTTAGTAGCTTTGAGAACACTGTCCAACCATCTCATCCTCTGTCGTCCCCTTCTCCTTGTGCCCTCCATTTTTCCCAACATCAGGGTCTTTTCTAGGGAGTCTTCTCTTCTCATGAGGTGGCCAAAGTACTGGAGCCTCAACTTCAGGATCTGTCCTTCTAGTGAGCACTCAGGGCTGATTTCTTTGAGAATGGATAGGTTTGATCTTCTTGCAGTCCATGGGACTCTCAAGAGTCTCCTCCAGCACCATAATTCAAAAGCATCAATTCTTCAGCGATCAGCCTTCTTGATGGTCCAGCTCTCACTTCCGTACATTACTACTGGGAAAACCATAGCTTTAGGTATACGGACCTTTGTTGTATATTTGTAGGACCCACCTTATTTTTTATTTTTTATTTTTGTATGTTGTTTTACATTGTTCTTAATATTTTATTAAAAAAAAAATAGTGCTGTAATCCACCCTGGGACCCCAGGGCAAAGTTCTCCTCTCTTGCATTTTCAATCAAATGGGCAGCCAAATATCCCTAGATATTCAAAAAATGAAACGATACTCAAATAGTGCTTCAGAGGCCAGCAAATGTGCAAGTATTATTTAATGAGAGTTGTAGCCCAAAGGATTTGGAGGGCTACAAACTCCTCAACACACACAAATCCCAATTCAGATATTAGGAGAATAGTACTCTGTTCGCGTAAACTTTTAAATACCATGTTTGCTTGTGTTATATTTGTTCCTCCTTTTAAATCTGTTCAATTTTAACAGCCTTTTGTTATTACTGGTTTGAATTTTTTATTTGGTGCTTTCTGTGTGCATTTTTCTAAAAAAATAATAATAGATATTTTTAATTTAACAATAGTTTAATTTAATATGTTTGTTAGCTATTTGTGGGAAGGCAGGATCTAAATACCCGGTTTCTAACAAATAAGATAATAATTAAAGCCAGTTTTTGTGCCCCTGACACTTGTGAATCCTTACTAGCCAAAATCTGGAAACCATTATCAAACTACAAATAGATTTTTTTTCTTTTGACAAACATGCACATGTCCTGCTCATGTTGATTACTAAGTAATGTAAAGGTAAAGGGACCCCTGACCATTAGGTCCAATCGTGTCCGACTCTGGGGTTGCGGTGCTCATCTGGCGTTACTGGCTGAGGGAGCCGGCGTACAGCTTCCGGGTCATGTGGCCAGCATGACAAAGCCGCTTCTGGCGAACCAGAGCAGCGCACGGAAACGCCGTTTACCTTCCCGCCGGAGCGGTCCCTATTTATCTACTTGCACTTTGACGTGCTTTCAAACTGCTAGATTGGCAGGAGCTGGGACCGAGCAACGAGAGCTCACCCCGTCGCGGGGATTCGAACCGCCGACCTTCTGATCAGCAAGCCCTAGGCTCTGTGGTTTAACCCACAGCGCCACCCGCGTTCCTACTAAGTAATGCATGCTCTTGTAATACTGAACTGAGATTCTTCTGATATCTCTGCGTTTTAATATGTACCCCAACATCAGAAAAAGTTGCTTTGGACACCTAAAGGTGTAGTGAGGGATATTTTCACAGCCGCCTTTTACTTGAAGTCTTGCTGCATTGTGGGTTTCACACAAGTCATGTAGCCTCATGCTCATATGGTTTACTGCCTTGGTTACACATATGCTAGCTATTCTCAAGCATGCCTACTTTTCTCATGAGAATGGTGTTCTTAGAGCTGCATCTGGAACAAGCAGAGAGAGAAGAAGTGACAATAATTATACATTTCTTCCTCCATCAAAGCAAGTGGTCTTCACCCCACCCCTTCCAGCTACTTGAAATCTCTTAGCCTCTCCTGCACTTTATATTAAGATGGTAATTTTGTAAACCAGGTAGTGATTTTTTCTTTCTTTCAAGACCATTGTCATTTGAGTTTCCCTAGCAAAATAATGCACCACTTCCCAACGGCGACCAGCCCCTCAACGCTTCCAAGGGCTGCTGTTTTCTCTCTAAAGCCACATTCCTGGGCTTGACAGCATCTGTAATAGATGCTCACCTCTCACCTGGGTGACCTACTGTCACAGCAAAACCTCGCAACAGGTGGTGGGACTTGTTCCCCATTGAATCTAGGCATTATGCTAGCCTCCCAGATTCCATCATATTTGTCTACTTTGTCTGTAGCATCACATAGATTTGCTTTTGCTAAAGCAAGATTTAACACGTTTCCATCAAATGTTATGAGCCATAGATTTTCAAATGGCAAAATTTCAGTCTTGTGTACGTGCGATAACAAATCAATAGAGTCGCTCCATCACATATTATTTAAATGCCCATTATGTATCATACCCCGGACCAGAATTTTGAACCCAGTTATTTTGGAAATTGCTGATAATCCTTCTGAAACACAACTGGCTTCCTTGTTGCAAGATAGGATCCCCCAAAGAACATTACAGGTTGCTAGATTCTTGATTTCAGTTATCTCATATAAAAGGCGCCATGGAACACTCCAAGAATACTGATATATATTATTCAATAATTCCAGCTTAAATGGCCTTGTAATATTATTGTCATCATTTTACCTGTAAAACTGAGAAGACTGGGTGTATTAGTCTTTGAATTGCTGTGTCGATGTTCATAATGTGTTTGCTTTTGTAATCTGAATGTATTTTTATTTTATTTTATTTATTTTACTCCTGTCGTGGGCTTATAGCCAAATAAAGATATCTTCTTCTTCTTCTACTGCCGCTGCATCTAGTTCACTGTCATGTCATGCTCAAAATTCATTTGCTACTGTAAAATGACTCTGCCTTGAAGGGTTGCTTTCAAAGCCAACCAAATTGTCTTGGCCATATGCAACTCTTTCTCCCTTTAATACCACATTGGGCTCCTTTGCACATGTCAATCATAACTGGTGTAGCCACAACCCAACGAAACAAAAACAAAACTCCACACATGGAAAATATATTCCATTCAGCCCAGAGCAAGGTATTACCTTCTCACTTCTTTGGTGATCACTTAAGATTGTCTTCCATGAATATGGTCTTAACATATTCTGAATAAGTGTGCATGCACACCAAAGCTCATACCAAGAACAAACAATCAGTTGTTGCATTCTGGGATCCTACCAGCCTAATAGGCTGATTAACTTCCTCCTGGAACCTGATTGGTCTTCTCCTGCAGACCAATCAGTTGTTGCATTCTAGGATCCTACCAGCCTAATAGGCTGATTAACTTCCTCTTGGAACCTGATTGGTCTTCTCCTGCAGGCCAATCAGTTGTTGCATTCTAGGATCCTACCAGCCTAATAGGCTGATTAACTTCCTCTTGGAACCTGATTGGTCTTCTCCTGCAGGCCAATCAATTGTTGCATTCTAGGATCCTACCAGCCTAATAGGCTGATTAACTTCCTCCTGGAACCTGATTGGTCTTCTCCTGCAGGCCAATCAATTGTTGCATTCTAGGATCCTACCAGCCTAATAGGCTGATTAACTTCCTCCTGGAACCTGATTGGTCTTCTCCTGCAAGCCAATCAGTTGTTGCATTCTAGGATCCTATCTGCCTATTGTTCTAGGTTCCAAGGTTAGTACATAACATTTCCCCTCCCCTCCAAGTTTCTCTCAAAACAAAATGCAAGGCTGGCAACTGCCTCAATGGCCATAGATTGAAAACAGTCGCCTCAGCTCCTAGGAAGGAGGTGAGTGGCACGGCCCCCTTTTCATTGCCTATTGGAATGCACGTTGTGCAGACAACAGTGGAATAGCAAACTTCTGAATGGCATGACCTTGGAGGAACTGCAGTTGCCAATGATCAACCCCGAATAAGGTAAAAGCCAGAGGGAACGTACTCCTCTGCAAATAAATTGCTGTGAATATTCAGTAAAACAATCCAACACCTCTCAAAGTGAATTTTCACCTCCCAAATAGGATGATGAGAGGCATGAATACAAATGAGGGAAATGGGTATTGAATATGCAAGTTGTCAGCTGTGTTTGTTGTGTTTTTCTCACAGCTTTCCTCCGAGGAACTTGAGACCACGCACCTGATTCTTGCTCTCCCTCTGCTTTAGCCTCACAACCGTCCTGTGAGGCTTGTTAGGCTGAGATGGAACCACTGGCCCAAGGCCACCGGGATACAAACTCAGATCTCCCTGCTCCAAGTTGGAAAGGGCAAAAAGAGGGCAGCGCTTCCGGGCCGATTACAAAATCACCGTCCTTTTCAATAAGGGATTCGCCATCAAGGCAAGGCAGAGGAAGGTTATAAATAGGTGGCCGTGTGAAAAAGAGGACTGGGTTCCTGCACCTTAAGCAGGTGAGAAGGAATTTCATCAGGTGCAGTTTGTATGGCAGGGCAGACCTGCTGAAATCTGCACTTCTACACAGCCATTAAAGGTGCAGAGCTTCTGTCCTCTTTTTCACCAGGCCACCTGAGTTTTAAAGTTCCTTGTCTCCCCATTCAAATCAGCAGCATTCTTCAGTCCTATAAAATGCCTCATTGGGAACAATACTCTTTTTTTCAAACCCAAAATCTGTTACCTGGATATATCCTTGCTGTTCAATTAAAAGATTTTCGGGTTTCAGATCTCTGTAGCGTCTCCACCCCCATCGTTCAGCCCGGACACTGAGATCCAGCGCCGAGGGCCTTCTGGCGGTTCCCTCACTGCGAGAAGCAAAGCTACAGGGAACCAGGCAGAGAGCCTTCTCGGTAGTGGCACCCGCCCTGTGGAATGCCCTCCCTTCAGATGTCAAAGAGCTAGCCAACTACCAGACATTTAGAGGACATCTGAAGGCAGCCCTGTTTAGGGAAGCTTTTAATGTGTGATATTTTAATGTATTTGATTTTTGTTGGAAGCCGCCCAGAGTGGCTGGGGAAATCCAGCCAGATGGGCAGGGTACAAATAATAAATATTATTATTATTATTATTAATACCACGCCCACCATGAACATAGCATTGCATTTTATAGGACTGAAGGACACCTGCAAGCTGCTTTGTGCCACCCTGCCAGGTAGCAAGGAAGGTTGGGAGGGGGGGGAAGAGAAATTAACTCCAAACACTCTGCTGCCTTGTCGCAACAGTAAACTCCTCACCCCCAATGAATTCCTCGTCCCCTTTTTGATAGAGATGAGTGTTCTTGTGAAAATGGGAGGGAGGATATTTTTCGAGGGGTGGTGGCGGTCCAGCATAACTTTAAATGGAAACTTGATACACAATAATAGGTGGCACTTCTTTACTGCTACGCAAATAAAGTGATGGGGGAAGTCTTCGTGAAGCTAGGGCGGGAGCAAGGCAAGTGTGTCTGGTCTGGTGCCACTGAGAAATTCGGGTAAGTGCTGGAAATGTCAAAATGAAATAGGTACGCATTTCCACTGTTGGTGGAAATGTCCAAAGATTTATGAATTTTGGAATATTATATATGAAAATTTGAAAAAAATGTTGAAAATTACATTTGAGAAGAAACCTGAAATATTTCTATTAAGTATGACCCCTGAGAATATTCCTGAAGACAGAAAAAACATCCTTTTGTACGCATGTGCCGCAGCTAGGATACTTATAGCTAAAACTTGGAAAGGGGAAAAAATACCAACAGTCCAAGAATGGCAAATTAAGCTAATAGAATATATGAATTTAGCAAGGATGACAGCAGCAATAAGAGATATACAAAAACAGAAAACAAAAGCAGAATGGAAATATGTGGAAGAATATTTTAAAAAAGAAGGTTTGAAAACGGAACTAATGATTTGCTTAGATTAAGTTACGCACGTGGGAGATTTAAATTATATACATATATATATTGTTGCCGTTTTTTGTTCGTTTGTAAGAATGAGAGTAACTAAATTATTAGTTAGAGTAATGAAATGAGTATTATACTAAGAAAACCGTTGTAGAAGCAATATGAAGTCATATTTTAAATTTGATGTATAATTTGAAAGAGACTATTGTAAATTTATGTTTATTATTTGTGCGATGTAAGATTTAATGTTTTGTTTTATGTTTGAAATCCTTTTTTTTTAAAGAAACATAAATTTAATAAAGACTTATTTTAATTAAAAAAAAGAGAGAAATTTTCTTCCATCTCAAAGAGCAGAGACAGAGGAGAGGCGTTCCTCAACGGGAGAGGAAAGCGTTAATTCCCCCTGTTGCAATCCTGAAAAGTATCAGCCCACCACTACTGCCTGTGGGCCTGTGGGTGGTCTTAGTGCATTAAATGAAATATATCTTCGATTTCACACCTAGTCTCTTAACCACCAAGCAAAATTAGTATCTGTTTAGCTGCTATGCCACCAGAAGCAATAAACTGTGAAGGGTTAAACAATAAAAGTTCATTTTATTACAAACAGCAAGAATTGATGGGGTGGGGAGAGCTCTCTGCCCTGGAAAAAGAAGCCTCTGCTTTCTGAATCTGGGGACAGGCGGCAGTTGTGTTGCCAAGGTACTTCATTCTGTTATCTAATAATAATTTTATTTCATATTATTTTAAAGGGACTTGCATGTCTCAAGTGAGAGGTGGTGGACTTTAATGTGCATGGTAAAAGGAGGAAAGGCTAACTTGATGCATAGGAGATTTGTTAGGTGTGAGCTGATAAAAAGGATCTCGGGATTCCCATGTGTAAAAGAAGTTATTGTGGCAGCTTTGGCATGTAAGGATGGGGAGCAAGTCTGCTTTCTTACTAGTTGGGCAAAAAAGGGAATTTCATCAGGTGAAGCTGTTCTCACCCCCACACAGCAAACTGTCAATGTTTCAACTTCTACCCAAATAGTTCTCTCCCATTTTCATCTTGTCACCATAATGCATGGAGGTCAACTTGGAGAGTGAGAAATTTAGCATCTTTTGCTGAACTTCCCACTTCTACATAACCCATGCAGGTGTTCTGTCCTACCTTTCCCATTTGGTCTCCCAGATCTCCTCCTACAGCCTATAATTGTTGACGCCTTCCAAGTTCATGCTGAAATCCCACCATTTATATAACTATCAAAAATGCTGCAGGAGCTCTGTCCTTTTTTTGCATCTAGCTGCCGTGTGCCCCATTCAAGGGTCTAGAAGCCGAGGCATCAGGCCTCTAGAAACTTGGGAAGCCACGAAGCACAGGAACGAGCATCTCTGGGGCAGCTTTTGCACAACCAAAGCAACGAAGAGGAATCTGTTGCCCTGACCACTGGCCATGCTGGGTGGCGATGATAAAAGTTGGGAGTCCAGCTATGTCCGGAAAGCCTCAGGCTCCCTGCTACCCCTGCACTAGAGTTGTTGTTGTTGTTGTTCAGTCGTTCAGTCGTGTCCGACTCTTCGTGACCCCATGGACCAGAGCACGCCAGGCACGCCTATCCTCCACTGCCTCTCACAGTTTGGTCAGACTCACGTTGGTAGCTTCGAGAACACTGTCCAACCATCTCATCCTCTGTCGTCCCCTTCTCCTTGTGCCCTCCATCTTTCCCAACACAAGGGTCTTTTCCAGGGAGTCTTCTCTTCTCATGAGGTGGCCAAAGTACTGGAGCCTCAACATCAGGATCTGTCCTTCCAGTGAGCACTCAGGGCCGATTTCCTTGAGAATGGATAGGTTTGATCTTCTTGCAGCCCATGGGACTCTCAAGAGTCTCCTCCAGCACCATAATTCAAAAGCATCAATTCTTCGGCGATCAGCCTTCTTTATGGTCCGGCTCTCACTTCCATACATTACTACTGGATTACCACTAGAGTAACAAAGTCCAATGCAGACAGTACAAGGATTGCAATGTGAGCAGGAACTAAAGTGATTTAGAAATGCTTGTATTGGGGAGGTGGAATGGAAGCTAAGAAGAATTAACTAGTTTCAGTTTTTTATATACTGTAGCTGGGAGCAGCACACTAGTTTGTTGCTTCTAATCCAGCCTCTGTGGCTCATTTTCATCTTGAAAATGTGGGGTAGCCAACCTCATAGAAACAACATGCTTAAGTATACTTAATATACTTCATGCATATTAATGTGCCAGGTTTAGCTCACCTTGGGAAAGACTAGGGAACCAAGCCTTTGCTCTCCCTGAGTCTACGTGAGAAGCTCGGTGTGTAAAGAGGTTTGATCTTTGTTGTTCAGTCGTTCAGTCGTGTCCGACTCTTCGTGACCCCATGGACCAGAGCATGCCAGGCACACCTATCCTTCACTGCCTCCCGCAGTTTGGCCAAACTCATGTTAGTAGCTTCGAGAACACTGTCCAACCATCTCATCCTCTGTCGTCCCCTTCTCCTTGTGCCCTCCATCTTTCCCAACATCAGGGTCTTTTCTAGGGAGTCTTCTCTTCTCATGAGGTGGCCAAAGTACTGGAGCCTCAACTTCAGGATCTGTCCTTCTAGTGAGCACTCAGGGCTGATTTCTTTGAGAATGGATAGGTTTGATCTTCTTGCAGTCCATGGGACTCTCAAGAGTCTCCTCTGGCACCATAATTCAAAAGCATCAATTCTTCAGCGATCAGCCTTCTTGATGGTCCAGCTCTCACTTCCGTACATTACTACTGGGAAAACCATAGCTTTAACTATACGGACCTTTGTTGACAAGGTGATGTCTTTGCTTTTTAAGATGCTGTCTAGGTTTGTCATTGCTTTTCTCCCAAGAAGCAGGCGTCTTCTAATTTCATGACTGCTGTCACCATCTGCAGTGATCATGGAAAGAGGTTTGAGCTAGTTGCTAAAATAATCTGAAATGGACAGATCCATCCATTTGTAGGTTGTTGGCATATATGTGCAACGAGGAATTGTAATTGTAATGGGGTTATTGTGCCCAATCTACTGCCCCACCATGGCTGCCATCCTAACCCTACTTGCCTGAGAGTAAGTCCCACTGAATTCAACAGGACTTTGGGGCAGACATGGTTAGGGTTGCCTTGTAAGCCTCCGAGCAAGCAGATTGCTGAAATTTTAAAGTATCCTTTTGAAAACATGCTTAATTATTTCAGAGAGAGAAAGGGGGGGTGAACAGCACCACAGAATATGACAATATTTTAATCACTGTCCTTAAAGGCATATATTAAAGGTAAAGGGACCTCTGACCATTATGTCCAACTCTGGGGTTGTGGTGCTCATCTCACTTTACTGGCCAAGGGAGCCAGCGTACAGCTTCCGGGTCATGTGGCCAGCATGACTAAGCCACTTCTGGCGAACCAGAGCAGCGCACAGAAACGCCGTTTACCTTCCCACTGGAGTGGTACCTATTTATCTACTTGCACTTTGACGTGCTTTCGAACTGCAGGGACCGAGCAATGGGAGCTCACCCCGTCGCGGGGATTCGAACCACCGACCTTCTGATCAGCAAGCCCTAGGCTCTGTGGTTTAACCCACAGCACCACCCACATCATATATTACATGCTCTTTAATACTAGTGTTTGGGCTTATCAAATGAAATGGATGAATGATATGCTCAGACTGGGCAAAAGGAAAGGCTCATTCAAGGAAAATGAATTCCTGGAATTCACTTCCCCAGCATAGCTGCTAGCTTAGATGCCTTTTCAAAGAGAGGTGAGACAAACACCTGGTCTGCCTACAGCCTACAGCCACCACCCCTGACAGCTAAATGGAAGCTCCCTAGTCAGAGGCTTGATCCCCTCTGAACGCTGCACGGTGCAGACAAGCAGCAGGAGAGGGTTGTGTGTGTGTTGCCTTCATAGAATCATAGAGTTGGAAGAGACCCCAAGGGCCATCCAGTCCAACCCCCTGCCAAGCAGGAAACACCATCAAAGCATTCCTGACAGATGGCTGTCAAGCCTCCGCTTAAAGACCTCCAAAGAAGGAGACTCCACCACACTCCTTGGCAGCAAATTCCACTGTCAAACAGCTCTTATTGTCAGGAAGTTCTTCCTAATGTTTAGGTGGAATCTTCTTTCTTGTAGTTTGAATCCATTGCCCCGTGCCCGCTTCTCTGGAGCAGCAGAAAACAACCGTTCTCCCTCCTATATATGACATCCTTTTATATATTTGAACAAGGCTATCATATCACCCCTTAACCTTCTCTTCTCCAGGCTAAACATACCCAGCTCCCTAAGCCGTTCCTCATAAGGCATCGTTTCCAGGCCTTTGACCATTTTGGTTGCCCTCCTCTGGACACGTTCCAGCTTGCCAGTATCCTTCTTGAACTGTGGTGCCCAGAACTGGACACAGTATTCCAGGTGAGGTCTGACCAGAGCGGAATACAGTGGTACTATTACTTCCCTTGATCTAGATGCTATACTCCTATTGATGCCTTCCCACAGACTCCTTGAAGGCATTTGGTTGCCCAGTTTTGCAAACAAGATGCTGCGTTAAAAGGGCCTTGGGTACCATTTTCATCTCCTTTTTCCTGACTGTGCTTGAGGCAGCCAGGTATCACCGATCCCCGGCATTGCTATTAAATCTCCTATCTCAAAGCTCCTGCTGCTTCTTACTCTGTGCAGCAGATTAATTCTGAATGGACGTCTCTTATGTCTCTGGGGCTTGCCATGAGAAAAAGGAATGGTGGTATTTAATGATATTTATCTTGATTCCCTCAGCGACACATTGGGAAAGAGGCTTCATTGCAGGTGGGATTGATGGTCTGTGGCTCATTCAAAAGCAGAATGGTGTTGGCTTTTGTCTTGGCAAGCCTTTGTTTGAAAAGGTGACGCTGACATTTATTTATTGACTGTTTCATGGGCTTTTATTGGAGAGGTTGCAGGTGAGGAGAAGGACAGGTTATTCTCAGAGGAATCGTTCTCATATTGCATCCATTTCTTTAACCCAAGGGTGGTCCACTTAACAAAAAAAAAATTAAGAAAAAAGGAGGCTGTAATATGAAAACAATCAACCCTGAGAATAAAAATTTGAAGCAGGTTTTGCTGACTTATGTGGTCAGATCGTGACTTTCATTAGGGCACAGATCCATGCTATCCTGCAGGCTGACGTTCAGCTTGTGAGGTCTAATTTCTGTCTTTCTTTTTTTGCATTCCTATAATCCCCATGGCCCGTCAATGTGTTTCAGATTTAGATAGCAATAACAGTGCATGTGCTCTCAGTTTAATCCTTCCTTGGTGTACAAGGGGCTTTATGCGTAGGGCTTTATAGGTCTTGACTGATATGGGATAGCTGTGCTTAACCCTCTTCCCACCTGCCACTTTCCCTTGCACTCCTCTCAACTACTTTTCCTTACTCAATGCAGCAAATAGTTCTGGGTTCCTTGGTTGGGTTAGGGGAGGTGTTGGAGGGGGAAAGCAGCCAGAGAGGGACAGGTACAGTAGCCTACTGCAAGTCAAGGTGGTGTCTGGGGTTAGCCTTTTACCTTACAGAGCACTTTCTCCATGCAGTGTAAGAGAGGACCAGAGGAACAGCTGCCACCACCGCGTTTCCTTTCTCTACTGCAACATGTAGCAAAAGAAACGTGTGATGTAACAA
This sequence comes from Lacerta agilis, assembly GCF_009819535.1. Lineage (NCBI taxonomy): Eukaryota > Metazoa > Chordata > Lepidosauria > Squamata > Lacertidae > Lacerta > Lacerta agilis. Next base: position 3,578,592 of record NC_046316.1, on the reverse strand, counting down.
TGGGTTCATCCACACTTCCCCTTCCTCCACTTTTCCCAGGCACAGTCCGCGCTTTAAAGCTCTGTGTCGGAGCACCCCCGTTTTTGCTTTGGAGCTTTCCCCATGAAAAACTGCTATTTAAAGTTGAATTGGAGCAAATGGCAATCCACAGAAAACTCGGATGGATGTTTGCCCTGGTTGGGCACCAAAGTGTGGCTTTTCACGGGGAAAGTGCCAGGGCAAAGACACACACACATACAGAATGCTTGGACACAGAGCTTTTAAACACGGACCATGCCTGGAAAGAGTGGGGTTAAAGGTAAATGTGGGGAAGCCCCCAGACTTCCTTCTGTGTCATGTTTCTATGTACAGGTCTGGGCTTTAAAACTCCATGTTCAAGTGGTGTTTTGTTTTGTTTTTGGTCCCAGCGCTTTCCCTGGAAAATCCTGCATTTCACTGATGAACTGGAGCAAACGGGTTTTCTGCGATCGCCATTTGCTCCGAATCAGCAGTAAAACGTGGGAAAGCAGCATTCGGACACAGAGCTTTAAAGAGCAGATCTGTGCCTGGGAAGTGCAACACAAAAAGGAAGTCTGGGTGAGCTCCGGATGAGCCCAGCATCATGTCCTGCTTACTCAACATTGCTTGCTGCTCTGAGAGAAAGAGACAAGGAAAGGAGCCTCCAAGGGACGTTCTCTCCAAGGCCAATCTTTCAGAACCACGATTTTCAAAAGGCTGCAGCAGAATTCCTAAAGCTTTGGGAATTCTTGCACTTGTAAATCTTTTATTGCTCATCTTCCCTAGATAAGACTAGCTCCTGGTGTTGTTTTTCTTTCTCCTTACATTGCATTCCAGGTGGGTGTCCGGGTGCGCTGAACCTGGAAGAAGCGTTTGCCTATGGCATTCAGATAAAATGAAATAGGTGACTGTGCCGTCTTCCGCGCAGTCTTTTTCTGTCCTGCCCAAACACAACGGGATTGAGGGACATGATTGTATATTGAAAATGCTCTCTTTCAGATGAAGGGAACTGTCTTTATTCTTTATTCCTTTGATCATGAATGGCTGCAAATGTTTGCCTTCATACTGCATTTTTTCCTGTTCTTGCTTATTTTCCTGTTTGATCTTCCTTTGTTATCCTTCCCGCGTTGTGCTATGTGAGTGGAATGAACGGATCTGAGGCCCTTATTGGCACCATAAAGCAAAGATTGCTTGAGTTAGTGAACTTAATTAAGTTGGATGCCTTGGAAATTTGTCTGGGGATCAGAATTTAGTGATTCTCTTGGATGGTGAATCTGACATTTGCCTGGCATGAATCGGATGCCATCTGCATCACATATCTGTTAAGCTGGGCTCGTGATTCCTTGTGGGAACACTGTTGAGTCTCACTAATGCCCTCTCAGGATTTAACCTTTAAGAACAGGATGTTTCTTTCCTGGCCGTCTCCAGTGTTATGATGGCATCAAAGCATTATTGAAACATTAAATGGCCCAAGTTTGTTGTTGTTCAGTCGTTCAGTCGTGTCCGACTCTTCGTGACCCCATGGACCAGAGCACGCCAGGCACGCCTATCCTTCACTGCCTCTCGCAGTTTGGCCAAACTCATGTTAGTAGCTTCGAGAACACTGTCCAACCATCTCATCCTCTGTCGTCCCCTTCTCCTTGTGCCCTCCATCTTTCCCAACATCAGGGTCTTTTCTAGGGAGTCTTCTCTTCTCATGAGGTGGCCAAAGTACTGGAGCCTCAACTTCAGGATCTGTCCTTCTAGTGAGCACTCAGGGCTGATTTCTTTGAGAATGGATAGGTTTGATCTTCTTGCAGTCCATTGGACTCTCAAGAGTCTCCTCCAGCACCATAATTCAAAAGCATCAATTCTTCGGCGATCAGCCTTCTTTATGGTCCAGCTCTCACTTCCGTACATTACTACTGGGAAAACCATAGCTTTAACTATATGGACCTTTGTCGGCAAGGTGATGTCTTTGCTTTTTAAGATGCTGTCTAGGTTTGTCATTGCTTTTCTTTGTTGTTGTTCAGTCGTTCAGTCGTGTCCGACTCTTCGTGACCCCAAGGACCAGAGCACGCCAGGCACGCCTATCCTTCACTGCCTCTCGCAGTTTGGCCAAACTCATGTTAGTAGCTTCGAGAACACTGTCCAACCATCTCATCCTCTGTCGTCCCCTTCTCCTTGTGCCCTCCATCTTTCCCAACATCAGGGTCTTTTCTAGGGAGTCTTCTCTTCTCATGAGGTGGCCAAAGTACTGGAGCCTCAACTTCAGGATCTGTCCTTCTAGTGAGCACTCAGGGCTGATTTCTTTGAGAATGGATAGGTTTGATCTTCTTGCAGTCCATGGGACTCTCAAGAGTCTCCTCCAGCACCATAATTCAAAAGCATCAATTCTTCGGCGATCAGCCTTCTTTATGGTCCAGCTCTCACTTCCGTACATTACTACTGGGAAAACCATAGCTTTAACTATATGGACCTTTGTCAGCAAGGTGATGTCTTTGCTTTTTAAGATGCTGTCTAGGTTTGTCATTGCTTTTCTTAGTGACACCTAAATTCAGTGGCTGCCTTGTATGGGCCTCTGGTCTCCATACCTCTCTGTCTCCTATACTTCCTTCTCCATTTGCTGAAGGCTTTTCTTTCCTGGGCTCCAGTCCCGGCAACACACTTCTATGAGCGAGCCAGTGAGTGTACATTGACTTGAATACTGTAAGTCTGCTGCTTGTGTGGGACTCACACTTCATCACACACAGCAGATGCATTGTGCATACATTTTCTATTTATTCATCAAACCTAATATATATATATTTAATAATATGTTTGGAACAGCCTGAAGACATGAAAAACAAAAAGCCAGGACAAATAATTTGCTTTTTTTTTTATAAATAAAATAGACTTTATTTAAGTTCAAAGTTTACAAAGAAAATAATAATAATAATAATAATAATAATAAAGATTACAAAAATACATGAAAATAGCAAAGATACATAGCATAAGTACATAGATTAACTAAACATTAACAAAGCACAAACATATATCTTATATCTCCCTTAATTTCCCTCCTCGTACCCCACCCTCTATAGTTACCCACCCCCCCTACCCCTTGTTACTTCTCAGTCTACTCCTTACTGTATTAATATCTTCTTTTCCTCCATCTGCATGCTCTATTATCTCTTCTTTATCATTAAGTTCTATTATTTAGGTCTTTAATACTCTACTAAGAGATTGGCCTTCTCAACATACAAATTCATATATTCTTTGAATAATTTCCACTTCTCCTCTCTCTCTATCTCGTTTATTCCTTTTAGTTCTTCATATTTGGCCAGGACAAATAATTTGCAATTGAATAACCATCTTCCATCATTCTCATTCAGTTTAAACTGAAATAAATGTACTACTAAGGTACCCCTGACCATTAGGTCCAGTCGCAAACGACTCTGGGGTTGCGGCGCTCATCTCGCTTTATTGGCCGAGGGAGCCGGCGTACAGCTTCCGGGTCATGTGGCCAGCATGACTAAGCCGCTTTTGGCGAACCAGAGCAGCGCATGGAAATGCCATCTACCTTCCCGCTGGAGCGGTACCTATTTATCTACCTGCACTTGACATGCCTTTGAACTGCTAGGGGGGCAGGAGCTGGGACCGAAAATCGGGAGCTCACCCTGTCGCAGGGATCCGAACCACCGACCTTCTGATCAGCAAGCCCTAGGCTCTGTGGTTTAACCCACAGCGCCACCTGCGTCCTACTACTACTACTACCACCACCAGTACCTAAATGGAGCTTAAGTAGAGCATTAGAGCACCTTAGCACCTCCTCGGTGGCATAGGAAGGGCGGGGCGTAGGGGGCGCTCTGCCCTGGGTTCCAGGGGAGGGGGGTGACACTCCCCGGCCCCTCCCCCGCTGCCTGGCACCCCGCCTGTGCTTCTTTCAGACGGAGCAGCCCCATGACCTGCCGCTCGTGGCGAGCTGGTGAGCGAGCAGCGGGTCGTGGGGCTGCCCGACCCACCACTCGCTCGCCGGCTCGCAGCAGCGCCGGCCGGATCCACTACGCATGCCCGGAAATTCCGACGCCTCTGCACCTCCTCCCACCCTCAGCCTGACGATGACGAAAACGACAACAATTTTATTATTTATATCCCATCCATCCGGCTGGGTTTCCCCAGCCACTCTGGGCAACTTACATAGTAAAACATAAACATTAAAAGCTTCCTGATCCAGGGCTGCCTTCAGATGTCTTCTAAAAGTTGCGTAATTCTTTACCTCCTTGACATTTGATGGGAGGGCTTTCCACAGGGAGGACACCACTACCGAGAAGGCACTCTGCCTGGTTCCCTGCAACCTCACTTTTTTGCAGTGAGGGAACTGCCAGAAGATGCTCAGAGGTGGACCTCAGTGTCCAGACCGGATGATGGGGGTGAAGACGCTTCTTCAGGTATACCGGGTCAAGGCCATTTAGGGCTTTAAAGGTCAGCACCAACACTTTGAAGTGTGCTCAGAAATGTCCTGGGAGCCAGTGACTATCCTTTAGGACTGGGGTTATATGATCCGGGCAGCCGTTCCCAAGTCACAAGTCTAACTGCCTTTATGAGTTATTGAAGGACATGTAAGGTCACTTAATAAACAACAGCTTGGTTTTCCTCACCATTAGATGAAACAACAAAGAGAGTCTTGAGGCAACATAAATGCTAGCAGATTTATATAAGACAACAAACTCACCCACAAGTAGGAAACGCATAGAAAACACAGGAAAACTTTCTCTAAGACGCTACATCTTCTCAAGAATCAAAGAAATAGAAACCATATATATTTTATACACTTCTCTCATAAAAAACAATCTGAGGAAGGTATGTACGCCGAAACGGGGCCCTGTCCTGGTCTCCCTGGTCTCCAGTTGTCTCATTATACATCTGACACGCATCGTAGAAGCCCTTGCATCAATTTCTAAAAGACTTTCAAGAGATTTTTCAACGTGAAATTATTTTTTCATTTAAGACTGCAATTCTTAACAGGATTAACACTATAGTTGTATTTACTTATGAGTAAACGCATCTTTTTGGTTGAAACTTCTGGCCAGAGTTCTTAATTATATTTATTTCAGCAGATTTATTGTGGCACACACCTTTGAGGTCTAGATTATTCTTCATCGAGGTGCATGAAGACCTGTCCTGGGTTGTCAGGTACATATCATCATCAATTAATTCGAATGCTGCCTTTCCACAGTCAAAACTATGCTCAATGAGGCTACAACATGAAAAGATTTACATAATTGCAAATTTAACAAAAGAAGGCATATTGTAAGCAATATGGGCAGAAACAAACAAAAAGTGGACTTGGGATATTTCTAGGCAAGGCTCAAATGTACACCAGGTATGACTATGCTCAGCATTTATAATGGGTGGTCTAACACAACTTTCCTCACTTTTGCAACTAATTCATTACCAGTAGTGGGAAAGAAATTCATGGTCTTGATTAAGGTAAGAATAGAGTCAGATCAACTGATATACTCTAGTTTAAATAAATTCTGATAGATATTAGGAAAGACTTCTTAACAGGGAGAAATGTAAAGTACTACACTTGGGCAAAAAAAAATAAAAAATGAAAGGCACAAATACAGGATGGGTGACACTAGGCTGGAGAGCAGTGCATGTGAAAAGGATCTAGGAGTCTTGGTAGACCACAAACTTGACATGAGTCAACAGTGTGATGCAGCAGCTAAAAAACGCCAATGCAATTCTGGGCTGCATCAATAGGAATATAGCGTCTAGATCAAGGGAAGTAATAGTACTACTGTATTCCGCTCTGGTCAGACCTCACCTGGAGTACTGTGTCCAGTTCTGGGCACCACAGTTCAAGAAGGATACTGACAAGCTGGAATGTGTCCAGAGGAGGGCAACCAAAATGGTCAAAGGCCTGGAAACAATGCCTTATGAGGAACGGCTTAGGGAGCTGCGTATGTTTAGCTTGGAGAAGGGAAGGTTGAGGGGTGATATGATAGCCATGTTCAAATATATAAAAGGATGTCATATGGAGGAGGGAGAAAGGTTGTTTTCTGCTGCTCCAGAGAAGTGGACACGGGGCAATGGATTCAAACTACAAGAAAGAAGATTCCCCCTAAACATTAGGAAGAACTTCCTGACAGTGAGAGCTGTCCGACAGTGGAATTTGCTGCCAAGGAGTGTGGTGGAGTCTCCTTCTTTGGAGGTCTTTAAGCGGAGGCTTGACAGCCATCTGTCAGGAATGCTTTGGTGGTGTTTCCTGCTTGGCAGGGGGTTGGACTGGATGGCCCTTGGGGTCTCTTCCAACTCTATGATTCTATGACTTGTTTGGTGCTTTGTTGTTCATACTCTTAGGACAGGAGCACAGGAGATGCTCAGTAGCAGCAATAGATATGCAAGCATTCCCTTGAAATATTAAAATTTGCATTTGCTAATTATCCCCCAGGCTCCAATGTTATGCACACCTAACAGGGAGTAAGTTGCATCGAAAACTTATTTTTTTAGTAAATACTGAGTTGTGCTTGGGAGCTTTAGTTGATCAGACGCTACTGAGATGTGGCATCTTATGAGATGCTAGTAATCCTCTTTGAACTGAGTTCTCAGACACAGTAACATTTATAATGGAGAAAGTACAATTAATTATCAAACGTTGTGATAGTGCTAATTAATGTGCAGGAGTATTTTGCCTTGCCCTGCTGCCTTCCTGAGGTGGCTCATTCTGCAGCTTTTCTTTGAACTGTTGCCACTTTATAAGTGGCCTTTCCCCCCAAAAAAACAATTTTAAAAGCCATTTTTGCTTCTTTTACTGATGCGCAGAATGCCAGGTCTCTGCAGGGTAATAAAGGCATGATGAAGAGAGAGCTCACCCACTCAGCTCCAGAATGATATTAGGGGAAACACCCACGAGCTGGAAAGATAAATTGGGTTTTCTGAAAACTGTTGGAATCAAAGGGCTTTTTTTCTGATGCGAATTTATATTCCTGGAGAAAACCAACCACTTGCCTGCTTTTCAGTTGTTTTGGGTGAACTTTTGCCAAGTATTATCAGTCTGGGTCTGTGAAGAAAAACCTTCCAAGCAGTGGGCAGAAAAGAATGGATAAAGTTCACCCCACTTTCCCCACTTATGGTGCTGTTTACAATGCCAGCAGAATCGTAAAACCAAACAAGGGAGTAGCCAACAAAGTAGGCTGGTTGGCGTAATAATTATTATACTTGGGGGAAGTAAGCAGATATGCTTGCAGCTGATTTCCAGTGGCATTTGGGAAACGTTTAACAAAATGTTACACGTGAGTATAGCAGGCATGGAGAACCTATGGCCCCCTAAATATTGTTGGACCCCAACTGTCGTCAGTCGCAGCCTCCAGGATCAATGGTCATGGATGATGGGACCTATAATTCTCAGTATTTGGAGGACCACAGGTTCCCTGAGCTATAGACTTTGGGCGCAGTCCTGCTTTTCTTGAACTGAAAAATCTGGTTACAGGTAGGTAGCCGTGTTGGTCTGCCATAGTCAAAACAAAAGAAAAAAAAAATCCTTCCAGTAGCACCTTCGAGACCAACTAAGTTTGTTCTTGGTATGAGCATTTGTGTGCATGCACACTTCTTCAGATACCTGAAGATACGTATCTGAAGAAGTGTGCATGCACACGAAAGCTCATGCCAAGAACAAACTTAGTTGGTCTCTAAGGTGCTACTGGAAGGGATTTTTTTATTTTGTTTTGAGAAATCTGGGAGAGACCATGAATTTTGTTGTCAGTTTTCATAAGCTAAATTGCAATAGTGGAACATTTGCCGAATTTTGAATTTGTTTCAGCTCTTTTAATCACGTGGATCAAAAAATGTTTCCCTTTTGGCTTGATTGTGCTGAGTTCGTGTAAGGTAAACAACCCCAGGACAGTTAAATCCAGTCAAAGGCGACTATGGGGTGCGGCACTCATCTTGCTTTCAGGCCAAGGGAGCCAACGTTTGTCCAAAGACAGCTTTCCGGGTCATGTGGCCAGGATGCCTAATGGTTTTACAATTTCAACTTCAACAGTTGTATTTTTATTTTTTATGCGCTCTCTCTCTCTCTCTCTCTCTCTCTCTCTCTCTATATATATATATATATATATACAGTATTCATTTCTTTTGGATGGAAAATGACTAAACTGCTTCTAGTGCAACGGAATACCATGATGGAAACCAGAGTGCATGGAAACACCGTTTACCTTCCTGCCGCAGCGGTACCTATTTATCTACTTGCACTGGGGTGCCTTTGAACTGCTAGGTTGAAGGACCTGGGACAGGGCAACGGGAGCTCACCCCGTCGCGGGGATTCGAACCGCCAACCTTCCAATCGGCAAGCCCAAGGGTCTGTGGCAACAAGCTGAGGGCCATATCTCTCTTTCCTTTTCTAAACAAACACCGTGTCTTTGCGAGCAATCCAGGTTCGTCCCATAAAAAAAGATTAGTGAAGTGGACAACAAGTCCCACCCATGGCATGGTGGAACAATGAGGTGATCTTTGCCCCTTCTTGAAAGGCAAAGGAATGTGAGCCGGTGTGGTGGTGGTGATGATTTCTAGGGGGAAATTGTGAGTCTCTGAAAGCCAAGAGCAACATTAAGAGAGAGATAAAAAGACTTAAATCTGGGACACATATGTCTACTGGGATAAGGGAAATGGTTCTGCTAGCCTTTGCTTTTAATGAAAATATGTCACGGAGGCTGGTTCACGCATAGTGGTTTGGGTATGTGCACACGCGCCCATGCTCTGTATCTGAGGTAACATGTGGTGCTAATGCTGTCTATACAAATAGATCTACACATAACTGGACACATTTATGCCAGATTCATATGGTTCTTCCATACCAGGAAAGGAGAGGCCAGGCCACACAAATTGGGTGTTTGTACATAGGCTAATCCACATTTCCACTTGTCCTGAGCCTAGAAAGCATGGGTCCAAGTGCTTTTCCTCTTGATCTGCACTTTCTAGGCTGGCATCAGAGCCATTTCCCCCCTGCCCTGCTTGTTTCCCATGGAAAACCCACTCTCTAGTGCTAAACTGGAGCGAATGTCAATCTGGAGTAAACGTGAATTGCAGTTTGCTCCAATTGAGAGCTAACGTGTGGTTTTCCTTGGGGGAAGGGGAGAGCAGAGGGACAAGAGGAAGGTGTGGATAAGCCCATAGTCACAGGCATCACATACATTGTATATTCTTAACACATAATGTCATCAGTAATTTTATGCATAATTTTATTATTTATTTGTTTAATTCATATCCCGCCCTTCCTCCCAAGGGAACCCAGGAGGGCAGCAAACAACAAGTGATGAAACAGTAAAAAAAACACCCAAAAAACCCTAAATAATTTTGTCACTTCCAAACTCTGTCATCTCCTTGCTTATCCTTGACTCTGCATGATTTATGAATAAGTTAAAAAGTATCAGCTCCACTGCAGATCTTTGGTGCACCCTGCTGCTTTCATTGAGAGAAGTTGCAAGGACTCAGGCCAGGACGAAAATAAACAATGGTTTCCTCTATTTTTGTTGTTTAAAGTATGAAACAAATTCCAGTTGCAATGATTTTTAGCTGACCATAAAACTAAGAAATGACAGCTGATGAAGAATAAATGAAACAAGGTCTTGCCCTGGAGTTAAAAATCATCGCAACTGGAAATTGTTTCATAAACAACAAAAATAGAGGAAACTATTGTTTATTTTCATCCTGGCCTGAGTCCTTGCAACCTTTCTATTTGATTTCCTGAATTCCCCAAGGACTTCCAATTTTTTCATTCATTGAGAGAAGAACTGTGCATTTATTCCTGCTTGCTCCTCTTTAACCAGCTACCTGCCCTCATATTCAACAGTATTCGACAGAGCTGTTCGACAGTGGGATTTGCTGCCAAGGAGTGTGGTGGAGTCTCCTTCTTTGGAGGTCTTTAAGCGGAGGCTTGACAGCCATCTGTCAGGAATGCTTTGATGGTGTTTCCTGCTTGGCAGGGGGTTGGACTGGATGGCCCTTGGGGTCTCTTCCAACTCTAGGATTCTATATGCCATGGCATAAGAGACTTAGGAGCCCCTGTTGAGAGACTTTGCAAAAGCTTTTTTGAGAGTCTGCATCTACAATGTCCACCAGATCACCTCTATCTACGTGTTAGCCAACTTTCGCAAAAACTCCCCAAAATTGGCAAGGCTTTGCAGAAGCCGTGCTGATTCTTCCTCAAAGTATGAGTACTCTGGCTCCTAGAATGGCTTTTTCATTCAGATCCTGGGGGGGGGGGGCAATATGGTGCCCTCAAGATATTGTTAGACTCGAACTCCCATTACCACATGGGAGGTTGATGGGAGCTGTAGTCCTACAAATATCTGGAGGGCAAGTGGTTAATGCTTAATTGTTGTTGTTGTTCAGTCGTTCAGTCGTGTCCGACTCTTCGTGATCCCATGGACCAGAGCACGCCTATCCTTCACTGCCTCTCGCAGTTTGGCCAAACTCATGTTAGTAGCTTTGAGAACACTGTCCAACCATCTCATCCTCTGTCGTCCCCTTCTCCTTGTGCCCTCCATCTTTCCCAACATCAGGGTCTTTTCCAGGGAGTCTTCCCTTCTCATGAGGTGGCCAAAGTACTGGAGCCTCAACTTCAGGACCTGTCCTTCTAGTGAGCACTCAGGGCTGATTTCTTTGAGAATGGATAGGTTTGATCTTCTTGGGACTCTCAAGAGTCTCCTCCAGCACCATAATTCAAAAGCATCAATTCTTCGGCGATCAGCCTTCTTGATGGTCCAGCTCTCACTTCCATACATTACTACTGGGAAGACCATAGCTTTAACTATACGGACCTTTGTCGGCAGGGTGTCTGTCTCTAATTATGCTTTCCACTAGTTTTCCTGTAATTATCATTAGGGGCCCCAGTAATTTCCTAGCTTTCCCATGGATTTTTGTTTTGTGTTAGTTTGCATCCTTATCTAATAATTTTAGCCTCTGAGGGTGAAATGAGTTCATTGCTGACTTTTGTCAAATTAGGAGCAACAGAATGACATGCAGGTGGGCTCCACATTGGCTGATAGGCAGTTGTAAGTAGAAAGGTGGTTTTTCTTCCCCACTTTCAGGCCTGCCCAGATTGCAAATTGCCCCCTCCCAAACTGAATGCAGTGCACCAGCCATTCATAGCAGCCCAGCAGGGGACTGATCGATTTTCTATTTTTGCATCCTGCTGGGAACCTCAAAAACACAGGCAAAATATGTGGTTGGCGAGCTTCGGTGTGTCACAAGTCGTGCAAAATTAAACTAGTGACTGATTCAGCATTTCCAGGTTTGCTAAAGAAAAGAAACCGTGCGTTCATTCTTCTGAATTCATCTGCAGCTTTCTGCATTTGGGAACATTTCGTGTGTGTGTTTTACTTGTAGCTCCAACTGAGACGTTGTGAAGGCCGTGTCAAATAATCAGACGCACAAGTGAAATACATATTCCTTCTGCAGTAACCGCCACAGGGGTTGAGGAACCTACTATTGATGGGCTGAAAGTACACTACAGGTTGTAAAAACTACAAGTTGAGGAAATTTCCTCTGATTTTTGCTTTCATGTATGCCAAAAGTAGAATTGATGCTTTTGAATTATGCTTTTGAATTGATGCTTTTGAATTATGGTGCTGGAGGAGACTCTTGAGAGTCCCATGGACTGCAAGAAGATCAAACCTATCCATTCTCAAGGAAATCAGCCCTGAGTGCTCACTAGAAGGACAGATCCTGAAGTTGAGGCTCCACCTCATGAGAAGAGAAGACTCCCTGGAAAAGACCCTGATGTTGGGAAAGATGGAGGGCACAAGGAGAAGGGGACGACAGAGGATGAGATGGTTGGACAGTGTTCTCGAAGCTACTAACATGAGTTTGGCCAAACTGTGGGAGGCAGTGAAGGATAGGTGTGCCTGGTGTGCTCTGGTCCATGGGGTCACGAAGAGTCGGACATGACTGAACGACTGAACAACAACAACAAATGCCAAAAGTATCAGTTCCATTAATATTATGAACTTTGGGTTTCTCACTGTGCTTAGAAATTAATTCATTTAGAATGTAGCAGTGAAGAAATTCTTTACACTTGTGGATATTACTTTCATCATTAATGTAATTTCTGTAGGTTGGAGATTCAGAGAAGAAGTGCAGCCTGAGATAGAGATACTTGTCATGGCTCACAAAAGACTTCTCATTCTGCCTCTGTTTAGGAGAACCATTGCATTTTTTTTTACCTGGTTCCCAGACTGACTGAAAAGAAGCAAGGGTATAACTTGTCCCCCCCCCCTCCAGTTTTCCATCCTCCACCCCATTTCAACCACCCTGCCCTTTCCCTCCAAATGCTGAGGTGGGTTAGGAAAATGTTGAGCACTCTCCTGTGACCCATTTTGGAAAAAGGGAGGTCTTCCCACCGAAGGAAGAGTGTAAAGTTGCTGTGTGTGCATGAGAAGGAATGCAAAACAAAGCTGGTGTTTTGAGGAGAAGGAGGAGAGAGAAACCTTCATGAAGGCAAAAGTCTATTTTGCTGCTGGGCTGTCTCTCTCAGGGGATCTGATGATAAGGGGATTCCTGATTGGAAAGGCTTAAGCTGTTTGCCTCTTCTAATGGTAAAGAAAATATATGAAAATGTTGTAAGTCTCCAGAGATCTCTCCGTCTGAAAGAAACGATCCCTGAATCAGCACCATCCCTGGAACTTCTCCCTGCTTGGGGAAAAGGCGAGTCTGCAATGTTTCTGCACATCAGCTCTCTTAGATTAAGCAAAATGAGGCAGCAATAGTCACTTTCCTCAAAACTATAGCAAGATAGCAGAAGAAGCCAAATTTCCTCTTCCCCTTCACATTTTTCTTTGTTAGCATAATTCGCTATTTTGTGATGGTAAAATAAACCCCTCAAGCTCTAGGGAGCAATTTGTGTCTAGATCACAATACGTGTAGCATCTCTCTATACAATCCATCCAAGGTGAAATGGTTCTGTTCAGCAACCCCCTGCTGATATTTTTTTATTCCAGAGAAATGGGTTTGTCTTTGTTCAGCTGTGTCTCACTCAGCTTGTCAGAAAAAGGAAAAGAAATCATATCCACTGCATCTTCCATGTGGCTCCCCCCCATTTCTAAAAAGGGTTTCTCTCTCCCCCTCTTTCTCCTATCCGAAGTTTGAAAATATTTCCCTCTTCATAGTCGGTCTGCCTTTGTTTCCGGCAGCTCCCAGCCTGGTTCCCCAGCATTTGAAATCTGCAGAAGTGCACAAGGCCACCTCCGCCTCACCTTTCATCCTTCCTTCTGCAGCTCTTTCTTCTTCCACTACACATCAACAGGTGCCCTTGTAACTGAAGGACTCAAATCAAAGCAGGGAGCAAAACCACCTTCTTTTCTACTCCTGGACTTTGTAATAGTACAGCTTTGGCATCAGTTTGCCGCTGCAAATTCCATCCACACAACTCCAGGGGTTGGGTTATTGCACTCTATATGTTGTTGCGAACTTGGAAGACGGGGTGAAATTGTTCCTGGACTGTATTGCAGGTGAGGGATCAGACAGCTGAATGTGCCAGCATAATTCCCTCTACATAGAAAGTTAGGAGACAGAGAAATAATTCTGGTCTAGTCTTCTCTCTGACATGCTAGTTTTCTATTTATATGGAATTTTTTTTGGAGGGGGGGGGGTCAGATGTGGAGCATTGACACATGCAATACCATACCCGTAGTGTGAAGTGGTACAGTCCATTTACAACATGATGTACTGCTTGTTTAGTGGATCGCTGGCTCCTTAATCTGAAATAGTCCTGTCTTCCCACTGGTTCTGGATCTACCATACGACTCCAGGCAAGACACCAAGGGTCAGCAAGAATCAGGTCTTTGAATAGGCAAGGAAATGTCTACAAGTTGAAATTTATTTTCATTAAACAGTTTGAGTGCTGTTGTGTTCAAGTCCTGCTTGCAGGCTGGCCATTGTGAGAACAGGACGCTGGTTTAGATGGGCTCGTTTAGATGGCGCTCCATCCACACTATTCTGAACTGGGCCAGGAACTTTTTGTGGCCTTATTTCCCTATTTGTTATTAAAATTATGTGTGTGCATTCTGAAGAAGTGTGCATGCACACGAAAGCTCATACCAAGAACAAACTTAGTTGGTCTCTAAGGTGCTACTGGAAGGAATTTTTTATTTTATTTTGTTTTGACTATGGCAGACCAACACGGCTACCTACCTGTAACCAGATTTTTCAGTTCAAGAAAAGCAGGACTGCGCCCCAAGTCTATAGCTCAGGGAACCTGTGGTCCTCCAAATGCTGAGAACTGGAAGGGATTTTATTTTATTTTATTTCATTTGAGAGAGAGAGAGAGAGAAGAGAGAGAGGGGTTTTGAAGACTAGAAACACTGTATTGCCTTGAAAATGCTGGCATGTATGACAGTCTGCCCCGTGGATCAATCTGTTTTACAGCTCTCTGTCTACCTTTGATCATTTCAAAAGGTAGAGACACATCCGCATTCTTCAAGATGTTTGATTTTGGGCCCTTGGAACACTCTGCTGTGTTGTGCTTAGTTCTTAGGAAAGATTGTCAAGTGGACAAAAGGGCAGAAACTGGTCAAGTGACGCCCTCTCTGATGCCACTGTGTTAGCTCTGTGCTCCACCATATGCAGGGAATATTAAGTTGGGCTGTGATTGATGTTAAAAACCGTAGGAAGTAAGGGCATCCTTCAGCCACGTGATTCATTTTTTTTTTTTTTTTGCTTGATTTGAGTTCCTGACGCTCTCTTGCAGGAGTTTCACCTACTGCAGGAGGTTCAGCTATCTAGATGTTTTGTCACAAGAGCCATTTCTCCAGTGAGGGTTAATTGTTGCTGATTAAATATCAATACCCTATTCTTAATCTTAATATGTGATGCTAGGTAAAAAAAATATTTTTATTTCCCCTATATTTCTCATGTTCGAAACCCCTAAGTTCTTTATGCTAAATTCTTTAACAACGAGTCTTTAACAAAAACTAAGATAGCTATTATGGCTCATCTGATGCATGATGTCCAAACTAAAATTGGCATGTATGTATAACACCGGTCCTGAAACACCTACATTGGCTCCCAGTATATTTCTGCACATAATTCAATGTGTTGGTGCTGACCTTTGAGCCCCTAAATGGCTTCAGCCCAGTATATTTGAAGGAGCGTCTCCACCCCCATTGCTCAGTCCAGACAACTGAGGTCCTCCTCTGAGGGCCTTCTGGCGGTTCCCTCACTGCGAGAAGTGAGATTACAGGGAACCAGGCAGAGGGTCTTCTCAGTAGTGGCACCCTCCCTGTGGAACACCTTCCTGTCAGATGTCAAGCAGATAAAGAACTATCTGACTTTTAGAAGACTTCTGAAGGCAGTTCTATTTAGGTAAGTTTTTAATGTTTGATGTTTTACTGTGTTTAATTTGTTGGAAGCCGCGCAGAGTGGCTGGGGCAACAGAGTCAGATGGGTGGCAAGCAAGCAAGCAAGCAAGCAAGCAAACTAACTTATTTATTTACACACACACACACATGGGACCTGAAACGCACAGAGGAACTGAAATATCCTTCTGTATTTGTTGTAAGGTTGCTTAAATTCCATGCTCATAGTTTATTGTATTTGCTTGTTGACAGGCTTCAGGGAACCCGCTCCCCCTCCCTCACAGCTGGCAGCCAGAAATGGGAAAACAGGAAGTTCTTACCATGGTATTTTATTCAATAATTCACAGAGAGAGATGGATGGTACTGACTCTCAGATAATGGTGTTGTTCTGAGTAAAGCCTCATGCCTCCATCTCTCCTTTTCTACGTCACTCCTGCACCGGCTGATCTGTGCTTTCTGCCTCTGAACTTTCTGTTCTACTACTATTAATGCACACTGGGTCCTGGGAGAAGGGGGGTGAGGCATGCTTCCCGAAGACACTGAGTCTGTCAGCTGTCTCTCCCCTGGTGCTTCTCCTTCCTGCTTCTCTCCCAATATTTTCCAGCTTCTCCCCTCTGCAGCCTCTGAAACTGTGACCTTCTGCAAACCACTGTTCTAAATCTATACTGTTCTCCTCTTCTTGGGAAGGTTCAGGAAGGGGGGAGGCGATCCACACCATTCCTCTTCAGTACAGTCCCTGACACTTGTATAGCTTTGAGAAGTTCATGGAAGATAGGCTTGCTATGCTTCTACTCCCATGGCTATGGACAAAGACTGTGAATGATCTGTGAATGAGTACCAGATGTTTGTGATGAACATCGGAGGACAGTCATCTCCATCAATTGCTGCTTGTGGGCACCCAGAAGCATCTGGCTGGTTGCTGTTCGGAACAGAGTGCTGGATTTGGTTGGGTAGGAACATAAAACTCAGCATAAAAGGCAAGCAGGTGTCTTTCCCAACCAAAGCCGGAGATGGCAGGATTGAACCTAGAACTCTCTTCATGCAAATCAGATGTTGTACCACCGAGCTGTGACCTTTCAGAGGTCTCTTGTGATCCAACCAAACAGCAAAATCTTAAGACCTTTTAAACAAGTAAATCTCTATTCAAATCAAGTAACCGTTTGATGTCTGCAAGAATCCCCCTGGCGTTTGGTCTCTTCAGAGATTAAAAAAACTTTTATTTCCGAAGACAGAGGTTGCTGTCTCTAGTTGCTACGTTTCGCTCTAGGGATGAAAACCAGGATGATTTTTCCTCCACTCAAGAACTCCTCGGAGACTGCTTGCTGTTGCTTTTCAGTAACACCATGAGATGTTTGCTAGATCTTAGCACTTAGCTGTTGACTCATTGGTTCAAATCTGCAGTTATTTAAGAAGGCGATGATGCATTTTTAAAAAATCTGATTACGAATAACTTTTGATTTAGAGTCCTCCCCCCCTTTTAGTTACATTATTTCAGAGCACCTGTGAGGGGCTCACACGGTGCAATTGCTTCCCTGTGGGAAAGAAGCAAACCTCTCTGAACCCAGGAAACTATTAAGTGGAAGACAAGGTGAAATCTCTTCTCTGCACAGTTTTCTCTGTGCAGGAGTTTAAATACTAGATATGGAAAAAACAGCCCTTCAACGTAAACGCTGGAGCCTAGAAACAGTTTTACTTCCTCTTAGGCTGTGAGCATTAGCACTAGAAATGCACCTAAGTCCCATTTATTCAAAGCACCAGTCCTTAATGTTGTATAGTACTGATGTTGATTATGCAAGAGGTTTTTTATTCTCTTGCTTATCATTAAACCTGATCAGATCTTGCTGGCTTTTCTTTTTTTATGTATTAGAGTATACTTTTACTCTTTTGCTGTCCAAGTGTGTGCATGTGAGAGAGGGAGGGAGGGAATTAAAGGAGTTTACAATCTATACTTCAGCTGTTCAGTTTCCAAACCACTTCCCTTGGAATCGGTGAGTTAAGAGTCAGTGAATAAATCAACAATTGCAGCTTTGAAATTTTAAACACGGAGTAACAAGAGGAGGTTTGATCAAGATCAAACCTATGCATTCTCAAAGAAATCAGCCCTGAGTGCTCACTGGAAAGACAGATCCTGAAGTACTTTGGCCACCTCATGAGAAGAGAAGACTCCCTGGAAAAGACCCTGATGTTGGGAAAGATGGAGGGCACAAGGAGAAGGGGACGACAGAGGATGAGATGGTTGGACAGTGTTCTCGAAGCTACTAACATGAGTTTGGCCAAACTGCGAGAGGCAGTGAAGGATAGGCGTGCCTGGCGTGCTCTGGTCCATGGGGTCACGAAGAGTCGGACACGACTGAACGACTGAACAACAACAACAACAACAAGAGGATTTGCATCCCTGGAGTAGATCTACTGAAATTCGAACCACAGTGTTGGAAACACGTGCCAGGAAGTGGATCTACTGTAGCCGTCCTCTGAAATTTGGATTTCGAGTCCCATGTTACATTGGAGCTTTTGATATATATTTTGTTTTTATTGATGGTTACTCTGAAACATTACAAACAGCAAATGATGTGGGATGATGATCCACTTATGGAAATACAACACTGAATTTAAGGCCAGGTTAACTGTTAGTCTCAGTCAGATCCAACATTCAGCTAAAATAAAGAGCTTTTTTGTTTTATTATCACTGACCATTGGCAAACTGTTCTATTACAATATGGGTTTTTTTATCAACATATGCAAATATTTTAGGCAATATGAAAATCTCAACCAGTTAGTATCTATCAAATATCAATCTATTCCTTATGGAGGGTCAGAAAACACATTTCATTTACAACGTTCACAAACTAGAAGCATAAAACTGCTCATTAGAAACACACAGTTCCCAAAGGGAAATAAATACAGTGAGTCACACAAACCATTATCTAATACAAATTCCTTCAGAAACACAAGCTTTTTTTACAAAGATCTCTGTGACAATTTCAACATCACACTGAAAGTAGATTTTTTTATTTTTTTATAAAAAAACAAAACAAAACTCCATGTACAGTTTAGGATTAGTTTGGAAGAAATCCAGGTGAATGAATATGTACAGAAAGTAACTTGGTTCAATGTAAATCTGTCAAGGTAAATTATATTTGCTGAAAACACTGCTTAAATCGAAATGTAATATTGCCTGGTGAATGAAATCTTAATTGTTTTCTCTCTTTATAGTCTGATTAGGCTTTATTCTTATATCTGTGTGAACTCATACTATTAATTTTTTTTTTAAATATGCACCCAGGCGATTCCAATTCTGTGACCTGCACAAATTATACAATCTCCTGAATACTTTATATCATTTATTCCATTTCACATACTGGATTATGGTTTTCCTAGACCTGGGATGTGGAAATAACCTTGGCAGAGCCCTGAAGCCCACCACTTCCAACAGTCTTATTCAGCCACTCCTCTGGCTTCTGAGATTTCAGCAGATACAACCTGTGTGTTTTCAAGCCTATCTTCTCAGCCATAAGTGTCCTCGGCCCCGACCACAGTTGCCAATGATGTGGAGTGGGGGCAAGGAAATTCACTACATATATATAGGGAAGCTTTTAATGTTTAATAGACTATTGTATTTTAATATTCTGTTGGAAGCCGCCCAGAGTGGCTGGGGAAACCCAGCCAGATGGACGGGGTATAAATAATAAATTATTGTTATTATCATCATTATAGTGTCTGATCCATGCAGCACAACATGGCTGGAGAGGTAGGAGGCTTGTGAAATTTGGCACAGAGGGACAATCCCAGTTGGAAAATGGTTTTAACCCAGTGTATAGAAGCCTGGAGTGGCATTTTCTGTGTTTTGCTCTCTCAGTGGTTCCATTCTAATGCTGATCCAAATGAAAAGCGGTGACTTGGGAGTTTATTGGAGAAAATTATGTTGCTTAACAAGGATAGTTCGGAGACCCAGTTTAAGTCAGCAGTGCACCTTCACTGTGGTAGCTCATTGCAGCCTTATTAAGAACTGGCTGAACATATCCTAGGATGCGAAAGAGGATGCGGATCTGCATCTAAGGCTACTGTGCTCACGTGGGACCAGTTGCCGGCAACTGCAGCTATACAGCCAGCTACTTGGCTCAGTTTGACGTGTTCCAGGAGAATGGATACAAGAAGACTGCTTTGGAGTGGGCAACACCTAAACCAATTCAAAAAGAGAATATGTTCTAACTGAAATTAAGCCTGAATTCTGAAGAAGCATCAACTGACAAATGGTAACTTTGTGCCCATCAATGCCAGCAGAATTTGCATCCCACAACACTGTATTGTATCCCACCAGAGGCTTGACAGACCCCACGTTTTGGCGTCTGGGTCTACAAATGGGGGGGTCAAGAGGGAATTATCGATAATACATGGCTGAATTTGTCATGTAACTCAGGGCTGCCCTTCTGTATAGCAATGAGATGCTATGTTGTGTTAATACTATGCATGTTGTGACAGATCCATTGAAAGGCTAAGCTGCTGTTGTGGTTATGAAGAATGCAGAACTGCTCCTTCCCTCAGAATCTGAGGGCAAAGAACAGCAGGGTATCTGACCTTCTAACACAACCTTTGCCAACCTGGTGCCCTCTGGGTGTTTTGGACCACAGCTCCCATCAGCTGTGACTTTTGCATGACAAAATCCCCTCTTCTACCCATCAGTTAAAGGTATACATGTTTATTCTCCTCGGCACAGGATTATAGTGGGTAGACAGGATTTCTGATGGGATGAGAAGTGGAAGTGGGTTTGCTCCAAAACCAGAGGTATATCACCTTCACAGCAAAGAAGATAAACAGGATTATCAAGGCAAACCAGGGCACAGAATCCCCCCCCCCCATGTAGATTTTGCTCTTGACTACACAATGTTGCATATCCTAATGCTTAAAATATTCATGCCTTTTTTTGAGAGAGCGTTTTCTATTCTTATCCCACACCTTTCATTAAAGTGCTTCAGATGTGTTGGGGGGGGGGGGAACCCTTTCTAGAAAAGCTCAGAGGCAGTGGTGATTTGAAAGCCTTTGTCAACTCTATCCATCAGAACGCTACATCGACGGCTGTGGAAATAAAACACCCAGCCTGAAAGGCTGTACCAAGGACCTGCAAACTCAGGCCCCCTTAAGAACTGGCTGACTGCGAGGGGAACGTGGCTCATGTCTGAGCTGCTACATGTCTAGGGCAACAGCAGATGTGGTGCCCCTAAGAAAGCTGGAGGAACTGTGCTCTCTTGTTGTATCACATGCTTCCCTAGGAGTCACCCTGTCAAGAGAAAAACAGGCCCCCCATGGCGCTTGGGTTGGACTATAGTTCAGCAACTGACAACATACACTGCATGTATAAGGTTCTGGGTTCAATCCCTGTACTGCAGTGATTGGGCTGAGCTGCTTGAATACTAGGTTGGCAGAAAGGCATTGGAAATGTGGAACAGGCGTAGTGTGGGCCATAGCTATGGGGAAGTGGGAATTAAGGATGGGGACTTGGAGAGGGAGTGGTCTAGGGGAATGGCAGGAGGAGGTGCTTACGAGTGGGAAGAGGCAGAGAGGAACAGTCAACGTGGCCAGGAGCGGCAGAGGTGAGGAATCAGAAACTGACTGGAAATAATCAGCCAAATCTTCGGCTGCTGGCCTCTGGTTTCCAGTTAAAGGCTGTTGGGTAGCTCAGCTGGGTATACTCTTGCACGGAGTTTGATATGCCATACTAGATAGATCACTATTCTGATGAAGCATAAGGCAGTTTTCTAAATATTGTATCCTGGACTAACCAATATTACAAAGATAATGTTTGTGGACTTTTCCATTTGTGTGTGTGCGATCGCTGGTTATGCAACCTCCTCCTTCTGTCCGCTATATTTCTGCAGGGAAACAACCGATATTTCCCTCCCAAATATAAAAGCACAAAGTGAAACGCGTTCCTTTTGAAAAGGCATCTCCAGAGAAGACCTAATAATAATTGAGCAAACATAAAGAGTGTTTTCCTGATGCTGAATTGTCAACTAGCAACAGCGTGTGCTTTGCTGTACGTTAAGTCATGGTGCCTAATGGAGTTTTGTAAGAACGACGTATAAAACTCTGTCATAGCTTCACATTATATCCCCTTCCATTAAACACGCAAGATGCTTCAGAATGCACAATATCTGACCATTGCCACACTCCTTAGCAAGAGCATCTTGGTTGTCCTGGTTTGGAAGGCTGTCATCAAGTTTCTTGAGGGGGAAGTAATTCCTAAGGCCAGTTAAAGGGCAAATAGTACCTTAAAAACAAAGGAATTGGACTATGAACCTCATTTATCAGAGGGCAACTATTTTATTGCTTTAAATTATTACAAGTGGTGCTATTTGTCTTAGATCCTCTCCCCCCCCCCAACCTGGGGTCAAGAAGGAAGAGGTCTTGCCTCCCCCTTAATTCCTTATCTGAACAGGCAATAGAGGCCACTTGGTGTGCTCAGGAACACGACGTTGATGATTGACATCTTGTCATGGAGAAAAATGGTAAGATTACATAATCTAAAATGATTGCTGTCCTTCCTTCTGGCTCCGAAAAAGGGCTCACATGTGTGTGTGTGTGTGTGTGGGGGGGAATAAGAGAAAAATAATTCAAACTGAACTATTATCTACCATATTGTGACAACACTCACTAGAGAACTTTGGGGAAAAGCCGCATTCGTTATTTTGACGCTGAAGAGTCGGCTCAAATACCAATTTAATGGATGGGGGAGGCAAATAAAGCATATCTACCAAAGGTTCATATCTGTAGTCTATGCCTTTTGTCAGCTTGGATTTCGACTAGAGCAACTTGTTTTTCACTTCAATAAGCACCCCCCACAATAGCTTTGTCTCTCCCCAATAAGCAATGTTCTTCACAGGGATTGCTTGCATGCCATTTTCTCACATCCATTTCTCCTTGCCACCCACTTGACACAGTGATGGTTCTCTCCAGGCTCTCCAGTAGACTACACGCCACCTCTTGGTTGGGTCATTTTCTTTCATCATTCACTCAAGATTTCTCCCCCCTTCTGGGACTGAAGCCGCCGCTCTTCTTGGACTGTAATCTTACCTCTCCCATCTTGAGGCACATCAAAATATTTTTCTGGAAAATATAGACATATATAGCAAACACATCATGGCCAGCATAATTTACATCCAATATGCTTAAGAGAAAAAAAAAAAACCAGAACAAAACCCTAAACTCAGATTTTTTTCAAAGCATATTTCAAAATGTATGTTTTCCACGTGCCTAGACACATTAACAAAATGGAATTCTGGAACTACAGTTCCCATTACTGAGTGAATGTCAGTACACCTATTGTGCTCCTTCCTGTGCAAATTGTAGTTGATGTACTGATATGCACTCAGCAATAAAGTTAATTACACCAGAACTCTACTGTTTGTGCAGCTGTACAGGCACAGATCACCACGATCTTAATAAACTTATGCTTGCTGCCTGCTGGGAATGCAAAAATGGCGGGTAGCACATGGATCTTGGATTTTGTTCGGCTTGGTGCATAACAAGATCTGCAAGTCACAACTGTTGTCACCTGAAAGTGACACTTTATGACATTTTGGTAACATTAACAGCTGTTTATATTATCCTCTTTTGTTTAATTATTTCAGCACTTCCCAGTGCTGAAAATCTGAGGACAAATAAATGGTGCTACATCCTCTGAAGGTGCAGCTATATCCATACTTACATGGAAACAAACCACATTAAACTCAGCAGGTATGATTTCTGCATAAATACACAGAGGATTGGGCTGCAGAAGACAGAGCCTTAGCATTTACCTCCCCTGTTCTGCTTGTTCTCACAACACCCCACTCAAGTAAAATGTTTAAGTAGGAATAAACTCAGCCAGGCAAAAGGTGCTATGGATGTAGCAAAACGACAATGACACATTCAGCTTAATTCATATTGCAAAACTAAGTAAATATTTATTGCAAAAAGCAAACACAATAAAAATTGAAAATAAAACATTACAGAGAGACAGCTCTCCCAAAATTCAGATTTAGTCTGAGACAGAACTGAAGCAACTACCCAGTTTGTGTTCTCATACAGTATGCATTGTACATGTTGCTGTGAAATCCCAAGTTCCAGTGACCAGCTTTCAGCACCATACCGTGGACAGCTCCATGGCTCTTCAGGCTTGTCCAGCTGAAGATGACCTCTGACTAGAGATTGTTAAGGGGGAGGAGAGCCACTGTGGTGTGCCAGTT
Organism: Lacerta agilis; assembly: GCF_009819535.1. Classification (NCBI taxonomy): domain Eukaryota; kingdom Metazoa; phylum Chordata; class Lepidosauria; order Squamata; family Lacertidae; genus Lacerta; species Lacerta agilis. Next base: position 3,555,056 of record NC_046316.1, on the reverse strand, counting down.
AGGGTTCCAATTGCCACTCGACCACGAATGTCACTGGGCCAGTCACTATCTCTCAACCTAATCTACCTTGCAGGCTTGTAGCAATGATAAAATCAAGGGAATAACTATGTGTCCTGTCTTGTAAACGGCACTCCCCCCCAGCCTTCCAAACAGCTCAGGGGCATAAAGGTTGCCAGCTCCTGTTCTAACATAATGACATTTCAGAAGGTGAGCTAAGGGAGCAAAATAATTGTTTTCTTCGCCTGAAATACAAAACCAGAGGACAAACGTCTGCTGCAGATTGAAAAATATGAAAGTGTAGCAAGATTGAAGGGAAATGAAATGGGAAATGAATACCAGGAGAACTAGTAAATCCAGGAAGCTTATCATTTGTCTGAAGTCATTACAGCTTGGAAAGAAGAGCTGGTGTGTGTGTCCCCCCCCCCCGCGCAATTTCTTAGACAGTCTAGGCTGGCAATGAGTTTAGCATTCTGTTGACAGGGAAGATGTTTTGCTGTAGAAATATAAATGGTTTTATAGGAACTATCAATCACGTCCCCTCAATGTGGGATAAATTATTCAGGTCCCATCAAAATGATTGGCTTTTGGGAGTGAGGATCAGGGAGGGGCACAGCACCCTGAAGAAGCAGGCAGAGTTTACGATGGGGGTGAGAAGACGCCTTGTTTGTCGGATCTACTTTGGTTTTTTTTACTGGAACCGAAAGACCTACCAACCAGAACCAGATGCTCTGACCATAATCTGAACTTCAGAGTTTCTTTTCTTAGTACCAGAGTGAAGCTGAGCCCACAATGCTCTCATACACTCACTGGCTAATCCAAGATGTCTTCAACTGAGCAGCCTAATTTGAGGATGTGCACGTTCTTCTGCTACGGCAATGGTTAACCACAGGGAATTTGAAACCCTGGCCAACCTAAGAAGAGCCAGATTGATCAGAGTAATGACCGGCATCCTGTTCTTGCAGATGCTTATGGGAAGCCCGAAAGCAGGACCCAAACACAGCTGCATTCTCCTCTTTTGAGGTCTTCCAAGGTGTTGGGCATCACTGCCTCTTGTTGGAGCAAATTCCACAGTTTTTACTATGTGATGTGTGCAGAAGTACTTTCTTCTGGGTGTTCCAACATTCAGCTTCATTGGGTGTCCCTGAGTTCTAGCGTTCTCTCTATCCACTTTCTCCACACATGCATAATTTTATACTCATCTAGCATAGCTCCTCATACCCCTCTGACTCACCACAAGTGCAGCTCTGTGACGGTGAAAAAAAGTCAACAAATGGTTTTCTAGATTGGCATTCAAAGCATGTTTCCCTGGCCCTGCTAACCATGAAGAATGGGGTTCTGATCTTGAATATGTTGTGATACGTCCCGCGGGGGCAAGTTGTGAGACTGACCCCCAGGAAGGGACGAAGCCTGCGTGCCCTCCTGGCTACTCGAGTCCAGGGGCACATTAATAATATGAAATTGCTCTCCAGCGTGAAGCACAACACACACAAGCCATTTAGGCTAAAACTACTTTATTGTAGGTAAATTGCAGAATATGTTTCTGCTAGCCAGCTCAGATAGTCAGAGCTGTGCATAAAGCGTCTAGCATCTCTCGAGCCAGAACTGAAAGTAAAAGACAACAGTACAGTACAAAACATCATGTGTGTGGGAAAGCTGGTAGGACCAGTGGCTTTCCCACAGGATGAAAACAGACACAATAGTCATGTGAGCCTCGCTGCTGAGGCATTTGCAGCTCGGCTTGTAATAATATCACAACAGAATATTCACCATATATTCCTGATGTATCATCCCGACAATGGTCCAAACCTAGCTAATGTTAGGCACCAAAGAGTCCTGTTCAAACCAGTGGAACAAATTAGTCACAACTAACGTGGCTCTCATTGGCTTTAATGAGATACACGGTGCAATCCCCAACACGCTTCCTCAAGAGCAAGAACCATTGCATTCTGTAGAGCTTACCAGTGCCTACTAACTATGCTTAGGAATGCAACAATTGTCATGACTAACCTCAGCTGAACTGGAGCCCATATACTTATTCTAAGAGCTTTCTTTAACACTGATTATGCTTGACTCTTCAATAAAACAGATATACACACTGGGAACACAGTGGCCACCATGTTAGCTTGATGGAAGGAACTGGACATTCTGTGTTGCTTTGCCATATTTCACTCATAATGAATCCCACAGCATGTGCGATGTGGTTTAATGTGCCATATTTTCCCTGTATCATTGGCTGCCAGGGACAGGGAGATGCAAAGCACGGTGACATCACACACTGCTTTACTTGGTGTGCACAGCATGAGGATCAGAGAGCAAAGAGACACTCAATATTCAGTTCTGTCCTCAATGGCAAATTCTGCTATTGGGAAATTTTGCAAGCTTGTTGTTCATAATCCTTTTACAGCAATGAATTTTGGTGCAAATAATGGCTTGAACTGCTCCAATGATAGAAATAATGTTGAGTCAGCAAGATGACTGCAGTGACTCCTTCACAACCTTTGGGAGTGCCTGCAGGAAGGTTTCTGAGTATTTCACAAATTGAAGCATGCTAAAAAGCTGATCACTGTAATCAACCTATCATTGGCATTCATTTTTGACCCTTGGTTCAGCCAGAGAGAAAGCAGAGCTTGTTTTGGGCTCAACTACCAAATTATTATGGGCCCATGTTACTTTCTCTGGTGGCCTATGTGCAAATCCAGAAGACCAAGGGAGCACACAACCGCAATTCGAAGTGGGAAAAGGATGCAGCTCAACGTAGAACATCAGCTTTGCATGCAGAAGGGATGAGATTCAATCCCCAGCATCTTCAGATAGGGCTGGGAATATGTCCTGCCTGAATCTCTGGGAGGCTGCTGCCAGCGAGTGTGGACAACCCTCGGCTGGATGGCCCAATGGTTTGACTCTGTATAAACCTGGATTGTATCACATCAATTTACAGGTATTATGTGCTGACAGTCACGAAATTAGAAGACGCCTGCTTCTTGGGAGAAAAGCAATGACAAACCTAGACAGCATCTTAAAAAGCAAAGACATCTCCTTGCCGACAAAGGTCCATATAGTTAAAGCTATGGTTTTCCCAGTAGTAATGTACGGAAGTGAGAGCTGGACCATAAAGAAGGCTGACTGCCGAAGAATTGATGCTTTTGAATTATGGTGCTGGAGGAGACTCTTGAGAGTCCCATGGACTGCAAAAAGATCAAACCTATCCATTCTCAAGGAAATCAGCCCTGAGTGCTCACTGGAAGGACAGATCCTGAAGTTGAGGCTCCAGTACTTTGGCCACCTCATGAGAAGAGAAGACTCCCTAGAGAAGACCCTGATGTTGGGAAAGATGGAGGGCACAAGGAGAAGGGGACGACAGAGGATGAGGTGGTTGGACAGTGTTCTCGAAGCGACTGGCATGAGTTTGGCCAAACTGTGGGAGGCAGTGAAGGATAGGCGTGCCTGGCGTGCTCTGGTCCATGGGGTCACAAAGAGTCGGACACGACTGAACGACTGAACAACAACAACAAATGTGCTGACTTGACTGTATTAACCCACATAAACCTTACACGTTGAAAATGAACATGTCAAAGAGACGTCTAGACTAGAACCCTTGACCCAAATGTCTAGCTTTTATAAGGAGAATTTATAAGGAGGGGCATCCATTGATGTGAACGTGCAGTGGAAGGTGGTGCGGCCCTTATGAGGCATAAGTCTTTGATGTGACAGGATGTCAGCTCTTGATGCAAATAATGTGTTGGCACCGTGTTTAGTAAATAGGGTTTTCTGTCACAGGAGACCTCGGGATGTTATCAAACGAAAACAAATTAAGAACAAATAATTATCCACTGGTCCTGCATAGCAATGAAGATTATTACAGATTTTTCAAAATGTGTTCATCAAAAAGAACCTGTTAAAACAGGTGTCCTTTTAGCATTTTTGGAGTGCTTCTACGCCAGATTTTGAGTTCGCACTGAGAAACCAATTAAACCAGAACAGAGTGTGCTCACAAAATACTAGAGGCTTTAAGAGAGCATGCTGTCAAGCATGGGTGTGCAAAAGGGCCTTCTTTTGGACTCTTAGCTGGTTTGCTCATTAAGGCGGGCAAGTATCAAAACCAGGCTTTAATGTTAGTCAAGGAAAGCTACTGCCAGCTACCCCAGCGGTTTCACTTGACACTGCTTCTATATCAAACCTACAATCCTTCAAATGCGCTCTGTGAAATTGTATACATCGACAGCAAAGTCATTTTCTGAGTGTCTACCCTTATGTAGCCAAACCAGTACCAACCACGCACAAGACAGTAGGAGGCGCCTTGGTGGCTTGCCAGTTCGAAGAAGTACAGTGGTACCTCTAGTTACGAACTTAATTCGTTCCGGAGGTCCGTTCTTAACCTGAAACTGTTCTTAACTAGAGGCATACTTTCGCTAATGGGGCCTCTTGCTGCCGCCGCCGGCACACGGTTTCCATTCTCATCCTGGGGCAAAGTTCTCAATTTGAGGTAACTCTTCCAGATTAGCGAAGTTTGTAACCTGAAGCGTTTGTAACTCGAGGTACCACTGTATAATCCACCCCCCAGTCCCTAAACTGCATGCTCAGTGGGCATGGAAAACTGACTGACTATTGCCGGGGTGTGTGTGTGTGTGTGAAATGGAGTGGCTGGAAAGCTGGAAAGGAGCAAATCCCACTTGTAATAGTCCAGGCATGTCCAACAGGTAGATCATGATCTACTGGTAGATCAATGGACGTCTACAGTAGATCGCTGGTAGATCATTGTCTCCCCCCAAAGAAGCTGAACAACTGTGGCTCCCCTAAAAAAGCTCAACATTTTACCTCCTCCCTGAAAAAACTCAACAACTTTGACCTTAACCCTCCCCCCCCCAAAATGGGCCTTCCTCTTTCCTAAAAAAAGCTCAACAACTTTGACCTGAACCCCGAAAAAGGGGGTAGATCACTGCCATTTTTAAACTCTGAGTAGATCACAGTCTGTTGGGAGTTGGCCACCCCTGTGGACCATCTTCTGTGTTCTTCAACCTTGGGTCCCCAGATGTTGGACTACAACTTCCATTGTCCCCAGCTAGTTTAGCCAATGATCGGGGATGATGGGAGCTGTGGTCCAATAATATCTGAGGACCCAAATTTGAAGAATACTGGCATTTTAAAAAAATCGTATTATTTACAAATGTTTGCTTTTCTAACTCTAAATTTTGGAACAAACTGTCTAACTGCACAATTATCAGATTGGAGAACTGGCCCAAACTGAAGGACTTTGTTTATATAATGGATGCAGAACCTCCATGACTATTTTGGGCTAGCTGTAGATAATCCTGAAAAAAGAGCCACAGAAATTATAATAAAAACAATAAAATAGTAATCAAAACCCTTAGGCCAAACTTATTCCATCAGAATCGTGGCCAAAACATCTCTACTCCTATTCCAAGGTACTGTTCCAACCAGCACAAGCATGACAGTATGCGAGTAGAACTGAAGCCGTCACTGTATATTGTTTGCAGTGATTTAACCAACTTTTGTTGGCTGTGACTGATAACCACCCCTGTGAATGAGGCTGAAGGTAGGAAAAAGCTGAAGCTGGAGAGGAGCAATTATCAATGATATTTACAGCAGCATCAATGTACAGGTGAAACTCGAAAAATTAGAATATCGTGGAAAGGTTCATTTCTTTCAGTAACTCAACTTAAAAGGTGAAACTAATATATGCAATAGACTCATGACATGCAAAGTGAGGTATGTCAAGCCTTTATTTGTTATAATTGTGATGATTATGGCGTACAGCTGATGAGAACCCCAAATTAACAATTTCAACTTTGGGGTTTTCATCAGCTGTACGCCCTAATCATCACAATTACAACTAACAAAGGTTTGACATATCTCGCTTTGCAAATCATGAGTCTATCTCATATATTAAACTCCAGTAGCTAATGAAAACAATTGCTTCCATAAATGGACTTTTCCACGATATTCTAATTTTTCGAGTTTCACCAGTACATGATGCTTCGTAAAATAATTTAAGGGGGAGGGAAAAAAACCCAGACTGCTTGCTGTCTTTAGAATCCAACTTTTCAGCACAAATGAAGGGGAAGAAATGAAAACAATATTTTCAAATGCATATATAAAGCCATTAGTGTTCAGGTCTTTTCTAGATCTTAAGGGGAACACACACACACCTGCCAGCATAGCCAAAGGTTAGTGATGATGGGGCTGGCTGGTCGAGGGGAGCAGCACAACCACCCTCTTCAGAAGCAGAGTCTGCACAAGATGAGGAGGCTGCCTGCCTGTTTCACTTGCATTTACAAATTTAAATTAAGAGCGACCATCAGCTTCTGCTTCACCTTTTCAAATGCAACGTGAAACTGAAATTAACCAATCTAGTCATCTTTGAAGAGCCTTGAATGACTAATGTTTCCCTTTTGAAAATTCTGTTGTTGCAGCTTGCTTTAGAAGATCGCTGGGCCGATTTCCAGATTTGCTATCAAATTAAAACAACCAAACAAAACACGAGGCAACTGCTTTTAAACGGTTGCCAGATTTATTGTAAGCAGAACATCAGATGTTCAGGTGCATCAGAAAATGTGAGGGAGGTGGAGAGACACAGGTCAAAATACACCTGGGGGTTTAAAACGTGTCTTTGAATTCCATGAATTGGGTTCCCCTTCTTTCCATTGCCCTCTGTCTCTCTGTGCTTCTGTCTCTGTCTTGCTCGCTCTCATAAACAGCAGCTTCCACCCACACCCTGTGGATTTTGAATGGGGAGGGTTTAACCCTTTCCCCTGTGCTGTTTTTCTGCTGAAAATTGCCTCCCTCCAGTTGTGTCCCGTCCCCCCCCCCGCTAATAGCAGCTTTGGGAAGGGGAAAAAAACAGCTGCATTGGGTGTTTTCGGTAGGAAAATGGTACAGAGCAAAAGAATTTCACCATTTCTTCCCCGTGCAGCTGCTTTTAGTTTAAATGAAGTGAAGGAGAACTGAGGTGTACCTAGTTACAGGTAGGTAGCTGTGTTGGTCTGCCACAGTCAAAACAAAATATAAAATAAATAAATAAATAAATCCTTCCAGTTGCACCTTAGAGACCAACTAAGTTTGTTCTTGGTATGAGCTTTCGTGTCCATGCACACTTCTTCAGACACTAGGTGTACCCTTGCACCCTTGGCAAGGAACTGTATTAGTGCCTCTGAAGCTGGGAGAGACCATGTGAAAAAGTTTGCTTATTGTCGCCTTTCACATGCCACCAGTGAGTTCCTCCATGGTCATCAGGGTTGGGTCTGCTGGTGAACTGCCTCTCCACTCCTCCTCCGTTGGTCCATCCATCCATCCATCCATCCATCCATCCATCCGCCTTCCTTCCTTCCTTCCTTCCTTCCTTCCTTCCTTCCTTCCTTCCTTCCTTCCTTCCTCCCTCCCTCCCTCCCTCCCTCCCTCCCTCCCTCTACTCCCCACTCCCTTTTCCTCCTCCTCCAATTCTTTCCCACTCTCTCCGTCTTTCTTCCCTCCGAGCTCGCTGGATGCCCAGCTCACACTTCTAATAGTGCTGCTGGCTGACTATTCAGTGTAGTATACGATCAAAAGAATTTTATTTATTTACAAAATATGGATATCTTTTCGAAATGAGAGCAACAACGTCAAATGATACTGAAGACAATCCTAGTTGTGTTTTCCAATGTATTTCTTGGCAATAAAATGTTTGGTTTGGCATGAGCCAATTTCTATTCTGCAAATGTGGCCCAGAGGGAATTTTTTTTGAAAACCACTGCATTGGGCAAATTGGGATGACTGTCCCAGCTGCTGCTGGTGGGGTAGCTTGCTTGCCTTGCTGGCCCATCAAACCAAGCAGCTCTTGTGGGGCTCTCCAAAATGCTCACTCCATCCCCATGGCTTGCTCTGGGGAAGGGGGGGGCTTCCTAAGAGTGAAGCATTCTGGGTGAGGTGCTTGGGGGTCTGTGCTGTTGTTTTGCTGCAGTAGCTAGAAAGTCTTCAAAAAATAGTTGAAAAGTTTTAAGTTTATAAAGTAACCTGAAACATTTTATTTAGAGGATAATTTCTAGGCACAGTGGCAGTGGCAAAGGCGCTCTTCTGGGCCCTCCCCACACAACGAGGTTGGGGGTGGTTGGGTGGCAACTGCCCTCCCAAGGCCAGTGTGTTCTGCTGCTTACCTGAGAGGAGGACTTCCTTCCAAATAAAGTTCAGGATCTGAATATTAGCCTTGCATATTCTGAGTACATGAGATCTTATAAATGCGAAGAGAGAAGCTGTAATTGGTTAACATGCAACTGCCATCGTTTGAGCAATTGAATTTAGGGCTGCAATTGACTGGATAATTACACTTGCATGGGGAAAATAACAGACAGATCATTCTTGTCTACTGACAGGGCTTGTTGTGCCATCATTCCAGAAGAGGACAGAGAAAATACAGAATTTAGTTTTCAGAACGTGTCAGCTTTCGATGAGGGGAAAAAAATGCAAGTTTCAAGGCCTTGTGGTGAAGTTACGACTGAAGACGTATGCTCAACAGCTAGAGACTCGGAAAGGGATGGTGACTGGCAAGGCAAGGCTTCAATGCACTTCCCAAAGACATAGCAAATTCAGAAAGAAATACTTAAAATAGTAACATTTCCAGGGTCAATTATTCAAAAGGAGATTCATACAACTGTGTTTCATTTGTGAAATATACTGCAAGCTACAGTATTCAGGTTCTCTTGACAAAGAACTTCTGTTTCCACAGAACCTTAAATAGAGGCCATGATTTATATAAGCCCCAGTCTGTGTTTTCAGATGGTTATGCTCAGAGTGGATCTTTCTGGTCAGATGTTTTTGTAGGGATGGAAAGGAATCCTTTCATCCAATGTGGGGCTTGAACCCACAATGCTCCCATGTAAGGGGGCTGTTGGTGGTGGGAATGAGAGTCCCGCTAAGTACATCGTAAGATCCATTTCCCTGTGCAAGAAATGCCACACAGCTGATCACAAGCATTGTTTTCTTTTAATCCATACCCCAAATTTCTAGCCCAGTTTTCTACCAGGTATGCAAGATGGCTTACATTTAAAAACAAAACAGTATACAATACTATAGAAAACATCAATTAGAACACAAATCATGGTCAAAGAAGTAAAAACAAAATACAGGCAACTCCCCATTTAGGTGTGTTCAATGCATGCGCGCATCGCCACAAACCCAGAAGTGGCATGAAAAGGAGCAAAAATGGCCCTAAAGGAGCGTGAAAACAGCAAAAATGGTGCAAAAAACAATCCCGGGAGCCTATGGAGCCTTTGAGGCCTGTGGAGTGTTTGGAGGGAGCGATTGTGGTGGAGTTTGGTGAATTCTGGGGTTTTTTTTTAAAGGGCTTTTCAAGGGTTTCCAGAGGTTCAGAGGGTGTTTTCCAGCTTTTCCAATGGTGTTCCCAATGTACACAATTTCACTCAAATGCGCAGTGCCTCAGAATGTATCCCCTGCGTAAATGGGGAATTGCCTGTAAAAATAAATAAAACGACGGAAGCAGCACAGACTCATATTGAAAGCAATGTTCTTAACAAGCCACCTTCATAAATGTATCCTTTGTGAAACAAAATCTCCTCTTTTGCCCCATCCTCTAGCAATGGAGCCAGGTAGGCCTCTCTTGAGAAGAACAACTTTTTTTGATATATATATATATATATATATATATATATATATATATATATATATATATATATATACACATATATACATATATATATATATATATATATACATATACACACACACACACACACACACACACACACACACACATATATATATATATATATATATATATATATATATATATATATATATATATATATATATATATACACACACACACACACACACACACACACACACACACACCGGTATTTGCAATTGCTATCACTTAGCTAACAGTGCCATGTCACTGCTCAAGTAAGTCAGCTGAGTTCAGTGAGGTTTACTTCAGGGAAAGTGGTACAGGATTGATAGTCCCTATCAGTTGGACAGAATGCAAGGGGGAGGTTGGGATGCTTTTGGAGATAGGCAATTTCTTTTGCTGGTGGTATCACTGCAGGAAGGAACCCTAAAGTACAGGAAGGTAATGTGCCTGTGGCTGCAATATGGTCTGTGGAAACCAGGAGAACTCTTTATGTTCAAAGTGCATTGGATTATTGCCCACTTTCTAGTGCTTTTGGTATCCTAAAGGGGCAGCATAATTATATTATCATGCATGTGAATTATTATTCCCATTTCACAGATGGGGACCTGGGAGCCAAAACAATGGTTTGTCCAAAGTCAACTCTGGATTGAGATGAGATTTGAAAAAACCCATCTTTCATAGGTTCAAGGTCAACATTCCATTCAGTAGCCTCACAAGATTAATGTAGAATCATCTGTAGGTCTTTCCATTTCATGGTTGCTTCTGTATATTTCCATAGTGCTTTTGAATGAGAAAGAAAGCAGAATAAGCAATATATTTTGCACCAATTTTTCTGACACTTGCTATTAGACAGTGATTGCAAAACAGGTTTCTATTCCCATCTCCTTCAATATAACCTGGAAATCTGATCCATATGTCTTCCTTCCTTTCTTTCTTTCTTTCTTTCTTTCTTTCTTTCTTTCTTTCTTTCACAAAAATCATTTTTAATTAAGCCATCCAGAGTGCTTTGGGGTAATGTCACCAATGCAAATGAACACAGCAGACTGAGAGTAAAACTAAATTAAACTGTCACCTCAGAAGATGGGAACCAATTTGTAATCATAATCAGAGAAGTGATTAGCCTCAGGTTAATAATAGGATTTCTGCAAAACTATAAACCTCTTGGTGTGCTCTTCAGTCTCTGTTGTGAACACCCAAATCCAAGTTGCCAGAATTATGTATGATTGACACAAGCTGAGATCAGGACTGATGACTGCGATTAAAAAAAAAAAAGGAATAATCATGTATCCAGGCAAAGGGGCTACTGGCTTGGAGCTCTAGAGCAGGGGTGGCCAACTCCCAAGAGACTGCGATCTACTCAGAGTTTTAAAATGGCAGTGATCTACCCCCCCTTTTTCGGGGTTCAGGTCAAAGTTGTTGAGCTTTTTTGGGAAAGAGGAAGGTTAGTATATGTATATTTGCCTAAAGTACTTTTCTGAGTTTTCTGGAACTAGCCTGAAAGCAAAAAATGGGCTATAGGTTTTGTTGTGGTAGACCGGGGGGGGGGCAACTCCCGAGAGACTGTGATCTACTCACAGAGTTAAAAACTGGCAGTGATCTACCCCCTTTTTTGGGGTTCAGGTCAAAGTTGTTGAGCATTTTTTAGGAAGGAATGCCCTGTTTGGGGGGGTTCACGTAAAAGTTGTTGAGCTTCTTTAGGGAAGAGAAAAGCGATGTTGAGCTTTTTTTAGGGGATCCAAAGTTTTTAGCTTCTTTGGAGGAAGCCACTAATCTACTGGTGATCTACCACAGACATCCAGTGATCTACCGGTAGATCATGATCTACCTGTTGGACATGCCTGCTCTAGAGCAAGCACTCTTTCAGGATATTTTGACTGGCTATATATTGCTTATGTATTTAATGGAGACAATACTGCTTTCTTCCTATGTATCACCTTGCAAAACCTACCATGCTGTCTCCTTTTAAGTCAAATCTTCAGGACTTCTAAGCTCTGTACTTTCAAGTTTGCTGGCCGGCAGCTCACTGAAGCCTCCAGCTTGAGATATATGCTGTTTCCAGACCTGTTACCCAAGATCCTGTTAAACTGGAGATGGCAGGGATTAGACCCGAGATCTTTTGCACGCAAAGAATGTTCTCTCCCACTTCAGCAATGGACCCTGCCGGGCAAGATTCGGATTAGGCGCCTTCTGTAAGAGGAACTGAGGCAGGTGACATGGCCAACTCAGAGAGTCTGCCTACCAGATTCTCCTTAAGTCCTGCCCTCCAAGGGATAAAAGTTTGTTAGAGGCCAGGAAGGGTGAGCTGGTGGTGGGTCCCAGTTGGACTCTTCCCTCCCCCACCACATTTTTTTTCACCCCAAACTGAAGTATGAAAGAACTTTATTATGGTCGACGACCAGCACACACGCATACAAAAAAGACACATATAGAATCAATAATAAATGCAATTTAAAATTGATCTGAGATTTGATCTAAAAGGGGTTGGCCGTATTAAAATTAAAGTACATTAAAATTAATAATTATTGCTTTAAAAGAATAAATTTAGAAATTAATTAAAAAACCAACAATTCAGATTATTATAATACTTAAATCAAAAGAAGGATCAGGAGCCACCTAATTGTGCGGACCGAAGCTTAATAGCGACAGCACAGAACTTTGCCACCGCAGCTGTGACCTTAGGGTTGGCATCTCAGAGGAGCCAATGAGCGTAGTGTTCTTCGGGACTCACATAATAGCAAAGTGAATAAAATGCTGCTAATGTATCGATGCTGCAGTGTCTTCTCCCAACTGGGATCAAGAGTCGTAAACTTCCATAAATCCCTGGTGGAAAAATGACCCTGCCATTTTCCCGCCGGGAATGGAGTTGAACCCCCAAGGTCCCAGGTTGTAAGTGAAATGGTAACTTAAGAAGAAGAAGAAGAGTTTGGATTTGATATCCCGCTTTCTCACTACCCGAAGGAGTCTCAAAGCGGCTCACATTCTCCTTCCCCTTCCTCCCCCCACAACAAACACTCTGTGAGGTGAGTGGGGCTGAGAGACCTCAGAGAAGTGTGAGTAGCCCAAGGTCACCCAGCAGCTGCATGTGGAGGAGCGGAGACACGAACCCGGTTCCCCAGATTACGAGTCTACCGCTCTTAACCACTACACCACACTGGCTCTCTTAAGAAGAGGAACCGTGTGCCGCTGCCCTGCCAGGCACCCAAGGAAAGCTTTTTCCCCTGGGGAAGCAAGGACTGGGCACTCCCAAGAATTCCCTGGAACTTCTGCCTTCAGAAGTTTCAGTGTTTGATTGGGCTACTCAATGAGGGGTCCCATTCACTTTTTGAGTGAGCAGCCTTCTGCCTTCCCATCCTTAATTCGGATTCACCTGAGCCTTTGCACGTGCACGGACTCCACTGAAAAACATTTTGTCTGAGCTGATATTCAAAGAGATTGTATTCCTGCCCGAGGTGTTAGGTAGGCTCATTCTGGCACGCAAGAAGTTGTGTGTTTGTGCCTCTTATGGCCACAATGAAGTTCTTACTGCATGGGTCATACTCTGATCACATGCATGGTGGCTCTTGTGAATATTGATGGCAAAGAACTTAAACCAGGCATAGGCAAACTCGGCCCTCCAGCTGTTTTGGGACTACAACTCCCATCGTCCCTAGCTAACTGGACCAGTGGTCAGGGATGATGGGAATTGTAGTCCCAAAAAAGCTAGAGGGCCAAGTTTGGCCATGCCTGACTTAAACCAAAACCAAATGTACATTGATAGCATTTTTAAATAAAAAGAAGAGGAAACAATTCACAGGGCCACAAATGACCAAAAGAAGTGATGATATTCATAGCATGAATCCGCCCCCCCCCCCCCAATATGCACATGAAGAGAGACATAGACTGTAGCCCAATTTATGGGTATTCTGGGAACAACAGGTTGAAAGGAGTAAGGTGGCATTTGATAATCTTTTAATGTTTTATCTTTTCTAACTCAACACTTTTATAAGATTAATGAGCCATCTTAGCAGAAGGAGCTGTTGCTGTTCTTCTCCATGGAGCAAACGAACACAAAGTGACAAAACAAAAAAAAGAACCTTTCAAATTTATTTATGTGCAATGTAAATGGGTAAAATGAGCATATGGGCATTACAGAATTCTCTCTATTTTTATCGGTGTGGGGCCAGATTGTTTGCCTCCCCAGCTCCTCCCTAACAAAAAGTAAAATGTGTGAAAGACTTCTTGAAATAGCAGACTTTGTGAACTGGCCAGCTTCCTCCTCCTCCTCCATCGAAGAGGAATCTGCCAGTACACACATATGCTGGGCATTTAGCAGCCTCTCGCCCCCATTTGCATAACCTAATTTGCTGTGTCAGCATTTGCTTTATCTGGGGAAAGCAGAGCAAACAAGGCCCTGTAAATAGAAAGCTGTACTCAGTCAGGACCCCTTCACGCATCCTTTTTATGGCACATTCTTAATGATTTTGTGCTCATTGTGCTCTCCAGGGCAGTCTCCCTCGATCCTGGTTTCAGTACTTTTGCAATTGCAAAAGTTAAAGGGGTAGTCGCTAGGGCTGGCCGATATCTGATTTTCAGCATCACGATATATCACCAGCTAAGTATCACGATATCACATCACGGTGTATATCTATGGCGGCAGAGGGCCTTGCGGCACTGGAGGGCCTTAAAATGTAAGGAAGTAGTAGATTTAATAAAAAAAAAATAAACTTCCATATAATACATTTAATATATTTTCAACTAATTTAAGAGTAGTTTAAGTGACTTACTAGTCAAGTTGCGTCTGCTTCTCCTCTCAAGAGGTCCAAATGGAATCTGTGCATGCACAAGCCCCACGGTGTTCAACTAAACCTACTTCTACTTTCCTAGGAGTAAACCTCACTGAATTCATCAGTAGGGCTTGCTTGTGGGTAGATACACATTTGCTTGCACTACTTACCGAAAAACATCCTCCCCATCATTCTCACATAGTACTCAAACTCCCATTTCAGCCACAAGGCAGCCAGCTAAATCTTCTCTCCTCTATCCCCCCCCCAGAAGCCCCCCAAGCCCTCATCCCACCAAACTCTCCCTTTTTATCAAAGGGAAGGAGGGAGGGCAAGCAAGCAAAAAGGTAGTCTCCTTTAAATCATTTTTTAAAAAACCTTTGTGATATGCAGGAAAGCTATTTAGGGGGAACCAACAACATAAGGTTGGCGCTGTGGGTTAAACCACAGAGCCTAGGGCTTGCCGATCAGAAGGTGGGCGGTTCGAATCCCCGCGACGGGGGTGAGCTCCCGTTGCTCGGTCCCAGCTCCTGCCCACCTAGCAGTTGAAAGCACATCAAAGTGCAAGTAGATAAATAGGTACTGCTCCGGCGAGAAGGCAAATGGCGTTTCCGTGAGCTGCTCTGGTTCGCCAGAAGTGGCTTAGTCATGCTGGCCACATGACCCGGAAGCTGTCTGCAGACAAACATCTGCTCCCTCGGCCTGAAAGCAAGATGAGCGCTGCAACCCTAGAGTTGTCTGTGACTGGATCCAACGGTCAGGGGTCCCTTTACCTAACAACATAAATACCACCAGAAAACAAAAACTTTCCCCCCTCTTTTTTCACCAGCTGGGTGAGGAAAGAAAGAGAAGTTTAGAAGAGCTTTCCAGTTCTTTGTTTACTTCTTTCTTCACTTTGCCACTGGATCTTGATTGTCTAGCCATGGGGGGTGCCTCCTGGATTGTTAGGATCTGCATAATTAGATGATGATGAAGCTGAAAGAGTTTGCTGGTTTGTGGGGGGGGGGCTTATCACCATTTCTTATTGGTTAGGAGGGTGAAGGGAGAGAGCAAGCAAAGCTGGAGACACTGTGCCTGCAAATTATCTGCAAAGTACCTGTAAAGTACCGGTATTTTGAACTACCCCCAGGGAAGCGATTAAGTCTTCACCTCCTTTTGGTATATTGCCTTGGTGAAACACTTATCACGATGTTATTTCAATACTGGTATTCAATGGTATGGCTATTTATTTCACATCCCTAGTAGTCCCGCTGCTTCATTTTCTGTCCCTAACTTCCTGCTGAAACCGCACAACTTTTATACCACAAATGTTCTGGTTTAATTTATGTCCTTCTTTTGCTCTACCATAGCCCCCCCAGGACTGCAATAACACAGTAGCATTGGGGATTCATCACAGAAAAGTATACCAAAATAAATCTACCACCAATGGCCCGTTATTTTGTTAATAAAATGTGGCAGTAAACATCTACAATGAAACACCTGTTGGAGGTGCCTGTAGACTTTTCAATTAAAATGCTAGCCAAGTAGAGTGTCCCTTGGTCTGGTGCCTTACTGCCCCAAATGGGTACATTTCTAGCTTAATTCTCTTCAATAAATAATCTCCCCTTAGATTTCAACAGCTGGTAAGGTTTGTTGAGCTCATGATCTTGCCGACGAACCGAGAAACCAGCATGGAGCAGAGCAAATGAGCTGCCTCTTATCCAGTCATGGATCCCACACGGGTGCCAAGTGGGACGGCGTTTTGTGTATATTGTGGATGCATATCTAACAGAATCTCGATTCAGATCACACAACACTCAGATGGTTTCCAGACTAAAGAGAAAGAAATTCTGTAATTAGTGAGTGAATTTACTTGCTGCTAGAATCATGGTGCTGCATCAAAGTCAAAGTTGTGGTTGCTGAACTTAATTAGCCATCCCTCTTCTTCCATAAAACTCACGTCTGCTAGAGAGCAGCCAAGAATGCATGACGGATCCCAGACACCTCTGGCTGTAATAATATTTTGACTATACATAGACATCTTTTCTGCAAACAAATAACTAAAGTGGGCTGCCACAACCAAAAAGCTTCAACAATTCCGAACACCTTTGCTTTTCCATATATTGCTTTGGGAGAGGAAAAGTAAGAAAAGCTTGTCAATGCCTTTAAAGCAACTATTTCATAGATGGAATGGAAGACTAACCAGGTGTTTCCATAACTGAGACTTAAAGTGGCTCTTGCTTCAATTGAGTTGTAATGTGAATATGGAATCCACATCATCAGAGAATCATTCCTGTTACAAATGCCTCCCTTCCACATTTACAGCAATCAGATATTAAAATAAATAGGACAAGGGAGACTCAAAGGTGCTTTCATGTGTGAAAATGCTGTTAAGACTTTCAAGTCTCTGGCCTGACACAAGAAAGAAACGAGGCTGTGCAAATTAAGTCGCAACAGCATGCATGTAGGAAATTATTTTACTAGAATGATTCCAACATTTTCTGACCTAATCTGACATTTGGGCGACTGATTACATTCATCAGGGCCATCAGCTAAGCAGAGTCATTATGTAACAAATTGCCCTATTCACCTGACATGAGCTACCAATGAGATGGAGGGGGAGATTATGTGCTGTTCGCCTGATTAATCTGGCAAGTCCTACATTATGGGGTGTGTGTGTGTGTGACTGAAGCTCAGCCAACACCACACCCATAGGTTTTCCACATGCTAGCCAGGGTGGAAGGTGGAGGCAGGAAAGAAATGATCGTATACCACATCAGCTCCCAAACTGGTGCAGCAGAGGCCCAGATCAGGCCCAGTGCTGTCACCTGCCCTCTTTGGAGGGCATCCTCTGACTCCTGCTGGTGGGGATGACACCAATGGTAGCTTCCACCCACCTGCCCTTTTGGTGGGTACATGGGGTGCTCCTCATCATTGGGCTTCCCTGATGGTGGAGCTACCCTGATGGCAGAGTCTGGTGGAGACTGGCAGTGCTGGGTGGAAGACCTGCTCCACCCAATGCCACCCACTCCAGTGGACTGGAGCTTTGGATTGCTCTGCCCATCACATAGGTGGCACACACTCTGAGAAAGGGATGGAAAAGGGCCGCCTCTGACTCATTTTCTGTGGATGTGCCAGCCTGGTGGTGGTGGGACACAGCATGGCCACCTGCTCTTGAAATGGAAAATTTCAGCTCTCACATTATGCTGACAGCATGGGAGCTGCTTCTTGCCATACTTTTGGAATAACCTGGACTGGCCCAAGAGGTGTTGCTGCCTGGGGCAAAGGACAAAATGGCGCCCCCTCCTATTCCATGCACAAAAGTTGACTGGACCGGCAGTTGACTCTTACTTCAGCACCGGACAGCACCCTTCGTTGCCTTTGAGGGCAGTTGGCATCTTGGGAGGTGAAGAGTAGGTCATGTGGTTCACACAGCCTGGTCTGCCAAGACCCATTTTCTCATGGATTGAATCTGCTGTGGGGAAGAGGCAAACCTCTCACATCATCTGGGGCTTTCCGTGTCACCCCGGCACTGCAGGGCCCCCTACACTGCAGATATCTTATAAGAACAGTCTCTTAAGTGGGATCTCAAAAGCCTTTTGTGCCACGGCAAGGAAGCCGGCAGCTCAAAGGAAAATAAAATCCCATTACGGTACTCATGGCGATTTAGCATGCTTTTACAATTCCAGCAATGATTTCGAGGAAATCTGTATGTTCTTTTAATCCGAGTATGGAAAGAACTGCTGCAGTGCCGTGCCCTGAAAATTTTAGTCAGTGATGAATGAGCTGTTTTTAATATTTGCACGGAGAAGGTTTTATTGCTGCTGAGACTAACCAGAGCAGATCTATAATCAGAGACTATGTAAAGTAGTAAGACTGAAAAAAACTAAAAGCACTGACCTTTGAAATGGCTTAGCATGGAGAATGATTTGTTTATACAATAAGTTGGGTCATGGGTTTGTGACATGGCATGGTCCGGGTTCCCCAGAATATTTTGCATTCAGTGCCTGCCACTTGTTAAGTATGAATTCAGTTCTTTCCCCAAATCAGACTACAGTATAAGCTGACAAGTATAATACAGAAGTACTGGTTTTTCAACTTAGAAGTAGCATCTCCTCTTGAAATAATTTGTCGCAAAACAAACTATACCAGACTTTAGCTTAGCAAGGCTGCATATGAGCCTATGAGCCTCTGGAGAGGAGCTCACAGCTGCTTTCCTCTTCCCTGGTCCTTTGGTTCAGGAGCAATGCAGGAAATGCCATTATTGTCTTTAACTAGGGTCAAAATCCAGCCCAGCACTTTGCAGTCGTGTTGGTTTCAATGGGAAAATGAACCATGCGTTTAAATATCTGCCACTGAAATAATTTTAAGTAAAAAGTGCCTAACCATGGCTCAATGATGCCTTGCTACATGTTCAAGGGGGAAAAAGGAAACTCTAGCTTCTGTGAGACATTTTTACTCTACTAAAGTCAACGAGACCCTGAGCATTGGCATCAATGGGGTGAACAGAAACTCTGTGCCTGATTTTTTTTTTTAAAGGTTACTGAAACTTGCCATGTCTAACAGCACAAATTTTAACAGTGTCTTCTCAGAAGGGAGTCCTAATGAATTCAATGGGGCTTTTTTCCTGGTAAGTGGGATTAGGACTGCAGCATCACTAGGAGGGGAGAAACAAGAGGATCACATGAAGGCAATGTCAATCCTTTGAACTGCCAGAGATTTTTAGAGGGAAAAGGGAAGAGCTGGGAGAGGAAACATGGGGCAAGCCAGGTTTTTTGGGGGTGGGGTGGGGTGTTGTCACATCACAGTTGTGATTACAACTGTTTCAACTGTGTGGGATACACTCACCTGATCCTAACATAGGATCCCCGTTTAATGCTTCAGAAGGCAAATAAGAACAAAAACAGAAAAAATGATGGTTAACAATGTAACAGCATGCATTTCTACTTACACAAATGTTCTCTTAAAGACTAATAAGAAAACATCACGCTTGAGAGAAAGGTTTGAAAACAACCTCCCCTCCCTGCCGCCCTGCACTCTCAACTACCAAGATGGGAAATAATTGAGCGCCTATTCTGCATTGACTTGGCATGGAGCAAGGAAGGGGGAGGGGCGCTTTTCTGTGGCTGCAGTCCCTCATGGGCAAACTTTTGGAGGTCGATGCAGCGATGAGCAAGGCCAGAGGCAAAGCCTGGGTTGGTCAAGGGCAAAAGTCACCTCTCTGCCCTGTATTATGGGGACAAAAACAAACCCCTGTGTTGCAATGCAGAATAATCTGCTCAAATACAGCCGCAACACGTGGCTAGTAAATGTAGTAAATGTATTATTGTATTAGTGTATTAAATGTATTAGTGGTTAGAATGTCACCCAAAATTTACAAGTCATCAGGCAGGATGTCCGGATTGAATCAACTGTTTTGATTTTTTTTTTAAAAAAATTATTGCATGGTTTTAATTAACAAAACAAGATTACACAATAAGATTACAAACTTCCAGCCATTGATCAAATCATTTTCAAAAACAAAAATAAATGCGATTACATACAAACGTATTCGGTTGTTTGTGTTTTGATTTCACTATTTTGCATACAATACAATCATTACAATAAATAAGTAAACAAAAAATAACAAAGGAAAATAATAATGATAATGATAATGATATTGACTATATTCTATTTGTTCTTCTCCCACTTTACTTCTGCTTCCTCCACACTGACTTCCTGTCAACTCCCTTTGCATCAACTTATGTTAACTTGAATGTTTACAACACAATAGAATATCTTATACCTACTATCCAGTACATTCTAGGAAAAGTTATACCTTCACTTTCTTTTCCCCTACTTATTCCTGTTACCTTTATTCCTCAAAAGCTGGCATGGAGACAAAGCTTTTGTTGTGTTTTAACACATATCTCTTGTAGACACCCCATTTTCCAATGAATTTTTGCTTTGAATTTCCTCTTATATTATTTGTAAGAAAAGCCATTTCGGCGAATTCCTGTATTTTACATTGCCAATCTAAGATTTTGGCACATTCTTGTCTTTCCATCCTTTTGCCATACTATTCGAGCCGCTGCCAGTGCATATAAGAAGACTTCTCTTATTTTATTTGGTATTTCTTTATCAACCATACTCAATAGAAACATCTCAGGTTTTGAAGGTGAATCTTCGTCAGCTGATGATGAAATTAAATATATTGCATACAATGAATGACAAAATAAATAATACTGAGCAACCTGCATGCAAATAATGAATAAATAATGAATAATTGTCGGAATACGTTTCACGGATCCGCCATGGATTCATAATTAATGGTATTTATGGGTTTTTCAAGGTCTACTTTTGGTATAATTGCGCGCAAAAGTGAAAGTGAAAGCATGAAGAATAGTGTGATTCACTTACAAGATTATCCGCCTTTATTTTGTAGATCCGGTCATGTTCAAAGTTGTTAATGAGCGTGTTAAACTTGCTTCCCGCCCTTTTGGAGGGCAGCAACAGTGATTTTATTGGTTAAAGTACTAATGATGATGTCACGTTTGTTCCCTAATAAACGGCAGAGGCACCCCGCTTAGGCAGGAGGAGTAGCACGAGACCGCACGTTCTTCTTATGTTCTTTTAGTTGGGTTTTAGTTGAAGTCAAGTTTAGTTTAAGGGGCTAGGAGCGGGCTGGACGGGTTGGATGGGTTTTTCTTTAGTTAGAGTTAGATCGCGGAAGATCATTCGGTTTAGCCTTAGTTAGGTTTTCTTTAGGTTTAGCCTAGGGCTAGAATTGCGGAAGATATTTCGGTTTTAGTTTATTTAGTTAGCCTCGCGGAAGATTGGGCGCGCAGGGTCTTTAAGCTTAGGGGAACTTAGCTTAGGGACGAGCCTACGCGGGTTCTGCCGAAGCCACTAAAGATACAACCGGTGTCTGTCTTCCTTTGGGGTTAAAGGGGGGAGTAAAGTAAAATTTTTATTTTCTGTAAATTGGTCCGTCTATTCAGAGTCAGGGTAATATTTTATTCACGAGGCAACTGTTCATTAAAGAAGGCAATTAGGAACTCACACTTCATCGGAGTCGTCAATTGGCTTACTCATCATCCTTCAGACTGTGAGGCTTGGCCGGCGACCGTGCTCAAAAGGCACGCGGAACGCTGGCCACTTTCCCCGCAATGGTACCTCGTGCATAACCAATCCAACGGCCGTGCACGAGGAGCTCCAGCACCCCAACCACGACAAGTGGTGCCCTCTTGAGGCAAAGCGTAGTCAAAATCGCTTCCACGAAGACTCCGGTTAAAGGCAACATATCGGAAGTGGCTCGGAAACAGACATTGAGAGGTGAGGTATAACGGCCCGGTTTATCCAGGATTTCGCTGCAGTAGCGCGAATCCACCGCTTGCCCAAAGTAGTGTAAATAGAAGTCGCGCGAGTATATTTTGCCCCAGGGGTCCCGGGTAGAGCGGCAAGGAGTTTAGTGTAAGCCTACGGGCAGAGTAAGGTCTTCCCTAAAGCCTACGGGTGGGAAGGGTTCTGGCAAAAGCCTACGGGTGCCAGGGTCTGGCAAAAGCCTACGGGTGCCAGGGTTTTCGGTCAAAGCCTACGGGTAGGGCCGGTGTCTCCCGAAAAAGCCTACGGGTGGGAGGGAAGGTTTTCTGGCTAAAGCCTACGGGTGCCAGGTTTTTTTCGGTCAAAGCCTACGGGTATGGGCCGGTAGCCCCTAGTAGAAGCCCACGGGTGGGGGCGGAGGTTTTCTGGCTAAAGCCTAGGGTGCCAGGTTTTTCGGTTAAAGCCTACGGGTTAGAACCGGTGTCCCCTAGTAGAAGCCTACGGGTGGGGGAGGAAAAGTTTTGGAAAAGTGTTTAAAAAATGGGCTCCTCACTCTCAACTGCTCAAGTAAAATTTGTGAAGATTTATTGTACCTTTTGAAAAGAAATGGTCACCCTGTCTCTGAATCAGAAGTAGAGCTTTTAGTTAAAACATTGGGGAAATTGTCCCTGGGTCCCTAAGGAGGGAACGAAAGATTTAGCTTCATGGGAAAGGATGGGTTAGAATTTATGGCCAACCCGAAAATCGGAATTCCTGTACAATTAGTATGGAGCAAAGTAAGAAAACTGCTTTCAACAAATCGCTCCAAGAATGTTTTGCTTAATGGAACAGTGAATTTAGGAAATACTGCTTTTAATAGTGCCCCTGTGCTGCCGCTTGCGGTTGTGCCATTTTCGGCCCCCTCGCAGCAGCCAGTTCAGGCCCCGTTGTCGTACACGCACTCGCCCTTGTCCAATTTGTCATTGCCGATTCATTGCCGCCTGTGCCGGTGCAGCAGACGCCGTCGGCCTTTCAAGCCCCGCCGCGGACTGCCCCACCGCCAGTCGCTCAGCAGTCATCGCAGGCCCTTTTACCAGCCAGCGATTTCAAGTCAGCAGCAGCCGCGGACCTCGCTCCAAGCAACGGTCCCGCTTCCTTCATCGCAAGCCGCGCTTTTGCACAGCGATCCAGCAGCAGCAGCAGCAAGCAGCCTTTTTGCCAGCAAACCCTGCTGCCCTGCAGGCCGCGCTCAGCCAGCGCTCAGTTTTGCAGCAAGCTGATTTCCAATCAACAGCAATCCAAGCTTCAATGCAAGCAGCACAACAGCAATTTACCAACCCTCAGCACCTCCAATGCCAATGCAGATTCCAAGACAAGAGCAAAGCCAAACAATGATGATCCAGATGCCAGGACTTGCAGTACAGAGCCAACAACCTTATGCTCCAACTTCAAGTCAGCCCATCTTGTCTTCATCCAACTTCAAGTCAGCCATCTTGTCTTCATCCAACTTCAAGTCAGCCATCTTGTCTTCATAGTCAGCCATCTTCAAGGCATCCAGATGTCAAAGACTCTTTAGCACCATCTAGTGGCTCATCATTTGGAAAGCATCAAGAAGATTTAAACTCACTGATGCCACCTACAGATCCAACAGCAATGCAGCCCATCTGCAGAACCCAAGCTTTGGAAGCAGCTTTGGGACAAATAGACTTTAGTGCTGATCCAATGCACATCTTTCCAGTGATTCGTGCTAATGGAGGACAACCTGCAAGATATCAAGCCATTCCTTTTGAAACACTACGTGAACTGCGAAAAGCCATACGCGAAAATGGACTTCAAGCTCCTTATACTAGAAGTTTACTTGAAGGACTGTCCACTAGTAGACTTCTGCCATCTGATTGGAAGTTGATTCTTCGCACCTTCCTGTCGCCTACAGATGCTCTTCTGTGCCTGCAAGAGTGGAAAGAAGTAGCAGCCAGACGTGCAACGCCACTCGCCACAGAAGATATGCTCACAGGATCAGGACATTACTCCAATCTCAATCAACAGCTAGCCATACCTGATGCTGCACTCGTCACCATAGCAGACATCGTAGTCAAAGCTTGGCGCAGATTACCCAATCGCACAGATGCCAGCTCAGTATCAGGATTCGCTGCAGTTAGGCAAGGTCCAAAAGAACCTTATGGGGACTTCGTGGATCGCCTGATTGTTGCAGTGGAACGCCAGATAGAAGATCGTCATGCCAGAAACATGCTGACAAAACAACTTGCCTTTGAAAATGCCAATGATGACTGCAAGAATGCCCTAACAGCAGTTGCAGCTCGTCCAGATGCCACATTGACTGAGATGCTACGCGTCTGCCAGAATGTCGGTACCCACTCCTACAAAGCACAGCTCTTGGCAGCTGCGGTACAGATGCCACGTCAAGACAGCTCTACGCCAGTCAAGAAGTGCTATGGGTGTGGAGGCGATGGGCATTTCCGGTCGCAGTGCACAACAACGCCAAGGCCTTCTGCCAAGCCGCCAGAGAGATGTCCCATCTGTCAGAAAGGATTTCATTGGGCGAATGATTGTCGCTTGAATCCACAAAACACATCACCTACCTCATCTCCAGTTCAGGGAAACGGTTCTGCGGGCCGCGCCCCGGCCCCGGTAAAACAATAGGGTGCAAGTTCAAGAACATCATGAAGGTCAACCATCCCAGAAAGGTGAACAACGCTACTCCTTATCCAGGTCATCAGGAAAAAAGAGTGATCCAGAGAGATATCTACTCTTCAGATGTCCAGAGAAAAGATGTGACCTCATCAAGCATTCAGGTTCCAGAGGTTTCATCATCTGCCTTACCTATTCAAAGGGTTCCAGTAGAGAACACAGCATTCAGTTCACCTTCTGCTGACCGCCCTTCAGTTCCTGCTGATGTTGATCCTGCTTCACAGCAAGCAATCACAGTCAAGCCTCTGATCGCAGAATTGCCTTCAACGTTGAGAAGACATCCTACTGAGATCAATCTCGCAACTCCTGAGCTTTATTCATCTTCAAATCAAGGTCAATCTGTCATTGAAGGACATTTGCCCTTGATGAAACAGCAGTGTTCAAGTTGCAACCCAGCTGATGATCACTTTCCATGTGGCCAAAGAATGCAAGTGAGTGAGCCAGCTCCCTCTTGTGGAAGCTTAAGCATCACTCCAGTTAACAATGTCCACACCTTTGTGTCACCTCCAGCTTTTAAGCTCAGCCCGCCACAACCAAACAACTATCAGGAACAACAACTTCTACTGCCTCGTGTCAAAGAAGAAGTTCCATCCTGCCAGTTTGATGCACAACTGACTGAATGCCAGCAGGTTCAACAGCATCAGCAACTTTTACCAACAGAGGAACCTCAAGTTTGCCAACTCAACGCCAAGCCGCTTCAGAGTTGCCAACTTCAGCAGTGCAAAAAACCCGAAGCCAAAAAGATATCTTCAAACACTGCCAACGAAGAACAAGAAGAATCTTCTGTCCCAGGTATACCACTCTTCTTAACAGAGGACTGTTACTTTTCAAATCCATGGTTTGCTCAGCAATTGCCAACATCCATTCGTGGTCCATTCCCAGACACCTCGATTTGCCTTATCCTGCCTAGGATGGATCGCCTCCCTGCCACAGTCACACTGACTGCAGGCCTAGTTCGAATCACAGATTCATCGCAGTTGCTGATTCCAGGATTTTCAACTGTTCCTTGTGTCCTAACAAAAGGTTTGGAAATTGCCAGACTCTATTTGCTTACTTCTACGCCTACAGCTCCTGTAGACTCTTTGCCTCCTCAGACAGCAATGGCGCTAATCAAGATTACAGAAGAACGCCCTCACTCGTCTTAGAAATGGGTGGACGAAAGATCAAGGGTCTTCTTGATACAGGCGCAGATGTTACAGTGATCGCCAGAAAAGATTGGCCTGACCAGTGGGCAACGACTGTCACCCAGGAAGTCTTCGGAGTCGGAGGTTTCGAACCCGCCCACCAGAGCGTGCATCCGATTACCTTCCAGTCAGACTCAGGCTCCATGGTGCAGCTCCGTCCACTTGTTATGGATGTGCCTATCACCCTTTGGGGTAGAGACTTATTGTCTAAAGCAAGAACTGTTGTCCATACGCATTTTTGATGTGGGCCTTTGCATCAGCGCCAGTACATGCTCTTCCACTCACATGGAAGGAAGGACCCCTGTATGGGTCGACCAATGGGCGCTGACGTCAGAAAAGCTCGCTGCAGCAGAGGCCCTAATCAAAGAGCTGCTACACCAGAATCACATGCAACTCTTTACTCTCCATCAGTACCTCATGGATAAAGCTCCACAGTCATTGACTTTAGAGTGTTCCCTTGATAGTCTTCAAACTGTCCCTTGCAGAAAACCTATTGCAAAGTTCTCCTGGAGAATTTCACTGCTTGGTAAGGTGAATTCTCCTGTCTACAAGTTCTGTTCAGCAGCATCTTCAAGCACTCTCACGCCGTTGAAACTTTCCTTTGTCTCAGTGATCCAATCGTCAACCATGGGACGCTCCTTGCTATGTTCCGTGCTGTCTTTTGCATGGGCATTCTGTTGGCTGGTTTTGAATGGTACTCACCGTGCCTACAGATTGCTGCCATCACTTCTTGCAGCATACCTGTTTCCAACCAAAACCGCAAACCCTTTTCACCTGCTTTCTGTTGCTCTCTACCTGGTTGCAAATATGCTCCGCATCTCCCCAGGTATTCTTCTGGAGTATCTTTTCCTGCATCAACCAAGAACTCTACTACAGGCTCTTCAGGCAGTTCCTCCTTGTGCTCAGAAGTACTGTCTTCCGCAAGGAACTCTTCACCTGAAGATCAAGTCATGTAACCCTGCGTGGTACTTGCCAGCCTGCATCTTCAACGACAACCCCTTGTTGCTTAATCTTCTCAGCGGAGGACTGTCCCTACTTCTGCGAAAAGAACCCCTATTTCCCACACCTGTTTGTGTGCTCAACTCCATTCTTCACTCAAGAAACACGCTGGACAAACTTTGCGTGAAATTCGATACTCCCTTTTCATCACAAGCCGTGATGTCTAACTCTGGTTGTTAGCTATCGCTAATTCTCAACTTCCTGTCAAATGCAGCAATTCTTCAAAAGTGCTCAACTAACAGCACCAGTTGAGTTCTGGGCAGTTTGCCTTACCCTCCTACTGCCTAGGCCTTTTGTTTGCCTCTGGGCGGCCTCTGGTTCCTGGCTGCCTGGATTTGTTCCAGTTACTCTCATACCTGCACTCACTAGCAGATCACCTTGATTTGCTTGCTTAACCTCCTTTCTTCTACAGGTATCGTTGTTTCTTCAGAACTCGATGTTTCAGTACTTTCCTGAGCTCCATGAACTTTTCCTGAGTTCCAGGACTATTTCTTCTACATGGTCATGTGTAGTCGGAGAAGAAGACGACCGGCAACTCATTCATCGTCTTCATCCTCCTCTCCAACACCATTTTGCAGTTCTAAACCTGTCTTGTACTTTATATTGTACTTGTAAAAATTGCATATTTGCCTTTGTATGCTTCTTGAAATATCCGCCTCGCATATTACATGTGTTTTCCATATAGCTTGGTAATTAATGATATGGATGTTTATATATGCAAAGCTTTTCTGAAATGGTTTCCATTTAGAGCGTCACAACTTTGATGATATGGAAATGTTTATGTAAGGTTAAAAACATCATCTTTGTGCAGTTCTAGTCATAGACATATTTATACATATATGTTTTATTTCAATAATCCTAAATCTCCACGTTGTGCTTGCAAAAGTTGTAGTTCAAAATGTGGTAACACTTATATGCCTTATTTGAAATATTTCCTTTGGTCAAAGAATTGGTCATTCTCGGATTTGTTCAAGATATATGTGTCAAGTCTGGTGGCGTCCTACCCTTTTGGTACCCCTATTTTCTTTGAAGAATACCCCTCTATATGCTACCTTTTGGCAGTAAACCAGGTTCCCAGCTTTTCCCTTCACTCTGTTTCCTGCTGTTGATGGGAGACCTTTATGTAGTTGGTTTAATTCCCATCTCGTTTCGCTGGAAACCCTTGCGTAGATGGTTTAAATCCTCATCCTGGCTGGGACACCTTTATATAGGTAGCTTAAATCCCCTCTTGTGGCGAAAACCACTTGTACATAGGTGGCTTAAATCCCCTCTCTGGAATCGGACCCTAGTTCCCCGTTACCTGTGGTCGCTGTGGTAAGTCCAGAATCTAAAGTTCCCTCGATTCTGTAGCCTCAGAGCCACAACCCTTTTATGTTTCCTTATCCATTTTCCTTAGTTTCCAAATAAAAAATTTAAAAAAAATGGGGGAGGGGTCTGGGTAGGCCATGTAGCCCCAGCTCTAGTTATACTTTAATTCTGGGTCCCGGATCGGGACCTCTCTTATGTTTGGGCAGTCGTTATCCGTTATTCTTAATTTTGGACCTGTATCAGGTCCTCTCTTGTGTTTGGGGAGTAATTTGTTGTTTTACGCTGCACGCGAAAGTATACATGTTTATGAGGTGATTTGTTGTGTTACACTACATATTGAAGTATTTATATGCCCTAGAAGGTTTATAGTGTATCGGATCGATCATTTTTATGTTCGGCTAGTGGTTTGTTATTTTCATGACTTTATTGCTACATTATTGTACAAGTATTTCCTCCTATGAAAGGGGTGGATGTTGATGGTTTTGCTGGTGTTTATATCACAGTCTTGATGTGGACACTGTCAGCACTGTTGACGCTTTGCCTTTTCATGTCGAGGTTTATATCGAAGCAAATGGTAATGTTTGTGTCAAGATAAATGCTTATGATATCTCTAATTTTTTTTTTATAACTAAATCAAAATTAATTTAATTTAAAACAAAAAAAGAAAGATGATATGTCGGAATACGTTTCACGGATCCGCCATGGATTCATAATTAATTGGTTATTTTATGGGTTTTTCAAGGTCTACTTTTGGTATAATTGCGCGCAAAAGTGAAAGTGAAAGCATGAATGAATAGTGTGATTCACTTACAAGATTAATCCGCCTTTATTTTGTAGATCCGGTCATGTTCAAAGTTGTTAATGAGCGTTAAACTTGCTTCCCGCCCTTTTGGAGGGCAGCAACAGTGATTTTATTGGTTAAAGTACTAATGATGATGTCACGTTTGTTCCCTAATAAAAGGCAGAGGCACCCCGCTTAGGCAGGAGGAGTAGCACGAGACCGCACGTTCTTCTTATGTTCTTTTAGTTGGGTTTTAGTTGAAGTCAAGTTTAGTTTAAGGGGCTAGGAGCGGGGGACGGGTTGGATGGGTTTTTCTTTAGTTAGAGTTAGATCGCGGAAGATCATTCGGTTTAGCCTTAGTTAGGTTTTCTTTAGGTTTAGCCTAGGGCTAGAATTGCGGAAGATATTTCGGTTTTAGTTTATTTAGTTAGCCTCGCGGAAGATTGGGCGCGCAGGGTCTTTAAGCTTAGGGGAACTTAGCTTAGGGGACGAGCCTACGCGGGTTCTGCCGAAGCCACTAAAGATACAACCGGTGTCTGTCTTCCTTTGGGGTTAAAGGGGGGAGTAAAGTAAAATTTTTATTTTCTGTAAATTGGTCCGTCTATTCAGAGTCAGGGTATATATTTTATTTCACGAGGCAACTGTTCATTAAAGAAGGCAATTAGGAACTCACACTTCATCGGAGTCGTCAATTGGCTTACTCATCATCCTTCAGACTGTGAGGCTTGGCCGGCGACCGTGCTCAAAAGCACGCGGAACGCTGGCCACTTTCCCCGCAACTGGTACCTCGTGCATAACCAATCCAAGGCCGTGCACGAGGAGCTCCAGCACCCAAACCCCGACAAATAATGAATACATACCAAATAATTATTGTTGTCATTCATTGTATGTAATATATTTAATTTCATCATCAGCTTACAAAGATTCACCTTTGAAACAGTTGATTCAATCCGGACATACTGTTCTGTTCTGCTTGTTTGCTGGTTGCTATTGAATTCTTCACGTTGGAACACCCACCACCACAATACTTTTGGACATCATCCATTGAAGGGCATTGAATACATTTACTAGCCACGTGTTGGGCAGAGAGCCCAAGCACACACCCTGGCTCGGTGCTTCTGTCCGGCAGGAATGTAACCTTGAACTGGGGTAATAATGTCTCTTGCTTGCTTGGATGGTGAGATGTGTGTGCGTGGAAACCTCTAGCTTCTGTGTGGCTGGAGTACAGCCTTACTATCCGAAAGGTGAGAGTCATATTTATTGCCCCGTCCATTTTGGTCTCTCTGGCCTTGCTCACCATGGGCCCAAGGCAAGTGGAAGGTTCCCCATAAGCAAATGCAGCCCTTGGATTGAAAAGGGTTCCCTACCCCTGCCCTGCCCTGAAAAAGCTGTATATGAATAGAAACCATTTCAATAGCAATAATCAGTGCTTTTTATGGGGTGGGGGGAACGCAGGGGTATGCATACCCCTAAACATTTTGTGAATCCAAGTTTGGCCTCATTGAGGGGCAGGATTCCAATATGAGTAGGAAAATGAGTGCTGGAGGAGACTCTTGAGAGTCCCATGGACTGCAAAAAGATCAAACTCATCCATCCTTAAAGAAATCAGCCCTGAGTGCTCACTGGGAGGACAGATCCTGAAGTTGAGGCTCCAGTACTTTGGCCACCTCATGAGAAGAGAAGACTCCCTGGAAAAGACCCTGATGCTGGGAAAGATGGAGGGCACAAGGAGAAGGGGACGACAGAGGACGAGATGGTTGGACAGTGTTCTCGAAGCGACTGGCATGAGTTTGGCCAAACTGCGGGAGGCAGTGGAGGATAGGCGTGCCTGGCGTGCTCTGGTCCATGGGGTCACGAAGAGTCGGACACGACTGAGCAACTGAACAACAACAAAGGAAAATGAGAGTACCCCTAAACATTTTTTAAAGAAAAAAAGCACTAGCAATAACAAACATTTGCCTCGAGTGAAATTGCAACCAAGAAGAAAGCTCTCTCTCTCTCTCTCTCTCTCTGGGAGTCACCTTCAGTATTCAAGATATGGGCAGATTGCAGCATCCGGAACACGTGCTTAATTTTTAAACCTTCCGGCACTGACACAAAATAGCTAAGTTGCAACGGAAAACTAAAACTATGGTCTGCTCCAGTTCAAATCAAGATGGCGGGCGTTTCTTCCCCATCACAAGCGAGTGAGAGTAGGGAGGCCTTGGACCTTAGAAAGGTTCCTGAGCACCTTTGTGCAGTTCCCTGAAGAATCTCAGCCAGTGAGGACTAGAGGGAGCAGAGTCAGGGCTCCTGCCCTCAGGACGGACTGGCAGCTTTTCAATTTTTCAGGAAAATCACATTCTCTCTGCTGGCCTCTGGTGGTTCCAGGCACCGAGAATCAAACTATTAGTCACACTTAGGCCCCAGTGAAATCGATGTGAAGAGTTGGTTATGTCTAATTAAATCCCATTGATTTCAATTAGTATGAATGCAAGCCAATGCATTTTGTGTTCTCAAAGTGATAAAATAGGTTTAGGTCCTAGGACGAAACAAAACGTTGCACGGATTTATTCATTTGCTTTAAAATTCATGTGCCAGTTTTTGACCTTCAAGGACACCCAAAAGTGTTGTAAAATCAAATTAAAACAACAACAACAAACAGCATAAAGTGATAGAACATAAAGGAGACTGCATTCTCAATCGGACTGCACCAATGCCTACAATGCTCTTATTGTTGAAATGCTGCTTCATATATTTAGCAAAATCAGCTTCCTTACAACTGACACTCATAGGTAATTGTCCTGTCACTTGGAACAAAAGGAAACTAGTTTGCTGCATCCTATGCATCACCATTCTTCAGGTATTTGAAGACCACATTCATGTATCCCATCATCTCGTTCCCAGATTGCATCTCACTTATTTTGCTCCATATGACTAAAAAAAACCAAGCTGGTCTCTCACTGCATATCCCCAGTTGAAGTTCTGTTTCTTGGCACTATGTGGTGACTTGATGTCACACTGCTGGCTGATTCACACAGAGAGGAAGAACATTAAAAAGCAGCCTGATGGAGTGGAACTCATCCATTTCACCAAACAAAATATCCCAAAGACTCAGCAGGGTTGAGGCTCATTACTCAGTGGCAGAGCGCATGGTGGACTCAGCACTTTGTCATTAAAGGGATTTCCAGAAGCAGAGCTTAGAAAGAACTTTGCCTGAGGCCACAGAGAGAGATACTGGCAGTCCAAACAGGCTGTACTGACTAGAAGGACCAGTGGCGTGGCTCAGTATAAGGCCGCTTCAGAAGTTATCGTGAGAAGCTCAGTCCTCAAACAGAAAGAGAAGTCAATTAAACCATAAACACAAGTACATCGCGCAACACTTCACAACTTCATGTGAAGCACACAGCCACATCTTGTGGAAACTGTAATGAGGAAAACAGGGGCAGATTTCAGATGTGTGGACTGAAAGGTTATTACACAGGTTGGGCCACACTTCATTAATCTAACATTTTTCAGTTCAACAGCAAGATTCAAATTGCCTTCTTTGTTTTCCAAATAGGAAGCTCTAACCCCTAGATATATTGGACTGAATTTATTATGGTCCCAGACCAGACTCACATGTCCCTAGATATAGATTCTGAACATCTGCAAAGTTAGGGCAGTTTGGATCTGGAGTTTCCATTTAGGCCACTGTAAGAACAAGAGCTAGGGACCCAGGTGGCGCTGTGGGTTAAACCACAGAGCCTAGGGCTTGGTGATCAGAAGGTCGGCGGTTCGAATCCCCGCCATGGGGTGAGCTCCCGTTGCTCGGTCCCAGCTCCTGCCCACCTAGCAGTTCGAAAGCATGTCAAAATGCAAGTAGATAAATAGGGACCGCTCCAGCGGGAAGGTAAATGGCGTTTCCGTGCACTGCTCTGGTTCGCCAGAAGCGGCTTAGTCATGCTGGCCACATGACCCGGAAGCTGTACGCCGGCTCCCTCGGCCAGTAAAGCAAGATGAGCACCGCAACCCCAGGGTCGGACACGACTGGACCTAATGGTCAGGGGTACCTTTACCTTTACCTAAGAACAAGAGCTATTGATCTATTTCAGATTGGCTCTGGTTTAGAGCAAACACAACAGAGCCTCTCAGAACAAAGGGTCCTATTTAGATTCTCCTCCAATCAAAAGGATAATGAAAATAAGCTTATTGAAATTGCATGGAATTAGAAAGGGGTGATTTCCCCCAGGCATGCACTGGAACAGCTTGGTAAACATGCCAAGCTACTCTCCCCCAAACCAGAAATAATGCAATGTATTTTATGAGCTGTTCCAACATCTAACATCACCCATCGCTCTTTCGCTTACCCAGACCAGAACCATCCAATCCCCTTCTTCCTATAAACTCAACTTACTGGGCCATGCCAGTGTAGCAGGAGTGGGAGCAGGGAATTCAGTTTGGAGCAAGCAAGCAGCTCCCTGGAGTGAAGACTGGCCGTGCTGCTGTCATGCTATGCAGGGCTAAGTTACAGTTTAGTGTTGTGGTTTGTCTCTCCCAAACACACAACAAGCAGGAAAGCAGGAACAGAGCTGGTTACAGCTCATCATTTGCCTGGCATTTTCTGAGGTGACTTTGATGAGGCAAAGAAAACAAACTACACTCCAACCATAGTTAGGGACTGCCTGGATTCACATGTAACAAGATTCAACCGTTGTCGAGATCAGTAAGCCAACAACAAACCATGGATGGTTCCCCACCCCCAAACAAACTATACTTAATAAACCATAGTTGCAGCACTAGGATGAGTTCACATGTAACACTAAACTGTGGTTTATGAATTAAGGTTTATGCAAATCGTGGCTTAATGTTATGTGTCCATCAGAACCAGTGTATTGTGGTCAATAAGCCCCTTAGGTTCTTCATTATTTCTGTGGTAAATCATAGAATCACAAAACTGTAGAGTTGGAACGGACCACAAGTGTCATCTAGTTCAACCCTTTGCAGTGCAGGAATCTATTCACTATCATGGGGTTCAAAGCCATGAGTCGGAGATTAAGATTCCCCGGCTCAGATTCCCTGAGTTTTCCCAGCTACACTATCAAGTATCCACTCCCTTACTGTAAGCTTCATGTACAGGTTTCCCATTTTTATTTTGGATAAATATTGGGAAAGCTCCCTCTTTCTCTGTCTTTCATTGTTCTCTTGCACCTCCTTCTACGGGAGCCCATGCATTTCCCTCAAGAGCCCATGCAAAGGCTGCACAGAATAACCTTAATTTGCAGTAGCAACTTCCACACCACCATCTCCTGTGAATTCTTTCCTTGTGCTCCAAGTTCAAACTCTGGAGAATTCTTTTGATATCAAGTGGCTCATTTCAGCATATCTCATGGGTGACTGAAGCCACTAGTAAATCCAACGGAAACTTTGTCCATGCAGCCTAAGCTTGGAGCAGACTCCCTCTGTTGTCTCCATGACTCTTATTTCTTTCATTGTTTTGAACACTATAGCAATTCACAGTTCAGATCAACACGCCGTATTTTTCGCTCCATAGGGCACACCGGACCATAGGACGCACCTCGTTTTTAGAGGAGGAAACAAAAAAAAAATAAAAATATTTTTCTGGTTTTCCTCCTCTAAAAGTCCTGGTTTCTTTTTTAGTATCAGCTAAATGTTTTTGCAGCTTTTTTTGCAAAGGGAAAAGCCCTTTTTTTGAGGATCGGCTAAAAGTTTTGCAGCTTTTTTTGCAAAGGGAAAAGCCCTGTTTTTTTGAGGATCAGCTAAAAGTTTTACTTTTTAGGAGGAAAAAAAGTGCGTCTTATGGAGCGAAAAAATACGGTACTTTTCTGGAAATAACCATATGTCAGGCAGAATTATTCACACATGCAGCATATGTACCAAGGACTGCTGTGTGTTAGACATACAGTACCAAATACACAGCTTTCACACTGGCAGCAGAAATAATGCACATCTGCATTTTCTTGTACCCTGAAACTTATACTCTATAGTTATATTTTTATTAGAATAATTGTCATGCTGCAGTTTGCAGGAGAAAGCAGAAAAACTAAATGTAAAGAAATGGGGAGGGGGGGGAGAGAAAGTGAATTATACTTCACCACTAGGGGTCCTCTTACTCCCTTGTCTAATTTCTGCAGAGAACAAACTTTGCAAGTTTCCCTCTCTGCTTTGATAATGAGTAGGATGAGGAATAATGAACTTAGGCTCATTAGCTGGCAAGGAATGAGAACTCTGCCAAACTGTGATAGAATGGGTTTGTCTTCATTACAAGATGGTGGGGGTGGGGAAACAGAAAAGGAAAGAAAAAAATCTGAAAGCAGATTTCTGCATAGCCATACTGGAAAGCAGCGCCTCACATTCCTCATTCCTTCCAACACTTGAAAACCACAAGGCCACTTAAAATATTACTTATTGTGATGGGTTGGTGTATTTAGGAGCTCTTGCTCATGCACTTCTCATTAAAACAGTGCAAACATAAACCCTTTAATCGGGGAAGTGACAAATTTAACCAGACCCCTTTTATAGGAATGACCCATGGCCTCTCTCCACTGTGGAACATCACATTTCAACTTGTAGAAATCTCTACTCACAAATTAGAAATGCAGGGTTTAGCAACTGCAAATGCTGGTTCTTCCTTGCTACTCACTACAAAAACCACTTCTATTACCAGTAGCTAATTCAGGTACAATCAGCAAAAGAGGGAACCCCAGACCAAGTGCTCAAAGTTTCATAGAAAAATGCATCACATGCTCATCCATTAACACGTACATGTCTCAGACAAAACATATGACAGTGGGGAAATTATCAACATTATTTCAAGCTAGACAATAATTTAAAAGGTATGAAATGACAGTCATACTATGGGAAGATGCTCCAGCTTATACTATTGTTGGAATATATGGATAGGATTTCCCGAGAGTAGTTCTCTGAGCCTTTAACACGTCCAAGTCAATTAGACAGAATATCCCTCTTATCTTGGATTTTGCAAAGCACTGAAAGAACTATTTTTTTTCTTGCAGGCCGAGCCCAGAAATGGCAGAACTGGGTTGCCATTATAACCCTTTCCAGGCCTTTTTTCCCCAGAGGGAATTCACAGGAACTTAGTCCCGGCCCCTCTCAGGTGGGCACCATTGCCATTCTAAGAGAATGTAGGAGGTATTCATGGTGAGTTCCAGCATCTCTTTTTCTGGAAAAATATCACTGACCCTTTGATAGAGACACAGAAGATTCAATGAATCTTTACAACAGTTGGAATGCTCATATGTTAAGATTGCAGCTCATATATTAAAAGTTACTGAGTTTCATAAGCTCATGCAGCAGAGCTCTACCTTGTTGTGCAAACACTGCTGGCCAAACCAAGGTTTCGGGATGACAGCCATATCTCCCTTTTATCCCCAATAAGAAATACTGCCAGCATGGGTCTGACATGACCCAGCCAGGTTCCTCCAGGATCTTTCACCATGGGTTGGCTCAAATCACAGCCCTGGTGCATCCACGGTCCAAGCTTGAACTCAGTCTCTTGCCATATGTATTAATAATAATAATAATAATAATAATAATAATAATAACAACACCTTTATTGTCATTGTACAACCTGTGTACAATGAAATTAAACAAGCCTCCCTCCCCCCCCCAAACACTCAGTCTCGTTGCACTCTGTGCTTATCGAACAACACACCACCTCGCAAGTCAATTTTGCTATGTTATTTTCTGTTAAAAAGCCTATGGATAGAAGCTATTTTTTAGCCTGTTGGTACGGCTGATTATAATTCTGTATCTCCTGCCCGAGGGTAGAAGATTAAAGAGGTGATGGCCGGGGTGTGAGTCATCCCTGAGAATTTTCCCCGTTCTCCTAAGGCAACGATCCCTTGCGATGTCATCTAGCCGAGCGGACTCAAGGGACAGCCCGTGATACCATGTGCTGTATTCACCACCCTCTATAGAAACTTTCTGTCCGTGGCTGTCAGGCCAGCATACCACACTGTGATACAATATGAAAGGACACTTTCTATTGTGGACTGGTAAAAGGAGTTCATCAGTTGTTGTTTAACATTATTCTTTCGCAAGACCCTGAGGAAATGGAGTCTCTGTTGGGCCTTTCTGACCACCTGAGTTATGCTGATTTTCCAAGTGAGGTCCTCACTAAGGTAATCTCTCAGGAATTTAAAGGAGGAGACTCTCTCTCCACACACACCCCTGATATGCAACGGGGCAGGTTCTCCTCTCTTCCTTCGGAAGTCCAACACCATCTCCTTTGTCTTACTAATATTTATGTGCAAGTATGAAAAGGGACCTTTGTTGTTGTTCAGTCGTTCAGTCGTGTCCGACTCTTCGTGACCCCATGGACCA
This sequence comes from Lacerta agilis, assembly GCF_009819535.1. NCBI lineage: Eukaryota > Metazoa > Chordata > Lepidosauria > Squamata > Lacertidae > Lacerta > Lacerta agilis. The sequence goes on along the minus strand of NC_046316.1, from coordinate 3,518,090 downwards.
GAGCACGCCAGGCATGCCTATCCTTCACTGCCTCTTGCAGTTTGGCCAAACTCATGTTAGTAGCTTCGAGAACACTGTCCAACCATCTCATCCTCTGTCGTCCCCTTCTCCTGGTGCCCTCCATCTTTCCCAACATCAGGGTCTTTTCCAGGGAGTCTTCTCTTCTCATGAGGTGGCCAAAGTACTGGAGCCTCAACTTCAGGATCTGTCCTTCTAGTGAGCACTCAGGGCTGATTTCTTTGAGAATGGATAGGTTTGATCTTCTTGCAGTCCGTGGGACTCTCAAGAGTCTCCTCCAGCACCATAATTCAAAAGCATCAATTCTTCGGCGATCAGCCTTCTTGATGGTCCAGCTCTCACTTCCGTACATTACTACTGGGAAAACCATAGCTTTAACTATACGGACCTTTGTCAGCAGGGTGATGTCTTTGCTTTTTAAGATGCTGTCTAGGTTTGTCATTGCTTTTCTCCCAAGAAGCAGGCGTCTTCTAATTTCGTGACTGCTGTCACCATCTGCAGTGATCATGGAACCCAAGAAAGTGAAATCTCTCACTGCAGAAGCTATGAAAAGACATGAAATCTCTCATCCATAGGTCCCTCAAAAGGGACCTATGGATGCAAAATAAATGATAGGTATTCCATGACTCCTATGGTTTTCGCAGTAGTAATGTATGGAAGTGAGAGCTGGGCCATAAAGAAGACTGATCGCCGAAGAATTGATGCTTTTGAATTATGGTGCTGGAGGAGACTCTTGAGAGTCCCACGGACTGCAAAAAGATCAAACTTATCCATCCTTAAAGAAATCAGCCCCGAGTGCTTACTGGAAGGACAGATCCTGAAGCTGAGGCTCCAGTACTTTGGCCACCTCATGAGAACAGAAGACTTCCCTAGAAAAAATCCTGCTGTTGGGAAAGATGGAGGGCACAAGGAGAAGGGGACGACAGAGGATGAGATGGTTGGACAGTGTTCTCGAAGCGACTGGCATGAGTCTGACCAAACTGCGGGAGGCAGTGGAGGATAGGGGTGCCTGGCGTGCTCTGGTCCATGGGGTCAGGAAGAGTCGGACACGACTGAACGACTGAACAACAACAACAACAACAACAACAACAACATGTGATTGACTCCATGTGACTGTTTCCACAGCAAACAGATAATGTGGAAAGGAATAGGAAGCTATGTGCCCGGCTTTGCCCTCCAGTTTTTACAGATTCTTCATGTATCTGTGTGGACACTTACAGCTCACAAGCCAGCACAGGGTGATCGATGTGGGGAATCATTCAACAACAGTATTGCTCATCTGAAATGGTACAGTCACCTCCACCCCAGGACTCTACTGCCTGTTCCTGATACGTCCACAGATCTGGCTAAGTTCCGGTGATGATGGCGGGTCTATATTCTCTATATTGTACAGGCATCAAGAGTATTAACAAAACCACCCTGCTCTCATTGTCATGAATGATACACTTTCCTTGAGAGCTGCCAACTGAAAACATTACGATACAAAAAGGGGGTTAAAAAAAACAGGCACCATGGCCTTAAAAACTTACCAGGCAGTTGAGCTCGGAAAAGACATCAGTGGCGGGTTTAAAGCTTCTGCCTTTAAAGCATGTACTGCCTGCAGTGTTTGAGGCGTAGGCTGAGACTGAGCCTGTACTTGTCTCGGGTCCTGAGCAGGTTTAATCCACCGGCTTGCTTCCGGTTTCATCCATTTCCCCTGGATTCCCCATCTTGCCAGGTACAGTTTGCAAATATCGTAGTTCATCGAGGAGTAATACAAAAGGTCCAGTACCAGCAAAACCACAACAAAAAACCCATAGATCCAGACGCCTAACAACGCACTGTAATTACTGCAAAAAGAGACAAAAGCAAAGGTTAACAACGAGCCACGACTATTTGCCACTCCAGTCAGCCACTTAATATTTTAAAATGCATACAAGTATTTTTCTGTCTGCCACAATGCACATTTTTACCTCTCTCTCCCTTACAAACCTCAAAGCTGCTTACACGGGGACTCCCAATGTTCACACAGGGCTACCTATTTTCTTTACATAGTCTAAGTACCAGATTGTGGCTCAAAATCACTCCAACACATGGCTGCTTCTAAAAGCCAAGTTATAAGCTCAACAGGTTTTTGCTGGACTGTAACTGTTAAGTAGTGGGTGGACACAGCAGACGACACAGTGATTTCCAAGCAGCTCTTGTTTATTCTCAGGTTGGAACAGAAGTGAGCTGAAGGGCTCAGCAGGATGCTTATATAGAACTCAGCTACAAAGCAACAGTAACAACTTTCTGTAGTTACCCAATCCCTGAACGTCACTTTTCAATCCCTCATTTGCATGTGCGGACCTGAGTGAAAACTGCAGCAGAATGAACTATATACACACACCCCTAGTGGCCTAGGGTGAGAACTTCAATACATAACAGTAACCAACTTCAGTCTGCAGGTTGGGGAGTTGTGAGTTGAAGAAGAAGAAGAGGAGGAGGAGGAGGAGGAGGAGGAGGAGTTTGGATTTGATATCCCGCTTTATCACTACCCAAAGGAGTCTCCAAGCGGCTCACATTCTCCTTTCCCTTCCTCCCCCCCCCCCAACAAACACTCTGTGAGGTGAGTGGGGCTGAGAGACTTCAGAGAAGTGTGACTAGCCCAAGGTCACCCAGCAGCTGCATGTGGAGGAGCGGAGACACGAACCCGGTTCACCGGATTTAAGCGGAGGGCAGTTGAAATGCCGCCCTCTGCTTAAAAACACCAATTTCCATTGAAGACTACAGAAAACAAGCATGGCAGGGAAAACATTTTCCTTGACATCTAATTTGCACTGGTTGGGTTTGTGTGTGTGTGTGTGTGTGTGTGTGTGTGTGTTATTATTATTATTATTGAGACATTCAAGCATGCAATTGCTCAGTTCTGTAAGAACTGCAACACATGATTCTGCTGGTTGTGTGGTTCAGTTCTAAGAATAACACAGATAGCGCTGAATTACTCCTTCTGGTCTTGCTTTCAGGTTGCAGAGGCCTAAAGAAGCACTAACCTAAGGGATAGCTTCCAAAACCCAATGTTGAAAGTGAACTTCAGTGGGTGTTAATGAAAAGGATATGTTGTGTGTCTGGTGGGGGCTGGAGCCAGTATACTTTTCTGGAAACTAAATATTTTTATTCCATAGTTCTGCTTTGGTCAATACATCCACCATTATGCCTTTCTGCTCCCAGCCTGGTTCATTTCTATGCTGCCCAATATCCTTTGCTGTTCAGGATGTCACACAAATTACATTTGGGTGCCACAAGTTACCATTGGAATTAAACGACAGGGAGAGGAAAGCATTTTATATGTAAATTTTATTACTCCAGTAAGTAGGAAAAATTAAAGGACAAGAAAAACCTCTTTGAACAAATTTTCTACTTTAACCAGACCTTTAAATGATTCCATCTCTTTCAAGTACAATGGTTCAATTCTCATCTAGCAATCTGCAGAGCACTGGTCCTGTTTCAGAACAGAATGAGGCCATGCCAACATACAGTACAGTAGGTTTTAACCTGAAGTGGTTTATTATACATGCTTTACACTGCAAAGAATCCATTTCAGCAGATATTTGCTTGTCAAATTCAGCTCTTCAATTATATAGAAAAGAGAAAGGAATTGGAGAAACCCCCAGGGTCTGTTGGGCCATAAACTAATGGTTAAGCAGCGCATTTCCAGCTTCACAGCTGATGAGTCCGGAGACAGAAGTACCAGTTAATGATCTGGGCGCTGATGTGGGACATGAGCATTACAGCTTTTTAAGCTGCCTGCTGGAGGAATAGAATCATAGAGTTGGAAGAGACCACAAGGGCCATCCAGTCCAATCCCCTGCCAAGCAGGAAACACCACCAAAGCATTCCTGACAGATGGCTGTCAAGCCTCCGCTTAAAGACCTCCAAAGAAGGAGACTCCACCACACTCCTTGGCAGCAAATTCCACTGTTGAACAGCTCTTACTGTCAGGAAGTTCTTCCTAATGTTTAAGTGGAATCTTCTTTCTTGTAGTTTGAATCCATTGCCCCGTGTCCGCTTCTCTGGAGCAGCAGAAAACAACCTTTCACCCTCCTCTATATGACATCCTTTTATATATTTGAACATGGCTATCATATCACCCCTTAACCTTCTCTTCTCCAGGCTAAACATACCCAGCTCCCTAAACCGTTCCTCATAAGGCATTGTTTCCAGGCCTTTGACCATTTTGGTTGCCCTCCTCTGGACACGTTCCAGCTTGTCAGTATCCTTCTTGAACTGTGGTGCCCAGAACTGGACACAGTATTCCAGGTGAGGTCTGACCAGAGCAGAATATAGTGGTACTATTACTTCCCTTGATCTAGACGCTATACTCCTATTGATGCAGCCCAGAATTGCATAGTTAGCTGGTTTAGAACAAGGAAGAGGTTAAGACAAAGATTAGGGGGAAAAATGTCTTAGACAAGTTGTGGAAATAAATGTTTATCACCATGGTAACATTATCACTTCTTGTAATAGAAAACTTCCATAAGATGTCACATAGCTGGTATCAAATCCCACAACATTCAGCAAAGACACATCCAGATGTTAATGGAACATGCTGAAAACGTGGGGAGAAAGTCGCAAATTATGTTTTGGTGGAGGTGTGAAAAGATTATGAGGTTTTCAATAGTTCTTGCACATATACAAGAAATAATTGGATACTATATTCAAATGAACTCTAGTTCATATCTTAAAGAAGATGTGAAACCAAAATATCCAAATTTAGTTGGAGTTGTGTTGACTGCTACCAAAATATTGATAGAACCTAAATTGTATGCTTCTGTAAGTCCAACAGAATAAGTATGGTTTTTTGGCACCATGACAAAATTGATTTGGGGGGGGGGGGTAGGTAGTCAAAAAAATGAACAACCTGGAAATTTATGGTTCATTCTTATTAAGCACATGAAAATAGAATGTTAATTAGAACTATTTAAGGCTTTTTCACCAATTAATTTGCACCATGAAACTTCTACATATATGATATAGGTTAATAGCACTGTATTTTATATTTGCACTGCATTACATTAAAGCTACTATTTTAGTGGATGATGATATAAACTGTAAATTTAGTGAATATTGGAATATGTGATTTGTCAGTCATGGAATAAGTTTGTTATAAATTATAAAATTTTGAACAAGAAAAAAGCAAAAAAGGGGGAGGGAAGGGTAGAGCGAACATATCTGGTGGGATTTCAAAGACTAACGGGCTTATTATGGCACAAACACAGCTACCCCTCTAAAAAAAAAATAGGCCAGTAGTTCACAAACACTGTGCTAAACGCAACTACCAAAAGAATGTTGCTTTTCACTACGAACAGTTACATGCTTACTGTTGTGTATTGATTCAAGGGTTATCATATCTGTATTACTATTGTCTGTATTCACATTAGGGGAAAGTAACTGCCTTCCTGTTCCAGAAGGACAGATACTATTGGTTCATTCAAGTTGCTGCATTTGGATCCTCAGTCTTATTGGTTCCCACCAAAAGGCAGCTTTGTGATTGCTTGAGATGGTTCCCTCCAAAATGTATCCTTTCTAGCCAGTCTACTGTCCCTATAAATGTAGCTTCCCTCTCCTCAGTTCCCCAGTCTTGTTTACTTGAATAAAGAGTGTTACATGAAGAAGCTGTCTCCTGCCTGCTATGTCAGAGAGCTGAAGTCACTTGCCGAATCACTATCCCCACACTACAACACTTACACTGCTAAAAAGAGCAAATTCACATACAATGGAGAGAAGTGCAGGCATGTCCTGCAGTATTCTAGATCTTTAATACTGCACAAGAGGCAAAAACAGCCCCAGGATTCAGCCCTCAACCACAACTGAGCTCTATTAACCATCTGTGGGAAGCAGCAATGCCCCCTTCTTAATTTATGGTGGATGTTGTCTTGAACCATCCAATGTATAATTCCCAAACACCATTCTACACTCCTGGCACCACCACCTTTCTCACTGCAGTTCCACAATCTGAAGAGCTCCTGCTCACTCTCTCGCAGAGCAGAGACCATGTTCAGTTTGTCAGTAGTGCAACATGTAAAACAGGGCTGGATCATAGCCACCAGAAAGACTTCTGGGAGAATGGGTGACTTGCTTGTGTCAAACAACTTCCTTTGGTTGGCGGATGGGGGGTGGGGAGTAAAAGAAATCAAGAAAAAGCTATTAGTGATGGAAGAAAAATGACGGAACTGATAGCGATGCTGATGAAATCATTCTTTTGGGACTCATGAGCCACTGCTACTCAGAAAAAAAGGAAAAAAACCAGAGTGGTATCAAGGGCAAGTCACTCACGAAACTTCTACACAGTGAACCAATGGGGACCCCAAGTGCTCAGGAAGAAGGACAGGCAGGACCCCTCTCAGACGAAGTTTTATTTCTTCCTTACCTTGCTAAAAGTCATGGCACTTGACAGCCTAACAAAAATCCAATGGCACAAATATCAGCACCTCTTTAGATCAGCATCATCTGTTTACCCATACACATACTTTTTAAGGCACTCATTTTTGTTCATTAAAAATCATTTAGTGAAAAATGAATAGTGTTTTTTAAAATGGCAGCTTATTAAATTGGCCGTATGTGGGCTCTCCATCTGTTCCTTTAAAATAACATCTGCTTTCAACAAGTCAAGAATGAAAAGCCAGACATAATCGTGTGTGTCCCCCGCCCAAAAAAGGTTTTGTTTAAATACTAAGGCAAAGTGGATATACTTGTTCCTTATTCCATTAAGTGCTGTCTTTTAGTACGATCTGGCAGGTCAAGTAATGGCGTGATCAACAGACACCACTTTATTGTACAGTCACAGCACTAAAGTGAAATTCTTCTGAGCACTGGGGCTCTGAAGTGACACGCCCTCTCCTTTCCCGTAAAGGCTGCCGAGGGTGAAAAGGGGTTTGGCGAGTTAGGAAATGGGTCTCTGTAGACTTATTGGGCCCCCTGCGCTAGAGCCACTCAGTTTTCATCTTCCATTTGTTGTTGTTCAGTCGTTCAGTCGTGTCCGACTCTTCGTGACCCCATGGACCAGAGCACGCCAGGCACGCCTATCCTTCACTACCTCCCGCAGTTTGGCCAAACTCATGTTAGTAGCTTCGAGAACACTGTCCAACCATCTCATCCTCTGTCGCCCCCTTCTCCTTGTGCCCTCCATCTTTCCCAACATCAGGGTCTTTTCTAGGGAGTCTTCTCTTCTCATGAGGTGGCCAAAGTACTGGAGCCTCAACTTCAGGATCTGTCCTTCTAGCGAGCACTCAGGGCCGATTTCCTTGAGAATGGATAGGTTTGATCTTCTTGCAGTCCATGGGACTCTCAAGAGTCTCCTCCAGCACCATAATTCAAAAGCATCAATTCTTCAGCGATCAGCCTTCTTGATGGTCCAGCTCTCACTTCCGTACATTACTACTGGGAAAACCATAGCTTTAACTATACGGACCTTTGTCGGCAAGGTGATGTCTTTGCTTTTTAAGATGCTGTCTAGGTTTGTCATTGCTTTTCTCCCAAGAAGCAGGCGTCTTCTAATTTCGTGACTGCTGTCACCATCTGCAGTGATCATGGAACCCAAGAAAGTGAAATCTCTCACTGCCTCCATTTCTTTCCCTTCTATTTGCCAGGAGGTGATGGGACCAGTGGCCATGATCTTAGGTTTTTTTTAATGTTGAGCTTCAGACCATATTTTGCGCTCTCCTCTTTCACCCTCATTAAAAGGTTCTTTAATTCCTCCTCACTCTCTGCCATCAAGGTAGTATCATCAGCATATCTGAGGTTGTTGGTATTTTTTCCGGCAATCTTAATTCCGGTTTGGGATTCATCCAGTCCAGCCTTCCATCTTCCATAGCTCCCATCAATTTCTGACCGCGATAAAAAGGCTTCCATCCTTGACCTTATCCTGAAGTTCCCAGTGGCTGTGAAGGGACTTCACTTCTGCCTCAACTGCTTCACAAAATGCATGGACAGGGGAATATACTCCCTCTCAGTGCTGTTGCAAATTCATTACACACCACGTACAGTATAGGGGTACACCTCAGTCCTAGAAATACTGAAGGTGGTGTTTATTAAAACAAGAAAATAAAAAGTGATGGCTTGTTTCCAATGAGGGCATAAAACAGCTGAATATTTTAAATGGCACAGCTGAACGAGAGAGAGAAAGTCACAATATGCCAAAGTGCAAAGCTCGCAAGGAATTCAGATGAATAATTCATCAAAGTTTTATAGCATTAAGAACTTTAAAGCAAAATAAAATGTAAAATAAAAAGGCAGAAAGTGGAATGAATCCAATTTGCTGCTAAGGTGCTTTGATGGTCACTACTCACGTTAGATTCTAAGAATGTGCATGTAGTAATGAATTTATCACCGCATGAAACTTATGAACTAGGGAAAGGCTTCTTCTTCTATTTTAAAAGGTAGGAAAGATCTAGAGCGATACAATCAAAGCAGGATGTCAGTCATGATGTTGCAAATTAGCTAAGGGAATTCACCTGCAGTAACTTCTCTGGCTAGATTCATGTGACCAAACCACCAGGGTGTGACCATGTCAAAAGTTAAAGTGCTCTTAAGCCACACTTAAAAGAGAATTAAGCATTCGTGTCTATAGCTCTGTGATAGAGAGGCCCTGCAGCACCCATTAAATGGCAGGAGACTTTACACTAGTAGTTAATTGCTCCATGTTGCCAGCACAACTTACTTGGGCTGGCTGCTTCCCACTCAGGAGGCAAATTCAGAAAAAGCAACTCACTCAGAAACGCAGCCTTGGTTCCTCCAATGGAAACAAATGCTTATCCTTTCACACAGTAAAATGAATCCTTTCTGGGTATATGGCACTGAAGTGTGTCTTAATTAAGCCTTCTCTGGAAAGTGTCACTAATTGAATCACAGAACTGCAGAGCTGGAAGGGACCACGAGGGTCATCTAGTCCAACCCCCTGCAATTCAGGAATCTTTTGCCCAACACACATGTGACAGCCCTGAGATTCAGAGTCATATGCCTCCCTTCTATTTCCAGCAGTGTTTCCACCAATGTATGAGGCAATCAGGTGATACCAGCATTTCCTTAACCTTTCCTACAATAAAATGGTGCTTAAAAGGTAAAGGGACCCCTGACCATTAGGTCCACTTGTGCCTGACTCTGGGGTTGCGGTGCTCATCTCGCGTTACTGGCCGAGGGAGCCGGTGTACAGCTTCTGGGTCATGTGGCCAGTATGACAAAGCCGCTTCTGGCAAACCAGAGCAGAGCACGGAAACACCGTTTCCCTTCCCGCCAGAGCAGTACCTATTTATCTACTTGCACTTAAAAAAAAAATTATTAACTTTATTACATCAAAATACAGAAAGAAAAAGAAAAGAGAAAATAAAGAAAAAAATATTAAAAGTTCCAAATTTGAATTCCTTCATAAAAAAGTAACATACTATCAAGTAATACATTTATATATTCCAAATAATTCGATTCTATACTAAAAATAATAAAGCAAAACAAAAAGTAATAGTATCAAAATTCAATAATCACATAAATCAATTTCTACTAACCTTTAGTGATATTTCATTCTTCCATCCTTCTGTATATTCTTGTCTGTATCTACTATACATTACTTCTCCCGCCCATTTGGCTTCCACTTGTCATCATCCCGGGATATCAGTCTTTCCCTTCTTTTTTACTACTAAATATTCCTTATAATCCTTCTATCTTATTTTCTTCTATCCTTCCTTTCTAACTTATAGTTCACTATACGGAATGTTTAGAAATGGATCCAGAGCAGCGCATGGAAACGCCGTTGACCTTCCCGCTGGAGCGGTACCTATTTATCTACTTGCACTTTTGATGTGCTTTTGAACTGCTAGGTGGGCAGGAGCAGGGACCGAGCAACGGGAGCTCACCCTGTCGCGGGGATTCGAACTGCTGACCTTCTGATCAGCAAGCCCTAGGCTCTTTGGTTTAACCCACAGCGCCACCTGCGTCCCTAAAATGGTGCTTATTCCCTAATAAATATCTTTAGCACCGGGACAGCAGAAGGAAACTTGTTTTATTCCTGTAGTCAGGATGGTGCTATGATTTAAGTAAGTTCTTAAACTGCACGTGCTCAGAGGAAGTGTTCCTTAATAAACAAAAACAAAACCAAGGTTGGCAAACTGTTTGCTCTTTGTTCTTAGCTCCAACGTATCAGGGATGTTGAAGCAGTTGCAGTGCATGGAATGGCAGTGGAAGACACAAATGGGGCCTTCCCATCCAATGCCACTCCAGGGTCTAAAATTACCACTGGCTACACTGCCTGCTTTAAACCCTTCTCCTCCTGTGTGACGAGAAGGACAAGCCTAGTTGCAATTACTGTGGACGTTTAGCTGGAACACCTGAGGTATACATTATGCCTAATGAAGCACAGACAGTTTGATCTAACAGCAAAAGGACCTCTTCCTTCAGTTCAGTTTACAATGAAGTTAATTACAGTTGGAAAATAAGCTAGCAGTGAAAACGCACATCATGTCTGCAACAATTAAAAAAAAAGTTAGAATGTATTATTAGAATAAGACTGAGCAGCCAAGACTTTTTGGTGCAGCTGATAAAATGTTCTTCGAAACTCTCCCAAAACTTTGCATTTTCACACCATCTTGCTCCTGCTTTCCTATCCCCACCCCTTGCAGTTTTGGTGCATTCAAAAATGAATTAAGAGACGGGTTCACTGACTGTGTGATCCAAACAATGAGGAGTCATGAAGCCAGTTGGGTGATGTCATGGCAGCATGCAGCCATTCAGATTTAGCCACACGGCAATACCTTGAAACCAAATTGTCCTTGCCCTCCCTCTGCATAAAAGTACTATTTCTAACAAAAATATGCAATGTAAAATTAACACACATTTCAGCTCAGCCCTGGCATATACAATACACAGAGACAGCCTATGCGATGCCCTGCAGATGTTGTGGGCTACAACTCCCATTTGCCCATGATGATGGGAGTTGGCTCCCTCCAGATGTTCTGAATGACATGTTGGCTACGTCTGCTTCTGCACTTCACATTCTCTCGGTCACACGGACAAGAAGACAGAGGTTGAATGCTTAATGGCAGCCCTGTTTAGGGAAGTTTTTAAACTGTGATATTTTAAATGTATTTTGATGTTTGGTGGAAGCCGCCCAGAGTGGCTGGGGAGACCCAGCCAGATGGGCGGGGTACAAATAATAAATTATTATTATTATTATTATTATTATTATTATTATTATTATTATTATAGAACAAGACTTTCCAGAGAAGCCATCCCACATCCATTGTTCTGCCAAGGGAAACTTGTGCACTGGCGCCATAAAGGTTTCTGTTTTTGTTTTGTACTGTAAAGGGCACTACACCCTAGAAGAGTTGGGGAATCTTGTGGGATGTGAAACACGGAAGCAGTCAAGTACAACATCCCTAGAGTGGACATAGAAAGGGGATGTCTGTTTCTCCTGGGCTGGGACAGACTTCCTCTGCATGTGACAGGAGGTGGGTGTGGCCTCACCTGTGCAGGTAAAACAAAAGCACAGGCTAGCTGCCATCTCTCTCTCTTTTCGACTTGCTTTCAATGGAGCAACATGTGCTTAGGCAAGATGCTCTCTTGGCCTCCAGCCAAGAGAGAATAAGGAGCTATCGCCCTTAAGGAATAGTCATCTAATGTATATTAAATTTTCTAAGCTAAAAGTCTGCCTTCTGGGATCCGATTGTGAACAGATGATACTTGTAAGTAAACTCTTCATACTTTTATAGAAGACTGTGTCGTGTCTTATTTTAGGAGGGAATTAGAAGGGGAAAATAGCAGGACAATATTATTATAGAGGTTCTAGAGAACCTGAGCAAGCTATCCGCTGTGTGTGTTTAAAAAGGGGAATGAAAGCTCTGCTAAGTTCTGGGACTTGTTAACACAAGTTGGAAAAGGATATAATAAACAATATATCCTCTCCTGCATCCCTAAACATTCCCATGAATCTCTGGCCTGTGGACTTACTGGTAATTATGGCCAAGCCACACCCACCTTCCCCACACCTGATGTCCTATGTGATTCCAGGTGTGGAGCAGGTAAAGACTGCAGCCAACAAGCTGGTCAACAGGGCTAGCAGAAAGCACCGTGTCTTTGTCCACAGGTTTAGATTTCAAACTGCATGCATGGAACATTGTGTTGTCAGGTGATTGACAGATGGGCCACCTTTCCCACCCGTCAAATTTGGCATCTAGGGGGTGGGGTAGACGAGGATGTGGCTTTGGCCACCAGATCTAGATCCCTGCTCCCTGTCCAAAGGTAACCTCAGCCATTAAACAAAGGGTCCCCTCTTTCCCTCTCTCAAATTAAGATGGGAGTGACTGAGATCTCACCAGCGCTGCCCCTTTCCAGTGCGCTCAAGTCCCATATAAGCAAAGTTTTTTTAAAAAATATGGGGAGGGAAAGGGGCAAAGTCATCCCATAACAATACCCTTGGTGACTGTCACGATTCTCTAGGCAGGCAGCGCAAGGAAAGTTCCCATCAACATAGACATTATATTTTAAAAGCAGAGTGATGATTCCATCATCTAGAGATGGGGCTTTTGATGCCATTCCCCCCCTCCCACCCCACTTTCCTGGGGGGGGGGTCAAGCGGCAGCTGCCATTAGGAAAACAACAACAGAGAGGAATTCAGGATTTCAGCATAGTTGTAAGTGGGAGGCAGTGTATCCACACTGACCTCCCCCTCCCCGGAAAAAGGAGGAGTTCATGTTGTTTCTAACTCAGGTCTTGTTTCATGTTATACAAGTTTTTAAGCATTAAAAATGGTCTTCCCAATGCAATACATAGTACAGTTATCACAACCGTGCTGCAAATTAGGGAGCAATAGCTAAATGATGCTTTTGAATTATGGTGCTGGAGGAGACTCTTGAGAGTCCCATGGACTGCAAGAAGATCAAACCTATCCATTCTCAAGGAAATCAGCCCTGAGTGCTCACTAGAAGGACAGATCCTGAAGTTGAGGCTCCAGTACTTTGGCCACCTCATGAGAAGAGAAGACTCCCTGGAAAAGACCCTAATGTTGGGAAAGATGGAGGGCACAAGGAGAAGGGGACGACAGAGGATGAGATGGTTGGACAGTGTTCTCGAAGCTACTAACATGAGTTTGGCCAAACTGCGAGAGGCAGTGAAGGATAGGGGTGCCTGGCGTGCTCTGGTCCATGGGGTCACGAAGAGTCGGACACGACTGAACGACTGAACAACAACAACAACAACAACAATGGCTTCAAGACAACCCTGCAGTGTAGCCCACGGCTGGTATTGTAAACTGGAGATGCAGCTGAGGCTGAAAGGGTGATTGTCAACAAAAGCTTCATGGTGAGAATCCCCACCTCTTTTTCTACTAAAAAGCACTGGCAACACCAACAACTCTGAGAAGCAGCGGCCTTCCCCAGTCTTGCTACCCAATAAAACATGAGCTGTGCCTCGTTTTTCCTTTTTTTTTTTTTTAAAAAAAGGCACACTATGTTTCTGTTGGGAAATGTCCTACCCAGGGTAAGTTGTGAGACTGCCCCGAACCTGGAACACAACCTTTGTGTACATTCCCGGCCACAAGAGTCCGGTGGCACATTCATATGTGATTGTTCCCCAGCAGGAAGAACAACACACACAAGCCAGTGATGAGGCTAAACTATTTATTATAGGTAAATGCAGAATATGTCTCTGCTAGCCAGCTCAGATACTCAGAGGTGTGCATAAAAGCGTCTAGCATCTCTCGAGCCAGAACTGAAAGTAAAGTACAATAACATCACATGTGTGAGAAAGCAGATATAGGACTGCTGGCTTTCTCACAGGATAAAAACAGACACATATTACACCGGCCTCACTGTTGCTTTTGCAGCTCGGCGTGTACAAATATCCTAACATTTTCCTTCAGTGACACATGCGTTTCTGGGATTTGAACAGAGAAACCTCTTGTCATCCAAGTAAGTACCGTGTCTCACTGCACTTGAAACCCCATGATCACACAAGAGGTCAAGCAGATTGAAGCCTTCAGCTGATTCATGCAGCCCTCAGACATCTATCACTTGCCAGGTTAAGAGGACTTTTCAACTGGTTTTGCCAGACAGCTCCTGGTCCAGTTCTAACGCTGGTCCTGCTTTTCAAGTGAGGTGAAATGGAGAGCATTTGGGCGGCTTCCAGTTATTTAGTGGCAAGGGGGAAACAATTTGTACATGCTCAGTGGCACCAGGACCTGAGTTTGAATACAACACGAAGTCCCTTTTTAGTTCCAGTTACAGGTAGAGAAGAAGAAGTGAGTATGCACATGAAAGCTCATACCAAGAACAAACTTAGTCGGTCTCCAAGGTGCTACTGGAAGGATTTTATTTATTTTTTATTTTGTTTTCCCTATTTAGTGTTATGTGAACAAGACTTTGGTCTCAGCGCCTCCTCCCCTTTCCCTCCTCTGGAACAGCCTTCACTTCCACCTTAAACCAACCACACAGATCATCATTTTGCCTGAACTGGGACGAATTCTGCTTTAGTTTAACTATGGCTTGTTCAAAGAAGCCAAGTTGAAAATGGAAGTGGATTCTCCCAATCTTTTCTTCTTGCAGCTGCGCCAGAGGAAGAACGGGGAGGGGGCAAAACAGTTTGGATGAAATGACAATCTGTGGTTAGTTAAAAATAGAAGCTGGCAATTCCAAGCTCCTCATCATTGCTGTGCTGGAGAAGCAGAGGGGAGACGGAGCAAGCCAGCTCTCATATGCAAAGCGCAATTTCCAGTCCAGGCCACTATTACTACTTCATCTTGCCCCTGGCACTAAAAAGAAAATTTGGGGCTAACTAAGTCCTGGGGAAGCGGGTGGCGCTGTGGGTTAAACCACAGAGCCTAGGGCTGGCTGATCAGAAGGTTGGCGGTTCGAATCCCCACAACGGGGTGAGCTCCCATTGCTCGGTCCCTGCTCCTACCAACTTAGAAGTTCAAAAGCACGTCAAAGTGCAAGTACCGGTAGATAAATAGGTACTGCTCTGGCAGGAAGGTAAACAGCATTTCCGTGCACTGCTCTGGTTTACCAGAAGCGGCTTTGTCATGCTGGCCACGTGACCCGGAAGCTGTATGCCGGCTCCCTCAGCCAGTAACGCGAAATGAGTGCCGCAACCCCAGAGTCGGACAGGGGTCCCTTTACCTTTACCTTTAAGTCCTGAGGAGTTCTGGCTCAAACGCAAACTTGCTTTCAAAATTTGTCTAATATTTCCTTTTGATCTTGATACTTCTTCAAAAAGTATTTCTTGGAAAGGCATTTTTCAAAAATAAAGAGAGTTACGGGATCAAGGCAATGAAACAGGCCACAGAGTTAAGATTAAAATATAAAAAGGAATTCTGGGGGCAGATTGCACTCCACAGACACACAATCAAATGCACCTTGCTGTTTAAATGCAAGTGATTGCAAGTAATTAATATGCAAAGCAGGCACAATTTTAAAATAACAATTGGTCCTGCAAAACATTTGTGCTGTGCAGAAAGGCCATTCCCTTCTCCAGTGTTCTTCGCGTATTTCTCAACTTTGTTTTTTCTTAAATTATGGAAACACATTTCTGTTTTCTGCAGATCCAGTACAATTTTGTTTACACCAGGATACGTTTGGGGGAAGAGGGGGGAGAGGGAAAGTATTCCAGCTTAATTACTTACTTGTGCATATATCCATCTGCATTCCCCGTTAGGTTCATCTGCATAACAGTCTGAAACTCCGTCTCATTACAGCAGTATTTAAACACCGTGTTGTTATGGTGACAGCAAAAGATGTACGATTTATTGTCAGAAAGACGCGGACAGTGGAATCCAAAATGGGAGCGGCCTTTGTAGTCTGTATATGGCTCACAGACTCGAAAATGTGTGGACAGAGCTGTAAGGCAAATAGCAATTTTCTTTCCAACTCGAATTGCAAAAGGAAAACAATAGATTCTGCAATATAAAAGCTATTTAAAACACCAATTCAGCAGAAGGTGATTTATGCTTGTTACAAAGTCACAAGTTAGCTAAATGTTAAGGAACGAATTAAGTTGAAAGCTGAACTTCCGTAGTTAGGATTTAATCCTAACAAAGGTTAAACTCTTTTGAAATGCCATCGATTTTTCATGTGAGAGATATAGCCATATACTTTATTTTCCCTTTGAAATCCATGGGACAAAGTGGTTAACTCTGGTGGAATCATACCCTTAAGTAACTCCAGTCCATTGATTTCCATATGTTTACTTTATGGATTAGTTGCATAGCCCCCATTGTGTATGGCTAATGGTCTTACGTAGAAAGCAAAGTGTACGTCAGTGATATTCCAGAAATCAAAACAATCCTTAATTTACTTGGAACCCCAGGATTATTATTTTTCAAAAAATTTATTGACTTTTTAAAAACATACAAACAAACAACACATACAAACAAAACACATTTCAACAAAATACACAACAAAAAAAGATTACCAAAAACAACTAAATACATCTATCTAATCAACTTTTTATAACATCGTAAATTGACTTCCTCACGCCCTCTCTGTCTGCTTTCCTTGTAAGTCACCTTTAGTAATTTCTTTACCTTTTTATATTCTCATATTACTACATATATTGATGCTTTTGAATTGTGGTGCTGGAGGAGACTCTTGAGAGTCCCATGGACTGCAAGAAGATCAAACCTATCCATTCTCAAAGAAATCAGCCCTGAGTGCTCACTGGAAGGACAGATCCTGAAGTTGAGGCTCTAAGTACTTTGGCCACCTCATGAGAAGAGAAGACTCCCTAGAGAAGACCCTGATGTTGGGAAAGATGGAGGGCACAAGGAGAAGGGGACGACAGAGGATGGGATGGTTGGACAGTGTTCTCGAAGCTACTGACATGAGTTTGGCCAAACTGCGAGAGGCAGTGAAGGATAGGCGTACCTGGCGTGCTCTGGTCCATGGGGTCACGAAGAGTCGGACACGACTGAACGACTGAACAACACCAATTACTACACAAATCAACTTCTCTTACTTTATAGCCTTAACATCACTTCATCTATAACTATCACTTATCTATCTTCTAAATCTGCTGCCTATCTGTTTCTCCCTGCTTGGAACCGCAGGATTAGTCCCCACAGTTAGAAATTCCTTTTAAAAATCAAAGCATACCAAGGTTGCTTCCAGATGACCTGTTTGTGGAACATTTATCCTTGTTTCTTTGCACCATGTTTGTGGGGAAGTTGTATGATGTTGTGTCAAACAATTGTCACCCCACACCTTCCAGTGTATTTCTCCACCACTTTCCATTTAACAAAAAGGCCGATTTTTTTTAGGGTGAAGCAGGTTACTTGTGTAAGATAAAACTCCACTATTGAAGGTGCTGGGGACCTGTCCTTTATTTCTCCTGGCCACCTCATTTCAGATATACCGGTACATCAAAAACAGAATGCACATGTTTTGACCTCACAAGACCTAACTATTTATAGATGGAAATTTAACTGCTGATTCACAATGTAGTTTTTGACCTTGGGAACAAAAGTCAAATGTTCCTGGCAAAATATGCAATCCGTTGAGAATGGAACACTCACGCTTGGATGGGAGGGTTTCTCTGCAACATATTCAGAAAAATGAAAATTTGGAAAGGGCCAGACTCTGCACCTCTCTGCATGGTATGGCAAAGCCCAGCCATGGAAACAGGAACCAACTTTTCAGAGCTGCTGATTCTATACATATTTTGCTGTTAAACTCCAGCAACTTCTTGTACTCTAGTTTGAAATACAGCTCAAAGTAAGCTCTAAATAGCTTTACATGTGGCAACAATTAAAAATAAAACAAACAAAGAAAGAAAGAAACAGGAAATATGACAACTGCATGCAACAAGAAAAAATATATATGAAATATGAACAGGATACTGCTAGCAGTGTTTTAAAAAACACACAAAGCAGTTCAGCCCCCAACCTGACATGCTGGAGGGGATTTGGATGGAAGGACTGTGGGATGTAAAAAGGACAGGAGCAGTCAAACACAACTTTTGCTAGAGTAGACATAAAGGTTGTCTCAGTCCTCCAGCCAGAACTTCCTGCCTTCCTGGACTGGGACAAAACTTCCTTGTATGTAACTTGAGATGGGTGCGGCCTCTCCTTGAAGAACCACAGGCCGGGCCTCCATTTTGTCTCTTCAGTCTTCTTCTCTCTCATTGCCATCTGAACAGCAGCATTACTAAGATGCACCCTTGGCTCTAGGCCAAGAGAAGAAAAGGGGGACTTTCTCCCATAAGGAGATAGTCACCACATGTATACTGTTTAGTAACTTTTAAGTCTGCCTCTGGGATCCTTTGTGTGAACAGATGATTTCTTGTGAGTAAAAGTTTTATACTTTACTGAAGACTGTGTAGAGGGATTAAAAGGGGAAGACACCAGGATAATATTTCTAATGACTCTAGCGAGTCTGTGCAAGCTATCCGCTGTGTGTGTGCTAAAAAGGGAATGTTAACTCTGCAGATATTATAGAACTTGTAAACACAAGTTGGGACAGGATATCTTAAATAATATATCCTCCGCCACATCCCTTAACATTCCCACAGGGACCCTGCCCTTCTTCCTAGCCATGCCATCAACAGGGAAGCTCTGACAGCGAGGAGTGCCCCAATGTGCCTACCCAAATTGTGGGTGAAACTGCACACCCCCTTGCAGTAGCCAGCAAAAAACTCCCAAACAAGGCATCTGAAAGGAGGAAGAGAGATGGGGGCGACCCTGCTGCCATCATCTAACAGCAACAGGTCCAATCTGGGTCTCCCCATAAAAAAAACCAGACGCCTTCTTACTTGGTATTGTAAATCAGGAAATCCCAAAGTGTGACAGGACTTTCTTTATGTATGCCACGGCAGCAGCTAGAATTTTGATAGCTAAAAACTGGAAGACAGAGGAGTTACCAATGACAGAAGAATGGCAGATGAAAATGATGGACTATATGGAGCTCGCTGAACTAACCGGGAAACTTCAGTGACCAGAGGGACGACGCGGTGGAAGAAGAGTGGAAGAAATTTAAAATTTATTTAAAAGATTATTGTAAGATTAGAGATTAGAAATAAGATGAAAGATATGTTAGGCTGTAGATTTAGAAAATAGATTTAAGGTTTATAACTGTTTGAATAAATGATATTAGATAAGAAGAGATGTTAAGGCAACTAATAAAAATATGTTTTTAACAATGTAAAGAAATTACTAAAGACGACATTCAAGGAACGCAGGAAGAGAGGACGTGAGGAAGTCAATTTACAATGATAAGAAAATTTGATAGTTGTATTAAGATTGAAGTGTTTATTTGTTTGTTTTTGTTTTTGTTGATGTGTATGTTATATTTTCTTAAAACTAATAAAAATTTAATTGGGGGGTGGGAACAATCTGGGTCTCCCCACTGTACCAGCCTGGGAGTTGATGGAGTGAAGGGGCATTTCTCCTCTCCCTACTGCCCCAGTTTCTGCCCTAGTTGGTGTGAGCACTGGGGTTGTAGATGCTGCACTGGCTATGCCACTCCATCAGGGGCGTAGCAAGGTAAATTGGTACCCGGGGGCAAAACTTTTTGTCACTCCCCCCCCCCCCGAGGCATGGGAAGGTCAGGTGGTACCCGGTGCAGAAAATTTCTTGTCACCCCTCCATTGATCCCCCCCCAAAATGGTTTTACGTTATTTGATATTTTCTTACAAAGGAATAATAACAAGTAATAAAAAAAAAACTTTTATTTATATCCCGCCCTCCCCGGCCAAAGTCGGGCTCAGGGTGGCTAACATCAGATACATAACACTGGTATAAAATCAAACAATAATTAAATTACCTCCTAAAAACATCTCAAAATCAAATTGAAGTCTAATTAGATGGCTTTCCACAGGGTTAGGGTTGGGAACAGTAAAGTATTCTCTGAAATGAAATTTCAGCCTTTATGACATAGGAAAACAGCCAAGTGAACAGCTATTTTGGTGGAGGAGGGTCAAGATATTAACCGATATGCATGAAATTTCATATATAGATATATAATACCTAGTATAGTAAGATAAGACCTTCGGAGCAGGCATTAATTATTATTTTTTAATAATCTTTTTTTTTTTTAAATTGTTCCTTGATAATTTGTCACCCCCTCCATTATGGAACCCGGGGGCCCCCTTGCAATGCCCCTGCACTCCATCGAATCCTGCTGGTGCTGGCCCGGTGTTAGGACTGCATCCTAAATTAGTAAAAACCTTGGGCAACACGACGTACAATTTTACTCTGCTACAAAGAGGACACGAGGGGAGGAGAATGCAGATTTCATTTCATTGCAAAAGTAAAGACTAATGACTAACAGGGGCCAAATAGTTGCTGTGCTCATATAACAGATGGCATCATTAGATTCCTGTAAAGCAGTTTCCAAACTATTAGAAAAAGGACAGGTGCAAAGTATCACCATTTTCCAGATCTCATATAAGATTTGTAAAATAAAAAAATATGAACATCCAATGGCATTCCCCCCCCCCCTTTAGCTCAGGCAGATTTCATTGGGCAGTTAGTCTTCTTTTGAAAAGTCAGAAGTAGAACATTTTTGGAAAAGTAATTCCAGTCTTTTGTATCTCCATCAGAAGAGCAATCGTTTTCTACTGCTGTGATTCTACAGATATTTGGATTAATATTAAGCGGATGGGAGAGAACATGACTACACTATGGTCGGCATTGCTGCTGTAGATGGTGGCGTAGTCACCACCACCCCAACTGAGAAGCTGTAGGCCTATTTTGTCCTAGTCTTTCACTGAGAATGGCTGTTACTGCTCTGAACAGTCTCAGCAGCCCTGGAAGATAGGGCATTAGAAGTGGGCAGCAGTTTCTGAGCTCCAGAGATGGCTTTGCTTGCTGTGCTACTGATACAGGAGAGGGTAGGGTTACACACTTGTGCAGTGTCTGCCTGTTGTCAGTTGGGTCCAAATTAATTAGTTACTTGGTTAATTTGCAGCTCAGGTATTCTAAGAAGTTGGATTTAACATCAGAAGTCCTCATTCTAAATATGTATTTTTTAAACTCTTCCAGAAAGTTATATTAGCAGACCTGGGTTTGACCCCTGTCAATCTCAACCTGCTCCAGATTTCCTCAGAACCACTGCTACAACTTCTCATGGAGTGATGGGGTTGGACAAGAAGTTCCACCTGTCATCTTTATTCTTCCCATGCCCACTCATGGACCGTACTCTGCAAATGACACCACAGCCAACAGGATAGAGGCCATATTTGCTATATGGGCCATCAGGTTATATAGAACTATGGTGTCAAATGGCAAAGGGAAGAACTTTAGGAAGAAGAGATAGGCAGGTGATGAAATTAACTGGCTGACTTACCTAGGTTTCTATGTTGGAAATGCTATAAACAGTTCATTAGTAGAATTGCATTAAGTTTCACAGACCACTTGACTGCTCAGTTTTGGGCTATGTCAAAATACTAAACATAAAATGCATGCAAAACGAAACAGAACGAAACAGAACTCCATTTTAGATAGAGGAAGGAAGATATGCGGGTATATTCTCTGCCAATACACATCTGGACACAAATTAGATTCCCCAGCACATCTGGTGCTTATCTGGATGAGACTAAACTTAATGACACTTTTCCGTTCACATTCATGACCAAGTGAAATAAGTCTGACTATAGTATAGCTTGACTGGTGTACAAAAATAGCAGGCTGTATTTAACAAAATCCTACTGAATTTTAGTCCTTCTGAATCCTGCTTAATAAGCCACTGAAATTGAGGAATGTAAGTAAGTTGTATCCATTAACTTCAGCGTATCTGAAGAAGTGTGCATGCACACGAAAGCTCATACCAAGAACAAACTTAGCTGGTCTCTAAGGTGCTACTGGAAGGAATTAACTGTAACCATTAACTTCAGTGGGTCTACTCTGAGTTGAATACCACTGAACACTACCCAATATTTAGCAAAACAAAATAAAATAAAAAAAATCCTTCCAGTAGCAGCTTAGAGACTAACTAAGTTTGTTCTTGGTATGAGCTTTCGTGTGCATGCACACTTCTTCCGATACTTAGCAGATATCCTTATCTCTGCAAAACTCTTGGACTGATTCTGTCAGGAACCCCCCCCCAGGGCTGCTGGAGAAAGCGAAAGAGCATTATAATTACCGAGATCCTCCTAAATTATATTCCAGCGGGGAGAGTTCTCAAGGCGAAGATTCCTCCTCCTCCTCCTCCCCCCTGCATTCCTCAAGTGGTGAGACGCCAGCAGAAGCAGGAAGGAGGGGTAGAGGCGAGACGATGAAGCAGCCTTATGGCCGGGGGGAAGGCTGGGGGGAGGATCAGATTCCCACGCCCAGAAGCAGGGAAGGGAGGGGTCCACATCGGATCCCACGCTGGTTTTGCTGGGCAAGGAACAGGAAGTAGTTATTCCTGGGATCTGTCTAGTCAGGAATGGACGTGTTTCTTTTGCTCTCACTGTACATTTTTTGAGCACAATAAAGAACTTAGCTTAGAAGTTCCTGTGTCTTGGCTTCACTCATGAACAGCCACTGAACGTCGTTACAGCATCCCAGGAATCCCTGCTGGCTGTTTGTGAGAGGTTTTATTTTCTTTTCCCCTTTGCCTCTTATCTTTTGGCTGCTACCGGCAGACGATGAGCACGGACGAGCAGGGGATGGCAGAGGCGGCCCAGCAGATTGCAGCATTGCAGAAACGAGTGGGGGATTTGGAAGCCTATGCAGTGAAGGTTAACGCCCGACTGGAAGAGAGGGAGAACCAGCTGGCAGCGCTCCAGCAGAGGAATGGTGAGCTACAGACCCATGCCGATAGGCTCAGCGCGCGTCTGGAGGAACACAGGCAGCTGAGCCAGGGGGGGCAGAAGGCACCGGTTGGCCGTAAGTTGGGGGCGCTGGTGAGCAAGTTTGGTGGGGACCCCGGGAATTACTTGAATTTTAAGACTGAGATAAAGTATGCCCTGAAGCTGCAGGAGGCGGAGTTCACCAATGACGGGGAGAAAGTTGCATTTGTGATTTCTCACCTGGAGGCGGAGGCCAGGGCGTGGATCAGGCCTTTAATTGCATCAGAGGATGCTGCTCTGCAGGACCTTACACAGTTTTTTGATGCTATGGATGCGATGTTCACATCCTCGGTCGAGAAAGATGTGGCCAGGCAGGAGCTGCTAGCGCTCAAGCAGGGAGCCATGACCGTGAGAGCTTATTGGTCAAAATTCTCAATGCTCTGCCATACCTTGCATTGGGACTTATCATCCGAACAGAGCCAAGCCTTATTTGAAGCGGGGCTCAATGAGGAAGTGAAGGACGAGTTGGCACGTTGTCCTAAGCCGAAGGACATGAATGAACTGATGCGGAGCGCTCTCTCCGTGGGCGTGAGGCTGGAGGAGAGGGCGCGTTTGAAGGGATCGCACAGGGCGGAGCGTTTCTTAAGCAACCGTATTCCAGGCAGTTCCGGCCATGCGCCCAGAGTACAGCAGCCAGAGCCGATGGAGATTGGGGGGGGCGCCTGTGAAGCCTTCCCAGGGGCCTGGAGCGGGGCGCAAGGCTGAAGGCAAGGCGCCTCGGACGGGTCTCAAATGCTATGTCTGCTCCCAAACGGGGCATTTTGCGAGATCATGCCCGCAGAGGAGGGGGTGGCAGGGCATGGCAGGAACCGTTCAGCCTGAGGGGGAGAAGGTGGAACCACAGGGAAACGAGGCAGCCTGGCTGGAGAAAGGAGGGGCCAGCAGCCAGGCGGAACGGAAGTGAAGGTGCCCCGGCCAGAAGCGCCCAAGCCCAGCATTGTGGTTAAGGTGACGCTAGAGCTTCCCAACGGTCACCCCGTGGAGGTGGAAGCCTTAATTGACTCAGGTGCCAGTGCAGATTTTTTCAGCAGAGACTTTGCCTTGGAGCATCAGTTGCATCTGCTTCCATTAGACTTTCCGTTGCAGGTGACGACCATCGATGGAAGGAAGTTGTTGGGAGGGGAAATTGCCCATCAAACCCCTCCAATGCGCATGAAAATAGGGAGGCATGAGGAAGTAATCGCTTTTAATGTCACCACCTTAGCAGGGCCGCCCATTGTACTGGGCATGAGCTGGCTCAACCAGCATGACCCGGTGGTGGCCTGGCACCAGAGGTCACTAACTTTCGGATCAGCACATTGCATGGGGCATTGTCTGGGTGGAAGGAGTGACTACAATGGCAAGGTGTTGGCAGCAGCGTTCCAGATGTGTGGGGGTGGAGTACTGCCTGAAATCTACGCAGAATTCGCGGAGGTGTTCAGTGAGAAGGAGGCCGATCGGCTACCACCCCACAGGCCCTACGACTGCCAGATCAACCTGGTGCCGGGAGCAAGGTTGCCCACGGGGAAGCTCTATGCCATGTCGGATCAGGAGATGGATGAGCTCAAGGAGTTCATTGACAAGAACCTGAGACGAGGGTTCATACGGGAGTCCCGGGCAGTAGGAGGAAGTCCTGTGTTCTTCGTGGACAAGAAAGACACCACCCATAAGAGACTGGTGGTGGATTATAGATTTTTGAATTCCTTGACGCAACCCCTCACATTCCCAATGCCCCGCATCGACGACTTGTTGACGAGAGTGCGCGAGGGCAAGATTTTCACTAAGTTGGACTTACGCGGAGCGTATAATCTGATACGAGTGCGAGAGGGGGACGAGTGGAAGACTACCATGTTTACCCCCCTGGGCAGCTATGAGTATTTAGTTATGCCCTTCGGTTTGCAAGCGGGAAGCCCCTGCTTCCAGGCCTTCATGCATCACGTGCTGGGTCCTCTCCTCTACAGGAACTGTGTTTGCTATTTGGACGACGTCCTGATCTACTCGAGGAACGAGGAGGAGCACGTGCGTCACGTCAGGGCGGTGTTGGAGAAGCTGCGGGAGCATAGGCTGTACGTCAAGCTCGAGAAATGCCAGTTTCACACCAGAGAAGTGGACTTCCTGGGTTATCGTTTAACCGACAAGGGGTTGGCCATGGACGGCGAGAAGGTGAAGGCGGTGCTGGAGTGGAAGAGCCCTAGGAACAAGAAGGATGTGCAGCGGTTCCTTGGGTTCAGCAATTTCTACCGCAAGTTCATTCCCAACTTTGCCAAGGTGGCGGGGCCCATAACGGACTGTTTGAGTGGCAAGAAGAAGTTCGTCTGGTCGGAGGCGGCCCAAAAGGCGTTTGAGCGTTTGAAGAGGGTGTTTGCGTCGGAGGAGCAGCTGGTGCACGTGAACACGCACGCTCCACTCAGGGTGGAGACAGATGCCTCTGACCGCGCAATTGGTGCCGTGCTTTTGCAGCAAGACAAGGCCGGTGATTGGAGACCGTGCGCTTTCTTCTCGAGAAAGTTGAACAAGTCTGAGCGCAATTACACAGTGTGGGACAAGGAGCTGCTTGCCATTTATGCGGCCTTCAAACAGTGGAGGCACTTTCTGGTAGGGGCCACGCACCAGATACAGGTCTGCACAGACCACAAGAACTTGGAGTACTGGCGCACGGCTAGGGTGCTCAACCAGCGGCAGATCAGATGGGCAGAGTTTTTTGCCGGTTTCCATTTTAAGATCCAGTACGTCCGGGGAGAGCAGAATGTCAGGGCGGATGCCCTGTCCAGGAAGCCCGAGTACTTGGCAGACGAAGGAGCCCCGGAACCGAGACATGTCTTCAGTCAGCAGCAGTGGGCCTGCGGGGGGACCTTGGACCTTAGGGGGGAAATTGCCAGATTGACCAAGGACGATGAGTTCGCCCGCAAGCAGCTGCAGGAGCTTAAGGAGGGCAGCCCAGAGGGAGACTTTGCTGAAGGGGAGGGGCTGCTTTTCCGCAAGGGGGCAGTGTACGTTCCAGATGGGGGGTTGCGGGCCAAGGTACTCAAGCAGCTGCACGACACCCCCACAGCAGGTCACTTTGGTCAGCGAAAGACGATGGACCTGGTAACCAGGGACTTTTGGTGGCCAGGGGTGAGGGAGGATGTAAAGGAGTATGTGCAGGGGTGTGAAATGTGTCAACGGGCCAAGGGGGAGAGAGTTGCACCAGCGGGGCTGTTGGAACCACTGCCCACGCCCAGGGGGCCTTGGGAGGTAGTTTCGGTGGATTTCATCACCGACTTGCCAAGGTCCCAGGGGCAGACGGCGGTGTTGGTAGTGGTGGACTTGTTCACCAAAATGTGTCACTTCATAGCTTGCCCGAGGGCAGTGTCAGCAGAAGAAACGGCCAAGCTGTTTCTCAAGCACGTGTTCCGACTGCACGGCCTGCCGTCGAGGATTGTTTCGGACCGTGGACGGCAATTCACCTCTAGGTTTTGGCGCAAGCTCATGGACTTGCTGCAGGTGGAGGTGGCTCTGTCCACGGCCAGGCATCCTCAGACCAATGGCCAGGCGGAGAGGGCCAATGGGGTGTTGCAGCAGTATCTGCGTTGTTACGTGAACCAGAGACAGAACGATTGGGTGGACAAGTTGCCACTAGCAGAGTTTGCGTACAACAACGCAGAGCATGTCACCACAGGGATGAGCCCTTTTATGGCCAACTACGGGCGGCATCCTCGAGCTTTTCCGGGCAGGGACGAGGAGGTCCTGGAGGTACCGGCGGCGCAGGAGCTGGCTGGGGAAATGGTGAGGGTGCATCAGCAGCTAGTTGAAACGCTGGAGAGGGCCAAGGAGACCTACAAGAGGGATGCGGATAGGCACAGGAGGGAAGGGGAAAGCATTCAGGTAGGAGACAAGGTGTGGCTCTCGTCACAGGGATTGCCCATCAGGAGGGGGTGTAAGAAGTTGGTGCACCGAAGGTTGGGGCCGTTTGAGGTAACCCAACAGGTTAATCCAGTCACCTTTCGCTTGAGGCTGCCGGAAAGTATGCGGATTCATCCCGTGTTTCATCGTGCCCTCTTGTCCAAGTATAGGGAAGGGAGCCGGTTTCATAGGGAGGCCAGGGAGGAGGTACCAACACCGGTGTTAGAAAAGGAGGATTCCTACAATGAGGTTACGGAGATCCTGGATTCCAGGTGGAGGGGAAGTGAACTGGAGTATCTGGTGGCATGGGAAGGGGAGCCAGAGTCCGAGAACACATGGGTACCAGCAGGCACCATCTCGGAGGAATATCTAGTGCATGAGTTCCATGCCTTGTTTCCACATAAGCCCAAGCCGGCGAGGGGCTCGTGGGAGGAGGTCTTTGCTCCCACGGATGACAGTGAGGAAGAGTTTTGGGGTTTCCGGTCTGGTGGGGAGCGGGACGACACAGAAAGGGAGTCAGAGTGGGAAGAGGAGGTCCCGGAGGGTAATGAGGTGGAGGTCGGGTTACCCATGGGTTTCCAAGACATCTTCGCCTCCACGGAAGACGAGGAGGAAGATTTTAGGGGTTTTCCGGTATCGCCCCTCAGGGGGGAGGGAGGCGAACTAACAGAGGGAAACGAGGGGGGAGTACAGCAGGTGAAGCCCAGAGCCTCGGGGGAGGAGGGGGGCTTTGAGGGGGGGGTGGATGTCAGGAACCCCCCCCCAGGGCTGCTGGAGAAAGCGAAAGAGCATTATAATTACCGAGATCCTCCTAAATTATATTCCAGCGGGGAGAGTTCTCAAGGCGAAGATTCCTCCTCCTCCTCCTCCCCCCTGCATTCCTCAAGTGGTGAGACGCCAGCAGAAGCAGGAAGGAGGGGTAGAGGCGAGACGATGAAGCAGCCTTATGGCCGGGGGGAAGGCTGGGGGGAGGATCAGATTCCCACGCCCAGAAGCAGGGAAGGGAGGGGTCCACATCGGATCCCACGCTGGTTTTGCTGGGCAAGGAACAGGAAGTAGTTATTCCTGGGATCTGTCTAGTCAGGAATGGACGTGTTTCTTTTGCTCTCACTGTACATTTTTTGAGCACAATAAAGAACTTAGCTTAGAAGTTCCTGTGTCTTGGCTTCACTCATGAACAGCCACTGAACGTCGTTACAGATTCTTTAAGGTGTTTCTGCTGCAGAATACTAAATGGAAGCATTCTTCTAGAATTTAAAAAGAAACGCAAGCCAAATAAAACAAAAGGCTTACCTGCTGGCAAGAGCAAGGAGAAAACAACCATCAGCGTATTTAAGGATTGTAGACCACAACTTGTCATCGTTTTGTTTTCATCAATCCGTTTGAGAATTACCTGCTTAACAAAATGATATTTCAGAGTTAAGTGGCACCAGCGATTTGCATGTGTGCATTCATTTAACTATCAATTTTTTTTAATGCTTTCTTCAAACTGTAATGCATGATGAGACCGCAAGGCACAATTCTGCAACAACTTTTACACATGTAAGGTTTGTGCACTTAAATGCTACTGAACATGCTCAGCTGCTATATGTATAAATTTGACAGGGAATCTTTAAAGAGCACATTCAGGAACAGAAGCATATCCTCGGCCTAAAGCAGCATCTCCATCTCCAACGTTCAGCCTGGACACACAGGTCCTCCTCTAAGGGTCTTCTACTGCGAAAAGCGAAGTTACAGGGAACCAGGCATAGGGCCTTCTCAGTAGTGGCACCCTCCCTGTGGAACACCCTTCTTCAGATGTCAAGGAAATAAACAACTTATCTGACTTTTAGAAGGCATCTGAAGGCAGCCCTGTTTAGGGAAGTTTTTAATGTTTGATGTTTTAGTATGTTTTGATATATGCTGTAATCCACCCAGAGTGGCTGGGGAAACCCAGCCAGATTGGCGAAGTATAAATATAATAAATATTTATCATTATCATTATCATCATCATGCTGTTGGCAATGATCCCAGTTAGAGGAGGCTATGGTCTGACCTACTGTATATTCTATCTGCACTGTGGTCTGTACTAGTGTGTTCAGATAATTCTCAATTGTTGGTGCAGACAACTTCATGGTCCCAGTTACAGGTGGGTAGCCGTGTTGGTCTGCCATAGTCAAAACAAAATAGAAAATTCTTTGCAGTAGCACCTTAGAGACCAACTGAGTTTGTTCTTGGTATGAGCTTTCGAGTGTATCTGAAGAAGTGTGCATGCACACGAAAGCTCAAACCAAGAACAAACTCAGTTGGTCTCTAAGGTGCTACTGGAAAGAATTTTCTACTTCATGGTCCCAGTTATCTCATAGTGTTGGGAACCAATCTAGGCATTTCAGGCTATAAGAGGTCAGGTAAAAATGTGTTTCCTTTGATTCCTGGCCAATCGGTGGTGCTAGCGGCCAGGAAGAATGCACATATCAACTGGGCAACGCAGCAAAGATATCATCATACTATGCAAATAAGGCTGCCCAGATTTGGGCAACTGGGCTAGGTTAACACTATATTGGAAGCTTCCTTACGCAGAGTCAGACCATTGGGTCCTGCTAACTCAGTGTTGTTTACCCTGATTCTGGGAACCTGTAGAGCAGATACTTTACAACTTAGCTACAACCTTCTCCCCATTTCTCTGCTTCATTTGAGCTTCTTCTTTTTCCATTCCATTCTCTTATCTTAGTACTCCCCAGCCTTCTATTTCCTGCCTTTTCCTTCCCAGATTTTTAACTTTCACAGAACTTCCACCTCCCTCTCTGTAGTTGCTTTGTTAGGAATAATCTCAGTAGGTACCTGTAGTATTATCTGTATTATTATTATTATTATTATTATTATTATTATATGCAGGGGAACCACCTGTTGGCACGTGCCTTAGCCTAAACACCGGGCCCATTTTCCGATATCTTCCAGAATCAAATAAAAGCGGAATGAGGAAGAGACATGTGCTACTAGCTACTTTTATTACTAACTAAGAAGGCAGAGTAAAGAAAACATGTCTCCTCTCTGTGAGAGAAGTCCAAAGAAGAAAGAACAACAACAAGAAACAGCTACAGCAACATCCCTTCCCCGTGATTCCAACAACGTGTGCTGGAATGTTTAAACACAGTCTCCTGACTGCACAGTGAGAGGATACAGAAACCTACCACCACCCAAATTCTGGTGCTGCTCCCAGTTCTAACCCCACATGACCCCCAGGAATACCAATGGACTAGGTCAGGGACATCCAACTCCCAAGAGACTGCAATCTACTCACAGAATTAAAAACTGGCAGTGATCTACCCCTTTTCGGGGGGGGGGGGTTCAGGTCAGTGTTGTTGAGTTGTTTTTTAGGGAGGGGATACAAAAATGTTTTATTTTTTGAAATGTTAGGGACGCAGGTGGCGCTATGGGTTAAACCACAGAGCCTAGGGCTTGCCGATCAGAAGGTTGGCGGTTCGAATCCCTGCCATGAGGTGAGCTCCCGTTGCTCGGTCCCTGCTCCTGCCCACCTAGCAGTTCAAAAGCACGTCAAAGTGCAAGTAGATAAATAGATACCGCTCCGGTGGGAAGGGAAACGGTGTTTCTGTGCACTGCTCTGGTTCGCCAGAAGCGGCTTAGTCAGGCTGGCCACATGACCCAGAAGCTGTACGCCGGCTCCCTCGGCCAGTAATGTGAGATGAGCGCCGCAACCCCAGAGTCGGACACAACTGGACCTAATGGTCAGGGGTCCCTTTACCCTTTACCTTACAAAAATGTTGAACTTTATTAAAGGGAAAAACTCGCTCACAGAAAGATCACTAAGGAAACAGTCAGCATCACAACAAAAACTCCGTCTTCCATTCTAGCATTCATGCAAGAATGGAATAGAGGGCAGGGCCGGATGCTCATTTGCAACTGCAAAGGAAAAGGAGCCAGCGATCGGCCACGACCTACCAAAACCTCTCGGTGATCGACCAGTTGGACATCTCTGGACTAGGTGATCAAGAGGCAGATTAGGAGAGGAGGACACTTATAGCCTCACATCCCCACCCAGCCACGAAACTCATGGGCCGACCTTGGGCCGGCCACTGACTCTTAGGGAAGAGAAAGCCATCTTTGGCACCTTAAAGCTCCTTGGAGGAAAAGGTGGGCTATACGTGTGGCAACACCATCCAAACCCTTCAGAGAATAGTGGGAAGTTTGTTGTGGCAAAGAGCTCTGCATTGCAGCATGCCAGGCCAGGTGGGGGGGAAGTGGGGGGGGGGAGCTGCTGCTCCCTGCTGTGGACATTTGGGTGTGAAGAAAAAAAGTAGATGTTGCAGATTAGGGGGCAGGCCGAATTTGAACTGAGTTAGAAATAACCGCATCTTGGAGGGGAAAAAGCTCAGCCTATTTCTGAACCCATTCAAGGTAGCGGGGCTGTGCACACTTCTAATTGCTCCAGCTCTCTCAGGTGCTTTCAATAACCCCAAGTTATTCTCTTGCCTATTAAAATGATTTACACCAATCCAACCATCTTTATGAGTGAAATATGAATCTTTGAAGCTATGACTCTAGGCACCTAGCAGGAATGCCTGTTATTGCCGCTATTACTGGAGATTTCATTACAGACATTAAGAACTAATATATACAGTATATATAACTGGGCTGAGGGTAGGATGTAAATCACTTCAAAATCTGTTTATATGCAGATTATGTAACTTATAATATTGCCAGAGGGATCGTTTGCAAAGGTCATGAAACTCTTAGATGAATTTGGCCAGATCTCTGGGTACAAAATTCATTTCGAAACTTCAGAAAGGTATTATATGCTGTAAAATCTTAAGTGTGACATTGCCAAAGACATCTAATTCCATGGAAGAACATCTCAACTAGATATATTGGGATTTGGATAACTCAGGAGTTTAATCACTCTAATCTGAGACAAAGGGTAAAAGAGGATCTATCCAGTCTGGAAAATTCAACACTTTCTCAGAAACGAAGAAACTCGGCTATTAAAATAAACATAGTACACTGTATTTTGTTTCTATTGTTAAAATTCTCCTTACACTGAATGCTTAATTGATTAATCCGGAATTATATCTAACATACTTCATCAGCAATTAAAAATAGGTGGTTGGCATTCCTGAATATAAAACAGTGTTACAACATGGTCATGCTTGGGCACCTAAAATATGGGTTAAAGACTATTTTTACCAGATAAAGAGCAAAATGATCTATCAGCAGATTCCCCCCCCCCCCGCTACTGGCAAAAGCCTGGGTTTATCACCACTTACTACAATTTACTACAATGTTGAATGTGATAAGAAAGTCTTATTATTGGGTGACATGAAGCTTTAAGGAGAGAGATGGAATGCTCAAATTAGGATAATAATAAAGGAAGGATTGGTAAAGATCTTTTATCAGGTGAAATGGGATCCTGAGTCAAGAGCAGCTGCTCCTTCTTCAATATTTCCAAATGGGCATATTACGAAGGCTTCATGTTTCATTAAGGAATCACCCAAGTTTTGAAATATTAATTTCAACTGATAACCAAACTGCATAGCGCATAACGCCTGATTTATAAAATAATTGCAAATTTAGGACCATCTGGAAACTATTAAGTAAAACAGGAATTCGATATGTATCACTGGATAAATACGCATGGTTTGGGAATCTCAAAGAAACATTTCTACAATATTAGATAGGTGGTATTTGATACCAGCCGGATTAAACAAGTTCTGTCCAAGGCTTAGTGGTCAGTTTTGGAGATGCGAGGCATCTGGAACAAATACATTTCATATTATATGGGCTTGTCTATAGATTAAGACATTTTGAGAAACTGCACTGACAGAAATAAAATGTTATGGGTCAAGATCTCCCCAGAGATCCTGTTGCAACGTAGATTTGCCATCTTAAGGGTACAGTATTAAATGATGGTTTTGAACTGATAGTTCATGTACAGGCTGAAGCTAAAATGGCAACATACCAAAATTGAGAAAAAATGCTTTTTCACTTTCTACTGATTTATAGTTGATGAAATTGGTAACTATTACCAGGGTAAGAGGTAGGCAGGCAGCAAAATAATACGTTTCTGAAAAATGGATTCTGTTTGTTCTTTATTGGAACAACAAAGTACAAGATTTGATCAATATAAATCCATATTATTTTTTTGTGGGAAAGGGTATGAAAGTATATAGCACCACACAGCTTTGCTTACAGTTTCAGTGTTACACAACTTTGTTTTGTTTCAGTGTTATAGAAATTGGCTTGTAGCCTTTAAGCCACATAGAATGGGATGGCTATTAGAACAAATAGGAACATCAATCAGTCATTTGATTTCAGCTGTTGAGGCTGAAGAACACTGGAATAAAAATCCCTATTAGCTAGTTTGTATTAGCTGTCTGTGGAAGCACTGGTACAACTCTAGTTACATAAGTTCGGCCTCCTTGTTAGCTGCGTCTATGAACAAGCAGCCACGATTAAAAGACATTGTCTGAATGAACAAGAGGGAAACTTTTGGTCCGGTTCCTAAAGAACAAAATGGAATGGCACTTATTCATGTTATGGTGAGAAAATGACTAGCGTGTGGGTCTGTGCTCACCTCCTTTCTCCTTCCATCATTCATTATAGGCATATTAGGATCTATATACAATCTATAGGCTACTTGGGTTTCTGACTAAACACCTGTATTGAAGGAGAGGGGGGTATGTGCTTTGCACAGTTAGCTATGTCTGTATCCCTAGTGTGCTCCTTTGCAGATATTCCAACGTGCTTTGGCACGTATTGAACTCTGTCTTTACACAGGAACTAGAAACTGCCTGGCCAGGAATTTCTTGTCACTAAAATCTTATTTGCCCATATTCTCTGGACTGATTTATTTTTTTGGGGTGGAAAACAGCAGGAAAGAAAGGGGTTAAAAGAAACCCCCATCAATGCACTGGTGGAGTAACGGGGGGGGGCATCGGGGAGGTGGGTACCATTGTGGCCGCCCCGACACGTGCCACGCACCCCCCCCCACCACACCGGGCGCCACACCCCCGCAGGCGGTGCACCGTGCCCCCGGGCACACCCCATACCCCATGGGTGGCATGCCATGCTCCTGGGACGCACATCATGCCACGGCAGGTGATGTGCCACGCCACTGGGATGCGCGTCCTGCCCTGCGGGGCAGTGTGCCACACCCCCTCCTGATCTCCGCCCCTGGTGCCGGAGCATGCAGCTTCACCACTGCATTAATGTATCCTTCCTAGAGGCATCCTGAGTCCATGTAAGGGTAAAGGTAAAGGTAAAGGGACCCCTGACCATTAGGTCCAGTCGTGTCCGACTCTGGGGTTGCGGCGCTCATCTCGCGTTACTGGCCGAGGGAGCCGGCGTACAGCTTCCAGGTCATGTGGCCAGCATGACTAAGCCGTTTCTGGCGAACCAGAGCAGCGCACGGCCATGGAAACGCCGTTTACCTTCCCGCCGGAGTGGTACCTATTTATCTACTTGCACTTTGATGTGCTTTCGAACTGCTAGGTGGGCAGGAGCTGGGACCAAGCAACGGGAGCTCACCCCGCCGCAGGGAGTTGAACCGTCGACCTTCTGATCAGCAAGCCCTAGGCTCTGTGGTTTAACCCACGCGCCACCCGCATCCCTCTCATGTAAGGGTAGTCTAAGCATAAACAACAAAAAGGTGTGTATGTGCTCATGGGCACACATAAACACCAATTTATGCAGCGAGGTGTATACTTCTTGCATCTGGCTAAATGAGTTTTGGGTTACAAAAGCTTCTCTGCATTAACATTTGTTAAATGTTTAAGATACATCTTTTTTTTCTAAACCTGACTGTCAAGATTCATTGGTATATTCCAAATAGTGGATAGTTTTTCAGACATCTGCCAAATTTCAGACATTCATATATATATATATATATATATATATATATATATATATATATATATATATATATCCTTCCAGTAGCATCTTAGAAACTTCTTCAGAAGTGTGCATGCACACGAAAGCTAATACCAAGAACAAACTTAGTTGGTCTCTAAGGTGCTACTGGAAGGAATTTTTTTATTTTGTTTTTACAAACAACACAGTTTTGGAATATGACCCAAACATATTCATATAAATATGTTCATATCCAAAGTTCATACAAAGTAACTCTTCAGATAACAAACCTGTCTAAATTGGCCAGCAACCATTTAATTTTAAAATCATCTGACTGGACTTCTAGAAAACTCTGAAATGAACAAAGAAATCTATCCCTTGGTGAATTACAGAATATAGGGCACATTAGGCCAAATTGAAGACAATCTGCATACACAGACAATCATTTGTTGACCTATTTAAATTTTTTACCAGTCAGACCAATAAAAAATTTACTGGTGAAATAATAGTAATAGTAACAACAACAACAACAACAGTAATAATAATAATAACAATTATTTCAACGCCACTCATCTGAATGGGTTGTCCCAGCCACTCTGGGTGGTTTCCAACCTAATAAAAGGATGATGAAAAAATAAACATTAAAAACTTCCTGAATGTATTGTTCTGGGTGTAGTTTGAAATCTAAGCTGAGTAAATGTGTGTCTAGCAGGAAAAGAAGTTAATTCCTACAGATACGCAGCACTTTTACAGATGATTTAATTTTAACGTACCAAACTGAGGACTCGGAATTCTTCATGTATTCAAAGTCCATCTTGGCATCTTCCGTAAAAATTACACCGCAGATTTCTGGGTCAAAAATGTCCTGAGATGAAATAAAGGGGGGGGGGAATGAATAACTCAACAGCAAATGGTTAATGGCCAACTCACCCCTTGCTTTTTCCTGTAAGACCAATTGCAGTCGTTAAAAGTCGTCAACAGGTTTTCCACACCCATCAGCCAATCCCCCATTCCCACCCCCCTTCTGAGTAATACCCCTCCCCACCCTCTCACTATATATAAGGGTCTGGTGACTTCTGTTTCAGTGTATCTGAAGAAGTGTGCATGCACACGAAAGCTCATACCAAGAACAACTTAGTTGGTCTCTTAGGTGCTACTGGAAAACATTTTTGTTAGTTGTTGGTCTCTGATTTTAATTTTTGTGGCCATTTTGTAGGTAGGTAGATGATAGATAGATAGATAGATAGATAGATAGATAGATAGACAACCACTTTGATATTTCTTATGATATGGTGGTATGTATTTTTTATATAAATAAACAAACATCTGCAGGTCTAAAAAACACATTTCTGCTAAATATTGCTAAATATTACTGTGGAGCCCGGACAAAGTTCGGGAATGGATCCTGGAGAGAGACGCCCTGTTAAGACATCACAAAAATACAGAACCCAGGGTCCTTCCACTGGTTTCCCCAACTGAAAACAGTCGAAACCTGCGCCAATTATTTGGCGAATATCACCGATCCCACCCTTCGGAGAGCTTTCACCATGGCCCGTTTCAAACTATTCCTACGGCCTATCCGTCAGGCAGATTTGCAAAAATCCCGGTAGAGCACCGTATATGTCCTTGTCATATGAGAACCAAAGAGGATCTCACACATTACATGTTGTATTGTCCCATCTATTCGGCCTTCAGGGATGTGATGTTACAAACTATTCCCAAATCAATAGTCAACTCTGAGGACCAAGTAAAGAAGAAGAAGAGTTTGGATTTGATATCCCGCTTTATCACTACCCGAAGGAGTCTCCAAGCGGCTCACATTCTCCTTTCCCTTCCTCCCCCCGCAACAAACACTCTGTGAGGTGAGTGGGGCTGAGAGACTTCAGAGAAGTGTGACTAGCCCAAGGTCACCCAGCAGCTGCATGCGGAGGAGCGGAGACGCGAACCCGGTTCCCCAGATTACGAGTCTACCGCTCTTAACCACTACACCACACTGGTAAAGTTTTTGCTGGTTTTTGCTGGTGGACGCTGACCCACGGATTTCCCACGTGGTAGCGGTCTTTGTGGTGAAGGCTATGAAAACTAGGGTAGGGTTCACGGGTGATGTAGTGAGGGCCCTCCCATCGCTCTCCTAACCTGTTGTTGTATCTTCTTTCCTGAATGGTGGGGGTTTTTGGGTAGTCTCCTTTGCTGGGACAGTGCGGCATGAATTTTAACTTATTTTAATAATTTTATTGTTTATCTTTTTAATAATGTTTTATGGTATTTTGTGTAAAGGCATGGACCTCACAAATTTAATAAACTTTGTGTGGCTCTGACATCACAAAGTTGTTCTGCTAGGTAGTTCCAAGTACAAAGGAGTGGCAAGGGGAATAGCTTTGGGGAATAGGAGACATTTGCTCAGCCGAGAGTGGAGGAGCTGGAGAAGCAAATGCAGTGGGGAGACATGGGGGCAAGGCCATGGTGGGCGTTGAGGTTAAAAATGTAGAGTGTGTTGGGATCTGGGAGCAAACAGGAAACCAATATAGTTGTTTAAGGAAAGGATGATCAAAGTGATGGGAGAGATTCAACATTTTGGGAGCTGTGTGCTCAGTATGAGGGCCCAAGTAAGGCAACCAAAGGCAACCAGAGAGGAGGACTGGAGAGTTTTATTTTTTGCCAACTATTAGTAAGACATTTATTTCTAAAGCACAACAAATCTATTAGTGTATGGATTTAATGAGGGACATCCCATGATCAGACCAACAAGAGAGGTTATTGGCTTTGGCAGCAAAGTTTACTGCAAAGAAAACAAGTGATATGACTAAAGATTCTCATTAAATTGCTTTAAATAATAAACTAGGGCAAATTTTTCTTAAATTTATATCCAATTGATATTCATCTGTGACCTTTTATAATTAGTCAGTTATCTGGCAGTTGTTTTTTTTACGGTAACCATAAACATGAAAATATCCACTCCTTACCGCTGACTGCAAGATTCAGTCTGAAAATGCACACAAGATGGAGTGTGACCTTGAGGTCATGTCTCTTCATCTTTCCTTTCAGATCACAGAATGATTATAAGGTCTATATATTCATAGCCTATGATATCATTCATTAGTTTAATGAAATGCTTATTAGTACAGTATTGTCAGATCTGCCTGGCAGTTGCTCACGAGTAACCAAGCATGAGTCCCAACTGTCTTTTAACAGTTTGTAAAAGGTAAAGGGAGCCCTGACCATTAAGTCCAGTCATGTCCGACTCTGGGGTTGCGGCACTCATCTTGCTTTACTGGCCGAGGGAGCCGGCGTACAGCTTCCAGGTCATGTGGCCAGCATGACAAAGCCGCTTCTGGCGAACCAGAGCAGCGCACAGAAACGCCGTTTACCTTCCCACTGGAGCGGTACCTATTTATCTACTTGCACTTTGACGTGCTTTCGAACTGCTAGGTGGGCAGGAGCTGGGACCGAACAACAGGAGCTCACCCTGTCACGGGGATTCGAACAGCCGACCTTCTGATCAGCAAGCCCTAGGCTCTGTGGTTTGACCCACAGCGCCACCTGTGTCCCAACAGTTTATTGGTTCAGACTATTTACAGTGTGGAGAAACAGAAAAACATGACCGTCCTAGTCACTAGCAGAATCCGGGAGTGCCGGTTTCCGGCTGTGACCCCAACAAAGGAATTTCGGCATCCCCAGGCGCCTCCTCCCCTGTCTTAATCCTTCTGAAACACAATTGGCTTGCTTGTTGCAAGATGGGATCCCCCAAAGAACATTACAGGTTGCTAGATTCTTGATTTCAGTTATCTCATATAAAAGACACCATGGAACACTCCAAGAATATTGATATATATTATTCAATAATTCCAGCTTAAATGGCCTTGTAATATTATTGTCATCATTTTACCTGTAAAACTGAGATGACTGGGTGTATTAGTCTTTTAATTGCTGTGTCGATGTTCATAATGTGTTTGTTTTTGTAATCTGAATATATTTTATTTTATTTTATTTTATTTTATTTTATTTTATTTTATTTTATTTTACTCCTGTTGTGGGCTTATAGCCGAATAAAGATATCTATCTATCCTCCCCTGTCTCCTTTTGACCCCCCTGCGCAACTGGGGCGAGGGAAGTGGCATGCTCCCCTCTAAACGAATGTCGCGGGGGGCGCTGGGGCTCTCAGCAACATCCTCAAGCTGCTGCCTCTCCGGACTGCTGGTTCCCTGCCCTTCCCCACCAGAGGAGGAGTCGCTGTGCCCGCTGGGAGATGTATCGCTGCTGAGGAGGTGTCGGGGCTCTCTGTACATCAGCGAGACCTCTCACGGTGCCGAGGGCAGTTCCCTGACAAGTATGTTTAAGTGTTTCATGCACTGCCACCAGAGACAAACCAGGTGTACTGGGAGGTAATCACCTGGTGTTTTCTTTTTTAATGTACTTGCAGCTAGGAAATAGAATGTAAGTGCTGCTCAAGCAAACATAATATTATTTGCAAGTTCATGTATCTCAAGTGTTCTGAACTGTTTGAACTTCTTAAAGTGCCTGATAGGGGTCTGCTAATGGTGACAGTGTTAAGGCAAATTCATGCCACACTTTTCTAAAACAAAATTGCTCCAAGTGGCACACAATCTGCCGGGTGAGTGACATTTAAACACAAAAGAACAAAAAATAGATACAGTACTGGTTTCTAAACTAATCACCAAACTTAAAACCATGGAGAAACCTGGTCTGAACAAAGACATTGGATTATTATCTCATTATACCTAACAAAGCTATCTTTAGCCATCTCACCCCTTGCCTTTCCCTGCAAGACTAATTGCAGCCGTTAAGAGTCATCAACAGGTTTTCCACACCTATCAGCTGATCACCCATTCCCACCACCCTTCTGAGTAATACCCCTCCCCACTCCCTCACTATATTTAAGGGTCTGGTGACTTCCGTTTCAGTGTATCTGAAGAAGTGTGCATGCACACGAAAGCTCACACCAAGAACAAACTCAGTTGGTCTCTAAGGTGCTACTGGAAAGAATTTTCTATCTGGTTTCTAAAAGAAGAGGAAGGATCAGTTGCATTCAAAGTTAGTAAGCTGGAAGGTCTTAAGCAGCTGGCAGAACGCAGACTGACGGGTGGCCTGGCGTATTCTCCATTGACTCATGAAGCAAAATATGTCAAAGAGTAGAAGGGATCCTTCTCAAATTAGGCAGTACTTCTACAGAAGAATAACTGAGGAGGCTATTCCTCAGAATAGGTACTGTCTAGTTTGAAAATAATATTCTCCACACACCCTGACATACTCACTTTGTGAGCTGATGGAGAATACACAGCAAAAACAGGAGAGGTGCGGGATCAAATGGAAAAAAAACCCACCAGCACAACTAAAACCAGATACTATAGTATTAAATTACATGGAGCAGCATAGAATGGAGCCACGAGGAAAAGAGCAAACCACACCATTCCTGTAATGTTAGAATTGAGCCTTAATGAAGATAAATGACTTTGCTCAGGCATAAATGTAAATTGCTGAAGGAATGAGCCTGGGTGAGTCTTGAACTTGGCACCCCCCACTCCCAGTCTGCCGCTGCCACAGGCGTGAAGAGTAGGTAAAGGTAAAGGGATCCCTGACCATTAGGTCCAGTCGCGGACGACTCTGGGGTTGTGGTGCTCATCTCGCTTTATTGGCTGAAGGAGCTGGCGTACAACTTCTGGTTCATGTGGCCAGCATGACTAAGCTGCTTCTGGTGAACCAGACCAGCGCACGGAAACGCTGTTTACCTTCCCGCCGGAATGGTACCTATTTATCTACTTTCACTTTGACGTGCTTTCAAACTGCTAGGTGGGCAGGAGCTGGGACCGAGCAACGGGAGCTCACCCCATCGCAGGGATTCGAACCGCCGACCTTCTGATCGGCAAGCCCTAGGCTCTGTGGTTTAACCCACAGCCCCACCCGCGTCCCATGTGAAGAGTAGAATGGACATTTTTCACTTCCTTTTTCAGCTAACTGTGGTTACTTGATATGTCTGAACTGAAAACTCTGGTTAGTGTTTCTATTTCACAACCTGAAGTTGGCTCATTTCCTGAAACCAGGGATGGGGAGCCAAATGTGGCCCTCCAACCCTGAGAATTCTCCCTACACCACCCGCTTCCCTGGCCCTGCTCCATGTTCTTGTAGGGCCTGGATGTACCCTCCATGTGTGATAAGGCCTCTGGATTGACTATGTGAAGGGGAGACAGATGTGGGTGTAGAAACATCTCATTTTATGCAGCTGGGATGTAGCCTCTCTCTGACTGGCTACCTAGACAGACAGATAGGGGTGGGCGGAGCTAGTACTTTGGGAAGGAGAATAAAAGGAGCCGTTTCTGGGAGAGGATTTTGATGGGGAGATGGTTTAAGAGAGAGCAGGAGGGAGAGAAAGAGAGTTGGTCCTGGTCGGTGTGGGAAAATATCTACAGCTAGAGAAAGGAGTCTCTGAGCTTAGATAGGAAGATGCTGTAGAGCATTCAGACAGGAGTTAACCGGAAGGCTGAGTTTGAGCCAGGAGAAGGAGATGCTGTGAGGATACGGTCTCCTTGGGTCTCCTTCCAGTCAGGAGGGGAGAGATCTTCCAGAAAGAGAAGACTCCCAAACCAGGAAAAAGGGGGCCGTGGGGGTCTGTTAGACTGCCAGAGGTATCTCAGGAGTACGACTAATCAAAGGCTGGGAAACAGACAGAAAGGACCAGCTCCTTGTTTAAGAACCAAAGTATTACGCTGTAACACCTAAACAACAACTAAGTTAAGGAACTGAAGTGAAATAAGTGGACATAAACTGAGCATTTACCATCTAGTCTAGAAACCTGTAACATCTACCGTAACTGAGGATTAATAACTGAATTAAACAGCTGACATTTAAAAGAAGCTGTGCATATATTACCTTGTTAAGAAGCCTGTATCATCCACTGGATTAAGTATAATTATTAATAAGTTAACTGTTTCCTGAAAGAACATTATCTCCTGACACTTCGTTCTGTAAAATAAAACTTTCTTTATTGGTTCAACTCCTGCCTGAGCCGTCAAGGATATAAGTTTAAAGGTAAAGGTAAAGGGACCCCTGACCATTAG
Organism: Lacerta agilis; assembly: GCF_009819535.1. Classification (NCBI taxonomy): domain Eukaryota; kingdom Metazoa; phylum Chordata; class Lepidosauria; order Squamata; family Lacertidae; genus Lacerta; species Lacerta agilis. The sequence goes on along the minus strand of NC_046316.1, from coordinate 3,476,532 downwards.
GTCCAGTTGCAGACGACTCTTGGGTTGTAGCGCTCATCTTGCTTTACTGGCTGAGGGAGCCGGCGTACAGCTTCCGGGTCATGTGCCCAGCATGACAAAGCCACTTCTGGTGAACCAGAGCAGCGCACGGAAACACTGTTTACCTTCCCGCCAGAGCGGTACCTATTTATCTACTTGCACTTTGACGTGCTTTTGAACTGCTAGGTTGGCAGGAGCAGGGACCGAGCAACAGGAGCTCACCCCATCACGGGGTTTCGAACCGCCGACCTTCTGATCGGCAAGTCCTAGGTTCTGTGGTTTAACCCACAGAGCCACCCGCATCACTTCCATATTCCTAGACACTCCTCAAAATGCAAAAGGAACAGTCTTTGCTGTTGTAGCAGCTACTGGCGAATCAGCCCAGAAGAAGGAGAAGAAGAAGAGGGGGAGGAGGAGGAGGAGGAGGAGTATGGATTTGATATCCCGGTTTATCACTACCCGGAGGAGTCTCAAAGCGGCTCACATTCTCCTTTCCCTTCCTCCCCCACAACAAACACTCTGTGAGGTGAGTGGGGCTGAGAGACTTCAAAGAAGTGTGACTAGCCCAAGGTCACTCAACAGCTGCATGTGGAGGAGCGGAGACGCGAACCCGGTTCACCAGATTACAAGTCTACCACTCTTAACCACTACACCACACTGGCTCTCCTAGCCTTGCTGTTCCTAGCCTTGAAGATGGTTCAATAATCCATGCAGATGACTTCCGGCGGCGACGCAATGGCGGAGCGGTCGTGGGTTGCCTCGGCTGCGAGGCGACCCAGCCCGTCCCGAGGGTTGGAGCCCCGCTACCGCTAAGCGGGGCTCCGATGGGGTGCGGGAAGAGCGTCCCGCACCCTGGGCTCCCCGGCTATGCCCACTATGGCTCCGAACCCTTCCCTCGCTCCCCCTGTAAAGGGGGAGTGGGGGTGAAGGGAAAACGGAGCCGGGCTTCAGGGGACAAGCCCCAACCGGGACGCGAAGCGGCGGTTGCCCCCGCGATGTGCGTTAACGTTCTACCTGTCAAAGTTGGAGTTTAAGAATCCCGGTGTCGTGAGTATTGGATTGGATCTGTTTTTGTGCCTTGTTGACGACCTGGGGGACATTTGGAAAGGGAGCCTGCCTCTTTCCCTTCGGGAGATAGAAAATAACCAGCTTAAGAGACTGCTGTTACAGCGATGGCAACAAAGTATTTAAAATTTGATAAGTGAGACTTATGGATTCCCCCTTTGGGGACTAAACTGGTGGACAGTATCTCTTTTTAAAATTTTTGGTTCTTGCGCCCTGGATTCAGGGAAAATGGCCGTGAAAGACTTTGACTGAATGGAAAGTTACTGCCAAGATGGAGAAGTCTGAGAACCGAAACTGCAATTTGACACCTATGCCCGCTTCTGCCATGCTCGGCTTTGTTTTTGACTTGGTTACGAACTGTGAAATGACCCATGAAGAAAGGATTATTTTATTGAGACTGGAACTGCTCAACCGAAAATTGGAAATATTGAACTGTCATATGTCAAAAAAGTTATATCCCACAGAGGAGACTGTACAGGAAATGGCCGCATTGGAGGAGAGCCTTGGCACAGAACTGAAGGGGCTGATTGAACAACAGGATGAAAAGGTATGGCTACTCCGGAGTAATGGATCGTCCCTTGGGGGTGGCAGACCCAGGACGGAGAAAATTGTTATAACTAACTCCCGAGGTGAGAGCTTGGGAGTGAAGGTGAGAACTTTATGTTTATATCTACAAATAAAAGAAGAATGTGATGATGAACCGGAGAGGCTGGGGGAAAAGGTGCGCACCCTGATGTTCTATGCAAGGACTACTTTGGACTTAGTCTGGATCTGTGGTTATGTTAAGAAAAAGGATACTTTGAGGAGCAGCTCTGGAGCAAGACGACCAAAGAAAATGGACAGAAGGGGGATAGGGTGAACGATATTAAGGTATAAAGGAAAAGAATGTATTATGGTAACCTGAAACCGGTGTGTCAAGACTTTAAGTTTTTAGAGAAAGAAAAGAGGTACTCTAAATTTTTGTTACTAACAGCAGTTATAGTGAATGAAGATATTTGTTATGATTTATATTGAAAATAAGGGGATAAGAACCAGAATCTTGTGTGGAATTAATATGAAGTTATAACAGGATCTGATCTATGTTAAGTTAAGAATGGGAAAATATTGTTTATTATGAAACAAGATTTGTTAAAAAGAAGCTTTTGATTTTAATTTTTAGATATTTGGATTTTTTAAGATCAAGATGGTACAAGATGTTATTAAAGTAATATTTGGGATTGGAACCGAAGGTGAAAAGGCAGGGGAAGTCTGTACCAAGATTCGACCAAGAATTTTTTTTTTTTACAGCATAAGAAGAAGAATTATTGGTATTTGTGTATTTGTTTATTTCTAGTTGGGGGTGGGTTAATGTGGGTGTTATATTTGTATGTTGTTTGTTGTAAAACCAATAAATTCTTATTAAAAAAAAAAAAACAATAATCCATGCAGATAACCAGCCCCTCCTTGCTAGGCTTTGTGTGTGGCAACCCTGACTTACATGCATAGCAGGCAAAGTTTTCAATTAATAAGCTCCTAGCTTGACTTCAAATTTCCACCTCCGATTCCAGAACAAAAAAAACTAATTACTGCATGCCACCAGGGGACCAGACACTACAAATTAAAACCTGCATTCTTTTGTCAAGCAAGACAAGGCAGAAGTTCCATGTAATGACAGATTAGAACTTTCCAACAGAACCTAAAACTATACAAAGGGGAAAGTTAGCGAGGAGGATGGGCGCTCTCAAAAGTTGACAGGCAAAAGGGGAAAATGCAGGGAGGGAATAAAGAGAACGCTGGTGACAGAAGGTTGACTGAGCTGGTACAACCCCCTCACACCCGAGTGCCATTTTTTGGACTTTAGACTCTTTTGCCTGCCCAAGCAGCAATGTGACCCAGTTCCCGTCCAGTTCCCAATGAATTATTAATTCACTGGAATTAATTCAATTATTCAATAAATGAATTATGTCACTAATAACACAAATGAAGTGTTTATAAACAGTTTGGGTCAAACATATCATCCAGTCTGCACCATAAGATGTGCTCCACAGGCTCTTCCGATGCGCCCACCCTCTTGGCCAGTTAAGGTGGGTAGTCATGAGTGGGAGGACCCATGGCTCTGGAACTTCCATGTTCTCTCTGGTTCTGGAAAAGAATTGGAATCTAGAGTGAGAGGCTGGTAGAAGAAAGGAAAGCTCCCAGGTGAGAGCTGGAAGGGCTCACCACTTCCTGTGAGAGACAAGGGTTAAGAACTACCCTTTGAGAGAGACTGTGTTCCCCTTCCCCCTTCTCTCTCTATTTTGGTTTTTATTCAGATTTTATTCAGATTAGTCTCTTTTATCTTACTATACTATGAAAAAGCTTTAACAAAATCTTATTTTTTAAAAAGGGGGGGGAAACGTAATGTTAAGTTTTTATTACGTTTTAAATTTTGTGCTATTTTGTGTCTTCCGTTTTGAACCTAAGCCGTTTTGGATGGAGGAGCCAAAAGATTTTCAATAAAATAAATGCAAATGAATAATGATGAGCGCATCCCCCCACTCAGATCAGTACAGGGAGGCTCTGTCCTCTCATTCTGAGAAAGCGGCTTTCAACCTATAAGCCTTACAATAGGCTTGCAGGGTGGATCTCTTGGATCTAGTGTCTGACGTCAGGTCAGCTAGTGAGTTCATGGCCAAGGGAAAAAAAAATGACTGAGGGCTTAAGCCTAGCTACTAAAATGTACTATTCCATAGTAGACTAATGTTGCTTGTATGTAGATAGATAGATAGATAGATAGATAGCTTTAACAGTTTCTTAGCATATTCTTAAAGTGATAGGCTATCCATTTTGGGGCCCTGGGGCCCCTCCCACAAGGAATACCTCCAAAAAAGCACACTGTGGAGGAGGAGAGTTTCCTGGCTCCCTCTCAAAGAAGAATTCAAACTCAGGCTGCAGTGTCTACCCAAATCTTTAATGCTCAGATCAGTGCGATACATGGGCAAAATGCCATTAAAAGGCACAGCAGGTGCTACACATAGCCAAGTAAGCAAAGACATGGATCAAGGAATGACACACAACCCAGCTTAGGAGCGAACTCCTCTTAAGCCCCCCCACCCCCAAAATTTTTTGGGGGGGCTGGGAACCTTGCCCCCTAATGTTGATGGGCATTGCCATTTAATGGTGTATGCCATGTCATGTGACTATGTAAGGCAGGGCTTACTGCCCCCCCCGCCCCCATATTTTATTCAAGTTGGCACCGCAGCAACCCTGTTATTAGGGAGTGGTGCCGGTACTAATTTCTCACCCATGCGCAATGATCCTATGTTGAAAACAAACACATTTGCATCCACTGTATCAATGCGCCGAGGGACTTTTTTATGTGTCATTATGACTGACAGGTGGTGGAAGGAGCGAGCCAGAGTCTAGTGAGTGAGACTGTCCCTGGCTGTAATACTGGTTTTAGTCCTCTCACTGGTCAGAGCTGAAGTTGTTATTTACAACTTTAAAAAGAGATACAACAAATTTTCACTTGTGATCGCCACAGTTGGCAATTGTAAATGTTGCTTGTAGATAGATAGACAGACAGACAGACAGATAGATTAGATAGATAGATAGATAGATAGATAGATAGATAAAGAGATAGATAGATAGCTTAATTCAGTAACTCCCTAAAAAGTGTTAGGAGAGGCAATACATTTTAAATTAAAAGGAAACTGAAAGAAAATAGAAGTCCAACAAAGAATTAATCATAATAAAACAGGGACTGTAGATTGTGGACAGATGATGGACTTTGAGAAAGCCCCTCAAAGAAAGCTTAGCCAAATTTAAACTGAAAACTTATAAAAATACCAAGATGAAGATTTTAAAGAGAATCAAGAAAAGCAGATACACCTGATGACTAGAAAAGGCAAGGGAAAACTAAGGCAAATGAAGGAACGTGAGTGAGGGGCGAAATCAAGTTTATTTACCTTTCGACCAACAAGTCTTTGGATGTACAAAGGAGCAGAGCAAAGGGTAGGTGGATATGAAGTCTGCTTCAAGCAGAGTGAAGAATAATTGCAGAAAATAGAAGGCTTTTCTTTTAAAAGGTAACTAGAGAAGCCATTTTATAAAAAGAAGGCTGCCGTTTCTTTTGCTAAAGTTATTATTATCATTATTACTGTTATTATTTATTTAATTTCTGTAGCGCCCTATACCCGAAGGTCTAAGGGCGGTTCACATAAAATATCAAATACGCAAAATAAAAGCAAAAAGAACAACCTAATAACGGGTCACCAGAGCATAGACAACAGTAGTCAGGCTATCCCTGTCCAGAGGGGCGTATCCAGATAGGTGCACCAGCCGAAGCTGATGGAAGGCACTCCGGGTCACTGAGCGGCTTCCCTTGTCTCTCGACAGAGGTCACCGTACAGGGCGACCAAGGCAGTTTCTGCGCCAAAAGCAGCCCTAAACCCTGATTGAAATGGATCCAGAAAAGAGCACCTGGATCTGGTCTGGGACCACTCGCTCCAGAACCTCGCTCCAGAAGTTGGAAAAACCAAGACTGGTAAGATTTTAACACAGGTAAGACTTAGAAGTGAGAAGGGTAGGGGGATCCAGGGGGAAAGAAAGCTGTGCATGTGATAAAGAGCAAAGCAGAGGGTCAGAAGACAACATAAGTTCCATTTAATTCCATGTTAGCTCAGGTTGCCTTGTTGACAAAAATGCTTTGCAGCCATTTTGTGATAGCTTCTTGGGGACTAGAGATAAGCTCCTTCACTAGAAGAGGGTCACCAAAATATTGTTGAGTTTTTGTTCCTTCAGATGTGTATAAATCCAGAAGGTTTCAAACATGCCAGCATTTTGGATCCTCGCCAGTAATTCTGTTCCTAAGGGTATTTAGAATACCCACTTTAAAAGCTGATGCATCAAACTGCTTCCTTTGTCTGCAACAGCTGCCTTGCTGATTTCAGTGTGAAAAAGCAAATAAGGCATTTTGAGGGTGAGTCTACTGATGGCAATGGTTAGAGGTGGCCTGGTAGAGGCCTTGGAGTGAGTATAGGTTTTCACCATTTTGCCGGCCATTTTGAAGGGGGGAAAGTCCAGCAAACGTTTAAGCACAAACATATTCAGAATTAGGAAGGATGAGCCTTGACCATTTTTTCCTGTACATAAAGGGCAGAAAATTTTGTCTGCTAATGGTAAGGCTGAAATGACTGAGAAAATATTTGAAATCTTATGAATCCCAACTCTCTGGCCATTTTGACTCATACATAAGGGGGTGGCTGATTGTTCCACTAATGACCAGAGCAGGGCCACACAAAATAATGATAACAACCCACATTTGTGAAACATTTTAGAACAGAGGTCTGTACCCTTAAATTCTGTAGATAAAGGAGGCATGTAGCTCCCAATTTTCTTTGCCTGGGGTTCAGACAGGTATGTCTGTTTAATGCAGGGAACATGATCCATAAATGCTGAGACTTTATTAGAAATTTCATTTGACCCAAATTGGCTTTTTGGTGAAAACTTTCATGATAGGGTTGAGAGTTGCTCGGTTTCTTTTTTTTTTCACCAATAGTTTTTATTGATTTTAATATACACATATAATTACATATAATTACATCTGGTAGTTACATAAAGTAATTTATATTCTGTATCTAATATTGACTTCCAATCTTCCATATTCTGTCTTCTTTAAATCAATCTTTAAATTTCACATTCTTATCCAATTTCCATAATATATTAACTGATCTCTCAAACTTATACATCTAATGTTCACAAAATATACACAGATTGTTTCCTTTTCCCAAACATCTACTAATTACCTTTCCGTTCTATTTCCATTTACTGAATTTCTCTTCCCGTTATGAGGTTTAACGGGAAGAGAAATACTAAAATTTGGATCCTTGCCAGTACTTCTGTTCCTAAGGCAATATATTTAAAAACCTGTTGTAGCAAACTGCTTCCTCTCATTGGGTTACCTTCAACTGCAATCGTAGCTTTTATTTAAAAAAAGTGGCGATAGGCACTAATAACTAACAAGTAATCTCTAAAAGCTCTATCGTAATTATAGCAGCAATACAGTTGTGTGTCTTCTGGCTGAAGGTCCAATAGGTGAGTATCTTGTGCTTGGCTGAGGAGAAAATCTCTGTTGTGTTCTGCCTGCAACTCTTTGTACAAAGATTCTTTCAGGTCACAGTGAGGGGGACCATTCAAGCACCCGGAGCCAGTTGGAGAAAAGGTAGGCTCTAAATGGAATAATACATCAAATATGCAAACTAAATATTCCAAAGAGCTTGTATTGAGCCATGTTGGTTCTTCAATCACTTTTTCAGAAGAGCTGCGAACTCAAAAGCCTAATGCAGTCGCTCTCCGTGCTTCAACCTGGAGGGACTTCTCTTGTCGGGACACCACTGCAGGGGAGGCCCTATCCTGTGCCGCCGCCACCACCACACAATAAGGTACATCTTTTGGTGGGACAGCCTTCCTTGTTTTGTTGCAGCATCTCTTTTTTTACAGACCTCACAGAGCTACCTGTGCCGGAAGCAGATCTGCTCCATTGCCAAGTAAGAGGCAGTGTCAGAGCTCTTGATACATCAAGTGAACATCTGCAGTGTAGGATTGAGAGACACCTGCGTCTTGACTGCGCTGCTTTAGGTAACCGACTGTTTTTGCTCCTGTGTCTGGAGGGGAGGGCTGCTGAAGACCCTAGTCTCTTCCAGGTGCATCTCAGGGACACGAGAAATAGAATTTTGCAAGCCTTCAGGAAACTTGACGGCAAGTGAACTTCACACTCCACAATTCAGTCATCTTTTTCAGTACAATCCTTTTGTGCTGGCCTCTCCATTTCCCCCCGCTTGATCTCTTCACAGTTCTGTCCAAGAGCCCACCACCCTCAGGTGAAGCCACCTCTTCCTGCAGAAGTCAGGTCAGTAAGAACAGCTGTATTCAAAAAACATTTCTCTGGAATTGGTGGGAAAGGGCCGGGGACAAACTAATGAGTCCAGATTGCTTTTCACAGACCAGCAGAAGGAACTTCCAGGCCCATGGATTCACACTTCAGAGGGATGAACAAAAAGGTGAGCATAAAGGCAGAGTTTGAAGACTGGGACCAGTCTCTCTGTTCTGCCCTGCAAATTAATGGCAGTCAACATGGCACTCGGTGACTTAAACACATCTAGGTGAATATCCCTTGCTTGGCAAGGGATAAAACCTTGATTGTGTTCTGTCTGCAGCTTCATAACTCTTAAGGGTTTTCTTTTTTCCTGAGAGAACATTCTGTATTCAGAGTGTTCTCTCAGGTTTTGCTTTTCACCTTGTTGCATTGGCCCAAAAAAAGCAAAAGACGCTGGTGGTCGGCGCTCCTGGTTTCCAGGACGGGGTTCAAGCCCCTGCGGTGTCCCTGCTTACTTCCAACGCAACCTCTCTCTCTCTCTCTCTCTCTCTCTCTCTCTCTCTCCCTCTCCCCCTTAAGAGCTAAATGAAGCAAGGTCACTGGTGTGTGTCTAAGACAAGGTGGATAACATGGATGCTTCCCATCCTAGCACTCCTTGCCATAGGGAACAAAAAACTTACTTCTTTTATATATATAGGACTGCATCTTAATTTTGCGTTGTTTAGGCAGTAACCTAAATATACATTCTTGTACATTTTATGCTCCTTATCACTACCCCCAACATCTGTGAGCTGAGGATCCCTTTCCCATCATCATCATTGGCCGAGATTGCACTGGGCTCCCTGGCCCCTGACCCTGAGCCCCGCAAAGAAGGGATCAGCAAGGAACTGGGCGTGACGGAGGACATCTTGCATGTGTGAGTATTGGCCAGGCACCCCGTTCTACAAGAGGCAATGTGTGGTGGCATTCGGGGCAGATGGTGGGCTCTGAGTCCTGGGTGCAGCCTGCTGGAAGGTCTCCTGCACAAGAGACAAGGTGGCACCGTAATGGGTGGCATGTTGGACTTGAACCAGGGTTTTAACAACAGATTGCTCAAGATGGCAGCCATGGATATACATTGCAGTGGGGAGGCAATTGTGCGCTCTCAGCCACAGCATATAGTGCAAACTGATGTCTTGCATCTGCATGCAATTTGAAATGTGGGTGTATGTGCCAACTACGTGCGGTTGCATCAAGGCAACACAAGTATGTTGAAGTGGCTTTCACACACAAATCTGCTGTGCTGGATCACGACCCTGCCATAGCTGTCAACCTTTCCCTTTTTGTGTGGGAAATTCCCTTATTATAGCATTGGGAAACAGCAGGGAGGGTTGACAGCTTTGGCCCTGACTGACTCCAGCTACAAAAGCTATGAAAGACACTCTTGGGCTGGGGCATCGTTTAGGTTGTTTTGTTTGGTGGTGCTTGTTATTATTTTGTATCTTTTAAAAAAAGATCTAATTATGATTTATGTGAACATTGTTTCAATTTGGTTGTGTACTTTTTGATGTGTTTCATTTATTGTTTACAACTAGTTATGTAAATCGTGTCATGTTGTAAGCTGCCTTCAGCATGGTTTTGAACTATGGAAAAGAAGTCTCACTTGAAGAAGGTGTATCAGATTGAAATAAATTTAAATAATAATTTGGTAGATTTGGAACTTTTTTTAAATTGATAATTGGATAAATAATTTGGAATGTAATTTGGAATGTTTCAATGTGATTTTGTTATATTGGAAACTCTAATAAAAATGATTTGGCAAAAAAAAGAAAGAAAGAGGAAAAACAATAGGTTTTGGAATGTTTTTTGTAAACGACTAAAGCTCTGACTTGGAAGGAAAATAAATTGATAGAGCTATCATAAGTTAGGAGAGATCTTCAGTTATGAGTGAGGTCCAGCTCCAAGACTCCCAGGATAGCCACAAAGAAGCTGTTATCTACTAACGGTTTTTATATTACTGTTGCTGTTGCCTTTATGAAAAGTGGCAGAATGTCTGCATCAACTTCTCTGTCTTAAAACCTTATTCCAAGGGACCACTTCAAATGAAAACTCGTATGAGCTGCGCTCCGACAAAGAAACAAGGCTGAAGGACTTTTGGAGAGCTAATAAACTCCTTTACAAGGAAGTCAAGAAGTAATCCAAATTGGAACATCTGCAATTTTCTTTTTTCCCCCTTGCCACATCCTCTTGACAATTATAGAACACAACAATTCACGCTCCCCAAAGAACAAAACAGCTGAGAACATACAGGCAAGAACTACCGATGCACAAATAAGATTTCCCTTACTGGATATTTGCTGCTCACTGCATGAATGAAACAGGGTCATTCAGAAATCCAGGCAATGCTCATTGCTCATGAAAACAGACAGAGCCTCTAGCTCAAGCAGACTGACTAAGCTCTGAATATGTATTCATCTGTGAATTAACCAACATGGGATATTATTATTCCTAAAAATAGCCAATATCAATGTGGAAACTCAAGTGACAGGAAGGTCATGCCATCCAATATGTGAAACATAATTTTAACCTTCCTTTCTTCTTGACTGCCAAATTATGTAGTCTCTGAAATTCAGGGTATATGGCTGAAAGTCAGCGAATATTTCTAATATTTATGGAACTACCAACACCATAGGATATTCAGGAGAAAGTGTAACATGTTTAATGTTTTAATAATATGTCATATCTCGCCAATTTTATGTATTGCACTTATAGCCAGATCATTATAGCAGCTTACATGCAGCTCTCAAGCTATTGCCCACCTGAGACTTGACCTGCTCAGCTTTAAAAGTCATGCACTCTTGAACCGTTCTCTAAGACAGGTTTCTTACTTTAGGGCAGAACTTTCCAAGCTTTTCATGTTGGTGTCACATTTTTAGACATGCACCATTAAGCCAACTACATTTGCTGAATTATGCAGAACAGGGTGTTTTCTCTTAATATTTATTTTGTTGTTGTTCAGTCGTTCAGTCGTGTCCGACTCTTCGTGACCCCATGGACCAGAGCACGCCAGGCACGCCTATCCTTCACTGCCTCTCGCAGTTTGGCCAAACTCATGTTAGTAGCTTCGAGAACACTGTCCAACCATCTCATCCTCTGTCGTCCCCTTCTCCTTGTGCCCTCCATCTTTCCCAACATCAGGGTCTTTTCTAGGGAGTCTTCTCTTCTCATGAGGTGGCCAAAGCACTGGAGCCTCAACTTCAGGATCTGTCCTTCTAGTGAGCACTCAGGGCCGATTTCCTTGAGAATGGATAGGTTTGATCTTCTTGCAGTCCATGGGATTCTCAAGAGTCTCCTCCAGCACCATAATATTTATTAATGAACATCAATAAGAACTTGCAACCCCCGGCCACTTTCCCCTAATAGTCCGTTATACAAGTAAGGTATTCAGAAGGGTCTGCCAAAAGCACTGTTTGGAAGCAAAAAAAAGAGACACAACCATGGTTATTTCCTGGCTGGAAGCTAGAGCTGTCAATCACAAGACAACCTCCATAGTCTTCCTTTTCCACTGTTGTTTTTTTAAAAAAATAAAGAGCTTGGAGGTGAAATGTTAACTATTTCTAAACAGACAGACTGAAACCACCTCTCTGAATGTTATAAGTCTTCCGAAGAGCAGAAACGTTTGGAGCAGCCTGGTTTCAGGGAAGCCCTGCTTTGCACTGGACCAGGGTGGATAAAAATCAATGATTTTTTAAAAAAATAATCAAAAAAATCAGATTTTTTTATTATTTAAATCGGATTTTTAAAAATAAAATGCTTTTTGGGGAAAATATATTACCATCCAAAGGTTATTCAATCATGAAATAAAGATTAGGTTTTTTTAATTATGTAGAATAAGACTGTATATGTTTAATTTTTTTGGTAAATAAATTCCATTAATCCATTCACAATGTCATTTATGCTCTTCCAGAGGTTTTTGTAAGATTATTGGGCAGTTTCTCGGCCTACAAGATATTATCACAGATGCTTGGTTCACTTTTGCAGTTCTCAAAACTGAATTTGACTCAGCAGAGATCACATGCCTCTTCTTCACAGCAAAAATGTTATAACATGAACAGAGTTGAGAAAAAGACCTTAATCCTATTGTTCTACAAACCTATGAATACAGAATCAACCCCTTCAGTGTTAAGTTTCAAGAAGTTCAGTGAATAGAATAGAAACAATATTTTTCTGATTGTTTGGAGTAGAATGGATCTAATAAATCTATTTAAATTATTATTATTAAGGTAATGATTATTTTTCTCCTTCCTAAGTACAACAGAAAAGTTGTCCAAATATGAATGATTAACCTATTAAACTGGGGATTAAAAAAAAACTAATATGAAAAGTTGTTGTTCTAAAAATCTTCATCTACTTGCATATACCAGCAAGAATTACTCTTTATGTAGAAAACTGTGATTTAAATCAAGCCTTACTGACTAGTGATTTAAATCGTGATTTAAATCAAATCCACCCTGCACTGGACAGACTCCAAATCATTCTGTCAGGGAACTGTCCCTGGCGCAGCGCAAGGTGGTGGAAGGGCTCTCGGGATGCTACAGAGCACCTCCTCTTGCAGCAGAGGGGTGCAGCAAGGCATCCACTGGGGAGGGGCAGGCTTTTCAGGGTATGGAGGGAAAAGTCTCTGAGGATGCTGGAGAGACCCTGCACTCCCCCCACTCAAGGGGCGAGGAAGGAGACACGCAGTTTCTGGCGCCCCAAAGGCGTTGAGGGGTGAAACGAAAGGATGGGAGGCGGGGTTTCCGTATACCGAAGCTCTTTTGTTGGGGTCAGAACCGGAAGGGGCCATTCCTGGATTCTGACGATGCTTGGTACAGACATGAACTTATTAGCTCTGCGCTGTACTGTACATAGTTTGCACAATAATAATAATAAGAAGAGTTTGGATTTGATATCCTGCTTTATCACTACCCGAAGGAGTCTCAAAGCAGCTCACATTCTCCTTTCCCTTCCTCCCCCACAACAAACACTCTGTGAGGTGAGTGGGCTGAGAGACTTCAGAGAAGTGTGACTAGCCCAAGGTCACCCAGCAGCTGCATGTGGAGGAGCGGAGACACGAACCCGGTTCCCCAGATTACAAGTCCACCGCTCTTAACCACTACACCACACTGGCTCTCTTAAAACTCTTAAAGGAAACTTGGAGTTTTGCCTGCTTACTCATGAGCAACGAACAGAGGACCTTACACATTCTGAAGCAGCCCACTTAAGATTCTGGATTTGCGCATTGTCTGAAGTGGAGACACATGCCTATTGGGCCATTTGAATTAAACATTTTGCTCCCAACATGAAATAAGTTTCTCATCAGGTACAGAACGTGCAAAATTAAGGGAAATGTATTTCTTGGTACTGCATAACTTACATTTTGATACCGTTACAGCCAGCAGCACTACATATCGTGATGCTTCTGAACAAAAGCCCTACAAATAATCTGTGATGTGAATTTACCCTGCTGCTCTTCAATATGAAACACAATATTGGCTTTCTCTCTTTCATAAACCGCACCACAATATAAACATACTGCAAAGCCATCGCAAAAATGTCAGCACACATGTGAAAAGCACAATAAATTCTAGCCTCTAGAGAATGACTTTCTTTACAAAAGGGAACAAGAGCGTTAATGAAAACTTGAGTTGGTTTTTCAAAAAAACAACAACAACAAAAAACACCACACACACACAAAAGAAATTCAGCAGCACTACGACAAGAAATTCACCAAGCACAAGATTGCTGATTTGGAGGTCTAAAAGGAGGGACAAGCAAATCCTGGTGCCTATGTGGCAATCACCCAAACTTAGGGACCGCATAGGAGGAGTTAAAGGGAATTAGCCAGTTAAAACCTTAGGGGGCGGAGTTAGGAGGACTATATAAACCCACCCCGGGGGAAGAGGAGGGAGAGTTCTGAGAGGGAGTCCTGAGAGAAGAAGAAGGAGGAGAAGAAGAAGAAGAAGAGGAGGAAGAGTTTGGATTTGATATCCCGCTTTTCACTACCCAAAGGAGTCTCAAAGCGGCTCACATTCTCCTTTCCCTTCCACCCCCACAACAAACACTCTGTGAGGTGAGTGGGGCTGAGAGACTCCAGAGAAGTGTGACTAGCCCAAGGTCACCCAGCAGCTGCATGTGGAGGAGTGGAGACGCGAACCCGGTTCACCAGATTACGAGTCTGCCGCTCTTAACCACTACACCACACTGGGAGTCCTGAGAGGGGGCAGTGGAGATAGCCTGAGGGTAAGATAGAGGTAGTGAGGTCAAAGGAAGGGAGAGATAGTTGGGAACTGTAATGGATTAGAAGCTGTAGGTATAGGCCGGTATAGGAACTGTTATTAAAGATTTTTTTAAAAAAGAACTATTCATTCGGAAACCACATGCTTATGTACTGAACTTCAATAAACACAGTTTGTTCCAACATTATCCCTGACTGAAGTGAGTGAAGCAATTACCATACTGGTTGGTGGCAGCGTGTAATTAACAAGTGGTTGGTGCAGGTACTGACGGACCGTCAAACATCTGGGGGTTCTGTGCAGGTGAAGTGAACCGCCACAGCCTCTGCTTTGGGAATATTCTGAAAAGTGGATCAAAATGCTGGATGTCTGAAAATGTACCGTAATTCGGACTCAATCTCAACTGGGCTCCTATGAACCAGCATATGCTTACTATTTTTAGTGTTTGACGTTTCACTGTGTTTCTTATATTCTGTTGGGAGCCACCCACAGTGGCTGGGGCAACCCAGATGGATGGGTTATAAGCAATAAATTGTTGTTGTGGTGGTGAGGGAAATTCCTGCCTCAGGGAACAAAAGGGTGGAACTTCCAGGGAACTCCTGGAGGAGGAGAAGAAGAAGAAGAAGAAGAAGAAGAAGAAGAAGAAGAAGAAGAAGAGTTTGGATTTGATATCCCGCTTTTCACTACCTGAAGGAGTCTCAAAGCGGCTCACATTCTCCTTTCCCTTCCTCCCCCACAACAAACACTCTGTGAGGTGAGTGGGGCTGAGAGACTTCAGAGAAGTGTGACTAGCCCAAGGTCACCCAGCAGTTGCATGTGGAGGAGCAGAGACGCGAACCCGGTTCACCAGATTACGAGTCTACCACTCTTAACCACTACAGCACACTGGCTGTGAGTGTCTACTAGCAGTTCCTAATAAGGTTAATTGCTATGCTAGATTGCAAAATCTCAATTGTGGGAATACGTTTTAAGGTGCTCCTGCACCTGTTCACTTTAAGGTAACCTTCCGTGCATTGCACGGAAGGCAAGGAGATCCGGCAGAGGTTGCTGCCTGGATCCCTCCGCGCTTGGGGCAAATCGCGCCAAGACAAGCTTCATTAACGGTCAGTTAAGAGTTTCCCGCCCAGAAACTCACCTAGATACAACGTTGTGATTGGTTATTGACAATGTTATGACAATGTTCAACTTCCTAATAAATAGCCCCTGCTCTCTGTAGCGGTGTGGAGAGTGCGCGAGACAAGCCAAGAGAGAAACCGAAAGAGAAACCAAGCCGCACAGAGCAGTAGAGCGCAACTTCACCATTGACTGCAGTCTCTTAGTCTTTATTTCTTTTATTTCAAAAAGTTTATTTGGCCTTCTTAGTTTTGGCCGCTTCTTTAGTTCTGCCTATCTTTCCTATCCGGAAACTTCCGGAACCTTCCGGAACCTTCGGAAACCTTCAGAACTCCCAACAACAATCTCAGGACCTTCAGGTTCATAACCAGCGGACCCTTTCACGGCCAGTGGGAGCAGGAACTCCGGGAATTACTGGTCGTCCCAGATGCTGGTTATCCCCACACTCAATCTAGGACACCAAGTTGTTTGGTTAACACCACATGGTAGCAGCACAACCTGACTTTAAAAAAGGGGGCAGGGAGCAAGAGATATTACATTCCACCAAGAACAGAAAAGGAACACAGTGCGATAGTGTTAGAAGGCAACAATTAGATCTCTATAGCAGCAGCTCTTATTTCAATTTCTTAGACTCAGTGCACACACAAAGTAGCACAAGATTGCAATTGCATTCAAGACCATGAATGGAAGCCTTCCTGGTTATGGTCACCACCAAGAAGTCATGTAAAGATTCCTAAAAAAAATGTTCACCCAGCTATTCGACACGGAGGAAAAGTTATTCCCCGTCCTATTAAAGGTTAGCGCTACAGTGAAGACTGGCTTAACCATCAAAAGCCTGGGTAAATAAAAATGGCTCAGCCTGGCACCTAAAACTTGACAGTGGTGGCACAAGGCGTGTTTCACAGACAGGGAGCCACCACTGAGAAGCCCATTCTTATGCACCACTCCCTTGGCACACAGAGAAGGTCCTTTGATGAAGACGGCAGGGTCAGGGCTGGTTCATGTCAGAAGAGGTGGTCCTTCGGGTACTGAGATCCTGAGTCACATGTATTATTATTTTTATAGAACAAAACCCCTTCATGGATCACTGCCTTGTCGTGGCGAAGGGGCTTGAATTACTCAGGGAAGCTATGGACAGGTCAAGATGGACAGGTCATAGTAGAGAGTTTGGACCAAACGTGATCCACCTGGAGTAGGAACTGGCAACCCACTCCAGTATCCCTGCCAAGAAAACTCCATGGACAAAGACAACAGGCATATAAAAGATATGACGCTGGAAGATGAGCCCCTCAGGTCGGAAGGCGTCCAACATGCTACTGGGGAAGAGCGGAGGACAAGTACAAGTAGATCCAGAGCTGATGAAGCGGCTGGGCCAAAGCCGAAAGGACGCTTGGTTGCGGATATGCCTGGAACCTATCCATTCTCAAAGAAATCAGCCCTGAGTGCTCACTAGAAGGACAGATCCTGAAGTTGAGGCTCCAGTACTTTGGCCACCTCATGAGAAGAGAAGACTCCCTGGAAAAGACCCTGATGTTGGGAAAGATGGAGGGCACAAGGAGAAGGGGACGACAGAGGATGAGATGGTTGGACAGTGTTCTCGAAGCTACTAACATGAGTTTGGCCAAACTGCGAGAGGCAGTGAAGGATAGGCGTGCCTGGCGTGCTCTGGTCCATGGGGTCACGAAGAGTCGGACACGACTGAACGACTGAACAACAACAACAACAACAAAGAACAAAATATATGTTGAGCCTTGATGAGGTTGTTGTACTGCAGGTCCTTGAGACACAAGATCCTGCTGTGCTACTTAGGCTGCAAACAGCCTTAACACAGTATCATATTTTTATACTACATTAGAGTCAGCACCAAATACTCCTCATTTACACAACACGTGACATAACTGTAGCCCATTTGGCCTTAATATTGGATTAGTCAAGTGATTTTTATAATTGTAGGAAGGTTAAATATTGCGGCAAAACACAAATGAGGGGAGGGAATGTCATTATTATTTATTAATCATTAAATTTGTATACCACCCTTGATCTGAAGTTCTCATGGTGGTTCGTAGCATAAATAACATCAACTGATTGAAACACAGAGGTAGAAAGTTAACAAGAATAGGAAGAGAAACAGCCAAGCTGTTGATTAATGTGCTTCAGCCATGAAAAGGGAACAAATAATGAAATCAAGTGTAATGAAAGCCTTAATGCAAAACACACACACTGAGGCTTAATTCAAGCTGAATGACTGCATTAGTATACAGAAAGATTTATTTATTTTTTCAAATTTAGGTTGCAGGAGAATGGTTGCAGCTGATTACATTCAGTCATTCTTCAGAGCTCTCTCATTAGTAATGACAGGTAAGGCAGAAAGTCATCATTTCTCAGACGACCGGAGGTTTGTTGCAACAATTGAAATGATACCACATAATACATATTACCCTTCCTTATATACTGGGTCAGAGCATAGAAAGAACTAAGCAGTTTGGACCTATTTCAACTTGTTTTGTGCAACGGCTTTTCCTTGCTCTGATACCTAACAGCACAAAGGATCAATGTGGGGTTCTTTCAAAGGTGGTCTCATACCAGTATTGGTATTGGTCTCCCTCTCTCCTTCTCAAATTCACAGATAACTAGCAGTAAGGTAAAGGTAAAGGGACCCCTGACCATTAGGTCCAGTCGTGTCCGACTCTGGGGTTGCGGCGCTCATCTGCGTTACTGGCCGAGGGAGCCGGCGTACAGCTTCCGGGTCATGTGGCCAGCATGACTAAGCTGCTTCTGGTGAACCAGAGCAGCGCATGGAAATGCCGTTTACCTTCCCACCGGAGCGGTACCTATTTATCTACTTGCACTTTGACGTGCTTTCAAACTGCTAGGTGGGCAGGAGCTGGGACTAAGCAACGGGAGCTCACCCCGTCGTGGGGATTCAAACCGCCAACCTTCTGATCGGCAAGCCCTAGAATCATAGAATCATAGAGTTGGAAGAGACCTCAAGGGCCATCCAGTCCGGTTTAACCCACAGAGCTACCCGCTAGCAGTAGTCCACTCAATAAATTCCCCGGGCAAACCTTCATCAGTCATGATAAATAACGATTGGGCAGATTGAGGATGAACAATCTCAAGCACATTTGTCTGCCTCTTCTAGTGTCAATAGCTGAAGCTCATCGGATGTAGCAAGATTAAGAGGGTCTGGACCACTGAGGATTTGGTATCCCAATTTAGCACTCCAATTTGGTACGGTTGTGAGGAATTTTACCTACAAAGCACTTCCTAAAATGGCCACAGTATTTTTCCAATTTGTGGGCCGGGGATTTAAAAAACCCAAAACTATGAGGATAAGGCCAAAGCAGTTATTTCACAACTCAGGGAGCTCTTCTGGAGAAAAAAGCCTGCATGGGTACAATGGTGATGCAGAGGAATAATCTGTGCCACCACTGACATAGGCCTTCAATTACACTCTGCGTCATGTTTGGTCGAATTCATTATAGGGCTTCTTCCACTTGCTCTCTGGCCCTTATTCCCAGACCTGCCTTACCAGGTAATCCTAACATACCGAGAAGGAATTTTCACTCAGCCGCAAAAGGTAGCTACTCTAGGAGCTTCTATGTCTACACCCAAATTGTCTTCTGTAGAGACTCAGCCCACTAATCTCCCCCAATTGAATATAGCAGACCCACCGCATGGTACGCCAATAAAATGAATTTCTACAATTTACCACAAGCTATCTTGCGGGGGTCTTGTGTAAAGGAAACTTCAATCCGGTGGTGTCAGGCAGGAATTGATCAAACAAGAAAACTTTTATTTACAAAAAGAGGTTGGTGAAACCAAGTTGTGTCAGGAGATGCGTTCTTTCAGATAGAAGGTAACTTATTACTTAAACTAAATATAAAGATGCCACAGCTTTTCTTAAACTTCAGTTGCTAAAAAAATCTACTGGTGCACTTCAGTAGGTGTCCAGGTTTCTAGAATAGGTGGTAAAATGCTTAACTTGGTTTCTATTACTTCACTCTCATTCCTTTACTTGGTATCTGAAGAAGTGTGCATGCACACGAAAGCTCATACCAAGAACAAACTTAGTTGTTCTCTAAGGTGCTACTGGAAGGATTTATTTTATTTTTTTATTTTGTTTTTATTCCTTTACTTAGTTACCCACTCTCTTAACAATCCCACTCCTGAGGTATTCCAATTACCGTATTTTTCGCCCCATAAGACGCACTTTTTTCCTCCTAAAAAGTAAGGGGAAATATCTGTGCGTCTTATGGGGCGAATAGTGGTCCCTGGAGCTGAATTGCCCAGGGGCCAAAATAGGATCATGCCTTTTATTTTACAAAGAGAAATGGGGGTGTTGAAAGGACTCCGCTCAGCAGGAGATCGGGAGAGAGATAAGAGTCCCCTGTTCCTCCCTTTCAGCCCCGCCCCCTTGCCCAGGCCTCCATTGTTGAACGTGCTGCAGAGGGAGGTTGTTGGTTTCTCCAGCGACATGTGACTGGCTGATTAGATTATCTGTCTGGAAACTGTAGAAATGGCTCCCTTTCCTTAAGATTTTTCAGAAATGTGACTTGAACCCCATAAAAACGGGGCTTTTCCTCTTTGCTTTTCCCCCTTTGCAAAAAAGCTGCAAAACTTTTAGCTGATCCTCAAAAAACCAGGGCTTTTCCCTTTGCAAAAAAAGCTGCAAAACTTTTAGCTGATCCTCAAAAAAACCAAGGGCTTTTAGAGGAGGAAAACCAGAAAAATATTTTTTTTTCATGTTTCCTCCTCTAAAAATGAGGTGCGCCCTATGGAGCGAAAAATATGGTAGTATAACAGACCCAGGGAGTCTGTCTTCCCACAGGTTCTCCCTCTCCTGGCTGAGACTCAGCCCTCCAGGTAACTCTGGTCTGTCCACCTTCCCTAGACACTCAACCTGGTCATCGTATCTAAGCTGCAAGGCTCTCTTTCCTCTTTCTATAGTCCCCTCAGAGCAGATGTTCAACTCAAATCAGAACCAATTCTCCCTCAGACGAACCCTATCCTAATCCCTATCTCTCATTTCAAATCAAGCCCTATCTGCCAAACGAAACCCTATCCTAATCCCTATCTAAAAACTGCCTCGGAAAGTGCTCCTTTTATTCCCCCCCCAAACCTCCCCCCCCAGAAGCTGCAGTGTCAGTCAAACAATCCTCTAAAGCCCAACATGTAGATCAATCAACCTGCAGAGGTAATCCATCCTAATATGTCCACTACCCTTGTGGAAATTAGGAGAAACATTTTTTTAAAAAAGATTTCTTGCACCAAAGGCATTCCAGGTGTTCATCAAAAGATTTCAAGGTGGCGTACAAATCCGCTTAACATATAAATTGAACTTAAAACCAACCAACAAACACACAAG
Source organism: Lacerta agilis (assembly GCF_009819535.1). Taxonomy (NCBI): domain Eukaryota; kingdom Metazoa; phylum Chordata; class Lepidosauria; order Squamata; family Lacertidae; genus Lacerta; species Lacerta agilis. The sequence continues at coordinate 3,455,879 of NC_046316.1, read as the reverse complement.
ATACAAATAAAAAGCCCCAAACCTCAGGGGGTGGAGGGACAGAATAGGCATGGCTTCTCACAAAGCTTTTTAGAGTTCTTTGAGAATGTCAACAAGCATATAGACCAGGGGTCGGCAAAGTTTTTGTGGCTCGGGCCAGTTCACGTTCCCGCAGACGCCGCGGTGGGCCAGAGTGCGTATGCACAGTCATGCGCAAACGCTATTTCCGGCACTCCTTCCGGTGAGGAGGGGGTGTGCACAGCTTCCTGCAGCCAATGGGAAGCCGGCCAGCGTCGCAGAAGGCAGTCCCTGCTCTGCTCCCCGCCAGTTTAGCGCGGTGCACGGGAGCCGACCGAGTGGATGGCGGGGGCCCATGGGCCGGTTAAACGACCCCCATGGGCTGCTTGTGGCCCATGGGCCTTAGGTTGCCGACCCCTGATATAGACAGACAACATGAACTTCCAACTTCCAAAAAGCTTTTGATAGAATAACTCTTTATTTTAAAAAATCTTAAACTTAGTAGTTATGGGAGAAGACGAGATGTTAAACTATGAAATTTACTCTTACAAGAGGCGATGATGGGCACCAATTTGGATAGCTTTAGAAGAGGTTTAGGCACATTCGTGTTGGCTAATAATGATGATGATGATGATAATAATAATAATAATAATAATAATGCTGTCAATGGCTGCTAGCCATAAGGACTACCTATGTTCCACCTGCAGCGTGAGAGGCAGTTCGCTTAGAAGACCATTTGCTGGGAATTAGAAGTGTAAGAGTGCTGCTATACTCAGGTAGGCGTCTGGCTGAGCACTGTGAAAACAGGTTAGTGGACTTTGGTCTGATCCGGCAGGGCAAAGTTTTAAAAAGCAGCTAAAATCCAAAATGCCTTGGTCAGTTCCAGACGTGCCTCCATGGAGGAGCAAGTTTCGAAAGGTATGGGGAGCGCCACAGAAAAGGCCTGTTATTAAGAGGGTGCTTGGAGCAGGGCTTCTGTAGAAGCTCTTAAGACACAAGACAGGCTGGTATGAGAAGACTCACTTCCCCCGGGCATTTGGGCCCCAATCCATCTGGAGCTTTCATTGTCAAGCACCGGCACCTAAAGCTGTGCTCAGAATCAAAAGGGCAGACAAAACAGATCTTTCAAAAGAGGTAAAATATCAAGCCAAGCTATACCCAACTGTCAGCAAACCCCCCTCCCCACGGCAGGTAGCATCCCAGGACCGTTTGCAGTACAGGGAACCACCCCCTTTGTTCACCAGTTCGTCATCCCCCTCCTCAGGAGGAAGCGATCATTCCTCCAGTGGGGAGGGGGAGTTGGAGGCAGGAAGTCGGTGCAGGGGCTGTGAAGGGATCGCAGAGCCTGAGCACCAAGGGGAAAGCGGGGAACGGGGACAGCTTCCCGCGCCCTGAGTTCGCAGACAGGAAAGACGTGGAAGGGGGAGGCGGGGGTTTAGAATCCCGCGCCTTTTTTGCTGGACCAAGAACCGGAAGGGTTCATTCCCGGACTGCTGCGGAGGGATGAGATGGACGTTTGAACTTTTGCTCCACTTTAAATATCTGCACAATAAAGAACTTAGTTTTTAGAAGTTCTGCGTTCGGCTGATTTCTCATGAGCAACCACTGAACGACCTGACACCATCAAAATTATAGCAGCTGAACTTTCCAACCACTGGAGCAGCCCCACAAAAAAACACAGGCCTTAGCTGGATTGGACTTGATATCCTAATACAGAGGGGTTGGGGGGGGGGACCATCCATAGTTCCTTGTATTTCCAACACAAATGCTGAACACACTGTGGGGCCACAGAATTCTGCATCTGTATTGTGTGCCTGTTGTTGTTGTTGCCAATAGCGATATCACATTTAGATTAAAAACATCAATAACATTTACACTGTAAAAAGGGATTATAGCAAATCAGATAGAACAGATGGCTTTCTTGATTGCATTTGCTTTGTTTCTAATAACCAGGCAATTTAATTTAGGCAGCATCTAACCTGTCTCTGACTTTCATACAGATTTATAAACCAACACTGACTCAGTGTTTCCAACACAAGATAGAACTTGTTGGTTAGAGTCACAGCAAGGCAATTTGGAAAGACTTTCATCTTTAAAATTTAATCAGAAGTGTGTAATCTTCTACGTACAGATCACAGAAAATTTGTTACACAACATTACAGAGTGAAGTGGTAGCCTCCCATAGCGGTTCTTTATTTTAATAAAAGTTTGTGAGAAATTACATGCAATTGTAATTGCAATTTGCAATTCAGCACTAGAATTTGTTCTTGATTTTGCCTAAGGCTTCAGCAAAATGCCAGAGGAATTTGAAAGACAAAAGAGTGGTTTTTTTGTTTTGTTTTGTTTTTTTAGAAGTGGAAGTTAGCAGGGAAAGATGAAAGGCAGTAGGGAATTCAGATTTAATACCTTCCTGAATATTTTGGAAAGCATTGGAAATTAAGAGACTAATTGCTGAAAAATGACTAGAAAAACATTTCTACATTGCAGTAATGTTAAAAGATAAAGGTAAAGGGACCCCTGACCGTTAGATCCAGTCATGTCCGACTCTTGGGTTGCGGCGTTCATCTCACTTTATTGGCCAAGGGAGCCGGCGTACAGCTTCTGGGTCATGTGGCCAGCATGACAAAGCCGCTTCTGGCAAACCAGAGCAGAGCACAGAAATGCCGTTTACCTTCCCGCTGGAGTGGTACCTATTTATCTACTTGCACTCTGACGTGCTTTTGAACTGCTAGGTGGGCAGGAGCAGGGACCAAGCAACGGGAGCTCACCCCATCGCAGGGGCGTAGCAAGGTAAATTGGTACCCGGGGGCAAAAAAAAAAATTGTCAGCCCCCCCCCCCGAGGCATAGGAAGGTCAGGTGGTACCCGGTGCGGAAAATTTCCTGTCCACCCCCCCATTGACCCCCCCAAATGGTTTTACGTTATTTCATATTTTCTTACAAAGTAATAATAACAAGTAATAATAAAAAACTTTTATTTATATCCCGCCCTCCCTGGCCAAAGTCGGGCTCAGGGTGGCTAACAGCAGATACATAACATTGGTATAAAATCAAACAATAATTAAATTACCTCCTAAAAAATCTCAAAATCAAATTAAAGTCTAATTAGAGGGCTTTCCACGGGGTTAGGGTTGGGAACAGTAAGTGTTCTCTGAACTGAAATTCCAGCCTTCATGACACAGGAAAACAGCCAAGCGAACAGCTATTTTGGTGGAGGAGGGACAAGATATTAACCGATATGCATGAAATTTCATATACAGTGGTGCCCCGCTAGACGAATGCCTTGCTAGACGAAAAACTCGCTAGACGAAGGCATTCGTCTAGCGGAAGGCTGCCCCGCTAGACGAAAAAGTCTATGGGGCTGCCTCGCAAGACGAAAAATTTTCGTCTTTTTTTTCCGTTTTGCAGAGCGCGGCTGTCATTGCCGCTCCGCAAGACGAAAAACCCGCTAGACGAAAATTTTCGCAGAACGAATTATTTTCGTCTAGCGGGGCACCACTGTATAGCTATATAACCCCTAGTACAGTAAGATAAGACCTTCGGAGAAGGCATTTTCAAAACAAAAAACAAAAACAATTTTTTCCCCCAAAAAACAATTGTTCCTTGATAATTTGTCTCCCCCTCCATTATGGAAAATGGGGCGAACTGCCCCCCGCCCCCCTTGCTACTCCCCTGCTCCATCATGCCACCCTTGTCCTAGTGATGTTACATTTGCCTTAAAGAGGCATCTCACATGTTACACTGGAGTGCAGCCAGGGGGCAGTTGCTAATCTAACCTCTGTCCTTTCTCAACCTTGGGTCCCTTGATACAAAGTACTGTAGCTGGCAATATTAGATGAGCCATTATTAAAAATTCAATATCATAAACTCCCATCACCCCTAACTAGCAGGACCAGTGATCAGGGATGATGAGAGTTGTAGCCCGACACCTGGAGACCTGAGATTGAGAAAGGCTGCAGTCTCAATAATGTCACTTGCATCATACACATTTCCAAACAGGTGTTTGCACACTTGCACATTTTAGACATACAACAACATTTTAAGGAGCTAACTTATGAAGCTGCCCAAAGCGAAGAAGCAAGTGATTTAAGAACCTTGCCACACAGGCAAGCAAGGTTTGGACTAATAAAGAATCCTGTTCTCCTAGAACAAGCAGAGCTGTTTATTTCTGCTCATCTTCCATCCCCTTTAGCAGCTAATTTTCTCTAGGGGCTGGTAGGGGGAGGAGTAGGGAAAATTAGGTGTTAAAGGAGAGGGAAGATAAGTGGGAATAAACAACTCTGGCTGCCTCTGGAAAAGCTTTCAGAATTCTCAATGGAGTCTGGCTTGCACACGGCTATTTTGGATGAGATGAGAGAAATGTGGAGCCAGACTCTGATACGTTCAGTCAAGACGACCCTATTTATCACTCATCAGAAGAGCTGGAAGAAAAGAAGACTAAAAAAATAGTAACTGCTCCATCTCATAACAGGTTTGTACAAAGATAGAGGTGTGCACGAGAGAGATTTGGAGTTTTTATTTTTATAAAAAGTCTGCAGGTGACAATTCATCAGACTCCTATACCTCTGTTTTAATGATATATAATAGTTTGGGGCAGGGGTAGGCAACCTAAGGCCCGGGGGCCGGATGCGGCCCAATCGCCTTCTCAATCCGGCCTGCGGACGGTCCGGGAATCAGCATGTTTTTACATGAGTAGAATGTGTGCTTTTATTTAAAATGCATCTCTGGGTTACTTGTGGGGCATAGGAATTTGTTAACCCCCCCCCAAAAAAAATAGTCCGGCCCCCCCACAAGGTCTGAGGGACAGTGGATCGGCCCCCTGCTGAAAAGGTTTGCTGACCCCTGACTTAAATCCAGAGGCAATGCTTTCTTCCATCTTTCCTGGGCCAGAGAAGGCTGGAGGCAATCGTTATAGATTTCAAACCAAATTCTGATCCTGTTGACTTCTGGCATGTTTAAATTATGGTTTGAGAACAAGCCAGGATCTGAAGCCATGGTTTGATGCAGGCTTGTTCTCACTAACTTTGGCTGAAACAGGAGATGGGGCTCAGGGTTCAGATGTCATGGTGAACCATGGTGAGTTTTTTTAAAGTGGAAGCTTTCAATCTCCTTCTCTGATGTGGGGAGAATCAGAGTGTTTGAGCCCGAGGTTCATATATATATATACATGGGATGCGGGTGGAGTTGTGGTCTTAAACCACTGAGCCTAGGGCTTGCCGATCGGAAGGTCGGCGGTTCAAATCTCCCGTTTATCGGTTCCACCTAGCAGTTCGAAAGCACATCAAAGTGCAAGTAGATAAATAGGTACCGCTCCGGCAGGAAGGTAAACGGCGTTTCCGTGCGCTGCTCTGGTTCGCCAGAAGCGGCTTTGTCATGCTGGCGACAAGACCCGGAAGCTGTCTGCGGACAAACGCCGGCTCCCTCGGCCTATAGAGCGAGATGAGCGCCGCAACCCCAGAGTCAGACACGACTGGACCTAACAGTCAGGTGTCCCTTTACCTTTACCTTTAAGCCATAGTTTCCTGTTAGTTTGAAATGGGCCAATGTGACATGCTAGCAAAGATCAGCACTATATTAGAAACTTGCATAATCCTGTACGGATTCATTGCATTTCGGATCTCATCTGAGAGGGTGAATGAGCTTTGAGGGAAGATTGCGCAATGCCCCCGAGGCATTTTTGAAGCAATACATTATGTTTGTAGGTATTGACAGTTCTAGTTCAGTTGGACAAATGGGTCTTTCCTTCTTGCAACACCAGCAAGAAAAGAAAGGAAAAGGAAAAGATTTAGTGGGGAGAGATTGGGGGGGGGGGAACTACTCTGCTTCTCAAGAGTGTTGCAAGTGCCAGTGCCGAAGACTTGCACTGGAAACAGAAATATTTAGATATGCCGTCTCCTGCAGCAAATGAGAGGCACACTGCAGACAATCTGCATGGAACACAGTTTGGAAACTCTGCCTTAGAGACTGTGTTTGCATTGTGGCACCTATTTTACTGACCCCTTTTCTATTGCTTTGCAGAAGACTTATACAAAACCAGAAAAAGCTCCTGATGTGACACATAATGGGAAAAGATTCACCTAAAAATGTCTATATGCCAAGGGTGCTATTCAGGAAATAATGAAAGAAGCGGCTTCTAAGCCAGGGTGCACACGAAAAAATGTGTGTTTTATTTGGCCCAGCATCTTTTTAAGGAAGAATGGAGCACTATGAAAAATGAAATTCTATATATGCATCTGAATAATTTCAGTGAAAAGAACTCTGAAAAACAACAACAACAACCCACACACCTCAAATCATTGTGATTCTAAACAACAAGAAACCTATAGAATGGAACAAACTTCAAAGAAAAAAAATAGTATTAACACAGAACATTCAACGCATTTACAACCAGAAGTTGGTCTTTCTATTTGCAGTAGAGTTTACTCCTAGGTAAATGTGAATACGATTGCAACCTAAAGTAGAATGCACAGGACAATCCTGTACTTTTAGAAGACATCTGAAGGCAGCCCTGTTTAGGGAAGTTTTTAATGTTTAATAGATTATTGTATTTTAATATTTTGTTGGAAGCTGCCCAGAGTGGCTGGGGAAACCAAGCCAGATGGGCGAGGTATAAATAATAAAATTATTATTATTATTATTATTATTATTATTATTATTATTATTATTATTATTATTAATTTATCTTAAACATGTCTACTCAGAAGGCAGAATTCAACGGCACTTACTCTTGGGTAAGTGGGGTTAGGATTGCAGTGTTTGTGTCATTTGTACACCACTTTTAGCTTACATTTGTTACATAACATGGCTTTCTGTTATCACTAAAATTATTCAAGTGGACATTTATAAAAGAGTAGTGCTCCTGATGAAGAAGAGTCTTTGGTAGAAATGCTTTGGGTCTTAATGAACTACAGATTCCTAGAGTACTTTGTAGGACAACGCTTTTTGTCAGTTGTAGTTACAGGTAGGTAGCCGTGTTGGTCTGCCATAGTCAAAACAAAATAAAAAATAAAAAAATTCCTTCCAGTAGCACCTTAGAGACCAACTAAGTTTGTTCTTGGTATGAGCTTTTGTGTGCATGCACGTATCTGAAGAAGTGTGCATGCACACAAAAGCTCATACCAAGAACAAACTTAGTTGGTCTCTAAGGTGCTACTGGAAGGAATTTTTTATTTTATTTTGTTTTGTCAGTTGTGTACATCGTGCCTTCTCTCTTGCAGGCTGCTGCAAAAACACAGAAAGAGCTAGAAAAAGAGATGCTATGCCTAAATTCCACATAAAAATCTTTCCTCAATTAGCACCCATTTCCCCAGGAAAAGCCAGTTGGGATGTTCACAGGCTCCAGGTGTCGATTTATTACCCATCCCGCTGGATCCTGGCCTTGCCTAGGGCTTCACTCACTACTTAATTAGCAAATGAAACTTTCCGGCTGACCAAAGCACACCTGGGTCTTAAGGTGGGGACATCACATAACAGAAAGGTGTACAAATGAATACGGTGGCATGGCCAACCAACAACCCCCTCCTCCGCTAAACACACACAGACACACCACACCAACAGGATTTAAAGCATTTTTCTTCCAGGCTTTGCAAGGAGGAAGATTTTTCTTTTGCCGCTACCTGAAAGCCAAATATCTTTTGTAATGTAAATTAACATTTTAATTGCTTTTATATCGGAATGCAATTATGTTCTGAAAAGTAATTCTGTGCAAACAACAAGACTTTTATGCTCACTTGTCTAATGATTTCATTAGCAAATTTGTTCCATTTAGAAATCCAAAAGATATATTTTCTTCAGTGCCATTGCTTTAAGCTTCACTAAAACCTGCAACTCTCAAGCCACTCAAAACGTAGACTGTTTTGGAGTGGAAAGAGGTTGACTGCCGGACAAACCACAAACATTTTATATCCATGCAAAGTGGTTGTCTAAGAGCATCTTCACAGATCACTTGCAAATGTATGGATGTTCTATGAACATGCATGACCAAAAGCAGAAGGGAGTACTTTTTAAAACTGATTTTAAAGACAAGCCAAGGCAGAGTTTGCATGAGACTCACCTATGTCATGCCCTAATATCTTCCAGCAACAAGGCCATGAAACTTTCATATTCCAGGCTCACACATGAAACTACGGCATGGCTAAGATCAGAAAGACAACAAACAACCATGGCTTATTTTTCCAACAAAGATGCTGAAGATACCTGAAGGAGCATCTCCACCCCCATCATTCTGCCCGGACACTGAGGTCCAGTGCCAGGGGCCTTCTGGTGGTTCCCTCACTACGAGAAGCCAAGTTACAGGGAACCAGGCAGAGGGCCTTCTCGGTAGTGGCACCCGCCCTGTGGAACGCCCTCCAACCAGATGTCAAAGGAAAAAACAACTACCAGACCTTTAGAAGACATCTGAAGGCAGCCCTGTTTAGGGAGGCTTTTAATGTTTAATAGATTATTGCATTTTAATGTTCTGTTGGAAGCTGCCCAGAGTGGCTGGGGAAACCCAGCCAGATGGGCGGGGTATAAATTATTATTATTATTATTATTATTATTACTACTACTACTATTACTGGGCCAGGTCTGCATATACTGCTAAATCATTTATGAATGAAGATTTTTTTAAAAAAATAAACGAAAGAAAACCATGGTATAATGTTACATCTGAATCAGGCCATTTACCAGAAGAGAAATGGGTGGGATTGGTGGGGTATGGGGCCTTCAGAGCCACAATACACCATCAACAACAAAGGTGTGTGGGCAGGCAAACTATGAAACCTGTTCAGCAGCAAGGAACTTTTTTGAACTTATATGGATGTTTGGTTTCATTTGCATCAGTCCTCCGATTATTGCAACTATAGTCAGACTCAAGGGGTCCAAAAGAGATTTGCACGTGGAAGTGCTAGAAATGAGTTGTCAAGTACACCAGTCTCAGTTCACTATGCATCCCCTCAGTCCCATTCTGAACTCTCCACTATGGTTTGGTAAGCCATGTTGCAGAATTCAAGCGTCACAATTCAAATCCAGGAACTGACATATTGCCTTCACTGCATGTTTGTATGAACCTGAGTTTACTGGAAGAGTAATTTTCAAACCCAAGGCATACTGCTCTGATTTATTCATAGGGATGAGGAAGGAATACTGCAAACTTTATAATTTGGCCAATTCTTCCTTGTATTCAATTTTTTCCTTACTAGGGCTTCTACTGGTGAAATCCATAGTGGTGTTTGACATTCTATATATCTTTTATATTTGTTCCATACTTTAAATAGGGCTCCTCTTATAATATGATGCGTAAATTCTTTATTTACCTTAACTTTATCATAATTCAAATATGCATGCCATCCAAATCTGCAGTTAAAACTTTCCAAATCCAGCAATCTAGTTTTCTCCAACCTTATCCATTCCCTTATCCGGACCAGGCATTCCGCCTCGTAATATAGCTGCAGATTTGGTAGCGCCAATCCTCCTCTGTCTTTCCTATCTGTCATCAATTTGTACCTTACCCTGGGCTTCTTTCCTTGCCATATAAATTTAATAATATCTCTTCGCCATTCTTCAAAACAATTTTCCTTATTTATGATTGGTATAGTCTGAAACAAATACAACATTTTTGGTAACACATTCATCTTCACTATTGATACTCTCCCCAATAGCGATAATTGTAATCTACTCCATCTTTCCAAATTGTGTTTTATGGAATACTGCAAACTTTAATGTAGACCCAACTGATCCTATCTGGGCAGATCATGACCAGGATTGGATAGGAGTTCTGAATCCACAGTAAAGTGGATTTCCTTATGCGAGAGTCTGAGGGCTGCACTTTTGCTGCTAAATTTCCTTTCTAAAATCTCCAACTGTCAGTGGAAATTGTACAGCAAAAACACAGCTGCCTCCATGTAAACACTGGATCCACGTGGAAATGGGATGGAGCAGACTTAGTCCACCCCCTTGTAGAACCAGACTGGACATGAACGGTTTTGACACTTAAATGTCTAGATGTTTTAATTTTTTATGGATAAATGTATTTTTTTTCCTGACTGACGGTCGAATAAAGAATGATGGTGATGACACTTAAGTGGATTGGGTTACTACATTTTTCTCCTCCTCCTCTGTCTTTAACATCAGCGTGATATTGAAATCAAACGTGTAAAGCTTTTCCTGGCAGAGAGATTTGTAGAGGAAACTTACACCCACAGAATCCATGTGCGTCAAGCTTCTATTATAAAGCCACAGCAGCAACATCCGGAAAGGAAAAGGCAACCCTAATTTCTACCTCATTATACATTTAGCTGTCAGTGATACCCTAAGGTGTTATGCAGAACAACGAAGGCAGGATCATTGAAGGTAAGTAAGCTGCCAGTCATGATAACTAAAATAAATATAATTAAGAACTCTGGCCGGAAGTTTCAACCAAAAAGATGTGTTTATACTCGTGTGTAAATACAAATATAGTATCAATCCTGTTAAGAGTTACAGTCTTAAATGAAGAAATAGTTTCACATTGAAAAATCCCTTGAAAGTCTTTTAGAAGTTGACGTAAGGGCTTCTACGATGCGTGTCAGATGTATAATGAGACAACTGGAGACCAGGACAGGGCCCCGTTTCGGCGTAGACGCCTTCCTCAGCTGGCAATATCAAATAATATTAGATCATTATTAAACAGTGTAGGGGTTCGGTGCTGGAGCTTCCCGTGTGTGAGTCTAGGCCACCCACACACGGGATACCAGTTGCAGGGGAAATGCGGCCAGCGTTCCACGTGCGTATCGGCACGGGCGCCGGCCAAGCCTCATAACCTGAAGTTGCGTGAGTAAGTCGGAAACGATGACGCCTCGAAAATGAATGGATGCCTCGAAAATGAATGGATGCCTCGGAAATAAATGGATGCCTCGGAAATAAATGGATGCCTCGATCTAACTTGAAGTTACTTGTGACCTCCTGTACTGTTACTGGCGTGAAAACAAATGAACTAAGGGCAAAGTTAAAGCACTAAGATGAAACCCCTGACGTTTTTTTGTAAAAATCAAATAAAAACCTTTTACCCTTTCCCCAATAAAGACAGACACCGAGATACCCTTCATGGCTTTGGCTGACCCGCATAGGCTCTTTACTTTTGCTGTACCTAGCCCTATGCTAAGGTTCCCTAAACTCTCAGTCCCTGCGCCGCCAAATCTTCCGCGATACTAAACTAAATAAAACTAAACCGATAAATCTTCAACGATCTAACCCTAAGCTAGATCTAGAAGCCTAACTAAAACCTTACCGAAAGATCTTCCGCAAACTATACCCTAACTAAAGTAAAACCATCAAACCCATCCAACCCATCCAGCCCGCTCCCAAAAACCCTTAAACTAAACTTGACTGAACTGAAAGAACTAAAGAAGAACAATAACTGACCTAAAGGAACTGACCTTAAACTGAGATTGACTAAGAAAAACTTAACTGCCTAAAGCGGGGAGCCTCAGCCTTTTATTGATTACCAGGAGTGACATCATAACCAATATTTTAACCAATAAAACCACTGTTGCTGCCCTCCAAAAAGGCGGGAAGCAGAATAAACGTCCATTGATAACTTCAAAAACCTCTGGAACTATACTTTTTGAACGGAGTGATCTTCAGTGGCAAAGTGCTCACTGAGTTTACTTTTACTTTCACTTTAGAACGGAAGGACACTAAAAATAGTACTTAAATAAAGCATTAATACAAACAAACGACCGCGGATCTTTATGGATCCACGAAGTGTATTCCGACAAAACAGCATCAAGCGAATTGTATCAAGGTTTTAAAGTATCATTCACTAAATAAGATTTAATAAAGGTCATCATTCAGCAACATCAAAAGAATTACAAATGTTTTAAAGTATCATTCTGATAAATATACCAAAGTAGCTTTTCATAGTATTTGGTTCCTTACCTCGTATACCTCCAACAAGACTACGAAACAGCGGCCAATCAACTTACACAGTCCTTACTAAGGCGAGGATGTACACCACGGACTCTATGCGGCTCAAAGAAGAGCGGAACTAAAAGACAGAAAAGATCTTCTTTCTATAAAGAAAGCCCTTACATCAACTTTTAAAAGACTTTCAAGGGATTTTTCAATGTGAAACTATTTCTTCATTTAAGACTGTAATTCTTAACAGGATTGATACTATATTTGTATTTACACACGAGTATAAACGCATCTTTTTGGTTGAAACTTCCGGCCAGAGTTCTTAATTATATTTATTTCAGTGTATTTTGTAATAAGAACTCCAACTATATTTACGATTACATTATGGCCAAATAGTCATGATAACTAAACAGAACCCCACCCTGTTTCATTTTAAGCCTAAATGCCAACTGCAGGCAATGGCCTTCCTTCTTCATGAGCTGCTGGTGGCCTTCCAGAGGCAGGTGGCTGACCTCTGCTGGAAAGATTAATCTTGGCTGATCCAGCAGCAAGGCTATTCTTAAGCCAGTGTGGTGTAGTGGTAAGAATGTCAGACCTGGATCTGAAGAAGTGTGCATGCACACGAAAGCTCATACCAAGAACAAACTTAGTTGGTCTCTAAGGTGCTACTGCAAGGAATTTTTTATTTTGTTTTGTTTTGACTATGGCAGACCAACACGGCTACCTACCTGTAACTGACACTAGGACCTGGAAGACCATGACTCATGGGCGTACCCAAGGGGGGGCAGGAGGGGACACCTGCCCCCCCAAAAGCAAATAATAATAATAATTAAATGGTTATCGGCAGCCTGAAAGGAAAAAAAGCTCTCCTAAAAAGCTCAACTACCGGTCTTTCTCCCCCTCCCAAAATCTAAATAACAATTGAGCTCTGCCGACCGGCAGCCGGCCACTGCGTGTGTGTGTATGTGTGTGTGTGTGTGTGTGTGTGTGTGTTGCGCCGGCTGATCATTGCAAAGCAGCTTTGGAAACAGTTCCCTTGCATGGCGAGTTGCGATGGCTGAGGATCCTAGGAAACTGAGTTTTTCAGCCATTTGGGGGCTTTCTGTTGGGGGGGGAGTTTTTCTGTTTTTTGAAGCTGTTTTTGTTTGCTGTCTACATAATATGCTCAGTAATCTAAAAACTAAACAAACCCCTAAAAAACGGGGCATTTCTCATTCCCAAAAAAGGTCAACAACTTTGAGCTGAACCCCAAGAAATGGGGGTAGATCACGGCTGAAAGTAGATCACAGTCTCTTGGGAGTTTTGCCCATCCCTGGTATAAGACATGTAACTAGAATAAAAATTAAAAAAAAAATCAAGCAAATAATTGTAATAACTACCGTTAATAAAGCACTGCTATAATTATATATAATTTTCCTAAAATTTTGGTTTCATTCGTCTTTCCGTGCTGAAATGTCACAACCTGAATGACCATGGCTTGCCCCCCCCCCCCCTAGTTTTGATCCTGGGTACGCCCCTGCCATGAGTCAAAATCCCTACTCAGCCACAAAGTTCAATGGGTAATCTTGGGTCAGCTGCCTTCTCTCAGCCTTATCTACCTCACAGGGTTGGTGCAAGGGTGGGAGAGAAACAAGGCCTTCCGTGTCAGAATGGACACTGAGAGGATATTCTGGTCTGAATCCCCACCAGGAATTGAGAGATACAAGCAAATGAGTTCTTTTCCTCTGTTGCAAATCCACCCTGTTCCACACACCCACTCTGTTGCTCCACTCGCAAATTCACTCTGTCGTTCAACTGCAAAGTGAGGCAAAAATCAAATGTGTCCATTTAAGTTCTTTAATAGCATTCAGGACTCCCCATGCCCAAATCAGTTAACCTGCATTGCCACCATCTACAACGGATGTTCTGCCCAATTATTTGAAGCCCCCCTCTCCCTTCTGTTAATAATAATAATAATAATAATAATAATAATAATAATAATAATAATAATTTATTATTTATACCCCATCCATCTGGCTGGGTTTCCCCAGCCACTCTGGGCTGCTTCCAACAGAATGTTAAAATACAATAATCTATTAAACATTAAAAGCTTCCCTAAACAGGGCTGCTTTCAGATGTCTCCTAAAAGTCTGGTAGTTGGTTTTCTCTTTGACATAGTGTTGGAGAAGACCCTTTCCCACCCTGCCTAGCCCAAATAGTGCCCCACAGTGCCCTCCAGGTAGACTCAGGTGCAAATTCATAGGTGTCCCCTTCACTTTCACCCCCCCTGCTCCAAGATGCACAGCAGAGCAAATGGCAAACGGACAAAAGGTTTTTTTTAATTTCTCTTCTCAACTCTGTGCAAGATCACTAAACAGCCTAACACATCTTCATTTCACCCACACAGATTAAAATGTATGCACAGTACTGGCAAGTTCAACCCTAACCTTTCTTCTCTCTATACAGATGGAAGGAAAAAAAGATACACAGGAGGTGTGTCAGAGACAGGAAGGGACAGTTGCTTCTAAGCAGGATAATAATGGTCACCCATTCTTCTGTGCAACTATGAATACTGAGCCTAGCCAGAATGATAACCAGAACAATCTTAGGGGTCACATTGTCATGGAAACAAGTTTCCACTAATGAGCTCTCCAAGAAACCAGTGATTAAAAACGGCAAACATTGACTCATAACACAAACGTACAAGGAGCAGTCAAAAATGTTTTAAAGATTGCAAACAAGCATGCTAACCTTTCCCCTAGAATAATAATAATAATAATAATAATAATTAATAAATACAGCAACATACCTGGCTCACTTCCTTCTTTTTTAGTTTCTTCAGCAGCATGCTCTCCCCACACCCAAGAATGAGGCAGGTAAAGTGACACAAAAAGTTTCCTAGGACAGCCGAAAAAACCGATGTCCAGAAATACAGAACAAATCTTCTCTAGCGCCTTGTTTTCTACTCAGTGGTTCTTTCTAACAGAAGAAGAGAGAAGAGACACTCCTTATCTATTTCTGCCAAAATTTGTTTTAGGACCAAAACAGGCAAAATGTGGCGAAACACATACTCTGTTCTCCTTGACATTTTCTTCCCTGTTTTAAACTTAGGCCGCTTCCAGATTGTTGCCAATTTGCAAGTGGGATGCAATCATACTGAGGTTGTGCAATTAAAGTAGATTTGTTCACTCTTGCACAACAAACCTACTTCTAAAAAGGGACGGGATATTTTTTTTTTTTTGCAATAAGGAAAGCAAAGGGAAATCCTCTGGAAAGTGTGGTATAGCAATTGTTTGATACAACACTGTATAACCTTGCTGCAAACACATCAGAATAAATGCTCAATAGACAGAACTGGTAGCAATGCCCCGGAGAAAGAAACAGGTGGAGAAAAACTCTCTTTTATCAGATGTTCAATTCTTCTGCCATAGTTATCAATCATCCCACTGAAGTTACTATTAGCCTCACAGTAGAAAGCACGCTATTTTATGCACCAGAGTTAACAGCAGCTTGAAGGTAGATTGCGGTCAAGGCATGGAGACAAGGGTTGAACTCTCCGTCTCACTACTCTAATCAAATAGTGTAGCCCTTACAACTCACAAACAAAAACCTCCACCAAATCTAACAAGAGGCAACAACAAAGACAGATCTGGTTCCATAACCATTTTCAAACCTAAGTCTTACTGAAACTGGCTATCAGGTGAAGCCACCAAGAAATTTTACATCCAACAATGAGCCAGCAAATTTGCTCTCTCAGTTTTGAATGCACTGCAGTCTGCAAGATTAAGTGAGGTATATTCCAAAGAGTCCTCCAGGAGCGAGAGAGAGAGACTGGTATCTGGTAGCAATAACCCAGTTAAGAAAGCTGGCTAGAGGACCACAGCATGGCAACCATCAGGTAGATATAATCCTGGACTTGGAATCTTCAAAAACCCGCTGAGTCAGAAGCATGAACAGAAGTACAAACCTAGAAAAGCAATGACAAACCTAGACAGCATCTTAAAAAGCAAAGACATCACCTTGCCGACAAAGGTCCGTTTAGTTAAAGCTATGGTTTTCCCAGTACGGAAGTGAGAGCTGGACCATAAAGTAGGCTGATCGCCGAAGAATGGATGCTTTTGAATTATGGTGCTGGAGGAGACTCTTGAGAGTCCCATGGACTGCAAGAAGATGAAACCTATCCATTCTCAAGGAAATCAGCCCTGAGTGCTCACTAGAAGGACAGATCCTGAAGTTGAAGCTCCAGTACTTTGGCCACCTCATGAGAAGAGAAGACTCCCTAGAAAAGACCCTGATGTTGGGAAAGATGGAGGGCACAAGGAGAAGGGGACGACAGAGGATGAGATGGTTGGACAGTGTTCTCGAAGCGACTAGCATGAGTTTGGCCAAACTGCGAGGGGCAGTGAAGGATAGGCGTGCCTGGCGTGCTCTGGTCCATGGGGTCACGAAGAGTCAGACACGACTGAACGACTGAACAACAACAACAACATGCATGTTTAATCTGACTCAAGTCTCACTACAGTATGTTCAATGTGACTTACTTCATGATCTTCGTATTTTGGAAGGCAGCCTGGGTAACCATGATATTTCAGCCTAACCTTCTCCACTGAGAGTGAAGGTTACCCATCTTCCTGTTCTCATATATGACTCAGCTCCCCATACAGCTGTGAATCCAATTAGATGTGATGTGGCACCTTAGAATAATCTTTTTTCCTTTTTTGGGGGGGGGGAGTCCTTTGGGGTCAGGACCATTTGTGTCACAGGCTGCAGTGCATAAGGAAGGGGTACACCCTCCCCTATACAACACTGCCCTGATCCAAGTCGCCCCCCCCATCCAAGCCCACAAAAAAACCCTATTAGCCATGGAAGGGAAAATTTAAGGGATTTATGATGCCAGGGGTTCTGAATCAGGATCTCCCCCATCTCGTCTACTTTTTGACCTCCCTTTCCCATCTCTTATTTACTCTCTCTCCTTCCTCCTCTCCGCCACCCCTTCCCCCAAAAGCCAGAGGTGCTCTCTTACTTAGAGAAAACAAAAAACATGAAATGATTTATATAAAATGTTCCAGGATGTTTTTACTCAACAAACGAGGGGAAATTGTTTGATTGGGATTTAAAAAAACTAAACAAAACACCTCAGCCATCTCTCTCGGAAGTGTTGTGTTATGGAGAGAAGCCAGTGCGTATATATAATATATTTTCATGTCAACTAGTGATCAGGAAAACCAAGAGGATCTAGCTTCCAAAACACCACAGCACCACCTCACTGTAAAAACATCATTTTCTCCAGCCTTCACAAATCCTGACATAATTTGGACTACAGCTTTTACCAGCCTCAGCTACCACATTTATGAGGCCCGAAACACCTACAGGGCACCAGGCTGGCAAAGCCCAATCTACCTGATATTACCCTGGCAGAAGGCCACCGTGCCCGGGCTCCCAGGATCCTTCCCAGCCTTTTTACTTCAAAGGAAAGGCAGGCAGGAAGGGCATTATCCAACTGCCCAGCTAAGAGGCGAACCAACCTAACTGTACTCCGGTCAATGAGGACAAAGGCACAAACACATGTTGTACCCTGCCCCACAAACTGCCCGCCCCAAACAAAATTTCTGACTAAGGACAGGGCTGTCCCAAGACATTTCGGTACCTGAGGTGGACCCCAAAACGGCACCACCCTCCCTGCCAGGGAAGAAGGGATGAGTGAAGATCTACATCAGGAACAAGGATAAAATAAAAGATCCACATCGTGATCCGCTGCCCCTGCGGATCCTGCCTCCTGAAGCAGTTGTTTCACCTTACCTAATGGCTGCCTTAGGGGCCAGCCCAGTTTCCAAAGAGGCTGCCCCCCTCGCAATCCCCTTTTGGCCCGCTAGTCCAGCTGCTCGCTCTCTCCGTCCTCCGACTTGTGCCCCCCAACCCCGCCACGCAAAACCGATCGGGCCGCCTTCTGGTGGCCAGCGAAACTTCGCCCTCGCGTCGAACTGCATCGAAGCGAAGCCGCGCAAGCGCTAACTAACCCACGGAACTTCCCCGATCCTGGGGGCTGGGGGCGTGGGGCGGGAGCCGGCCTGGTCTCGAGGGGGATCCCGCGCTCCTCTCGGGTGCAACCTGCTTCGGGGGGTCGAGCCTAGGGCGTTCGCTTCCCGCCCTCGGAAACCCGAAGCCCCTTCTCCCCAAAGAGGGTTGTTGGCGCACGCATAGGAACGCACGGGACCTGCGCAGAGGATCTCCCTGCGCCCGGGGCGCGCGCGCTTGGTGTGTTGTTGTTGTTGTTTTTAAAAACAGACGCGCCGCGAGCGATCCAGAACCGGAGGCCAGAAAGAGGCAAGCCTTCCTTGCGCGGAGTTAAGTTGGATTCGGTTGCTTCCGTCTGCCAACCAGAGCAGCAAACTTACCGGGAACCGACCGGAGCGTGGTAAAGGGACGTAGAGCCACGCAAAGCGAGAATCGCGCCGTGGGCGCCCGTTTGGGGAAGGTTTGCATTGGAGGACCGCGCACCTGAACAGGTGACGCTTGGAAAGACACCCCTCGCGATGCTGGCGTTACAGGAATAACTGGCTCGTTTCCAGCCTGATCCTCCCTTGGAAGCGAGTCCCATCGAGGTCGATAGGCTTCCTCGGAGGAGACGGCACCGCTCTGAGCGCTTGCCCCGGAGCGAGTCCATTCGGGTCTCAAGCCAGACTTTACTTCCGAGTAAACCCGCCCAAGTGCGCCGAGAAGTAAAAGGTATGCCCATGATCGCTAGCTTCGAAGGAAGAGGGGGCCGGGAGCGTGGCCAAGAGCTGCCTGGGGAGAGCTGCGCTCTCGACCGGGCATCGGAGCCCACGGCGCCCGGAGCAGCTCAGTCACCGCGCGGCACCCTCTGCGCCCACCGCCTCCGCGCAAGGGACGTAGGAGCCGCGGAAGGGAACCGCGCCAGAGGGTGGGACAGACGGCAGCGCCCGAAGTTGGGAAGCGCGGTCGTCGCCGAGGCTCCGGAGAGCGGAGACCCCTTTGGAGAAGCAACTCGATCGGCTGCTCCTTTCCCTCGGAAGCGAGCTCCGGAGAGCGGCTTCCAGGTGCCTCGGGACCTCGGGGACCGGGAGGAAAAGAAGAGGGGGAAGGGGTCGCGAAGGGGCGCCTCACTCACCTGCGAGGCGAGCAGGTCCCAGCCGGGAAACGGCGCTGGTTGGAGGCGGCTGCAGCCGAGAGCGCCATCGCCCTGGGAAGCGCCGTGCGCCCTCCTTCCTCGCTTGTCGCCTTCCTGGGGGCTGCTTTTCCTGGATCAGGGAGCGCCCCACATCCTCGCTGGGCGAAGGCTGCGCTTCTTCCCCGCTCCTCCGCCTCGCTGTGGTCCGGATCCAGGGGGAGGGAGGGAGGAGGGCGGCGGCGGCGAAGAGCAAGCAGTTCTCGCTGGCGCCTGCTCGCAGGTCGACCCCGCCGGCGCGCTTAAGAAGCGGCGGAGGGGGCGCAGCAGCGCCGCGCGCCCTTGCTCAGGGCTGCCGAGGCACGAGCAGCTCCTCCTCCCCGGCAGGGGTCGACGGGGCGAGGTCAGCTCCGCGCCTGGCCGGCCGGCCGGCGAGCCAAGTCGGAAGCCAACTTGCGGGGGAAGGAGGGAGCTGGACTCAACGGGGCGCCAAGCAGCGGGCGGCGTCACTGGGTGGGGAAGCCGCCTGGCGGAACTCCGCGGGATCCGTTTCTGAGGAAGCAGCTGCGACTCTCGCTGCGCTCCCAGCCTGTTTACTCGCGAGCAAGCCCCACTGCCTTCAACGGCTGTCTAGTAGCAACTATTGCTTCTTCTAGGTACTAAGTCCCACCGAACTCATGTTGGGCTTTCAAGTGGCCTCTGGTTTCCTGGGCTGTTGCAAAAGCCCAACAGTCACATACTCATTCCCAGGCAGGTGTGCGTCGAAATTTGCTGTTTCATAGAAACCTCTCCTAGGCAAAAGAGCACTGAAGAGAGAGAGAGAGAGAGAGAGAGAGAGAGAGAGAGAGAGAATCATAGAATCATAGAATCCTAGAGTTGGAAGAGACCCCAAGGGCCATCCAGTCCAACCCCCTGCCAAGCCGGAAACACCATCAAAGCATTCCTGACAGATGGCTGTCAAGCCTCTGCTTAAAGACCTCCAAAGAAGGAGACTCCACCACACTCCTTGGCAGCAAATTCCACTGCCGGACAGCTCTTACTGTCAGGAAGTTCTTCCTAATGTTTAGCTGGAATCTTCTTTCTTGTAGTTTGAATCCATTGCTCCGTGTCCGCTTCTCTGGGGCAGCAGAAAACAACCTTTCACCCTCCTCTATATGACATCCTTTTATATATTTGAACATGGCTATCATATCACCCCTTAACCTTCTCTTCTCCAGGCTAAACATACCCAGCTCCCTAAGCCGTTCCTCATAAGGCATTGTTTCCAGGCCTTTGACCATTTTGGTTGCCCTCTTCTGGACACGTTCCAGCTTGTCAGTATCCTTCTTGAACTGTGGTGCCCAGAACTGGACACAGCGAGGAAGGAGGGCATCCGGCTCGGCGCCAGGTGCTTCCCAGGGCAATGGCGCTCTCGGCTGCAGCCGCCTCCACCAGCGCCGTTTCCCGGCTGGGACCTGCTCACCTCGCAGAGAGAGAGAGAGAAAGGCTACAGTCAAAGCAGCTTGGGATTCAGTGGCAGTGGCATAGCATGGGCTACTAGCCCAGGGCCGGCACAGAGGGATTCCATTGCATTGGCTGAAGTTCTGGGCATCCTCACTTGAAAATTTTAAAGCAATGGAGCCTGATTAGATGGTTTGTGTTAAGGTAAAGGTACCCCTGACCATTAAGTCCAGTCGCGGACAACTCTGGGGTTGCAGCGCTTGTCTCACTTTACTGGCCGAGGGAGCCAGCATTTGTCCGCAGACAGCTTCCGGCTCACGTGGCCAGCATGACTAAGCCGCTTCTGGCAAACCAGAGCAGCGCACGGAAATGCCTTTTTCCTTCCTGCCAGAGCGGTACCTATTTATCTACTTGCACTCTGACGTGCTTTCGAACTGCTAGGTGGGCAGGAGCTGGGACCGAGCAACGGGAGCTCACCCCGTCGTGGGGATTTGAACCGCCAACCTTCTGATCAGCAAGCCCTAGGTTCTGTGGTTTAGACCACAGTGCCACCCACGTCCCTGGTTTGTGTTAAATAACTTAGTAAAATTCTGAGGGAACCATTGCATTCCAAAGACCATTGGGTAGCATTTGCTTTCCTTGTGTCCCTTAGAATTAGGCTACAACTGGTTATTTCCTTGAAAACAGTTCTCATAAGACATGATGTCACACTTCAGATAGATGGATGGATAGATAGATAGACAGACAGACAGACAGACAGACAGACATTATATTGCCTCTGTTTTATGGCCTGGTTTGCAAAGTTAATTATAATGGTACTTGCCAAAGAAACAATATGGGAGGCCAACTGAAACAGAAAGACAGGATGTGAGTTTCCATGTGGGTTTTGAAAAAATGACAAGCTCTTAGTTCACTTAATTACAACAACAATGGCTCCAGACACTTTACTGTGTCATAGCAAGCCTTGACATGGGGTGTCATTCTCTTCCCATTCCCCCTAATATTACCCTGGTTTAAAAAACAAAACAAAAAAAACCAATGGTTTATGGTAAATATTTCAGATGAAGTCATTTCTTTTAAAATAATGTTTTTAATAATTTAATTTTTAATTTTTAAGATAAATCCCATTTTAGAAACCTTATATTTACAGCATAGAACTCTCGTTTTCAAGACTTGTTTCCCTTGCTGTAGCCTATTTTTTCCCTTTTCATTTCCTCCAAGGAGCTCAAGGCAGCATACACAGCTGGGGTGGGGAACCTGTGACCCTCAAGATGGTTGAACTACAACTCCCTTCATATTTGTCCACTGGCCATGCTGGCTGGGTCAGTGATGGGAGTTGTAATTCAGCAACACCTGGAGGGCCACCACTGGCATTTAGTGTGCCTACTCCCATTGTAATAATAATAATAATAATAATAATAATAATAATAATAAACCTTTATTGTCACTACACCACCTGTGTGCAGTGAAATTAAACGAGCCCTTCCCCTGGGAAGAAGAAAGGGAAGGGTTAGAATGGTCAGGAAAGGTGTGGGGTGAAGAAAGATTATTTAAAGGAAAGTAAGAACTGACTGTCTTACACCAGAGGGAAGAAACGGTGTAAGACGACTGGAAGAAATTTAAAAACTATTTGAAATGATGTGAAAAGATAGACATTTGAAATTGGAATCAGAGGACATGTAAGGCTACAGTAATGAGAAGTTAGGTTAAGATAGGATATAAGGAGTTAGAATTGTGTAATGTTTATTTTATTAGGAACAAGATTATAGGTATATGATGATTATGATTTTTAAAGATTAAGATTAGTTGAGAAGGAAGAATTTTCAATCTTATAAAGTTCCTATAGTTAATTAGAAATGTACGCAGAAGAGAGGATGTGAGGAGGTCCCAAAACAATGTCATGGATAAGATAAGAATAGGGGATTAAGTGTTTGTTTGTTATTTTTTTTGTATTTTTGTAGTATTGTAGTTTTGATGTAGTGTCTTGTTTATTTTGTATTTTGTATCTGTTATTGTTGTTAAAACCCAATAAATTCTTATGGAAAAAAAAGAAATTAAACGAGCCTCCCTCCCCCACACACATGCACTCAGTCTTGTTCGCACTCTGTGTGCTTGTCAATCGCACCACTAATTTTTTTCCCATTCAGCAGCCCAACAGCCCATGGATAAAACTGTTCTTTTTTTTTTAACAGAATTTATTAGCATTTTCATAATATAACACAAACCCAACCCCACACCTACAAATACAAAAACAAATACAAATACACATAATGTCAGGATTCTTCTTCTTATCTGTATACCTTGCAAAAAAAAAATTCTAGTTCTGAATCTTGACGTTTGACTTCCCCCGCCTATACACCTTCGGTTTTAAATCAATATACTATTTCCTTAACAGCTTTTCTCTATAAAAAATTTAACTTTACTTAAAAAGAAAAAACACAATTGTCTTAATCTTTGCATTATAACCTAAATCTTAACCAAGTATTCTTATAGCTAAACTTATTTCTTCTATCCTTTATCATGCTGCTTTTAACTTAAAATTCAATATCTCCTTACTTATTTAAAATAAACTTGTGATTAACAGACTTCACACTCCGATTTCGGATACCATGGCAGACCATTTAGATTATACATTTAATACTTCAACCCACTCCCCCTCTGTCCATTGTCTTTTTCTGTCTTTCACCAGAACCAGATCTCCAATTGTCTTCTTCTGGATGTCCACAGATCCAGGCTGCATCCACAACAAACCTTGCATCGAGCTTCAGGATGTTCATCCCCTCCATTCTGGGTTTCTCCGTTTCTTTGTGCCATACTTCTTCTTCTTGTAGAAATCTTAATTCCATGTCCCTTGCCCCCGAGCTGCCACCTCGGAGTCTGGATATTGTAAATTTTCCCGTTCCAGGGCTGCCACCCCCAGAAACCGGCCCTCCTTCCTTTCGGAGTTGCCCAGCCATCTCAGACCATCCTTCAAACACCCCTCCCAGCTCTTTGCCAAAGTTTGTTTCCATTGTGTAGAACTTTTGAAAAGCCTCTTCTGTGGAAAATAGGTTCTTTCCATTTATAATTCCACTCAAAACTTGTAGTTTTCGATTAAGCAGTTCCAGTTGAAAGACAGTGAGCATTTCCTCATCCTCCAAATCAGAGTTCAATACCAGCGCGAGCGCAAAGTCCAGCATCTTAGGGGGGAGGGTGAGTATCAAGTTTCAGTTCCTGTCTCTTCCTTCCTTTGTTTCAGTTTTTTCCCACGAAAGTCCAAGTCGTCGCCATTTCTCCGATGCCGGAGTGTAAAGACCAAAACTTCAAATGGAGATATTTTTTCCCCAGTTAACCCCCGAAGGGAAATCTCAACAGTCTCAGTTCTCAAATTCCAAATACTTTCTATCGATTGTTGTAGCAGCAGTCACTTAAAGAGTTAATTTCTTTCACCACCCGAAGGGAGGGAGGCGGGCTGCCTTTCTTCTTTCCCCCAGATTGTTCCAGGAATACAAAGAGTCAGTCAATTACTCACAGCCTCTGGGTTCTTATCAGCTCCTTAAAGACAGGTAGAACTTAGACGCTCATCACAGGCTTTGTCGCCGCATTTACATCCCGGTTGGGGCATGTCCCCTATAGCCCGGCTCCGTCGTCCCTTCACCCCCACTCCCCCTTTACAGGGGGAGCGGGGGAAGGGTTCGGAGCCACCACGGGCACAGCCGGGGAGCCCAGGGAGCGGGACGCTCTTCCCGCACCCCAACCGGAGCCCCGCTTTGCGGTAGCAGGGCTCCTAACCCCCGGGATGGACTGGGTGCTTCGCAGCCAAAGCAGCCCACGACCACCCGCAATGGCGTCAGCCGCCAGAAGTCCTGGATAAAACTGTTCTTTAACCTGTTGCTGCGGCTGACTATACTTCTATATCTCCTGCCCGAAGGTAGGCGATTAAAGAGTTGCTGACCGGGGTGTGAGTCATCCCTGAGAATTTTCCTTGCTCTCCTGAGGCAGCGGTTTCCTGCGATGTCATCTAGTGAACTCAGGGGACAGCCCAGGATATCATTGTGCTGTATTCACCACCCTCTGTAGGGACTTCCTGCCCATGGCTGTCAAACCAGCGTACCACACTGTGATACAGTATGAAAGGACACTTTCTATTGTGGACCGGTAGAAAGAGATCATCAATTTTTGTTTGACATCGTTTTTACGCAAGACGCTAAGGAAATGGAGTCTCTGTTGGGCCTTCCTAACCACCTGGGTTGTATTGATTTTCCAAGTGAGGTCTTCACTAAGGTAAACTCCCAGGAATTTGAAGGAAGAGACTCTCTCCACACAGTCTCCCCCCCCCGATATACAACGGGGCTAATTCCCCTCTCTTCCTCTGAAAGTCCAACACCATCTCCTTTGAATTACTGATATTTAGGTGCAAGTTGTTCTCTAGGCACCATGTCGAGGCTTTTTGAACCTCCTCCCTATACGCTGATTCGTCTTCACCTGTAATTAGACCCATTATGGTGGTATCATCTGCAAACTTAATAATTACAGTGGATGGATCGGATGAAATACAGTCGTATGTCTACAACAAGTACAGGGACTCAGCACGCATCCCTGTGGGGTGCCAGTGCTGAGCTTCAGAGAGGTAGATGTAACAGGCCCAATCCTCACTTTTTGTGTGCGATCCCTCAGAAAGTCTTTAATCCAATCACAGATGGTAGAAGAAAGGTCCAGGTCCATCAGCTTTTTCTCGCCACTGTCTTCTGAACAAGGTTTGTCTGACAAAGAGTGACTGAGTTTCATGGCTGTGTGGGTGCCTGAAGTTGGCACTTCCCGGTCCTAGTCAGATGTCCCAACCGGCTTGTGTGTCTAGTTTCACATGTAAGGCAAGCACTCTTAAGTTTGGCTTGATTTTGTATGTGGATGGTATTATAATGCAATCTTTATACAGTGGTACCTCGGGTTACATAACGCTTCAGGTTACAGACTCCACTAACCCAAAAATTGTGGGAATATGTTTTGCAGGTGCCCTTGCACCTGGTTATTTATGGTTATTTATGTTTGTTTATGTTTATTTGGTAGTATCCTTCTACCTTGGAAGGAAGGGCACAAAAGGGGATCCGACGGGCAGTTCACTGCATGGATCCTTCCGCGGGCAAAAAAGGCGCTCTAACTTTAAATAAGGTAACGGTCGTTAGTCTTCTTCCTGCCTAAACTTAGCACGGTAACAGGACTGTAATTGGTTGTTATGCTTGTTATGACGTTGGTTGACCCTTTAATAAATAGCGGCCGCTCCCTGTTGTGGTGTGGAGAAAGCGCGAGGCAAGCCGAGTAAGAACATCGTTGCGTGGCAAGCATAGAGAGAAAGAGAAACTGAAACCAACCACGCAGGGTATCGGAAGGCTTCTTCACCAGACTGCAGTCTCCATTGTATTTATTTCATTTTTGTTTTAAAAACCTTTTATTTGGCCGCTTAGTTTTTGGCCACTCTTTAGTTTAGTTCTTTTTCTTCTCCGGAACCTTTTGGAACTCACAGACGCTCGCAGAAGACTCACGAGGCAACAACAATCCGAACTCACAAGCTAAAACCTTCAGATCGTGGCCAGCGGACCCTATTCACGGCGCGGTGGGAGTAGGGCTCCAGCATTACCAGCCGTCCCATCTGCAGGCTACCCCCACAAGAAATAACACTTCAGGTTAAGAACTTTGCTTCAGGATAAGAACAGAAATCATGCTCTGGCGGCGCAGCGACAGTGGGAGGCCCCATTAGCTAAAGTGGTGCTTCAGGTTAAGAACAGTTTCAGGTTAAGATCGGACCTCCGGAACAAATTAAGTTCTTAACCCGAGGTACCACTGTACTGCATTGTATGTCATGGCCTAGGTGTTCAAATTAAAGAAGGGCAGGGAGAAGCCCACCTCCTTCTCAAATCACAAGCACCCTGAAAGAAGGAGCAGGAGATTCAGGGAGGCAGACAAAGAAGGTATCTGAGGCTGCCCCTACTCTGAGCTAAATTGTTCTCTCTTTACCACCTTACCTTACAAGGTTACAGGACTATCTACCACTTCCATGTGGCTGGTGTCATTTGTTTTGGTGAATTTATTCAAAATATTTTTAAAATAAATGTAAGCTGCTTAGATTATTCTTGTTGAAAGGTAGGGTGGCAATCAAATAAGTTTACTTATTTATTTATATAATCAAATAAGTTTACTTATTTATTTTATTTACTGTAGTTTGCACAGAACTCCTTACAAACTCTGATCCCCCATTAAAAGTTGATGCAGGAAAAGTGGTAGCTTTTTCTTTTATTTTCTTTTTAGGACCAATGAAATATCACAAAGTAGCCTGTAAGATTTTTCGTTTGTTGGGAAATTGCTTCAGGCCAGATGTTAAGGCAAAGTTTTAAAAGGTGCAAGGAAGATCAGAGCAGAAGATGGTACACTCTAGGAGTGCTTTTCAAACATGCAGTTTTCAGAAAACACGAGTCACATCATCTGCTGTGGAACTCTAGCAAATTCAGTTCATGTGGGGCTCAGGCTTTCACCATTGTCCTGTATAAACTGAGAATGTGTCCAGGAAGGAACCCCAAACCCCTGAACAGTGGAACCTCGGGTTGCATAAGCTTCAGGTTACAAACTCCGCTAACCCAGAAATAACGCTTCAGGTTAAGAACTTTGCTTCAGGATAAGAACAGAAATCATACTCTGGCGGCGCAGCGACAGTGGGAGGCCCCATTAGCTAAAGTGGTGCTTCAGGCAGGGGTGTCGCTAGGGGGGGTGGTACCCCCCGGGTGCCAGGGGAGGGGGGTGACAAGTGGCAGCCCCTCCCACCACTCCCCAAGGGGAGCCCCGCCACCCGGCACCCTGTCTTTTTTTATTTTAATTTTTAAAAATAAATCTTTATTGAGAATTATAACATTCATACATTAAAAACAATACACAACAAAACAAACATCACACACACACATAACCATAATACATCAAAAAGAAAATTGAACAAAACAAATCATACATATTCATTCATTCATTCATGCTATCTATTAATAAAATATCAAAATTCACTACTTAAATAAAAAAATCATAACCGATCCAAGTTAATCATAAATATTAACTCGACGGAGTGAGCGGCGGCGCGTGGGGAGTGGCGGGAGGGGCCGCCGCTTGTCACCCCCGCGCGCCGCCGCTCGCTCTGTCGCCCCGGGAGCAACAGCTCTTTACCTATTGACTTCCATAGTTCAAGCTGCTGTTAAGCACAGAGCAGTTCAAGTTTAGGCCTTTTCGCTCTGCGGCTTAAAAGGGTGCTGCGGATGTGGCGGCAGGCACTCCGTCGTGACGTCACAATGTGATGTCACGACGCCCTGCCCCCTGTGGCGTTTCCTTTCGCCGCCCCGGGTAGCGCGGAGTCTTTCTCCACCACTGGCTTCAGGTTAAGAACAGTTTCAGGTTAAGAACGGACCTCCGGAACGAATTAAGTTTTTAACCCGAAGTACCACTGTATCTCCATCCGGCAGGTCAGGGAGTGTAAGAATGCTGAATAACCTGTCTTTCTGAGAAGCTTTCCTGGCATCATCAGTTTTCTCATTTAACCCCTGTGCAAGCTTCAGAGGAACTTCAGGGTTTCCCCTGGAACGTAAAAAGCCACGTTTCTAGGGGAAGTAATACCTGTTGCAGGGTGAGCCACATTATTGCCTGTATCAACATGGCTGAAAGAAAACAAATTGCTAATCAAGGCTACGTTACTATGGTAAAGGAGGAGAGACTGGATTTTTGTCTGTGGCACCATATGACCAAACAGGCGTCAATTAGTGCCTGAAGCGAACCTCACAAATACGAAAAAAAACATTTGTTCTGAGGATACGGCAAAGACTGAATAGCATCTCCTAGGAGCAGAATGACGCAAGCAGCAGTTTCTGGTGTCAACGCTGCGAGACAGCAGCCTTTGCTTAGGGGCAGGTTGATATAAAACGAAACGAAATTGCAGCAAGCTACGCTGAGTCCATAGGATAGGGTGGGGTATAAATGTTACCAGTTAATTTGTAGTTTTATCCACCTAAGCCCAAACGTTGTTACTGCAAACAGAAACACTAGGGCGGAGAGGAATTAATATCGGTCCTGTTTAATAAAAGAGCCAGGAGAGCATCATATGAGAGGTAAATGGCACAAGGGCATTTAAGTTGCCCAGTTAATCAGAAAAAAAGAACCTGAACTGCTGCTCTGTGCTTAACAGCAGCTTGAACTATGGAAGTCAATAGGTAAAGCACTGGTGATAAACATTTTCACCTGCCAATATCTACACAGGTGCAGGGGCCAGTAAAAAAAGTTGACAACCTTAGGAATATTTAAAGGTGTCAGTTTAAATGCCTATTTCATGCAAGACCTGGAAATAGACCATTAGAAAGGACACAGGAAAATGGAAAAGGAATTTTTTGTGTAATCAAGATTCTTGTTACCTGATACCTTCCTGTTGCAATGTAACATGAATGAAAATGCAGGTACAGGTAGGTAGCCGTGTTGGTCTGCCATAGTCAAAAAAAAAAAATCCTTCCAGTAGCACCTTAGAGACCAACTAAGTTTGTTCTTGGTATGAGCTTTTGTGTGCATGCACACTTCTTCAGATAAGTGTGCATGCACACGAAAGCTCATACCAAGAACAAACTTAGTTGGTCTCTAAGGTGCTACTGGAAGGAATTTTTTATATTTTATTTTGTTTTGACCAAAATGCAGAAAGTCATGAGCTCAGAATGGACCCTGCTCTCTTCCTCACAACTGCTCTCACTCCAGCTATGTGCTAGGATGCTCTGAGAAGCTGTGTCTAATTTTTTACCCTTACGTCACAGTTGGCACAAGACAGGATACTACCTGAAGTGACCGGACGGATCCACTGCTCTTCCTCTTCTCTTTTCAAGAGTTTTACTGCTGCTAACGCAGCAGAGGTTTGGACACACAATTTGTCTCCCCCTCCTCTCTGCCTTGCTGTGTGAAAGGGGGTCCTTCCTTAGAAAAAGGAGTTTGGGGCATGCTGACCCAGGAGAGTGCCTGTGGCACTGCTTTTTCATGGTGGCTAGAAATGATCCTTTACATTTAGTGTGTGTGTGTGTGTGTATGTACACACTACTCCCTCTCAGCAGTCTCATCTGCAATTTTGTTGTTCAGTCGTGTCTGACTCTTCGTGACGCCATGGACCAGAGCACGCCAGGCACGCCTATCCTTCACTGCCTCCCGCAGTTTGGCCAAACTCATGTTAGTAGCTTACCAAGGTTCATGGTTCTTACATTCCAGGTTCCTATGCAATACTTTTCTTTACAGCATTGGACTTTCCTTTCACTTCCAGGCATATCCGCAACTGAGCGTCCTTTTGGCTTTGTCCCAGCCGCTTCATCAGCTCTGGATCTACTTGTACTTGTCCTCCGCTCTTCCCCAGTAGCATGTTGGATGCCTTCCGACCTGAGGGGCTCATCTTCCAGCATCATAACTTTTATATGCCTGTTGTCTTTGTCCATGGAGTTTTCTTGGCAGGGATACTGGAGTGGCTTGCCAGTTCCTACTCCAGGTGGATCACGTTTGGTCCAAACTCTCCACTATGACCTGTCCATCTTGACCTGTCCATAGCTTCCCTGAGTAATTCAAGCCCCTTCGCCACGACAAGGCAGTGATCCATGAAGGGGTCATCTGCAATACATAGCTAAAAACACTTGCCCACTTTTTCATTTTTAGTTACATATTTTCAGTATTTGTTTTGATTTTCAATAGGGTCTCAAGGTGGCTACAGAATAGAATCACAGATTTGTAGAGTTGGAAGGGACCACAAAGATCATCTATGCAGTGCAGGAATCTCTTACCCATCATGGGAGCGGTGGCTGAGGCCTGTGGGTCAGGGAGGAGGAGGCTGCGGAGGAGGCCAAGCTGGGATTGTTGCGGGCAGAGCAGGGGCGCCTCCACTTGGCGCTCCTGGCACTGGCTCTGCCAACAGTAGGGGGCCATGGCCAGCAGGCAACAGCGGGGTGTGCAAGGGCAGCGGGTGCCTACTAGCACCCCCACCCCCACCCCTGTGGCTCACCACCGCCACCCATGTACTCGGCCTGGCCGAGGGGGAGGGCGCCATCACCGCCTACTGAGGAGAGAGGAAGAGGAAGGCACCCCGAGGGGGAAATGCCCCCCCCCCAGCCTGCACCTCCACCCCAGCTGCTCAGTTCATGGGGGGCGGCACAACACCTGCCCCACCCTGGGTGCCAGCAGCCCGCGCAACACCACTGCATAGCAGCACGGCAGCAGCCAGAAAGGAGGAAGAACAGCCAGGATTTTCTCTCTGTTGTTGTTCAGTCGTTTAGTCGTGTCCGACTCTACGTGACCCCATGGACCAGAGCACGCCAGGCACTCCTGTCTTCCACTGCCTCCCGCAGTTTGGCCAAACTCGTGCTAGTAACTTCGAGAACACTGTCCAACCATCTCATCCTCTGTCGTCCCCTTCTCCTTGTGCCCTCCATCTTTCCCAACATCAGGGTCTTTTCCAGGGAGTCTTCTCTTCTCATGAGGTGGCCAAAGTACTGGAGCCTCAACTTCAGGATCTGTCCTTCCAGTGAGCACTCAGGGCTGATTTCTTTGAGAACGGATAGGTTTGATCTTCTTGCAGTCCACGGGACTCTCAAGAGTCTCCTCCAGCACCATAATTCAAAAGCACCAATTTTTCGGCGATCAGCCTTCTTTATGGTCCAGCTCTCACTTCCGTACATTACTACTGGGAAAACCATAGCTTTAACTATACGGACCTTTGTCGGCAAGGTGATGTCTCTGCTTTTTAAGATGCTGTCTAGGTTTGTCATTGCTTTTCTCCCAAGAAGCAGGAACCCACAAGTTTGCTCTTTTTGTGCGAAGCCTTGGCTTGGGGTTACGTGTTTGCTGGGTCAGAAAGTGACAACATAAAAACCAATAAGCATTTATCGAGAAATGCATGTTCTGTTTCTCCTTCTCCAAACATGGGGGGGTCTCTGCAGGCACTTTGGGTGAACATATGGCGATTCATTCTATTGCCCTGGTGGGGAATGGTGCTACATCTAAATGAGGCTGGCTCTGCTTAATAATGCAATCTGCTGTATTCAAAAGCATAAAGCCAGCCCTGCAAACCATTAGCTCCCCCTCTGTTTTGCAATGGCCAGCTGCTGCAAGCAGCAGAGCAATATTAAGTCTGCTTATTTCAGAGCAGAGAACCCAGAAAAGTGTTCTGTGTAACTACTAATTCCCACTGCTTACGGATAGATGACCCACCCATGGGCTTTTACTACTCAACACTTGTGAACCAATAAATGAACATAAATTCCAAATGAACTGTTATTCAGTACTACTAATTCACAGCAAATGTCAATTAACAGATATCCCTCTAAGAAGCTTTTACCAGCCTCCTGCTGGTTTTCAGGCTATTAGCAGACCGTTTACACATTGTTATCTCTTTCTTTCTCTCATTCAGAAAACCGCATGTGCAGCTGTGATCCTAAGCACGTTCACTCAGCAGTAAGTGTCCCTGAAATTAATAGCACTTATGCTTTCATAAATGTGTCCAGCATTGCAACGTCCAAAATTAACAAATCTTAGCTACCGTAATGTAAAATACTGTATGCTCAAGTTATCCTCATATCAGCTAGCCAGCCCTGAAGAGACATATTTTGTAGTATTTTACGAGAACTAGCTTTTCTCTCTCTCTCTTGGAAAGTGTAGAAGCACTGAAAAGGCATGAGTGTCAGAACTGTAGACACTGTGCTACATTAGAGGATTCAGTGCTAAGAAACACAGATTTGTGCTTTTTGCAGAATGTGGACAACTGGATGTATAAAATGAATATGTACCATCAACTTTGAACAAGCAGCTCCATCTTTCATTTTTATGAGTTTAAAACACTATGATGTTTCTATTTTCCATAATATACGTAGGATTTGGTGTCAGCGTCGTTTGTGTTGGTTCTCTGTTGTTTGCTTGTGTTTCCCCCCATCCCACCCACCTCTTTCCCCCTTCTCTCCCTAATGTCTCAACAACCAAAATTGATCTGTAAAAATGTTACATGGAAAAATATAAGAGACATTGCACACACTTTTGTAAACCAAGAAAATCTTTAATAAAAAAAAAACCCATTATGATAGCATGCCTGAACTTCATTGTTTTGTGGTGCAAATAGAGCTAAGCACATATTGTAAAAGAAAAAGAGTAAATCCTATTAAAACCTCTTTCCTTCTGAGGTGCTGAAGGTGACATCCTCATACAGAATCATAGAATTGTAGAGTTGGAGATGAGAACACCACACCATCATCAATTAGCAGGACACTGAGAATGGAAATCGGAGGAATCTCCTTGCAAGTCTAATAGAAAGTGAGTGTTCAGTTTATTTTGTCCCCAAACGGGGACAAAACCATTGAGTTTGAAATGCATTGCTCTTGCCACCCATGGATAAGAGCTTTGCACAGCAAACCTTAGAAACAGTCCACCTGACGAGTCACTCAAAAGAACTTTAATCTTTACCCCAGGCTCATATATTACTATAAAAATATAATAAAAAAATAAAAAAAATCCTTCCAGTAGCACCTTAGAGACCAACTAAGTTTGTTCTTGGTATGAGCTTTTGTGTGCATGCACACTTCTTCAGATACACTGAAACAGAAGTCACCAGATCCTTATACTGTATATAGTGAGGGAGTGGGGGAGGGGTATTACTCAGAAGGGGGGTGGGAATGGGTGATTGGCTGATAGGTATGGAAAACCTGTTGACGACTGTTAACGACTGCAATTGGTCTTACAGGAAAAAGCAAGGGGTGAGATGGCTAAAGATAGCTTTGTCATGTATAATGAGATAAGAATCCAATGTCTTTGTTCAGACCAGGTCCCTCCATGGTTTTAAGTTTGGTAATTGAGTTGCAATTCAGCCACTTCTCTTTCCAGTCTATTTCTGAAATTCCTTTGTAATAAGACAGCTACTTTGAGATCTTGTATAGAATGTCCTGGGAGATTGAAGTGTTCTACTGGTTTCTCTGTCTTGTGATTCCTGATATCAGATTGATGTCCATTTATCCTTTGGCGTAGGGTTTGGCCTGTTTGTCCAATATAGAGAGCTGAAGGGCACTGTTGGCATTTGATGGCATACACAATGATGGAAAAAGAGCAATTAAATAGTCCTGAGATGGTCTGTTTGATGTTGTTGGGGCCAGTAATGGTGTTGTCCGGGTTTATGTGGCAGCGAAGTTGGCATCTGGGTTTATTGCAGGCTCTGGTACCAGTCTCCATGCTGAGTCCTGTTGTATTATTGTGGGTGAGGAGCTGTTTAAGATTGGGTGGCTGTCTCTAGGCAATGAAAGGTCTTCCTCCTTATAAAAATATAGTTCCAGGTGATAGCAGATATTCTATAATTGCAAAACATACTCTTGCCTTTTCCTTTTTGGAAGCCCCTGCTTCCATTCCTCCTTTCCTTGCCTTGTCCTTAACAAGAGTCACAACTGATCTGTCAGTGGAACTCCTGAATTCCAGAATGTTTGTGACAGGTAAATAGCCGAACTAACCAGTGCTAGCCGTTCTTTGAGAGAGAGGGTTTCCACCATGTAAACTGCACACAGACAAGGTGTATAAAAGACGCAACACTGTCTGCAGTGAATTAAGGGCCAAACTGCTGACTGTGAATGAAGAGAAGCCCAAACTCAGGTGGTTTGGACAGGGCGACCACCACAGGGCCTTGAAGGAATGCCAGCAAAGGGATTCCAATAATAAAAAAATAGTCAAGGAAATGACTCAGAGGCCAAGCCTTGTAGTTGAAAGCCAGACTACACATATCAGTTTCAAGAAGAAACAGCAGTTCTCTCTAGGCGGATATCTAAAAGATGGCCACAGCCCAGCACATTTGGCTCAGTTCACGGCTGCAGCCTTTGAGGGCAGCTGTGACTTCTGCAAGAGATTAACTGCCCAAGGAAAAGTGGTGGGTCTTTGCTGGAGAGGGTGATGACTGAAGTAATTTGTGTTTTTGGCATGGTGAAAAGTAAGTGGGGAAAAAGAGGTAGCGCTTTGTGGATGTGCAAAACAACACCTGTAATCGGGCTCCATTTCTATAACTGCCTCTTTACAGGCAACACACACGGTAAAAAGTAAGGATGTCACCATTTGCCAACCACAGTGTGAATTTTACAGCTGGTAGTATACAGTCAGAACTGGGGCTTCCATGAAATCTGGGTGTATATTTGCTCCCTTCTCCAACTGTTGTTCAGTTGTTCAGTCGTGTCTGACTCTTCGTGACCCCATGGACCAGAGCACGCCAGGCACACCTATCCTTCACTGCCTCCCGCAGTTTGGCCAAACTCATGTTAGTAGCTTCGAGAACACTGTCCAACCATCTCATCCTCTGTCGTCCCCTTCTCCTTGTGCCCTCCATCTTTCCCAACATCAGGGTCTTTTCCAGGGAGTCTTCTCTTCTCATGAGGTGGCCAAAGTACTGGAGCCTCAACTTCAGGATCTGTCCTTCTAGTGAGCACTCAGGGCCGATGTCCTTGAGAATGGATAGGTTTGATCTTCTTGCAGTCCACGGGACTCTCAAGAGTCTCCTCCAGCACCACAATTCAAAAGCATCAATTCTTCGGCGTTCAGCCTTCTTGATGGTCCAGCTCTCACTTCTCCAACTACAGGTCATTTATTGACAGGGGAGAGGAATGCTGCGGAGGGCCCTGTGGCTCTGAGGATCACAGATGGGAATGAATCCATAACGTTGGCTTGCTTCCAGCTACTGGTTTTTAGCATCTGTCTGTCTCAAGAGACAATGGAGTGCACCTCCAGCAGCACCAAAGTGACCTCCTTGGGGCGCAAGCTTGGGCAGGGTGTCTGGAGGTCTTGGGTTGCCCAGACAACAAAACTCCTCTTTCCGCTTTGTTGATGTGATCCAAAGGAAAGCAGAGAAAGACATTTGCCACCAGCTTGGCTGCAGGCATATAGAATGCCATCCAAACACCTTTGGGATTCCACTCCAGATTTGTGAAATGTTTACTCCTTAGCCTTTTCTTCTCCTGAAGATATCACGCAAGGCAACAGAGGTTTGGGATCAGAGTTTTCCATCTCCTAGATTGGCAACCTTCCTAGGTTGATATATGTCAGAAATAGTGCAAAGCAGATGGTGTATGTTTTGGAAATCATAGCTCACCCAAAATTTTGTTAGATTAGGTAGAGGGATAGTGAAGCAATTCTATGGTAAAGACAACCAAGTCAGCTGTGAGATAAAGCATAATATTGAGAGTCTGGGGTGTGAAACTGTTTGCCCCCTCTAATCCGTGGATCTAATTTTTGGAATAGCTAGGCTAGCCTGGGTGATTAAGAAAAGGAAAGAGGCTCCATCTCAGGCTCAGGCTGCGAATATGCGTAAATAAACCACGTATCCTAAAGACACTACAGTCTCCGCTGTGCCTCATTCCAAAAGGAAACATGAAGCCTGAGTAAGCGCCTGCAAACCATGGAATCTCACATCGCTCAGAGATTGGGGTGGCGTGCAAAAGTTAAACACCCCTAATTTCTTAGAAAAATTAAATTGATTGGGAGCGATTAAACATCTCACTCTCCTGATTGTTCCATCAGCACAAGCATTTCTGCTTGATAGATGGCATGGTGCCCCCTCTCTCCCCTCACTTTTCTGGGGCTTCCTCTGACCTGCCAGGTTGGATTTGGTGGTGGGGGGGGGTGTGCAAGGAAAATCTCATTGTGCTAGTGGGAGACCTTGTGGTGCCTTTGGCAAGCATACTGGGTTAGTTGAATTTATTTACACTACAGTCGTACCTTGGTTCTCGAACGTAATCCATTCCTGAAGTCCATTCGACTCCCGAAACCATTCAAAAACCAAGGCGCGGCTTCCGATTGGCTGCAGGAGGTTCCTCCACTCAAGCGGAAGCCGCGTTGGATGTTCGGCTTCTGAAAAACATTAAAAAACCGGAACACTTACTTCTGGGTTTTCAGCATCTGGGAGCCAAAACGTACGAGTACCAAGGCGTTTGAGAACCAAGGTGTGACTGTATTTATTTACACACCTGTTTCAGAATACAGAGCACTGGCTCTTCTTTTCGATAATATGTGACAGTATTAGTCAGGGCGTCTGCTTGGGCAGTAATTCCTGATGTGAAAATATGGCTATTCTGAACATAACAGGCTGTCTTATGGAGGGAAAGGCGACTGATTCATGTAGCCTAATATCCTCTCCTCTGATTTCTCAGCTCTGTTACCTGAAATCCTTTAAGATGGGATCCGTGCTACAAACCACATAAAAAACACCGTCTCTGTCTTTATGGGTTTTCTCTGAGTGGGAGTGTCGCAAATATGAACAAGTGTCCACATTTCATCTGTGAAATGTATGGTGCAATTTAATAGCACAAAATGCTTGTGTGCAGGTGTGTGTACTACAGAAAATGATCATACCACTTCTCGGGGGAAGGGAAAATCACACACCTTCTGCCTGTGATGCTTCCTGTCTCTCTGCTAGGGAGACTGACAGACATGTCTGTCCACTGATTTAGGATGGAGCAAACATGGCATTATGAAGCCCCATGAAGTCCTTAGGTTGCAGCTGTATGGAGCTTGTCTCATGCGAAACCAAGAATTATATTCTTTATTTTCAGGGACTCATCTTCCAGCGCCATAACTTTTATATGCCTGTTGTCTTTGTCCATGGAGTTTTCTTGGCAGGGATACTGGAGTGGGTTGCCAGTTCCTCCTCCAGGTGAATCTGGAATTATGGTGCTGGAGGAGACTCTTGAGAGTCCCATGGACTGCAAGAAGATCTAACCTATCCATTCTCAAGGAAATCGGCCCTGAGTGCTCACTAGAAGGACAGATCCTGAAGTTGAGGCTCCAGTACTTTGGCCACCTCATGAGAAGAGAAGACTCCCTGGAAAAGACCCTGATGTTGGGAAAGATGGAGGGCACAAGGAGAAGGGGACGACAGAGGATGAGATGGTTGGACAGTGTTCTCGAAGCGACTAACATGAGTTTGGCCAAACTGCGGGAGGCAGTGGAGGACAGGGGTGCCTGGCGTGCTCTGGTCCATGGGGTCACGAAGAGTCGGACACGACTGAACAACAACAACAAATTTTCAGGGAAGAGAAATGGACTTTCCGTCTTTAATCAGTGAAGGTTTTATTTTGATGCTGCTATAAATAAACAAGATTTTCCCATAATCTGATGTGTAATTCATTCAAATAATCTCTCAGTTGGGGCTTCACATTAATCCCTTTTATGGAGGAGGGCTGGGGGTATGTAGAGAGAGAGGCAGGGCGGGGAGAGAGGGGTTAAGCAAAGCCAAAATACTAATCCATGCTGCCACAATGTTTTCCTCCGTAGGTGACTGCATGATAATAAAGACTAGTGTTTCTTTCCCCTTTAAAATTTAATTGAAAGGATTCCTTGCAGTCGATGCCTAAATGATAATAAGAGGATAGTGCTTTTTGCAGAAGAAACATGCCGAGTAAGAAAATGTTGTGTCACCAAGGGATTTCTCCACTGTGGAGCAATAAACTTCACGAAGCTGGGTCAAGCGGTTTTTGAACCCAGAGTTTGAAGCAAGTTCTGCAGTTGCTTATGTTTGTTCTGTCTCCATGGATCCCAACAAATTACAAAAAACAACAACAACAACCCTGATGTAAACAGATCTCTTTCCCACAATGTTTTTCAGCCGGACAGATTTATCCTTGTGTTAGGGCTTCACGTAAACCAAATCTTTTTAACTGCTTATGGCAGCGACTGATATAAATCCCTTGTGCATTAATGAGAAATTAAAACTTGGATACAATACTGTGGCTGCCTAATTCACCAGTGGGGAAGCATCCCGGGTAGGGGGGAGAATTTCCTTAATGAAGTATTTTTCTTATGGGTTTGAGTATCAATAATAATTGGCCAAACTGCGGGAGGCAGTGAAGGATAGGCGTGCCTGGCGTGCTCTGGTCCATGGGGTCACGAAGAGTCGGACACGACTGAACAACAACAATTAATAATAATAATAATAATAATAATAATAATAATAATAATAATATTTTATTTATACCCCGCCCTTCCCAGCCAAAAACCGGGCTCAGGGCGGCTAACACTAATTAAAATCACAGCGAAAACATAAAAACAATCAATTTAAAATACAGATTAAAATACAAATTCAAAATTAAAACTGCAGTCTCATTTTCAAATAGCCCACCAATAAAAGAATGAAACATAAGTATCAAACAGAAACCAACCCAAAGGCCAGGTGGAAAAGCTCCGTCTTGCAGGCTCTGCGGAAAGATGCCAAATCCCGCAGGGCCCTGGTCTCTTGTGACAGACGGTTCCACCAAGTTGGGGCCAGTACTGAGAAGGCCCTGGTCCTAGTTGAGGCCAACCTAGCATCCTTGTGGCTCGGGACCTCCAACAAATTATTATTTGAGGAGCCAGTTTGGTGTAGTGGTTAAGAGCAGCAGACTCGTAATCTGGGGAACCGGGTTCGTGTCTGCACTCCTCCACATGCAGCTGCTGGGTGACCTTGGGCTAGTCACACTTCTTTGAAGTCTCTCAGCCCCACTCACCTCACAGAGTGTTTGTTGTGGGGGAGGAAGGGAAAGGAGAATGTTAGCCGCTTTGAGACTCCTTCGGGTAGTAAAAAGCGGGATATCAAATCCAAACTCTTCTTCTTCTTCTTCTTCTTAAGGTCCTACCTGGGACATACCAGGAGAGTATCAATTACTCCATTTGAGGGGGGCATTACAAAAAACAGGTTTTGTGGTTAAAAAAACAGTACAAAACTATTGCAAAAGTCTGGCAGCAGTTTGGCGTGAACAAGACAATGTTTGATATATGGGTGTTGACCAGAAACACCAGTTTGATGTATCAATTACTCAGTTTGGGGAGTGGTACAAAATGTGGGGTTTGAGGTACAATGAAATATAATGAATTGAAAAAAA
This sequence comes from Lacerta agilis, assembly GCF_009819535.1. Taxonomy (NCBI): domain Eukaryota; kingdom Metazoa; phylum Chordata; class Lepidosauria; order Squamata; family Lacertidae; genus Lacerta; species Lacerta agilis. The sequence continues at coordinate 3,416,584 of NC_046316.1, read as the reverse complement.
TGCTGAAACCAGAAGCTTTTCTTTTAGGTATTTTAGGTCCAGAGATCCTGAAGGACTAGACGAAATTATTCATGTACACAACCACAGCTGCTGTTAGCCGAGAGATGGAAAGACGGCACAACTCTGACCAAGGAAGAGTGGCAGAAAAACTGATGAACTATGCAGGGATGGCAAAACTTACAGGAAGAATTAGAAACCAGGAAGAGACCGGCTTTAATAAAGAATGGGGAAAGTTTATACATTTTTTTAAAAAATTACTGGAAACACACACATTGGTAGGACTGACATAAAACTTGTAGCAAAAATTTGAACTATGGAGTGATAAAACGTTTATGAAAATAGAGCTACGGAAGAAATGCAGAGGGGAAATCATTAGATAAAGATCCACAAAGAGCGGGGGGGGGGAGTCAAAGGGGATTTTATGTTCATTTATTTTTTTATTCTGTTTGTATATTGTAAAACTGAAAATGCAAAAATAAAATAAAATAAAATCATTTAAGAAATCATTTAAAAAACCCAAAATGTGGGGATTGAGGTACAAAATGGCACAAAATGAGTAAAAAACCTTGGCACCAGTTTAGAGGGGAATCCCAAATTTGGGGCTTCGTTGTCTATAAAAGCTCTGAGGTAGTGTGGCTTTTGACCACCATTGCTCTCCTGGCTTCCCAACGCAATGGGTCCCTAGCGGTTACCAAGAGGGAGAGAGGATGTGCAAGGAGCTTGGCCTGGTGCAGTGCATGGCAGAGGGAGTTTCAGATTGGAGCAGTGGCCTTCCACCAGTGCCATCTCACTAGCTGCTAGTGGCTTAGGGAGTCCCTGACCTGCCTTGAGATGCCTGAGTGGTGCAACTCAGAAATGTGAGGACCTTCTCAGAATCACCCTGATTCGCCTCAGGGGAGCCAGTGGTGTAGTGGGTAAGAGCAGTGGACTTGTAATCTGGTGAACCGGGTTCACGTCTCCGCTCCTCCACATGCAGCTGCTGGGTGACCTTGGGCTAGTCACACTTCTCTGAAGTCTCTCAGCCCCACTCACCTCACAGAGTGTTTGTTGTGGGGGAGGAAGGGAAAGGAGAATGTTAGCCGCTTTGAGACTCTTTCGGGTAGTGATAAAGCGGGATATCGAATCCAAACTCTTCATCATCATAATTTGCGTACCTAAAGAGCTGGGAGTCTTGGTAGACCACAAACTTGACATGAATCAACAGTGTGATGCAGCAGCTAAAAAAGCCAATGCACTTCTGGGCTGCATCAATAGGAGTATAGCATCTAGATCAAGGGAAGTAATAGAGCCACTGTATTCCGCTCTGGTCAGACCTCACCTGGAATACTGTGTCCAGTTCTGGGCACCACAGTTCAAGAAGGATACTGACAAGCTGGAATGTGTCCAGAGGAGGGCAACCAAAATGGTCAAAGGCCTGCAAACGATGCCTTAACGGCTTAGGGAGCTGGGTATGTTTAGCCTGGAGAAGAGAAGGTTAAGGGGTGATATGATAGCCATGTTCAAATATATCAAAGGATGTCATATAGAGGAGGGAGAAAGGTTGTTTTCTGCTGTTCCAGAGAAGCGGACACGGAGCAATGGATTCAAACTACAAGAAAGAAGATTCCACCTAAACATTAGGAAGAACTTCCTGACAGTAAGAGCTGTTTGACAGTGGGATTTGCTGCCAAGGAGTGTGGTGGAGTCTCCTTCTTTGGAGGTCTTTAAGTGGAGGCTTGACAGCCATCTGTCAGGAATGCTTTGATGGTGTTTCCTGCTTGGCAGGGGGTTGGACTGGATGGCCCTTGGGGTCTCTTCCAACTCTAGGATTCTATTATTCTATGGGCTCTCATCCCCTTTGATGCGACAGCACTACTGTACTCGCAAACACATGTGGTTGTACATAGGTTTCACTCGAATCAAGCAGTACATTAAAGTGAAAGAATAGCCAAACAGTGGATATGTATATCTTAAGGAAGCGAAGGTGAGAGAGTTGGACCAGATGCTGCCTCGTTTTAAAGATCAAGTGGCCTGTAAAAGATGAGCCAGTGGCTCAATGGTGTTCGAAAAAGAGCCACAAGAGAAGAGCACCTCCACTCCTTTCTGTGAGGAAGGTCTTCTGTTCTCCCTGTGCCTGCTCATTATGGATGCATGCAGCAGATGGAGTGGGAGATGTTCATCCAGAAGCCACCAAACCGGATCGGACCCAAGTATTCCAGTGTAATTTGTGGGTTGGACTGTAAAGATTTACATCCTTTCAGCATGATTATGTGGGCAATGAAGTCACGGAAATATTCAACTGAAGAATAAAAACATACCACATTTGTGAAAAAGATACTTACTGTGTGCCATGTGTTCAGGAAGTCAAGTAACTTTGTTTTTATTAAAAAATTACTTTAAATTAAAAAGTATTTTCTATTTTGATTTATACTGCTTTACTTATCACTTTTGTATTCAAGGAGTACAGGGTGATTTATTTGGATGTTTTGGTTCCCTAACCAATCCTGTATGTGTGCAGAATATTTATTTAAGTTAGTCATTTAAAAAATGGATATACCGTTTCTTCAAGGCTTGATGTGGCTTCCTATAAAACTTATTTTTTTAATGATAGTAGCAAGAGTTTAGACTATCTCTGGGCTCCTCCCAATGTCCTGTTTATTGAGCATTCATCCTGATTTGGTTGCATAAAGCTTACACAGTGGTTAGCCTATGGCCAGTCTTTATTGAACATTTGTTCCATTTTTTGTGGGGCACTTATACTTTATATTTTGATTTGCTTGCAGGGTGTTTACACATCTTTCCATTAATCAATTGTTTTTCCCACACTTTTCAATTCATTTCCCCTTCACTTTCCAAGTCTCAACAATTCTTATTCGTGTATTTATTGCATTTGTCATGCTTGAATTGCACAGACTTAAAATACTGCTGGTGTTGTAACGTGGGGGTCGTGATTCAGCAAGTGATTTTAGTTCTGACATAGCAGGCAGGAGACAGCTTCTTCACGTAATACTCTTTATTCAGACAAACAAGACTGGGGAACTGAGGAGAGGGAGATACATTTATAGGGACAGAAGACTGGCTAGAAAGGATACATTTTGGAGGGAACAATCTCAAGCAATCACAAAGCTGCCTTTTGGTGGGAACCAATAAGACTGAGGATCCAAATGCAGCAACTTGAATGAACCAATCGTAGCTGTTCCTTCTGGAACAGGAAGGCAGTTACTTTCCCCTAATGTGAATACAGACAATAGCAATACAGATATTATAACCCTTGAATCAATACACAACAGCTAGAAGCATGAATCCCTCAATCAAAGTCCTTACAAGACAATCTGGAGGCATGTTGTGTCATAGGCAACACCCCAAACCCAGTAAAATATTCAGAAGCAGCATAGATAAGTGGGTGGGGATTGTTTGTGTAGGAAGTTCAAGGAGAATTCGTTTTGAAGGTTGGATTTTGTGTGCTTTGAGGTGTGGAATATGAATTTCTCTTTACCTAAACAATTTGCAGTGAATAGATTTCCAACTGATATGGATGGCAGGTAATGTGGCTTTTCTAAGTACTAATAAAATCTAGACCATTTGGCCCAATTGTATAAATTAGGCATGGAGCACCAAAATCAAGAAAAATATTAAGACATTTCTGTCTAGTATTTCCCCCTTAGCTATCTTGTTTGTTTTGGCCCCCAAATATACTTTTTGGATGCATCTAAAAATTCAGTGGAACAGAAAAAGGCTTGCTGTTTTTGTGAAAATCTATTGCGTAAGGAAGTCTTAATACCTCAGTGTAAGTGGATGCAGTTTGAAATAAGAGTTTACTGTAACTGAAGTTTTGTGCTGTCTGATTTGAATCTTGGTGGAACCCCTTCCCGAAACAAACACAGAATTCTGCCTCTTCCCGCTGCTTCCTTTCATTATGGTAGCAGCTGCCCTTGTTTAGGAGACTACACCCAGACAACACAACGCATGAGCAAAGCAACAATGGACTCTCCTTGCAGGCCTCCTCAGATGGTCCTGGCCCCAGCAGTTACCTGACTCTGCCGAGTGTAAGCGATAAACCAGTATACAGTAAGCAGCACAAAAACGGCGGACAGAAATCTACCAAACCATTCCACGTTCTGAATCCTATATTCGTAATCCAAAAACAGAGAGGACAATGCGAGAAATCTAATAAAGAAGCCACAAACAAAAAACTCATTCAAGTTAATGCAACAGGAAAATTTCAGTCTTTAAAGTTTCTTTAGCCAGGCTCCTGTAGAGATTGATGAAGGTAAGTCCAGTCAGATGAAATATCGAAGATGTTACGCACAAATGTTAGACAGGGTGCCGGCGTTTGTCCCCTGTTTCGCCCATGGACAGTTTTGGGCTTCTTCAGTAAATTCTTTCCCAGGGTTTACTGTATTTTCATACATTCAAATTTACATGTTACATCTCATCTTAACTAGAACATCTAATGTTCTTCTTCAGAATATTCTTCCTCAAGGTTTTGGTATATTTACACACTTTCAACTTCATATGCTAAGTTCTTTCTTGGCTTAAGCTCTCTGATTTTATTTACTATTTATAAGCAAGAAAACTGTTTAATTAGTTGCTGTTTTGGCAGTATTATTCTCTAAGAAGCAGTATTATTCTCTAAGAAGAGTGGTGCTTGCTAGCATCCTTTCCACGAGATTATTTATGTAAGAATGTGTGTGATACATATCTGCAAGCCTGCATTTGGAAATGTGGTTGGCTGGTTTTAAGTGCTGCAGTTGAAACTCATAGTTCTTCCTTCTGTGTGCTTCCCTGCCTTTTTGGCAAGCCAAGTTAAGAAAAGGAAAAAAACCTTAAGAGATACTCAGAAGTGATGCTCTGGGGAGTAGTGTTTATTTGCTAACTTCATCTTCAGCAGAGCAGTAGGGGGTCTTCCTCACAAAGTATTGCTTCCTTGTGTTGCGCCACCATGGCCAAAAGTATGAACAGATTTCAAAAAGCTGCTGCTAAAACACATATTGATTTTCTTGGCAGCAACTATTGTGATTTACGGCAGGCTCTGAAGACTCATAAGTTCAAGCAGTGGGCAAGATCTGCTGTGTGGATAACAGACAGGAAATGTCTTTCCAGTCTTGGCTGAATTAGTAGAATAGAAAGCTTGTCCAGCATTTCATACGCAGATATGTGTTTAGCTTTACTTGAGTTTAAAAAATCATGTAGTCTTTGCTCTTTGCCAGTGTGGCGTAGTGGTTAAGAGCGGTGGACTTGTAATCTGGTGAACCGGGTTCGTGTCTCCACTCCTCCGCATGCAGCTGCTGGGTGACCTTGGGCTAGTCACACTTCTCTGAAGTCTCTCAGCCCCACTAACCTCACAGAGTGTTTGTTGTGGGGGAGGAAGGGAAAGGAGAATGTGAGCCGCTTTGAGACTCCTTCGGGTAGTGATAAAGCGGGATATCAAATCCAAACTCTTCTTCTTCTTCTTCTTCTTCTTCTTCTTCTTCTTCTTCTTCTTCTTCTTCTCTAGCAGGATGTCAAATTAGGACAGCACTGGTTGGCACTTTTAGCTTCAAATGCTCATTTGTGGGATTACGCCAGTGACATTTGTCTGAGATGGTATGCCAACAATTTTTGTGCTATCTAGGGTTTCATGTGCCGTTATCCAGTTCCCTAACTTGGTGCCTCAATCCCAATACTGTATATGGGAGGTGGGCATCCAGAGGGAAAGACTTGGGCAATGCCACCCAACATTGCACTCAATGTGTTATGAATATATGCAGTTACAGGTAGGTAGGTAATCTCAAAGTAGCTGTCTTAATCCAAAGGAATTTCAGAAACAGACTGGAAAGAGAAGTGGCTGAATTGCAACTAATCACCAAACTTAAAACCATGGAGAGACCTGGTCTGAACAAAGACATTGGATTCTTATCTCATTATACATGACAAAACTATCTTTAGCCATCTCACCCCTTGCCTTTCCCTGCAAGACCCTGTAATAATTGCAGTTGTTAACAGTCGTCTACATGTTTTCCACACCTATCAGCTGATCACCCATTCCCACCACCCTTCTGAGTAATACCCCTCCCCACTCCCTCACTATATTTAAGGGTCTGGTAACTTCCGTTTCAGTGTATCTGAAGAAGTGTGCATGCACACGAAAGCTCATAACAAGAACAAACTTAGTTGGTTTCTAAGGTGCTACTAGAAAGAATTTTTTTATTTTATTTTGTTTTGAATATATGCAGTTTGGATATAAGGCACGATCCCTGGAATGTAACCCCTGTGTAAGTTGCATACATGGGACTCAGCTAGACTGGAGAAGAAAAAGCAGGGGTGTAGCAAGGGGGGCATAGGGGGGTACGCCCCATGTTCCATAACGGAGGGGGTGACAAATTATCAAGGAACAATTACTGCCCTACTAGGGCAGTTCATAAAAAAAAACTTCTATTTTTAAATGCCTGCTCTAAAGGTCTTATCTTACTATACTAGGGATTATATAGCAATATATGAAATTTCATACATATCGGTTAATATCTTTACCCTCCTCCACCCAAATAGCTGTTTACTTGGTTGTTTTCCTATGTCTTGAAGGCTGATATTTCAGTTCAGTGGAGCACTTACTGTTCCCAACCCTAATCCTGTGGAAAGCCATCTAATTAGACTTCAATTTGATTTTGAGATGTTTTTAGGAGGTAATTTAATTATTGTTTGATTTTATACCAATGTTATGTATCTGATGTTAGCCACCCTAAGCCCGACTTCTGCCGGGGAGGGAAGGACATAAATAAAAGTTTATTATTATTATTATTATTATTATTACTTGTTATTATTCCTTTGTAAGAAAATATGAAATAATGTAAAACCATTTTTGCAGGGGAGGGGGGAATCAATGGGGGGGGGGGTGACAAGAAATTTTCCGCACCGGGTACCACCTGACCTTCCTACGCCTCTGAGAAAAAGCGATTTATATGTGTTGTATGTGCAATATAACATTGTGCCACCAGATAGAGATGTGGGGTCCCATTCTTCTCTACTTGTTTTCCCTGTTTACATTTACAACGCTTTAAACTGAAACGCTTCTTTGATGCGTCTAGATCCAGCCTTACTGTAAAGTTATCTATATCCACAGGTAATTCCTGCCTTCTGTGCATTCTTGTAGGCCACCAAAACCAAAAGCAAAAATAATAATTTGAAGACGGTCTGTAAAGTGGAAATGTGCATAGGAATATGTCTCATAATGGAAGCAATTGGCAGCACGCACATTAAATGCACATGCTGAAGAACATTGTATTTGCAGCTGTGTGGTTTCTGAAAGCAATGCTATCCAAGACAATGAGCCAGAAGAGCAGAAAACAGTATAAAAATAAAGGGACAGGCTTTGTGCATCCCTGTTATTTGTTAATTTTGCTGTTGGCTTAGTTCACGTCTCAGCACAGCTGAAAGGCTGGGGTACTTTTACATATTGTTTCAGTATTTCGTTAATTAATGAGCACGCTACTGCGGTTTAAAACATAGTGCTAAAGAAGGACCACACTTAGAAAATCTTGGACAAAATTCACAGCAATGATCAAGGAGAAAAAGTAAGGGCTACTGATGAAAATAATAATAATAATAATAATAATAATAATAATAATAATAATAATAATAATTTTATTTGTACCCTGCCCTCCCCGGCCGGAGCTGGGCTCAGGGCAGCTAACTGAAGTAATTTATGTTTTTGGCACGGTGAAAAGTAAGTGGAAAAAAGTAAGTGGTATCTGAAGAAGTGTGCATGCACACGAAAGCTCATACCAAGAACAAACTTAGTTGGTCTCTAAGGTGCTACTGGAAAGAATTTTTCATTTTATATTTTGTTTTGACTATGGCAGACCAACACGGCTACCTACTTGTAACTAGATTCAAACCATGTTAGGAACCTACGCAACAAATTATAATTAATTTGGCCTTGAAATATTTAAGCAATGTGGCATGATAGAGCACAGAGTAAAGGAGACACCAACCGCCTTCCATCTCCTGATAAGTATTGTCTTCTCAGCACAGAATCATAGGATTCATAGAATTGTAGAGTTGGAAGGGACCCCAAGGGTCATTTAGTCCAACCCCGCTGCAATTCAGGACTCTCAACTAAAGCATCCGTGACAGATGGCCTTCCAACAGCAGGTATACTGTTCTCCCGCTGCACTTGCAGATTGTAACAGGTGCTTTGTGGCATTCAGAACAATGATGGATATTTTCATTAACAGGTAGGGATCGCTTAATTTGCTTTGGAATTGTAGTAGAGACTTTGACTTGAATATTGATACCACTTCCTCTTGATTCTCGGATATCTGCCTGTAAAGCAGAATATCTAGTCATTAAACATCCTTCAGTTGATTATTTATCTAGCTGTTCAGATATTTGAAGGTGGAGAGCTGCACCATAAAGAAGGCTAATCACCAAAGAATTGATGCTTTTGAATTATGGTGCTGGAGGAGACTCTTGAGAGTATCATGGACTGCAAGAAGATCAAACCTATCCATTCTTAAAGAAATCAGCCCTGAGTGCTCACTAGAAGGACAGATCCTGAAGTTGACGCTCCAGTACTTTGGCCACCTCATGAGAAGAGAAGACTCCCTAGAAAAGACCCTGATGTTGGGAAAGATGGAGGGCACAAGGAGAAGGGGACGACAGAGGATGAGATGGTTGGACAGTGTTCTCGAAGCGACTGGCATGAGTTTGGCCAAAGTGCGGGAGGCAGTGAAGGATAGGCGTGCCTGGCGTGCTCTGGTCCATGGGGTCATGAAGAGTCGGACACGACTGAACGACTGAACAACAACCTCTTATCTCCTCTCTGTCTCCTCTGTTCCAGGTTAAACATACCCAGCTACTTCAACCATTCCTCATAAGGCTTGGTTTCCAGGTCCTTGATCATCTTGGTTGCCCTCCACTGCACACCCTCCAGCTTGTCAATGTGAACTGATGGTTTATCTCTTCACACAATTAATCCTTTACCAACTCCCCACCCCCATAGCTGTCTTTTCCCTTTTTTTAAGGGAAATTCCCTTATTCCAAATAGGATTCCTCGCAAGAAAAGGGAAAAGTTGACAGTTATGCCCCCCCCAGTGTTTACAATAGAATATTTGAATCTCTCCTCACCGTACAATAACTTCTTCATCATCATATCCACAAAAAGGTAAAGGTAAAGGACCCCTGACAGTTAAGTCCAGTCTCAGATGACTCGGGTTGCGGTGCTCATCTCGGTTTGCTGGCCAAGGGAGCCGGTGTTTGTCCGCAGACAGTTTTTCCGGGTCATGTGGCCAGCATGACTAAGCCGCTTCTGGTGAAACCAGAGCAGCGCATGGAAACACCATTTACCTTCCCACTTGAGCAGTAACTATTTATCTACTTGCACTTTGACATGCTTTCGAACTGCTAGGTTGGCAGGAGCTGGGACCGAGCAACGGGAGCTCACCCCGTCGTGGGGATTCAAACCACCAACCTTCCAATCGGCAAGCCCTAGAGGCTCTGTGGTTTAGACCACAGCGCCACCCGTGTCCCTCATATCCACATAGTACAGTGGAACCCCGGGTTACGAACCTCCCATGTTGCGGACATTCGAGTTGTGAACGCCTGCAACCCGGAAGTGTTTCTGGAGTGCGCACGACCTGTGCACGACCCCCGGGTGCACAGAAGTGTTCTGCGTACTTCGCACATGCACAGAAGCGCTCAAATCGCGCTTCTTCTGGGGTTTTTTTGTGCGTCCATGATACGCACGCCCACGTTACATACCATGTCCCGGAACGGATCATTTACGTAACCCGGGGTATCACTGTATACAATATAGTGGCATCGTTCCACACCCTGGAATGAGTCACTTGAGACAATATTGCAAAAAGGTTTGGCTACCTCTGGTCTAATCCATTTTTCTTCCTTTTCCTTTTTAATAAATGCTTTAAAAACTAGGCATGAAGCAAGAGCAAAAAAGCAACACAGAAATCTGCTTGCAGCTGAACAAAAGTCAGCTGAAGTTGCTCCTGAATGGAACATTGGAAGCAAACATATAACTGTTGCAAAAACTGGTGTTTGTGATTCAATAGGTGACTGAGCTTTCAATATCAGAATATGTATTAAAACAATGACTCAGCAGAGTGTAGAAGGGATCCTGCCATAGCTGTTGCTCTGGAAGCATTAAAACAACAGAACAGCACTGGAGATTCTGTCAAAAAAAAAATGACACTTTTCTTACAACTAAAAAACACCAACTACAAGCAACAGAATGAAGTGGTACAGCTTCTCCTGTCTTGGAGATTTGAATTATTCTCCTGAAATCAAAATGCACACTGTGTGGATGGAAAACTAGCATCTCAGAGGGAAGGATGCAGCACACCCCTCTCCCCCAAATGCCATATTTCCCGCGATATATTGTGAATCATGGTGTGTGTGTGTGTTCTATGTAAAAACTCAAAAACCGTGAAGCCAGTCATCGTTTCTCTCAGGATTCCTTCTGCTCCGTTGCTCTGGACTATAAAATAACAGTTGTAGCAATATGTTAAGGTAAGTAAAAATTTATCTGTTTTTTTTTAAAAATAATATTTATTAAGAGTTTTTCCAATTAAATCCAAATTACAATACATGATTAAATTTTTCCAAACTCCCCTTTCTCTCACCAAGGGGAGCATACAAAACAACCCCCCCTCCTCTCATTGGGGTGATCAACAATTCTTTCCCAATTTAACCACTTACTTTGCACATATCATCTTTACCTTTTCCGACTTCCCCGATTCCTCTCCCGTTGATTTCCAGATTAACCCTAAATCACAGTTATTGCCAATTAATCCCCATATAACTTTTCCTCCTCCTCACATTTTTCTTAATTAATACTTTTACTAAATAGTTATTCATCTTACGCATCTTATTTATCATTTTAACCTATCCTCCGCATTCACTATATTCCTGAACCTCCATTGCCTAATTCCAAATTTCATTACAACTACCCATTTTGAAATTAATTTCATTTTGCCTCTTCCCCCCTTCCTCCTATACCCCCTACAATTATATGTATTATTCATTAACCATTATCCATTACCAAACCATATGTCTATACCATAACATAAAGAGAATTTTCATAAAGACATTCATTTTTCAACCCACGCCTAAAAATTTATCTGTTTTAGACCCCCTAAGTCGCACCAGGACATTGCCCTGTTCGCCTATATATAGTTACACCCTTATTTCAGACATCGCGATATATCAGTATATCATGGTGTTTAGCTGGTGATAGATCACAGTGTTAAAAGCCAGGCATCACTCAGGCCTAACACACATCATATTTTGTGCTATATTGCCAGGTCAAAAATTATGAAATCAAGACCATGATATGGACGTCAAACCAGTTTTGGACGATATATTGATATACATCGCCCAGCCCTAGTATCCAACTGGATGGTCCTGGGAAAGTTACAAACGGAACAAGTTCTGGGTGTTCATCATCTGTGGTTTAATTCCAGCATTTGGAACTCAGGCACATTCTTCCTCTGAATATGGAGGTCATAGTGAGCTTCTCATGGCTAATAGCCCCAACTCTTCCAGTAATAGGTCAGTGGTTTTAAAAGAGAAGGTCGTAAAATAACTCCTGTAAAGAGCAAGGGGTTGTTCCTTTGAGTCTCAGCACAAACCATCAGCTCAAAGTTAAGTGCCCTTAGAGAAAACAGGAAACCAACAAGTCTATACTTAGCCATCTGGCTTAGGAGACATCCACAGATTCTGGTCTAATGGAGCCAAGGAGAATCCTGTGTCTGTATGGAGGGCTTTCCTTGGACCAGAAAGCTCCCGGCAAGACTGTGATTAGATATTTGGATGAGCTACAACAAGGATGTGTAAACTGGGAAAGTTCCATTCATGTAGTCAAATCTTAGAGAATGGGGAACCCAGCATCTGGGAAACAGTATAATGTTTGTGGACTATCACACCCTCTGATTGACAACCAGTTTTACAATATTTTGAGGAGGAATAACAATTTTAACTATTTCTATTGATAGAGTATAAAACAAGTGATCAAAACCTTCCATTAGTCATCTCATGATACGCTTGAGACAATAATTACATAATACAGAATAATCATAGATTATTATTATTATTGCTCAATCTTTTAATGCTTTCCAAAATAGGGATTGCAGAACAGTGTGTCTTTGCATGAGACACAAGGTAAGGCTGTTAAGACTCAAACATTTCTTTAAAATTCAGTCAAAAAATAAATCCATAACCATTTCTTAAACATCTTCTTAAACATCTGAGGACACTGAGGTCCTCCTCCAAGGGCCTTCTGTCGGTTCCCTCACTGCGAGAAGTGTGGTTACGTGGAACCAGGCAGAGGGCCTTCTCGGTAGTGGCGCCCGCCCTGTGGAATGCCCTCGCATCAGATGTCAAGGAGATTAAGAACTACACAACTTTTAGAAGACATCTGAAGGCAGCCCTGTATCGGGTAGTTTTTAATGTCTGCCATTTTATTATGTTTTTAGATATATTGGAAGCCGCCCAGAGTGGCTTGGGAAACCCAGCCAGATAAGCAGGGTATAAATATTTGTTGTTGTTGTTGTTGTTGTTGTTGTTGTTGTTGTTGTTGTTGTTGTTGTTATCTGTTCCCCACTATAATATAGCAGTGTAATACACAGTGCTTTTTCCCCTGGGGGGACGCAGGGGTACGCATACCCCTAAACATTTTGTGAATCTAAGTTTGGCCTCATTGAGGGGCAGTGTGGTGTAGTGGTTAAGAGTGGTGAACTCGTAATCTGGTGAACTGGGTTCGCGTCTCCGCTCCTCCACATGCAGCTGGTGGGTGACCTTGGGCTAGTCACACTTCTCTGAAGTCTCTCAGCCCCACTCACCTCACAGAGTGTTTGTTGTGGGAGAGGAAGGGAAAGGAGAATGTGAGCCGCCTTGAGACTCCTTCGGGTAGTGAAAAGCGGGATATCAAATCCGAACTCTTCTTCTTCTTCTTCTTCTTCTTCTTCTTCTTCTTCTTCTTCTTCTTCTTCTTCTTCTTCTTCTTCAGTATTTCAATGTGAGAAGGAAAATGAGAGTACCCCTAAACATTTTTTTTTTTTTTAGAAAAAAGGCACCAGTCATACAGGTGCCCTTTGCTCCTCCCTATGAGAGAGAGAGGGAGGGAGGGCTTACAGTGTCCAGCTGAAGGGACGTCCTAGTCCCGCTCTATTCTGCCTTGGTCAGACCACATCTGGAATACTGTGACCAATTCTGAGCACCAGGGTTTAAGAAGGATAAGCTGGAACATACGCAAAGGAGGGCAACAAAGATGATCAAGGGTCTGTAAACCAGGCCTTATGAGGAACGGTTGAGGGTGTTGGGTATATTTAACCTGGGAAAGAGAAGATGTGATAGCCATTTTCAAATATCTCAAGGGCTATCCCATGCAGCAGGCTTGTTTTGTCCTGCTCCTGAGCATAAGACCCAAACCAATGGATTCAAGCTACAATAAAAGAGATTCCAACTAAACATCAGGAAGAACTTTTTGGTGCTAAGAGGTGTTAGACTGTGGAACAGACTCCCACAAGAGGTGGTGGACTCTCCTTCCTTGGAGGTTTTTAAGCAGAGGTTGGATGGGCATCTGTCACGGATGCTACAGTTGAGATTCCTGCATTGCAGGGGGTTGGACTAGATGACCTTTGGTGTGCCTTCCAACCCCACAATTCTGTGATTCTTTGGTTTCTTAGGCAGGGGTTTGCAGAAGGACAACATTGATACCTGTTTTTCCCCAGACACTATATACCACACTACATTGCATCTATCTACCTATGTAAAAAAAAAGCAGTATATGCAAATGAAATGGTATATTATGCAGAGGGTAAATACCTGTCTCTTATGTGCATCATCAAGCCATGTTCAAGATTGTTGCATTGTCCCATTGTCTGCTGAAAATCTAAGCAATGATTGGCATCAGGTCAAAGGACAGGTGCATTCTTCATTTCCTTTTACACCTGAAAAGCTAAGAAAGAGAATATTAAAGTGAGAACACGCACCTTTAGAACATTTCTAGCCTCTGATTCTTCTGATGTATTAATTATTACATTCTAAAATGATAGGCATTTATACGTGTGTGTGTTTAATGTTTAATTTTCGCATGGATAGAGCAACTATTGGTTCCAGGTTGTTTTTGTGTGTGCCAGTGTTGAGCACTCCTTTGAAATCTTGTGGTTAGAGCTGTATAAAAGCCAAATAAATGAATAAACTAGGTGGGTTTGATTGACTATATATAGCTCCATGATACCACCATCTTCACTTTGTGACCGCTGACTGGCTGAGAAGAGGTCCATTCAATTAAACAACAACCGGGGTGTGTGGCAAAGGAACATTTACAGACGGGAACAACTGCAGAGGAACCGGAAAGGGTATGAAAAAATGGGGGATTGTCCCCCTCCATGAGGGGGGAAAACATCCGAAATGTTTGCAGGAAAACCTGAACCCTACAAAAATTTGATTCAGTCCTTCACGCTGTAATTCAAGCTTCTCCGTGTATCCCTATGTGAAAAGGAAGCTTTATCAAAAACATTACGCCTTCCCCCGAGGCTTTCAGATAAATGACGTTATGCTCCGAGTTAATGCTGTTTCACTAGAATCAACTTTACTTGTAAAGATCCTTAACCCTGTGAGGGTTTCATGGGAATAAGGCTGTCGGCCGTTATTATAACTATAATGTTTCCAGGCTGAAATGGGTATTTATTCCCAAAGGATTCTTGTTCCTGTGTGTGTGTGGTGAATCTATGTTTGGCCTCATTGAAGGACAGTATTTCAATATGAGTAGGAAATTGAGAGTAACCCCTAAACATTTTTTTAAGAAAAAAAGAACTGGACACACACACACACACACACACACACACACACACACACTGTTCAATCTCAGTGCAAGATCCAAATATTGTGAAGGGACAAATAATTTTGAATGACTATCAACAGTTTGCTTTGTTAAGTCTTCCATCTAAGTTATTAAGCTTTGGAGTCAAATTGGGGGAGGAAAAGGAATTAATTTTATTAGATGATACTAATTAAAAGCAGTCCAGGTAGATTTTCACAGAACTCCACCCACACAGTTCCTCTGCATAGATATTAAGGTAGCAAAATGACATCAGCGGAACAAATCGCCATTGGCTGGTAAGTGATCCAGAGGGCAGTTCACGGTTGCTTAGCAACGTCTGGGAGCTGATTTTTTAGTATTAACCCTTCCATAGTCCTCATAGAATGTAACCTACTCCCTCAAGCAAGACAAAGAAACAGTAATGGATTTGCAAACTTTAATCGGCAGATTAAAGCTTTAAGCAATTCATCAGTGTGGACCAATTTTAATCAGTGAGCGGAAACTTTAACCATTGACACACCCATACCCGAATTAAGACCATTTTGGTCTTTGCCTTTTGTCTTTGTTTTTAGTCTATTTTTTATTTTATTTTGTTTTGACTATGGCAGACCAACACGGCTACCCACCTGTAACTCTACCCAACCCTGTAAGTTCTTATGCATTGCCGAAAAGTAAATTTATTCTGCCAACCACCTGGTAGGATTTACAGAGATACGAATAATGCTATCCCTTAGGTCAAGCTTGATCACATTTAAATGGCCTGCCTTTGACAGTTCCAAATCTTGTTTGAATTATGGTGCAGCTTGAGAAGGAGCCAAATTAATTTGCAAGGGGAAGTACATTCTGGATCTCTTTTCTGAAGCCAAAACAGGTTCACAAGTTGCACATAATTCTGTTTTCTTGGTTACTATATTAATCTGCTTAAGCTTTAAACACCAAGCTATTATTCACTGGACAACCCACCAAGCATGGGTTTTGCATTATGGATCCTTCCCCCTTCTTTGATAGGTCAAATTGCTAGCCCTGCTGAAAACCTTTCATCAGAATTCCACATTTGACTCCAGTCTCATTCTAAGTTAACATTCTAAGTTTCCAGGCTAGCAGTCAGAAAGAAAAACGTAGGTTTGCATTTCTCGTCTCCCTATGGGCTGCCTGCAGTTTTTGACCTACAGGCTTCTTTCTGCGCAGAATGTGTAGGTGGAAGCAATCTTGGAAACGTTTGGCTCCATTCTGAGTTCTGATTCGCGTTTCTTAAAGTTTTGCGTAAACATGAGCAGCTGAATTATTCATGGAGTTTCTCTCCCTTTTGATAAGACTGCAGGGTTGTTTGTTTTTAACAAGAAGGGGGAGAAAATGCTTCTGCGCTCATTTTATTCACAGCATTTTGCCACACAGCAACTATAAAAGCAAGCAAGAGCCCTAAATCTTTGCGTAATATAGCACGATGGGAGAACTGGGATGCAGAGATGCTAATGTCCTTTACTATTTCAAAGGCTTGCAAGATTAAAATGGTAATAACCCTTAAATCGCACACTTGCTTGCTCTCACAAGCCATAGAAAGAACCTTGATTCATTCTTTACATTTCAGATTACCGCATTTTCCGGCTTATAAGACGACTGGGCGTATAAGACGACCCCTAACTTTTCCAGTTAAAATATAGAGTTAGAGATATACTCAACCACAGATTCTCCACCCAGCATATAAGACGACCCCTGACTTTTGAGAAGATTTTCCTGGATTAAAAAGTAGTCTTATACAACAGAATATACAGTAACTTTTCAGCGTAACCCATTCTGATCTTTGAACACCCAATGAAGGCCACAAATATGGTGCCGGTCAGCCAGGTTTTGTGGAGCCACAGCCACAGAAGGGCCCTTCATCACGGATCCTTTGTGCTTCTTCTCATTAAAAGATTTCAGGCATTTGAGGCATTGCTAATCAGCGTGCACAAGACTGGGCAAGATGGAGCAAGGCTCTGACTCAGCCTCAAATGCTAGGTCCCTTTCTCAGATGTTCAGCTTTTGTCTAGAAAGATTAAAAAGTACATTTCCCTGCCCAAGGAAACCAAGCAGGCACCTTCACTGTATTGTTATGGGTTGGTGGGTACAAGACACCTTAAATTCTAGATCAGAAACCATTGCAGCTCCAACGACCTGGTACTTCTCTTTACCACCTGGACTGAGGAAGTATCAGGTGAGGCAGCTGCCACCATCTTCATTATCCACAATGAAGCACACATTTGGGGTAGGGCCCACAGGTAATGGAAACTGTGGCAGCTACAGCTGCCTGGCTCAGCACTTCTTTTCACAGTCTCAGTCTATAAAAAAAGGCATGTAAACATTTGTTTTTTGAAGGGAAGCTGTCATCAGCTAAGGTAGGTGGTGCCCTTTGTATCCTACCAAGCTGTGTGCTGATGCTAGGCTTGGGGCAGCAGTCGCTGAAGCCGAATAGGTGACCAAGTAAGACTTTTAATTGGTTAAAACAAAGCTGTGGGTTCCTTAGTATCCCACCTATGAGCAGCAGCAGAACAGAAATTGCTGGGGGAAACTATGCAAATTTGCTCAGGTTTTCATCCTTTTATACAGGTAACAAAATCCTGCTCTTCCTGGGACAGAATTTGGCTTGCCTGGACACAGAATCTCTCTCTAACTCAGAAACCTGGTTTTCATATTCTGATCTCACATTTCTTCCCCAAATGTACCTGCATCTTTCCATAGCTCCATTAATTTGAAGTGTCTTTTCGTGTATGTTGATTCACTTTTACTGGGCTCCAGTAGAATTACTGGCTAATAAACCACATGGGCTTCAGTTTACCTGGGTGTGGACTGGGTTTGCCTGTTCCATTTCCCGCAAGTTTTTTTTTACATATAAGAATATTATTAATCATAAATAAATTGCCCAGGAGCACACGTATATTGTGTATGTGGGAGTGAGAGTTATTTCCATCTTTCGCTGCCCCTTGGTGAGAAAATGAGTGGGTGGAGGATGTGGGAATCTCTTAGACAGCATCGCTCTCTATATTATGCACTCAGAATACATATTTCTTTCTAGTGCAGATGAACAAAAGAGTTTCAGTTTCCAAACAATATTTACATTCTAGAAATGGTCTGATAAATCTTTGTGGGTTTTATTTCCTGCATAGAAGGGTTTCTTTCATGTAGATTATTATGTGTGCCTTGGTGCATTTTTTTGTTAAGTCGCTGCTTTGTGTCACAAGACCGGTCCAGACAGAATTTCATTTGGAACAATTTCATTTCCTTTGGTATGATGAGGACTGCTTAATAGGTAGCATTTATAAAGACACTTGCGAATGTCTGTATCTCTGAAGGCTGTGATTCTTTCAGCAGCCTTTTAATGCAGACGGTGTTTATTATTCCCCATACTGTACTTATGGCAAGGTCATGGCGAAAGGGAGATTCCAGTGGAGAACTTGCTAATATACACCTTTGTCTGCTAGCCATGATACTACAGCAGATCCTCACTTCACATATTGTGAATTTCCTTCAAAGTAACAGCTCATAGATCTACATCTGATGACTTTGCTTTGCATCTGTTTCAGTTCCTGTTCACAAACAGTGAATGCAGGGCCATTCCATACATGTGTTTTTGGTATCGGAGTTTTAGAGTTTCTCTGTTTGAGTCAGATTTTTCCTGGCTTTAGCTTCAAGTTGGGGCATTACAGCAGCTGCACCGAAGTTGCTTTTTCACTTGAGTGCCTGCTTTCCAGTTGTTGCACCACTCCTGACACACACAACTGTGTAGTAAGGCCCTACCCAAGTGGTGTTGGGTGTAAAAACCTGACAGCAGTGTCATTATCTATATATATATAAATGTTCCCATTGTGTGCGCGCGTGACACCACCTTGCTCTGTAACCACTGGACCAAATCTCATCAAATTAGGACAAAGCGTAACTTGACCATCAAGGAAGGATCTGGCATAATAAAAATTTAAACAAACCACACCTGTAATGCCTAAAATAAAGGATAAAGGGGGGAGTGGTGTGCCTATTATACCTCACCAGCAAAAGGAATGAAGACTCCAACAGCATCCAATAGAAAGGCGGGACGCCCGTCGACATCATCAGACCTGGCCAGAGCAACAATGCCTGTGCCCTCACCTAAAATGGCCGCTGCAGCTTCGCATGTGCAGAGAAGAAGAAAAAACACGGAGCAGAAGGCATACCTGAGAGGTCGCACTGAGTAAGACCAGCTCTGAGGGGATTGTGTTGCTGGGGTGCGTGATTTTGGGACTGGGTAATTTAGGGACTGGGGTGGGGGAGAATGCTCTTTAAGGTCGCCAGTGCCCTCACCTAAATGGCCACCGCAGCTTCGCATGTAAAATGCACCTCTGGGTTATTTGTGGGGTATAGGAATTAGTTCATCCCCCCCCCCAAAAAAAAAATATAGTCCGGCCTACCACATGGTCTGAGGGAAAGTGGACCGGCCCACGGCTGAAAAAGGTTGCTGACCCCTGCTCTAAAGGGACAGGGAAGAATGAAAACAGGAGCTTCCAGAATACTCTTGGGGTCAGGAGAATTTTAAAAAGCACAAACAAACAACAACAACACAGCAACGCGTGGCCGGGCCAGCTAGTAGAATAATAGGATCCAACGGCCGCTTCCCAGGTATGACTCAACTCCTATTGTGTGTACTGACTAATCCCTCCTTCTACCTGGCCAACACCTCCCCAGCCGGGATTGGGCGGCTGCTTGAGTGGGTGGAGATCACAGGTATCCAACCTGAGAAGGTGGTGCCAGACCCAACTGCCAGGAGCTGCACCGTGATCACAGGAGGCTACTCATGACCATGCAAAATGCGCACCCCGTTTGATGCGGGGAGCGGTCATTATAGAATAATAGAATGGTAGAGTTGGAGTGGACCCCAAAAGTCATCTAGTCCAACTTCCTGTAATGTAGGAATCTTAGTTAAAGCATCCAGGACAGATGCCCATCCAACCTCATTGGGTGGATCTATGAAAGGGCACCAGATTTTCTGCAGTTAGGTGAAACAGACATGGAGGACACTACTTATGGCTCACTTGCTGTGCTGCAGTGTCTCTTCTCAGAAGTGGAAGTAATATCAGAAGAGACCCTCACCCAGAGAAGTTCTCAGACTACAGCACCAACCTGATTCCACATCAAGTGAAGTGTAAGGCAAAATTGTAGAGTCCTGCTTAGGCACAGCCAGCACAGAGATGTTCAGGGAAGCAAAAGGAGCTGAATGAGGGAGGGTGGAGAAGGGTTAATTGAGGCTGTTCCTGAAGGAGGTGTATGTCTTGCCTCCCTCAGGTAACAGAAGCTCCATCATGTCTGCCTGAGGCATGAGCCTGAGGCATAAGGCAAATGGCACTTGTCCTGTGGTGTCTACCTCTGTGAACGGAGCGCGTGACCATCGAGATCCACAGATTCAACAAGAGGAGAGGGACAACAGAATTGAAATGTTTTGCTGATGTTGCCTATCATGAAGCCTGAGACTGTAAAAGAGTTCCTATCAAAATCAGGAAAGTGCCACAGGAGGACTTTTCACATCTCCAATTGCTGTAGAAAACCCTCTAAGGACAACAACAAATTCAAAAAGTTGAATTTGGAGGGCAAAACAGCAAAAAGAACTTGTGGAGGTTTTTTTAAAATTACACGTTCCACCATTCTGCCCATTCCCAACTTATATTTCCCTGTTGCTTAGTGGCTTACAATCTCCTGAAATTTAATCAAAGCTCAGTAGGAGCTCTGTTCACTCCTGCTAATCAGACTAGGCTGTTTGTAATTAAATATAATTCCCTACTATTCTAGGTGGCTCAAAAGCAACTTTGTCACTGCGCCTGAAGTCTTCTGAGAGGCGGTCATGTTTGTTTATGCTTTCAGGGAGAAGATGCAGGTTCAGTGATATGAGCCCGATCACACGGAGTGAAAATTAAATCCAAACCTGCCCAATTAGAACACTTTGAACCACTGGGAATCATCTATTGTTCGAGCTTCCTATTAACAGTTCTCACCCTACAAACTCCTTCCTGCAAGGAGCAGGCTGTCTTGATTTGCACTGAAATACCCTCTGATGCCCCTTCATTGATCACTGCCTTGTCGTGGCGAAGGGGCTTGAATTACTCAGGGAAGCTATGGACAGGTCAAGATGGACAGGTCATAGTGGAGAGTTTGGACCAAACGTGATCCACCTGGAGTAGGAACTGGCAAGCCACTCCAGTATCCCTGCCAAGAAAACTCCATGGACATTTTGAATTATGGTGCTGGAGGAGACTCTTGAGAGTCCCATGGACTGCAAGAAGATCAAACCTATCCATTCTCAAAGAAATCAGCCCTGAGTGCTCACTAGAAGGACAGATCCTGAAGTTGAGGCTCCAGTACTTTGGCCACCTCATGAGAAGACTCCCTAGAAAAGACCCTGATGTTGGGAAAGATGGAGGGCACAAGGAGAAGGGGACGACAGAGGATAAGATCGTTGGACAGTGTTCTCGAAGCTACTAACATGAGTTTGGCCAAACTACGAGAGGCAGTGAAGGATAGGTGTGCCTGGCGTGCTCTGGTCCATGGGGTCACGAAGAGTCGGACACGACTGAACGACTGAACAACAACACCCTCTGATGAACGTTTCACCTCCAGGAGAACTTCAGTTCTTTCACCTTTTCTCCCCTCAAGTGGCTTGCTGGCAGATTTGCAGGGCAGTGCCCTGTGACCTCAGCTGCTGCAGACAAAGGAGCAGGGAGCAAGGGGCATCCCAAAGCCCCATGAATCTGGGGGGAAAGGATGACTGCAGATGAAAATACATGCCATGCTATGCTGCCAGAATTGCAAAGGTGGCAGGAGCACTGTATGTACGGTATATCTGCATCTATTGTACCTGTTCCCTTCCATTAAGCTGCTTTTGCAGGCTTTGCACACACTTAAAACTGAACTAGGGAAATACAATACCTCTTTTTAGAAGGCTGAGCTGTCATGAGCAGAAGCTGTTGGCTAGTATTCATAAAATCATAGAATTGTAGAGTTCGAAGGGACCATGAGGGTCATCTAGTCCAACCCCCTGCAATGCAGGAGCTTGAACCCGTGACCCTGATATTGAGACTCTCATGCTCTACCAACTGAGCTATCTATCCCATGACTGAATACTGGAGTTGCTCCTCATCCCAAGTTAAAAGCAAAACAAACAGATCCCTGTTTATGAATTGGGAACATGTATTACATTACTACGTATGCTACACATAGGTACGCGGGAGGAAGTCAGTTCTGTTTGCATTTTAATGTTGATCTACCTAATTTGTGCTTCTTGAAACAATATGCTAACCGAAACACAGCTCTCCTTGGGAATTCACACTTTTCTGAATTCAGTGGTGCAGTTTTCCTAGCAAAAAAAAAAAAGTGTGTATACTTTTTGGGTGCGTGTACAAAAATGCATTCTATCAGAGAAAATTGCTTGCAAAAATGTGTATACTAGGGAAAATGTGCATTAAAATCCTTACAAAATTTCATGAGGACTTTTTAATTTAAAAAATTGCAGAAATGGAGCACATTGAAGATTTGGTGGGGGAGAAAGCAGAGAGGAATGAAAAGTGTCCATCACTAGTTACAGGTGAAACTCGAAAAATTAGAATATCATGGAAAGGTTCATTTCTTTCAGTAATTCAACTTAAAAGGTGAAACTAATATATGAGATAGACTCATGACATGCAAAGCGAGATATGTCAAGCCTTTGTTTGTTATAATTGTGATGATTATGGCATACAGCTGATGAGAACCCCAAATTAAAAATTTCAACTTTGGGGTTTTCATCAGCTGTACGCCATAATCATCACAATTATAACAAACAAAGGCTTGACATATCTCGCTTTGCATGTCATGAGTCTATCTCATATATTAAACTCCAGTAGCTAATGAAAGCAATTGCTTTCATAAATGGACTTTTCATTAAATATTCTAATTTTTCGAGTTTCACCTGTAGAATCCCAGGCTTTCCATGTGCATTGAGGCTCTGTTTCTGTGGAATGAGGTCACTGGAGGTTTACTGGTGTTATTGTGCTCTTTGGTTGTATTTACACATATACATTG
Organism: Lacerta agilis; assembly: GCF_009819535.1. Lineage (NCBI taxonomy): Eukaryota > Metazoa > Chordata > Lepidosauria > Squamata > Lacertidae > Lacerta > Lacerta agilis. The sequence continues at coordinate 3,393,732 of NC_046316.1, read as the reverse complement.
TGTTGAGAATAAGTGAAGATTTTAAATTTAGTCTTCCATTCACTGCTCCCCATCAGATTTCTAGGCGTCCAGCAGGACAATAGGTTTCTTGCATAAAAGAGGTTCAGTCCTGTGGATTGTCACACCTCTACCTGGAGTCTATGACGTACAATCAAGCTAGAACTGCAATCTCCCGGAGACTGAGCGATATTGCCAGACAAGAGGACCTAGCCCAAGTGAAACCAGGGATGTTCCCAGGGGACCTGATATATCAAATGACACCAGCCCCTTATCTCGCGGAAATCCACTACGTGGAATACCACAGACTCCTTACAGCGGCTAGACTAAACGCCCTTGATTCCGCAGTATTGTGGAGAAGGTACACCCATACACCCAGAGAACCTGTCATTGTACTATGGGCGTGGTTGAGTCTACCGAACATATTCTTCTGACTTGTCCTCTCTATGTAGAACTCAGGCAAAACCTTACAGCTCCACTTTTACGTCAATTTAGCTTTCTCTCCAGATAAAGAAAGGTTTTATCCTTACTGAACAATGTCCCTAGAAATACAGCCTCCCAGGTGGCTAAATTTCTTTTTCTTCTAAATTTAAATTTCTTCTAAGCCCCGTAAGATTTTAATTGATTGTATCGATATGGGGCTATCTGTATAGCTCCATTCCATTGAGGGTTATGTTTTCCTTTTTTATTCAAAGTTTCTTCAGAGGTTTTTAAATTCTGTACAAATATATTTTTTCTGACGGTTGAATAAAATAATGTATGTATGTATGGCCAAACTGCGTGAGGCAGTGAAAGATAGGCATGCCTGGCGTGCTCTGGTCTATGGGGTCACGAAGAGTCGGACACGACTGAACAACAACAATGTATGTATGTATGTATGTATGTATGTATGTATGTATGTATGTATGTTTCTTGCAAAGAGCAAGTCTGTGTGTCTCTTCCAGTCCAAGACTAAACACATCCTAAACACGCACACGGCTTTTTCGCAAACAGCTGCGTGGCATCATTCCTCACAGAAGCTGGTGGAAGCAAGACATGCTCCTTTCAGAAAGAAACTTTGGCCATTTTCTGTTAGAGATTTCAGAGTTGCCTACGTGCAGAAATGCAGCTGTCTATCTCCAAGCAATTAACTAGTTGGCAGAAAGCCCAGTTCTGCTCTCTCTCAGACCCTTAGCAACGATCTGTGATTGGTCAATGAGTTCCTTAAGAGTGAGCTCTGTGTGAGAGCTTGTTAGTGTGGTTAGTGTGTGATGCAGGTGTTGGTGTGGAGAAAGTGGTCAGTGTAGAGAGAGAGAGACAGAGAGGAAAAGATTTTATGTTTTGTTTCTTTTATTTTGTAAAGTCTGTACATAGTAGCTTATGGATACTAGTTGCTTCAATAAATACTGTATATAGTTATCCAGTGAGTTGCTGAGTTCCTGCGTTGTGCTGTCCAGTCAATTACACAACAGCCAGAAGCTTCCAGAAAAGTCTGCGTCTAACTCTGCGGTGTCCAGGAATACGTTATACTCCTGACACTAAATCTTAAGATTTTCTTAGTTATGGGGAGATTGGCCATTGGGCCCCACTAGAGCCAATAAATCTGACCAAAGGACAGTGACCAAGCTAAACATGTCCACCCAGTTTGACTCTCTTTAGCAGTCTCTTTTTTACATCCAGGTTTGAGAATCCTTGAGAGATCACACAGACCAACCTTTCACCCCATTACAGCTGCCATACAGCATCAGTGGAGCGGCTTCTGGAGACTTTTCGGAAATGTCAGCTGGTTCAAATCCAGCTCAGTCCTCTGCTCAGTCACTGTCTAACCTAACCCACAGGGACGTTGTGAAGATACAAAGGGGAGGGGGAGACCAATGAACACCACCTGGGAGGAAAGGTGAGATCTAAATGAACAGAATAACTGCACTTTCCATTTATTTTCAAAGAGTGTCTATAACAAACCTCCTTCTGCACAGAAGTTGGTGTCTTGTGCTTCACATTGTCATGAAATATTGAAAGCATAATTTTGTGACAAAATCAATAATAGAAAAATTAAATATTGCATTATTAATACTGTTCTTCCACCCATTTTAGAACTTTTCAGCTCGAAAGACTGCAAAGCGTTTTATGAACTAAAACCTTCTTGCCTATGGTGTTCCAAGGGGGTCTGGGAAGACTCAAGTGCTTTGTATAGTAGCTTTCCTGCCTTTCAGATGAATCAGATAAAAAACTTCTAGCCCTTGAGGCATATGGCTCCCTCCTCAAATTCTTCCATCTATCTTCACATTAAATCAGAATAACTATAGGGCATAACTAAGCATCTGCCAAGCCCCGCCATTTCCACCGCTTTGCCAGAACTCCCCATCGCTCAGTTTGGGATTAGATTCAGCTATCCCAACAATTTCCCCACAGAGCTAGAAATGAAGCCAGTTCATATGTTACCTGGAGGAATGTGGGCTGTGCCATCTTGTGATGGCTCCCATGCTGCTCTAGGGCGCAGACAGTAGGGGCCTGGGTGGTGGGGCAGAGTGGTCCTCCTTCAGGGGTTTGGCTCCTAGTTTCTAGAATGTGAACATTTAAATTTGGAGTGCATTGTTGTACCCACAGGTCCCAAACAATCCAAACATAAGAGAATAATGGGCCTCACACCTCAAGGAACTCTTTGCAGTGTGTTGTGTGTGTGTGTGTGTGTGTGTGTGTGTGTGTGTGTGTGTGTGAGAGAGAGAGAGAGAGAGAGAGAGAGAGAGAGAGAGAGAGAGAGAGAGAGAGAGGATTTTCTACTTCTAATGTGCACCATTAACTGGGCGAATCAACATTCATGGCGTTATGCCTTGGCTTGTTTTTTTAGTATATTGCAAACTGCCTTTTCTGCTATAAAAAGTCAAATGATCGTAAAATAATAATTTAACCCATTTCTTATCTCTTTATATGCCTTGATTTGGCCTAATAAAGACATGACTTTATCCTCTCTGTTTTGCCAGCAGAACCCTTGGAAAATCAATGTTTGATCTCGTCTATAATGCATAGAAGTTTTATCTCTTTTTGCATCTTGGACATTTACTAGTTTCCCTCCAAATGTGGGATGTAAAAAAAGAAGATGAAAATTTACCTCAATAGTGACTTTTTCTCCAGTGATTTTTTTAAAATTCCCCTTCTTTTGTTGTTTCTCTTCTTCTTCTTCTTCTTCTTCTTCTTCTTCTTCTTCTTCTTCTTCTTCTTCTTCTTCTCTCCTCCTCCTCCGCCTCCTCCCCCCTCCTCTTCACAAAGATACCAACAACAGCAGTGCCATGAAAATTCATTGCCACAGTGCCAGTTTGATGCTGCAGACTATTAATGCCTCGTGAAATTACGTGACTCATATTTAAAACTCTTTCCTTGGCCTAGTTTTCCTGAGGTAGTGAACCTGTGTCTGAGTTGTTCCCCTTCAACTATAAATGACACCTGACCAAAGAAAACTCTATTGCAAAAATAAGTAACAGCCCCCTCAAAACTACACAGGGGAAAAAAATATAGGGAGAAGCATCTAGACAATTTCTCTAGGATTTTTCTACTTTAAATTTAGAAGACCATTCTGTCATGTGCCTCTCTTACGTTGTATATAGCCCAGGCACAGGTCTACCATCTCAGCGAGAAATAGGTATTGGTTACACTCTAGCCAAGTGGTAAAGATGGAAATAAGACCGTCTGGATGTGCGACTGCTCCTTTAACGGCCCCATATCTACCCTTTCGCACTGTGGATGATTAAAACAGAAGGGAAAGGGGTGGTTGAGGTTTTCAGAAACTGTTTGCAGAGGAAGGGCCGTAGATCACTGGTAAAGCGCATACTTTGCATGCAGAAGGTCTCAGGATTAATCCTCAGCAACTTAAGTTGAGGGTTTTTTGTTTTGTAAGAATGCAGGTAGGAGAAAGATCTCTGCCTGAAGCCTTGTAGAACTTCTGCCAGTCATAGAATCATAGAATCCTAGAGTTGGAAGAGACCACAAGGGCCATCCAGTCCAACCCCCTTGCCAAGCAGGAAACACCATCAAAGCATTCCTGACAGATGGCTGTCAAGCCTCTGCTTAAAGACCTCCAAAGAAGGAGACACCACCACACTCCTTGGCAGCAAATTCCACTGTCCAACAGCTCTTACTGTCAGGAAGTTCTTCCTAATATTTAAGTGGAATCTTCTTTCTTGTAGTTTGAATCCATTGCCCTGTGTCCGCTTCTCTGGAGCAGCAGAAAACAACCTTTCTCCCTCCTCTATAGGACATCCTTTGATATCTTTGAACATGGCTATCATATCACCCCTTAACCTTCTCTTCTCCAGGCTAAACATACCCAGCTCCCTAAGCCGTTCCTCATAAGGCATCGTTTCCAGGCCTTTGACCATTTTGGTTGCCCTCCTCTGGACACGTTCCAGCTTGTCACTATCCTTCTTGAACTGTGGTGCCCAGAACTGGACACAGTATTCCAGGTGAGGTCTGACCAGAGCGGAATACAGTGGCTCTATTACTTCCCTTGATCTAGATGCTATACTCCTATTGATGCAGCTCAGAATTGTATTGGCTTTTTTAGCTGCTGCATCACACTGTTGACTCATGTCAGGATATAAGAGGCCAATGGCTTTATACATGATGCATGCCCAACACTTTAACATGGGGCACAGGCGGATGTGCCGTAACAGACAGAACTCTCATTGGCGCAAGGGCAGAACATCATTTGCTTTTTTAAAATAAGTATATAGCTCTCTAACATATAATTTTGCTTAACATAGGGCTGCAAGTGATGCTTGTTCTGTTTGCATTTAAATGCAAATTATCTTATCCACGATTCCTGAACCAATGCATGAACTGAAGCAGGGCTATTATTCAAAATGTGCACTTCTCTGAATCTTGTGATATTGTTCTCCAATCGATATATGCATACTGAGAAACCTATATTAGACCCTAATGATTGGGCAACAGTAGTCACAAATATTTTAGTGGAAATAATGTATAAAAGTGCAAGACATTAGGGGAAATGCACATATATTAGCAGAGGAACACCTTCAATCTGTGACATGCTCTCTTTAGAGAGAAGCAACCCGACCTTGTGAAAAGGCTGTCTCTGAAGCAGGAATACAGCTCCTTGAGGGGTCCACACACAGTTCATTAACCAAGGTTTGTTTGGTTGGTTTTTTTCCATTGACTGGCTAAATCCATAAGAAAACACCCAGTGGATAAAAAGTCTGACATTTAAGCAGCTGGTGTTCCTGTTGTGTTTGTAATAAAAGTTCATTAGCATGCAATTGCTTTGTCTGTTACTAAAACACCATAGAATAAAATGCCATGGAATTATTTTTCCTTTTTTTCTCATTTGACATATATTGTACTACAATTCCTGCTTCATCTGTTGCATTCTACACAACTGGTGGTTCACACACACACACATACACACACACACGCCACCCAAAACAAATACAGGTTGTCACAGCAAAGCGGTATTGAGTATCAACTATAAAAAGCTTGCTAAGGATTTCAGGAATTTGTGGAAACATTCCTGTGACTGTAAAACGGCTATGCTTGCTGGTCAGATAGAGTGCAGGCAATTTTGCATGGCTCATAAGAAAGTGCAGTAAACTGATTGCAAATAGGTTGGCCATTGCTTGACTGATCTGACCACTAAAAACTGTCAAGTAGCAGGTATCAAAGCTTGATATTCCAGTAAACTCTGTATTCTGACAAGGGAAGAACACACCTGTTTATTTCAGTTTTTCATTTTTTCAAACCAAACTGAAACACATGAAAAAATGTGCAATTTCCCTAATGCAATGCAATTTCATAATCTGTTTACACTGACATCTGCATTTTTAAGCACAGTTTGCCCCAATATACCAATTTTTGCACAAAAATTTTTGGTTGGTGAACTGCATCACAAAATTTGGACAAATAGAAATTTCTAAGGGTAACTGTGTTTCAGTTTGGTTTGAAAAGAGCGAATTAGGTAAAATCCAATCAAAATCGATTTCTTCTCCATCCCTTCTTCTGACAGACTCCACTAAGCATTCTGGCCAGATTCCATCCCAACTGCCTTGAAGCCTCCCATAACCAACTCTGCCTGAACTATTTGAACAGGAATTCTGAGTCTGAGAGTTTTAGCTTCCTTTACAGGTTCAAAGGTCCATATAGTTAAAGCTATGGTTTTCCCAGTAGTAATGTACGGAAGTGAGAGCTGGACCATCAAGAAGGCTGATCGCCGCAGAATGGATGCTTTTGAATTATGGTGCTGGAGGAGACTCTTGAGAGTCCCATGGACTGCAAGAAGATCAAACCTATCCATTCTTAAAGAAATCAGCCCTGAGTGCTCACTAGAAGGACAGATCCTGAAGCTGAGGCTCCAGTACTTTGGCCACCTCATGAGAAGAGAAGACTCCCTGGAAAAGACCCTGATGTTGGGAAAGATGGAGGGCACAAGGAGAAGGGGACGACAGAGGATGAGATGCTGCGGGAGGCAGTGAAGGTTAGGCGTGCCTGGCGTGCTCTGGTCCATGGGGTCACGAAGAGTCGGACACGACTGAACGACTGAACAACAACAACAGGTTCTCCAGAGAATGAAGAAAAATCTCAAATTAAGAGGCTTGATCAGGCATAGGCAAACTCGGCCCTCCAGTTGTTTTGGAACTACAACTCCCATCACCCCTGATCACTGGTCAAGCTAGCTAGGGATGATGGGAGTTGTAATCCCAAAACATCTGGAGGGCCAAGTTTGCCTATGCCTGGGCTAGATTCACCGAGGTAGGCTAATTCTTGTTTCGCTTGCAATGACATGCCATTCTTTCCGGCCCTCACTCTGGCCCCACTTAATAATCGGCCAAATACCATCACTTATCTTCCAATTACAGGTAGGTAGCCGTGTTGGTCTGTCATAGTCAAAACAAAATAAAAAATAAAAAATACCTTCCAGTAGCACCTTAGAGACCAACTAAGTTTGTTCTTGGTATGAGCTTTCGTGCGCATGCACACTTCTTCAGATACACTGAAACAGAAGTCACCAGACCCTTACTGGCCCCAACAACATCAAACATACCATCTCAGGACTATTTAATTGCTCATCTTCTAACATTGTGTATGCAATCAAATGCCAACAGCTCTCTATATTGGTCAAACAGACCAAACCCTACGCCAAAGGATAAATGGACATAAATCTGATATCAGGAATCACAAGACAGAGAAACCAGTAGGAGAACACTTCAATCTCCCAGGACATTCTATACAAGATCTACAAAGTAGCTGTCTTATTACAAAGGAATTTCAGAAATAGACTGGAAAGAGAAGTTGCTGAATAGCAACTCAATTACCAAACTTAAAACCGTGGAGAGACCTGGTCTGAACAAAGACATTGGATTCTTATCTCATTATACATGACAAAGCTATTTTTAGCCACCTCACCTCTTGCTTTTTCCTGTAAGACCAATTGCAGTCGTTAACAGTCGTCTACATGTTTTCCACACCTATCAGCCAATCCCCTATTCCCACCACCCTTCTGAGTAATACCCCTCCCCACTCCCTCACTATATTTAAGGGTCTGGTGACTTCCGTTTCAGTGTATCTGAAGAAGTGTGCATGCACACGAAAGCTCATACCAAGAACAAACTTAGCTGGTCTCTAAGGTGCTACTGGAAGGAATTTTTTATTTTTTATTTTGTTTTGACTTATCTCCCAAGATCATTTTGCTGCATCTCATGTGAGACCTGGCAAACATACACCAATCTCTGCCCCTGAGTCACCAGGCTCTTCCAGTCTTGGCTCCCAACAAGACTCGAATCCCCCTGACCTGCCTTCTTTCTTGCTCCACCAACACTATTTTTTTCTAAATCAAAGGTTCACCACCTTGTTGGTAAAACTATGACTGATCAGGCAAGCTGTAGTTATGTGCATATCACTATATCAACATAAATTAGCATACCGGGTGGATGTGTCTATTTTGGGGAAAGTGTAGAATGACCATTCTTCAGTGGCCAACTTTTCCAACTGGCTTTGATCCCCTTCCTTCTAGAGCAGTCAGGTGTATAGACCTCATGGAACTTTCTCCATCATTTTACTGCTGTGCCAGAAAAGGTTTCACCTGTTAAATATCTGATGTATAGGCACAGGAAGAGGAACAGTTTGAAAAATGGGCCATTGCAGATTTATCTACATTTCACTTCATGTACTAACATGGCAGCGAAACTGAGTTCGTTTGCCACTGATTATCAACTTATCAACATTTGGAATACAGTGGTACCCCGGGTTATGCACACCCCGTGTTGTGGACGTTTGAGTTGTGAATGCCCGCAACCCGGAAGTGTTTCCGGAGCACGCGTGACCCCCGGATGCGCAGAAGTGTTCTGCGCACTTCACGCATGCGCAGAAGTGCTCAAATCACGCTACTTCCGGGGTTTTTTTTTGTTTTTCCCGTGCATTCGTGATACACATGCCCACGTTACGTACCGCGACCCGGAACCTGTGCTGTCAAGTATCCCGTTTTCCCCGGGAATCTCCCTTATTCCAAGCAGTTTCCCGCTGCTATCCCTTATTTTTTATATCCCTTTAATTTCCCGTTTTTCAAAGGAAGTAGCTCCTCTCCCTCCCCCTGCTGGCCAGGGACTGGGAAGACCTCGCCTCCTTGCAGCCTCAAAGCAAGCGGGAGCCATTTCCTGCACTTACAGGCGTTGTAGCCCACGGGCAGCGTTTCCAAAATACAGTAAGCCTACTGCGTGCGTTCACACCAGCGCCGCCCACTTTTGCTTCTGGCTCCGCCCACCACTGCCATGTGACTGTCCCCGGGATAGGTGAGGCTGCTGATCCCTTATTTTCAAATCCGAAACTTGACAGCTATGCCCGGAACGGATTGCATGCACTGTAATGATTTTTCTTTCCACGCTACCCATTTCCTATGCCATTAGCAGGAACCAGCAAGGGGGAACAGACACCGTCAGGTGTGGAACGAGAATAGCACAAATCTTGCTGAGTCCTAGACTTTGTCCGCTAGGTATGTAAGCACGGAATACCACACCTCTGCAGTAACTCTGTAAAAACTTATGCAAACATTTTAAGAAGCATTAAGCGAAGGCTTGGATCTCAGGAAATGCTCGGCTGGCATTGCTTATAAGAACATAAGCCTGCAGCAAGCTGGTAACCATTATCTTGCTTGAACTAGCTTTTAACAGCTGAAAAAAGGAGAAGAAATTGCAACAACATCTCAGGGCTGCAATTGATCCAGAAGGTCTTTCGAAAGACATTCAAACTATTTAATTCTTTGGACCGAGATTCCACCAGACTTCTGGTGGTGACTCACTGTCTCTTGCCCTTTACCAGACCCATAGAAGTATGAGCGAGGAATTTGAGCTGTGTGTTTCAGATGTACTTAAGATATTGTTTTGCTTGCCTGAGGAGGAGAAGCACTTTGCCTCTCCATCATGTCTCACAGCGGCCAGTCACAACAGCCCTGCAGGAATGATGGCAGCAGGGCTGCTAGAGGAGTGAAACTCTGCAGCTGAGCTCCAGGGCAGGCCAGGTTCCGACAGGGCATCTTTCCAAGGCATTTAGGACATGAAACCATAAAATGGCTCTTGACACCTAGCTTGTGCCAGAGAAGACCAAACAATGGAAGAAGAGCAACAACTGGTTAAAATCTTAGCTGCTTGGAGAACACAGATATCATCACAGGCACTTCTTAAAGAGTGGGAGAGACTGAATCATGCAAATATCTAGAGGCAATGAGTTCCAAAGATAAGGTGCTGCCAAAGGAAAGAGATGGTGGTGGGCATTTGACTGGGCATTTCTTTCTTGGCAAAAAGCAGCTGGAAGGGTTGTGGGGGGTGGGTATTCAGATCAGGACCTGGCATTTCTCCCCCGTGTCTTGGGCTGGGGAAACTGTACTTGAAGTGTTTTAATGTATCTGCTGGCTCTTTTGACGGGGCAAGAACTGCTACACCCGTCTTTTATGTGTATAGATTCATTTGTTAGGTTTTTAATGGATTGGGTTTGTTGCAATTGGTTTTTAGTATTTCTACGGCATTTGCAAGCTACTTGGAGTCATTTTCAGCAGAGTTAGTTATCGTTATCATCCCAATAAGATTGGGGTGTATGCGTGTGTGTGGGGGGTGGTGGTGGTATCGCATTGGTTGCTGGATCATACAGTTTGTCCCCCAGACAGAGGAGAGACCAAGGCTGTACTTGGGACCTGCTGTGTGATTCTGCCACTGAACGATGCATCAAGTCACGAAAACTTAGCGAAAGATGCTCACATGAAACATTTACAGAACTCACGATTGGGGAAAAAACAACTTTGGCAAACCTATTCCCTTTGAGTTATTCAGTACCAAATCTGTATACTTCTGCACACCCCTGTTTATGCAGTAAGGCACACCAAGATGACACGAAGATATATTTTCTACCAGGCTTGCCACAGGCACTTTGCAAATGCAGCTGAATTTCAAAATACGATTTCTTTTTTCTTGCTGCTGTTACTGCTAGATGTTGTTGGGGCAGCGTTTTTGTGTGTGTTAAACCCTCTTTTGTTTCTTTTGATGCTATTGGTGTTCAGCAATTTTTGAGGGGTATAGCACCTGTGAGCAGATCAGCAACGGTTGGTTGGTTTTTCAGTCCAAAGCAGCAGGGGAGGGGAGCCCCTGAGAATGCACTAAACACTTCCCCTGGAGTGGTGGCATCAGAAAAAGTGCCCTCCGGGGAGGGGGGCAGCACAGAACAGGAAAAGCAATTTTCGATCCGAAGGGCAAGTTTTATCCTGCATGTTAGATTTGTGAAGGAAATAAATGAATTCCCCCCTGAGTTGGGATGAGCTACAGTGGTACCTTGGGTTACAGACGCTTCGGGTTACAGAGTCCGCTAACACAGAAATAGTACCTCGAGTTGAGAACTTTGCCCCAGGATGAGAACGGAAATTGTGTGCCGGCGGCGCAGAGGCAGCAAGACGCCCCATTATCGAAAGCACGCCTCTAGTTAAGAACAGTTTCAGGTTAAGAACGGACCTCCGGAAAGAATTAAGTTCATAACTAGAGGTTCCACTGTAGGCTACTTGTCTAGGTGGAAGAATTCATCTCCCTTTTTACAACTCTGGTGATTCCCATGCCCAAGCAGTTTCATTGATCTAAATATTTCCTGGGTGTTTTTTTTTTGTTTGCCAATGATTGTTTATATGGCTTTAATAATGTTGTTTGACAAGTTTTATTTTATTGCCAATAGTCATATAACACCCTTTGAGTTGAAGGGAATATAATATAATATAATATAATATAATATAATATAATATAATATAATATAATATAATATAATATAATATAATATAATATAATATAATATAATATAATATAATATAATATAATATAATATAATATAATATAATATAATATAATATAATATAATATCTATTTATATAAAACCCAAGTGTCTCTGCGTCCATTCCGTGTGTCCCTGGGTTTGCGCTACTGCGCATGTGCCCCACGGACACAGGGATTGGATCGGAGAGACATCGGGCTGGGAGCAGCGGCGGCAGTTGAAGCGGCGGTTGAAGCAGAACGCCGGCGCTCCAGAGGCCGAGGAGAGGCCGAGAAGGGAGGCCACGCTGCCACTCCCGCCGCTGCAACCAGAGCCCTGAGGACTAGCGGCCCAGGAGCAGCGCAGAGCAGCCCGCCCTGCGGAGCGCCGACGCTCCGGAGGCCAAAGAGGGACGCCGTGCTGCCACAGCTGCTGCAGCCGCCGCTCAGCTCTCCCCTTCCTGCGATGTCGCTTTCAGATCCAGAGCGCAGGCGATTCCCATTCTAGCTGCGGGCGCTGTGCCCTAAAGACCAATTAAAATCATCTCAGGAGGGGGTCCAAGCGGAATGGGAACGCGGGGCTGCTGCCTTTTGCTTTCATCTTTTGCCTCCTTTTATCCGTATCTTTGTCACTTTCTCTCCTCTTCTGTCTCTCTGCAGCTTCTCCCTCCCCGTTCCTACAAAGTCTTTTGTCACTGTCTGTCTGCACGTTTCCTCCCTCCCCCCCCGCTCCGCATTGCCTAACAATTAGATTTTTGAGCCCTTAATCCCCCCCATCTTAAAGTATTGGGAAAGAGAAGCGAAGAGACGTGTGTTTGTTTGCTCTTTCTCCTTTTGGGAGAGACTCTGTGTGCCCCTGTCTACTCCCCCCCCCCGACCACATATGTTCTAGCGCCCGTTAATTTAACGGGCTAAATGTCCACTAGTAATATAAATAATAATATAATTAATATAGTTAATAATATAGTTAATAATATAAAACAGCTAGCCTGCTCGCCAACCCCACGTCTCCCTTCACCCTCCCCCTACACTAGACCAACCCCCCTTTTTACATCTGACCCACCTCCTCTCCCATCCCCCATCCCCCACAACTCACCCCAAGCCCCACCCCCTTCCATTAAACAGCTCGGCTGGGCAGTCTGGCCATTCCTCATGCTGCAGTTTCATTTCCCTATGGAAATCCATTAATTTCAATGGGTTTACTCTGAATAAAATTTAGTTGAATACCATTCTTATGTTTAGTGTTCCTATAGGGATTGCACATAGTTTCTTCAGCCACGGGTCCAGAGGTGGATTGCATTAGTTGAAAAACTTAATATTTGAAATCAGGTTTGTCTTGAGAAATCATTGCCCTAATGTTTCCTGTTTCCAATGAAAAGTAGAGAAAGGTTTCTAGACAGGCAGCGGACCAAATCAGCTCCCCATTGCCAAATCTCAACAGCAGTGCCGGATTTACATATAAGCTAAACAAGCTGTAGCTTAGGGCCCCACTCTCTTGGGAGCCCCCCAAAATTTAAATTTTTTTTTAAAAAATGGATGTACATTTCCAAAGTATAAGATAAAAAACAAATAAAATGGCTTTAGATACCTATTAGGTCCATAAATTACCATATATCATATATTCAACACAAAAAACAGTGACAATTTGTTGCTGACAAAGGACAGTTTGGACATATAAAGGGCCCCATTACCTTCAGTAGCTTAGGGCCTCATCAAACCTAAATCTGGCTCTGCTCAACAGTGATCCACTCCAACAGAGCCAGAATTATGAGAGACAGGAAGTTCTCCTCTGCCTCTTTTTTGCTGGTTTGTTAACACAACACATGGCATGACACTGTGCATTGCCCTGCTTTCGTATCATTCATTCTGTCACTGGGAGAGGGCAACACACAGCTGTTAAGTATAATTGTTTAATTGACACTGGAATGGAAAAAAATGCCTGTGTGTATTGCTGAAAGGTTCAACACTGGAAAATTCCACTGGAGTGTGTCAAGAAGAGCTCTCTGAGCTGCCTGGGTGGGTTGATAATTAACTATTGTCATTGTTTTCCAGTAGTTCTGATGTGGTGTTTGAACCTTGGAACACATGGGAAGATATTGAATTGCAAATTTGCCATCTTGGAAGGGAGGTGGCTGAGTCTTCCTTCTCAGGCTCTGTTGACGTGAAGACATGCAAAAGAGTCTTCCAACAGTTCCAGGCAAAATGGAGGCTCTAAGGAGAGAGAGAGACCTCTCCTTCTAGGTCCATTTGGAATTCTCTTTTATTTCTAAGTTGCTGAGCCTGTGCTGGACAGTACAATATCTTTGATGTTTCTGTTCTGTTTTGAAGGAAGTTCGGCGAGTAAAGCTTTGAACCATCTAACTGGTCTGGACAACGCTTCATTCCAAAAGGAGTCAGTTTTTATGCATCCAGTCACTTCAATATTAATATCTGCAGCAACAGCTTGGAATCATAGAATCACAGAGTTGGAAGGGATCCTGAGGGTCATCTATCCCAACCCCATGCTAAAGCAGCCATGACAGATGGCCATCCAACCCCTGCTTAAAAACATCCAAGGAAGGAGAGTCCACCACCTCCCAAGGGAGTCTATTCCACCGTCAACCAGCTCTCACAATCAGCAAGTTCTTCCTAAGGTTCAGTCGGAATATCCTTTCTTGTAACTTGGATCCATTGGTTCTGGTCCTAGCCTCTGGCGCAGGAGAAAACAAGCTCGCTCCATCTTCCATGTGAAATCCCTCGAGATATTTGAAGGTGGCTGTCATGATGACTTCATGTCACATGTCATATTACGTGAGACATTAATAGGAGATCTGGAAAACAGAGGCTCCATGTATCTTGTAACATCAAATTCTGCCTTCACTTCACTTCACATTTACCGTATTTTTCGGTCCATAAGGCGCTCCGGACCACAAGACGCACTTGTTTTTTAAAGGGGAAAAACCAGGAAAAAAATATTTTCCTGGTTTTCCTCCTCTAAAAAACACGCAGGGGAGCGCTGGAGGGGAAGCCCCTTCTCCCTTCACAGCGGCTCATCCCCGCTTCCTTAAAGGGACATGGGGACGAGGGGAGAAGGTTTCTCCCCTCCTCCCCATGTCCCTTTAAAGCAACAGGGGATAAGCCTGCTTTTGGCGTCGGGGCGAAGGGTGGTGGAGAAAGCAGCAGCACCCCCGCTGTTTCCTCCACCATCCCATGCCTTGCACCGATCCCAAAAGCCTGCTTTTGGGATTGGTGGGCAGCGCGTGGGGTGGTGGAGGAAATCCTCTACCAACCTCCCTGCCGCCCACCGATCCCAAAAGCAGGCATCGCAGCTGCCTCCCCCCACCTCCCGCCGAGCTGCTGGCACGATCCACCAACATCCCCTTCTCTTCCCGCCGCCTCCCCCCATCCCCCGTCGCGTTTGGCGGGACGTGGGGGGAGGCGGCGGAGGTGTTGGTGGTTCGTGCCAGCAGCTCCGTGAATGGAGCTGCTGGCACGATCCACCAACATCCCCTTCTCTTCCCGCCGCCTCCCCCCATCCCCCGTCGCGTTTGGCGGGACGTGGGGGGAGGCGGCGGAGGTGTTGGTGGATCGTGCTAGCAGCTCCGTGAATGGAGCTGCTGGCACGATCCACCAACATCCCCTTCGCTCCCCGCCGCCTCCCCCCATCCCCCGTCGCGTTCGGCGGGACGTGGGGGGAGGCGGCGGAGGTGTTGGTGGATCGTGCTAGCAGCTCCGTGAATGGAGCTGCTGGCACGATCCACCAACATCCCCTTCTCTTCCCGCCGCCTCCCCCCATCCCCCGTCGCGTTCGGCGGGACGTGGGGGGAGGCGGCGGAGGTGTTGGTGGATCGTGCTAGCAGCTCCGTGAACGGAGCTGCTGGCACGATCCACCAACATCCCCTTCGCTCCCCGCCGCCTCCCCCCATCCCCCGTCGCGTTCGGCGGGACGTGGGGGGAGGCGGCGGAGGTGTTGGTGGATCGTGCTAGCAGCTCCGTGAACGGAGCTGCTGGCACGATCCACCAACATCCCCTTCGCTTCCCGCCGCCTCCCCCCATCCCCCGTCGCGTTCGGCGGGAGGTCGGGGGAAGCAGCGGAGATGTTGCTGGATCGTGCTAGCAGCTCCGCTCGCCGAAAGAAGCTTCTTTCGGTGAACGGAGGTGCTGGCATGATCCAGCAACATCGCTGCTGCCTCCCCCCACCTTCCGCCGAACACGACGGGGGATGGGGGGAGGCAGTGGGAGCGAAGCCTTCGCTCCATAAGACGCACAGCGATTTTCCCTTCCATTTTAGGAGGGAAAAAGTGCGTCTTATGGAGCGTAAAATACGGTAAATGTGCAAATCAGTCTGTATCTTATTTGCGTGTCGAGGTCCCCAAACACCCCTCAAGTAAAACACACTTCACACCAGATATAAGTTTAAGGTTTTTGGCATTAATTTGGCCACTTTATTGAATACAAAATAAGTGAGTGGTTGCTTAGGCATTGGTTAAGACTATCTGTCCCGCTGGGGACAGAACTGACATCCACCTGCCTGTGGAGTCAGTATAGGGGAAAACGCTTTGGGGAGAGAATGTGCGCCCGTTCTCACCTAATGCTCCCAGGGGCTCTTGCGTGGGCCCTGTCCACCGACCGGGGGATACGGACAAGCCTGGTGAGCCCCTGGATTCCTTTAACGGAATTCCCCTCGCAGCAGCAGCCTTGAAGGGGCAACCACAGCCAACCTGCCCCTTCGCAGCATAGGAGGGGCAACCCCAGCCAACTCTGCCCCTCCTAAACCAATTTATAACTAATGCCTAACCGCCAACCTTACAAGTTGTGACTAATTGCTACGCAGTAGGCGAAAACCAAATGGCACCAGCCAATCAGCCAAGTGGAAAAAATTCCTATCAGGCCCCTGCTACAACGCAGACGACCCCATGACAGGCATAGCAAGGTCAATGCAGAGGCCTAATAACAGGGCGGGAGGGTGGGCGATCCGATGCACGAAGCCAGGAGGGCTCCGACGCTGAGTGCAGGGTCATTTATAGGCTCTGGACTATCCATCAACAAGTTGCAACATAGGAATCTCCCCAACGACAGCCAGAGCCCAATCGCAGTAGTGGCCATCCATACAAACCCGCCCAGCAGCAGAGGGGTGACTTGCTAGCCCCCACCGCAACATATGCTCTCCATGAAGGAGAACACGCTTTATGACTGCAATAAAACGTTTTGAAACAGTTCAGGGTGCACTCCATTTCGCAGGTGGGAAATTGAGGTTAAGAAGCAATGAACTTTGTCCAAGTACAGAAGAAAGTTGGGATTGAGACCAGGTCTTCCACTGAGATCATCACCACCTTAGGGCCAACTGAGCGTTAGTCACTTAAGTCCTCTCTTAAGCATGGCAGGAGGCAGGTAGAGGATGACAGAGGCCTGATCCAGGTTGAGAGCCCAGTACAAAATTTTCAACCCTTTTCCCTCCAACACACGGCAGGCTCGCATGACATGGAGGAAGGTTTTTCTTCCTCTCTCATAAGCACTCACGTACATGCAACAAAGCTGAATGCTGGAAGATTCAGGACAGATAAAACGTGCTTAATTGAACTATGACACTCACACCCACAGGAGGCAGTGATGATGGCCAGCTTGGGTGGTTTTAATAATAATAATAATAATAATAATAATAATAATAATAATAATAATAATAATACATTTTTATTTATACCCCACCCTTCCCCGCCAAACCGGGCTCAGGGCGGCTAACACCAATAAAATCACAACAAAAACAGAAAACAGTTCATTAAAATACAGATTAACATACAATTTAAAATTAAATCTAAACTGCAGCCTCATTTTTAAGTAGCCCACCAATCACACCAAAAGAACGAAACACCAGGGTTAAACTGAAACCAACCGAAAGGCCAGGTGGAACAGCTCCGTCTTGCAGGCCCTGCGGAAAGATGCCAAATCCCGCAGGGCCCTGGTCTCTTGTGCCAGACTGTTCCACCAAGTCGGGGCCAGTACTGAGAAGGCCCTGGCCCTAGTTGAAGCCAACCTAGCATCCTTGTGGCTCGGGACCTCCAACAAATTATTATTTGAGGACCTTAAGGTCCTACCCGGGACATACCAGGAGAGGCGGTCCCTTAGGTACGAGGGTCCTAAGCCGCATAGGGCTTTAAAGGTCAAAACCAGCACCTTAAACCTGACCCTGTACTCCACCAGGAGCCAGTGCAGCTGGTAGAGGACTAGACAAATTCATGGAGGAGGAGAGGGCTATCAATGTCTCCTAGCCACAATGGCTCTGCTTTGCTTCCACGGTCAGAGACAGTGATGCTTCTGAGTACCAGTTACTGGAGATTGCAGGAGGGAAGAGTGCATTAATTTCAGTCAGTCTGCTCTGAGTAGGTCTCAGTTGGATACACCCCTTTATAGGCTCAGATTTATAAATGATGAAATGGAAAATACCAAAAATTGCCAGTTACTAGTAAAACATGCTCAAATATCCTGTATAATATTTAATGATATGCTCTTTCTTACGCTGATAGTTAATGTTATTACACCCGTTCACTTGCTAAGAACGAATCGGGGCTGTGAGTTATCTATCTCTTGTTACTAGAGAAGCTAACAGCTTTCCTGGCTGCCTTCTCATCAATTGTTCACAAGCATTGTCAGTGGCTCACATAATTTAAGGAGCAAATATGCTCACCAGCTGAGATTCATGTGGCAATAAATTTCCCATGCATTCCTTCTGATTCACACTCAGCCAGGCAGGAACTGATGAAAGTTAAGTAAGGGAGAAAGAGTTATCTTTCTTAGGAAATGTTAAGTGGATTTCATTGAACTGTACTGGAAATGCATGTCTGTTCTTATAAGGAGGAAGCACTCTAAAAAAATATATTTAGCAGTAAATGAAGTCATCGTCTCTCATGAGAATCAGACTGAGGGCCCTCTGGGGTCTCTAGCCCCAAAAGTATATTCAAAGTATCATCTGAAAGCCAGTGTGGAATATTAGCCAATCTCAGGGGATGGGCAGAGTGATGGGGAAGAAGGCAGCCTTGCAGATATTTGGGGTTTCTTGTGGCAATTTTCAAATATAAATAGTAATACTATAGACATCTGTATGCATATAAAACATTGGAGTTGGTAAGATCAGACATGCCTGGAGTGGTTGAATCACCTGAGATCTTTGCTGAAATAATTTAGAAACACACCAAGGTAAAATTCCATTATAATGTTGTGTGTGGGATGTTACACGCTTATTTCTATCCATTACTGAATTGAAATTTCCTCAGTGCTGCCTAGAAACATCCCCTCCTAATAAGCCACATTCATTCACTGAACTATTAAAAGAAAACATGAACAAATGATTACAGTTACTGAATCCAGATATAAATGACCTGTTTAGCATAATATGTAAAAAGGAACACATACACACGTTCACGGTGGAAGGGAAAACAGAACTGTTATCACTTTGGTATAAAGATAGCAGATTATTAAATAGCTACATGACGGGCATGGCTGAATAAATGTCCCCATCTTCATTCAATAGCTTGCAGAATCTCCAAGAAAGTTATTTAAAGGGGCAGTAAGAGCGGAGCTGGCAAATACAGCCACTAATTGTGGGCAAGGAGGACAAGATGATGGGATTTTACTCCTAAAGCAGTAGGAGCACCATGGCTTTATTGGGGCATTAAAGAGGCAGACAGAAACATTTTCTTGAAATCATCCTCTGTGGTGCTATCAACAGTTATGATGCCCAGGCTCAAGCTTATGTGCTTTATTGCCATATAAATAAAAGCTTGAGGAAAAGAGAGCCAGCATTGGGTAGTGGTTAAAAGGCTGGGCTAAGATCCGGTAGACCAGGGTTCAAATTGCCACTTAGCCATGAAGCTCATTGGGTGACCTTGGGCCAGTAACAGCCTCCTTGGCCAACCTACCTCACAGGGTTCTTGTGAGGATAAAATGGGAAGGGGGAGAACTACGTATACCAGCCTGAACATCCTTAGAGGAAGGGGAGTGGGATACAGAGGTAGTACATAACTGTCAGGTTCTTCCCAAGTGTTGCTCATGAGTAATGACAGAGCCTTCAGTAGCTAAGACTATTTATTGTGCATTACTATTTACAGTATGGAGCTAGTTCAAAACATGACCGCTCAGTCACTTGCAGAATCCGGAAGTGCCCCTCTCCGGTTTCCCGCCCAACACCAAAGTCTCGGCACCCTAAAATGACGTCTGCGGTGCCTCCTGACCCCCCCGATGCTGTGCTGGCGCCGGAAGCAGCAGCTCTTCCTCAGATCCTCTCTGGCTGGTGGTGCTGGGTCTTTGCCCAGAGTCTCCAAGCCCCTGCACCTCCTCCTCCCTTGGAGAGACCTCAGGGAAAATGCTGGAGGAGGAGTCCATCGACAGAAGTGGCTGGGGTTCCCTGTAACATAGAGAGCCCTCCTCTCGCAAAGAGCTGCTCTCCCAGTCCTCCTCCAGAGGAGGACCTCTTTCCCTGTCCTCCTCGTGAGCAGGATCTCCAACCAGCCCTTCCCCTTGAGTAGTCCTCCTGTCCCTCTCCTTCTTGAGAGGAGGACCTCTCTCCCCTTGCTCCTCTCAAGGAATACCCTTGCCCCGGCTCTCCTCCCGAGTAGGACCTCCCCTCTCCTCGGGAGGAGCCGGGCAATCCCTGACAATAACTATTGAGTATCCTTTCTTCCTCCCCTATAGCATGGGGGAGGTTTGTCCCCCAACCAAAATTCTGTAAATTGATATGGCTGAAAGCAGGCCATTCTCCTCTTGTTTACTCCTCCTATTCTCTCCCTCTCTCCCCTCATTCGGGGCTTAAAAGTCATTGATAGTACCTTGAATTTGGACTGGAAACTTATTGATGGCCAGCGCAATACCTTGAGGACTGGTGTGATATTGTCCCAGCGAGCCAAAAGTGAAAATCTGGACAGAAAAGTTGTTGAGCTTTTCTTTGAGCTATTTTTAAGGGGAATCGACACGGCCGACATGGGTTGCCATACATCCAGATTTTCTCAGATGTTTCAGCAATTTCTGCCCAGACACTGATAGCCAATTGCCGGCTAAATCCCAGACGTATGGCAACTTGACGCTGGTGAAGGTTTCTGGATGATGTTTAAATCCTTGTAGTTTTCTGGTCTGTTTGGTTATGCTTCCACCACGGGGGAAAAAACCCCCCAAATGTACCAATAGATGCTATTTTAAAATAGAATATGGCAATTTCTTTTTAAATAGGCTTTCTATAGTCAAACAAATGGAACTCATATGGTACTGCTGCAGAAAAATTGAATATTAGTGAGCATGTGTGCAACGTTTAGATGGTTATGCATCGAGGGGGGAGCGCATTAATCTCTATCCTTGAATGTCATTAAATTTTGCTGAATGCAGCAGTAAATTAAATATCAGTATACGGGTCAAGAAATAAGGACATCTTGAACATTGTTCTGGAACTCTGATAACAAATTCTGAAGTTGCTTATTCATGTCATAAAGATGGATGACTACTTTCGTCACTGCACAAATTGAAACACCTCCCAGGGAGAATAATACCCAAGAGTACATTTCTGAACTAATGGTCTATGGACAGGCATTTTTGAATATCCAGAACACATAGATATTTCTGCTATAATGTGAATACCATGCCATACTTCATTCATTTGGGTGGATTTAGTCACTTTAGGCGACTAAAGGGAATGTCAAATGTAACAGAACACTTGGATATTTTGTGGCTCAAACATTAATAATCAGCTGCCAGTTCATCAGATGTGAGAAGTGGACATAGAACGTGTTATAAACACCTGTAGACACAGTGGAGGAGAAGACCTAAGTTAAGAAAACAAGAATCAAAATTACAGGAACCCAGCACAAGGGGACTTGCAAGATAACCATCTCTAGTTGTTGTTGTTGTTCAGTCATTCAGTCATGTCCGACTCTTCGTGACCCCATGGACCAAAGCATGCCAGGCACGCCTATCCTTCACTGCCTCCCGAAGTTTGGCCAAACTCATGCCAGTCGCTTCGAGAACACTGTCCAACCATCTCATCCTCTGTCATCCCCTTCTCCTTGTGCCCTCCATCTTTCCCAACATCAGGGTCTTTTCCAGGGAGTCTTCTCTTCTCATGAGGTGGCCAAAGTACTGGAGCCTCAGCTTCAGGATCTGTCCTTCCAGTGAGCATTCAGGGCTGATTTCTTTAAGGATGGATAAGTTTGATTTTTTGCAGTCCATGGGACTCTCAAGAGTCTCCTCCAGCACCATAATTCAAAGCATCAATTCTTCGACGATCAGTCTTCTTTATGGTCCAGCTTTCACTTCCGTACATTACTACTGGGAAAACCATAGCTTTAACTATATGGACCTTTGTTGGCAAGGTAGACCTTTATCTACCATCTCTAGTAGATATTGCCAAACACAGCTATGCATTCACATACACAGCTTTAATATGTATGAAATGCCTATATCAGGCTTCCTCAACCTCGGCCCTCCAGATGTTTTGAGACTACAATTCCCATCATCCCTGACCACTGGTCTTGCTAGCTAGGGATCATGGGAGTTGTAGGCCAAAAACATCTGGAGGGCCGAGGTTGAGGAAGCCTGGCCTATATGAATGTTTGCAAAGGAGTCGGCCTCTTCCAGAGCTACTATCAGTAGTAGGCTGTGGGTTTAAAAATTTCACTGGCACCCTGTGTGATGCCAAAATTCGGTGCCCCCCTCCTTTTGCCTTCTGCTGCTTGTCATTGTTGTGGTGCTCCTTGTGGCACCCTCTTGGCAGGGCTAGCGGCTGTGCTCCCCTAATTCCACACCTGCTACTATGCCCTTACAGCGATTAATTTATACCAGGGCTCAGCATCAGGACCCAGCCTTAATCCAAAATAAGGAACAATGAACATGTACCTGAGTCATAGAGTCAGAGAACTGTAGAGTTGGAAGGGACCACAAGGGTCATCTAGTCCAACCCACTACAATGCAGGAATCTTTTGCCCAATTTGGGACTCAAACCCACAACCCTGAGATTAAGTCTCATGCTCGAATGACTGCGCTATAAGGCTGGTCAGTACAGAGTAATTTTCCTCAGAATTGCTTAGCTTCTGAGAGTCCCTAGACACTAGGGATTTGTAAGAGGACTTATAGATCAGAGGATGTTGCCAGGCAGATTTGGGATTAGACAGCTCATTTTCTAGAAATCAATGCCTTTGTGCCACTGCCAGGCCTCTCTAGGCCTAGTCATTTTGCCCTCAAAATGCCAGGGCACTCAGGATTGACATACCCTCCAACATTTCTCCAATGGAAATAAGAATGTCCCATTCCATAATGATAATTTTACTGTTTATAGCCCACACATCTTACTGGGTTGCCCCAGCCACCCTGGGCAGCTTAAAACACATATAAAAACATGATAAGACATTCAGATGGTTCAGGGGTTGGATAACTCCATACCCCCAACATTTATCCAGTGAAAATAGGGATATCCTAAGGAAAAGCGGGCCATTCCAGGATCATATCAGAAACCAGGACAGATTCTCTAAATCAGGGACATCCCTGGGAATCAGGGGCACTTGCAGTTTTTGGATCAAAACATTCTTAAGATTTAGTGTCAGGAAATAACGTAGTCCTGGATACAGCAGAGTTAACCGCAGGTTTTTTTGAAGCTTCTGGCTGTAGAGCATTAACTGGACAGCACAACGCAGGAACTCAGCAACTCAGCAACTCACTTGGATAACTATATACAGTATTTATTGAAGCAACTAGTATCCATAAGTTACTATGTACAGACTTTACAAATAAAAGAAACAAAACATAAAATCTCTCCTCTCTGTCTCTCTCTCAACCTTCAGTACACCACTAACAACCAAACAACTACACAGCTCTCACACAGAGCTCATTATTTAGGAACTCATTGACCAATCACAAGTTGTTGCTAAGGGTCTGAAGAGAGAGCAGATCTTGGCTTTCTGCCAACTGGTAATTGCTACAGAGGTGATAAGCTGACTTTCTGCACGTAGGCACTTGGAAATCTCTAACAAACATTTCATGGAGGATATCAATGGCTGCTAGTAATGATGGCTATACTACTACCCAAATGAGAATGCATATACCTCTGAAGCAGGGGTGTAGCAAGGGGGGGCGTAGGGGGCGATCCACCCCACGTTCCATAATGGAGGGGGTGACAAATTATCAAGGAAGAATTACTGCCCTACTAGGGCGGTTCATTAAAAACTTTTTTAAAAAATGCCTTCTCCAAAGGTCTTATCTTACTATACTAGGGATTATATAGCTATATATGAAATTCCATGCATATCGGTTAATATCTTGACCTTTTGGGGGAAGGTGCAGGGTATAAATGTAACACAAAATGATTAAGGTGCAGGTGGGTTGATAGAAGAAGAGGTTTCCCCACAGGTTTTCAGGACCCAAAGCATCTAGGGTCTCAAAGGTAAATGCCAGCCCCTCAGATAAGGTCCAGAAGCAAAGCCAGACCTTTGGCATCCTGTGTCCTTTTGAATGTGTTTGTGGTGGTGTGGGAGGTGTGTGGGGGGTCACTGGTTTGCTTCATCTTGTTCTTCTTTGTATTATGTATTTTGTGCTTTTGTCTTGTATTTTTATGTGAACCGCCCCGAGAACTATGGGTGAAGGGTGGTATACAAATGTAAACAACAACAACAACAACAACTCTTAAGTAACTTTTTTAATTGATGTAATATTAATACGCCTGGCTGTACCAAACAAAATTCTGGCTGTTGCATTCTGCAGCAACTGAAACTTCTGGGTCATTTTTAAGAGTGGTCCCAGGTATAACAGTAATGGAAATGGGAACTTTTAACCGTTCTGGTGGAGATTTTTAACCATTCTGGTGCTAATATCAAGCACATTAGAACAGTGGTTTCATCTCTGGGCCATTTTTGCCTGAATTGATGTGAGATGTCATGACCAATAATTACATTTAAACGAGCTGCAAAAGGAACTTTGGCTATTTAATTAGCAGCACTGCGGATAAATACATGTAGCTGAGCTGGCTGCTAATAATTAATTGTTTTACATTCTGGTTGATATGCTGCAGGTTGCCTAAATGGAGCTTAGCTTGTTACACTGTTAATTAAGGACCTGCATTTAGCAGATTTCCCTTTTCACAAGAGTGTTTTATCAGCCCCCTTTTCCTCCCATGAGAAATAATCTGGCACCCTGGGGCTGGGCAAAATTGTCTTGCAGCTGTGGCATCTGGCTCCCTGGCAGACTTCGTAGACAGCTGTGTCTGTTATGTTAAAATTGTGCCTTATTTCTACACTTTGTTGGGTTCTCTTGCTGGAGTGTCAGGCCTGTCTGCTGCTCAAGCGATGACTTAACTCTGCTGGCCTGGTCTTGAAGAACACAGGGCTCTGGGATCACTGCTACAAGTAAGAACCCTAAGGCCCCCTATGAATTTCTGCACTCTTCAGAATCTGAGATCTTCAGGAATTTTCATGTTCCAAGCACCTGCCACGTCTGAAAACAGGCTGATGGAACATGACTTGTTCGGTAGTGGAGCCCTTCTTTGTCTATTGAGGCCTGACAGGTCAATAGGATTGTCTACCACAGGGATGTCCAACAGGTAGATCGTGATCTACCAGTAGATCACTGGACGTCTGTGGTAGATCATTGGTAGATCATGGGCTCCCCAAAAAGAAGCTGAACAACTGTGGCTCCCCTTAAAAAGCTCAACATTTCACCTCCTCCCTGAAAAAACTCAACAACTTTGACATGAACACCCCAAAAGGGGGTAGATCACTGCCAGTTTTTTACTCTGTGAGTAGATCACAGTCTCTCGGGAGTTGCCCCCCCCCCCCCGGTCTACCACAACAAAACCTATAGCCCATTTTTTGCTTTCAGGCTAGTTCCAGAAAACTCAGAAAAGTACTTTAGGCAAATATACATATACTAGCGATTAAAACCCGTTAAATTAACGGGCGCTAGAACACATGTGGTGAAACATTTTTAAAAACAGACTGCTCGCCCGCCGCCACTTGTAACGGCCGCTGCCGCTTAGAAGTACGCCCACGCGAGCGCGCACCCGCCGCTTCAACAGTTTCGCCCGGCCGCCCGAAGTCTCTGCGCTCCAAGTCCCAACGGCTGTCCGTGGGGCACATGCGCAGTAGCGCAATCCCACGGACACAGGGACTGGACGCAGAGACACTTGCACTTTATTAGTATAGATTCGGAAGGCTCAAAGGCATCCCCTACCAGAACAGACTCTGCCCTTGTGGTCAGAAAGTGTCGGACTCTATGGACCACATGATACTGGAATGCCCTCTCTCTAACATTTTTTATTTTGGCCCATCGATATCCTTTATGTGGCTCAGGGCCCTCCCCAACAAACAACTCGCGGTCCAGCTTCTGCTGAGGGATGACTCCCCTGAACTCACTAGAGTTATGGCTCATTATTTGAATAGGATCTATGAAATTTAAGCCAGTACATCTGGCCTATCTAACAATGACTGCTGAGGATTCCTTATTTTCTTCTTCTCTCCTTTTTGTCTTGTATGTTGTAGAGTTATTATATATACAGGTGGTTTGTATGTTTTTGTTTTTGTTTTATATATGCCAATAAAGGTGTTGATTGATATATATATATTTGTAGCATCTCTCCTATGCCTGCCAAAATTATTGGGGGGTGTCTCTACACCCACTTTGAGTCCCACCCCAGCACAGTATAAGAATTTTTTAATGTCAAAAGTAGACAACCAAACAGGCCCAATCCCTCCTGATGTTTTAAAGCCTACACAAACCGTTTCATTCTGGGAGTTCTTTGAGGCACCTGGCTAGATAATGATGTTTGTCACTGTTATTTTGCTGGCTTTTTATTTGCTTCACTGGGAATTTGAATACACACCCACATGTAAGGTCTGTGTGTGGTCTGCTTTGGTCCTGAGAAACAGCTACTTGTGAGAAATTAGAGTAAGATCAGTTACCTTGGCACTCTCGGCTAAGCAGCTACACAGTGTTACAGGGTCCTCTGCAAAATTCATGCCGAGCACGACATATCATGGCAGTAACAAATGAGATCCTTTCTCCCCTTCATCCCCTTGGATTTTCAGATTAAGCAGAAAGCAGAAGGGCCTTCATCGGAGCTAAAAATGAATTTTAAACTGAAGAAACAAATGATCTCTCCGTGCTCATCATTCATTCGTACGCTGGGACCGGTTAGGCTGCTTGTAGTTTCTGCCCCAATGTCTTCATAATTAAGAACCAGCAGGAGCATGAGAACCTGCAAAGGAGGTGGGCAACTGCCTCTCCCTGCAGCTGAATCGGAAATCCCTACTGCTCACCTTGATTTTTTTTTTTTTTAAAGATTGAATTTCTAACATTTGTACAACCTGGGTTATCGGGCAAAATGTACACACAACGGTCGTCTCATTTTTTGCGAGAAACTAGCCTGTTCCCCACTTTCAGTGTTTCACTTTGCCTACCCATCAAAAAAATCTCCCCACAGACACCTGTGTTTTTGTTTTTGTGCTGAGGTCCAGTTTGCGCTGGCTTGGGCTCTTCTACACCGAACACACCTTTGAACACACCTGCATTTCAGGATAAACCCCTTCCCTCCCATTCAGGGCACTGACGTTGGCCCCAAACTGTGGGTGCCCAACGTCGGCGTGCGCCATGCCATAATGATGTCTCAATGTGATGTCAATGTGGCATGACATGCGTGTTCCGGCGCCACGGCCTCTGCCCCTGCTTCCACTGCATGCCGCCTGCCACGGCTGCCGCCTCCGACTGGACCGGGCCTGAGTGCCAGAGGTAGGGCAGAGGGTGGCCCCACGGAGACCGTCACAGCAGGCCCTGCCAGCCCTTTCAGAGGGCGCGCCAGGGCTCCTCCCTGCTGCGGCTGCGTTGAGCTGCATCGGGCCCTCCAGTCACTCTGATGGGCTCTGGTTGAGCCCACTGCTGCAGGCTATGGGTGGCATGCAGAGGTGAGGGGGCATTGCACAGAGGTGGCCATGGAGGCAGCAGGTGGCAGCGGCGGGAGTTGTGGAGGCCAAGTACCCACAGGCACCCACAGAAAAAAATTTTTTAGGAGCCTGGGCACCCAGGGCCCTGGAGAGTTGGCACCTATGCTCCCATTCTGAACAGAGAGAACCTCGGATAACAGCTTCTTTATATTTTAAACTAACTAAAATTGCTGCAGAGGGCTCCGTTCTAGTCTGAAGGTTTTCAGAACTACTGGTAATTGTCTTCTATACTTCTGATTGCTTTCCTCCTGTGTCAGGTTCTAGGAGTCCCGTTTATTACACACAAACACAAACACCGCCTTTTCCCCTGACAGGGATTCAAGTCACCTTACAGATCAAATAAAGGTAAAGGGGTCCCTGACCATTAGGTCCAGTCGTGTCCGACTCTGGGGTTGCGGCGCTCATCTCACTCTATCGGCCAAGGGAGCCGGCGTTTATCCACAGACAGTTTCCGGGACATGTGGCCAGCATGACTAAGCCGCTTTCTGGCGAACCAGAGCAGCACACAGAAACGCAGTTTACCTTCCCGTCGGAGCGGTCCCTATTTGTCTACTTGCACTTTGATGTGCTTTCGAACTGCTAGGTGGGCAGGAGCTGGGACCGAGCAACAGGAGCTCACCCCGTCTCAGGGATTCGAACCGCCGACCTTCTGATCGGCAAGTCCTAGACTCTGTGGTTTAACCCACAGTGCCACCTGGGTCCCTCACAGATAAAATAGGAACAACATGAGGGTGCGGGGGTTGGAATCATTAAAAAAAAATCAATTAAACATTAATAGAATTAAAGCTATATATAGAATCAAAGAACTGTAGAGTTGGAAGGCATCCCAATGATCATCTAGTCTAACCCTCTGCTATGCAGGAAGCTCAATACATAGTCCCCCATCCAATTCAAAACCAAAAGAGAGCATGCAACCCCTTTTAAACCTGTTTTTCAGGTGATTACGTGGCGTTTGGGTATAATGCTGTTTTCCTCCGCCTGCCAGCCCATTATAAACTCCCGTCTCACCGCAAGGCGCAGACAGCAGAACAATGGCTTTGATCAAGCTTCGTGAGGACAATCCCAGATCACTCTTATCTCCAGAGCAATTGATATAGCCAGGCTATCTGTCTGGCTATTATCAACCACCACATAGTTATCTTCTCTCAGCTGGAGCTAACAGAAAGATCCAGGTTGCCATTCCTCTCAAGCTCCCCCATTCAGCTCTATTTCTCTGTAACATCTAAGTCAGTGTCTGGCTATAGTTGTGGGATGGATGAGGATCAATAAACTGGGATAGAATCCTGGTAAGTGGTCTTGTGGGTGGGGGGCTCATGGATCTGGGAAAGTGTTCATTTGCCTGTTCTGGGCAGGGTGACTCTCGCCCAGGTTCATCGTCTAATTCAGCTTTGTCGCTAGAGACTCAAGTGGCTTCACTGCCAACGGTGGACTTTGGGCTCTCAAACTTCAGCAGCACTGTGAGGTTTGGAGCTTTCAGGGTTAAATAAGCTCAACAGTATGCCCCTCCCACAGGGAAGATGTGTCACAACATCCGGGGTATCTGCTGTATGCGAAGCCTATGTGATTTATGTGACGCACTGTTTATTTCCTGTTCAATCCTGCTTTCGCTTTTGACGGAGCGACATGTCTTCCATAAGCCCGGGAGAGAAGCTCCGTGATTCATATGCCTGTAATTAAAGCTTGCTTACTTGAAACAAGCCAGACTTTGTGGGAGTTTATTTGCTGGCAAGAAAGGCACACATACCGTTGTGCAAGAAGAAGTTTGAAGTTTGAACAACTCTGCAAAAGCACTGGGGAAGCAGGGAAACGCAGCAGGAAGTGTTGCAGGGCACCACTCCAAGTGCTATACTGGTTGGAGGCTTTTCCAGTTAAAACCAAAAGCCCCAACAAGCACCCTGCGCAACACTAAAATTCAGTGCCCCAATTCTCACAATCCATTCTACAGCATTGCTGTGGTGTCCAGTGTGGGCAAGCAGCCAAGCTACGCTAAAACCACCTCTGCCATTGCATAGTTGTGCCTTCTGCCATTTCAGCTGGTATGCCAGCTATGGCTATTCCTGGACAGGGATAATCTGGCCATCAGTAATCTCAGTGCTTGATTACTGCAATGCAATCTATGTGGGGCTGCCTTTGAAGTTGTCCAGAAGCTGCAGTTAATCCATGTTAACATAAAAATGCTATATAATAATTTCTATATAGAGTGGGTTCCTAAACACAAGACCCATTTCTGCTAAATCTTTCAGTGCTATTTTTAAGCTCATTCTCAAAGACCAAAGGTAATAACACACTCATGCTTTTACCACACAGTAACTCCCTGCTGGTTCTACCCTAAATTATACAGACATGTGGTGGAATAATAATGGAAATTATGTTTACTTTTGCTATAATCATCTTCAGAATTCTTTTTTTTCTTTTCAAACATGCTCTCTGCAATTATAATCCTTTTCTCATCATTGTAATCATATATTTTAAGACTCATTGTTCCTCTTTACAATGATTTAAGAAATCTGTTATTACTACCACTGATATATTGCAACTACTATATATGCTTAGTTTTGCTGTGCTTTGTGTTACTTTTTGGTGCTGAAGCAGTCTCTCCCTTAGCTACCTTTGGGCATCATGTTCCTACCAGTATGTATGTTTAGCTGTTAACAGGAGCAGAGGAAATTGCCTTCAATGAGACCATTGGTCCATCCTGCTCCAAGGATGGGGCTCCTTTTCAGCCCAGTGGGCTAGATTGCCAGCTAAATTTGAACCGTGGGTTAGGCAGCCTATCAGTTAACCACCTGACATCAC
Source organism: Lacerta agilis (assembly GCF_009819535.1). Classification (NCBI taxonomy): domain Eukaryota; kingdom Metazoa; phylum Chordata; class Lepidosauria; order Squamata; family Lacertidae; genus Lacerta; species Lacerta agilis. Next base: position 3,363,743 of record NC_046316.1, on the reverse strand, counting down.
AACGATGCACCAAGTGAGCACCGAGTCACACAATAAGTTCAGAAGGATGAACTCGGGAGTTACTTTCCCTGAACCAATTACAAACCCAAGTACCAAACACCACACAGGTTCAGGCCCAGCCTTTGATGGGCTCAGCTAATAATGATGTTGAACTCTGTGCAATAGCTAGTACCATTTGATCAGTTGTGTGGGAATATACCTTGCAGGTGCGCTTGCACCTGTGGTTATTTATGTTTATTTGTACTTATTTTTACTGTATTCTTCCGCCCTGAAGGAAAGGTAGCAGTAGGATCCGGCAGGCGACTCACTGCTGGGATCCCTCCACGGGGAAAAAGTGGCTCCAACTTTGAATTAAGCAACGGTCAGTTAATCTTCTTCCCGCCCAATTTAGGGCAGCAACAGAATTGTAATTGGTTGATGTATTGATTATGACGTTGGTTACTCCCTTAATAAATAGCTGCCGCTCCCTGTTTGTGGTGTGGAGAAAGCCGAGGAGTAAGCGCGAGAACATCGTTGCGTGGCAAGCCCAGTTGCAAAGAGAAAGTGAAACCAACCACGCAGGGCAGCGGTAGGCTTCTTCACCAGACTGCAGTCTCAGTTGTTTTATTTTCACTTTTGTTTTAAAAAGTCTTTCATTTGGCCATTTAGTTTTGGCCACCTTTTAGCTTAATTTTCCTCTACGGAACCTTTTTGGACCAGACAGACGCTTGCAAACATTCACGAGGCAGAATCATCACGGACTCACAGACTCAACCCTCAGATTGCAGCCAGCGGATTCCTTTTTTCACGGCGCGGTGGGAGCGGGCTCCAGGATTACCGGCCGTCCCGTCCACAGGCTGCCCCATTGCTGGTGCCCCGTGTGAGGCTACACACGGGAGGCGTCAGCAACAATCCTGACCACTTGCTGTTGATCATGAAGCTGAATGGAAAAGCCAGCCCAAGGTGGGGGGTGGGGAGGGGAAACCAAGTGACTGCAAGGATAGAGATTCAGTTCATGTTTTATGCATGTTCCAGTGTGCCAGGGTCTGGAGCACTTCTGGTCCAGGTTTACACAAAGCTCAGTAGCTGTGGCTGCTACCAGGGTCCTGAGGCAACCGAGGACCCAGATTTCTGGTGGGCTTTTCTCATGCCCAGTGTGTGTTTGAGTTTGTTCTAAATAAAGGCTGTGTACACACTCCTGTTTACTCTGCATTCAGTATGCTCCCACAGCTGTTTTGGGAAGCAGTGATAGGATACACATTCAAAACAAAATAAAATAAAAAATCCCTTCCAGCAGCGCCTTAGAGACCAACTAAGTTTGTTCTTGGTATGAGCTTTCGTGTGCATGCACACTTCTTCAGGTACACTGAAAGCTACACATTGTTAGCTGTAATCCACGTCTACCCTGCAGTTTCTCCTGAAACATTGAATTTTGATGTGTTTTTGCCCCCAAACCAGCTTCAATCCAAATTGAGGACTGTTCATCGGATAAAGACATTCCTGCCTGTGCTACAGCCTCTTGTGTAGAAATACAGTGGGTGACTTAGATACACATCAGACCATGCTGATGTGTGTAACAGTGTGGCAATGCAGTTTGAAATGCAGTGAAAATGAACAAACTTGCAGAATTATATGCTGGTAATGTATAAGCAAACCAAGAGAATTGTTCACCATTCTTCATTTAAAGAGTGTGACCTACATGCATATGGCAATAGTCTCACAGCCTGGAGTTAGTTGTTCAAAAACTGCTCACACTTATTGCGGAAGGACTGTTGTTTCTGGCACTCTTATGATGACTGTGAAACAACTACCCTGTATGCACTGTGGAGAAAAGAAGTATACATTGATCTGATTGCTGGGGACTCTAAATATTAGCAGCGCATTCATCCCTTTGTTAGATGCATCGACACACTGCAAAGCAAATGAATTATAAAGCTGGGATTAGAGTATTTGCTTGCTAGAATTTAATGTGAAAATGAAATAGACATAATGGCTGTGTTTGTCAAATAAAGCCAGTGACTTGTGTCTCCTTTGTAAATGTATTTGAGGCACTGTGTATTATGAAATGAAGCCCTCTTTCCATGAGCGCATGGTTATTCTCTTAATATTAACTCTGTTCTACTGAGTAGGACCCCCCCACCCCCACAATATGTCTATATTTCCCATCCTTGGCTCAATATGCTGAGTAGCATCGTCTTCTAGGATCTAGGAGTCTTGGTAGACCACAAACTTGACATGAGTCAACAGTGTGATGCAGCAGCTAAAAAGGCCAATGCAATTCTGGGCTGCATCAATAGGAGTATAGTGTCTAGATCAAGGGAGGTAATAGTACCACTATATTCTGCTCTGGTCAGACCTCACCTGGAATACTGTGTCCAGTTCTGGGCACCACAGTTCAAGAAGGATACTGACAAGCTGGAACGTGTCCAGAAGAGGGCAACCAAAATGGTCAAAGGCCTGGAAACAATGCCTTATGAGGAACGGCTTAGGGAGCTGGGTATGTTTAGCCTGGAGAAGAGAAGGTTAAGGGGTGATATGATAGCGATGTTCCAATATATAAAAGGATGTCATCTAGAGGAGGGAGAAAGGTTGTTTTCTGCTGCTCCAGAGAAGCGGACACGGAGCAATGGATTCAAACTACAAGAAAGAAGATTCCACCTAAACATTAGGAAGAACTTCCTGACAGTAAGAGCTGTTTGACAGTGGAATTTGCTACCAAGGAGTGTGGTGGAGTCTCCTTCTTTGGAGGTCTTTAAGCAGAGGCTTGACAGCCATCTGTCAGGAATGCTTTGATGGTGTTTCCTGCTGGATGGCCCTTGTGGTCTCTTCCAACTCTATGTTTCTATGATTCACGTTATGTTGTGTTAAAGCAAAAATAGTTCCATTCCTCTAGTCTCATCTCATAAATCATTTTCTCAAGACACATAATTTAAGCTGCCAGGGTGTACATAAATAAGGGGCAATGTAACAAAACCTCTCTGGAGATTTCAATATATGATCTGCCTGCACAAAACCAATACAATATTTTTCTTTCCTCTTGAAGCGCCACTGCATTCTGAAAACATCGATTCAATTTCTTATCTGCAAAGCCTTGGAGATTCCTTTGGCAAGTCTGTTCACAGCGTTCCTATGCTGAATCCTCCCTTGTAACGCTTAGACACAACACTTGCCTGTGTTGTGAAGTCATCAAAAGGCTACAAGGGGAGACATTCCTTTAGATAGCTTAGTCCCAGACCATTTAAGACTCTTAGAGTACTTTAAATTGTACCCCAAAACAAGCAGGCAGTGTGGATCTTTCAAAACTGATGTCCTGTGGTCCTTTTGGGCAGTTCATAGGAGAAGCCTTGAAGCTGCCTCTTGCACCTGCTCCAGTTATCAAACAGCTTTAAAAAGTAATGCATTACAGTAATCCAGACTGAGCTTATGATGCTATATATCATGGTAGCCAGATCCTTACTCTTCAGAAAAAGGATACAGCTGCCACAGCAGAATTCACATCACATCCGAATTTCTAATGATCTCCACCAGTAACTTCATGTAGATGTCAAAGAGCATTTGGGAGATACGATTAATCCCCGAGGAACCCAGCAGATGAACTACCAAAGAGAAGAACAGTTATTTTCCAACACCACCAAACTCCATGTCAGGTAGGATCAGAACCATTGCAAAGCAGGACCCCCTATTATGTGTGCAGTGAAAGGATTGTTGTACTGGTATTGCTCATCACAAGCACTAATTTAGCCATAGTTTCCCCTTTTCTCTCCCAGTGAAGGTCATCCATTAGTATGACCAATGCAATTTATGCCCCATAACTAACTGGGCTTGAGACTGGATTGATAAGGGTCCAAATGTGCCCAGAACTGAACAGTCATCACATGCAGTGCACACAATGGGGAAACAGTAAGGATGCTTTTCCACTGTCACCACAGAAAAGGCTTTAAAATGAGCTCAACCTTGTGTTCAATCAGATTTGTCACAAGTTTGTCTCCAATTACACTCTAGGTGTCATCCCTGCTGCTTCCTTGAACACATTTTCCTTTATATATATATATAATTTTTTATTGTTTTATACTATAACTACTACAAAAAATAAAATATAAATTCAGATTCATTTATCAACTTTGGCAATCATAGCCATGACTTCCCTCAGACCTTTCACATGGCGTTCAAATTTCTATCTCAATAATATACTTCTTTAGTCTATCATTGCTTATAATATATCATATACCTCTTAATCACTTTAACAATCATAATTACAATGATATTTCTACACATTAACTACAAAGCTTCTTGAAGTCCTATTAACGTGTTCAATTGCAAGAGTATTTGTCAAATAGTTCGTAAACTTTAACCAGTCTTTGATGAATTTCTGGTCCCGCTGTTCCCGGATTCTTCCCGTCATTTTATCCAGTTCTGCACCCTTGAACACATTTTCCAGTTATACTATGGATCAATTCAGACTCTATTCAATAAGGAAGGATGTCTCAGAGTAAAAATTTTCCATAGAGACCAGAGTTTCACAGATGGGCTGGCAGATCTAGCTGAAAAAGCCCCAAAGGCAAATGGCAGTTCATGCAAACTGCTGGCTCTGCAGATCTCACCAGGCAACGATCTGTTCACGACAAGAGAAGTCTTGATATTGTCTACTCTCAAGCCATTCCCTTCCCAACATGAACAAAACATCAAACTGATGGTAGAGTTTGCCTCGTGGTGCATGGTTGAGCTGAACCTGCCCTATAGACAACCGGTTCTATCTGTGGTCATGGTGGCCATGCAATCTTGTGTGGGATATACTTGACTGGCTCATCGCCTCTTCTTGTGCCCAAGCAAGATCTGAAATGGCATCCCTCTGGATCACACTATGTATATGTATGCTTAATATATCTAGAATCACTCCACTGTGCCATATGAGATGACAAATGCTAGAGTGAAAACAGATCAATGCCTCTGACTGGTCCAGCCCCTAGTCTGCACGCTCAGTTTCAGCACATCTGCAGTGCATTAACTATAAAACCCAAAGCAAATTGTTTCTAAAATATTACAAGGCAACAACACATAATAAAGTAGCAGTCCTTAAGCACAAGGGAAACATCTGGTTTTAATGTTTTTATGTACTGCCGGTTATGACTATTTACTTGACCTTTTACAGTCTGGTTCACTATGTATTATTAAGAGTTCTTAACTCGATGTCTATAATACTTTACTCATACCAACCTTTCAAGTGTATAAATGATATCATCCTCAGTGGCAATAGTTGCAGCACACTCTCTTGCACCTCTGTACATTCCTTAGTGATAGATCGAAATGATTACCTTTTTATAAAACTATTTTGCTAAAATTCAAGGTACATTTCCATTACTTCTTGCAAATGTTATGCCTAAAGAACTACTCTGGAATTACTCATAGCTGTAAAAATGGCTTTGGTTTTCAACTGGAATTGTTCCCTTCTGTTGTTTAGTCATTTAGTCATATCTGACTCTTCGTGACCCCATGGACCAGAGCACACCAGGCACTCCTGTCTTCCACTGCCTCCCGCAGTTTGGTCAGACTCATGTTGGTAGCTTCGAGAACACTGTCCAACCATCTCATCCTCTGTCGTCCCCTTCTCCTTGTGCCCTCCATCTTTCCCAACATCACGGTCTTTTCCAGAGATTCTTCTCTTCTCATGAGGTGGCCAAAGTATTGGAGCCTCAGCTTCAGCACCTGTCCTTCCAGTGAGCACACAGGGCTGATTTCCTTCAGAATGGATAGGTTTGATCTCCTTGCAGTCCATGGGACTCTCAATAGTCTCCTCCAGCATCGTAATTCAAAAGCATCAATTCTTTGGCAATCAGCCTTCTTTATGGTCCAGTTCTCACTTTCATACATCACTACTGGGAAAACCATAGCGACAGAGGATGAGATGGTTGGACAGTGTTCTCGAAGCTACCAACATGAGTCTGACCAAACTGCGGGAGGCAGTGGAAGACAGGAGTGCCTGGCGTGCTCTGGTCCATGGGGTCACGAAGAGTCGGACATGACTAAATGACCAAGAAACAACAAAATGTAACGCCGCAATCCACAACAGAGCCATTTGCATGTAAATCAGCTTCCACATGCTTATCTCCAGCCAGGTGAATAATCACATATTCACATGATTCTCTAACCCAATTTAGTAGACAGGAAGACAGGCTAGAGTGTTTAATTCCCCCTCTCCATCAAGTAGCTGATTTACAGGAGTGCTGGCTAGAGTAATTCAGTTCTCTGATGTTGAATTACTTCATACTGTTTCTCCACTGAACACGCTACAGAAATCACACACGCTGCCGTGGAACCAAATGCCTATAATGGGCTGGAGAAGCAGGTCTGCTGTCTTTGGCTGCACTCAGTGTTCCCTAGAATAGAGCAAGAGTGCTGAACTTGGACCTGGCAGGACTTGGTTAAAATTCTGCCTCAGTTTTGAGCTCACCAGATGGATTCCCACAGCACCCAAGCTTAAAATGCACACATGTTGCATGTCTAGACTGGATCTTCCCCAGGAGGTCTATTCCAATGTGTACATGGCTGCTACCATACATGGTGTGTGCTGTATGTCACATACTTTCCTCACACATTGGTTTGTGGTGATTTATTGAAGCTGAAGCATAGAGAAGCAGTAGGAACGTGCTTCCTTGCCATGTCCTCAAATCCACATGTTCATCTGTTTGTGGGTAGACCTCCAGATGACTGGAAAGCCTGCGCTGCTGGTGTCCCCAATCACATCAAAGTTTATATTTGTTGTTTAGTAGTTTAGTCGTGTCCGACTCTTCGTGACCCCATGGACCAGAGCACGCCAGAGCATGTCTTCCACTGCCTCCCGCAGTTTGGTCAAACTCACGTTGGTAGCTTCGAGAACACTGTCCAACCACCTCATCCTCTGTCGTCCCCTTCTCCTTGTGCCCTCAATCTTTCCCAGCACCAGGGTCTTTTCCAGGGAGTCTTCTCTTCTCATGAGGTGGCCATACTGGAGCCTCAGCTTCAGGATCTGTCCTTCCAGTGAGCACTCAGGGCTGATTTCTTTGAGAATGGATAGGTTTGATCTTCTTGCAGTCCATGGGACTCTCAAGAGTCTCCTCCAGAACCATAATTCAAAAACATCAATTCTCCGGCGATCAGCCTTCTTTATGGTCCAGCTCTCACTTCTGTACATTACTACTGGGAAAACCATAGCTTTAACTATACGGACCTTTGTCGGCAAGGTGATGTCTCTGCTTTTTAAGATGCTGTCTAGGTTTGTCATTGCTTTTCTCCCAAGAAGCAGGCGTCTTTTAATTTCGTGACTGCTGTCAACATCTGCAGTGATCATGGAACCCAAGAAAGTAAAATCTCTCACTGCCTCCATTTCTTCCCCTTGTATTTGCCAAGAGGTGATGGGACCAGTGGCCATGATCTTAGTTTTTTTTATGTTGAGCTTCAGACCATAGTTTATACAGCACACAGCTAAACATGCAGAGACTCTCACTGACAGACTGTCTTTGCTTTACCCATGGGTGTCGGGGCAGGTTCAGTGAGGTGTGTAACATTAGCTGCAGATCCCAGAAGCACAGTCCTGTCTCTGTCTCTCCCTCTTCCCCCCCCCCCCCCCCCATAGCCATTACCATACAGGCAAATTTGTGCTTTCTTTGACATCTTATATTCACCAATATGGTTCCTCAAAAATTAGTGATATACCAATTTCAAGATAAGAGGAATTGGTCTGACAGCTTCAACTGTTCCTGGACCAGCAGTTCTGGTGTTGGCCACTTCACAACTTGATTACTGCAGAGAGCTCTATGTAGGTCTTCCCTTGTGCTTGGTCTGGAAGCTGCAGTTAGCACAGATTTTCTGTAGCTGATAGGAGTGAGACCCTGTTTGCATATGACACACCTGCTCAGAGCTCTGTACTGACTGCCGATTTGCTACCAGACCAAATTCAAGGTGTTACTATTAGTATATAAAGCCCTTACTAGCTTTCAATCGGGTTAATTGAAGGATCATTTTACCCCATATAAGCCCACTTGACGGCTTCAATCTGCAGAACTGGTGCTTTGCCAGGTGCCACATAAAATTTCTTCCATACATTTAAGGAATTGATCCTTCACTGTGGCAGCACCCCGACTCTGGAATTCCCTTCCTGTTCTTATTAAGCAGGTGCCTTGGTTGTGTTGCATTTGGAACCTCCTAAAACCATTTTTGTTTAGCAAACCTATGTGTAAAACTGTATTGAATTTTAATAAGTAATAAAACTTCATTGTTCATAGTTTTAAAACTGCTGGTTTTATTTATATTTTGATATTTTTTAGGTCAACTTGTTTGTAACATCCAATTTCATTGGCATTTTTAATATACGTTTTCTGTTTTTCTGTTAACTGCTTAGAGACATTGATGCTGAAGAGGTACACTGATAATCTATATATATATATATAAATGATCCCATTGTGTGCGTGGCGGACACCGAAGTTCTCCGTATCCTCTGGATCAAAGCGCATCAAATTAGTACAAAGTGTAACATGGCCATCAAGGAAGGATCTGGCATAATAAAACTTTTTTAAAAACCACACCCGTCATGCCTAAAATATAGAACAAAGGCAAAAAATAAATAAATGGCACGCCTATTATACCTCACCAGCAAAAGGGAATGAAGACTCCAACAGCATCCAATAGAAAGGCAGATGGCCTGTCGACATCATCAGACCTGGCCAGAGCAACAATGCCTGTGCCCTCACCTAAAATGGCCGCCGCAGCTTCGCATGCTCCGAGGGGGGGAAAAAAACACGGAGCAGGAGGCATGCCTGAGAGGTCACACTGAGTAAGACCAGCTCTGAGGAGATTGTTTCGCTGGGGTGCATGATTTTGGGACTGGGTAATTTTGGGACTGGGGTGGGGGAGAATGCTCTTTAAGGTCGCCATTGCCCTCTTCTAAAATGGCCGCCGCAGCTTCGCATGCCTGGTGTTTTTACATGAGTAGAATGTGTTCTTTTATGTAAAATGCACCTCTGGGTTATTTGTGGGGCATAGGAATTAGTTCATTCCCCCCCCCCCCAATATAGTCCGGCCCACCACATGGTCTAAGGGACAGTGGACCGGCCCACGGCTGAAAAAGGTTGCTGACCCCTGCTCTAAAGGGACAGGGAAGAATGAAAACAGGAGCTTCCAGAATACTCTCAGGGTCAGGAGAATTTTAAAAAGCAAACAAAACAAAACAAAAAAAACAGCAGCAACGCGTGGCTGGGCCAGCTAGTGCTAAATAAAATAAACAAATAAAATTATTTCTCCATAATATAATTGCAGACAACTTCCCAAGTATTATGTTATTTTCACTAATAATTTTGTGGTGTAGTGGTTGGAAGGCTGGACTAGAACCTGGGAGACCAGGGTTCGAATCTCCACCCAGCCATGGAGCTCACTGGGTGATCTTGGGCCAGTCACAGTCTCTTGGCCTAACCTGCCTCACAGGGTTGTTGTGAAGATGAAAGGTGGAGAAGGAGAACTAAGTGTCATAAATAAGTAACATGCATTTTATGCAGAGCTTGTGCATTCTTGTACACTTCTTTCAGCTGGAGAACTTCATTCCAAATCCAGAGAAGGGCAAATTTCAAAGAATAGTGGTGTGTTCAGTTTATTCGAAGATTTTACAGTAGGAAAAATAGGACAATCCACAACTAAGGGGGGGATGGGGTGGAATAAAGGTCAGAGGATATCTGAAGAACCGTAAATGGAAAAGTAATTGCACTTATTTCAGATGCAAAGTAATGACAGGAAGGTACAGTGCTCATTAGAGGAGCGGCACTTACAACCTCTTGTTAGATAAAAACCCCATAATCTCAAAGACTACATCTGAACTAAACTGCCTACTACATAAAAAAAAATATTAGGTTGCCAATATGGATAAACAAACCAATTACAAAGGCTGCAAATGGGGAAGCTCATAAATGCCATTAAGTCCCTCTGCTGAAAGAAAACAAAGCATTCAATGGGGAAGAGTTCTGAGAAAAAAATAAGTCACAATTAACTGCAGGGGTCCATCAGACAGTTTTGCAGGCTTGCGAAAGCAGTAACACTGACAGCATCTCATAAATAGTGAGAGTTCTGCATTTTTGGAAATGAGGGAGGGAGGGAGGGAGGAGACTAGACATTTAATTGACAATAATAGCACCATTCAGTAACATTAACTGTGAACTTTTGTATAGCTCAGGAGCTGAAGATGCTTGCTGGCCTTTCTCCAATCGCACCAGACATGAGAATTTGAGTGAAATATCAGGGAGGCATGAAAGAACCAATGTGACCATTTTCATCTGTCCAGGGAAAGAAAAAGAAGCCTGAGTCTTTCAGGAGTCTGGTGAGAAGAAGCCTTGGGGAACTGCAGCGCTATACGGCTGCTTCTGTGGCACTAATTATGCAATTGTAGAGTTGGACACGTGTGGCGCTGTGGGTTAAACCACAAAACCTAGGACTTGCCGATCAGAAGGTCGGCGGTTCGAATCCCCGTGACGGGGTGAGCTCCTGTTGCTCGGTCCCTGCTCCTGCCAACCTAGCAGTTCGAAAGCATGTCAAGGTGCAAGTAGATAAATAGGTACCGCTCCGGCGGGAAGGTAAACAGCATTTCCATGTGCTGCTCTGATGAGGTGGCTTAGTCATGCTGGCCACATGACCCAGAAGCCGTACGCCGGCTCCCTCGGCCAATTTTTTTTTTTTTAACAAAGATTTTATTGGTTTTCCACAATAAAACAATACAATAAAACAAAAACAACATCGACAAATACAACAATTAAAACAGAAATAAACAAAGATACAAACCTGGACTGGAATACCAACATTCCTTTTACTACTTAAAAAATCTTGTTTAAAATCTACTTGGGGGACTTCCCCCGTTTTCTCTCCTTTGCTTCCAATTCTAATTTACTTTAATAACTTCTCATCTCTAAAATTTAAATCTATCTCCATCAAAATATCCAAATATAACTTCTATATATTTATTTTTACTTCATAATACAACATATTACTTCTTAAATCAAATCTTATATCTTATTTTACTTAAACTGCTGCTAATAATCAATTCACATATCTCTTCACTAGTTCAAAATCTTAAATTCTTAACACACTGACTTCAGGGTACCATGATGAGCCGTCCTAATTATATTTCAAATATTTTCACCCTATCCCTCTTCTAACCATTTTCCTTCGCCATCTCGGGATCACCCACCAGATATCTCTCCACCTCCCTCCAACCTCATTGTCCAGAATGTCCTCTTTGTCTTTACAACCAAAGGTCAGAACACAGTCCATAAACGTCCTTGCAGAGAACTCCAGGGAACACAAAACTTCACCTTCCAGCCTCTCCATTTCAAAGTTCCAGCCATCTTCAAATTGCAATTTCAAAAGTCGTTTTCCCTTCATTTCTAGGCTCTCACCCCAGAAATCGGATATAAATTGTCCTCCAACCCTGGGTCTCTCAAACCAACAGGATTTTCCATCTTCTTGGAGCTGCATAGTCACCATATTTTGTTCCTCAAATATTTCCTTAAGTTCCCTAGCAAGGTTTTCTTCCAGTTTAACAAAGTTCTCAAGAGTCTTTCCTGTTGCATAAAACTTTTTCTCAACATTCTGCTTCAACAAATTCAGATTCTGGTTTAGCAGTTCTAACTTCAAAAGAATTATCCTTTGTTCATGGGTCAGACCCGGATCTAAAGCCAGTTTAAAAATGAAACCAAGCATGGTAGAAGTAGGCAGAGGGTATCAAGTTTCAGTACTTTTCCATCTTTAGCCACAAGTTTCAGCTGCCATTTCCCCCCGAATCAGGGTGGAAAGATTATAATCCAACAACTTCAAAGAAGAAATATTTCCAACATCTTAATTCCCCTAACAGGGATTCAGCCGATCACGCTTGTCAAAAAGCTCCACAGAAACATTGTATCCGCTAATGCAGCAGCAGCTAGAAACATTGTTATTTTCTTCATTCAGCAAAGGGAGGAATGGGCTTCCTTTTGACGTTCCTCCCGGAGTGCCAATTGTAGAATTTTAAGTCCAAATAGCTCCGTACTTACGGCTTACGGGATTCTTCTCCCCCCCCTTCTAATCAGGTAAGAACGACACGCTCATTGCAGGCGGCAGCCGCCACTTCGCCTGCCCGGTTGGGGCATAGCCTCCACAGCCCGGCGCCGTTGTCCCTTCACTCCCGCTCCCCTTTTACAAGGGGAACGGGAGAAGGGTTCAGCGCCATAGTGGGCCCGCTGGAGTGCCCGTGCCGCGGGACGCTCAACCCGCGGTTCGGCGGAGCCCGCTGTGCGGTAGCGGAGCTCCTACCCCCGGGACAGGCCAGGGTCGTCTCGCTGCCGAAACGACCCTCGACCGCCCGCAATGACGTCCTCACCGGAAGTCTCCCTCGGCCAATAAAGCGAGATAAGCGCCACAACGCCAGAGTTGTCTGCGACTTGACCTAATGGTCAGGGGTCCCTTTACCTTTTAGAGTTGGAAAGGGACCAAGAGGGTTATCAAGTCCAAGCCCCTGTAATGCAGGAATCTTTGTGCGCACAGGACCGGTGCTAGGGTTTCTTGCACCCTAGGCGAACCACCTTCTGGCGCCCCCTGCTTTAGCGGGAGCTGGGGGGGGTGGAGAAGCAAGCAGCAGTTTCTCCGCTGTAGCAGAGAAGCTGCTGCTCGCCCGTCCCACCCCCCACCAAAGCCTGCTTTAGCGGGAGCCGGGGGGTGGTGTGGGGGGCAAGCAGCACCTCTCCGCTACAGCGGAGAAGCTGCTGCTAGCCCGTCCCGCCCAAGCCTGGCCAGCGCCCCCTCCATTTTGGCGCCCTAGGCAATTGCCTAGTTCACCTAAATGGATGCGCTGGCCCTGTGTGCGCATGCAAATCCCTGCCGGCTCCTTCTGTGTTCAACTCTCGGCCCTCACAGGTCTCCAATTCTTTCTCCACACAAGGAAAAGGGACAGGTAAAAGGCTGCCCAAGAACTTTCTAGGACTCAGGGAACTCTCTCTCTCTCTCTCTCTGATTTAAATAGTTAACTTTGGCCATTCAGAGCACCATGTGGACATTCAAAAGTCTTTACATACAACGTTCCACTGATGCTACTGAGAGCTAGAGGCAAAGTCAAAAGCAGAGATAATATTATCAGTTTATCACAACGTAGCAGCTGTGTCATGTTTTCAACAGAGACGTCTTCTTTAAAGGAGTATTTTCATTTTGACCTGAATGAACAAATGCATAAAGCAGAAGTAGATTGGTTTTAAATCAGGCATGTCAGAGGCTTCATTAGTGCACTGCTGGAAAATACTAATTTTGGTATTTCTTTCTCCCACAACTTGCACGAAACTTCCAATTAAGAAAGAAAAGTCTTGTTTCAGCAGAAGGCTATTTGGAAAAGCCATTAAAGGGCCTTCTGCTGATCGTTCCTATAATCTGATGAGCTGCAGCTATCCTAGCAATTCAGAATATTAGCAGCATTTGTGTCTGCTGGAGAGTCTTGGAGCAGCATTTTAGCCTCACAGCCATCCTGCAAGCCTGAGAGGAGCTTGCACATCACTTGCAAAGTGTAATGTTTGTGGGGACTTGCTATACATTCCATTGCATTCTAGTGAGCATGTCACACCCAGACTTCACCCCAACTCAAAAGGCAACAACAGGCAGTGAAGGATCAAGCTGCAATTCAAGAAATGTCAGCTTGTGACTTGATAGTGGGCAGCCACTTTTATCACGGTATTTCAGTCTGCAGCAATGCAGAAAAACAATAGCATGTTTTTAGGGCCTCCAATCACTTGGCTACTAACCAGAAACAGAGGTAGGCAAAATGGGGGATGCCCATAGCCCTGCCACACCCAGCACCTCTCATTTCTTCCCTTTGATCTTTACCAATTAGGTATTTATTAATGGAACACTTTAATCAATTTTTTATTGATTTTCACACATTGAAACAATTAAACCTTATTTTCTATAACATGAAGAAAAATACATCTCATTTCTAAAAACATATATAAAAACTTTCTTATTCTTTCTCACTTTGTTTCATGACTTCCTCTTATCCCTCTTTGCTGATTTCATTATAATACATCTTTAGCAGTCTTCCAACTCATTTTAAACATTCTTATTTATAATCCTCTAATTTACATTTTTCCCCTCTATCCTTATCTAACTTTACTATCTAATTTCTGATTGATTCCAATTCTAAATACACACCTAAGCCTCTATTTCTTCCAAAAACTTTCCTCTTTAACAAATATTACAATATTTTTTTAATACACTTTAAAATTGCTCCAATCTTGCTCTATCGTCTCCTCCTTCTGGTCACAGATTCGTCCAGTCATTTCGGCCAGTTCCATATATTCCATCATCTTCATTTGCCATTCTTCTATCTTTGGTATTATCAGAACTTTTTAAGCCAAGGTTAGATGGCCATCTGTCATGGATACTTTAGCCGAGATTGCTCTATAGGAGAGGGTTGGACTAGATGACCCTTGGAGTTCCTTTCGACTCTACAATTCTGTGATTCCATGATTCTTGTGATATAAGTAGTTCCTAAGGCTTTGACACAACCTTTCTGTATAATGAAAGCAGTAGGACACTAGATGTTTCTCTTGGCTTGGTGATGGTTGGTTCTAAATCCATCTGAAGCTGGAGTTGTAGACTCAAAGTCTCTGACATTTCCCCCCTCTATAAAAATGATTTACTGTTTATGGGATGACAGCACTACATGCCCCGTGTGCAGAATTTCTCTGTGTGGAATAAATTTAGAAGTTAAGAGTTTTTGGAACACGGCAGAAACATTTAAAACATTGTGCCCAAATCTGTGTCAGGATCTCCCTTAGCGTTAGCCAAAGTTACACGTGCCAAACGGAAAATAATACATGGCCTCGTTTCAGCTTCAATTTTGTCAGGCCAACAATTCTAAGCACACACTTCCCCATTTGCAGGACATACTTCGCTTTGACAAGCAAACACCACCTGCACCTCGTTATAATGGAAGCATTCGTTTATGTTCATTGCATTCCCCACTTTAAACTTTGCAAAATATCGGTTTTACAATGTGAAAGAAAAACCTATTTAAGCAAATAGGTGGAATCCAACCAGTAGACCTGACCTGGGGTTACTCAAGGTGACAAATGGGTCCTTCCCCAAATTTGCTAGATCACAATCTGACTTCAGAGTCAGTGGGATAGGAAATAATTAGAAAAAGCTGACTCACTGAAGCAGCCCTAATAAGGGTCCGCAGTTGTGCTGATAATGTTGCTAAGGCAGTGGCTATGTAACTTTTGAGGTTTCAGCAGAAATCAGCTTTTATATGAGCCAGTAGAACAGAAAGGTAATAGAATCACAGAATCATAGAATTGGAAGGCACCCCCAAGAGTCAGTGAGTCCAACCCACTAAAGCATCCATGACAGATAAAAAAAGACAAAAACAAAACAACCCTCAAAGCGATGAGGTGGACCTTCCGCTCAAATGTAATTGGCCATACTGTGTGGCAGGGCTGAGGTGCTTGGGTTGGCAGGGAGGGCAGCAAGGTGCAACTGCACCAGCAGGAAGGCCACATTTGCTCAGCAGGTGTGTTTGCACCCCATTGACCTCGCCCATCTCACTCTCGGTAAGCAGCAGTGACTCACCTGTTGGGAAAACAAAATAAAAAATAAAAAAATTCCTTCCAATAGCACCTTAGAGACCAACTAAGTTTGTTCTTGGTATGAGCTTTCGTGTGCATGCAAACTTCCGAAAGCTCATACCAAGAACAAACTTTGGTAAAGGTAAAGGGACCCCTGACCATTAGGTCCAGTCATGTCTGACTCTGGGGTTGCGGCGCTCATCTCGCTCTATAGGCCAAGGGAGCCGCTGTTTATCCGCGGACAGCTTCCGGGTCATGTGGCCAGCATGACTAAGCCGCTTCTGGCGAACCAGAGCAGCGCACGGAAACACCGTTTACCTTCCTGCTGGAGCGGTCCCTATTTATCTACTTGCACTTTGACGTGCTTTCGAACTGCTAGGTGGGCAGGAGCAGGGACCGAGCAACGGGAGCTAACCCTGTCGCAGGGATTCGAACCGCCGACCTTCTGATCGGCAAGCCCTAGACTCTGTGGTTTAACCCACAGCGCCACCTGGGTCCCCCAAGAACAAACTTAGTTGGTCTCTAATGTGCTACTGGAAGGAATTTTTTAATTTTTAATTTTGTTTTTACTATGGCAGACCAACACGGCTACCTACCTGTAACTCACCTGTTGGGAGGTCAGGTGAGCATGTCAGCCCCACCATGCCATCACTTACTGCCCATAGTTTAAAGGTCAATGTGGTTTGGGGATTCCAGTGAGAACCTGGTGATTCATAAGAGGATTCTGAATTGAGAATATAGGGGCAGGGTTTCTTAAGAAGAAATTCAGAAGAGAGTCTGGAGCGGAGAGCAGCCACTGCCTGGCGAAGCAGCAAAGCGCCAGGAGGGAGTTGAGAAGTGGAGGAAAGGGATACCTTAGGCAGTCCTCTCTTTTGGGCAGTACTCACTGGAATGCAGTACCCCCCCCCAATCTTGGCATCTAAAGTGAGTGTGTGGGGGGGCACATCTTTTCTTTCCTGCCCAGGTGGCAGCACTTCCTCTCCATCCTTGTCCTGTGGCAACACAGCTGCAGGAAAGTGCTGGGCCACCACTGAACTCGCCTGCTGCTACTGCAGCGTGGTTCACCTGGCAGCAGCTGAGGTGTCAGCCAAGAAAGGTACTTTATGGTGAATACCAGCACCCTTTTTCGGGAGGGGGGGAAGGGCACTGCTTTTAGGTAGTAAGGAGCCAATGCCTTAAGCACAAATTGCAGAAGGCAAAAACTATATTTTCAAGGGGTGAGGAAGACTTCAGCAGGAGTCCTTCACAAGAGCTGAAGCCAAAGAACCAGAAGTTGGCAGTTAACCTGGGCAGCAAAAAGGGTTCCCTTTGACTGGGCAGCAGCAGGAGCAGCAGCTGCCAAGAGTGGGTTGTGTGTGTGTGTATGTGTGTATTTTAACACCATGTTTTCTGAATTTATTTGCTGTAGTGTCTAGGCAGCAAGAAACCGGAATTTGCAGCATTAACAACAACTATTAGAAAGAAGAAATCTCCATAATGATAATTTCCTTCGTACTGAGGTCCCAGGATGGGTTAGAGCAACTTAAAATAAAAGGTTAAAAATAATTTAAAACAATTACCAAAAAAATGCTATCACAAAAATAGGATGGGTCTTGAAAATATATCACAGGTATCTTTTCAGCATTGATTTTTAAAAAGTATATAATGAACTTGCCAGACACACCTCTGTGGTCGAGGGAGTGTCGAAGAGAGGTTTGGAAGAGAGATTCCTACTCTTAAATAGCTCAGTTAAGCAAAATGGTGATTGCTCAAAGCATATTAAAAACTTTGCATCTGCCCTCATCCACCTTTAAACAAATATTCTCCACAAAAATACTTTGTTGTTGTTGTTCAGTCGTGTCTGACTCTTCGTGACCCCATGGACCAGAGCATGCCAGGCACGCCTATCCTTCACTGCCTCTCGCAGTTTGGCCAAACTCATGTTAGTAGCTTCGAGAACACTGTCCAACCATCTCATCCTCTGTCGTCCCCTTCTCCTTGTGCCCTCCATCTTTCCCAACATACTTAGGCTAGAACAAATCACACTCAGCTTTGCCAATACTTGAGTGTTTTACTCACAAAGCTTCCAGAAGTTACAGCAAACAAGTCTCCATCTGCTGGAGACAAGAGAAATGTTCCAAAAACAAATCTCTGCTGGAGACAAGAGAAATGTTCCAAACAGTGGAAAGTACTTTTGTTTCCTTACAAAAAGGATCATGCAATTTTTGGGTTAGCAAAAATGCAGGCTATAAAATCTCCTTTTAGACAGATTCTTCGCACACATGCAACATTTGCTGAGTTGGGAGCCAAGCCAAGCTACAGGCTCCTTCTTTGCTTGTTCCAAGAAGCACAAAGAGAAAAGAAAAATGGGGGTGGGGTGGGGGGCAAGGGCTGCTACCCACACTGGTAACTTGATATCAGGTTAACCCTTTCATGCATGCAAGTGTGAGTCAGTAGCCGCATATCACAACAAGGAGTTCCACACCTTAGGGGCTGCCACAGAAAATGCCACCATCCTCTGAGCCTCTGAGGGTGGTGGAACTTTGAACATGAGCACTTTGAACTGGCCCACAAAACAAAGTGGCAGTCAATGGACATGTAAAGACACACAGCGTTAATCCTCAACGCTTTGTTGTGTCCAGAGTAGTTCAAGCTGTGATTGAGGAACAAAGCCAGAAACAGCAGCTTTATATGACCAACTGGACATCAGCCAGCTCAATTCTGCTGAGATGGTAGCTCCAATATCACATGTTTCCCATCTGCAGTAATGGCGCTGAAGTACAGTAAAGAGCAGGTCAGAAATGTCTCCCTTATCTGGCTATAGACAGAAACGTGCCTGGAGACTCTGGATTCAAGTCTAGAAGCACTTTACATATTGACAGAGAAACCAGTAGGAGAACACTTCAATCTCCCAGGACATTCTGTAAAAGATCTCAAAGTAGCTGCCTTACTACAAAGGAATTTCAGAAATAAACTGGAAAGAGAAGTGGCTGAATTGCAACTAATCACCAAACTTAAAACCATGGAGAAACCTGGTCTGAACAAAGACATTGGATTCTTATCTCATTATACATGACAAAGCTATCTTTAGCCATCTCACCCCTTGCCTTTCCCTGTAAGACCCTGTAAAAATTGCAGTCGTTAACAGTCGTCAACAGGTTTTCCACACCCATCAGCCAATCCCCCATTCCCACCACCCTTCTGAGTAATACCCCTCCCCACTCCCTCACTATATTGAAGGGTCTGGTGACTTCCGTGTCAGTGTATCTGAAGAAGTGTGCATGCACACGAAAGCTCATACCAAGAACAAACTTAGTTGGTCTCTAAGGTGCTACTGGAAGGAATTTTCTATTTTATTTTGTTTTTACATATTGAAGTTTGAGTTGATATAGAGGAATACGTTTAGCTATTGCTGAAAGTGAACAGATTGACTTATGGACCAAAACTGCTAGTTTAGATACCGTAGATAATGGCTTTATGAAAATGAGGCATCTTTCTTTTCTAGTTTCTTTTCTCAGTTATTATACACATTTACATGCCGGCTTTATCAAGTGGAAAAAGCCATTAAAGTTTCTGGAACTTAAAAAGAGAGCATTGTAATTTCCTCCATCTCATTACGCCCTCAAAACTGTCGACATTGCAGAATATGCTTTGGTTTTCTAGGCCGCTAATTCTGAACTCTGATATATGAAGCACCTGGAAAATGTAAACAGTTCCTTGTGCCTAAAAGGGCAGACTTTGTTCACAGTTAAATAGATTCCTCCTTTAAACAAACTTCTATAATCACAGAATTATATATACCGTAGATTTGTATTCTTTTCAGAACAGGAGGTGGTGTAAGGCAACCGATTAAAGCTATCATTGGCTACAATTTTAAACTGTGCTGTATTTAAATATAATTGATTTCCATTTGTTTTTAAAATATATATATACCTGTACCACCTTCTGGGATCTTCCGACTGCACAGCAGCAGAACCACTCAAGAGCAGTTCAAGACTTGCTTGTTAAACTTAATTTTCCCGTCAACACTCCACTGCCACCTCTCCAATTCCACCAGCAAAAGAATTCCTGAAATGAATGGATGTCGTGCTGGCAGCTTTCTTTTAAGTTTCAGAGTTACAATAATTAGTGGTGGAGTGGTAAATTTTGAAGTGAGGGGAGAGACTTCATCAGGCATTGCCTCTTTCCACCTGCCTTGCCCCACCCTCCAGTCTCTGCTTCTCAATTTGTATTGTATTGCGTGTTTAGACATTTTAAACAGCCCTAGAAATAAATTCAGTCAGGACTCAAATTTTGGTTTGGGTTTTGGCAGAATTTAGGCCACAACTTTATTGATTACAATCAAGTGAATGGTTGCATAGGCTCTGGTTCGACTAGCTCCCTGCACCCTTGCAGGCAGCGCTGACCCAGAGCTCTATCGTAGGTCAGCCGAGGGTGAACTCCAAGGGACAACGGAAGGCGGGAACCCCACCAGTCCGCCACCCAGATGTCCCCCTGGACTCCGGCACGGGCACAACCCCTCTCAGGGTTGACCAAACCATTGAGTCCCTGGATTCCTTTACTGGAATACCCTTAGGGATGGCAAGACCGTTCTGCCATCCCTATCACCTGAACCAGAGCCTATCTGCAACCTTACAAGTTGTGACGATTTGCTACACGGCAGGCGAAACCCAAGTGGCACCAGCCAATCAGCCAAGTGGGGAAAATCCCTGCCGTGCCCCTGTCCCAACAACAGGCGACACACGATGGCATAGCAAGGTCAAGCACAAGCCCTAAATATAGGGAGAGGTGGGTGGGTGTTCCGATGTACTAGCCTGAAGAGGAAGCTCAGGATCACGTGCATGGGCTTAAATAGGTCCCTCGATGTCCTTTACCTGCGTCCCATTGGTCAAATTGCTCCCAGCATCGAGGGACCACCAACAGGGTGTTGTGGCTATCCAAACGGTCCCCACCCACAACATAGGGTCTGGTTGCCAGGTCGCACCGCAACACATGCCCTCTTTGAGGGAGGACCTGATTTATTTTAAGTACTGTGGTTTGCCGTTGTTTTATTGATTATAGTTTAGAAATTATTTATTGTAACTGTTGAGTGGATTTCTGTTTAACTTTTATATGTTGATATTATTATTTTATACCATAATAATTGTTGAATGTTACTTTTTGATATAGGCTGCTTATTTTAAAGTTTGCATTGCATTAGATAAGGATAAGGATAAGGAATAATTTATTAGCCAAGTACATTTTCCAACATACTTGGAATTTTGCTTCGGCTACATTGCAATGTAAACATACCTTATAGAAACACTGTTCCACTAACAATACAATGACACAGCAAAGAAACCCCACCATAACTGCCCTCCCCTTGCGCTACGCAACTATGAATTTAACAATTTAATGGCACAAGGGAGAAAACTGTTCCTGTGCCTGGCTGTTTTTGTGTATAAAGTCCTGTAGCAACGTCCAGATGGAAGTAAATCAAACATGATGACTGGGATGCAAAGGATCTGCGACAATTCCCTCTGCTCTCTTCCTAACTCGGGTAGCATAGAGTGTCTCTATGGAAGGCAAGCTAACACCAATTACCCTTTCTGCAATTCTTACAGCTCGTTGGAGCCTTTTCTTGTCTCTCTTGGAGGCTGTACCGTACCAAGCAGTGATAGAATTACAGAGAACAGTTTCAATGATGCCTCTGTAAAATTGAATCAACACTTCCTGGGACAATTTAAATTTCCTTAGTTGACGCAGGAAATACAGCCTCTGGTTGACCATTTTTATAATACTGTTGATGTTGCCTGACCAATTTAAGTTTTGAGAAATTATAGAGCCTAGGAACTTAAAGGACTCTACTACTACAACCATGTTGCCAAGGATGGAAAATGGTGGCAGGACGGAAGAGTGCCTTCTAAAATCAATTACCATTTCCACTGTTTTTTGGGCATTTAGCACCAAATTATTTTTGGTGCACCACGAAACAAGATGGTCTACTTCCCGCCTATCCACAGATTGATCGTCCTCCCGGATAAGCCCAATAACTGTTGTCATCAGCAAATTTCAAGATCTTAACCGATGGATCAGTTGAGGTGCAGTCATTTGTGTATAGAGAGAAAAGCAGTGGGGGGAGCACACACCCCTGGGGGGCACCCGTACTGATGGTATTGTTGCTCAGTATAATTTTCCCCAACCTCACCTGCTGCCTCCTGCCCATTAAAAAGCTGTATATCCATTGGCAAACAGGGGCAGGTACATTAAGATAAAGTAATTTAGAAAACAATTTACGGGGAACAATAGTATTAAAAGCTGAGCTAAAGTCCACAAACAAAACTCACACATAGGCCCGCAGGGAATCCAGGTGTTGCAGGATGTAGTGCAATGCCGTGTTGACCGTGTCATCTACTGACCTATTAGCTTGATAAGCAAATTGCAAAGGATCCAGCAAGGGATCAGTAACGTCTTTCAAATAGGCCAACACTAGTCTCTCAAAGACTTTCAGTTCAAATATATAAAAGGATGTCATATAGAGGAGGGAGAAAGGTTGTTTTCTGCTGCCCCAGAGAAGCGGACATGGAGCAATGGATTCAAACTACAAGAAAGAAGATTCCACCTAAACATTAGGAAGAACTTCCTGACAGTGAGAGCTGTTCGGCAGTGGAATTTGCTGCCAAGGAGTGTGGTGGAGTCTCCTTCTTTGGAGGTCTTTAAGCGGAGGCTTGACAGCCATCTGTCAGGAATGCTTTGATGGTGTTTCCTGCTTGGCAGGGGGTTGGACTGGATGGCCCTTGGGGTCTCTTCCGATTCTATGATTCTATGAATCTCCAAACAAGCTCATTTTTAATGATTTCTATGCAATTTTACACATGCTTTACTTACCAAGCAAAAAATATTAAATTAGCCAAAATATATTTTGAATTCTCGAGTCATGTTAAAACTTTTTAGCACCCCTCATTTTGGGAATTTGAAAGTTGAAAAATTCAGCATGTCCTAATCCACCATCTTAGTATCAGGCTTTAAAGGTTTTTTTGGTTTGTTTGTATTGCTTTCTCAGCACTTGTCTTATTTCCTCAGTTTCTAGCTTGGTGAAGATTCAGTCTAAATGCCAGAAGGAGAAGGAGAAGGAGAAGAAGAAGAAGAAGAAGAAGAAGAAGAAGAAGAAGAAGAAGAAGAAGAAGAAGTTCACAGTATAAAGCAGTATCATTCAGCATGGGTTATGTTGCATTCCCAAAACTGTTGAATATTACCTCATACCGTACAAGGTCCGATCTTCAATCCCTAAAGCTCATATCAACACTGATGGCTTCATTCATTCCTTTAACTGATTGTTTTATAATCAGTACATGTTATATCAGAGAGAATTTCTCTTTAAACTTCATTTTTTTTGAACGTTATGAAAGCTGCAACTAATACAGGTTCTCATTATCTCCAAGTCTCCTCAAAATGCAGCTTTTCCATTCTTTTGGATTAGCCTTTACTAATCTCTTACAGAAATTAAGCTTTTGAGACTGAGTTACACACATATCATTCATTCCCTTCATCTTCTTTCTTTCCCTGGGGCAAATTTTAAAGTGTGAGCGCCTCAAGGTAGGGGCAATCTTTTGATGGTTACTCTGTGAATTGCCCTGAAGATTGATGGTACTATATATACAATTTCAGTGCACAGGTGTGTCTTGGTTTCTTTGCTATTCTAGCGGTGGTTGAATCACAGCTGTAAATCTGTCTTGACTAGCTGGTGAAGCTGAATTTATGGCTCCTCTGAAGCATAAAAAGATTAATAAAGGAGGTAAAACACACCAATCAATCAATCAAATTTATTCCATTAAATACATCGATGATTAGATCTGACAGTCTGCAAAAATGAAAGCTTGAACACAAAGTTGTGAAGTAGAAATAAAGGAATGCCAACTATATCTATCAAACAATTCTTCTTTTTTCTTCTTCATCTTGTTAATGCACAGAAGAAAACTATGCTGGCATGGTCCCTGTGCTGCTGTAATGCTCCTCAAATCTGTAACCACATAGGAAAGTTTACATATTCCCTTCCTCCATCACTGCTCTCCCTGCATCACAAAAGCTCTTCCGTCCCCATCTTTTTCAGAATTAAAGATGGTGCAATGTCACATCTTAAACCTTTTCCTTTTTTTAAAAAAAAATTCCCAGGTGTCTTAACTTTAACCAACATTTTGTTGCTGCTAGTTTTATCCATTGTTTTAATAGCACATGGCTTTCCTGCAAATGTTTATTATTGTTGTTATTCTTAGAATCTTAGAATAAATAGAATTGTAGAGGTGGAAGGTACCTCAAGGATTCAACCCCCTGCAATGCAGGAATCTCAGCTAAAGCATCCATGGCAGATGGCCATCCAACCTCTGCTTAAAACCCTCCAAGGAAGGAGAGTCCACCACCTCCTGAGGGAGAATGTCCCACTGCCAAAGAGCTCTTGCTCTCAGAAAGGTCTTCTTCTAGATGTTTAGTCTGAATTTCGTTTCTTGTAACTTGATTCCACTGTTTTGGGTCCTATTCTCCAGATCAGGAGAAAACAAGCTTGCTCCATCTTCTTCTCACAATGCATAGCTAGTTCACGGCATGTTGAAGGATAATGCCTATCAACAGACTAACTAATGATGGAATTCACTGCCGTGATATATGATGACGTATGCCAACTCAGATGGCTCTAAAAGGGTTTTAGAGTAATTCATGGAGAATGATTTACTATATGTAATGGCAATGTTCTGCCTCGTGCTTTCTCAAATGTAGGTCTCCAGATGTTTTTGGATGACAATTCCCATCATCCCTAGCTAGCAGGACTAGTTTTCAGGGATGATGGGCATTGTAGTCCAAAAACAGGCTGGAGACCCAAGTTTGGGAAACCCTGGTCTGACTCAAATATTGAAGTAGCTTCATATGTTTGTATGCCATTTTGCTTGCTATGCACTGCTGTGCGGATGCCAATAAATAATGGACAGTTCTAGTGGTGGTGATGGGAGCCAGCGTACCGCTTGTGAGTCTGGCTTCTAATCTCCAATGCACTAAAGGGAGGAATGTGCTTTTCAAAATGAAAGTCAAGGATTTTATAAGCTGTTGCTTTAACTTGGCTACAGTATATGACACAGTGAAGAACTATGGATAGGCAACAGCAGAATAAATGCAAAACTCTTTCTTCAACACAATGATTTGTGCATTTGCCATGCAATCAAATGCGTTTTGATGATCTGATTACCACCTTTGGAGTGCCAGCAACAGAAATAACCTCTCTCCATAAAAACCAAACAGGCTCACTCAGACTGAATAGGAAACAGATGGAAAGATGCAAACCAGCTGCTGCTAAATCACCACAAAGGTGTGTGTGTGTGTGTGTGTGTGTGTGTGTGAGAGAGAGAGAGAGAGAGAGAGAGAGAGAGAGAGAGAGAGAGAGAGAGAGTAGGATGTATTAGCAGGCAGGAGACATAGGCTTGCCACGTTGGGGGGGGGCGGAGAAGCTGGTTGTAGGAATCAAGGAGTAGGGAGGAGAAAAGATAGAAGGTAGGGGGGGAAAAGTCATCTGCTAACTAGATTCAAACTCCAAAGGCAACAGTCTGCAGGAAGGTGAGTTGGTGGGCAGGTAAATAAAAGCAGTTATTGAGCCAGACAGACCTACAACCAGACTGCTTCCCAAACATGATGATGCAGCACTTACTACAGGTAGGTAGCCATGTTGGTCTGCCATAATCAAACCAAAATAATAATTTAAAAAAAATTCCTTCCAGTAGCACCTTAGATACCAACTAAGTTTGTTCTTGGTATAAGCTTTCGTGTGCATGCAAACCTCTTCAGATACTGTGAGGTCAGGTTAGAGATCAGTGGGCTTTTTGAGGGTGCAGCCATGCTCGAACCTGAAGCCCTCTTTCCTTACCCTACAGCTTTAAGCGGCTCACCATAATGGAGTCAGTAGGCAGACAATAAGATTCCCAGTTCAAATCTTGGCTACCCATGAATGCTACAAGGGGGGGGGGGGGAGAGAGAGTTTACTTTTACTGTCTTATAAAAGAAATAAGACACTGTTTCATGTAAAAAGACATGCCAGTGGATTCATCCAATAAGTGGTTTCTCAGTCACGAAGAAGGTATTCTATGCCCCAACTTTCTAACCCAGAAGGGCGGTCGACATGGAACATAACTGTTAAACCTTCCTTTGCGTCTGGCATCCATCAGCTCCTTAGAAATAGAGGAGAAATCTGGCACAATGCTCTCTGTTTTCTTTTCCAGTATATATTCCAGATTCAGATCACACTCATGCTGTGGGCTCCATTTCAACTCAACTCGAGGATGTGTCTGTTGCTGCTGGATGGAAATTCCTTTGGGGTGGGGCTTCTCTCTGACACAGGACAAACCTTGGGTTTTGTATTCGAGTGGTATGTTGACCACTTGGAGCCTCAAGGCGAATCGCACAGAAACTGAACAACAAACCTATAGCAGACTATGCTGCCTAATCCAAATAGTTTTAATCCTGTGCGTACAAGAAACCAAGGTTTTAACTACTTAACACAAATTCAGACACTTCAGCCTCCAAAAATATATGTGATGCTTTTGCATCGGTTATAACAAAATCAGCCTGTGAAAGAACATTGAAGGTGCCTTATTGGCTTAGATAGGCTTTTGGTATCCTCACCAAACTAGTAGCTTGTGCAGCCCCAAATGCCAGAAAGGAAATGTGCCTCTTACGGCACGTAAAATCTAGTGGAAGGAGATTTACTGGATAGGTCCAGACAGGGCTTAATGCACCGGTATGGGAGCGAGTTACGCCCACTGCCTTCAGAGAGGAGGAGGTGCAGAGCCTCTTGAAGAAAATTCCCTCCCTGGGCAAGGTGGTCATACTTTGGACTTCACATGAAACGCTTCACATGTTTTGCCAGAGGAGGAATCTAAAAAATTGCTTCACATTATGGCTTTTCTAATGGCTTGAAAGGAGGGTTTAAGGAAGAGGAAGAAGAAGAAGAAGAGTTTGGATTTGATATCCCGCTTTTCACTACCCGAAGGAGTCTCAAAGCGGCTCACCTTCTCCTTTCCCTTCCTCCCCCACAACAAACACTCTGCGAGGTGAGTGGGGCTGAGAGACTTCAGAGAAGTGTGACTAGCCCAAGGTCACCCAGCAGCTGCATGTGGAGGAGCGGAGACACGAACCCGGTTCACCAGATTACGAGTCTACCACTCTTAACCACTACACCACACTGGCGGAAAGGTTTGATGAAACTGCCTTACTTACCCTTTTAAACGCCGTTTCCACCTTTTTACACCTACTTCGTTTTTTCACTAATTTGTGGATTCAGCACTATTTTCTTGAATAAGGTCTTTCCCCAGAGAAGAATGTAGGTGTAATAAATAATAATAATAATAATAATAATAATAATAATAATTATTATTAATGCCGTACCCATCTGGCACCCATCACACTGTATCACATAACTGATCAGATTTAACCATGTGACAATATCAGTAACCCAAAGCAAGGGCGACATTTGCTGCACTTACTTGAAATTGGTAAACATTTTTACAGCTCTTCAGGAAACCTGACGAAGCAGGAGGTGTGTTTTGCAAGCGGCCAAGTATTTATTTTTATGATTGTTGTTATCAAATCTGCTTCTTCCCAGCTTTGGCTAAAGCCTGCTTAAATTCTGCTTCAGGCAAAATCTGGCAAAAACCCAACAAACCCATGTTCCTGTATTTGTTGTGTTTTTTAATGTTTTATTGTGAACCACTTCAATATATGATATATTGTAGGAAATGTTCAATTACTTACAATTAAATGAGCAAAAAGCAATTCTCAGAAGACAAGCTGACTTCTGTGTTTTCTTTTTTTATACCCTATAACACACCAGAACCAAAATACTCACTTTTTGAAACCACAGCACTCCCAATCAAAAGGAGCTTCGGTCTATTAAAATTATACTTAGTAGATGAATCATACTTGATTAATTCACTGGTAAAAGCTTGCATATCTATTTTTAACTACCTCCAAGCCAGAAACTTTTAGCCTGTCTGGTTTACTTTGTCCCACGGAATTCAAGGGTCCTGGATAGTTTGATGGAATGTTGGGATCTGGCTTTTAGTGTTGCCAGGATATCCAAGCTCATTTGACATTTATTTTACATGCATAAATTTACCAGATCTTCAGTTAGGTGAACAGGAAACCAAAAACACCCCTTCAATCCTTCACATTCCAGTCATATTAAGAAGGGACTATCCCAATGAAAGCTTTGAAGATGAAAATAAAAGCAGCCATCTCACAGTTGACCTAGTAAGTAGAGATCATTACAACAACAACAAAGGCCCTTAATTTGAAGCAGACAAAGTTGTCTTGAATAGGAAGGCGAATAGGACTGAAATAGCAAAAGGAGAAGAAAAATAAGTGGCCAATTAATTTCCGCCCTTTGCAGTCCTAGAGATGGAATGAATGAATGTGCCTTTATGTGGCTTTTATGTGTTCACATATCAAATTGGATTATTTGTTTGCTTTGACAAATATCCAAATGAATCTTGCATCCTTAGAAAACTATGATAGTCCTCCATTGACTCTGCCCAATTAGTGTCCTAATGTTGCCATTTAAAACGATGTGATTTGCATCGTGTTATTTTATCTGTGCTTGTGAAATGCCGCTTACTTAGAGGAACAGCAGACCTGGAGCTGACTGTGGCTCTGATCATCAGCTTCTTATAGCAGTGTTTTGGCCTACAACTCCCATCATCCATAGCTAGCAGGACCAGTGGTCATGGATGATGGGAGTTGTAGGCCAAAAACATCTGGGGACCCAAGGTTGAGGAACACTGCCTTAAGGCATTGTTAGAAGGTGAGACGTTGGCCCCATGTTCACTGTACATTTGAAACTGCATCATACCACTTTAAAAAGTCAATGCAGAGCTAATTTAAAAAACCCAAATAAGCAACCAACCACAATGTGACTGAAACATTACCACATGACATGAATGCAATCCCGGTCTCCCCAGTCATGGAGAAATTGAAAATACTGTTATAGATTTAGGGAGGGGGGGGGACTCTTCTAAACCCTAGAAATTAACAAATGATAGGATTTTGATGATGTGGGGTGTGAAGGGAGAAATACAAACTGCAGAGGAATTCCTGGGCGAGCCTGTGCAAATGACTTGGCCAAGCTCGGGCCAGAGAAACAAGACTGGGCCACTGAGAGTCACTGGCGTGCAAGAGAACTGTCCTCCCCACTTGCCCTGAGGTGTGAACAGAGACTGCGGATTTGGAAGGATGCCAGGGTAACTGGGTGTTTGAGGAAAAGAGAGTGTGGTAGCAAGTGGTTCTGGGAAGGAGGAGGAGGAGGAGGAAGGGCTGGGGTCCACATTGGGCAGGCTAGCTGGAGGCTGGCTGGGACAGATGCCTTGGAATCCAGGGTTGCCCCTCTTGAAATGTCAGAGGGCCATATTTCTTAAAGCTACGACGGTCTCCGCAGTGTCTCAATTCTCCAAAGGAGCGCAGCCCCCGGGCGAGTGCCAGGAACCTCATGGGCTCTTGGCAGAGAGAGGGGGTGGCCCCCTTTTGTAACAAGACAATTATCCCCGATTCCGCATGAGAAGCAATGAATCCTAGTTTGCTGCCTTACAGGACTTACGAACTGCACCCTTTAGACATCAAACATTGATACTCTTAGAAGCAATATAATCCAGTAGTGTTATTTTAGGATCACTGCTCAATATTTTTTATTTTATTTTCTAAAAGGTAACTAACTACAATTTGAAGCCTTATATTAATATGAAGGTGGAAAAAAACAGGTCTGTGTCTTTAGTAATCTACATTTATGTAAGGTTTTTCTGTATGTTCCTACTGCTATCTAAAGAGCTACTTCCTCTTTAGGAGTTCATAGCAATCTTTTTTATGTATTTGTAGTTTGTTGTTGTTGTTCAGTCGTTCAGTCGTGTCCGACTCTTCGTGACCCCATGGACCAGAGCATGCCAGGCACGCCTATCCTCCACTGCCTCCCGCAGTTTGGCCAAACTCATGTTAGTAGCCTCGAGAACACTGTCCAACCATCTCGTCCTCTGTCGTCCCCTTCTCCTTGTGCCCTCCATCTTTCCCAACATCAGGGTCTTTTCGAGGGAGTCTTCTCTTCTCATGAGGTGGCCAAAATACTGGAGTCTCAACTTCAGGATTGTTTTATATAAGCAAACTTTAATAAATGTATCCATAAGCTTTTCAAATGCCCCAAGGTTGTGAGAACAGCTCTCGTCTCTGAGAGTGAGCCTCACCTTGGCAAGAAGCAAACTTCATTCCGTAGGAAGGTTTGCCTGATGTAGAAACTGAAAAGCCAAAGACAACAACAGTTTCTTCCACGACAGAGAAGTTGCACTATAGTAGACCATGCCTAAAGTTACTGGAAGTTGAATTTGCATAGCACATCTCAAAGAGCCCAAGAGAATGCTAACAATGCTGGGGAGTTGCAAATACTGTATAAGAAATGCATAACATGTGATAAAATACAATATAGTATAATGAAATATTCATGTATGCTAATCTGCTAAAGACTGGCAGCAACAGGGGCATTCACTCAGATATATTGACAGTGGTAAGATTTCTTCAGGAAAAGAAATCGGTTATCTCTAAAAAGCGGGCATAATGAAACTCTAGCACCAGCTGCTAATGAAATTCCATTCTATTACTGATCCCAGGCACCGGGTGTTCAGCATTTCCACAGCCTCACCTGGATTGGCTGAAAAGGAAAAAAAAAATCCATCCCACAGAGTGATTTCCTGAAGTGAAAATATAACATGTATAAAAGTATCTGTGATTAATACAACATATATTAGAAATGTGTTACTTCCAATCCAACATAAGTTCAGTCAGCAGTGCTCAAGACTCTTAATTTCGGGGTCTTCAGTTCAAGCCCCACGTTGGGCGAAAGATTCCTGCATTGCAGGGGGTTCAACTCTAAGACCCTTGTGGTGCCATCCTACTCTACGATTTGATGAGTCTATGATTTTAATCTAATTTCAAAAGAGGACACCCAGATCCAACAGGGAGAGTATACAGGTGAAACTCGAAAAATTAGAATATCGTGGAAAGGTTCATTTCTTTCAGTAATTCAGCTTAAAAGGTGAAACTAATATATGAGATAGACTCGTGACATGCAAAGTGAGATATGTCAAGCCTTTATTTGTTATAATTGTGATGATTATGGCGTACAGCTGATGAGAACCCCAAATTAACAATTTCATCTTTGGGGTTTTCATCGGTTGTATGCCATAATCATCACAATTATAACAAACAAAGGCTTGACCTATCTCGCTTTGCATGTCATGAGTCTATCTCATATATTAAACTCCAGTAGCCAATGAAAACAATTGCTTACATACATGGACTTTTCCACAATATTCTAATTTTTCGAGTTTCACCTGTAGATAATAGAGGTTTTTGAAAGGACACACCTGCTAGTACAATGTTGCATACATCACGTTCAGGGCTGGATTTGGGTTTGATGAGGCCTTAAGCTACTGAAGGTAATGGGGCCCTTTATATGCCCAGCTGTCCTTTGTCAACAACAAATTGCCGGTGTTTTTTGTCTTGAATATATGCTATATGGTAATTTATGGACCTAACAGGTATCTCAAGCCATTTGTCACTGTTGCTGTATGTAGGTTTCATTTTATTGGTTTTTTGTCTTACATTTTGGAAATGTACATCCAGGTTTTTCTTTCTTTCTTTAAAAAGCTATAGCTTGTTTAGCTTATATGTAAATCTGATAACGTTACAGTGAGTGGCAAATATGTGTAGATATTTGCTAAATGAAAGTAGAATTCTAGCTCTAGCTTTCCCCTTTTTACTTTCTAGAAAGTTCCCTAGGACTCCCACATAGGCTCATGGATAAGCCGAAGTCCTTAAAGCTCCTATTCAGGTCACCCATGTTGAATTATTCAACAACTCTACAAATAATTAAATACTTTTACCTCACATTCTCCTCTTCTGGATTTGTGTTCATTTTGGAGGCAGCCACAGCTGCTGGTCTGTCTAAGATCTATAGTTTCATAGGAGAATTACAGACTTGCGATACCCAATCTCTATTTTATGACAGGCAGGCATTTACAAAGTGCCTGTCTTACTTTTTTGGGGTGCTGGTATAGAAATTTCATCTCGCCATGTACAGAAACCTGACCTTCAAAGGCTCCTTACGACATTGTGAATCATCCTCGGTGAATTTTGAAGCAGCGAAAGAATGCAGGAAGTGGGAATGGGAAATGTCCTTGTCAAAAGGTTCCTCAAAATTAATTCCATTTTAATGTTAATGTGTTCTGATAGGGCCATATTTATTGAAAAGTAAAGGTCATTTTTTTTAAAAAAAAAATATCATTGCATTTTTAATTAAAAGCCAGAAATATGCAGCTGTCAAGAAGTGCATCAGATAATAAAGCGGCAAAAAGAGACAGTAGAATGTTAGCTCAGTGATGGAAAGTCATCTGAAATTTGTATTGAAAAAAATATATATTCTCAAATAATAATAGAGAATCCAGGTTTAACAGATTCCGTTCTTCATTATCAAAGTATTACAATACTAATAAATACTTAATAATTGCAGTAAATGAAAATCATTAACTTCAGGAATCTATAGGTCATGTTTAACTAAAAAGTTGTACCGGTGGGGTGGGAGCGTGTGCAATGATTCAAACTAGCATACAAAAGCTGTTCCCTCTTCCATTCTTGGGGGGGTGGGGTGGGGATGTTCCCAGAACTGCACGCTTCGCCCTGATTTGAATTCCCACCATTGTCTTTTATACCAATACTTCCAAAATGACTTCCATTTTCTTTTGAAAATATTGAAAATATTTGCTGCTGATTCCTTGCCCAAATATGGCTTGTTAATTTATGTTTAGTGGCTAAATCCCAAAGTGTTGCCAACCAGACCTTGAGTATTGGAATTTATTTATTTATTTTTGCTTCCAATATCTAGATTTAATATTCTAAACAATCACATAAAGTAAAATGTTTTCTTTTTTTCCCCTAGCAGCTTTCAGTAATGCGAAATAATATATTTTAGAATCAATGAGCAAATTAATTTCCTGTATTTCAGGAATCATTTCTATATTCATTTAGCAAAACAGGTTCAGGGTTACACTAAGAGGGTTACACTTAGGGCAACCAAAATGGTCCAAGGCCTGGAAACGATGCCTTATGAGGAACAGCTTAGGGAGCTGGGTATGTTTAGCCTGGAGAAGAGAAGGTTAAGGGGTGATCTGATAGCCATGTTCAAATATATAAAAGGATGTCATATAGAGGGAGAAAGGTTGTTTTCTGCTGCTCCAGAGAAGCGGACACGGGGCAATGGATTCAAACTACAAGAAAGAAGATTCCACCTAAACATTAGGAAGAACTTCCTGACAGTAAGAGCTGTTGGACAGTGGGATTTGCTGCCAAGGAGTGTGGTGGAGTCTCCTTCTTTGGAGGTCTTTAAGCGGAGGCTTGACAGCCATCTGTCAGGAATGCTTTGATGGTGTTTCCTGCTTGGCAGGGGGTTGGACTGGATGGCCCTTTTGGTCTCTTCCAACTCGATGATTCTATGATTCTATAACTCTAGTCCACCCTCAATAGAATATGAGCCATGTCAATGTTTTATAGTGGAATGGGGAACCAGTTACCTGCCAAACGTTATTTGACTACAACACCCATCATCCTTGACCATTGGCTAAGTTGATAAGAAGCAGACAACATCTGAAGGGCTACAGGCTAACCACCTCCATGCAACTTGCATCTGATTCTAGGTCAGTAAAACTCAGCACAGCAGAGATCTAGGAAACAGGAATTACTGTATGAATGTATTGCTCACTGAACTGGTGTTTTCTTAGGCAGTGAACCAAAAGTTTATAGGTTCATAGTACCATTTTTATTGTGGGATAATTTTCACACTGTTTGCCTTTTGAATGTCTGTGTGTGTGTGTGTGTGTGTGTTTGTGTGTTTGTGTGTGTGTGTGGTGTTGATATCTGCTCTGGGCTTCCTTTTTGGAGGGGAAAGGGAGGCACAATAAATTGAATGAACAAACGCAATAAAAAAATAGTAGTTTGCCTGGAAGTAGGTTTGCTTGTTCCTCTTCTCCTCTACTGGGAGAACCGGAGAAGGGTCAGTAGGCTGGGTCACCTTTGGATCAGTTGAAGCAGGTCAGGTCAGAGCATTTATGGGGATTTTATATAATCATTACTACCCATTCCAGGCCCAATTGCCAGACAGACCTCAAAGGGAACTGATATTAAAGGAAGCAAACACGCAGCAAATATAATGGATAGAACTACTTTAAGATAAATGAAAATGGTGTGCATCTGCTGCTCTGTGCCAGAGGGAGGGACTGGACCACACAAGGGAGTAGAAGTGTGATTTGGCAGGTGAATGCAGGTAGGTGTTTGTGGGGTGCAGCAGTAGTTATGTGAATTCAGGTGTGTGGCTGAAAGGGCCAGAAACCTTGTCCTCAACTTGTATTAAATAAATTATTCTGAAAGAGACTCCCGGTTTAAAAAGCTAAGCTAAGCAATCGACTTACAGGAGACAAAGATGGATCGGCGTGGAGTGATGAAGGGTGGGGAACTGTAAGAAGAAGAAGGAGGAAGTAATTAACAAAGAAGCAAGGGAAAACAACTAAAGCGAATAACCCAGCAAAGAGAGGGAGCCTCCGAGAAAAGCGACACCAGTGGTCACCAGCGGAACTGCAAGGAAAAGAAGTGGAAAAAAAGGTGGAAAATAAAAGAAGGAAACAGCGACACAAGAGGCGAGAGAGGGAATTGCAGCTGGAGAAAAACTGGTGAAATCGTAGGGGACTGAAATCCGGGGAAAGGAAAGGAATAAAAAGAAATTAAAGGACAAAAGGGACTGCAGGATTGCGGACTGTATAATGACAACAACTAAGAAATACAACACAAGAAGAAATTCAGGGGCAGAACAAGACATGGAGATTAAAGAACTAATCCTGAGTTTAAGAGGAGATATAAGAGGAGACATAAGAGGAGACATAAGAGGAGACATAGGAGAAATGAAGAAAGAATTCAATGACCTGAAATTGGAAGTGAATAACAACATGAAAGGAATCGAAAAGAAGTTAGATCAAATGAACGGGAAAATAGAGAGCAATACAAAGGCAATTGCAGAATTGAAGACGCAAGTATTGGAGTTGACAGAGGAGAATAAGGGACTGGTAAATACAATACAGGAAAATAAAAATAAGATACAGTCTTTGGAAGAAACTGTTAAGAAATTTCACAAGGAAATTAAAGAGTGTAAAAGGGAAGGAGAGAGGGCAAGGAAGGAAAGGGAGGAGTTTAGGATAACACAGGAGGCAACCTGG
This sequence comes from Lacerta agilis, assembly GCF_009819535.1. Lineage (NCBI taxonomy): Eukaryota > Metazoa > Chordata > Lepidosauria > Squamata > Lacertidae > Lacerta > Lacerta agilis. The sequence goes on along the minus strand of NC_046316.1, from coordinate 3,328,882 downwards.
GATGCCATGTCGATGTTGCAAATGCAAGTTAAGGGGAATATTCTCAGATTTAGGGGTGTCCCAGAAATGCCAGAAGAAAACCTACAAAAAACAATTATTAAAGAGATAGCCACCTGGTTAGAGATACAGGAGGAGAGAGTGACTGAGGGTATAGAAACTGTGTTCAGGGTCAACTCCAAGAAAGCAAAAGAAAACAAGTGGCCAGGAGATTGCCTGATTTCTTTTGAATCAAATAAGCTGAGAAGTCAAATCTTACAAACTAGAAGGAGAAAGATGCTTAAGATAGAAGGAGGAAACATAGTAGTGCTGAAAGAAATTCCTCCACGTTTGTTGAGAAAAAGGGAAAGGTACCAATCCCTTACGAAGGCATTGAAGGCAAAGTCTATCTCCTTTAAGTGGGAATACCCTGAAGGAATATCCTTTAATTTCAAAGGGAAAAGGAGGAGGTTTGATACACCAGAGGATGCTAACCTCTTCTTTGACAGGTATAGGACAGAATTAGGAGGAGAGAGACTGCAAATAGGAAAAGAACCCAACCCAGGGACAGCACAAGAAGAAAGTAGCTCCGAGAGTGAATAGAGAGTTTTAAGCTAACGGTTGAAGTTTAATACAATAAAATGAATCTCAAAATACTATCCTGGAATGTGAATGGTTTAAACAATAAGGTAAAAAGAAATAGGATAAGACACATATTATTGAAACAAAAATTAGACATTATATGCCTACAAGAAACCCACATAAAAAGAGACCATAAGAGATTATTAATTGACCCAAAATTGGGAATTGAATTCATTGCAGCAGATGAGAAAAAGAAGAGGGGGGTAGTAATTTATGTAAGACCAAGCCTAGAGCCACAATTAATTTTTGCAGATGGAGAGGGAAGAACGGTTATTCTCAAGATCAATTATAGAGGCGAGCCAATATACATTATAGGACTATACGCACCAAATGGGAAAAAAGTAGAATACTTCAAAAAGATTGAATCTAAAATGATGGATTTTGCCGAAGGGAAAATGGTGATGATGGGGGACTTGAATGGGGTAGCCAATCCGCAATTAGATAGAACAGGGAAAGGAGAGGAGAAAAAACAAGGGAAATTACCGCATACCTTTTTCAAAATGGTGGAGAAATTAGATATGAAAGATAGTTGGAGATTTCGACATGAAATAGAAAGAGAGTATACGTATTATTCACATGCAAGAAAAATGGCGAGTAGAATAGATGCAATCTGGTTATCAATAGAGTTACTGAATAGAATAAAGGAAATAAAAATAGAACCAAGAACAATCTCGGACCACAATGCAATCCTACTCCAAATAAGATCAGAATGGGTAACAGGTATAAGAAGATGGAGGTTAAACAATGACTTACTATACGATGAAAAAATTTTGGAAGGTGCAAAAAAAGAATTAGTGGAATTCTTTAAAATGAATAAGGATAAACAAATAGAGCAGGGAATAATTTGGGATACAGGGAAAGCATACATCAGAGGTTACTTCATAAAACAGAATATTAGGAAGAAAAAAGAAAAAGAAAAAGAAAAAAAGAGAATAATAGAAGAATTGAATAAAAAAGAAAAAGAGCTGTATAAGAACCCAAACAACGAAAAGTTAATAAAAGAGATTAAGATGTTAAAAACAGAATATAAAACAAAGATAGAACAGGAGATGGATTGGAACTTAAAAACTTGGAAACAAAATAAATTCGAATTTGCAAATAAGCCAAGCAAATTTCTTGCTTGGCAATTGAAGAGAAGGAAAAATGAAAAAATGATAAATAGAATAAAGATTGGGGACAAATATATAAATAAACCACAGACGATAGTAGAAAACTTTTTGAAGTACTATGAGGAATTATACAGAAAAAAAGAGGAAGATAGTAATGAAATAAACAAATATTTAGAGAAATATAAATTAGAGATTAACATAGAGGAAAAAGCAAAAGAAATAGATACCCCAATTACAGCACAGGAGATCAGAAATGTAATGAGAAAAAGTAAATCCGGGAAATCACCAGGACCTGACGGATTGCCGACAGAATATTATAGAAAAATGGAGGAAATCGTAATTGACCCATTAAAGGACCTAATGAATCAAATACTAATTAAAGGAAGCATACCGGATTCCTGGAAAGAAGCATACGTTACGCTTCTTCCCAAGCAGGATGCTGACCTCGACTTAATGAAAAACTATAGGCCAATTTCCCTCCTAAATAGTGATTATAAACTGTTCGCAGGGGTGATCGCAAACAGATTAAGTAAGGTGATTAAGGAGATAATACATCCCGACCAATCAGGATTTATACCAGGTAGACAAATTTCAAATAATACAAGGAATATAATAGACATATTGGAATATTTAGAGTTTAAAATAGACAAAAAAGCAGCATTGCTGCTACTGGATGCCGAAAAGGCATTTGACAATGTCTCCTGGGAATTTATGATAAGACAAATAGAAAAAATTGGACTAAAGGAAAATATGAGGAGGGCTATAGAGGCAATCTACAACCAACAGAGAGCGAGGTTAATAATAAATGGGAATGTAACGGATAGCTTCAAAATAACAAAAGGAACTAGGCAAGGGTGTCCCCTTTCACCCTTGCTTTTTGTAATAGTACTTGAGGTCCTATTGAACAACATCAGGAAAGAAAGAAAACTAAAAGGAATAGTAGTGGGAAAGAACACATATAAAGTAAGGGCTTTCGCCGATGATTTAATAATTACGACGCAAGACCCAAAGGAGAATATACCGATAGCATTAGATTTAATTAAGGAATATGGTAAAGTGGCGGGGCTAAAAATAAATTATCAAAAAACCACCCTGATGACCAAAAATCTGGATAAATATGAGAGAGAAGAACTACATCAATTAACGGGACTGGAAATTAAAAATAAAGCCAAATACCTAGGAATAAATATAACACCTAAAAGTATCAATCTCGTGGACGATAATTACAAAAAGGCATGGAGAGAAATAAAGTCAAATATGGAGGTCTGGAATAAACTAAATCTTTCACTATGGGGAAGAATATCGGCGGTAAAGATGAATATCCTCCCCAAAATGTTATTTTTATTTCAGGCAATACCGGTATTGGGGGGTATGAAAATCTTTAAAGAATGGAAGAAAGATTTAGCGAAATTTGTCTGGAACGGAAAAAGACCAAGAATAAAATTTGAGCTATTGACTGACAGGAAAGAGAGGGGAGGATTCTCCATGCCCAATTTAGAACTATACCATGCGGCAGCAGCTCTAAATTGGATTAGAGAATGGATATTATTAAAAGATTATGAGTTATTGGACTTGGAAGGTGTTGAAAACAGATATGGTTGGCACTCCTACCTTCTATACGAAAAGGTGAAGGTCCACAAAGGTTTCCTGAATCATTTGATCCGGAAATCATTATATTTAGTTTGGACAAAGTATAAAGGGATTCTAGAGCCAAAAATCCCGCTCTGGACATCACCTTTAGAGGTAATAACAATCAAAAAAACAAATATGGAGGGAGGAAGGGCCACCTATCGGATGTTATTAGAAGAAAAAGAGAATGAGTTCCATCTGAAAAAATATGAAGAAATAAAGGAACATCTAAATGATTGGCTGCAATATTTTCAAATTTACCAAAGACTCACAATAGATAAAAGAACTGGTTTGGCAAAAGAAAAATCTAGATTTGAGAAAGAAGTGCTCCAAAGCAAGGGGAAGCATATTTCGTTGATCTATAATATACTGTTAGAATGGGATTTGAAAGAAGAGGAGGTAAAATCTGTAATGGTGAGGTGGGCGCAAGACTTTGGTTATAATATAATGATGGAACAATGGGAAAGACTGTGGAGGGAGGACCTAAAGTTTACAGCCTGCTATAATTTAAAAGAGCATACACTGAAAATGATGTACAGGTGGCATCTCACCCCAGAAAAAATATCGAAAATGTATAAGAATGGATCCCCATTGTGCTGGAGGTGCGAAAATGAAATCGGGTCTTATAAACACATCTGGTGGGCATGTCCAAAAATAAACAACTACTGGAATCTGATTTATGAAGAATTGAAAAAATTGATAAAAATTAATTTCAAAAAAAGACCAGAAATATTCCTGATAAGTATTTTGCCAGAGGAGATTAAAAAAGAGAAGAGAACACTGTGTATGTATGGCACCACAGCCGCGAGAATATTAGTGGCTAGAAATTGGAAAAGTAAGGAAATACCATCCATAGCCGATTGGCAAAACCTAATGATTGAATATTTACAACTAGCCAAAATAACGGGCAAATTAAGAGGACAGTCGAAACAGGTAGTCTGGAGGGAATGGAGGATATTCAAAGAGTATTTAGTAGAGAGTGGTTTAACCGAAATCCTAAAGGCAGACCAAGATTGAACCTCAAAACTAAATGGAGAATATGTGTAAATAGCAAGAGGAAAGAAAAAGAATAAAAACTGTACGTAAGGTTATAAATTAGACAAGAAATACAAGAAGGATAATTGGAAGTATAGAGATCGAATGAAGTAGTGTAAGACATAAGTATGCAAGACAAGTTAGAATGGGTGGGTTTCTATAGGATGTCTGAAGATATGAATGTAAGGTTTGTATATAGGTATGTGTTTATGTACGATTGTAAGGTATGTAACTGTGTGTGTTAATGTTTGATGATGCGTTACCAGTTATGATTTTAAACAATAAAGAGATTATTTTTTTTTTAAAAAAAAGAAATTCCATTCTATTACTGATCCCAGGCACCGGGTGTTCAGCATTTCCACAGCCTCACCTGGATTGGCTGAAAAGGAAAAAAAAAATCCATCCCACAGAGTGATTTCCTGAAGTGAAAATATAACATGTATAAAAGTATCTGTGATTAATACAACATATATTAGAAATGTGTTACTTCCAATCCAACATAAGTTCAGTCAGCAGTGCTCAAGACTCTTAATTTCGGGGTCTTCAGTTCAAGCCCCACGTTGGGCGAAAGATTCCTGCATTGCAGGGGGTTCAACTCTAAGACCCTTGTGGTGCCATCCTACTCTACGATTTGATGAGTCTATGATTTTAATCTAATTTCAAAAGAGGACACCCAGATCCAACAGGGAGAGTATACAGGTGAAACTCGAAAAATTAGAATATCGTGGAAAGGTTCATTTCTTTCAGTAATTCAGCTTAAAAGGTGAAACTAATATATGAGATAGACTCGTGACATGCAAAGTGAGATATGTCAAGCCTTTATTTGTTATAATTGTGATGATTATGGCGTACAGCTGATGAGAACCCCAAATTAACAATTTCATCTTTGGGGTTTTCATCGGTTGTATGCCATAATCATCACAATTATAACAAACAAAGGCTTGACCTATCTCGCTTTGCATGTCATGAGTCTATCTCATATATTAAACTCCAGTAGCCAATGAAAACAATTGCTTACATACATGGACTTTTCCACAATATTCTAATTTTTCGAGTTTCACCTGTAGATAATAGAGGTTTTTGAAAGGACACACCTGCTAGTACAATGTTGCATACATCACGTTCAGGGCTGGATTTGGGTTTGATGAGGCCTTAAGCTACTGAAGGTAATGGGGCCCTTTATATGTCCAGCTGTCCTTTGTCAACAACAAATTGCCGGTGTTTTTTGTCTTGAATATATGCTATATGGTAATTTATGGACCTAACAGGTATCTCAAGCCATTTGTCACTGTTGCTGTATGTAGGTTTCATTTTATTGGTTTTTTGTCTTACATTTTGGAAATGTACATCCAGGTTTTTCTTTCTTTCTTTAAAAAGCTATAGCTTGTTTAGCTTATATGTAAATCTGATAACGTTACAGTGAGTGGCAAATATGTGTAGATATTTGCTAAATGAAAGTAGAATTCTAGCTCTAGCTTTCCCCTTTTTACTTTCTAGAAAGTTCCCTAGGACTCCCACATAGGCTCATGGATAAGCCGAAGTCCTTAAAGCTCCTATTCAGGTCACCCATGTTGAATTATTCAACAACTCTACAAATAATTAAATACTTTTACCTCACATTCTCCTCTTCTGGATTTGTGTTCATTTTGGAGGCAGCCACAGCTGCTGGTCTGTCTAAGATCTATAGTTTCATAGGAGAATTACAGACTTGCGATACCCAATCTCTATTTTATGACAGGCAGGCATTTACAAAGTGCCTGTCTTACTTTTTTGGGGTGCTGGTATAGAAATTTCATCTCGCCATGTACAGAAACCTGACCTTCAAAGGCTCCTTACGACATTGTGAATCATCCTCGGTGAATTTTGAAGCAGTGAAAGAATGCAGGAAGTGGGAATGGGAAATGTCCTTGTCAAAAGGTTCCTCAAAATTAATTCCATTTTAATGTTAATGTGTTCTGATAGGGCCATATTTATTGAAAAGTAAAGGTCATTTTTTTTAAAAAAAATATCATTGCATTTTTAATTAAAAGCCAGAAATATGCAGCTGTCAAGAAGTGCATCAGATAATAAAGCGGCAAAAAGAGACAGTAGAATGTTAGCTCAGTGATGGAAAGTCATCTGAAATTTGTATTGAAAAAAATATATATTCTCAAATAATAATAGAGAATCCAGGTTTAACAGATTCCGTTCTTCATTATCAAAGTATTACAATACTAATAAATACTTAATAATTGCAGTAAATGAAAATCATTAACTTCAGGAATCTATAGGTCATGTTTAACTAAAAAGTTGTACCGGTGGGGTGGGAGCGTGTGCAATGATTCAAACTAGCATACAAAAGCTGTTCCCTCTTCCATTCTTGGGGGGGTGGGGTGGGGATGTTCCCAGAACTGCACGCTTCGCCCTGATTTGAATTCCCACCATTGTCTTTTATACCAATACTTCCAAAATGACTTCCATTTTCTTTTGAAAATATTGAAAATATTTGCTGCTGATTCCTTGCCCAAATATGGCTTGTTAATTTATGTTTAGTGGCTAAATCCCAAAGTGTTGCCAACCAGACCTTGAGTATTGGCATTTATTTATTTATTTTTGCTTCCAATATCTAGATTTAATATTCTAAACAATCACATAAAGTAAAATGTTTTCTTTTTTTCCCCTAGCAGCTTTCAGTAATGCGAAATAATATATTTTAGAATCAATGAGCAAATTAATTTCCTGTATTTCAGGAATCATTTCTATATTCATTTAGCAAAACAGGTTCAGGGTTACACTAAGAGGGTTACACTTAGGGCAACCAAAATGGTCCAAGGCCTGGAAACGATGCCTTATGAGGAACGGCTTAGGGAGCTGGGTATGTTTAGCCTGGAGAAGAGAAGGTTAAGGGGTGATATGATAGCCATGTTCAAATATATAAAATGATGTCATATAGAGGAGGGAGAAAGGTTGTTTTCTGCTGCTCCAGAGAAGCGGACACGGGGCAATGGATTCAAACTACAAGAAAGAAGATTCCACCTAAACATTAGGAAGAACTTCCTGACAGTAAGAGCTGTTGGACAGTGGGATTTGCTGCCAAGGAGTGTGGTGGAGTCTCCTTCTTTGGAGGTCTTTAAGCGGAGGCTTGACAGCCATCTGTCAGGAATGCTTTGATGGTGTTTCCTGCTTGGCAGGGGGTTGGACTGGATGGCCCTTGGGGTCTCTTCCAACTCTAGGATTCTATGATTCTATAACTCTAGTCCACCCTCAATAGAATATGAGCCATGTCGATGTTTTATAGTGGAATGGGGAACCAGTTACCTGCCAAATGTTATTTGACTACAACACCCATCATCCTTGACCATTGGCTAAGTTGATAAGAAGCAGGCAACATCTGAAGGGCTACAGGCTAACCACCTCCATGCAACTTGCATCTGATTCTAGGTCAGTAAATCTCAGCACAGCAGAGATCTAGGAAACAGGAATTACTGTATGAATGTATTGCTCACTGAACTGGTGTTTTCTTAGGCAGTGAACCAAAAGTTTATAGGTTCATAGTACCATTTTTATTGTGGGATAATTTTCACACTGTTTGCCTTTTGAATGTCTGTGTGTGTGTGTGTGTGTGTGTGTGGTGTTGATATCTGCTCTGGGCTTCCTTTTTGGAGGGGAAAGGGAGGCACAATAAATTGAATGAACAAACGCAATAAAAAAAATAGTAGTTTGCCTGGAAGTAGGTTTGCCTTTTCCTCTTCTCCTCTACTGGGGGGACCAGAGAAGGGTCAGTAGGCTGGGTCAACTTTGGATCAGTTGAAGCAGGTCAGGTCAGAGCATTTATGGGGATTTTATATAATCATTACTACCCATTCCAGGCCCAATTGCCAGACAGACCTCAAAGGGAACTGATATTAAAGGAAGCAAACACGCAGCAAATATAATGGATAGAACTACTTTAAGATAAATGAAAATGGTGTGCATCTGCTGCTCTGTGCCAGAGGGAAGGACTGGACCACACAAGGGAGTAGAAGTGTGATTTGGCAGGTGAATGCAGGTAGGTGTTTGTGGGGTGCAGCAGTAGTTATGTGAATTCAGGTGTGTGGCTGAAAGGGCCAGAAACCTTGTCCTCAACTTGTATTAAATAAATTATTCTGAAAGTGGGCAGTGGAAACTAAATGCATCCTGTGAGCTTGAAAACTGATAGACTACCTCCATTGTCATAATCTTGTTTATATTCAGAGGGGTGAGGAGTAAAGCAGCCTCTGTCTTTCCTACCTCCCCAATCTATCAATCTCCATTTAATCCTATTTTATCCATTTTACATTTTGAATGTATTCTGGCTTTACGAATTTATCGCAAAATGGAAACTATTCTCATGTGCCAAGTGCTGGCATTTAAATCCCAAAAGGCAGAGTTGGTGTAATCCCTTTACAGAGAAACCCTCATCTAAATTGTTTCTGGAGAGTCCTGTGTTGTCCCTTCCTTACAACTTTGAGTATTCTCATTGGTATTCATAAACTTTCCCTTAACATTCTGTAAAAAAACAAACCCCCCGTCTTTGCCATTTGTTTAATCCCTCTCCCTGTCCCTTTTAAAACAAACTCTTCATCACTTTCATTCTCTTCACGCAAACAGAATCTGAGTTTGCAATACTGTAGAACATTGTTAAATCTACTGAACAGCCCTGTCCCCTCAGCTGCAGGTGGGGGGGGGGGAGTGAAAAAAGGTGAACTTGATGAAGTCTCTTCAGTGACCACAAAGGAGCTGTCCTCCTCTTTCCTGCCAGGCTACCCCTTTTCTTTGCCACACATTTGGTGTTTAGTCATTTAGTCATGTCCGACTTCGTGACCCCATGGACCAGAGCACACCAGGCACTCCTGCCTTCCACTGCCTCCCGCAGTTTGGTCAGACACATGTTAGTAGCTTCGAGAACACTGTCCAACCATCTTGTCCTCTGTCGTCCCCTTCTCCTTGTGCCCTCCATCTTTCCCAACATCAGGGTCTTTCCCAGGAAGTCTTCTCTTCTCATGTGGTGGCCAAAGTATTGGAGCCTCAGCTTCAGGATCTGTCCTTCCAGTGAGCACTCAGGGCTGATTTCTTTAAGAATGGATAGGTTTGATCTTCTTGCAGTCCATGGGACTCTCCTCCAGCACCATAATTCAAAAGCATCAATTATTTGGCGATCAGCCTTCTTTATGGTCCAGCTCTCACTTCCATACATCACTACTGGGAAAACCATAGCTTTAATGTCTCAATTCTCCTCACATTTAGCCTGCTTGGCAGGTTTCATTTAGCCATTATTGCTGACAGGGGCTTTCATGGAGGAAGCCAGAGTGGGACAAGTGGATGGAGAAAGGCAAATCTGGCAGGGGTATGTGGGTGGGTTGGTTGGTTGGCAAGGGACTTGAGAATTGCAGCACATCCAGTTTTTGAAGGCATCAATCTTTCCTGATTTTTGTGTGCCTTGGAGTTTAAATAAAGAAAATGGTCAGAAACCAGTATGACTCAACAGTGTTTCGAGATGTTTAATTGTAGCCTCTTTTAGTTCACTTTTTATCATTACTTGAAGCATAGCGTTTAGTTCAGCTCAGAGTTTCATTACCTGCAATTATTCACCAGGTCTCTTACCTCTGAATCGACAAAGAATAGAAGAATTAATTAGAGCAAATCTAATGTCCCTTGATTATACAGCTCAGGTGCCATGCCGCTAGGAAGGAAATAGGTAGGAAAAGAGAGAGAATAGCCTGTCTGCAAAAGAGCCCGCCCACCTCCACTTGCTCCTTTGTAGATTGTCAGCATAACTACAATATACAAGATGAGCAAAATACTTCTTTTTTTCTAGTGCCCACAAATTGCTTTATGCACAGTGCAAGAAGCTAGTGGCATTTGTTTGCTCCATTTATTTTTGTTTTTTTCATTTTCCTCCATGAGATTTTATATTCATATAATATTTTAACAATATATTAGGGGAAAATGGTAGTCCTTTCTTCTTAAGTGAGTTGAAGGTGGTTTGATAAAAGTATTGTGTGTACCCATGGTGTGTACACTCATCCTGCTTCCTCTCTAAGCTTTTCCAAGCATTACATTGTTTAATATACCTAAGAAGGTAATACATGTTTGTCATGAACTTATCACAGAGGTAGAACTGGATATAGCCCTCTGTCAAGAATATTCTGATACAGACACTTAAAATTTTGGGAGGGTGCCCCAGCACCCATTCACACCTGAACATACCTTCTGTCTAAACAAAATATAAAATTAAAAAACCCTTCCAGTAGCACCTTAGAGACCAACTAAGTTTGTTCCTCAACCTCAGCTCTACAGATGCTTTTGGCCTTCAACTCCCATGATCCCTAGCTAGCAGGACCAGTGGTCAGAGATGACGGGAATTGTAGTCTCAAAACATCTGGAGGGCCAAGGTTGAGGAAGCCTGATCTACAGTAACAGCACAAGAAGTACAAACCCCAAAGCTCCTTCATGACAAATCCGCCCTCTTAGTATGAGTTAAGACAGAGGTGGGAAAAGGGGGAAAGCAGCCGTATAACTCTCATGCTAAATTAACAAACTGCCAGAGGCAATTGCCTTGTGTGATGTCTGCAGCTTTAGTTCACAACCCAGCCAGGAGCACACTAAGTGACAATGACACACTTATTTCAGATTGAGGATGAGGCCAACAGTCAGGGCAAAGTGAGGCAACCACCTCAGGCGTCAGGGTCCATTTGGGGCAGCAGATCCCAAGGTCAGTCTTTCTTCCTGCCTTGTTCCTGATGTAGATCTTCCCTGACCCCTTCTTCCCTGGCATGGAGGAAGGTGTCATTCCAAGTAGTCACTCGGACTCCTCAGGTAGACAAGAGGGAGATGACAATGTCCCTTCACCCAACTCCTCTGTTGCCACAACTGTTGTGGGAGCCTGCAGCAATGAATGTGGTTTTATATAGCCTTTTGATTCCAGGGGGCTCAGGGCTGCTGAGGACTATATATACTTCATATATACTAGGGTTACCATAGGTCTGGATTTCCCTGGACACGACCAGGATTACAAGGGTGAACTCACCATCTGGGCAGATTTTTACTCTGTCTTGCTCTGCCCTGAATCCTGCTTGGTTTGTTTGACTGTTTCCTGTTTGTTTGCTCTTAGTTTTTCCTCTCGTCTGGTATGCTGCCTATGTTCTTCTGTCTGTAAGGCTTTGGGATGGGAGCTATGTTGACATTTTCATGGGGACTAGCCAACGGAGCCTTTTTAAAGGGGGAAAAAACCAGTGAAAGTTTTGTCCAAATGAAGATGAAAAAAAATCCACTTTTTTAGCCACAAAGCCAGCAAAGAAAGAATTTCACTAAGTGAAACAGAGCCTTCTATATTTCATTGTCCTGAAGAACAAGAAAAACATCTGAAAGTCATCATAGATGTATAATTTGAAAAGGGCCCCCTGCTTCTAGCAACCACACCAGACCAAATTCAGGAAAACCAATTATTTAATGTGAAAATTAAATCAGCACCATTGTCTAGCTATTCATTCCTTACAAGCAAAAAAGTTGTGTGTTCCCTCCCTGCAGAAGCCAGCTGCCATTATATGACTGCATGGTCATTAAGTGCTAATTAATTTCTCTTCTACTGGCAAAACCAACAAAACATATTTTGAAGATTATTTTAAAGGAACGTCGTGAGGGATGTGTGCATGTTTCAGTGTGAAAAGGTTTCAGCTGAATAGTTTCAAATGAAGGTTATGTATGGGACGTCCCACAACAAGTTGGAAAATACACACGTCATGTGAACAGTTGAAATGCACCCTGCTGTGTACTTCACAAAGCAGCTGTCACATTCCGGCCCCACATGATCAACCACATGACACGGGATGCAGTTGAATGGCAATGCCCATCAACACTGGAGAGGCCTGGACCTCTCAAATATTTTATTGACCTCAGCCCCTAGGAGTTGACTCCTATGTCTCGAGGGCTGTCACATGGAAGAGGGAACAAGCTTATTTTTTCCTGTTCCAGAAGGGTAGGACATCAACCAATAGATGATTCCAACTAAACATCAGTAAGAACTTTCTGACAAAATAAAAAATTCTTTCCAGTAGCACCTTAGAGACCAACTAAGTTTGTTCTTGGTATGAGCTTTCGTGTGCAAAACAAACTTAGTTGGTCTCTAAGGTGCTACTGGAAAGAATTTTTTATTTTGTTTTGACTATGGCAGACCAACACGGCTACCCACCTGTAACTGGAACTTTCTGACAGTAAGAGCTGCTTGACAGTGGACCAGACTCCTTCAGAAGGTTGTAGACTGTCCTTCCTTGGAGGTTTCTAAGCAGAGGTTGGGTGGCCATCTGTCATGGATGCTTTAGCTAAAATTCATTCATTCATTCATTCTTACTTTGCATGCCTGCAGGCTGTTACTTGACATTGAAGATAGATGCTAAGGCTGAACCCTCCTGCAGAAGACCGAATATGGGATGTGCGCCATGTAAGCACAAGTGACTCACAATTCTTGTCCCATGATTCTAAATCTTAAAAAAAATAAAAATCTGGGGGTGATATGCATTGTTCTCATACATCCCAAAGTGTGGGAAAGAGTGTAGATCTTTCTGGGGAAAATATTTAAGTCTCTACGCTTCATATAAAATGTGGGAGAGTGATCACAGGACATATGAGTGATGCATATTCCCACTTTTCCCTGGAAAAGACCCTGATGTTGGGAAAGATGGAGGGCACAAGGAGAAGGGGACGACAGAGGATGAGATGGTTGGACAGTGTTCTCGAAGCTACTAACATGAGTTTGGCCAAACTGCGAGAGGCAGTGAAGGATAGGCGTGCCTGGCGTGCTCTGGTCCATGGGGTCACGAAGAGTCAGACACGACTGAACGACTGAACAAGAACAAATTCCCACTTTGCATCAGTTCCAAGCTCTCAACAAACAAGTATGCTGGCTTGGGCCATTTGCTCTTCTCCCGCCACTGGAAGATTCCCTGGCAGTCATTTAGAACTGCTTGATTTCATAACTGGCCCGACAGTGGCTCATCTTCAGGGATGTTCACCTTTGCTCTTCCATCTGTCTAGCTAGCTGTCTACCTAACCATCTATATAAAAAATAAGTAATTTGATATGTTTGCCATTCAATCCTTGGCAACCGCTGCCGCTTGCCAGTTGTCATCAGAGAATGTAACGAAGCTTAATGATGCAAGGAACTTGTGCCATCAATTCAGAATGCATATCAAGTTTACTTGCAAATATAAAACATCAACAACGAAACACTGTTTCACCACCACCAGACTTTAAAGAGCGGCTCCGTTAGCATAAACTTTACAGGGGGGCAGGGGAAGGGTTCGGAGCCTCCGCGGGCGCAGCCGGGGAGCCCAGGGTGCGGGACGCACCCCAACCGGAGCCGCGCGCTGCGGTAGCGCGGCTCCTAACCCCCGGGATGGACAAGGCGCTTCAGACCCGAAGCAGCCTTCGACCACCCGGCGATGGCGTCGCCGCCGGAAGTGATAACCAAAGGAAATTGGATGGAGTGGTTCAATGAGCCCTAGAAGTTAGAGCTAAGTTACCTCGTTTCATGTCATAAATACAGCCTCTTGGATTGGGGATTTTAAGTGCTTGTGAAGACTTTCTATTGTTTCTGTACTCTTCTTCCTCTTCTCCTTCTCTGGCTTTCACCTTACAGCAGGGGTGGCCAACTCTCAAAGAGACTGCAATCTACCTTCAGAATTAAAAACTGGCTGTGATCTACCCCCTTTTTTTAGGGGTTATTAAAAAAAAGCTTTTTTGGGATGGAGACTATTTTGGAGAGGGTCCAGGTTTTGGGGATGGGAAGACACCTTCACCCCGGTATGGTTCCCCTTCATCACATACACAGCCCAACAAGACAATGACAAAAATCTACCGACAGCATACAAATCAATATGGCTAACCTGACCCAAAATACCCACCAACCCCACTCACACAGGAAACCAAAGATCACCACAGCCAACTACAAACGAACAACCACATCCCAAGCCAACTCCGACCTCTCTCACCGCCAAACGAGCAGAAGCAAACAACAGAGAACCTACATAGACAATGCTGACACCAAACCCTATTCATATCAAGTAAAAAAGAAACACAGTCACCCACCCCACCTACCTCCCCGTCCCACCCACTTCTTCCCCCCTTCCCCCCTTTCTTTTCTAATGTCTCACCAACACTGCCTTATAAAAATGTTATATGGAAAAACTTGAGAGAGACATTGTACTACCTTTGAAAATTTTTAATAAAAATATAATACCAAAAAAAAGCTTTTTTGGGGGGGAGTTCCGTTTTGACGGGGGGGTTAAAGGCAAGGGACAAGGGGGTAAAGTCACTCACAGAAAGATTGCTATGGCTCAAAACAGCAGACAGAGAAAGCTCCGTCTTCCCTTCCAGAGATCAGGCCTGTCTTAGAGGGATCTGCCGCCCTGGCGCAGCGATCCCTCGGCGCCCCCAGCCGGCTGCCTCTCCACCCGCCTCCCTCCCGCGCTGGCCGCCCCTCGGGAGGGGGGGTGGGCAAGCGGGGGATGAGAGGCGTGGCGTTGGAGCGGGCGCCCGCGCTCCGGCGGGCGGAGGATGAGGGGCGGGCGGGCGCTCGCGCACAGGCGGGGGGGGCGGGCTGCAAGCCGGTCGCCCTCGCCTCCCAGAGCCCCAGCTGGAGTGCTGGAAGGTCGCGCAAAGCCCCGCGCCGCTTCAGCGCTCCAGCTGGGGCTCCGGGAGGCGAGGGCGGGTGGCTTACAGCCCGCCCGCCCACCGGCGCGCGAGTGCCTGCCTGCCCATGGGGGCGGGGGCGGGTTGGGGAGGGGGAGCCCGGTATGCCGGCGGGCTCACAGGGGCGCCCCTGGGGTGCCCTGCGCCCTGGCGCGCCGCGCCACCGGCCTCTATGGATGAGACGGCTCTGCCAGAGATCATACAACAATGGAGGGTGGGGGCAAGGGGGAAGGGCAGGAGTCAGTTTTAGTGATGCTAAGGAAAGGGAGCCAGAGATCGACCACGATCTACCAAAACCTCGATCTACCAAAATCAGTAGATCGCGATCAACCTGTTGGGCATCCCTGCTTTACAGTATTTACCATGCTAGTATTTAAATCTGAATGTTGCGACCTGCATCCTTCTGTAATACTGTAGCAGTGTTGGGTCTAACACTATGATATCACGGTCACTAATGAACAAAACCAAATAGGCTTTTCCATTGCTAACAGGATTAACTGGCAGGGAGAGCAACTGAGCCTGGGGGGCAGTGAGGACAAAGAATAAGGATAAACAACAAGAATACGCAGCACAATGAATATATTTGGAGGGGCGGGGCTACTTTTGAAAAAAATGTTACAATTAATGTATGCAGCCATCCCATAATCCATCGATAGAAGGCCCATTGCAGGATGGGGGAGGGGGGGAATACACATTCAGTATTCATATTTCAAGAGCAGAAATAATCCTAGATTCTGTAAGTGCTTTAGTCATCTGATCTCCCCTTTCACAGGGAATTTGGGATCAAAACTAATCCTCTTGCTTTAAAAAAAAAAAATTACCCCTAAAGATTAGATTAAGAATCCATTTAGGGAGTAATTAATGCTGGGGGCATTAGAGAAATGCAGGGTCTTTTTAAGTGTATCAGCCTAAGACCATTCCTATTAGAATATGGTGATCCATAGTTCATGCAGGGTTCCCCCCCCCCCATTCAGCAACGCATGATCCCTTTTCAAAACTGGAAAAGGAAATACTATGGATGCTGTAGCTTCAAGAACCTCTCCAAAAATATATGATGAATTGGCGAGCAGGATTTGAACTATGAGCAACAGAAATAATTAGAGATTGTGGTATTATGGTTATGATACAAAAACACGCTGATTCCCGGACCATCCGCAGGCCATATTGAGAAGCCGATTGGGCCGGATCTGGCCCCCGGGCCTTAGTTTGCCTATCCATGATTTCAGTGGAACATCTCTTTTGAAGAAAACCAGAAAAAATAATGTTTTTGAGGAGGCAGGAATGGGTATAAAATACAGTACCTGTTAGATGGGTGGTTGTTGCCATTAATGGGTCTGAGGAGACAGGTAATGTCGCTCCAGTTTTTTGGCCTGCTATTGATCTTCTTCAGGTAGGCTGATATGCATGCTCAGAAATGGCAGCTCTGGTTAGATTCAGTTCCACTGAATGCCAGTTCTTTCAAAGCCAGCTCTAGATGAAATATTCTGTAGTTATTTTTCACCTCATCAACCAAACAGTGGAAGGTCGAAAATTATCGAGAGCCACAAAACCTTCTGAGGCAGCTGGGATCCCACCTTTAGATTCAAAAGCAGCACAGGTTCTACCTCATAGCACAGAGCAGTTGTGACAATCTGCTCTTGGTATACCAATCCACAGCTTTTTCCTAGTCTACAAGGTCTCTGGCTTATCCTTTTCTTAGGTTGCTTGAAAGGTTTATATTTAGCACATGGTCTTTTTGAACTCGACAGATACTTAAAGAGCCTTTTTCAAAGAATCAAAATTGTTGACCATAAATCCCCCTTCCTTCCACAGAGCTGAATTGAGCTCTGTTGCGAATTATTTCTGTCCAGTGAGTGCTGAAAGCATTTGGGAATATTTTATTTGTCATGCTCTTCTCCCCGCTCCAGCCTTTCCTCATGAGAAGCACCAGAAAGATGGATGCTAATCCCACACTCTCCTTGTCTTCTGTGTTTTCACTATCAAGGCTAGTAACCCATTTTTGTCAAGTCCTAATAAAGGACCCCTCCAGAGTATATAACGAGTCTTTATTTCCCTTTGCAGTATGGACGGCAGCCAGTTGTTTGGTTTCTTTTATTCTTTGTGGTATTGTCTCATTTAAATAGAAACTGGGTCGAAGAAGGCATTCAGTTCTGGGATATTTTTCTGTCACGTTGCGCTATGCAACAGGCAATGTTGAAAACAGAGGTTTCCTCGGAGGCTTCACAATTTCCCCAGAGATTTCAAAAGCAGTTGAGTAAGCATCTGTCTGAGGTAAAGCATGGCACATCCTGAACACATCAAACTTTTTAAATATTGCTTCCGTTTAGTACTTCAGATTTCCAGGCAGAGAGATAACATTTTTTTAGAGGAGAAGTGTCATTTGCTCCATTTCTATGTGTCAGGGAGTAGATAAAAACATAATACTGCGGCCAGAAAAAAAAAACAGTAAACAGAGTTGCCACCAAAACTAAGTCAATGCAAAATGAATATGGGTTTTTTCCCTCAGGCAAAAATTCGTAAGGTGGAGAAATTTCAGCAATCTTTTCAGAAGTCGTTGACTTCCCTCGTTTCTACATTATGCTCAGTGTTGCTCGGGTTTTACTAAGATGTTGCCTAATTCTGTAACTCCTCCAATTTTTTGGCACCAAGTTCCAAGAGTTCGGAATCCATTGCTTGTTCGTCTCCTTCGCTGAAAGAACTGCTGAAGATCAAGAGCTGCATTAGAACTAATAGGATTGCAAGAATGCGCTGGGGTGGTTGGTGGTGCTATGGATTCCTTTCTTATTCCAGCCAAAACAATCTGGAACACATTTGCAGGATGAGATACAATAAGCAGGAGTAATGGCAGGAAAGGAAGACCAGCATGTCTTGCTGTAGCTATTAACATGGTAGGTAACCATGGTGGAATCTATAAAAAATGCTGTGAAAATGCTTTTTTTAAAAAAATGTTTTGAAAAATATATTGAATTTGCCACAGCTCACTTTCGCCATCTAGTGTCACATTTGTATATTGCACTTTACAACATACTTAAAACATTTTATTTGCAGCTGTATAGCTGAGTCCCATCTTCTCCCCCAAGAAATCTGAAAGCGGACATTAAAACCCCAGCAGATTTGCTCTCTAGAATTCTGCTCTGAATTTTGATACTGAATATTCTCCAGGTATTCTCGGACTACTCCATTATTTGGCAGATACCCAACAAATATTTAATATCTGATTTTGACAACACTTGTGTAGTCAAGATGTCATGGTTCTTTCATAATTGACGATAGCAAATAGCTGAAATGCAATGGCAATTAATATCTGTTCACCTTTGATAGCTCAAGGCCTGGTTATCTGAACAACGCTCCCTCCCTGCCCAGCTCAGCTGCTAGTCTCAGCTGGGGGACCTTTGCTGGAGGTGCGAGTGCAGCAGGAGGTCTGCTGGCTGTTATACAGCAATGAGCCTAGTTCCCACTTTATGGAACACTATCCCTGGCTATGGGATGCGGGTGGCACTGTGGGTTAAACCACAGAGCCTAGAGCTTGCTGATCAGAAGGTCGGCGGTTCGAATCCCCGCGATGGGGTGAGCTCCAGTTGCTCGGTCCCAGCTCCTGCCAACCTAGCAGTTCGAAAGCACGCCAAAAAGTGCAAGTAGATAAATAGGTACTGCTCCGGCGGGAAGGTAAACGGCGTTTCCGTGCGCTGCTCTGGTTTCGCCAGAAGCGGCTTTGTCATGCTGGCCACATGACCCGGAAGATGTATGCCGGCTCCCTCGGCCAGTAACGTGAGATGAGCACTGCAACACCAGAGTCGGACACGACTGGATCTAATGCTCAGGGGTCCCTTTACCTTTATCCCTGGCTATATGTTGCAAGCATAAAATGTGCATATGTTTCAGCACCTGCTAGAAACTTTCCTCTTGACCCAAGCCTTTGCTGATGAGGGCTTAACTGCATTTGTGTTTTTACCTCTTCACTGCATGTTGTAACTGCAACCAGTATTTCAACCCATTTTGCATTATATGCATTTATCTTACCGTGGTGCACCATTTAAGTGCGTCAGTTTGAAGTGCTATATGAACAAGCAGAACAACAGCAGCCACCATTGGTGCGAATGTGGGGTTTCCTCACAATGCAAATAACAACTTCCAAGGAGAGTTTCCTCACTTCTACAGCTGGGGATGGCAATAATCCTGCCTTCTGTGATCCCGGTAATGATCGCTCCCCATGCAGTGTATGCATTATTTATTCATTTGTGATATTTATATCCTGCCCTTCACCATGAGGAAGAATATATGTCATGAAAATGAGAGCGCATACATCATTAAAATAATCAATATCAATGACTTTGAAATCAAATAAATGCAGACTAAACTATTGAAACCAGTAACAGAACAATCAGCACTAATAATCCATTAAAACAGGGAGATGCATGATTTCTGACAGAGCGGCTCATATCAGTATATCTTATTCAACATTGGGAGGGGTGGCTAATACCCCAGAGGACAGGATCACACTTCAAAATGACCTTAACAGATTAAACAACTGGGCCAAAGCAAACAAGATGAATTTTAACAGGGAGAAATGTAAAGTACTACACTTGGGCAAAAAAATGAAAGGCACAAATACAGGATGGGTGACACCTGGCTTGAGAGTGGTACATGTGAAAAGGATCTAGGAGTCTTGGTAGACCATCCATCTCACTCTCAGATGATGCCTCGCACCCAGCATCATTCTGGGGCCTTGTTGGTCTGTGTTGGAGGGCAGATGCTACACACAAAATGGTGGCAAGTTTTGGAGTGGGGATTCTGGTGTTCTTCGGAGTCTCGCTTTGAGCTAGCTTCTCTGCCTGCCTCTTGTCTTCTGCCCCCCCCCCCGCCTCCCCAGAAATATGCTACCGGTAGTTACTAAGACTTAGTAAATTACAATATGCTAGGCCAGGCATAGGCAACCTTCGGCTCTCCAGATGTTTTGGACTACAATTCCCATCATCCCTGACCACTGGTCCTGTTAGCTAGGGATCATGGGAGTTGTAGGCCAAAACATCTGGAGAGCCGAAGGTTGCCTATGCCTGTGCTAGGCACTATGAAGAAGAAGAAGAAGAAGAAGAAGAAGAAGAAGAAGAAGAAGAAGAAGAAGAAGAAGAAGAGGAAGAGGAGGAGGAGGAGGAGTTTGGATTTGATATCCCGCTTTATCACTACCCGAAGGAGTCTCAAAGCGGCTCACATTCTCCTTCCCCTTCCTCCCCCACAACAAACACTCTGTGAGGTGAGTGGGGCTGAGAGACTTCAGAGAAGTGTGACTAGCCCAAGGTCACCCAGCAGCTGCATGTGGAGGAGCGGAGACGCGAACCCGGTTCCCCAGATTTCGAGTCTACCGCTCTTAACCACTACACCACACTGGCTCTCACACTGGCTCTCATTGAGTTAGCTAAATAAACAACATGGCCACGGGGTGAGGGACCTTCCATCTTTGAAAAAAATGGGTTGTTTTTTTAAAATTGCTTTCTTGTTAAAATAAAAGGGTGCACATTAACATTCTTATATTCTTATATTGCAGAGGATGTTTACAGTCTTCTCGGCTTCCCTGCGGGTTTTTAATGAAAATGATGGTGGGGTAAGTCTTTTCCTCTTGGGTCAGGAAGAGTTCAGCACTATGAAGGGAAATGCTCTGTTTATGCACAGCACAAGAAATTATGCCTGTCTGCCAATCCTGTCTTCTTCAACAGACAATATTTAATTTCAAAGGACAACAGCTTGAAACCTCTTCTATCCCTACCACTGAAAGAAAACAGCCCTGTTCCCCCCACCCCACCCCAGTTTGTTGCATCTGGACATGGTGGTGGGGGCACTGCAGGATGCCAAGTTGGTCTTGGGTTTCCAACTCAGGGTGCCTGCAGCCAGTGGCTGGAGCTGGAGCTGGGTGCATGCCGGGGTGAAAGGGAGCAGATCCTGAGGTCAATTAAGCATTTATTCCAAACTGTTAAGGTAGTTTGGCCTTGCAGCCACCACTGTCTCCCAAAAGAAGGGGCAAGGCAGCCTACGGGTAAAATGGAAGAAGAAGGCAGGGGGAGAACAAAATCTAAGAAAGGGAAAGGGGGAGAGAAGGGGTAGGGTTGAACACTGTGACTTCTGTGGCTACAGCTCCATTTAGTGGCTGGACATAGGAAAGTGTCTCAAACCAGTTATACCACTGGCTTAGCTAGCTCGGTATTGTCTACAGTAACTGGAAAAGGCTCTTCAGTCCTACTGGAGATGTCAGGGACTAAACCAGGGACCCTTTGCTTCCAAAGCATGCACTCTGCTACTGAGCTAAGGCTGTGGATTCAGGGGGTCTTTGTGCACAGCTCTGGTAGAGCACGATGAAGGCTTTAGGATTGTTGGAAAGCCTTCAAACCAACTTAGCACACAAATGGAGTCCAGCAAGTTTCTGCTGCGCACGTTCTCACTTGCTTCTCCTGTGCCATCCGCAGAGTATCTTCTTCCACAACGGTGTGTGTGTGCATGCCAGCAATTATAGACAAAGTCCAGCTTCTTTTCCTAATCTAGAAGCTTTATTTACAAGGCATAAATTACATCCCTGGAGAGACGCAATACATTTTCGCCTTCTCCTCGTACCGGCCAAAAGCGAAAGGAAAAAGATACAGAAACAACAAGTATCACATTACACAGAGTCTTCCGGCAATAGGAAAACCGGATGTGTGGGGCGACCTGGTTGAGCTTGTTAACCCTTTAAGCTCCAAACCTCTACACACGAAACTCTTAATCTCAAGACTGTGGGTTCAAGCACTGCAGAGGGTTGGATTAGATGACCCTCAGGTTCCCTTCCAACTCTACAATTCTATGTTTCCTCTATGAATAAGCCCTCCAACCTGGAGGATGCAGGACATGCAAGCCAAGAATTTGCTCATCATCCCACCCCGCTGTCCCTGCTGGCACCGATCTTCTTGCATGACTTGTGCAAATCAACCATGTTCACAATCAAACAGCATTTAACTACATGCAGAATGCAGATACTTGTGATGTGGCTACCTGACAAGCGCCTGATCCAACATTACCTGCAGATGCTGTCAGGCCAATAAACCAGGCAGCTTGGGATAATTTCAAGGGAGCTGGAAGCACCAGTATACTTACTCTATTGATAGCTGTTGTTCAAGGTATTAACAGGAAAAGCCAATTAGCAGCATTGCCCACATTGCATGGCTCCTACACTTTGCCGCAAATAGAACCCCTTCTTACATTTATCGCAAGCCGGTAGCCTTGAAGTCTGAATGCAGAAGCTACAGAAGTCAGACATATCCTCTGCTTGCTGGAACCTCGGCTTCCCCTTTGTCATTGTGATGATGTCACTCTACTTAAATAAAGTTCAGAATGGCTTTGTTCGGGATTACAGACTTTCCGTGACCTTTCCTGCGCACAGTGGTGCCCTGCACCTCCCCCCTCTGCACTTGCTCCCAATTCATGTTTCCCTGCTATCCAATTAGCACCTTGTTCCTGGTGCTTATCTGGAGTGCTCTTTCTTGGGGTCACCGCACCTTGGTTATTAGCCTCCCCCATTTCAACACCCAACAGCTGCTCTGACATGGAAGCGCAGGAACAGTTTTGCACATTGTCATGCTGCTTCGGAAACTGAGGGGTGATTGATTCCTCCTCCAAAATAGCAGGAACCTAAGATTTGCATGAAATGACTGCTCAGCCTTAATTTGTTCTTTAGTACAATATTCTCACCACAGCCCTCACTATAAGCAAGAAAAAGTTGTGCCTTTTTAATAGCTTCTCTCTCACTCAGATACTTAAAATGAAGACTCAGCAGCCTTGGCTCCCCAGATATTGTTGCACTTAAATTCACATCATCCCTAATCACTGGTACTGCTGGCTAGGGATGATGGGAGTTGTAGTCCAATAACATTGCAGGCCCCAAGGTTAGGAAAGGCTGTTGTACGAAGCCTATACTGTGTGCCGACAAAGGTCCGTATAGTTAAAGCTATGGTTTTCCCAGTAGTAATGTACGGAAGTGAGAGCTGGACCATAAAGAAGGCTGATCGCCGAAGAATTGATGCTTTTGAATTATGGTGCTGGAGGAGACTCTTGAGAGTCCCATGGACTGCAAGAAGATCAAACCTATCCATTCTCAAAGAAATCAGCCCTGAGTGCTCACTAGAAGGACAGATCCTGAAGTTGAGGCTCCAGTACTTTGGCCACCTCATGAGGAGAGAAGACTCCCTAGAAAAGACCCTGATGTTGGGAAAGATGGAGGGCACAAGGAGAAGGGGATGACAGAGGATGAGATGGTTGGACAGTGTTCTCGAAGCGACTGGCATGAGTTTGGCCAAACTGCGGGAGGCAGTGGAAGACAGGAGTGCCTGGCATGCTCTGGTCCATGGGGTCACGAAGAGTCGGACACGACTGAACGACTGAACAACAACAAATACTGTGGGAATGTTCAAGTTTTTTTGTTTTTTCAGAAATCCCCCCCCCCCCCCCGAATTGGTCTTCTTTTGCTGTGTTGTGCTACCTAAACTGTACATCTCGGGATCACAAATAATTATCGAACTGGACTTTCCCCTCCCTGCCCCCCAGGATAATCTTCCATCAATCACTTTATGGGAAGGACCATGATGACTTTTTAATGTTATTTATTGGAATTTTAGATTTTGTAATTTAATGCTACCTGTAAGTCACGTTGAAAAGATGTGTATCTTGAAAGGTGGGACGTAAATTATTGTAATAAAATAAATATTTAACAGTAATAAGTTTTAGTTGCAGTTCTGATGTTCTAGTCGCACCTGACCCAAAATGACTTCCCAATGGCACCTCAATATCCTTATAGACTGCAGTGTCTCCACAGCAATCTCCATAATGGAAACTAAACCAAAAAAGAGGTGCCACGATTATATTCTAAGCTAACTGACAAGGAACAGTCTTCTTTTCCTAAGTGATAAAGTAGCAGTGCTTTAGAAGAGAGTTCATCCTCCAGATTATATCTGGACAGACCAGGCTTTATTTGAAGTGCAATTAAGAGGATCTCAGGAAAGAGCTGCAGTATATCCATCATTCTCAGATTTAATCATGAAGGTTATAAAAAAAAACCAAAAACCTCCTTTCCCCAGCTCAATCCTATGAAAAGTTCAGCTATTGTGGAAAGGTTAAATTCATCCTTCAAAATCTGCATTTATATTTGGATTAATATCATGAGATTCAGAGGTGCTTCTTAAGAATGTTATGATCTAGAATATATTGGATATAACGGTGATGGTTGAAGTGGGGTGAAGTTTCTTGTTCCCCCCCCCCCCCCAGATTATGTTTGAAAGTTATTCTGTATTAATGATTTTATACATTTGTTGAAAAAATGAACGTATGAAAGTAGACATACGTATGAAAATGGAGGATAGGGGTGCCTGGCATGCTCTGGTCAATGGGGTCACGAAGAGTCGGACACGACTGAATGACTGAACAACAACAGACATTATATGATTTCTTTGTTCATATGTGCATATGCAGGTACAAATTCTATCAGTGCCCCTTAAGTCATGAAGAGTGTTTTGCCATAGAGTCTGTTTTCCCCAAGGTAGCATCTCTTCTTGTTGGAGGGATGTTGGGCTCAGGGGGCATACCCAGTAAATTGGTACCCGGGGGCAAAAATTTTTTGTCACACCCCCATTGATCCCCCCCCTGCAAAATGGTTTTACGTTATTTCATATTTTCTTACAAAGGAATAATAACAAGTAATAATAATAATAAAACTTTTATTTATATCCCACGCTCCCCAGCTGAAGTCGGGCTCAGG
The DNA here is from genome assembly GCF_009819535.1 of Lacerta agilis. Classification (NCBI taxonomy): domain Eukaryota; kingdom Metazoa; phylum Chordata; class Lepidosauria; order Squamata; family Lacertidae; genus Lacerta; species Lacerta agilis. The sequence continues at coordinate 3,304,036 of NC_046316.1, read as the reverse complement.
GTGGCTAACACCAGATACATAACATTGGTATAAAATCAAACAATAATTAAATTACCTCCTAAAAATACTCTCAAAATCAAATAAAGTCTAATTAGATGGCTTTCCACAGGGTTAGGGTTGGGAACAGTAAGTGCTCCACTGAACTGAAATTTCAGCCTTCATGACATAGGAAAAACAGCCAAGAGAACAGCTATTTTGGTGGAGGAGGGTCAAGATATTAACCAATATGCATGAAATTTCATATGTAGCTATATAATCCCTAGTATAGTAAGATATGACCTTTGGAGCAGGCATTAAAAAAAATTCAAAATTTTTTCTAAAAAAAAAAATTCAAATTTTGTTTTTAAAAAATTGTTCCTTGATAATTTGTCACCCCCTCCATTATGGAAACCGGGGCGGACCACCCCCCGCCCCCTTGCTACGCCCTGGGTTGAAGCAGTCCAGGACTAGAACAGCAGAAAGACAGGCAGGCAGGCAGAGAAGCTAGCTCAAAGCGAGACTCCGAAGAATACCAGAATCCCCACTCCAATACTCGCCACCATTTTGTGTGTGGCACCTGCCCTCCAACACAGACCAACAAGGCCCAGAATGATGCTGGGTGCGAGGCATCATCTGAGAGTGAGATGGGTGGCCCGGCTGCCGGCACATGTGCTGTCGTTGAAGGAGCTGTAGTGGGGGGGAGGAGAGCAAAGGGAACGGGGAAAGAAAGCAATTCTGAAGTCATCTCATCTTCTAAATTTGTATGGTGCTTGTTCGTGTCTTCTTATTTCCATCTTCTGTTACGTTTGCAGTGTAACATCACTATGGAAAATAAGAAAATCTTATTCAAAGAGAGAAGGAGGGAGAGAGGGAATGACTAGGAACATGTAAAATTCTCAGCTCCCCTCACCATACTGCTAATGCCAAGGATTTTCGTGTGTGTGTGTGTGTGTGCAGGAGTGGGCGGAAATTCAACTGGTATAAAACAACAACAACAACAACAACAACAACAACAACAACAACAACAATTATTACTTATACCCCTCCCATCTGGCTGAGTTTCCCCAGCCACTCTGGCGGCTTCCAACAGGAGATTAAAAATACATTAAAACATCATGGGAAAGAAACCACTATAAGTCTATAACATTACAGTGTCTAGAGCATCTACATTAATTGGGAACAATACTTAATTTTGGGTAATCATACGGGACCTAAACAGTCCAGTCACATCAGCAAAGGAGAGTAGAGAGTAGCTATACCTTTAGTGGATAATATGGTTTTCCCAGTAGTGATGTATGGAAGTGAGAGCTGGACCATAAAGAAGGCTGATCGCCAAAGAATTGATGCTTTTGAATTATGGTGCTGGAGGAGACTCTTGAGAGTCCCATGGACTGCAAGAAGATCAAACCTATCCATTCTCAAAGAAATCAGCCCTGAGTGCTCACTAGAAGGACAGATCCTGAAGTTGAGGCTCCAGTACTTTGGCCACCTCATGAGAAGAGAAGACTCCCTGGAACAGACCCTGATGCTGGGAAAGATGGAGGGCACAAGGAGAAGGGGACAACAGAGGACGAGATGGTTGGACAGTGTTCTCGAAGCTACCAACATGAGTTGACCAAACTGCGGGAGGGCAGTGGAAGACAGGAGTGCCTGGCGTGCTCTGGTCCATGGGGTCACGAAGAGTCGGACACAACTGAACGACTGAACAACAACAACAAAATATATTATAAATAATTGAAATTAAATTCACGAATTGAATCAAAACATCAACAGATTTGAAGCCAAGTAGCCTTGATTCCTGTCCCAATTTACCCCCACCCCTGCACTACCAAAGATATATTACGTTCCTTTAACCAAGAAGTGGGATCAATTTTAATTTCGTTCAGCTTTGCTAGAGAATAGCCTGCAGGATTTCAGTTATACTTAATGACACATCCATTTCTTCTGCATTAGGGTAAAAACCAATATTTATATTACAATGAATTTGCAGTAGAATTAGTTGCAATGAAATCAAACAAGCCGAAAGGTGTCTGCAGTGTAAACGGATCACACTCTTGGGAAAAATACACCAAGGTCTGCAGCTATTCCTGGAAACATGCCAATTAAAGTCACCTCATATTCAGGCAGCAGGAAAACAATTTATTATCCTAATAGGACAAAGACTATGCTATCCATGTCTCTTATTTCCACGATATTGTTATTCCATGCTAAAACAATGAAATAGCTTATAAAGCATTATACGTAAATGTAAATATGATGGTCCTGAAAGCCTGTTAGCCATACTGCATTGGGACAACAGGGTTCATAAATCCTATTTTTAATTATTTGTCAACATGAGGTGTCAGAGGAAAAGGGGACAGTTTCCAAATATGTGAAGTCCCTGTGGGAAATTTTGCTACTTTTATTGGATTTTTTTTATATTTTTAACAAATATTTTTTGCTAGAAATTCCTTAAATGTTTGTCTCAGGAGAAACGCCCTAGCTCGTTTTTTTTCTTTAGGATGGATCTGGTGACCAGGGCTGTCTTAAGCTTATCTGGCGCCGTGGTGCAAGGATCCCTCCGGTGCCCCCCACACCCACATTTCCCTCCAGGCGGGGCAGCATCTGGAGGGTGGCTCCTCCAGCGGGACGGAGGCTCCGGGCGTGGCGCAGCGTGGCATGGTGGAGGCGGACAAGGGCGGTCCGTTCTTAACCTGAACTGTTCTTAACCTGAAGCACCCACTTTAGCTAATGGGACCTCCCGCTGCTGCTGTGCTGCCAGAGCACGGTTTCTGTTCTTATCCTGAAACAAAGTTCTTAACCTGAAGCGTTATTTCTGGGTTAGTGGGGTATGTAACCTGAAGCGTATGTAACCTGAAGCATATGTAACCTGAGGTACCACTGTCATCCATTCCGGAGGGTCCGTTTGTAAACCAAAACAGGTTGTAACCCAAGGTGTGCCAATGGGGCCTCCAAAAGAAAGAAATTTGTTTGTAATAAAAAAAATGGGTTGTAATCCAAAAAAAGTTGCAAACCGGGACACACACTTCCGGGTCTGAGGTGTTTGCAATCCGAAAGTATGCAAACCAAGGTACCACTTACTGGAGGACAGCTGTGATGTCAGAGAGGAGCTCTGATGTCAGAGCCTCCCTCCTTGGCAGCACCACTTCCCTTCCAATGCCCTGACCCAAGCAACATCAAACTGCCCATGTTGGAAAAGTCCCCTCCTGATTTCTTGTCACTCCTGCCAATTGGGCGGGAGGTGCTGCATTAGTCATGCTTCTGAAACAATGGGGGAGAAAAGCTTTTAAAGTGTTTTTGAAGCTAGGAAATGGTTGTAAGATTGCAGAACATTCTTCTTGCGTGTCGAGGTCCCCAAGCGACCCCCCCCCAAATAAATTCACACTTCAGACATAAATTTTGTTTGGGTTTTTGGCAATAATTTAGGCCACAACTTCATTAAATACAAATTGTGTGAGTGGTTGCGCAGGCATTGGTTCGGACTAGCTGTCCGACGGGACAGAGCTGACCACGGTCAGCAAACGGGAGATCCCATCTGGGGAGAAATATGGAGGCTGGGGGCGGATACCTCCCTCTCCCCAGAGGTTCCAGGGGCTCTTGCGTGGCCCTGTCCCCCTACCAGAGGTTCGGGACAAAAGCATGTCGAGCCCCTGGATCCTTTACGAATTCCCTACACACCATCATCATTTGGAGGGGCGACCACCCCTCCAGTAACAAACACAATAACCAATGCCTAACCGCCAACCTTACAAGTTGTGACTCGTTGCTACTGCAGTAGGCGAAAACCAAATGGCAACAGCCATTCAGCCAAATGGACAAAATTCCTACCAGGCCCCTGCCCCAAAAGCAGACGACCCCATGACAGGCAGTTGCAAGGTCAATGCAGAGGCCTAAAATAAAGGGAGGGAGGGTGGGTGATCCGAAGCACGCAGCCAAGAGAAGAATCACTCTGCGTGCAAGATAATATAAAGGACGCTGGGCTGTCCATCACAAATTGCAACATATAACTCTCCCCAGCAACACCCCAGGGTCCTATCAAAGCTGTGGCCAGCCAACTATCCCGCCCAGCTGCAAGGGAGGTGGCTTGCCAGCCCCCACCGCAACACATGCTCTCCCTGAGGAGAACCCAATTTCTCTCACTACTACCTTGCTGGTAGGGTGCAGCGGGACATGGGACAAGGCAGTTTAACTACCTTCAGATTCCCACCTGCATTACTTAAGGTTGCACTCTAAAATATAAGCTGAATACTTTTTGTCAAAACAAAATAGGAAATTCTTTCCAGTAGCACCTTAGAGACCAACTGAGTTTGTTCTTGGTATGAGCTTTCGTGTGCATGCACACTTCTTCAGAGCTTCTTCACACTTCTCCACACTTCACACTTCTTCTACTTTTTGTCAGATGCCCAGTCATGTAACTTGACTTATGTAGAATCAAATGGAAAATGTTTCCGTCTGGCTTATTTCATCACAGCTACCATGTTCATCACAAGACCTCTTGCCTTATATCTTATAGCTGGGCGTAGTTGAATGTATTGTGTTAAACATAAAAGATGTTGCCATTACATTTCCCAGTTTATCTATTTATTGTTGTTGTTGTTGCTGCTGCTGCTGCTGCTGCTACTGATGTTATTTCCATCTCTTAATGCAAATGCCTCTAGGGCTCATCTGAGCAGCCTTCTTCTATCATATTCAGCATTTAGCAACCAATAGATAGTCCCACAGCTGACAGATGGCGAGTATTTCAGCAGGTGGCTGTTTGGAATGTGGCTAGTGTTAATTCCCCCAAGAAATGCTTTCACATTTAATTCTTTCTATCCATATAAGTTGAATGATTTATTTTGTCACATTCCCACCACCGGTCTCAAAGCTCTGGTTCCATTTAAATCCCCTTGGACAACAAAAGGTATTTTGTTTGCTTGTTCCTGAAGCTCTCCCATCCCTGGAAGCGACTGTTGCCAGCAACTCAATAAATGAATCCAAAATGGATAACGCTCTTCTGCTGGTGACCTTCTGCTAGGGTGTTACTGACTGCTGAATTTCACGCCTCTGACATGGATAACCTACAGTAGTGACTACGGATGCATGACACAGATTCAGTGAAGTGGCACTTTTACTCAATGAATTTATAACGAGTACTTTCCCCTCCAGCTGGCTCTATTAAGTAGTTTATTTCAAAGTTACGAGATTAGAAGATGGGGGCAAAGCTTCCACCAATTCCCCGAGTCCCACTTCTGACAAATGAACTCCTTCCTGTTGAAGAAGAAGAAGAGTTTGGATTTGATATCCCGCTTTTCACTACCCGAAGGAGTCTCCAAGCGGCTAACATTCTCCTTTCCCTTCCTCCCCCACAACAAACACTCTGTGAGGTGAGTGGGGCTGAGAGACTTCAGAGAAGTGTGACTAGCCCAAGGTCACCCAGCAGCTGCATGTGGAGGAGCAGAGACGCGAACCCGGTTCCCCAGATTACGAGTCCACCACTCTTAACCACTACACCACACTGAGGCAGTTCTAACGTGTCACTCCATGTTTTAAACCCACCTTCTCCTTAGCATCCAGCTTCACATTTAAATCCCACCCTGCTCTCATAGATTAAGAACAGAAGAAGACAAGACGGGCCCAAAACATTTTGGTACCTGAGGCAGACCCAACCCCCCTCCCCACCAGGAAAAAGGGGGCAAGGGAGGAACTGCATCAGGAACAAGGGACAAGGAAAGATCTACATCCAGTGTAGTGGTGTAGTGGTTAAGAGCGGTAGACTTGTAATCTGGTGAACCGGGTTTGCGTCTCCACTCCTCCACATGCAGCTGCTGGGTGACCTTGGGCTAGTCACACTTCTCTGAAGTCTCTCAGCCCCACTCACCTCACAGAGTGTTTGTTGTGGGGGAGGAAGGGAAAGGAGAATGTTAGCCGCTTTGAGACTCCTTCGGGTAGTGAAAAGCGGGATATCAAATCCAAACTCTACTTCTTCTTTCTTCTTCTTTTCTTCTTCTTCTCTTCTTCTTCTTCTTCTACATTGGGATTTGCTGTCCCTGTGGATCTTGCGACCTCAAATGGAGTTCTCCAAGTTTTTAGTTTTTTTTAATCCTGGGGTGTTTGTGAGTTTATGTAGCTAAGCTAATTGATATATTGTAAAAAGAAAGGCAGGTAGGATAAAACTAATTGCTTCAGAGACAGCAGCCTGCTGTTTGTTTAGGAACTCTGTTTATTTCATGTTGATTTTCATTAAAGTAGGAGTCTTAACATTGATTGCCTGGGTTTCCATAGCTTATGCTTAAATGACAAAGGAAGAGTATACATGAGTAGCCAATGGTTGCAGGGAGAAGGTAAGATGGACTAGAGCTCAGAGTCAACTCACACTTGCAAGAAAAGTTAAAAATAATAAAAACGTTTCTTTGGCTATGCTTGAAGCAAGAGGGAGAACAAGCAAACAATTGGGTTCTCTGTGTGGAGAAGATGGAGAAATGCTTTTGGGTGACAGAGGGAAGACGGAACTGCTCAACACCTACTTTGCCTCTGTCTTAACCCCAAAGGAAAGCAGTGCCCAACCTGGTGATAACAGATTAAATGATGCAAGGAGGGAGCTACGGCCCAAGACAAGGAAAGAGGTGCTAAGGGAACTTTATATGAATTCAGATCTCCAGGGCCTGGTGAGCTGCACCCAAGGGTACTAAAACAGCTTGCAGATGTAATCTCAGTGTCTCTGTCTATAATCATTGAGGATTCTTGACGAGTAGGTGAGGTTCCTGTAGACGGGAGGAAAGCAAATGTTATCCCCATCTTCAGAAAGGTGAACTACCAGGAAAGGTCCTAGAACAGATTAAATGGTCAGTCTGTGAGAACTTAGAAAAGGATGCTGTGATTATTAAGACCTAGCATGGTTTCTAAAAATAAGTCAAGCTGGAAAAATCTCCCTTCTTCTTTTGGACAGAGTTACAAGCTTGGTGAATCAGAGGAATGCTATGGATGTAGTGTACAGTATCTTGATTTCAGTAAGGCTTTTGACAAAGTCCCCCATGATATTATGGCATAGAAGCTTATAAAATGTGGGCTGGATGAGCTAGATTTGTAGCTGGTTGACTGGCGGAACCCAAAGAGTACTTATTAATGGTTCCTTATCATCCTAGAAGGTGACGTGGGTGCCGCTGTGGGTTAAACCACAGAGCCTAGGGCTTGCTGATCAAAAGGTCGGTGGTTCAAATCCCTGCGATGGGGTGAGCTCCCGTTGCTCAGTCCCTTCTCCTGCCAACCTAGCAGTTCGAAAGCACGTCAAAGTGCAAGTAGATAAATAGGTACTGCTCTGGCAAAAGGTAAACGGCATTTCTGTGCGCTGCTCTGGTTGGCCACATGACCCGGAAGCTGTATGCCAATAATGTGAGATGAGCGCCGCAACTGGACCTAGTGGTCAGGGGTCCCTTTACCTTTACCTTATCATTCTAGAAAAAAGTGACCAGGCGGTTCTGTTCTGGGCCTGTTGTTGTTTAATGTCTTTTTAATGACTTGGAAGAAGGTATTGAGGGAATCCATTTGCAGATGACACCAAACTGATGCTGCAGAAGATAGATTCAGGATTCCAGATGACCTTAACAGATTGGAGAACTGGGCCAAAACTAGCAAAATGAATTTCAGTAGGGAATTCAAATAACTTCAGAGAGAGAGAGAGAGTGCAGTGGGGGTAAGGGGGGGGTGGGGGTAACAATTCTTAAAAGTTCAGATGCAGGGTCTTCTCTTGCAACCTTTCATGCATTTGTTTGTTGCTACTCAACCTTTTCTTTCAAAACACATACTTATGACGCAGGGGGAAAGGCTCTTTGGCTAGTGCTCTAAACAAAGACTTGACTGAACAGTTCCTGAAATCAAATCATACTTATGCTGCTAATCACAAACGTATATAGCCAGGCACATGGAAGAGGGGTCAGGATGCTACCACACGCCTCATCACCGTGTGCACTGGAGGTCAACAGAGAGGACTAGATACACAGACTCTTGAGTCTGCAGTTTGTATTGTATTTCAATCCTTTAAATCTTTGACAATATTTAATATGTAACGCAGTTTACCTTTAATAGTACTCGGCATTTATTGCTGATTTTGCTGTGTTTTAACCATTGGCATACAATGGCAATTGGCAGGTGGGGGACATGCCAGTAGTCTTAGCATTGGACTGTATAGGTAACTGACAAAGTCAGCTTATGAGAGGTAATATTGATAACATTCATCTAAACAGCTTACATTTCAAATTTTGATGTAAAATGCCATTCAAAATTAAATTGCGATTCAAACCTGAATGGCAGTTTGGATCCAGCAAGGTCTTAGAATTAAATCAAACCCCCTGAACCTCTGGATTCTGCAACGGTTGAAGTATAAGCCAGGCCAGTTTTTCTCATGAGGTAATCACTGGGAGATGTGCCATTAGGAAAACAAAGGGAGGGGGCTCTGTGCCAGGGCAAGTGGGTGAAGCCCCTCCTCCAGCTCTGATTAGTTAGAAGACAAAGGCAGAGGTTTGAAATAGAGTCTTTAGAGTTAGCTGGATATGACCTGGAGGGAAGAGGTTGCAGTCTTGTCAAGGTGGCAATGGATAGAGGGTCAGGGCATAATGTCTGTTCTGATTTGAATCCACAGCTGCCAGCTGTGGGAGAAGCAAGACCCTCTTGGTGGTGTCATGCTGTGAACCCCTCCACTGTAGGTTCAGGTTGCATATGTGTGTAAATAAGCCATGAAATCACAAGCGGGAGACTCTTGAGAGTCCCGTGGACTGCAAGAAGATCAAACCTATCCATTCTCAAGGAAATCGGCCCTGAGTGCGCATAAAGGACAGATCCTGAAGCATTGAGGCTCCAGTATTGGCCACATCCATGAGAAGAGAAGACTCCCTGGAAAGACCCTGATGTTGGGAAAGATGGAGGGCACAAGGAGAAGGGGACGACAGAGGATGAGATGGTTGGACAGTGTTCTCGAAGCTACTAACATGAGTTTGGCCAAACTGCGAGAGGCAGTGAAGGATAGGCGTGCCTGGCGTGCTCTGGTCCATGGGGTCATGAAGAGTCAGACATGACTGAACGACTGAACAACCATCACAAAGAAAACACAGCCTCCAGTGTGCATCATTCTCCCTAAACAAAACACAAACCCTGGGTAAGCTCCTGGAACCCCTGGAACCTCGCACCACTCTTCTTTTTCTTAGTTTTAGAGGCTTAAGGAAGTTATTTACTCTTATTTAACTGCTGGTATTATTCTGCTCCAAGCAGCTTTCATAATATGTAGACAGATGGCTGAGGTGTGTAGTGGGGCGGGGGCGATTTGACTCTTGCGCAGATGGCCCAGAGTGCAGTGAAACTATCGGGCCCACAGGGAGTGCAGCTTGGCTCCAGAACACAGCCACAATCCCAAGAACAGCCAGACACCGCAATCCTATATGCATGCTTCCTTGGAACAGCAGCCCCATGGTGTTCATGGGTTAACCTCTAGGTAGCAATTTAGAACTGCAACCACACTTCAGGTCTTGGAGGCTGAAAACCCCACATTTCATAAAGGTCACTTTTACAGGAGGGTGCTCTGCGGTATTTTCAAGTAAAGAAAATAGTGTTGAGTTGCACAGCAGTTGACCCGGTTTATTTTGATGGCAATGTATAACAGAGGGAATTGTCTCAAAATAAACTAATTAAAGGATGCAACTAGAACTAAGGTTTCTGTAGGGCTCAGTTGAAGTATCCCCTAGCTGAAGCACCCCAGGTGAAACTGCAGATTTGTGAAGTTTGAAATCCCCCTTCCATCATTTACCTTGCCATTAATTTCTTTTGTAATTCCTCTTGTCTGTCCCGAATCCTCCCTCATTCAGCTTTATGGATAACCTCAGGTTCTAGTACTACGAATGACGGAGAGAAAAATGTCTCTCAGAGACAGATTTAGGGCAGCACAACCAGTTCCTCTGCACTGGGCACCAAGCCTAGGGGCGCTGCAGGGCATTGCAGCTATGACGTAGTGCAGGCATGTCCAACAGGTAGATCATGATCTACTGGTAGATCCCTGGATGTCTGTGGTAGATCACTGGTAGATCATTGGCTCCCCCCCAAAGAAGCTGAACAACTGTGGCTCTCCTTTAAAAGCTCAACATTTTTACCTCCTCCCTGAAAAAAACTCAACAACTTTGACCCGAACCCCTGCAAAATGGGGCTTCCTTCTTCCTAAAAAAAGCTGAACCCCCCCTGAAAAAAACCTGAACCCCCCCCCCCAAGTGGGAGTAGATCACTGCCAGTTTTTAACTCTGTGAGTAGATCGCAGTCTCTGGGAGTTGGCCACCCCTGATGTAGTGAACTGGGGAGAATGGAAGGTGAGAGGCGGGGGCACGCCCTGATTTTGGGGCTCACACAGAGTGTTGCTGGAAATCCAAAGTCCATCTCTCCACATTCTCCACAGAGAATGTGCATCATTTCACAAACTTCTATCCGTGTCTCCTCTTCTCACCTTTCCTCTAAACCCCAAAGGCCCAAATGTTGTAGCTTCTCTTCCTAGGAGAGTTGCTCTGTACTCTTGATAATTGGTGGCCTCTACCATATTCAACCTCTATCTCACACCTTCATGAGGTGTGAGTACCAGAACTGTACCCGGTATTCCAACCGTTGTCATGACACAGATTTGCATAATGGCATTATTATATTGACATATTTATTTTGAAACCAATCCCTAATGATTGGTGCTTTTTTTTTTTTTACAACAATTTCTGAACCCCTCCCCACTGGAGTCCTTTGAAGGGAATTTTCCACTTTGTATTTTATTACAGACAATAGCTGTTTTGTTTTATTGTGCAGTGACAGTCAGAAGACCAAGGAATGTGAGCCCAATTTTCAGGTGGAGGTATCTTTTTGATGACCTGAGGAAATCTTCTCCATTTTTTTTTACATGTATCTACGTAGAGAAATCTGATGCCTAAGATATCACAAGGAAGTTAGAGTCTGATATGAAATCATTGTTACGCCCTTGGGAAAGCTTTTTATCCAATATTAAACAAACAGTTGTCGTCAGAGTCCTGGTTTTTATTTTTGCTCTCCAGCCATGCCTGTGCCTTGTTGCGAGGTCACTTTGTCTTTCATCTCTAGCTTAGCTTAGTTTAGGAAATGTACAAGGCCCTATCTCACGTCAAATCTCAAAGCGAGCACATTCATTTCAAATTAGGGATAATTTATAGGAGAGCAGCCTCTCAAAGTCCAGGTCTCAAGCAATCACAAAGGCGAGAAGAGCAGCTGACAAAATGGAAAATGCTGTTGTGTTCTCTGAAACGAATAGATGAGGAGCAGATGCTGTAACAAGAGTGATGGCTTAACCTGAGATAAATGACGAAAGTGCATTGGTAGGGAGCCCAATCAAGGCTGAATCAATGCTCAGATCTTGCAGAGCCTAACAAATCTATCTTGCTATTTATGGCTGCTTTCCACTTCAACTCGCTCAGATTGCAGACACTGGCAGTTATAGGAGACCTTGTCAACATCTCTCTCTCTCTCCCCCCTTTCCTATCCCCCTCCTTCTCTTTATCACTGTCCAGGCAGTGTATCAAAGTAGTATACATCATTTGTCATTGGTTGGGGGGGAGGAATGAAATGTGCCATCCAAGCTCAGTAAGTTTCAAGTGCTTAGGTCCAGTCGTGGGTGACTCTGGGGTTGCGGCGCTCATCTCGCTCTATAGGCCGAGGGAGCCGGCGTTTGTCCGCAGACAGCTTCCGGGTCATGTGGCCAGCATGACAAAGCCGCTTCTGGCAAACCAGAGCAGCACACGGAAACGCTGTTTAACTTCCCGCCGGAGCGGTACCTATTTATCTACTTGCACTCTGATGTGCTTTCGACTGCTAGGTGGGCAGGAGCAGGGAACGAGCAACGGGAGCTCACCCCGTCATGGGGATTCAAACCGCCGACCTTCTGATCAGCAAGCCCTAGGCTCTGTGGTTTAACCCACAGCTCCACCTGGGTCCCTATCAAATACATTACAACATCACAACTCTATTTATTTTTGATTCCCCCCCCCAAAAAAAAGAACTCAATAGCACAAATAAAAAACAGAATAAGAAGTGGACTTCTGTTGCAAGAAGTGGACTTTCTGTTGTGAAAAAGAGCCCTTAAAGGGCCAGTTTCAATAATGCCAAACAACGGGAAGGAATGCATTCAGCATTGCCAGCAACAAGAAGCAATTGTTTTGTTAAACCACACCAAATTTCCCCTTCAACACCTAACTGATTTCTTTTAGCGGAGATGTGGGAAGATCAAGTAGCTTTAGCTGAGAATGTATCCTAAGGCATATCTTGCTCCTTTACTACATGAAAACTCCACAACTATTTTTCCTTAGGAATTTTGCCTTGGTAGTGGAATAACAGGGTATATCATAGCCTAAATTGCAGGTATGTGCTGATAGGATAGATCTCGGAAGAAAATATTACTAGGGCAGGGATGCCAGCTAAAGAGGAAGAAAAAGTCTCTGCCCGCTGAACCACTGCATTCCTTTATCCCGGCTTTCAGGTGTCCCTCATGGAAAACCCAAGAGCCCTGCCCCACAGAGAGGGTAATGAAGAAATAAACAAGACTCTCCATCCAAAATGGAATAATAGCAGGTGGCAATTAAATCAAATGATACATTTAAAGTAACAGATTTTGTGTGCGTGCCTTCTTTTGTTGTTGTTGTTCAGTCATTCAGTCGTGTCCGACTCTTCGTGACCCCATGGACCAGAGCACGCCAGGCACGCCTATCCTTCACTGCCTCTCGCAGTTTGGCCAAACTCATGTTAGTAGCTTCGAGAACACTGTCCAACCATCTCATCCTCTGTCGTCCCCTTCTCCTTGTGCCCTCCATCTTTCCCAACATCAGGGTCTTTTCTAGGGAGTCTTCTCTTCTCATGAGGTGGCCAAAGTACTGGAGCCTCAACTTCAGGATCTGTCCTTCTAGTGAGCACTCAGGGCTGATTTCTTTGAGAATGGATAGGTTTGATCTTCTTGCAGTCCATGGGACTCTCAAGAGTCTCCTCCAGCACCATAATTCAAAAGCATCAATTCTTCGGCGATCAGCCTTCTTTATGGTCCAGCTCTCACTTCCGTACATCACTACTGGGAAAACCATAGCTTTAACTATACAGACATTTGTCGGCAAGGTGATGTCTCTGCTTTTTAAGATGCTGTCTAGGTTTGTCATTGCTTTTCTCCCAAGAAGCAGGCGTCTTCTAATTTCGTGACTGCTGTCACCATCTGCAGTGATCATGGAACCCAAGAAAGTGAAATCTCTCACTGCCTCCATTTCTTCCCCTTCTATTTGCCAGGAGGTGATGGGACCAGTGGCCATGATCTTAGTTTTTTTGATGTTGAGCTTCAGACCATATTTTGCGCTCTCCTCTTTCACCCTCATTAAAAGGTTCTTTAATTCCTCCTCACTTTCTGCCATCAAGGTTGTATCATCAGCATATCTGAGGTTGTTGATACAAAGCTGAAAGGTTGGGCTTGAATGGCACATTACTGCAGGGTGGCCTTTAAACATCACGATTCTGGTAGGTGAGTAACAGGCCTGTATTCATTCTGGAATGGATCAAAATGCAATATAAAGGCTATTTCACACTCCTCTGGCCTTTATTGCCTTGAGGAGCTGCTATGCCATTTCTCGGTAATAAGATGCACCCAGTTTTCAGAAAAAATCAGAAAGCTCTGAAAGAATTACAGGAGACCTAAGCCAAGGCAGTTTAATGTGTGTTCGTCATTTATTTTATATCACAGCCAATTCCCAACAGCCTGCCATTTTGTCAACTTCGGGAGTGTTTTTGTGGGTATTTCACAAACCACACCGAGGCTTGCAGCAAATGTGCACTTGTCCAATAGTGGGCTGTAGGCTACCACAGCTCCCTGACACATGTGTCCGTGAGATACATGTGTTTGCACTTAAGTGCCTGAGGCATATGCTGGAGGCTGTTATTCTATATCTACTTACCTGGGAGTAAGCACCACTGAAATAAATGGGAATTGTGTCTGACTGGAGATTCATAGGTTTTTGCTCTACAACCGCAAGAAGTGTAAATGTGTGAAGCGGCCCTAAGAAATGGAGAGAGGTACAGATAAGTTCTAGGTCAGGCATCCCCAACCTGCGGCCCTCCAGATGTTTTGGCCTACAACTCCCATGATCCCTAGCTAACAGGACCAGTGGTCAGGGATTATGGGAACTGTAGTCTCAAAACATCTGGAGGGCCGAAGGTTGGGGGTGCCTGTTCTAGGTGGTGGCGCTTCAATTAGGGAATTCAGTTCCAAGGGATATGACACAAACAACCTCCCTCTGGATTTCTAGATGGGGCTTAAATGCTCATCTTTTTACCAAGTCATTGGGTGCTAATGATGACACTACTGCTAATATTTTGCTGGGCCTGATGGAGGTTGTAGCCCCAAACACATTGAGGCCACCAGCTTGGCGAAGGCTAGTTCTGAATTTGTTGGGCTATGGCAGTAAACACTACCTTTCAGTCACATTCAAAGTACTTCCCCCCTCAAAGAATTATGGGTAATGTGGTTTCTTAAGGTCACTGGGAGCCATCATTCTATGTGGCGTAAACTAAAGTGCCCAGAATTATTTAAGGTAAAGGATGTGCTTTGAAAGTATAGTGTGTATGCAGCCCTGGTATTTTTTTAATGCTGGTTTTTAATACTGGTCAACATTTTAAACGGATTGAATGTTTTATTTTGTTCTATATAACTACCTATATACTCGAGTATAAGCCGACCCGAATATAAGCCGAGGCACCTAATTTTCCTACAAAAACCTGAAAAAGCTTATTGACTCGAGTATAAGCCAGTTCACCTTTGCTGCAGCCCGAAAGCAGCCCTTGGGACTGCTCTTTCCTCTTCCTCCTTTGCCGCTGTGGAGCTCACCCCGTCGCGGGGTTTCAAACCGCCATTCTTCTGATCGGCAAGCCCTAGGGCCCTGTGGTTTAACCCACAGTGCAATGTTCCCTTGTGTTATACAGAGAAGGCTGGGATCCTGTCCTGTTTAAGCAGGAGCCAGGGAAAGTGAGCATCTGTGGGGTTTTAATACTTCCTTAACTGATAGGCCTTCTGGGGTCTAAAGTTTGCATTTTTGCGAGAAGTTCAGGAATGGAACAAGCTGCCTGGGGAGAGTAAAGAACCGCCGTTCTTGTACGCTTCTTAAGGATTGGTTGACGCTTCTTAAGGAATGGGGTGAACAGCACGAGTGGAGAGAAAAGGCTTCTTTCTTGCCGCCCCCCACCGCCCACCTCACTCGAGTATAAGCCGAGGGCAGCTTTTTCAGCACAAAGAATGTGCTGAAAAACTAGGCTTATACTCAAGTATATAAGTATTTATATAGTTGTGAACCAGCTTAGGATATCTCTCTGTTTACTGAACAAGTAAACTAAACAGGTGAAATGAGGCTTTGATGTTCTGGAAAGCGGTCTTTTATTATTGCACAGCTTGCTGACTAGTCGTAAGGTTACCAGATTTTTTTCAATGAATCCGGGGACAGTTTTCAACTTCCTACTAAATAGATGGATTTTGTCAGGAAACTGACTGGTACTATAACCTTAGACTAGTGTGTCCACTAAGGCTACTACAAACATTAGACTGGGTTAACATTTCTGTAAGTAGTTAAGAAGTTATTTTATGGCACGCCAAATCAGAAGAGTCTTTTCTTCTTCTTCTTCTTCTTTGAATGTAGTTTGTTGCATAGGTGGAGCTCAGATTCCCAACATTTGTATGCTTTTCCACTGGTGATTGGATTAACAGCTGCACTGATTTCTATGCACAGCAATGCAAAGCATTTGGCTCAGGAGGTATTGGTGTTGGCACTTTTTGAAGTGGAACAAAACCCTGAACTCGCCTCCTGGCAGATTAGACAAGAGTTAAACAAGTTGAGTTTTATTTCATATTTATTTAGTTTTAATCCAACACAAATTTTTGTTGCTGACTAGCAATTTTATATAGAACTCGGAGCTTATTTATTTAGAAAGCATTTTATTGCTGGAGCAAGCCATTTTTTAAAAAAACAACACCTACCTTGGTTTTCTGACAAGGTAGCGTTAGATCAAGAGTGCCGGATGTCAGAAATCATCGAAAGCAAATAAGCAGAAATCCCCTTGGTTACAGAACACAAAGGACGGTAATTAGTCAGCCTTATCTATTTTCCATTTGTTCAGCCTAGATGTTTTTTTTCCAGCACCTGCTTGTGATTAACTACCCAAAATTGAAAGCAAACACCTTTACTGTTTTTGAAAGGGAAGCAGGCTTTGGAAAATGCATAGCAAATTGGACATTCTCTTGCTCTCTTGAACATGGGGCTAAGGCAGCATTTGAGACAGGGGCTGGGCTCACACACACACACACAAACAGCTTCTTCATTTAAAAGACAACTAGGGTGCTGACTAGGGACAATAGGATCTGTCGCTTCCAGGTCTCTTAGTTTCCTGTTTCCCCAGTATTAAATTTAGTGTTGTGTATTGATCATGGCCACTGGTCCCATCACCTCCTGGCAAATAGAAGGGGAAGAAATGGAGGCAGTGAGAGATTTCACTTTCTTGGGTTCCATGATCACTGCAGATGGTGACAGCAGTCACGAAATTAAAAGACGCCTGCTTCTTGGGAGAAAAGCAATGACAAACCTAGACAGCATCTTAAAAAGCAGAGACATCACCTTGCCGACAAAGGTCCGTATAGTTAAAGCTATGGTTTTCCCAGTAGTAATGTACGGAAGTGAGAGCTGGACCATAAAGAAGGCTGATCACCGAAGAATTGATGCTTTTGAATTGTGGTGCTGGAGGAGACTCTTGAGAGTCCCATGGACTGCAAGAAGATCAAACCTATCCATTCTCAAAGAAATCAGCCCTGAGTGCTCACTAGAAGGACAGATCCTGAAGTTGAGGCTCCAGTACTTTGGCCACCTCATGAGAAGAGAAGACTCCCTAGAAAAGACCCTGATGTTGGGAAAGATGGAGGGCACAAGGAGAAGGGGACTACAGAGGATGAGATGGTTGGACAGTATTCTCGAAGCGACTGGCATGAGTTTGGCCAAACTGTGAGAGGCAGTGAAGGATAGGCGTGCCTGGCATGCTCTGATCCATGGGGTCACGAAGAGTCGGACACGACTGAACGACTGAACAACAACAATTGATTCAATAGTTTTTATATCTGTATTACTATTGTCTGTACAGTATTTGCATTAGGGTAAAGTAACTGCCTTTCTGTTCCAGAAGGAACAGCTACGATTGGTTCATTTAAGCTGCTGCATTTGGATCCTCAGTCCTATTGGTTCCCACCAAAAGGCAGCTTTGTGATTGCTTGAGATTGTTCCCTCCAAAATGTATCCTTTCTAGCCAGTCTTCCGTCCCTATAAATGTAGCTTCCCTCTGCCTGAATAAAGAGTGTTACATTAAGAAGCTGTCTCCTGCCTGCTATGTCAGAAAGTGGAAATCGCTTACTGAAATCACTAACCCCACGCTACAACATTTAGTTCTTCACATTCCTGAAGCAATTAGCAAATTTGGTTGGGGGAAATTGTCATGAAGATTTTTTTACCATTTTGCTGCTGCAAATGAAGATCCAGGACAGGAAGCTAGTTTGGGTGGTGAAGAAATCTGGCTTCGAAGTCTTAGAGCATCTTCTCCAGTGTCCATGGAGAAGCGACAAAGATGCGGCAGTAGTGGTTCTGGTCTTGTCATTGGAGGTGGGGGGGGTTGAGGTGGTTTTCTGACCCCTAATTTCATGTTCTCCACTCATCCTGTGGGAACCTTAGCTGTACTTCTCATCTTGTTAAACTCTGACTAAAGTCTTATGCCTCAGTGCAAATTTGGGACATTGCCCTCATTCAGCCACAGCTGTCATGTGGCAGCTAAAATGAAAAAACTTAGGAAAGTTTAGGTCAGCCAGCAAAGCTGCTTCTGAAACCCCTCAGACCAGGGGGCCAGCTTGATTAACTTACTTTTCTCTCTTTTTCACATTTGGCTTTGCAGTTCCCACCAGCCAGGTGCTGCTTTGAGATCAGAAGGCAGAAGCACTGGACAAAATTTCATTCCTCGGCACTTTCTGCTCCAGCTGGAGAGATTAATTCTATCCCTGCATCCTTCCTTCAAATATCTATCAGGAACACTTTGAATATGTATCGTTAAAACGCGAATATCTTATCTGGATATTTCCTTCTTTGCTCTACTGCAACTTTCTGCCTCTCTCCTCTATTTGAAACACACTGCAGTAAATTCCACATCCAGACTGCTATTTCCTTTTAAGTCCTTAAAGCCATAGCCATAGGGCTTCCCTGCCCATTTGTAGCCTCACACCACAGCAAAGAACAGCAGCATCACAGGGAGATGGCGTGGTCCCCATTCCTCCACCCCCCCCTTGATGTCTCAGAATGGGGCCTCATACAGACTTCAACATAGCATTAAATGAGTTAATATTTCCTTTGTATGCAGCATTTGTTCAGTATAAAATGATAGATTGTCACATGGTTGGTAAAGTATGCTAAATAATTGGGAGGATCAAAGGGTGAACCTAGCTGACTGTTTATCTTTCATAGACGACCTGAGAGTTTGGCTCGCACTGTTTCATTTAGTTCAAAGCCATGAGAATATTTACAGTAGACCACCATTTCCTTAGGAATGTGTCTACCACATATTTTGGGAAATGGTCTGTCTCTCCATTTGTTCTCTGTGGGTTCAGCTGCTTCTTGAGATTTCATCACCAAACTTGGTGTGACAGTTCCCAGTGGGAGAAGGCAGCGATCTTTCACAACATTGGGATGCTGGCTGCCATTGTGAATCAAGATGGAAGCCTGAAACTTCACTTTGGTGTGACTTTGCCCATCTTTTGGCATACATAAGGCGACATCTTGAGATGCAGACACCCATTTTGCACCTTAATCACCACTCATTACATCAAATTAAAACACATATGAACATATAAAATAAATATAAGCAGCATAAATGAGAAAAAAACTGATTTGATGCTAATACAAACTAAGACGACTGGGAAAATGAAGAGATATTTGGTGCCAGAATGACATTAAAAATATCAGGGAGAGAATTCAAAGCCAGGGTGTTAACCGAGCAAATGCCCATCTATTGCACTTTGCTGGGGGCAGCTGAACAACACATTTATTCATTCATGCGAGCAATCCTCCCCTAGTCCTGTTTCTTGAACACACTTGACCAGCCACCCCCAAGCTGGTGCCCTCCGAGGTTTAATACCATCAGCCCCAGTCAGCATCCCAGTGGATGATGGGTGCGTAGAACAAAATGTCAGGTGGGCACCGCCAGTTTGGGGAAGGCTTCACAAGAATGTGGCAGCGATGGGACCACGCAGCAGACATTTATGTAACTCTCCAACGAAAAGCACTCTTTCAACCCTGTCTGTCATTATGATGGACAACGAAAACATATTAAAACTTAGTTGAGGAGAGTTAAAATGTGAGACACTTGAAGCAGGGCAACCACAAAGCACTCCTACCCTCCTTCTGGAAGGCTTAAATCCATAAAACAAGCAATAGAACACCCTCTTATGGGGATGTGATACTAAGATACGGAGAAGTAGCTAAAAATCTATATAATTCATGCTTCGTGAAGGAAATTCAAATGGCATTATGTGCTTTCCTACATTGTACAATCAATATGAAGTTCATAGCAGTAACAGCTAGTAAAGTAATTGCCTATGGGATGAGTTTACACTGCTACATTTTATTGTACTGTATTGTACTATTGTCCCAGCATATAGATAAAACTATTGTGCTGGCAACTAAAAATCAGACCAGCAGTTCCTTGCTTTTGGCTTTTTAAGTGCTAACCTTTTCCCTTAATTATGTATTCTTGGCTTGGTCATTAGGTGTAACCTCAGATTGATGTAGACATACTGATTACTGCACTTTCTGAATACCTTTGAAATTCATGGGGTAAAAAAAACGGTCTGGAGGAGAAATTTATTCCACATAGATATGTAACAATGCAAATTGCTTCATTGACTAGTCATTTGCGCTAATAATACAAATTACATCCAGCGAGGTTTGTATTCTCTCACTTTTTTCAAGTTAACAGAACAGCTAAGCTACATACAGCTACATATTTTAACTCAAACATGGTTCTTCTTCTTGCACAAACCACCTTGCAGATAATTTTTGAGGGAAAGGCAACTTATAAATATTTTAAAGAAAATAAAATTGTCATCTACCAGAAGTATTATGTAGAAAAGGTGTTTCCCCAATCATTTAAAGTTAATTGGATATCCTACTAGCAAACGTCTTGCTCTATGGGGGCTAATCCCCCTTCTTGCTTATTTATTTATTTTTTAAAAAATGATTTAGTTTGTTGTTTTCAGAAATCACTTACGCTGTCACCAGATTCTGTGCAGCCTTGATAGATATACGTCGAAAGATGGTCTGTGATGTAAATCAACTTTAAATAGTGGCCTAAAATATTGTTGGATCTATATTTTAGTAGCCTATCTCATAGAAACGATACCCGAGTCTAATTTTTTTTAGTTATATCTATGTTTAATCAATGATTTTAAGGACATGGTTTAAGTCGGGAATTGTTTTTTATAGTTATCTCTAAAGCCTTTATCTAAGGGACGCAGATGGCGCTGTGGGTTAAACCACAGAGCCTAGGGCTTGCTGATCAGAAGGTTGGCAGTTTGAATCCCCGTGACGAGGTGAGCTCCTGTTGCTCGGTCCCAGCTCCTGCCCACCTAGCAGTTCGAAAGACGCCTGCTTCTTGGGAGAAAAGCAATGACAAACCTAGACAGCATCTTAAAAAGCAGAGACATCACCTTGCCGACAAAGGTCCGTATAGTTAAAGCTATGGTTTCCCCAGTAGTAATGTACGGAAGTGAGAGCTGGACCATCAAGAAGGCTGATCGCCGAAGAATTGATGCTTTTGAATTATGGTGCTGGAGGAGACTCTTGAGAGTCTCATGGACTACAAGAAGATCAAGCCTATCCACTCTGAAGGAAATCAGCCCTGAGTGCTCACTGGAAGGACAGATCCTGAAGTTGAGGCTCCAGTACTTTGGCCACCTCATGAGAAGAGAAGACTCCCTGGAAAAGATCTTGATGTTGGGAAAGATGGAGGGCACAAGGAGAAGGGGACGATAGAGGACGAGATGGTTGGACAGTGTTCTTGAAGCTACCAACTTGAGTCTGACCAAACTGCGGGAGGCAGTGGAAGACAGGAGTGCCTGGCGTGCTCTGGTCCATGGGGTCACGAAGAGTCGGACACGACTAAATGAATAAACAACAACAACAACTCCACCTACCATCAGAGTTTATACATCCTTGGGGAGACACATGAACGAAGAAGAGGGCCTCTGCTATTGCATCTGGATTGCTTCCCATGTAGCAAGAGGAGACAAATTTGGCCAAGGAATAGATATAAAATCTGTCAGAAAGCAGCCTTCTGAACAAACCAAACCACATTTTAAATCAACCAAGCTTCTGCTCTCTGTATTTGGTGAAAGGATTATGGTCACAGTAAACACCAGAGGCACAGTTTTGCTTTGCTGCTATAAACAATTAAATTGTGTGAAACCTAAGATTTCAAACTTCAAACAGAGAACTCATTAATAGAGCCAGAGAATAAAATTAACCAGTGGGATGTCTATGAGCTTATATGGCCTACTGTGACAAAAATGGCTTCGTTGTTATGTGAAAATGAGATATAATGTCAAGCAGATGACTTTTCAAAGGGCAGTCAGTCATAATGCTGTGCGAAAGGGAGTTTCCAGGCAGCTTACGGTAGATATATTCAGTTTTTTCATATCATCATTCTGCAAAGGGAGCACCAGGCACCTTGAAATTGTTCTCTGTCAATTTCCCCCACGTTGGTTAACTGACAAAAGTAAATGTATGTAGGAATATGTGCAAAACAAGAAGAGAAGGGGAAATAGCAAGGGTTTTTTTTAATACTCAAATTGACAGGATCTTCACTTGAATTTGGACATGATAATGAAACACTGAGCTGAGTAGTACTTTTTATAAAGAACTCTCCTTTATAAAGAGTTGGATTATGATCCAATATAAGGATTTTGCCTCTTCTAAATGTACTTTATCTTACGGAAAGGTAGCTTTTATATGGAGTGCATCCTTTAATGTTTTGATTCTTGTATCAAGTAACATTTTGAGAGGGAATCTATCATAAGAATAATTGCGGAACAAGTTTATTTAAATAAAGACAGAGCACTCTCTCACCCAAGTGACTCAAAGTTTTCAAAGCTTTCCAAATTTCCAGGCCGCATTCTTGGGGGGGGGGGGAGGAAAAAAGGAACGAGCTCAGCACTCCCATAAATTATTTTAAATGCCAGCATCTGATTTCTAATCAATCACTTTAACAGAGGCCTTGACAGATACTCATGTTTTCTTGCATATGGAAAAATTGTAAAAGGGTGGAGATTTAAACTCATAAATGATACAGTTCCCACCGGAACTGCCTGCCATACACCAGGGTGGGGAACCTTTTTCAGCCAGAGGGGTCAGTTCCAAGGGCCACATAGACATGGAGGGCCACATTTGGCTCCTGAGTCTGAAACCCCCTACTCTTGCCATACACCCACTAGAAGATACCAGTAGTAACGTGGCCTTTGGGGCCTGAGAGTCATGGACAGGAAGCTGCCAGCAGAGGCCAGTGGCACCGTGCCACATTTCCTGCTGCCTTGCCGTTCTCCTTCTCCCTGCTGGTGCCACCCAACTGGCTGCTGCTGGAAGCTACTTGTGTGTAACAGAATGGAAAGGCTGGCCAATCATATTGTGATTTTTTTCTGTCCCAGAGCAGCAAACAAGATGCCTACAAGCCAGACCTGTTATGTATTGAAGTTCTCACCCTAGGCCACTAGGGGTGTGTGTATATAGTTCATTCTGTTGCAGTTTTCACTCAGGTCCGCACATGCAAATGAGGGATTGAAAAGTGACGTTCAGGGATTGGGTAACTACAGAAAGCTGTTACTGTTGCTTTGTAGCTGAGTTCTATATAAGCAGGCTGCTGAGCCCTTCAGCTCACTTCTGTTCCAGCCTGAGAATAAACAAGAGCTGCTTGGAAATCACTGTGTCGTCTGCTGTGTCCACCCACTACTTAACAAGACCTAATGAGCACCATTGGGTGGAAAGGTAGGGAACAAATTTAAGAAATAAACAAATAATATTACCAATCTGTCTGCATCAGACCTGTAAAACAGTGTTCTGTCAGGTAAGCTGGAAAAAACCCATTAAGCTCCAGAGCGTGCCACACTCCTGAAAATTGTAGCAGGCAAAGGCAATGAGGTGCAATTGTAATTTAATAAATTGTTCCCAATATGTTTGAATACCTTTGTCAGGGGAAATTGTTCTACTGAAATTGAATCACTGATTCTGATGGGCCTTGAGCACAACCCAAGCATGACACAGCTCCACTATAAATGAAGTACAAGTTTGTGTTTATCTAGGTATTGAGCAATTTCCCCTGACGAAGTTTCTCAAAATGTGTTGGGTACTATTTGTTCAATTGACTTTGCTGGTTAGACTGGCTTTGTGCATCCCTCTTTCTTATTTTTTTTTAATATTCCAATTACTTACATCTCACTTTTCAGAATACAAATCTTCCAAGATGGCTTATAACGAAGTTGAACGAGATAGCTGTTAGGTGGATTTGTAGCCGTTTGACTGACCGAACCCAAAGAGTTCCTTGTCATCCTGGGGAAAAGTGACTAGCGGGGTGCCACAGGGTTCTGTCCTGGGCCCGTTGTTTTTCAACATGTTTATGAATGACTTGAATGAAGGTATTGAGGAGATGCTCATGAAATTTGCAGATGACACTAAACTAAACTAATGCAGAAGATACAATCAGAATTCAAAATGACCTTAACAAATTGGAGAACTGGGCCCCAACTATCAAACTGATTTCAACAGGGACAAATATAAGGTTCTGCACTTAGGCAGCAGAGGTGCCGACTTGGGCCCCAGATTGTGGGTACTCAGTGGCACACACACAACTGTGGACCATGAGTCAACAATGTGATGCAGCGGCCAAAAAAGAAAATTCTACTGTAGCCTGCGTCAACAAAAGTCTAGAGTCCAGTTGGGCGAGATTATTTATTGCAAGGAGGGCATTTTCACAGGCACCCCCATAGCAACCAATGAGATGCGGTCTGGCTGCGATTGACCTATTTCATATCAGAAATACTGGGCTCCTGGGCGTGACCATTGCAGAACCAGCCAGGTCAGAAGCAGAACCTGGTGGACATTGAGGATCCATGGTAGAATCGTGCTAGCAGATTATGAGTGGAAGGAGCATAAGAAAGCATGTGATTCCAGGAGAGAGAGGAGCAAAGAGAAAAACTACCATAGAGCATGCGCTGGCAGGGCTTTCCCCCTCCCACAGGGTCATCTACCATCAACTGTTCTGTGGGAAGTATAGCAGGACTCAGCTACATTAGTCAAAAAACAGCATTTCGAATGCGTTATAAACATGCAACACCAATTACAGGTGGGTTGCAACACCAAGATGGTGCTGGAGAGCAAAGAAAAATTCTTCGCAATTTTCCATAGCATTTTAATATTTTGTTATAACTATTCGTTTTCTGACTTATTTATAATGTGTTTTTTTCTCCTGTGTGTAGATCCACCCAGAGACTGCCTGAGCACCTGCCCCAGCTTGACTCCACTATTTCAGAAAACTCTGGGGGGAAATTGGTTCACTTAATGTTAAATGGAAAACTCTGTTGTTAGTTTATGTTGGCGGATGAAGAGAAGCTAAGAGAGGGGAACTGAAAGTGGAGGGCAAGCCCATTGCTTCATTCAACGACATTAAAATATATTGGCTTGGATTCGCATTTGTGCTCAGAACCTCTCTAACCTATAAGCATGTAGAAAGGAGGGGAGGGTCTTCCCAACAAATAGGAAAGAGGCCTGGCTGGAATTCTCCAGCAGTTTGGGATAACCAGAAAAAGGAAACCCTTAGATTGTTTGTCAGAATATTTTTATGACATAGCGGGGGGTGGCCCTGCGTGCAGGCAGGCAAGTGATGACCCCAGTTTGGTTGGGCCTGGCGCTCCTCTCCACAGGTGTTGGGGGGGATTTGCCTGCCAAAGGCTGTGTCAGCCAGCCACGCTCCCCCCCCCCCAAGCACAAGTGGCCAGGCAGCACTGGTGGCAAGGGCTGGGCTGGTGCAGCGGGCTCCCTTCACCTGAGACGTGTGTTTTGGGGGGCCACCCCATTCTTGTGTCTGTAGTTTGTTTTAGTTTGTTTTATTATTGAATTTTAAATTGCAGCCCACCCCAAGTCCTTGTGGTCAAGGGTGGGTAATGAATTGGAAAAATATATTAGTAATATTTCCAGGCTTCTCTCCTCTCACAACTGAGCAATAGATCGCTTGCTCCTTTCGGTTTCTGTGCAGCCATGAAGTGAACATTGCAGACAGGTAAAACTTGCATCATGACAGCTTTGTTTGTGATCCTCATGAACACCTCTGTTTCCCACACAACCAGGTCTTCTCCAGATTGGAGAACAATAGAAAGCAGAAACATAACACGATGAATAATATTTTTAGACAAATCTCTGAGGTCTCAGTCCATCATACTTAAGAACCATAGTCGGTTCTCTAAAATGCTGCTGTGTTTCTTCTGAAGACTGGAGAAATCTCCACTAGAGAGATTCATTATCTCTGCCACAAGTGGCAGAGAAGTATGGTGACAATAAGCATTTTATGAGTCATTCACGCCTCTAGACTAGATCATTTCACATCTGACGCCACCCTCTGTGCCGTAGCGTTCTGTCGCCTCAGTTGCATTAAGTATTGCAATATAAAGAAACAATTTATGGAAAAACTACAATGGCATTCTATTTTTTTCACACTATATTAGGAACTGGAATACATAAAAATAAGGATGAACATAATCTGAAAGAGTGTCAAGAAATGTATACTTTATTTGGATTTCATTCTCAGCTCAGCTAGGTTGGCTCCTGAACAGTAATTATTTGGAAAAGATTACATGTATTTAAAA
The DNA here is from genome assembly GCF_009819535.1 of Lacerta agilis. NCBI lineage: Eukaryota > Metazoa > Chordata > Lepidosauria > Squamata > Lacertidae > Lacerta > Lacerta agilis. Next base: position 3,278,088 of record NC_046316.1, on the reverse strand, counting down.
TAACTAATTTGCATACAAACAAGGCCATCTATCAAACCAATAAGCACGGACTACAAAATACCGGCAAAGTTATGAAATAGAATCTCCAGGGAAATTTCAGCTCTTATCTTAATCTCCAATGGAGGGAACTATGAAGCAAATAAGAATTGCAATTTGCGTAAATGAGATCACCCATATTCTATGTTCAGAGACTTTGATAAATATTTTTGTCCTGCATACTTAAAAAAAAAGTCAACTGATGAAATTAATCTTTAGGGACATAATTACCACGACTCTTTCCTTCCAACTTCAGGTTGCTCTGTTGTGAAATAGTTTTCATATGAAAAGCTATTTATTTTCACAAAGCAGTCAACATGTTCATTTACATTTGCAGTGCGGGGCCACAATAGTTTTTCTCTGAGAGGTCATTAGATTTTAGAAATCTTCATTGTTCGCAAAATGTTCTGCATTTGTACAATTGCACAGACGAGGAAAATTACAACCAGGTCTAAGCCAGTATTGGAACTGGAATTTCGATCAAGTATTTCTAGAGAGAGGCCCAAACTATTTGTGAAGAATAGCTTAGTCAGAAAGACAAGGCAGAAATAGATGTTACGCTCAACACGGAGCTGTCTTTTATTTCCTTTTTAAAATTCTTACCCCTTTCCCCATAACAGTTGTGTTGTGACAGCATCAGACCATACATTTCTCTGCCCTCATTCCACTTCATTGGTAGCTTCTGGAGATGCAGAAAGATGCAGAAAGTTAAGACTGAGTTTTACAGGCGGAGGACCAAGCAGTCATTTGCAGCAGCTGCTGCAAGTCAAGCAAACTGTCCAGTTCTACCCTAATTGGTCTGCCCATGAGCAGAAATCTCTTTTCCCAACCCACAGCAGAAGTCTCCAGCAAAAAATCCATCTGCTTATTCAAATTTCACCCAATTCAGTTTGCAGCAACATTCCTTCAATGCTCTCAACCGCTCACTTCAATTAACAGTTCCAGATGCTGTCACATACGCATGTTTAAAAACCTGGTTCTGTGAGAACGGGGCTCGGTTTTCATAATTAAATGTATTAGAAATAATCCTTCAAAAAGCTTCCAGCTGGAAAGAAACACAGCTAATGGTCCAATCATATCACCTTTGGTGCATGGTGAAGTGAGGAAGGGTTGTGCCTAATATATTTTTTTCTGTTTTAATCAGCATTTTATACATTCTTTAAAGACTGTCTACCTGCTACACCACTGATGCAGCTCTTTAAAATAATAAAAATACTGATAATCAAAAGACTATCTTTTGAAATTCACACTTCCCCAAATTTTTTGATGCATGTCTTCAACCCAAAAATGTATGGATAGGGGCAATTGCTTTGGGATATGCATCTACAGGTGAAACTCGAAAAATTAGAATATCGTGGAAAGGTTCGTTTCTTTCAGTAATTCGACTTAAAAGGTGAAACTAATGTATGAGATAGGCTCATATGACATGCAAAGCGAGATATGTCAAGCCTTTATTTGTTATAATTGTGGCGATTATGGCGTACAGCTGATGAGAACCCCAAATTAACAATCACCAAAATCATCACAATTATAACAAATAAAGGCTTGACATATCTCGCATTGCATGTCATATCTCATATATTAAACTCCAGTAGCCAATGAAAACAATTGCTTACATAAATGAACTTTTCCACGATATTCTAATTTTTTGAGTTTCACCTGAATTAGGAGAACTCTTCGTGAGAATGCATACAATTTTTCATGTCATCTCTTTTTCCCTTTCTTTTTCTTTGTGATTGGGAAAATGAGAAGCCAAGAAAACTGTCAGATTCATCCACCCCTAGTACAAACTTACTCCCCCAAAACATTTAAAGAATGTCTGCATATGGCTTAAGTGATGTGTAAATTTATGAGGCCTAACTTTCTCTGGATTAATGTTCATGCTTTGCAGACTGGAGCGTAAGCAGAGGCCATTGGTCCATCTCATTCAGTCTTGTCAACAGCAGCTTTTCTTAGCCTCGGATCCCCAGATATTGTTGGACTACAACTGCTTCCATTCCTAGCTAGCAGGACCAGTGGTCAGGGATGATAGGAGTTGTCCAACAACATCTGGGGATCCAAGGCTGAGAAAGGCTGGTCCAAACTGACGAGAAGTGGCTCTCTAGCATTTCAGACTGGAGTCTCTCCCAGTCTCCCTAACCCAGAAATGCTGGAATTTAAACCTGGGAGCCTTTGCGAGCATAGCAGGTGTGCTACCCCTGAGCTACAGTTCCCCCCCTTCAAATTCTAACTTCACTATCAGAGGCTTCATGCCAGCTGCTGGTTGGCCACTGCTGGTTGGCCACTGTGAGAACAGGATACCACCCCATACAGGGACATCACGCTTTTTTCTCGTGAGAGCACGGCAGCCATTTTGGGCACCACGCTCTCTCGTGATCTTGCCCTGAAAAAAGCACTTTTCCTGGGGCTGTGATCTATTGTGGGTCACGTGACTCACACAGGAGTGCAGCCACAGAAAGTGCTGTCTTGGTTTAGGGCCACATCGTGTTGGAGGCTGTGAGGGGGTTCATTTTTTATTTATTTATTTATTTATTTATTTTAATTCATAATTTTTATTGATTTTTAACATACATACATATAACTTATAGATTACATTTACATTACAATACATTGGGTTACATTACATTACGCAGGGTTATATTACAATTTATACTTCACCTTACATTTTATATGCTCCACTCTTCTTACAATACGAACCGACCAACATTTAACCCCCCACACACACCCCTCCCCTTTCATTCCCCCCTGCTTCCCCCCTTCTTCCTCTGTTTTATTGTTCCTTTTAATTAATTTTCGCGGTTTTACACTTCTTTATTGTTTTTATCTTATATCTAAATTATTTTCTTAATCTGTAATCTACATATTGTCTTTTTTTTTACATTATACATTTTCAACCTCCAATAAAGAGTTATATGTTAAGCCATGAGTTTTATTTTACCATTCATATTCCGCACATCCTATTTAAATATAACAGAAATTTTCCCCATTCTTTTTCAAATGCTTCGCTTCCCGATTGCCAAATTCTAGCTGTCAATTTTGCTATTTCCAGGGGGTTCAGTGGTTGCTCATGAGTAACCAGCCAGATTCCAGGGTTTCTAAAACTAAGTTACTTTATTGTGCAGATATGTACAGTGCAGCAACAAAAAGTATGTCTAGCTCATCCTTCGGCAGAGTCCGGGAATGGCCCCTTCCGGTTCCTTGTCCAGCATAAAAGCCGTAGGATGCAGAACCCCCGCCTACCCCCTCTGCGTCTTTCCCCCCTGCGCAAGTGGGGAGACGGAAGAGGTGCCTCTCCTCCAGCCTCTACTTGGTGTGCAGGCTCTCCTTCCCTGTCAGAGCCCTGACTCCTACTTCCCAGTCCCATCTATCCCTCCCCACCAGAGGGATCACTGCCTTCCTCACTGGAGGAAGACGAATTGCTCAGCAGTTGAGGCGGGGGCTCGCGATACTGAAAATGTTAGAGATTTCAAAGTGCCTATGTGCAGAAAGTCAGCTTATCACCTCTGTAGCAATTACCAGTTGGCAGAAAGCCAAGATCTGCTCTCTCTTCAGACCCTTAGCAACGGCCTGTGATTGGTCAATGAGTTCCTAAAGAATGAGCTCTGTGTGAGAGCTGGTGGTTGGTTGTTAGTGGTGTACTGAAGGTTGAGAGAGAGAGACAGAGAGGAGAGATTTTATGTTTTGTTTCTTTTATTTGTAAAGTCTGTACATAGTAACTTATGGATACTAGTTGCTTCAATAAATACTGTATATAGTTATCCAAGTGAGTTGCTGAGTTCCCGCGTTGTGCTGTCCAGTTAATGCTCAACAGCCAGAAGCTTCCAGAAAACCTGCGCTTAACTCTGCTGTGTCCAGGACTACGTTATTTCCTGACACTAAATCTTAAGAGCCCTGGCAACTCCCTGCCTCTCGGTGAGGGCAGCCCCCTGACAGAGGGTATGGGATGCTGGACTAGATGGGCCATCAGACTGATTCAGTAGACTCTTCTTATGTTCTTCAACGTCAGGTTCTGAAAACCAAGTTCTTCCTGTGAAGGGAGGCAGGAACTTGAAATGTCTAATTATAGTTCTATGAACTTCACACCAGACCATGCGATTCTGTGGAAAGGTTATAGTTAAGCAAAACAAAAACAAAAGCAAAAATGAAATGAAACCCAGAGAACTGTGGGAATCACTGCAGCCAAAAACAACAACAACATTATGTCTCATGAGCAGATGTCGTTTCTATTTTGTACCTCCTAATTTTCTCCTTATTTCTTTTGCATTTCACCATCTGCATTTCAAAACACATAGGGAATGAAAAGAGCAGTAGACCAAAGAAATGAATATATTTTCCAGTTGGCCGCCTATAGTAGGATATGACTGACTCATAGAATTTTAGTGTCACCCACAGGTTTTTAATAGGTATTTCTGGAAGATGGCAGGGAAGGCAACAAGTCAAATATTGATCAGCACCAGCGTTGTGAAAGGCATATGCCTAAACAGTGACAGGTGTGAAATGAATGGCCTGGTTGCATCAACGCAATTCTTTGTAGGGCTGAATTGTTTCAAAGATTAATCTATTTAATTATTGAAAATATTTTGATTAGAAAGGTGATTACAAAAGTTTTGATTATAAATTGAGCAGTAGGGTTTTTTTAAAGCAATTGTCTTTTTTTAAAAAAGGTACCTATGACAAGGAGGAGGGATGCGGGTGGCACTGTGGTCTAAAAACCACAGAGCCTAGGGCTTGCCGATCAGAACGTCAGCGGTTCGAATCCCCGCAACGGGGTGAGCTCCCGTTGCTCGGTCCCAGCTCCTGCCCACCTAGCAGTTCGAAAGCACGTCAAAGTGCAAGTAGATAAATAGGTACTGCTCTGGCGGGAAGGTAAACAGCGTTTCTGTGCGCTGCTCTGGTTTGCCAGAAGCGACTTAGTCATGCTGGCCACATGACCCGGAGGCTGTACGCTGGCTCCCTCAGCCAATAAAGCGAGATGAGCGCCGCAACCCCAGAGTTGTCCACGACTTGACCTAATGGTCAGGGGTCCCTTTACCTTTACCTTTATGACAAGGGGGGCAGTCCATGGTTATGGTTAGACTGTTTGCGCTAGGGCTATGCTCAAATCCCCACTCAGTCATGGCGCTCACCCTTTGAGTTTGGGCCAGTCACCCTCTCACAAGCTGGCCTGCCTCACCAAATTGTTCTGAAGACAAAGTACAGTAGTGAGGTTGATAACCGTAACATATTGCTCTGAGCCCCTTGGAGGACAGTCAATAAGATGAACAAATAACTAAATTTCTGAACAGACATTACTCACGGAGGCAGGGATTACTCTTCTCGGGTGGTACATGATCTATGACTTGTGCTGATGCGCAAGGAAGCTCTGCTCATGCAGTGTTCAGTACAACCCCTAGGGAGAATGTTTTTTCTCTTTGGAAGAATTAGTTTATCCATATGGAACATTTTCAGCTAAGATCATCTCAGTTCTGGTCCTTTGGTTCAAGCATTTGAGCCTGTGGTCATAAATTTCAAAGTGATTTTTAACTCAGTGACTGTACTTTTTTGGGTGTGTGTGTGAAAAAGTTACCTCTCTCTGCCAGGACAAAGTGCAGTAACTTTCTCCTGGTATCCATCATGTGTGTGGGCCCTATAACAAGGCAAAGGGCAGAGCTATGGGGGACAAACTCCTCTCCTTCTCAAGAAGAGAGTTTTCCAAAAGGGGTGTTCTCAGGAGGCTGTGTGTGCTGTGCTCTGTCGGTGCTGTGGTGGTAGAAATGCTCTGTAGGTGGCCCCCCCCCCCAAAAAAATGGGGGGTCGAGGAGGGTCATGTGTGCGGGAGTAAGAAATGCCCCTATTTTCATCTGAGAAATGTTGGAAGGTATGCTTTTACTTCCCCCACCAAAAGCCCTTGGCTCAATTTATCTGCCATTTGGAAGCCACGATCCTCTCCACAGGGGCTCCTGTGTCAGTAAATTTTCATTGTATTTTGATCAAACATGGGCGAGCGGCAGCTGTTTTTAGGTTTCCCGTTATAGTGAATGAGTAACAACTGACTTCCATTTTATACAGAGCAGCCCAGAACCTGAACTGGAGTGAAGAGAGCACGCCAGCAACTCAGAAACGGACAGGAATTTTGTAAAATGCAAGGGTAAATCTTCAGGCCCATGCACACCCCTAGCAACTTCTATGTTAGGAAAGACTTGTGGGGCTTGGCAAATGGGTGGCAATGGTGCATCTCAAATGTTCCTAAAGAACGACCTAGAACTTCATCACCTCATGTTTCCATAGTGATTGATCCAAACATGCTCCTCTGATTTTGTATCTAGAGGAGTTGTGATATGAAGAGTTGTTGTTAAATGCTTCTGCCCAGAGGTCTAATTAAGCCCAGTACAGGTCACACTTTGGCCTGCCAGGCCATTCTACAAATGCCAACTGCTTCCCCCCCCCCATACACACACACCTGATGTGGTATATGACATTACTTGTGGGGGCACATGATACATATCAAAGAGAATCAATAGCTGAAAGCACATCTTCAAAGGAGCTTGCTGTAACTGCCGATCAACTGCTAAGTGGGTACAGCAACCTTCTTTGAATTTCCATAGGTGTCCATCACCTGGCATCATTATGCCACCAGGTGACTGACAGATGGGTAGTCCTGCCCACCCGTCGAAGTTGGCCCACGGGGGCTGAGTGGTTTTGGAATCCAGCCCACCAGCCAGATCCAGTTCCCTAACAAATCTACCATAATGATATACAAGAATCAGTATCATCTATCTGTCTGTCTATCTATCTATCTATCTATCTAATCTATCTATCTCTGTGGTGGTGTGGTTGGGTTTGGTATGGCTGCTTTAAAATAAGTTACATAAGTTGACAAGAGCTCAGCAAAGATATTTGATTGCAAGGTTGGGGTTTCTATGTATCAAGGGGAATGTGACATTCTGGAACAAAGACAATGTGACATTTGGGAAGGAAGATTTGGACTGGGAAAATGCTGGAAGACTGGTGGAAGTTTGTGATGGGAGGAGGGAAGATGGTGAGGAGGGGGGTGGGGTAAGAGAAGTTATAAGATTTATTAGGATGGCTAACCATGGCACCCGACCTCAGAGGGAGATAAGCGATTTGGAGAAGGAAGGAATCTTCTAGGTTTCTTTTTATGATAAAGTTTGGATGATAAAAATTATTTTCTTAATTATTTTCTTAAGGTAGGAATTAGAATTAACAAGAGCAATAGTTTTACTGAGTTAAGAGGAAAAAAGATACAAGAAGTTAAGATTGGGAATATGATGTTGTATTTGATATAAATAAGTTAAGGGATATTAGAGGTTTATTTGAAGATTAAGAATAATGATGAATGATTTGTGAAATTAGTTACAAAGTCACTAAAGTAAATTAGAATTGAACGCAGAAGGGGAGAACGGGGGAAGTCCCCCTAAGAATGATTTGAAGTAAGATTCTAAATAATAGAATGGTGTGATCCTGTGTTCCTGTGGGTTGTTAGGTATGTATTTGTTATTTTTGTTTATTTTCTTGTTTGTTTTTGTATTTTGTAGTTTGTTTGTATTTTCTTTGGTTGGTCTGATTTGTGTGGAAATACCAATAAATTCTTTATATATATAAAAAAGTTACATGAAGTGTCACTATCCAATGGACCTTCAGACTGTTTCTGTTGGGGTAGCACTCAGTTTGAAGAATGAAAACTAGAATTTAGGATCTTCAGGTGGTGGCTGGGACTAGGAACGCTTTTGTACAGCTTAGAATCATAGAATCATAGAATCATAGAGTTGGAAGAGACCCCAAGGGCCATCCAGTCCAACCCCCTGCCAAGCAGGAAACACCATCAAAGCATTCCTAACAGATGGCTGTCAAGCCTCCGCTTAAAGACCTCCAAAGAAGGAGACTCCACCACACTCCTTGGTAGCAAATTCCACTGCTGAATAGCTCTCAATGTCAGGAAGTTCTTCCTAATGTTTAGGTGGAATCTTATTTCTTGTAGCTTGAATCCATTGCCCAGTGTCCACTTCTCTGGAGCAGCAGAAAACAACCTTTCATCCTCCTCTATATGACATCCTTTTATATATTTGAACATGGCTATCATATCACCCCTCAACCTTCTCTTCTCCAGGGTGCTTAGGGTGCTGCTTTTTATTATTTCTAATTTTTTTAAGTGTTAGATGGCTTGGGCATTTTTTGAAAATAGAAACATGGTTGAGTAGCAACTACAGAGTCACAGTTTACAATTCCCACTGTTTCTGAAACACAAGTCCAAAATGTAGGCAGGTTGCTATTAAGTACATCCTTTGCCCCAATCAGCAGCATCAATTCATCAGATTAACTGTTCTCATGAGCTTCGATATGAACCCCAAAATTTGGGATCCCCTTTAAACTGGTGCCAAGGTTTTGCAGCCGTTTTGCAGAGAAAGCCCTGTGTTTTTCAGTGCCCCCACAAACTGAGCAATTGACATGGGTCTCACCCAAAACCCCAAAGTCATCCATTTCACAACTTTGAACTTTGGCATTAACTTAGAAGCCCAGCTTGGTGTATTCCTTGATGTGTTTTCTGCAAAACTATTGTCAAACTTTGGTTGCAAAACACTGCAAAACCTTTTCCAAAATTGGGTGCCGGTTTGGAGTAAATCGGACAATGTTGGATTTGGGGGTGTTGAATACAAATCTCGGTTTGATATATCAATTACTCCGTAATTGTGGGGTACTGCAGAATGTGGATTTTTTCTGGAAAATGCTGCAAAAATTTGGCACCAGTTTGAAAGGGACCCCAAATTTTGGAGTTTGTAGTTAATGAGGCTGTTCTAGTAAATGCATTATTTTATGTCTGTTTACCAAATAGTTATGAGTATGAAACAATTTACAGATAGACCCCGTATATGCAAATATGAATGTGAACTAAAGAATATATTCCCCGCAGAATGAAAATGCAAAGGGTAGCAAGGCCCAAGGCATAGCATAAGAGAGGAAATGGAAGAATAATATGCACTTTAACTGCCAAAACATCTGAATCGGATGGTAATTGCTGAAAACCTTGTATTTAATTAGCACCCTGGGTGTTTCTGAGCCAGCTGTATCCATATGTTTGCAAGTTAGTCGCTGAATTACAGTTCTAATTAGCATATTCTATACATAAACTGATATTAGGGTCCTGACAGATGACAAACAAGTATAGGGTTGCTTCTCTGTCTCCAAGGCCCTTGGCTTTTCCTCTGAGCTTCACAACCAGCCGATTCTGAACAGGGCACTTTTTTGTTTCTGTTAACAGCTGTGCTTGACATCCCAAGAATGGATCAAACCTATCCATTCTGAAGGAAATCAGCCCTGAGTGCTCACTGGAAGGACAGGTCCTGAAGCTGAGGCTCCAGTACTTTGGCCACCTCATGAGAAGAGAAGACTCCCTAGAAAAGACCCTGATGTTGGGGAAGATTGAGGGCACAAGGAGAAGGGGACGACAGAGGACGAGATGGTTGGACATTGTTCTCGAAGCTACCAACGAGAGTCTGACCAAACTGCGGGAGGCAGTGGTAGACTGGCGTGCTGGGGTCCATGGGGTCACGAAGAGTCGGACACGACTAATTGACTAAACAACAACAGGGGGGGGGGCATAGTGTCAAAGGCGTGGCTTCCCCTACAGACGTGCCCATTGCTGATGCCCATTTCCCTTTGGAATGATGAGAACAAGCAACAAGGAACAGGGTGGAAGCAGCTCAGACAGCACAATCTCTTGGCCCAGCCCTGCCTTTGGGGTAGATAAAAGTGGTGGAATCCAGCTGTGTTGTGTGCCTTGGAAGGAAAATTAACTTTTGTTCTGTAATTGTTTGTATATTTTCTGTTTTTTTATTATACATTACAGTCTCCACAGAGAAAAGAACCATTTTATTTTACATGGTCTTGGAACACTGGTTTTCCACAGACAGGCTTGTGAGGCTGGTGGGAGAGCTTTACTTTCTTTTCCCCTTACGTATGAAAAGAAGTGAGACAAGGTTTCATCAAAAGTATTTTCCTTCATAACCTCATCTGCAACTCTTTTAAGCCCAGTTAGTTGTTTGAACTAGCTATATCCCCAATATTATCAAACCATATCTCAAGAGGTAGCTCCACCTGGGATTTCCACTGATAGACCAACAACGGAGAAGGTAGCCAGATTTGTTGAGAGGGCCATGAAATTGAGGGCTGCCAGCTGAATGATAACAGTGCCCCCTCATAATTAAGATCTCATTTATTCTTGTTTTAATTGTGCCGAATCCCGATTCAGCTCATTTTATTGGTTTATATAGGGTTTTTATCAGTATTTGTAATATGTGTCTTTTTGATGCAATGGCCTGTAGGCTATGCAAATAAAGTTTGTTGTTGTAACAAAAACCATACTACTATAACTTGGGTAGAGGAGACATCCTTTGAATGTACACAGACCAGAGAGCAAATAAACTGATAGACCATCACTAGATGTGCAGCTACCAACAGAAAAAGAATTAAATCCCTATGCTGGATTGGAATCTGGGCTTAGTGAAAGCAAGGTTTGCCGAGAGAAGTTGTTTAACAATTTTGGAGATAATATCGAAGATCCTGGTCCAATTTTGCATTCCCACCAAGCATAAAAATATGTTACAAGGTTCCCGCAGCCCCTCTAAGAAAGGGGGGGGGGGTTAGGGATTTATTGATTTTGGCTAGACGAACCGGAGTCCAGTGCCACCTAAGAATGACCTTCAGAGAAGCTTCTTAAAGGCGAAATGAGAGAGTTCTTAAGGATGGGATCCTCCATATGCCATCCCACTCAGTGCTGTTAATTTTTTGTTGTTGCTTATATCTGTCTCCCATGCTGAACGTAGACCCTTCGCATTCTCCATATAGTGTTCTATAAGTATACTATAGATCAGGGGTCCTCAAACTAAGGCCTGGAGGCCGGATGCTGCCCAATCGCCTTCTAAATGCAGCCCGCGGTGGGTCCGGGAATCAGCGTGTTTTTAAATGAGTAGAATGTGTCCTTTTATTTAAAATGCATCTCTGGGTTATTTGTGGTGTTTTTACATGAGTAGAATGTGTGCTTTTATTTAAAACGCATCTCTGGGTTATTTGTGGGACATAGGAATTTGTTCATATTTTTTTTCAAAATATAGTCCGGCCCCCCACAAGGTCTGAGGGACAGTGGACTGGCCCCCTGCTGAAAAAGTTTGCTGACCCCTGCTATAGATCAATGAAACCACACCTTTCATATCACAGTGGGGTTCAATGCACCTTGATTCAGATATTGTGAGGAAACGAAACCCTTTTCCCCTCTTTCTTGTACATGTTTAGCAAGTATTGATAGAAATTTGATAAAATCAATTTTGATAACATCACTGACTCTTGCTGTGGCCATAATGAATCATAAAATCATAGAATTCAAGAGTTGGAAGGGACCCTGAGGATCATCTAGTCCAACCCCCTGAAATGCAGGAATATACAGGTGTCCCACATGGGGCTCGAACCTGCAGCCTTGGTGTTATCAGCAGCACACTCTGTCCAACTGAGCTGTGAGTCACAGAACAGGTTGTATCTTTCACACCGATGAGCTGAAGGTGACAGAGGAGTTCGTAGTGCTGGATTTGCAACCCCCGGCTTGGAAATAAACCGAACTACCAGTAAATCCCCCAATTTGGGAAGTAGCTCAGGGTTTATCTGAGCCTGCCTAGAGTTGCCATCTTTACATTTGCCCATCCATTTCAGCTGCTCCCATTTGTCCTCGATGACATGTTCTTTCTGCAGGGAAATTGCAGCAGCGGGGGCACTAAATGGGTCATCACAGAGTCAGTTCTGGTGGAGGGGACTTTGGCAGGGTGGTCAAGGCTGATGACACATACAAAGAAACGTTTCGGGGGGAAAGAAAACTAAACTTTGTGTTAAACAGCACTTACGCCAAAAGATTCTGCAGACTTTACCCCCCAAATAGAAAACTCTCCTTTGTTTTGAATGCATGCTTCAAGGAAGACTTGCTCTCTGGAGCCATAACTAAAACAATCTCTGTCCGTCCCAGTCCCTTTTTCAGGAAGGTAGAACGGCGAGAAGGTTATATGTCTGGGAACAGAAGTGCAAACAGAAGGAATCTTTCTCTTATCCTGTGAAGTAAACGTCACACTCTTGACAAAATAAATGATAAATCATCAGCGAATCAGCTTCCATCCATTATGAAACGCCAGCAAGGTTGGTCTTTAAAAAGTCAGTCCTTCACATATGACTTGGGTATCATTAGCCTTGTTTTCAAGGGGTGAGGAGAGGCAGACCTGTGGTTATAATGTCAGCCCTAGGACTGAAGATAGACTGCAATTCGTTTTGCCTTATACAGAACCAGTATAAACACTGTGAAAGTTGCAAATAGACAGCTCTAGGGGCTGGGGAGGAGGCAGCACGAGAGTGGACTGGAGGTTGCGGCATCCCAAAAGAATGGGATTAGTCTTCTGAAGGAAATGTAGTGTCAACATTTACAGTAGGTCTAAGTCTGCGAAGGTGGGAAGACAGATAGACTGGGAATTCGGCAGTATTTGGTGTTGTTGTTGGTCTGTCTACACAACCAGGTAAAGCCTAACCTGAAAGGACTGTTGCTCAGTAAAGCAAACCAATCACGCAGCATGATGTGGTGACAAACACATTTTTGATAAAAGTGTCCCTTACCAAGATGTTCAGAACTCCTACTAAAGTGTGGGGCAAGTCATCTGTGGCCCCTGCCCTCTTCCTGCTGCAATTCCTCACCTCCTTCCTAAGCTTCTATGTGGGACACTTAGTGCTCTCTGCTCCAGGGGTCAGCAACCTTTTTCAGCCGTGGGCCGGTCCACTGTCCCTCAGACCTTGGGGGGGGGGGGCTGGACTATATTTTGGAAGAAGAAGAAAAAAGAATGAATTCCTATGCCCCACAAATAACCAGAGATGCATTTTAAATAAAGGCACACATTCTCCTCATGTAAAAACACGCTGATTCCTGGACCATCCACGGGCCGGATTTAGAAGGCGATTGGGCCAGATCCGGCCCCCGGGCCTTAGTTTGCCTACCCATGCTCTGCTCATCATAGCATTGCGTGGACAGGCAGAGTCCCCCAAGCCCTAGGCGACCCCCAAGTGGAATAATGGCACAAGACAATGTGCTATGGGATTAAAATTGGCCACAACTTTATTAAGATTCAGATGTAGGGAGACCTTGGCTCAGGCATTGGGCGTTTATCCTTCCCAGCCCCCCAGCCGGGGATCTGGGAAACGTCAGGGTTATCCAGAATGTGTGGGGATTGGGCTGGCTCTGGAGAACATATGTTCAAGAAGCAGATAGCCCGCCCCCCGTTTTGCCACCACTGGTGGGGGAGAGCAATGACAACCTCTCGGCGTATGGCCAATGCCTCCCCCCAATACCCCTTTAACGGGGAACCCTGTTATCGCCGCCGCACTGGTGGCGTGGAGTCACCGCCCCACACACACCCCCCATTTAGGAAGATGACTAAAGGATTCCGCCCAAGTCCTGAACCGCCACCCGAGACCGCAAACTCACCGTCTCGCCGCCAAGTTCTGGAGCCGACTGCTGCTTCCCAGGTAAGCTATACCCTCTATTGTGTGGGCTGGATAGTCCCTTCCCTTACCTGGCCAATCCCTTGGCAACGCCTCCCCCAGGCGGGATTGGACAGTTAGCTGGGTAGGTGGAGACCCTAGGTATCCCTTCTGGGGGAGGGCGCAGCCAGCCAAACTACCAGGTGTCACCCAGGAATTCAGGGGGCTGAGCACGACCATGCAAGCGTCGCCCCCCATTTGATGTGGGGAGCGGTCATTTAAGCAAAAGCATAGGAAGGTCAGGTGGTACCCGGTGCGGAAAATTTCTTGTCAACCCCCCCATTGATCCCCCCCCCTGCAAAAATGGTTTTACGTTATTTCATATTTTCTTACAAAGGAATAATAACAAGTAATAATAATAATAAAAAACTTTTATTTATATCCCACCCTCCCCGGCCGAAGTCGGGCTCAGGGTGGCTAACACCAGGTACATAACATTGGTATAAAATCAAACAATAGTTAAATTACCTCCTAAAAACATCTCAAAATCAAATTAAAGTCTAATTAGATGGCTTTCCACAGGGTTAGGGTTGGGAACAGTAAGTGCTCCACTGAACTGAAATTTCAGCCTTCACAACATAGGAAAACAGCCAAGTGAACAGCTATTTTGGTGGAGGAGGGTCAAGATATTAAGCGATATGCATGAAATTTCATATATAGCTATATAATCCCTAGTATAGTAAGAAGAGCTTTGGAACAGGCATTTTAAAAAAAGTTTTTTATGAACCGCCCTAGTAGGGCAGTAATTGTTCCTTGATAATTTGTAACTCCCTCCATTATGGAACATGGGGCAGACCACCTCCTACGCCCCCCCCTTGCTATGCCCCTGCATTTAAGAAAGAGGAGCAGGTATGCAGAATTCCTTTATTTGTATCTCACCCTCAGACTGTCAACAAAGGAGATTGCAGATCCATATAAAACAACACAAGTTAACATCCATCCCTGAAAATCAGATCCCCGAAAAACCTTATGAAGCATAGACCAAGGGTGGGGAATGGGACCACCCTCCTGCCAGTCTCCTGACACCAGGTGATTTGACACCTACTGTCACCTCCTTTGAGGATGCACTTTCTATTCCAGCCAGATGAACACACTGGGAACACATCTTCAAAGAGGCTTAGCAGCTCATCGGTAGCTACAGGGAGCCCCTTTGAAGTCTCTGCAGAGGGGGAAAGGCTCCTAAAACCGGAGCATTTTGCCCTCCGCAGAGAAAGCAGTTTGTATTAAAAGTGCTTCTTCCAGGGCTTTGAATACAAACTGCTTCCTTTGGAAAGGAAAGAGAAACACTGGAAACTCAACCCAGTGTCCAGTTCTGGGCACCACAGTTCAAGAAGGATACTTACAAGCTGGAAGGTGTCCAGAAGAGGGCAACCAAAATGGTCAAAGGCCTGGAAACGATGCCTTATGAGGAACGGCTTAGGGAGCTGGGTATGTTTAGCCTGCAGAAGAGAAGGTTAAGGGGTGATATGATAGCCATGTTCAAATATATCAAAGGATGTCATATAGAGGAGGGAGAAAGGTTGTTTTCTGCTGCTCCAGAGAAGCGGACACGGAGCAATGGATTCAAACTACAAGAAAGAAGATTCCACCTAAACATTAGGAAGAACTTCCTGACAGTGAGAGCTGTCCGACAGTGCAATTTGCTGCCAAGGAGTGTGGTGGAGTCTCCTTCTTTGGAGGTCTTTAAGCGGAGGCTTGACAGCCATCTGTCAGGAATGCTTTGATGGAGTTTCCTGCTTGGCAGGGGGTTGGACTGGATGGCCCTTGGGGTCTCTTCCAACTCTGTGATTCTATGATTCTATCATTCAACCCAGTTGAGAGATCCATTATAAGCTAAGCGGAGAGTCCTCTGCCAGGTTTTAAGGAACAGAGGGACGATCTGAAAGGGTAGCCAAGGCAACTTCTAAGTTACTATGTTCCTGGACATCTTACTGAGGATGATCAGCGCCTGCACGAGGGAAGGGGAGTCTCCCCCCACCCCCCAACACCAAGGGTTGCCTTCCCTCAGGAGAAGTGGCCAGGAGCTGCAGACTAGTGGATGGGAAGGCAGCTTCAAAAGACCCAGCATCTTTGAAATCAAGACGGGAGGGTGTCACCCATTGCTGGTGTTTGTGTGGTTGTTGTGACTGCTGTATGCACCGATACTTCTTTTATTTACTCTAAAATCAGGGCCTGAAGTGGCTGCGTCAAGTGGTGGAGAACAGCAGCAAGATGCTGTGGGGACGGAGCCTGCCTTCCCTCAGGTGCAATGGAAGACAGTGTCCCCTCTTCAGCGGCCATTCTGGAAATGAGAGGGGGTGTCATCTCGACCTGCGCCTCAGGCAGCAAAATGCTTTGTGCCATCCCAGACCTGTATCCAGGCTGCAAAAGCCGAAGAGCGGGAGAAATGCTTCCCCTTTGGAAAAGAAACCTAATTTGAACTGGATGTTGGAACCATTGCTTCTTTTGTCAAAACCTGTCATTTCATTTCTCCTTTTCTCACATTATGGAAAGTAAGTGAGGCTTGTTTTCCTATCTCCCAAGTGGAAACAAAGACTCTGCTTACTGTATTTAGTTTTAAAGCCTTAGCGCTGCACCCTTCAAGCTAAATGCAAAAAGGGCTGGCTATAATGAGCCCCTCACTTGCCGTTACCTGAAGACCATAATTGCTACTTCCTTAGAACAGGAATGAAAGCTTTTCATTGACCATGGCTTGGTTGCTATGGCGACGGGCCTTGCTGTTTACCACCGCACAATGTGACATAGAGGAAGAGGGTAAGAAAAAGACCCCCCCCCCCCCCGCTTCAAGAAGCGATAGCAGGTGTGTGCATTTTCTGCTCTCCAATTTGCAGATGGTTTCTAAAAGAGGATCAAAATGTGCTCCCTTTCGTAATGGCCCTCTTACGGAAGGAGACACACTTGTCAGACGAACAAAGCCTGATCTTCCTCAATGCCACCTCCAGTCATTCTGCTCAAGTAGTGGTTGTCGACCACTCAGCCTTTTATTTTTGATTAAACTAGAAATGCAGTAGAAAGTGTGACGCCAGGTCAGGCCAACTTTTTGTTGTTGTTGTTCAGGCGTTCAGTCGTGTCCGACTCTTCGTGACCCCATGGACCAGAGCACACCAGGCACGCCTATCTTTCCCTGCCTCCCACTGTTTGGCCAAACTCATGTTGGTAGCCTCGAGAACACCGTCCAACCATCTCATCCTCTGTCGTCCCCTTCTCCTTGTGCCCTCCATCTTTCCCAACATCAGGGTCTTTTCTAGGGAGTCTTCTCTTCTCATGAGGTGGCCAAAGTACTGGAGCCTCAACTTCAGGATCTGTCCTTCTAGTGAGCACTCAGGGCCGATTTCCTTGAGAATGGATAGGTTTGATCTTCTTGCAGTCCATGGGACTCTCAAGAGTCTCCTCCAGCACCATAATTCAAAAGCATCAATTCTTCGGCGATCAGCCTTCTTTATGGTCCAGCTCTCACTTCCGTACATTACTACTGGGAAAACCATGGCTTTAACTATACGGACCTTTGTTGGCAAGGTGATGTCTCTGCTTTTGAAGATGCTGTCTATGTTTGTCATTGCTTTTCTCCCAAGAAGCAGGCGTCTTCTAATTTCGTGACTGCTGTCACCATCTGCAGTGATCATGGAACCCAAGAAAGATAGGAATCACAGTGTTGTCCGTGAGTGTAACTACAGGTGAAACTCGAAAAATTAGAATATCGTGGAAAGGTTTCTTTCTTTCAGTAATTCAACTTAAAAGGTGAAACTAATATATGAGATAGACTCATGACATGCAAAGCAAGATATGTCAAGCCTTTATTTGTTATAATTGTGATGATTATGGCGTACAGCTGATGAGAACCCAAAATTAACAATTTCAACTTTGGGGTTTTCATCAGCTGTACGCCATAATCATCACAATTATAACAAGCAAAGGCTTGACATATCTTGCTATCTCATATATTAAACTCCAGTAGCCAATGAAAGCAATTGCTTACATCAATGGACTTTTCCACAATATTCTAATTTTTCGAGTTTCACCTGTAAATACTACAGTGACCAGGGCCGGATTTAGGTTTGATGAGGCCCTAAGCTACTGAAGGTAATGGGGCCCTTTATATGTCCAGCTGTCCTTTGTCAACAACAAATTGTCGCTGCTTTTCGTGTTGAATATATGCTACATGGAAATGAGCAAACCAGTGATATTTTAGGGAGCAGGCTAGCAGGCGAGGTCCCATTACTCACATCATAGGAGCCTTCACGACACAAAACACTGTTGCTGTATGAAGGTTTTATTTTATTTGTTTTTTATCTTATATTTTGGAAATGTACATCCAGTTGTTGTTTTTCCTTTAAATTTTTGTGGGATCCCCAAGAGAGTGGAGCCCTAAGCTATAGCTTGTTTGGCTTATACGTAAAACTGGCATTGACAGTGACTGACGTATGCAGTGGATATATAACTCAAGGTGCTTTGATCAAAATTATGAGAGTCTCCGGGTGAAAACAGCAGAAACTGATGTATAATGTACCCACGTTTCAAGGGTGGTGGGGGTGAGGGTGTGGAAATCAGATCACAAACTGCCACACAAAAGCAGGGCTGTCAGAGAGGAGAGACTGCCAGCTGTCGTGATTTCACTGGCCCCAGGTGGCAATGGCTAGTGGCCATGCTGAGAGGGGGCCCAGGCCAGAGTTGGCAGAGGCCTGTAGCCAACTCAAACTTGGCAATGGGAAAAGCTGCCCGTCTGTCCTGGGCAACAAACCAGCATGCAAATGCCCACCTCTCTCCCGGATCCTGTTTCTCGTTATGTCATGTTTCACTGGATTGCAAGCTTTCAAGCAAGCAGTGCTTTTAATGGGCTTTTGATTTTTGGGATAGTATCTAGCATAAAATACTTAACCTGCGACACCATCATCACCATGAGCGAAATACAACAAACACCATGTTAGCACAGCAAAGGAGCACATGCCAGCATGTTTCAGCCAATTGCCGCCAAATGCCTTGGCAAATATCTGGGACTGAACGATCACTAAGTTAATGCCAGATGAACAGTCTGGGCGAGGGAGTCCCAAGAACTCTCCCCAGGAGCCAGCTGTCTTGTCTCAAAAGGCACATTTTATTTTTGAGAGTATGAGTTGTAAGCGTGATGGGAAGCTCCCCCTACCAACCCCCCCTAAAAAACGCTGCATTTTCTCTTCTTAATAATAGACATCACTACAAAAAAAATCACCATGCATTAAAAGAAACTGAAGATTCAGATTTTTCTTTTCTTTTCGGAGCTTAACGTTGCTAAGTTGAGCCTTAAATATTTCAGTGTGGCATTTTGAACTGACAAACATGGAAATGTGAAACCTGGATGACAAGTAGCACCTGCTTGCCTCCTGCTATGTCCTGTGTTCAAAAAAGAAGCAGGGGGGAAAAAGAAATAAAATGAAAACAAGATGCTCCTCTAGAAGGTAATAGAATTACATAATCCTTGCTTTAAAAAGACATACAAGATATCTCAGCCTGTCACAGGTAGAAGGTGTTTATGGCACATCTGGACAGATGCAAAAGAGTTTGCAGGCAGCTGCTACCAGCTTTGTTCTGCTGCCTGCTTCCCAACCATAGGGAAAGTCCAGCAAGGGGATATCAAAAATTATTTTAACAGAAAGCCCAAATGTTTTTTGGGCTAAGCTAACCTTCTTTGGGGTATGTTATGGGCAGTTTAAAATCACAGGCCTGGTATTTTGAACTATAACACCCATTAGCCCTAGCTAGCATAGCCAGTAGTCTGGAATGATGGGAGTTGTAGTCTGAAACATTTGACCAGCACCAGGCTGGGGGAGGCATAGGCGCTGGGTACCGCCCAATTTCGGGCGCACATGTCATGTGGTGGGAGGAGGCCGCAGCTGTGAGTGGACCCAGTGAGGCCTGGTGGGGCTGCAGGTATACCCAAGAGTCCCACGTACCATAGAAGCCCTAGAAGGGTAGTGGGTGATGTGGTGGGGGAGACCCCCAGGAAAGACTGAAGTGGGGGAAATGCCACCCCCAACAAGGACCCTGTTACTTCAAGGGTTGTTGGTGAGAGGTAGGGTTCTGTCACCCCTGCAAGGGAGCTTTGAGACTATATACTCTTCCCTTGCGAAAGAGAGCTCCATCCATTGACTTGTTTAGGGTAAGGAGGGCATAGAAAGAAAGAGCGTGGATCCCCAAGAAATATCAAGGTGGGAGAAATGTCACCCCTCCCACCTCAAATCCTGTTGGTGAGAGTTGGCCTATATGCCCCACCCCCACAGACCTCTGTGCATACAGTGATGGTCTCTCCATTAACTTGCAAAGATGAAGGCATAGATCCATGTGAAAAACTTAACGCAGTTTTTTTTACCTTTCTCCCCAAATCACTGTGATTGGATTGGAGGGGAAATCATTCTGAAATATACTCGGAGTCAAGTGTGAATTTCATGCTCTTTATTCAGCTCATAGTAGTGAGGAATGCAGTTCCCCCAAAACGTTTGCACTATATATACACTATTTACACTATTATATACACTATTTACACAATGGGCCCCACGTGATTGGCTAATTCCAGGATACTCCTGTATGCCAATCGGGTTGCGGATTCACTTCCACCTGGAGTTGGATTGGGTGGCTCCTGCGGACCAATCAGACTGCTGCAATCTCAATCCTATTGTTCTAGGACCAATCAGGCTGCTGCCTTTTTGGATCCTATTCAACTCAGTACATAACACATTCACTGTGACTGAAAGCTAGATTTCAGGTTCTGGTTTCTTCCCCAACCGAATTGGCCTCTCTCCGAGGTTGGGGGATGTGTTTTTTCACAAAGGCACAGAGGCACTCAGAAACTGGAAAAGTCCCTGATCAGCCTTGAGGCAACTTTTGAAGGACACATTCTGACCTGGAAACATGAGAACCTTCCCTGATTCATCCCAATTTGCCTTGTGATTTGGAGCGCCCACAAAATCAGTAAGGTAAAGGGTAAAGTGGCCCCTGACCATCAGGTCCAGTCGCGTCCGACTCTGGGGTTGCGGCGCTCATCTCGCTCTATAGGCCAAGGGAGCCAGCGTTTGTCCGCAGACAGCTTCCAGGTCATGTGGCCAGCATGACAAAGCGGCTTTCTGGCAAACCAGAGCAGCGCATGGAAACGCCATTTACCTTCCCGCCAGAGCGGTCCCTATTTATCTACTTGCACTTTGACGTTCTTTCGAACTGCTAGGTGGGCAGGAGCTGGGGCCGAACAACGGGAGCTCGCCCCATCACAGGGATTCGAACCGCCGAGCTTCTGATCGGCAAGCCCTAGGCTCTGTGGTTTAACCCACAGCGCCACCTGGGTCTCTACAAAATCAGTACCAACCCCTAATATATGTATAAAACCAGGACAGAACAGAAAACAACATGCCACAGCCTATTAACATGCCGGTTATGGAAAATATTCATGATTCAATAGTGCATACAATTGGATTGACTCTAAAGCTACAGAGAGAAAAGCATTTTGAAATTTACATTTGGATTATCTGCACTTAGACAAATTCTCTTTGCAGCAATATTTCTGTCAGAAACAAATGGGGGAGAAGCTGATGCTATTGTCATATTGCCGTGAAATCTAAGTAGAGCTTTTGCTAAGTCAAACCTAATGCACATTACTTTCTATGTCACACAAACACACACACACACACACACACACACACAGAGAGAGAGCTTAATGGAAAGATGACTTGCAAATTTATTCCCAACAAAATAGACCTGGAATGTGTCCCAGAGCTCAGCACATGCAAAAATGACTAATGATGTAGCACTCCTAACAGATACTATTAGTTTTGAAAGCCACCTACAGCGCTGGTAGTTTCGAGAACAGCTTGTGATATACATAACAAGACACGCAGATGTGAATTAGATTCACTAAGGCATTCCCTATAAACAGAAATACGAGATGAACCTTTACATATAATTTCTCCATTACTTCCCTCACAGGACTCTCAGATTGGATAGCATGAATTTATGGTATTCATTGATGGGTTGGGACACACAAGATGGGTTGAGGTCTCAATAGCAGTCACATGCTGCCAGGATAACATAGGAACTGGGCAAGGATCTCCACGTAAGGAATTCCTCTAAGTGTTCACCAGCCTGGAGTGGATATCTTACTCCTGAAGAAGAAGAATGTGAAGCTCAGAAGACCAAAGAACTTATAATTGACTTTAGGAGAAAGAAAAGTGTATTTTTACCATTGCACATAAATGGCGAGGAGGTGGAGAGGGTTGGCAGTTTTAAATACCTGGGCATTTACATCTCCGAGGACCTCTCATGGACTGTAAATATTAATATGGCTGTGAGGAAGGTGCAGGGGAGGTTGTATTTCCTGAGAATGCTCAGGGGATTGAATCTATCTCAGCACCTACTCCTGTCCTATTATCACAGTACCATTGAGAGTGTCTTAACCTATAGTATACTATCGTGGTATGGGAGCAGCTCTGTAACGGATAAAAAAGCTTTACAGAGAATAATTAAAATTGCCCAGAATGTTATTGGGCTCCAACTACCAACCCTGGACGAGATCTTCACGTCTCGCTGTTTGAAGAAGTCACACAACATCCTGAGAGATCCCACCCATCCTGCTCACAACCTTTTTGAACTGTTGCCTTCGGGCAGAAGATACAGGATAATGAAAACTCGAACCACACGCCTTCTGAATAGTTTCTATCCAAGAGCTTTGATTGCACTTAATAATGATCTCAGGGTCAGTAGTAAGTAATAGTAAGCAGTGAGTAGTAAGGAATGAGGCAGGCTTTTAGGTTATGCTATGCTTTTAATAGGTTATGTTATACTCTGGATTATGTTATGTTTTAATAGATTATGTTTTAATAAGGATGAGAGTGTTGGAGATATGTGCAAATGTGTATGGTAAATCCGGTCTTTGGGTGTTTGATTTTTGTTGTTGTGTATACTGTGTATATACGGACAATGACAATAAATAAATCTAAAAAATCTAGACACTGCTATGTACATTTCTACGAGCGTTGTATGATCCAACAGACGGCAGGGCTGCGTTGAATATCCAATACTCGCTTCGGAAACAGGACATTTATCACACAGAAAAATCGCCAAAAATTAGCAACAGGAATTCGCAGCCCGCCAAATATTTGCAGTTCCAATGCTACTTGGCATCCATTTTGTTCCCCTGGCTGTGGCTGCAATGCGGTGAGGGCAGAGGCACAAAACTGCCCTCCCCCTGCCACTGGCATCATTGCAGTTTGTTGAGACAGGACAGGAGCAGGGGGTCAGTAGGGGCAGGGCTAGGTGGGTGCGTTGGTTCTTCGTCATCCTGGGAAGAAAGGGACACATGGAGTGCTACAGGGGCTCTGTCCTGGAACCATTGTTGTTCAATGTCTTTATAAACAACTTGGATGAAGGAATTGAGGGGATGCCCCCACTAAATCCTAGAAATTGGGAAATGATCAGATTTTGATTCTTTGGAGTGTTGAAGTGAAGATTGGAGGCCAGTGGAAAAAAAATACAGGCTAAGCTTTCTTTCCAAGCCAGGGCTTCACCTTGGACAGAGGCATGAACATAACAAAAAGGCGTTGATGTCCCATCTAAGAGGAATCTTGGGTCTGGGCAGACAGAGGTTGCCAGGTTAACTGGGAGTGAGGTGACAGGAAAAGAGCATCTTTAGCAAGGTGTGCTGGGAAGAAGAAGCAGAAAGACTGAGATCTTTCTTGGGCAGGCTTGGACTCCAGGGCTTCACTGCTGTGGGGAACAAGGCACTCTTGAGATAACCATGTTGTAAAATCAGGACTCCCTCCATGCAGACTGAAGGTGAATCTATATATATATAAATGTTCCCATTGTGTGCGCGGCGGACACCGATGTTCTCCGTAACCACTGGACCAAAGCGCATCAAATTAGTACAAAGCGTAACATGACCATCGAGGAAGGAGCTGGCATAATAAAAATTTTAAAAAAAACCACACCTGTCATGCCTAAAATATAGAATAAATGCCAAAAAAGCGCACGTATTATACCTCACCGGAAGAAGGAATGAAGACTCCAACAGCATCCAATAGAAAGGCAGATGGCCCGTCAACATCATCAGACCTGGCCAGAGCAACAATGCCTGTGCCCTCACCTAAAATGGCCGCCGCAGCTTTGCATGCTCCGAGAAAAAAAAAAAAACCACGGAGCAGGAGGCATGCCTGAGAGGTCGCACTGAGTAAGACCAGCTCTGAGGGGATTATTTCGCTGGGGTGTGTGATTTTGGGACTGGGTTATTTTGGGACTGGGTTGGGGGAGAATGCTCTTTAAGGTCGCCAGTGCCCTCACATAAAATGGCCGCCGCAGCTTCGCATGCCTGGTGTTTTTACATGAGTAGAATGTGTTCTTTTATGTAATGGGAATCGGTGTGTTTTTACATGAGTAGAATGTGTTCTTTTATGTAAAATGCACCTCTGGGTTATTTGTGGGGCATAGGAATTAGTGCATTTCCCCCCCCCCCCAAAAAAAAAAATATAGTCCGGTCCACCACATGGTCTGAGGGACAGTGGACCGGCCCAAGGCTGAAAAAGGTTGCTGACCCCTGCTCTAAAGGGACAGGGAAGAATGAAAACAGGAGCTTCCAGAATACTCTCGGGGTCAGGAGAATTTTAAAAAGCAAAATAAGAAAACAAAACCCCACAGCAAGGCGTGGCCGGGCCAGCTAGTAAATCGTATTTCTTAAAGTCTCCACACTGTGTCTTCAATTCTCCAAAGGAGCAAAAACCCTGGATGAGTGCCTGGGACCTCCTGTAACCTTGCTCCTGCTCAGCAGATAGTGGGGGGAGTGTCCAACTTTTGTAACAATATACAAAAAACCAATTCTAAAAATCTTGTCTTTGGTGGTGGTGTGGGGTGGGGGAAGTAAAATAAAATAAAATGCACATTTGCATTTGCAGATAAAAGTTCCAAACTTGCAATGTCACTTTTCAGGAAAGTGAAACTAGCAAATATTTCACCCAAGCTGTTTAAGAAGCTCTGTCTTTTATTATTGTTAATGCACCAGCAGCGGTAGCCAGCAGTGAAAAGAGGCGTCTTTTGAAGGTTGTGCTGACTACATTAGAAGCAAGCATTAATTCTTTGCACTGCTGCATAGTACAATAAAGCCAATTGGTTTCAGGTTGTGTTAGAAATGATGCAATATAAATGCAAGTTGTACAAAAGAGATTCAGCTTTATGCCTCATAAAGCAGACAGAATGGAAAATCAATATATCTTTATGCAAGTGATAGAGTTTAGAATTAATCACTGTACTTCGGTAAAGTAGCAGACCATTTTCCTAAGCAGAAAGAAGTCAGAGTAAGAAGGGCAAAGTAATTAACACTGAACAGGTATGGAGTGAGAGCGGAGTGGAAGATTTTGCAGTTCATCACAGGTTGCTTTTGTACCAGAAGTACAGCTGTCAGCAATCAAAAAATTCGTTTTCATAGAAAACTTTGGTTCAGGGGGAAATGGTTTATAATTTGAGCAAAAATGTTCAATTTAAAACTTGGTAGCTGGAGCATGAGAAATTTATTCTAAAGTTATGATTATTTACATTTTTTGAAAAAAAAACCTTCCCTAGGACTAGTTACAGGTGGGTAGCCGTGTTGGTCTGCCATAGTCGAAACAAAATAGATAATTCTTTCCAGTAGCACCTTAGAGACCAACTGAGTTTGTTCTTGGTATGAGCTTTCGTGTGCATGCACACTTCTTCAGATACACTGAAACAGAAGTCACCAGATCCTTAAATATAGTGAGAGAGTGGGGAGGGGTATTACTCAGAAGGGTGGTGGGAATGGGAGATCAGCTGATAGGTGTGGAAAACCTGTTGACAACTGTTAATGACTGCAATTGGTCTTACAGGAAAAAGCAAGGGGTGAGATGGCTAAAGATAGCTTTGTTATGTATAATGAGATAAGAATCCAATGTCTTTGTTCAGACCAGGTTTCTCCGTGGTTTTAAGTTTGGTGATTAGTTGCAATTCAGCCACTTCTCTTTCCAGTCTATTTCTGAAATTTCTTTGTATTAAGACAGCTACTTTGAGATCTTTTATAGAATGTCCTGGTAGACTGAAGTGTTCTCCTACTGGTTTCTCTGTCTTGTGATTCCTGATATCAGATTTATGTCCATTTATCCTTTGGCGTAGGGTTTGGCCTGTTTGTCCAATATAGAGAGCTGAAGGGCACTGTTGGCATTTGATTGCATACACAATGTTGGGAAAAGAGCAATTAAATAGTCCTGAGATGGTATGTTTGATGTTTTTGGGACCAGTAATGGTGTTGTCCGGGTTTATGTGGCAGGAAAGTTGGCATCTGGGTTTATTGCAGGCTCTGGTACCAGTGTCCATGTTGAGTCCTGTTGTTGTATTATTAGTGTTGTATTATTCCCTAGGACTGTAAGCCAGGTTGCCATCTGTTGCCAACAATGTTGTTTCAAGCTTTGTATTCATAGAATCATAGAATTGCAGAATTGGAAGGGACCCTGGGGGTCATCTGGTCCAATGCAGGAATATGCTGCTGCCCCATACGGAGATCGAACCTGCAACCTTTATGTTGTCAGCACCAGTGCTCTAGCCAACTGAGCTATAGACAGTAAGTTCATTCTCTTGTGGCCTTAACTGTATAGTCATTTCCATTGATTGGCTGTATACGACTTATTTATCTTACTAGTTATGCTAAATGAGAGGGTTGTGTAGTGAAACTGGCTTTTCCCCCAAACTGATGAGTTATTTATTTATTTATTTATTTGCTTCCTTGCTAATCATATGAAATAATCTTAGGTGTACCCCATACAATATAATGTGAGAATTGCCCCCCCCCAAAAATCATGTGTTTTCAAGTGCCACTCCCTGTTTCGCTGTTGCTATTTTTAAAAAAATGTTTTGCACTATCCTGCCCTGGGATCTTTGGATGAAGTATACAAATTTAATAAATAATCAGAAAGCTAATACTGCAAATCTGGGAGAGGTTCAGAAAAGGACGACCAAAATGATCGTGCAACTCCTTTGTGGGTATTTGGGGTTTTTCAAGGAAAAGTCATGTACGATGGGACCTGACAGAGGTGTTAAATTCTACAAAACATTGAAGCTCAGGAGGACAGATGAAAGGAAGTACTTAATAATAGAATCATAGAATTCTAGAGTTGGAAGTGACCCCGAAAGTCATCTAGTCCAACCCCCTGCAATGCAGGAATCTCGGTTAAAGCATCCATGACAGATGGCCATCCAACCTCTGCTTAAAACCCTCCAATCCAAGGAAGGAGAGTCCACCACCTCCTGAGGGAGAATGTCCCACTGTCAAAGAGCTCTTGCTCTCAGAAAGGTCTTCTTCTAGAATCTCATTTCTTGTAACTTGATTCCATTGTTTTGGGTCCTACTCTCCGGATCAGGAGAAAATAAGCTTGCTCCATCTTCTTCTCACAATGCATAGCTAGTTCACGGCCCATTGAAGGATTATGCCTATCAACAGACTAACTAATGATGGAATTCACTGCCATGATATATGGTGACGTATGCCAACTCAGATCGCTCTAAAGGGGAATTAGACCAATTCACAGAGAAGCAGCTTCTCAGTGGCCTACTGTTCATGATGGCAATGTTCTGTTTCCATTGTCGGAGGCACCACTTCCTGGAAGTCACAAGCAAGGAGAAGGATGCTGCCCTCAGGTCCTGCTCGGTCACTATGTGACCAGAATGCTGGACCAGATGGGCCTTGGGTCTGAGTCAGCAGGGCTCCCCTCACGTTCTGACGAAAGCACAGCATGCAGAAGCTCACAGCTTCTAAACGAGCTATTCCTCTGTGTTAGCTTTTCCCATAATGAATAGCATTTAGCACCATTTTGACTTAATTACCCAAGCACTTGCAAACATTTATTAATTTAAGCTTTTTCATTATTAATTGTGTTGCACAATAACAAAAGGACTTATTACAGTAGAAAGGAAACAAACCATTAATGACCCACGATATATAAAGATTTAATTCCAAAATGATTACTGTTTGCTTGCATCCTTTGGGAAGTGTCAGAAGGGTTGTCAGGCGGGAGAGTTTTTTCCCCCCAAAGAATTTATTGGATTTTAATTACAAAAATACACAAAACACAAATACACTACAAAAACCACATAAAATACACACAAACAAAACACTTAATTACTCATCCTTATCCTCTTTATAATCCTAAACTTGGGACTTCCTCACATACTCTCTTTTGCGTTCATTTCTAATCTTCTTTAGTAACTTTGTAACATTGTAAAATCTACTTTCTTATATCTAATCTTAATCTTACAATTATAATCCACATATCTTAAATCCTAAATCTTATTCTTATCAAATAAAACATCAAATTCCACATCGCCACTTCTTTTATCCTCTCTTCACTTAACTTTGTTATGCTGTAGCCTATATTTCTTCTGATTCCAATTTCAAATATATAAAAAATCAACACATATTAACAAATACAGTGGTGCCCCGCTAGACGAATGCCTCGCAAGACGAAAAACTCGCTAGACGAAGGCATTCGTCTAGCGGAAGGCTGCCCCGCAAGACGAAAAAGTCTATGGGGCTGCCTCGCAAGACGAAAAATTTTCATCTTTTTTTTTCGTTTTGCGGAGCGCGGCTGTCATTGCCGCTCCGCAAGACGAAAAACCCGCTAGACGAAAATTTTCGCAGAACGAATTATTTTCGTCTAGCGGGGCACCACTGTACCCAAGTATTTCTTCCATCTCATAGTCCTTTTTCCCTCTGGTGTTGGAGTACCGTGATCAGCCTTTATAAAATCCCCATTAAATCATACTTTACCCCACCCCCCTCCTGTCCTTCCCTTTGCCTTTCCCATCCCCCACCGGTCTCTCCCCCCCACACACACATTCCACCAGTCCAGTTTCTTGTTGCTTCATGTTCAGTTTTCCTTCTTTTCCTTCTGTTATTTCTTTCAATTGTAGCTTCCTCTCCTCCAGAATGTAGCATTCTTTCTGATAAGCAGTTGCAGCAACTTTATCACAAAGTATCTTCCTTCCACTCTCAGCTCCATATTGCATTTTCCATGATTGTTGTTCTCGAGCCTCTGGGCTGCCACCCCAGGGGTTCTCTATACTGTCCAACCTATAGGCTCCCTGCCTCTCACGCCAGGGAAGCCTTTCTTGTTTTCCACCTTTTCTGTCCTCCCCTTCAGAAAAATCCTCTGGATCAGCATTCTTTCCACCGTTTCCATCGAGTGGGTATATAGAACAGATATGCAAAATAGCTCCAATCTGAGCAAACTTGTCTAAAACATTCTGTTGGAGTAGTTGCAGTTCAAACAATATTCTTTCCTGGAGTAGTGTCATTGTTGAGTCTAAACTTCAAGGAGACCGTGGGATTTGAGTAAGCAGGAAGTAATGGGGTCTCAGTATTTTTCCAGCTGCGCAATCCGGACCAAAACCGCCATTCCTTGGTCAGGCGGGAGAGTTTTAACCCTTTCCTAGTCCCCCTGCCTGGCTTCTCTCCCTCTGTTCCTCCTCCCCATTCCCCGATTCACAGCAGAGGTCATGGAGCTGCAAGGTGACCCTTGGACCTCAGTGCTTTGCTTCCTAAAGCCAAACACTCTGTGCCCTGCGGAGGAGCATGAACTGCACCACCAGCGCTACCACCCAGAAAATGAAAGCTGCATTTGCCTTGGGAAGTGGAGAAAGAAGCAAAGTTCTGCATTCCCCCCTTTCCAGTTTGCAGGCGAAGCATAGCTATCTTCAGGAAGGGGAAGGGGAAGGGGAGGGTCAGATCGACAATATTTCTTCCCACATACCATGCTTTGCATACCCGATCTACTCAGTGTCTGGCAGTGGGCAGATTTATTCCACCTAAAACATGATAATAACCCACATCACAAATTTAAAGCACATTCAACGCACATGACCTCTCCCAAAGAATAGTGGGAACTGTAGTTTGTACTGGGTACTGGGGATTAGAGCTGTGGGGAAGCCATGTGCTTTAACTGTGTGTTGGCTGCACATTATGGTATGGCTCTGCCCCTTATCCTTAATGCAACACTATCCTTCCCCCCCATAGAAACAAATGACAGCAGCCAATTATATGGGCAATATGCCCCTGGTGACCCCAGTGTTTAAGATCTGGCCTCATTTCCACCTCAGTGGCCGCTTTCTTTCTTGGTTTTTGTTCCCCAGAACTTCAGTGGGAGCCACTGAGAACAGAGTCAACCCCAAAACTTCTTGACTCCATCATAGACTTGATTTCTTTCTCGGGCTTCTTCCATCTGATAGGATGCCGGGAGAGTGAGGTGGAACATTGGCTTTGAGAGAAATGAAGACGCCAAGCAATTCTCTAAATCACACAAGCAAAATACCCACTGTATGTTGGCAGTACCTTCGTTTTCGGTTACAATCCTATTATAAAGACGGGCATTACTGTATTCAGAGAGCTGATTACCAATCTGATTATTTTCCTCTTCTGAAGTGCAACCAGGGATTACCTCATATTTAACACTGTAAAAAGTAAACGAGGGCTGTAAACAGAAAGAGAAAATGACAAGAGATACCTGATGCTTGAGAGCCAACCTAGGCGTTACATGGTGGGGAGAGAGAGTTGTGGGGAGGGGTGCGTGTTAAAGAAAAAATAACTGTGGGAAGCAGGAATTGGGAGTGGAGGAAAGGAAGCAAAGGAGAGTTGCTTAAAGAGGGGACACCTCTATTTTCAGAGAGAGGACAGAGGCAAAAAGCTTTTGTACAATGGCCTTGCAGTTGCAACTGGGGACACAGGGTAGTTGTAACTGTGAGAAGGTGTTTATGTAGACTCGGCGCTTAGCAGGCTGAGGTCAGTTGTGCATGCGATGTGTGATTGTTTCAGTGTCGTGATACCTCTGAATTATGGCACCCAGGTATGGGACTCGGGTTCAGAGACATGTACTGTGTGAGCAGAGAGACAGAGGATGTGGGCATAGGTGCATGATGTTCTGTGGGTCTTGACAGCTTCCCCAGGTGATGGCATTCCCCTGGGTCCCAGGTCATGATGCCCAGGTATCAGGAAGAGGCTCTTGAGGGAAGGTTGAAGCTGATTTGTAACTGGCTGACTAACCGAACCCAAAGGGTGCTCATCAATGGCTACTCTTCATCCTGGAGAGAAGTGACTAGTGGGGTGCCACAGGGTTCTGTCTTGGGCCCAGTGTTATTCAACATCTTCATCAATGACTTGGATGATGGGCTTGAGGGCATCCTGATCAATTTTGCAGATGACACCAAATTGGGAGGGATGGCTAATACCCCAGAGGACAAGATCACACTTCAAAATGACCTTAACAGATTAGACAACTGGGCCAAAGCAAACAAGATGAATTTTAACAAGGAGAAATGTAAAGTACTACACTTGGGCAAAAAAAATATGAAAGGCACAAATACAGGATGGGTGACACCTGGCTTGAGAGCAGTACATGTGAAAAGGATCTAGGAGTCTTGGTAGACCACAAACTTGACATGAGTAAACAGTGTGATGCAGCAGCTAAAAAAGCCAATGCAATTCTGGGCTGCATCAATAGGAATATAGCATCTCGATCAAGGGAAGTAATAGTACCACTGTATTCCGCTCTGGTCAGACCTCAGCTGGAATACTGTGTCCAGTTCTGGGCACCACAGTTCAAGAAGGATACTGACAAGCTGGAACGTGTCCAGAAGAGGGCAACCAAAATGGTCAAAGGCCTGGAAACGATGCCTTATGAGGAACGGCTTAGGGAGCTGGGTATGTTTAGCCTGGAGAAGAGAAGGTTAAGGGGTGATATGATAGCCATGTTCAAATATATAAAAGGATGTCATATAGAGGAGGGAGAAAGGTTGTTTTCTGCTGCTCCAGAGAAGTGGACACGGAGCAATGGATTCAAACTACAAGAAAGAAGATTCCATCTAAACATTAGGAAGAACTTCCTGACAGTAAGAGCTGTCCGACAGTGGAATTTGCTGCCAAGGAGTGTGGTGGAGTCTCCTTCTTTGGAGGTCTTGAAGCGGAGGCTTGACAGCCATCTGTCAGGAATGCTTTGATGGTGTTTCCTGCTTGGCAGGGGGTTGGACTAGATGGCCCTTGTGATCTCTTCCAACTCTATGATTCTATGATTCTATGACATAACAACAACTTGCCTGAGATTATGTAGTTGCTGACAAGGTGAGCTTGGCTTGGGAATTTCTGGGCTCCAGAAAAAGCCTACAAAAGCCCAAGATACGGCTCTTTCTAATAATCCAGTAAGAGGATTTAAAGACAAAACTGGAAACTGGCAAGAAGAGCAGCTAAAACTGCTAAGGAACATCAAATCTCCTGCATGAGCCACTTGCATCTTGGAATCACAACTGTACATGTACACACAAATTGTGGAAATAGGCTTATGTGAATTAGAATATATATATATTCTAAGAGTCTAAATTGCACTGCAGAATATAATGCAATATAGACTCAGCATGCTTGACATTATCTTATAAAAGCTGGAATACTGTGTCCAGTTCTGGAGTATTAATGTACTGATTCTCCATGCTTTAGAGTCATAATAAAATAATTTAATGCACACCGAGAAAACAGTTTCCAGAGTGACTTACAAATATCAACAGCAAGACACTCCCTTTGATCAAGCTGACAATATAAAGGAACTTCTTATGTTGTGAGCAGCTCATCCTCCCACCAAACTTATTTAATTGGAGTCAGAAGTCTCTTTGGCATCATCTTGATGAGGAAGAATAAAAAGTTGGGGGCGCAGGTTAAGGCCACAGCTGAGCCCAAAATGTTTCCAATTCCAACTGTCGAGCAAAGCCAGAAAAGAGATGGGCTTTAGGTTAAAAAGATCCTTTTAAAGAAACTGATTGTTTACCACAGACTTGTATTCAGGGGGAAAAAATATATTTGTGCTTTTCTGAGCCTCTGTCCCCTGCTGCTCTGAGGCAGGTGTTCAGATAGGAAATAATACAGGTTAGCGTTAAGAATATGAAGAGCTCCATTTCACACACTTCCACCTCAGCGGGTGAGACGCATCACTATAATTATTGTTCAAAACACACAGAAATGCCTCCAAATAGCTTCTGAAAGCTTTTTGGTCATGAAAGTCTTCCTCCCACTCCTCTAACACATCACATAAGGAGAAAGAGGATAGATATGAAATACAGTGTACTATCTATGGAGAACACTGTGTTTCCACACAAAGCAGTTTCACTTTTCTAGTCCATGCCTTTGTCTGCCAGATCAGTTGATTCTACTACCTCGTCACATGTGGGAACCTCATTTTGTACAATCCTGCATATACCTTGAAACAAGCCATTACAGACACAGCGGGGCTTAATTCTGAGCAAATATGCATATGACTAGGTTTGCTGGCAAATTTTCTATTGAAAACATAGGTAAAGGTAAAGGGAACCCTGACCATTAGGTCCAGTCGCGGACTCTGGGGTTGCGGCACTCATCTCGCTTTACTAGTTGAGGGAGCCGGCGTACAGCTTCCAGGCCATGTGGCCAGCATGACTAAGCCACTTCTGGCGAACCAGAGCAGCGCACGGAAACGCCGTTTACCTTCCCGCCAGAGTGGTACCTATTTATCTATTTGCACTTTGATGTGCTTTCGAACTGCTAGGTGGGCAGGAGCTGGGACCGAACAACGAGAGCTCACCCCGTCGCGGGGATTCAAACCGCCGACCTTCTGATCAGCAAGCCCTAGGCTCTGTGGTTTTAACCCACAGCGCCACCTGCGTCCCTATTGAAAACATACCCCAAAGCAAAACACAATGCTAAAATGCCTCACATAATTATTTTTTTGAACACTACGATAAGCTCTGTATCATCTCTCCACAAAATCCAGATTTTGTTCTTTTTGGTTCCCTTCTGTCTGGTGGAGAGCTTTGAAGTAATTTCTCCAACATGAATCACACATACAAAAGCAGGAAAACATGGGCCTGGGCAGGAGTGGAAGAGGCCAGGGCTCCTGCGCCTTTAATGCTTGTGAAAAAGAGAGAATTTCAGCAGATACAGCTGGGGGGGCATTGTAGGGGGGAATTCCTTCTGAGGATTGTGCTTGTTGGTGCAAACATACAGTATACATAGAAAGGAGAATTTCTGGGTGCCAAGATCCAAGTTTAGATCAAGTACTCTTGGGTAAGAGACCCCCCAACAGATTTAAAGTCACAAAATATGCAGCAATGTGTGGAAATATAGGCTGTTAGACCTTTAAAATATTTCCTTCCGGGTGGGTTCCAAAGTTTCTCATTTTCGCTAGCATGGGAAAAGACCACACATTTGGTAAGTTAAAAATGGCATACTTACAGACTCGTCAAAGGTCTGGTGCATGCACACACGCGTCAGATAGAAATGTTGCACAGGCAGTAAAACTTAGTTTAGTTACAAAGTGGTGAAAGTTCCTAGATTATTGGTCCGGTGGGAGGAAGAGAGTGAGAGCCTGAGCAGGAAATTGTGCGGGCAGAATGTGGGCTCATGAGGAGGAGAAATTTATCACAGGATGCAGGCAGAGAGTAGGGATGGGCTGTGGGGAGGAGTTTGAGAGAGAGAGTTTTTGTGTGGGCAGAGGGTGGGTTGCGGAGAGCAAGAGGGGGGGTTGCATTGCAATGGCCTGCTACGGTGGACTCTCGGGTTTTGTGTGGGCAGGGAGATGGGGGGGGGTCAGAGAGCGAGACAGGGGTTTTGCAAGGGCCTAGTCTGGTGTGGGAGAAGGAGTTTATGTATGGTCAGAGGTGGATTGAATGGGCAGAGGGGGTTCTGGTT
The DNA here is from genome assembly GCF_009819535.1 of Lacerta agilis. NCBI lineage: Eukaryota > Metazoa > Chordata > Lepidosauria > Squamata > Lacertidae > Lacerta > Lacerta agilis. The sequence goes on along the minus strand of NC_046316.1, from coordinate 3,243,785 downwards.
CCCTTCTGTCTGGTGGAGAGCTTTGAAGTAATTTCTGCACCAGGTAAAGTGATTTTTAGCCCCCAAATTCCCCACCAACCTGTCCTTTATTTTGCCCAACCAAAGGTGGCAACCCTAGTCCAATTACATTGGATGAGTTTCAGTTAGCAGGGCCCAAGGATGTGGACAAGGTATTTGGTTTGATCTGGGTGACCAAAGTATGCTTGATCGCATAGTTGATCTGGTTGTACTTGGTATGCAATAAGTGCAACATAAGCAAATCCGGTCCCATTTACTATAAGATTAGGCAGTTACGGATAAGTGCATGTCAAAGAAGCTATCCACCTTCTCTGAGACTCACTGTTTTCTGTGTAGCTTGACTTTGGAGTCTCTCTCTCTCTCCAGCTAAGAAGGCAGAGACAAAACCAGCAGCCCACTCTCAGCTGTGCAACTGAGCATCCAAGCAGAGTCCCTCAATGCTCAGGCTCCGACTCTTTCGGGAGGCATCTTTTCTTAGCTGCTAAGCAACCGCCCACCATGGCTGGCCATGTGGACAGCTGATTGCAAAAGAAGATTCCCACTGCTCCAATTTTAGCTTGGTTTTTCCTGAAAACTATGGAGGGTGGAGAAGTGTGGCTTAAGAACAGGTAACAGAAAGGATTCTTTCTGAGAAAATGGAGAAGCTGAGCCAAGGGGGGAAATAAAATATAACGTCGTATTATTTATTATTATTATTATTATTATTATTATTATTATTATTATTATTATTATTAGAAAAAGAAGAGTTTGGATTTGATATCCCGCTTTATCACTACCTGAAGGAGTCTCCAAGCGGCTAACATTCTCCTTTCTCTTCCTCACCCACAACAAACACTCTGTGAGGTGAGTGGGGCTAAGAGACTTCAAAGAAGTGTGACTAGCCCAAGGTCACCCAGCAGCTGCATGTGGAAGAGCGGAGACGCAAACCCGGCTCACCAGAGTACGAGTCTACCGCTCTTAACCACTACACCACACTGGCTCTCATATTAGCAACAATATGAGGCAAAGAACTTTTTGTTTAGCTGGTCATCTCATCAGGCCTCCTAGTGAAGACTGAATGCTTTTTTCCCTTAGTCCTAAAAGGACATTTTTAAATGTGAAATGCAAATACAACAAACATATGTATGGTATGGGTGCATTGAACAGGAATGCAGGATTTGCTGACTTAATGGCATGCTCTGCTTAAAGCTTGAGCCAGCCTTATTCTCGGGGTCAAGATGTGAGAGCTTCCTCGTGTTTTACTCCTTTTTTCCTACAACTGATAAACCGATCCCGAAGTATTTATGCACCTGCTATGCTCCTCATGACCTTCCAAAGAAAGGGAAAGAAGGCACTGAGAAATTACAGGCTGGTCCATCTGATCTTGTTGGCATCCATCTGTTTCGAGAGACAATGGAGTGTGCCTCCATGGGTGAAGTGAAATCTCTGTGTTAGAGCACAGATGGGCACAGGTCTGGGCATTGTGTTTGGAGGTCCTGGACCAAAGGAAAGGAGAGCAATATGTTTGGCACCAACTTGGCTGCAGGAGTTGCTGGAGGGAGGTGTACAAGGTGCCATTCAACCATTTTAGGGACTATACTCCAGATCTGTGTAAGGTTTACTGCTTAACCCCTTCTCCCAAATATATCCTGCAAGGCAGCGGATGTTTAGGATCAGAGACTTTCTTCTCCTGGGTGGGCTGTCTTCCCAGGTTGATGAGCCCCATCTGCCACTCACTTCCCTCTACAGCATGTGCAGAAACTGCCTCCTTGACCACTCAATCTGACAGAGCTTGTCTCTGCATGCAGGGGAAGTCTCTAACTCACCACAGGTTTGAGACCCATCAGCTACACTCACCTGGTTTATCTGTCCAGTAGCACCTTAGAGACCAACTGAGTTTGTTCTTGGTATGAGCTTTCGTGTGCATGCAGAAGTGTTCTGGTATGGTATGCTCATACCAAGAACAAACTCAGTTGGTCTCTAAGGTGCTACTGGAAAGAATTTTCTACTTTGTTTCGACTATGGCAGACCAACACGGCTACCCACCTGTAACTGATTTATCTGGTCAGTCGAAGCTGTTTCCCAGGGTGCTGACACCTTCTAGGAGCCACAGGTGAGGGCTGAATGACAGGTGGGGACCAAAGGTAGACAAACTACCCCAAAAGGAGCACAACGTGTCTCCTACCACATGTACTGCCCACCCCCTGTACCCTATACACCCCACAATCTTGATCTATACTGATGAAGATTATAAAGCATCTATTTGTAAGCATATTGATAACAATGCCATGATTACTAGGAGCCATTATGGACTTGTCAAGAGTAAATCTTATTTCTCTTTTTGGTTGGGACACTAGTTTAGTGGATGTAGTTTATCTTGATTTCGGCAAAGCAGTCGACAAAGTCTCATATGATACATGCATTAGCAAACTAGTCGTGCGAGGGCTAGGTAACAACACAGGATCTTAAACTGCAGGAGGGGGAATTTCAGTAGAACGTTAGAAGATATTTCTCAAAGGTGGTAAGTATAGTTGAACGGTTGAGTAGAGTAGCTGTGGGCCTCTTCTCCTGTAGGTCTTTGGGCAGAAGTGGCTCTATCTCACATTTTCTGCGGTGAGCAGGGGACTGTAGGAGTGACCTGCAAGACCCCTCCATCTCCGTGAGTCTTTTCTTCAGCTCAGTTAGAATTATTAAGTTGAAGTTTCTCTAAGCAAGCAGGATTGATCACATTTGCTATAAAGATGCTGCATGTGTGACCCAGTTCGGATCCATGGGGGACATTTCCCTATCTGCCAAAAAGAGGTCTTGCCATTTGGATTGCTGTTCAAAATGTATTAGAGAGGGATTTAATTAACCTGAATACTCCCTACTTGTTCTACCAGCTGCTCCATCAGTTATGTGGTCCTTTTCTAGGTTTTCATGCCATTTCCAGATGCTGTTTTGCTTCAGCTTGCTGTGAGCCGGATTATTGCTTGATTCATGAGCCTAACAGAGTAAAGAGACACCAGAACCAGAATTTTAAAAATAATAATTTTGTAAGTTGTGTGTCTTTACTTCACTGTTTATATTTGGTATTTTATGCACTGTGACTTGTGCGATTTCTATTAATTACAGTTTAGAAATTATTTATTCTAACTGTAAAGAGAGAATTTCTGTTTAATTATTATTTGCTGATATTAAATTTTATTGTGTACAATTATATTATAATGGACTATTGAATATTGCTTTATTTGATATAAGTTGTTTATTTTAAAGTTATGCTTTTATTATCACATTTTCTTCTTCGTTCAGACTGTTGTAAATTGTGCGATCTTTGTTGTGTCTTCATCTTGTAAACAACCCTGTGTATATATTATAATATATAATATTTCTATATTACTATATAGAAAAGCGGTATACAAATTAAAAATGAAACGAAAAAGAAAAGAGATGAGATGCTGGGAATCATTGAATTTCCTTATCACGACAACGACACAAATGTTTCATTTGTGCAGTCACACAGTGAAATATACAGGGAATACACAAAACTTTTAGGAATGATTCATTTTGCTGGCCTCTGGCAGATGCATACTCAAATTCTGGTTGTCCATTAGTGCAGCTAACTTTCAGGGACTAAATAAAAAGAAAAAATCAACACCGTGAAAGATCCCTGTAACGAGATGAGCGTGTGTGTGTGTGTGTATAGTAATACTTAAATAACAAAGTAGAATAGCTCAAAAACACTAAAAAAGTTGTGAACTAATCCAAAGGAAAATAATAATTTAACAAATTTAACAAATGACTCCGAATGCCAAAAATAACTACCAAAAGAACCTTGACGAGTTGCCAGCTAAAAATCTCGTTTCACTGTTATGATCTATCAGTTTCCTCAGAAGGGGGGGGGAGAGAGAAAGAGAGAGAGAGAGAAAAGAAATAATATTTTGTGTAAAAATTATGCCCCCAAGGGACACCGCAGAGGAGGAAGGCTCAGAGCCAAGAGATTGGTGGTGGGACACCAAGGAGAGGTATGGGGAGAAGAGTGGGGGGAGATGTTGTTGGATGCTGAAGAGGCAATGGGATTTAGTGAGCAAGGAGAGCCTGTGGCAGGGAGGAGTTCAGACTCAGAGGCTGAAGCAGATGGAGGGTGAGGAGAGGCCGCAGAAGAACCCCAGGAGATCTATCTCTCCTTCTGCAACAAGCTCCCCTTGCCCCCCTGGTCTCCAAGGACATGCAGGATGGAGTGGCTTCTCTCAGATGCTAACGCTAATGTGACAGCAAAGGTAGCCAGGTTCTGTGCTAGAGCCATAAAAATTCGGTCCGAACTAGTCCGCAGTACCCACACAGCTTCAGGACAGAGCTAAAGACGAACCAGTGCTAAAACCGGCTGTAGCCCACCTTTTAAAGTAGTGATATCTTCTTTTATCTAAAATTTTTAAAGCTTAAAGTTTATATTTATAGTTCATATTTTCGCATGTATTTTGGATTTTTTTTTATGGATATGTGCGTGCTGGTTGAGAACCGTAACAATCTATCTATCTGTCTGTCTATCTATCTATCTGTCTGTCTATCTATCTATCTATCTATCTATCTATCTATCTATCTATCATCTATCTATCTATCTATCTATCTATCTATCTATCTATCAGGATGGTGCATAGAGCAGAACAGAGAGTACAGGTGCCCAGGCTGCTTGGGAAACATCCAGCAGGGGAAGGGCCTTAGCGCTAGCAGAAGGAGGGCACCACCAGTCCTGGTAACTGCTCTATAGGGGCAAGACTTGCTGGAAAGTGATGCTGAGCTGCATGTCGTTCGTTCATTCGTTGACTAAAGAGTTAACTTCTCTGGCAAACTTCTCTACTTCTTTCTTGCTGACCTGCATCAGACTCCAGCCCTGACACACATACGGTATGTACACATTCACAAATGCACTGCACAATTGGGCCTGCAGTCTTGGGACTATATGTACAGTAGATGGTTATAGACCCGCTCTCCATTTTTATTAGGACCACTATACACTAACAGAACCTCAAATTTAACACAGGGATCTGCTTTAAGTGTAATCTACCTGCCACAGTATTTTTCGGTAGACTGCACTCCTTATGAAAAGACGTTCAGGCATATGACAGTGAGCCTGTTCTTGCAGTTCTGCTCCAACAGCAAAGTCACAAGGAGTCTCCAGGGTAAAAGAAGGGGAAATAGGTGCTTATATGTTTTTCTATAAAATGCCAGAAAGCTGCAACAGAAGCTGTTCATTCCTCATTTTAAAAGCGTGGAAAGAAGTGAAGGAATGACATAAGCAGAGTCACCTTTCCTCCCGCCGATGCCTTGAAGAGGTGCGCAACTGAGAGGAAAGATGTGGTCTCTGCCCCCCCCCACAAAAAAAACAGTTTATTATTCTTTGTGCAAAAAAAAAAGCAAGAGTGAAATGCTCTTAATATTCTGTATCGTTCACAAGTTCCGACCCAGCAATGTCTTATTCATCAATCCTATGCATCCTATTTACGCAGTTCAGTGCGACTTACTCCCAAGTAAATGTGCCTAGGACTGCAGCTTTACTAACTTAATGGGGTCCTAAACACAAAATCTAGCTGCAGAAAAATTATCAGGGAGGGATGTGGGCAAATGAGTTGTTTTGGTGTAGTGGTTAAGAGCGGTAGACTCATAATCTGGTGAACCGGGTTCGTGTCTCCGCTCCTCCACATGCAGCTGCTGGGTGACCTTGGGCTAGTCACACTTCTCTGAAGTCTCTCAGCCCCACTCACCTCACAGAGTGTTTGTTGTGGGCGAGGAAGGGAAAGGAGAATGTTTGCCGCTTTGAGACTCCTTCGGGTAGTGAGAAAGCGGGATATCAAATCCAAACTACTCCTCCTCCTCCTCCTCCTCCTCCTCCTCCTCCTCCTCCTCCTCCTCCTCCTCCTCTTCTTCTTCTTCTTCTTTTCAAAGCCACCAAATTTGTCTACTATTTCCCCCCAAGCCATCTAATGGCCGTTGCCACAACTTCTGTCAGGATGACTCATAACTTAGTGATGCAAGCAAGAAGCTCTTTCTTTCTTGTCTGTCCTGACAGCTAATGCCAATCAATTCCATGTGACACTTACAAAACATGTGTGATTGATTATTGATTGATTATTTCATTTCTAGGCTCAAGGTAGGTGGCCCTTGTTCAGGCTGCCCACAGCTATGTCAGCTACACTCTCCACACCCAGTTCCAGGCGCAGGAAGTTTGTTGAGTTTCCTTGGGGGTCCAGAGGATGGGAAAAGAGCCCCTCTCCACTCACAGCTCTTTCTACACCCTCTGTCCTCTCCTCTTCCAGCTCTCTCAGTGTGTGTGTGTATTGTATCTCTGCTCATCATTCAGTTACCCACTTTTTCTTTAAAGTGTTTGGTGTGGTGGGTGCCCCTCTTTGGTACCAATGAGGGAGTAATGATCATTTTAAACTTCTCAGAAATTAACAGCTAAGGCGACAATCCAGTGAAGCTCTACATGCAGAAGAGAAAGGAGCCACAAAACCAAGGAGTGGCTTTTCTGGGAGCTCCGCACAGATACCCTCTTGAAATTCTCCACCCTATTTGTGGGCAAGAGAGATTGAGGGGGGCATTTGTCCATGTTGCTCCAGAGGGAAGAGCAGCACATTTCAGCATCCCCTTGAGCTCTCGAGTTCCTCGTTTAAATTGCTTTGGTTTTTATTAATTGGATTGCTTCATGGTCTAGTTTTCTTATGGATATTTATATTTTAATGTTTTGATAGGATTGTTTAATTGTATACTTTAATTAGAGCAGGTTTTTCTATTCAAATGTTTGTGTCCCTAGTTAGAATCCTATTTTGGCATTAAGTAATATATTATGTCACCTTGCCAACAAAGGTCCGTATAGTTAAAGCTATGGTTTTCCCAGTAGTAATATATGGAAGTGAGAGCTGGACCATAAAGAAGACTGATTGCCAAAGAATTTTCCAATAGCACCTTAGAGACCAACTAAGTTTGTTCTTGGTGTGAGCTTTTGTGTGCATGTGAGCCAGTGTGGTGTAGTGGTTAAGAGCGGTAGACTCGTTATCTGGGGAACCGGGTTCGTGTCTCCACTCCTCCACATGCAGCTGCTGGGTGACCTTGGGCTAGTCACACTTCTCTGAAGTCTCTCAGCCCCACTCACCTCACAGAGTGTTTGTTGTGGAGGAGGAAGGGAAAGGAGAATGTTAGCCGCTTTGAGACTCCATCGGGTAGTGATAAAGCGGGATATCAAATCCAAACTCTTCTTCTTCTACTCTTCTACCAAGAACAAACTTAGTTGGTCTCTAAGGTGCTACTGGAAAGAATTTTTTATTTTGTTTTGACTATGGCAGACCAACACGGCTACCCACCTGCCAAAGAACTGATGCTTTTGAATTATGCTGCTGGAGGAGACTCTTGAGAGTCCCATGGACTGCAAAAAGATCAAACTCATCCATCCTTAAAGAAATCAGCCCTGAGTGCTCACTGGAAGGGCAGATCCTGAAGTTGAGGCTCCAGTACTTTGGCCACCTCATGAGAAGAGAAGACTTCCTGGAAAAGACCCTGATGTTGGGAAAGATGGAGGGCACAAGGAGAAGGGGACGACAGAGGATGAGATGGTTGGACAGTGTTCTCGAAGTGACTAGCATGAGTTTGGCCAAACTGCGGGAGGCAGTGAAGGATAGGGGTGCCTGGCGTCCTCTGGTCCATGGGGTCACGAAGAGTCGGACACGACTGAACGACTGAACAACAACAATATATTATATCAGCACTGCCACTCATTCTGCTGAACAGCCAAGATGACTTACAGTTGGAAATGTTTCACTGGATCATTTTTAATGTGTTTGTGGTATTTGGGAAGGGGCGTTACTGGTTTGCTTTGTTCTTGTTCTTATTATGGGTTCTTATTATTATGTTCTTATTTGTCTTTTAGTTTTGTATTTTTCTGCTGTGAACCACCCTGAGATCTTTGGGTGAAGGGTGGTATACAGATTTAATAAATAAATAAAGCCAATAATAAAATCCTGGCCCAAATTAAAATAAAAACGCTGGCAGGATGGCTGGACATTGAATAGGTTTTAGGGCCATAAGCTTATGGGAGAGTCTTATGGCAGCCTGATGCTGATTAACTAGGAAAGAGTTGAGGCTGCCCTTCGGAAATGTTCTGTAGTCTGGTAAAAAGCATTGAACAAAACACCATTAGGATCCAGGGACATTTCAAGAATACAGTACTTTAATTTAAATTTAATTCAAAACAAAAAAACAAGCATCCAGTGCCCAAGAGTTAGAATGGAGGCAAGTGGGGGAAACAAGCCACATAAACATTAAGAAACCTAAACAATCACTGGGGAATAAGTATGCAACAATTCCAGGAAGGAAAGATAATTATTGCAGAAAAATATACCACTTGCCCCCCAAAGCCACATGACCCTTCTATTTTCATTTTAGAGCCAATTGTAATGGAAAGATCGGCTGTGGAGATAGTATTCTATGGGGTTGTTTTTTTTACTCTAAGTGATGCAGTATTCCATAAACCTCAATTTAGAAAGACTTTCCATGAAGTAAACATTTTTAGGCTTCAAGAAGCTTTCATCCTGATCCTTCCTGACAACAGCTCACCACCAGTTCACCACTTCCTTTCTCTCTCCTCTTAAAAGGCACTGGCGGGATCTGAAGGGTATTAGGATCCAGAATGCACGGACCAGGTTCCACAGGGCTGCTTCTTAAGGGAAGCTGCAGGAGCCAGGGCTACTGTGCTTGAGGGAGAGGCAAACAGGAAGCCTGGGAGAAGCAACGTCTGGTCTGAGGAAGCAAATTGGCAGCTCTTTCCCTTCTCAGGGAGGAGAGAATCACACAAAACAGGAGCTGGGGGTGTCGTGGACTACTTACGCATGCTTTGTCTAAAAGTGAAAAAAATCTTCTCTAGGCAACATGCAAACATTAAACAGAAAGCAGAATTCGAAGCACAACAACAAAGATCCACCAAGAGAACTGTTATGTATTGAAGTTCTCACCCTAGGCCACTAGGGGCGTGTGTATATAGTTCATTCTGCTGCAGGTCCACACATGCAAATGAGGGATTGAAAGTGACGTTCAGGGATTGGGTAACTACAGAAAGTTGTTACTGTTGCTTGTAGCTGAGTTCTATATAAGCAGGCTGCTGAGCCCTTCAGTTCAGTTCTGTTCTCTTAAGATTTAGTGTCAGGAGTATAATGTATTCCTGGACACCGCAGAGTTAGACGCAGACTTTTCTGGAAGCTTCTGGCTGTTGTGTAATTGACTGGACAGCACAACGCAGGAACTCAGCAACTCACTGGATAACTATATACAGTATTTATTGAAGCAATTAGCATCCATAAGTTACTATGTACAGATTTTACAAAATAAAAGAAACAAAACATAAAATCTTTCCTCACTCTCTCTCTCTCTTACACTGACCACTTTCTCCTAACACAACCACACACTAACCAACACTACCACAAAGCTCTCACACAGAGCTCACTCTTTAGGAACTCATTGACCAATCACAGGTCGTTGCTAAGGGTCTGAGAGAGAGCAGATCTGGGCTTTCTGCCAACTAGTTAATTGCTTGGAGATAGACAGCTGCATTTCTGCACGTAGGCAACTCTGAAATCTCTAACATGTTCCAGCCTGAGAATAAACAGACCTGCTTGGAGAATCACTGTGTCGTTTGCTATGTCCACCCACTATTTAATAAGAACTATCAGTTCCACCCAGCTGGTGAGCCATAGCAGACCCAAGAACGCAGAAGGGAGGGAAGGAGGGAGTCAAGGCCAAAGGAGTTGCTCCTGACACTGCTTTTTCACCCAAGAAGCTGATTCCACACAGTGCCTGTCCACGCAGTGGGCAGTTTTCAAACATCACAAGCCACACCCTGGGAAAGGCGAATTACGGATAACAACCTTGTTTCGTAAAGCAGGCATTCATTCCCATTGGCCAGGGGTGATGGGCATTTTCGTGCAAAACCTCTAGAGGCTGGGGAAGTCTATCCTATTCTCTCATTATTGTGCCTTATATACACACACAGCTTTATTGTGGTTCATATACCCAAAATACATAGTAAAACACAGTATAGATCAACAGTTTTCAAAAATTAAAAATCTTTATATAGAGACAAATTCTAAAGTGATTTTCACAGTAAAAGAGAGGGTATTGCAGGACTAGTTTTATGTATACAGGTTATCACACCTAAGAAAGTAAGGGCATTTATTATTATTCCTGTATAGTAAATATACCACAGTGGTGGTTTGATACAAGCAGCAGTTCACAGGATTCACTCGACTGTTCTTTCTCGTGACAGAATGCTTAGGCTCATTTTAGTCACTCCATGAACTAAATGTCAGCCCAAGAGGGTAGATTTTCCATTTACTTTTGTCCTGACAGAATCGCATTCTCCCTTCTTCATTTAGCAGAATTGTCTGCCACCTGTCTGGGTCATATGTCCCATATGTCTGTGAGAAAGAAGGCGCACCAGGCTACTTCTTCCTGGACCAGTTTGTCATTCGGAAGGAATATCCTAATGGAAAGCTCAGTGAAAAGGGGGGAAAGAGGGTGAATCAGTGGCGGAGGAAGGCTCTGCGCTCCCCGGGGGCAGCAAAAGGAAACCCCCCGGGGGCCGGGCACCATGACGTCACATTGTGACGTCACGGCGGAGTGCCGCCGCCGCTTCCGCAGCCCCCTTTTAAGCCGCAGAGCGAAAAGGCGGCTTGTGGGGCTACCGAGTGCGGGGCATGGCAGCCCCACGAGCCGCCTTTTCACTCTGCGGCTCAAAAGGGGGCTGCGGAAGCAGCGGTCCGACGACAGAGTGCGCCTGCGCGAAATGTCACGCAGGTGCACTCTGTCAGGCCGTGCGCTGCCGCTCCCAGGGTGACCGAGGAAGCGGCGGCGCATGGGAGTGGCGGGAGGGGCTGCCGCTTGTCACCCCCACGCGCCGCCGTTCGCTCCGTTGCCCGGGAGCAGCAGCACCACATACACTGTGCGCTACTGCTCCCGGGGCGACGGAGCGAGCGGCGGCGCATGGGGGGCGACAAGCGGCGGCCCCTCCCGCCACTTCCCACGCACTGGCGGTTACCCCGGGAGCAGCAACGCTGCACGGACGAGGTGCTCGCTCAGCCGTGCGCTGTTGCTCCCGGGGTGACGGAGGGAGCGGCAGCACGTGGGAGTGGCGGGAGGGGCCGCTGCTTGTCACCCCCACCCTCCCCTGTCACCCGGGGCGTACCACCCCCACCACCACCCCCTAGCGACGCCCCTGGGGTGAATAAAGAGCAGTGAGTGCTGGGAGGTCCTTTTCTCATCGCCTGGACCCCCTGGGAAACTCAACAAACCTGCTGCACCTGGAACTGGGTACGCAGAGTGCAGCTGAGTGGGACACAGCTGTGCGCAGCCTAAGGAAGTACCCCCCCCCTTGGGGCTGCCAATAAAAAGCAAGCCTAGAGTGAGAGACTAGAGGGGCGTCCACTCTTTCCAGGAACTCTTCTTGTTGTGAGACTTTTGTTGGGTGAGCAGTGTGTTTATCTGGTGAAAACCTGGAAGCTGAAAGGGAGGGTATGTCAGAAGGAAATTGAATTGAAATTTATTTATTTATTTATTTTAGTAACTTTGTATCAATGTAGCATTTTTATATGTAACTGTGTCTTTTTGTAATATTTTGTTTTAAGTTGTCTGTTGTTGCTTCAGTTTAGTTGCACAGCTTAGACTTATTTAAAATATATAAAATATATTAAGCGGTATAGAAATTAAATAATCAATCCATCAGTCAATGAAGAAATTCTACTACATGCCTAGTCAGTAAGGGGAAAGCTGGCTGGCTATTCGTGCTTGAGGGCTTTTGTAACATCACTAGCCAATACACCAATCTGATCCATCACTTCGCACCAACTAGCATGATTCCAACGTTGCAAAATGAGTTTAATGAATAGTTGACCAAGTATCCTTAGGATAAGAAAAGGCTCAGGAGTATACGCTATACAGATCCAGAGTGCAGTCACCTCGTATGCCAGTGTGCTGTAGTGGTTAAGAGCGGTAGACTCGTAATCTGGTGAACCGGGTTCGCGTCTCTGCTCCTCCACATGCAGCTGCTGGGTGACCTTGGGCTAGTCACACTTCTCTGAAGTCTCTCACCCCCACTCAACTCACAGAGTGTTTGTTGTGGGGGAGGAAGGGAAAGGAGAATGTGAGCCGCTTGGAGACTCTTTCGGGTAGTGATAAAGCGGGATATCAAATCCAAACTCTTCCAAACTCTTCTTTCCAGCAACTCCTGCAGCCAAGCTGGTGCAAAACGTATTGCTCTGTTCTCCTTTGGGCCACATCAGCAAGGCTTGCCATCTGGGTAGCCCAGGACCCAGGGGCATAGGAAGGGGTGGTGAGGCTTGCCCCGGGTGCCATACTGAAGGGGGTGACATTCAGTGGGCTGCCCCTACTCCCAGCTGGAGGAGGCAGGCAAGGCAGGGAGAGGACGAGCTGCAAAGTGGCGCAGCTCCCTCCTTTCCCCCGACAGGAAGGGCAGCACCAGGAAAGGGGGCGGGGAAAAGCCTCTGGCCTCATCCTGGCACCCAGGGACATACACCGCATCTTCTGCATTAAAAGTCGCTGGGGTGTGTGCTCTGGGGGGGGTTGAAGCAACCAAAGAAATGAATACAAGAAAGCAAGATACTTACTCTGAGGTGGGGGAATCTTCATGAAATGGCCAGCAGCAGAGAAATGCTGCTGGCCGCTAGTTTCCTTTCCGCCTCACTTCCCCAAAGGGCGTAATATCGGTGGTCCTGCGGGAGGAAAGAGCATCTCAGAGTCAGGGGCTAGTCTGGGCCAAAGAGGTCGTCCGCTGCCCCCATCACGGAGTCCCTGGCACTCCCGAACCATGAGGGTTGCCAGTTTTGGTCTTGGGCCAAATTGGGGGCCAAACAGGACAGGGGACTCCGTGCCCCAGAAATGGGACAGTCTGTTGGGTAAGGGACAGGGGGAAACCCTAAAACCATTCCTGATGCCATCAGGACACTTACAGTGAGCAGCTGGAGGAGGGTGCCAGCACTGGGGGCATCCAGGAGGAGACACCCCCCCCCAGCAGGCTCCGAAAGTGCCTCTTCAGTTTCTGCGGGAAAAAGAGAGAAGAGAGGTTGAGTGCTGGGTTAAATCTTGCGAGGGTGTGAGAAGAAGAAAGAGCTGTGCAAAGGGACGTGAAAGCAGAGGGCATACCTCTTTGTCATCCTCCTTTTCTGTGCCCCCAAGAACAGCCTCCATTGTCCTATGCAGGATAGCACTGACCATATCGCAGCTGAAATGGGGTCTCATGAAGCTGGAGAAAGAAAGGGAAGGGGTTAGATGCTGCCTCCTCCAAGTCTCCCTTGCCCCCTTCTTCTTCCTCCTGCCTGCTCTTGCCCACCTGGAGCTCCCCCTGGAGTTCTGCCCCCACCCCCGCAACCCTGCCCACCCCAAAGACCCCACTCACCTCAGCTGGAAGAGGGCCTCCAAGGCCAGGGCCAGGCTCAGGGGGCGATCCCTGAAGCACTCCAAGTGGCCAAAGATGTGCTGGAAGAGAGCAGAGGAGGAAAGTCAGCTCCTTTTGGGGGTCTCCGGAGGACGGCTGTGACCCCAAACACCTGATTTGTCCTTCCGGGGGATTGGCAACCCCATGCCCTAAACCAGAAGGGTCCTCCTCTCCGGCAGATGCACAACTCCTTCCCCAAAGCCCCTCTCTGCCCTCCCTCCCCATGGGGATCCCTCACACCACCCACACTCACCAGAATGGCTTTGGCCGTCTCCTGCTTGGAGCACTTCAGGGTTCAGAGCCCCCTGAGCAGAGCTGCCTGGAAGTTCTAGATGACCTCCAGGAGGTACAGCAGATCTTCCTCCAGCAGCTAAAATGCAAAAGTCAGGCTGTCAGTTCCTCGCGGGAGGAGGGCTCCTCTGTATCTGAGAGTGCAGAGTGGGGGGCAAAGAGCCCGGGCAGTGGGGGGCAGGTCTGAGAGATCCACTCCCCGCTCTCATTTTATCACCGCTAGGGAAGGGATGTGGAACCCCAGCACATCTGCAAAGAGAAGGACATGGGGACAGGTGAATTCGTCCCTGAGCCCCTGGCAAGGCTATTCCAAGAGTTTTCTCCTGGATTCCAAGTCCTACTACAGGGGAGGGACACCCCAGGTCTTGGGGGCCAATCCTGGCCTCCTGCCCCCAGAACATGGCTCCCCAAGGAAGCTGCCCCTCCCGCCTTGCCCCGCAGCCCAGCCCTCTGCTTCATCCATCAGACCCCACAAAATGGGGTGGTCACGGGGGGGGGGGGTCCAGACGCTGGCCCAGATGGACCTTGAGTTGGATCCAGCTGTCTGGCTCTGTGCATCTTTTGACTAGCTGCCCCCCAGCCCATTCCTGCCTTCCTCTGTCCCAAAAAGGAGGGCCACTTGCTCATCTGATGCCACAGGCTGCTCTGGGCCTTGCAGGGGGGGGCACCCTGTTGCTGAAGCTGATCAGGCAACTTAAGCATCTGAACCTAGAAGAGATGAGCAGAGAGAGCATCCCCAATTCTTGGGTAGGGGGTGAGAAGGGATGTATGACCCAATTCCTTCCATCTCTCTGCAGTTCAGTGACCTGAAAGGGCATCACCAGAGCTGGAAAGAGGCAGCCCAGAGCACGAAGGGCTGGCAGAGAAAGAAAGGAGGCCACAAGTGCTATGGGTTCAAGAGCTCCAGCCCAAAGGAAAGAGAAGCATTGCCAGCTGTTAAAGTGGTGCTCTGCTTCGTCTTCTTAGGACAGCCCTGCCCTTCCTGGAGAGGGAGGAGACCCCTAGGAGGGTCCTCCAAGCATCAAGGTGTCCCAGAAGAGGAGCAGAACATAAGGAAGGCGGCGGAGTCTTCCTTGGAGCCAGAGAGACCCCCCAGGAAGGGGGAGAAGGCCGACGTCATAGGAGAGAAGAAGAGAAGAAGAAGAAGAAGGAGAGAAGAGTTTGGATTTGATATCCCGCTTTATGACTACCCGAAAGAGTCTCAAAGCGGCTCACATTCTCCTTTTCCTTCCTCCCCCACAACAAACGCTCTGTGAGGTGAGTGGGGCTGAGAGACTTCAGAGAAGTGTGACTAGCCCAAGGTCACCCAGCAGCTGCATGTGGAGGAGCGGAGACACGAACCCGGTTCCCCAGATTAAGAGTCTACCACTCTTAACCACTACACCACACTGGCTCAAAGATGCAAAACGGAGCCAGGCAGAGGTGTAGTGGTTGGAGGGCTGGACTAGGAGAGCAGGGTTCGAATCCCCACTCAGCCATGAAGCTCCCTGGTGGACCTTGGGCCAGCCTAGCCTACTTGGGAGGGCTGCTGTGAAGATAACAATTGGTGGCAGGGAGAACCATGAAGGCCACCTTGAGCTCCTGGGAGGAAAGCGGGCTAGGAATGTCATAGTAAATGTAAATGAAGGGAGCGGTGAATTAATCAATGCAGAGTCATTATTATTATTATTATTATTATTATTATTATTATTATTATTATTTATACCCCGCCCTTCCCAGCCAAAAACCGGGCTCAAGGCGGCTGTTCATAAACAGAATAAAACTTTTACTTGAGAAAATAAAGTTGTTCATAAACAGCACAGTCCAAGAGCATACACAGAGTGCTCATGGCAGCTATCTGACTCTTCACAGAAGCATAGTCTCTGATTAACTGGAGTCCTGGAGCCACTCTGTCTGCAACTACAGGCACCATATTCTACTACTGCCGAGTGAGGCCCATAGAGAGACTGGCTACTATTTATAGGGAGAAATGGGTCGTCACCCAAGATGAGTCTTTGCTTAACAGTTAACAGGCTTAGGCTTGAATGATTGTGTATGCCTTGCCTCTTCTGCTCTCAAGAACCTTTGTCTCATGACAAGGGCAGAGAAAAGGGGAAGGCAGGGGAAGAATGTGGAGGAGCTAAGCTCTCTGGATAAGACTGGCCGGGTCGATTTCCAGAGAGCTATGGCTGTGCAGGGGACCCCAGGACTCGCCCCCCGCCCCCAGGAGACCAAGAGAAAGGGAAGGGATCCTACTTACAGCCTGCGCATCTTGTTCGTGAAAAATCCCCACCCTCCTCTCTAAACTAGCTAACGATCTAAAATGCCCACCCAAGCCTAACTCTCACCCCAACCCCAGCCCTAAGCCTAAGCCTAACCCCTAACTACTACTCTATGCCAAAATATATGCAAAATGTGCACAAAATGAAAACGTAAAAGAACAAAATATGAAAAGAACAAAAAGTGAAATAAGAAAGTAAAATAAAAGGGTTGTAATAAAAAAGCAAAATAATAAATAAAAATAAATCAAATCAAATCAAAGTAATAAATCAAATAAAAATAACAATCAAATGAACACCTCTCCTTATCATCTCCAACCACCACCAACTCCTCTCTCTACTACTCGGCTCACCTCACTACTAACCCACAATGGCTGCCTGCAAGTCTGTGGCTTTTAAGGGAGAAGCAAGAGATGTCACAAAGGAGGGTAGGTCCTTGTCACCGTGGCAACCCCCCCCCCACACACACACCTGGCCCCTCCTGACAGGTGATGCTTCACTGTCAGAACTTGGAGGCACCTGCTGTTCTGCCTGCAGCTGGGCTGCATCTTCTCTCAGCAGATTCACGTCGGCATTTCACACCCTTCTTCCTGCAGCCCCATTTCCAAAGGGAGACCATCCCCACATCCTTCAAGGCAGGCTAGGGGTCTCCATAGCGCACGATTGGACCAGCTGCTTTGCATGCAGGTCTTCTGTCCTGGGTTGTATCTCCGGGGGGGGGGGGGGCTGGGAATGTTCCCTCCCCCCCATCCAAAACCTTGGAGAGCTGCTGCCAGTCAGTGCAGGCTAACTGAAGAAAGATATTGAGCAGCTGGAAGGTGAGCAGAGGAGGGCGACCAGGATGATGAAGGGTCTGGAAACCAAGCCTGATGAGGAACGGTTGAGGCAGTTGGAAACCAAGCCTCATGAGGAACGGTTGAGGCAGTTGGGTGTGTTTAGCCTGGAGAAGAGGAGAATGAGAGGAGAGCCATCTTCCAATATCCTTTTTTTAAATTTTTCTTTATTATTATTATCATTATCATCATCATTATAAACATCCATCAATACACAGTCTTTTACATAATTTACATATTTTCCATGTTGTATGTTCTGTTTCCATATGCTAATAAAATATTTAAATACATAGTTTTAAGTCTTTTTTTCATGATTAAAGTATCATCTCTTCTTTTTATCCCTCAGATCTAAACTTTACAGTTTAATTCAATGTCTATAGTATAGACATTGCCATCTTCCAATATCTGAGGTCTGCAAGATGGAGCAAGCTTGTTTTCTGCTGCTCCAGAGGGGAGGGCAGGAGAGGAGATTCGGACTACACATTAGGAAGAACTTTCTGATGGTAAGACTCGCTGGGACGGTGGCCGACTCTCCTTCCTTGGAAGCGTTTAAGCAGAGGTTGGATGCCAATCTGTGAGGGATTCAGCTGCAATTTGGGGAGCGCATGGCACTGGCCTACTTTACAGGGTTGTTGTAACCATCAGAAAGTGCCTGACAAACGTTGAGCCTTCCATTTCGTTGTGGGGAACAGCTGCAGCCCATCAGGAGGCATCCCTCAACTTCCATTTCTTCTCTCTCCTGCAGCCAAAGGGGCCGGAGCTGAATTACCAAATAGGCAGAGTAGGCACTGGCCTATGGGCCCCACTCTTTTTTAGGGGTCCCGCGACAATGGATCAAGATAATATTGATTTGATCTTGAAAGAAAACGACAATCAAGCTTTCTTTGTTCAATGTTATTCCAGCCTGCCCCCCGCCCAGATTTTGGATGCCAAGGGGTATCCAGCACTGCCCCATGAACGGCCCAGTATACCTGAAGGAGCGTCTCCACCCCCATCGTTCAGCTCCACCCCCACCCACTGAGGTCCAGCTCCCAGGGCCTTCTGGCGGTTCCCTCACTACGAGGTTACAGGGAATCAGGCAGAGGGCCTTCTCGGTGGTGGCGCCTGCCCTGTGGAATGCCCTCCCATCAGATGTCAAGGAAATAAACGACTATCTGACTTTTAGAAGACATCTGAAGGCAGAGGCGTAGGAAGGGGGTGCAGTGGGTGTGGGGCACCCCGGGTGTCATCACTGAAGGGGGTGACAAAATGGCAAAAATGTGTTTTTAAAATAAAATATTTTTTTCCCAAGGTAAGGGACACCACTCCTGTCTGGGCATCTGCCTCAGAGCAACTGTCAGTGGCGCTGCTGCTATTGCAGCGGGGGGGGGGGGGAGAGAGAGGAGGCAGAAAATAACACTTACAACTGTAAGTATCTGGTTTTTCCTTCTTTTAATAATTTCAATGGGGAGGCGACAAGAATTTTTTCTCACCGGGTACCACCTGACCTTGCTACCCCACTGCCAGGACCTCCATACACCCTGCCCAGGCTTGCACACCAGGAAGTTCACTCTGCTGCTGCAAAAAAATGCAGAAATCTAAACAGCCAATTTCCTTCTAAGCATCTCAATCTGCCGGGACCTAAAGCACCAAGGGACCTCTTGCCCATCAACACTTAATTCAGAGTGGCATTTAAAAGCATCCTTACTTCGGGATTCCATTTAGGTGTGGGAGCTTACTTCTGGCCTTGAGGAAGAGAGCAGATGAGAGAGAACAAACACAGAAACAAGGCTGGAGAAGACCCAAACAGAGAGAGTCAAGTGGGGGAGTAGATGCAGCAAAGCCAGCTGGGAAGAGGAAAGGAAAGTTTGGACTAGCACTTGCCTCCCCATGCTCATGCCCATTCACTGGCGGAGGAAAGGGGGGTGGTGCGCGCCACGCCCCTGCAGGTGGCACACCACGCACCACACACCCTTGGGAGGCGCGCCAGCCACGCCCCCGCCTGCTCTCCGCCCCCGGAGTCGGAGCATGCAGCTGAGCCACTCTGCCCATTATCTGCTTGGCATCTCATCGCAAATAGCGGGAGGGCACAAAAGAAAGCCAAGAGTGGGAAACGATTACTTTTTAAAATTTATTTTTCCATTTCTGAAAAATGCTTGCAGCAAACACTCTCCGTATACCCCACCCCACCCCCAAATGTTCCATCCAACAGTGAGGAATTATTAACCCCAGCTTATTGTCAAATGTTTGGTGTTTTCTAGAATATAGATATATTCCGTTGAGTCAAATCTCAGTAATTCTCTTGTAAAGTTTTAGCATCTGTTCCCTTAAAAACTCATTTGGTTGTGCTGTCAGTTACACTCACTGTCAAATTTTGACGGGTCGTGGGCCCTGGAAAGTTTTAATAAACTTGCTTGCCATAAAATCTTATCAAGTGACAAAGAAAGCCATTTCCTAGTTATTGCCTGTAGGAGAAAAGAACAGTATTGTTTGTTTCGTACGCGATATTTAATCCACTTCAGAGGAGAAGGAGGCAGACAAGTTTATGAAACATTACCTTTTTGTTGATTTTCTCATAGTTAAATATGCTCCAAGAACTTCATTTTTCTGAACAAAATAGAAAATTCTTTCCAGTAGCACCTTAGAGACCAACTGAGTTTGTTCTTGGTATGAGCTTTTGTGTGCATGCACACTTCTTCAGATACACACATTTTTCTGGACAACCTAAATTTTGCCATTTATGGCATGCAGACCTGGGCATTTTACACACCTTAAAAAAAAAAAAATCAGCACGCCTGACCCTGGGGCTTAGGCACCTCTTCCTGTGACTTGTGTAGTGGCCAAATACCAATTAATACAAATAAGTGACAATGCCTTTTGTACTTCCTTCCCTATTATATAGGGGTGGATCTGTCTTGTCTTTCATCTTTTTCATCATCATCCAAGGGGGCGTCCTGCAGAAAACGTCAATCAAAAAGTGGGATGTGAATCTATTAAATAAGCAGCACATCAGGGAGAGGACTAGAGGAGAATGTCTTCCCAAGAGGCATTTGTGTTTCATCTGTTGAGAGATTTTTATTATTATGGCTACATAGGGAGCATTAAAAATGTTGTCCTTTGTCTGCAGAGTGATGGAAGAGTGATGGGCTGCATCAATTGGAGTATAGCATCTAGATCAAGGGTAGTAATAGTACCACTGTATTCTGCTCTGGTCAGACCTCACCTGGAATACTGTGTCCAGTTCTGGGCACCACAGTTCAAGAAGGATACGGACAAGCTGGAAGGTGTCCAGAGGAGGGCAACCAAAATGGTCAAAGGCCTGGAAACGATGCCTTATGAGGAACGGCTTAGGGAGCTGGGTATGTTTAGCCTGGAGAAGAGAAGGTTGAGGGGTGATATGATAGCCATGTTCAAATATATAAAAGGATGTCATATGGAGGAGGGAGAAAGGTTGTTTTCTGCTGCTCCAGAGAAGTGGACACAGGGCAATGGATTCAAACTACAAGAAAGAAGATTCCACCTAAACATTAGGTAGAACTTCCTGACAGTGAGAGCTGTTCGGCAGTGGAATTTGCTACCAAGGAGTGTGGTGGAGTCTCCTTCTTTGGAGGTCTTTAAGGGGAGGCTTGACAGCCATCTGTCAGGAATGCTTTGATGGTGTTTCCTGCTTGGCAGGGGAATGGACTGGGTGGCCCTTGTGGTCTCTTCCAACTCTACGATTCTATAATTCTATGAATTCTACCATATGATTTCGCTGAATGTATAGTTCCACCATTGCATCTCTTCCTTAGCTCTTCCCAAGTAGCCTAACTAGTGGACCCAGTCTTAAAAGCCCTCTACTCTTTCCTTTTCGACTTCTTTAAAAAAAATTTTGAATGAGCTTATCTGTGCTTTCTCCATAATTGTGCACTTCACCAACAGTACAAGGAAGTGGTACCAAGAATGGCCATTGATGTGCCACAGAAGATTGGTGCTGCCGCCGAGGATTCCCTTCCAGTTTTATAATCCACCTTCTAAAGGTTAACCTGGTGTGTGTCCAGAGGCAAGGGTTGGCTCTTACATAGAAATCCATTAATCATGGCAGAACCTCCTGCTGCACAAGCAAATGAAGATATATTTCTAAGCACTGTGTGCAGCGTGTGAGAATTAATTATAGTTTTATGTTACTAAAGTTGGCCAAAGCCTCAAGCTTCATACTGTGAAAATTAACAGTAGGGTTTTTTTTTCTTACAGCTGCTTCAAGTGGAATTCTTACAGATGTTTCCAGCAAGAAAAAAAAATCAGAGTAAGTTACAGCTTGTGCTGTGTAATTATCTGAAGCAGTTCCTCTGTCGCTTCAGCTCTGCTATTAGGAACAAGAAACTTTCCTATGTGGCTATCATTCAGTAGGCATCTATAAATGTTTTACAGACATCTTTTTATAAACTGAATTACTTGAAGTATGTAGAAAGGATCCCCCCAATAAATAGACATACACACAAACATTTTGTTTTTGTTGTTATTAAATGTGGAGAGACTGGGATAAAACTTCTGAAGGGATAGCCCCACCATTTAAGAGAATAAACTCAATAGGGCAAGTCTCCCACAGAGCAAAAGATGGAAAGTATATGGTGGCAAGGACAAGCTTCTTTCAAGCTCTGGGTGACCAGATTAGCCATTTTTATGGGTTTATAGGACTTGAATCGCCGAAGAATTGATACTTTTGTATTATGGTGCTGGAGGAGACTCTTGAGAGTCCCATGGACTGCAAGAAGATGAAACCTATCCATTCTCAAAGAAATCAGCCCTGAGTGCTCACTAGAAGGACAGATCCTGAAGTTGAAGCTCCAGTACTTTGGCCACCTCATGAGAAGAGAAGACTCCCTGGAAAAGACTCTGATGCTGGGAAAGATGGAGGACACAAGGAGAAGGGGACGACAGAGGATGAGATGGTTGGACAGTGTTCTCGAAGCTACTAACATGAGTCTGGCCAAACTGCGAGAGGCAGTGAAGGATAGGCGTGCCTGGCGTGCTCTGGTCCATGGGGTCACGAAGTGTCGGATACGACTAAACGACTAAACAACAACAAAGCCGCTCAGAGTGGCTGGGGAAACCAGTCAGATGGGCGGGGTATAAATAATAAAATTATTATTATAATAATAAATAATAAAATTATTATAATAATAAATAATAAAATTATTATTATTATTATTATTCCTTCCTTAGCTTTTCTCTCACATAACAAGTGATAGACTGGCCAAGCGAACGTGCTTTTTGTTTCACTTTCAAAACACATTACTGCATGCACATCCTTGCATTAAAAAGTGAAATTCATTTCTCCATGAAAGTAGTTCAGGTGCCTTTTATTAAATAAAAAAGTCATTGTGTTTTTCTGCATTTGCTTTGGCTGTTTGCGTATTTGTTTTGAAGCCAGTATGTTCCTCAAATCATTGGAAGCTCATGTCAGTTAGTAGAGCCACAATCCTACGCACATCTATTTCAAAATATTGAGGAGCACAGAGCACAGTGGGGTTTTATATCTGGGTACACACAGAACAAGCTCCAATTCACATCTCACCACAACCAAAATAAGCTTAACAAACATCCTCCTTCAAACCATTGTTTCTTTTAACCTCCACCATATGCCCAGACAATTTGTGAACCTTGTCATGCTGTGATCTGCTACATAGTTTGGCAAGTGGTTTTTCCATCTGTCTGTTCTCTATATAGATTTGGCATCGCCAAACTCAGCTCAGGGGTTCCCACAGTAGGAGGGGTTGCCATCAATATTTGGGTGCCAGCCGTGATTTTGAAGCAAGATGTCAGACTGAAACAACAGGTTGGCATGATTTTGCCCGGCTTTTGGCAAAAGTTCAGCTGTCTCTCTAGATATCGTCACCAAACTTGGCACAATAGAGGCAGTGAACTTTGTTGCCGTTCAGATACCAGGTGCCATTTTGAACCAAGATGGGGGACCAAAATCTGACTTCACTCAGTTTTTGGTGTGACAGACCAAGCTCACAAATTACACTATCCATTTAAAATTCACAATATTTTGGTGGTTTCTACTGATCTCTGGGATATACCAGGCATTCCCTGCTACTGATATACAGATGCAATCAAAATTATTCAACCCCCCATTGCAAATCAGGTTTCAATCAAAATTTACAGACTTTCAGCTGTTTGCAATGAGCAAATCAAACAAACAATTGAAATAGCTCAGCCCAATGGATCTTCTTCTCCCAGTCCTTTAACTAATTAAACAATCTATGACCTTTTAAACTGTGAGGGGGGGGGCTGCCATATGTCTGGATTTTCCTGGACATTACCAGGATTTCAAAGGTGGGGTTGACGTCTGGAGTGAATTTTTGAAAGGCAGCGCTTTGTCCCGGGTGCTAGGCAAGTCAATTGAAAAAATTGTGGGTTTGGGGCATTTTTGTAAAGAAAAGCTCAACAACTTATTCTTCAGATAAGACCAATGGCAGACCAACACGGCTACTCAACAACTTTTGGGTTTTCCTTAAAAAAAAAACTAAACAATTTTGGTGTGTCTTGATTTTTTTTTTTAAATATGGCAAGCCTAGGGTGTATTGTTTTTGTCTGTTACCACTTATGTATTATTATTGTGTTTATATAGTGTAAACGGCCCTATGATCCTCAGATGCAGGATGGTATAGAAATTGAGTAAATAATAAACACATTTACCTGAAACAATGACATGCCGTCCAGCAAACTATCCAAGTAAGCAGAGAAATGTATTTGTTTTAAACTGGCTTGTAGCTGTATCACCACCCTAGAATAATGAAAGAAAATGTAAATGAAAGAAAACCTGAAAAATGCAGATAAGAAAATACAATATAATGCAGTCCATTAATCAAACCAGTGGCTGACATTTGCTTATTGCTTCATGTGTTGCCTAAGTCACAGGCTGCTTCACTGCTTTTATGCACTTCTATGTATCAATTATGAACAGAGGTTTTATTCCAGCCCTTGGTTTATTCTTAAAGCAAAATTCTACAACCCTGAAATGAGTCAACAGTGTGATGCAGCAGCTAAAAAAAGCCAATGCAATTCTGGGCTGCATCAATAGAAGTATAGCGTCTAGAGATCAAGGGAAGTAATAGTACCACTATATTCCGCTCTGGTCAGACCTCACCTGGAATACTGTGTCCAGTTCTGGGAACCACAGTTCAAGAAGGATACTGACAAGCTGGAACGTGTCCAGAGGAGGGCATCCAAGATGGTCAAAGGCCTGGAAACGATGCCTTATGAGGAACGGCTTAGGGAGCTGGGTATGTTTAGCCTGGAGAAGAGAAGGTTAAGGGGTGATATGATAGCCATGTTCAAATATATCAAAGGATGTCATATAGAGGAGGGAGAAAGGTTGTTTTCTGCTGCTCCAGAGAAGCGGACATGGAGCAATGGATTCAAACTACAAGATTCCACCTAAACATTAGGAAGAACTTCCTGACAGTGAGAGCTGTTCGGCAGTGGAATTTGCTGCCAAGGAGTGTGGTGGAGTCTCCTTCTTTGGAGGTCTTTAAGCGGAGGCTTGACAGCCATTTGTCAGGAATGCTTTGATGGTGTTTCCTGCTTGGCAGGGGGTTGGACTAGGATTCTATGATTCTCAAGGAAAGCAAGCTCACAATCCCTTCTTGGAAGCAACCCCCTCTTGATGCAAGTGGAATTTATTTCAGGTCAATATCCAAATTTAGGTTTGCAACCTCAGTTAAGGCAGCAATCGCAAACATACTTGCTAAGGAATAAGCCCCAAAGAAAACAAAGATTTACTTGTGTTATAGGTCCCATTGGTTTGCAGAGATCTTATTTGTAAATGGCTTTAAGTATATTTTTTAGGTGTTCATTATTGGGCTGGGCGGTGGTGGAGGAAGGATTTTTTTAATGTTTTCAGGTGATCTTCTGGATGAACACTTTCACATACTTGTTCTCTATTGCATAAATTTGTTACTATTTTATCTTATTTTTTATTTTGTAAATCCCTTCATTATTTCCATCCATTGTGGGAAGAGACTGATAAATTTAATAAATCAAAATAAAATAAACATGTGGTATAGATGACACAAATAGAGCTGGCCCTATCTCTAGGCAGAGGGAGTCGACTGCCTCAGGCAGCTGATTTTGGATCTCATTGTATATTGGTAGATAGTTAATTAAACTCTCATATTTTTATTGCCAAGGACTGGAGATTTTCTGCTCCAGGTACCCATACAACTTGAGCAACCTTGACTGCTCTCTCAGGCAGCGAAATGTTTTGGGTCACCCCTGGACACAAGCCTACAGACATCTGATTCAGCAGCAAGCATCACTGACCCCAAGAGGGATTCCTTTCCGTATACAGGTAGATCGCATCTTACGCTGATTTCACTTGCATGATTGCAACTGCTTGACACGGTTTGCAGAAAATTTTAAAAATTAATAAAAAGGGGTGGGAGAGTGAGCAATCCACCCCAAAAGGGCCATCCAATATCCCTCGGAAGGCCTCGTATGTCCTTCCCAGAGCCTGGTAAGATGATATATTTTTATATTCTGTTTCCTCTCACAACAGCATCCCCCCCATGATGTTTCATTTATACAATATTGTAGAGTTTTGCCAAAGTGCTCTTGTTGACATGGTTCCATCTTAGCACTTGATGGGTACAGATTAGAGGAAATATTAATTATATTTAATCCCAGAGAGCCATGTGTGTGGGTTAATGAACAATGAGGGGGATGGCTGGTGCTTGTTTTTAGAATGTGGGTGTAGCACACAGAGAACCCTAATAGCAGAGTATTAAATCCCATCGTTAGGCATAGGCAATATCTTACTTAATTTACTTAATTTCCATTTTACCCCTTTTTCAATGAAACAGACCGCATACAGCAAAGTAAGTTTAAAATTATTTACTTACAGTTACTAGGTCTCAGACATACACCTTGCCTTATTCAACAGCATTCAAGTAATGCAGGTAAAACATTGAAATACTGCAAAGCAGCCTGAGACACATGCCTGAGGCTGGGGGCTAAGGTGAAGCATGTGCTCCTCCACTGCATGCAAGATGAGATGGTGTAGGCGGGGGGAATAGGAAACAAGCTTTACTTCCTCCCTCTCAGGAGAAGAGGGGATGTGATCTCACTGAGCCTTCTCTAGCAAGAAGAGGAAGAGGAGGAGGAGGAGGAGGAGGAGGAGGAGGAGTTTGGATTTGATATCCCGCTTTATCACTAATCTCCCACAGCTTTTGCCTATATTGAGTAAACAATGAGCTTGGTTATAAACAGAAAGAGTTACAGAGGTGATATGTTGGTTCAAGGTGCTCCTATTTGGATCCACAATAAGCTTTTTCCTCTCTGACATTCAGAGGAAAACAAAGAATATTAGTTCACCTCCTATGCCAGACATCAGCAGGGGAACGAATAATTTAGTTTGGAAATTCCATGCACAGAGAGACGGACGAGAGTGGAAGCTATCGGAAGAGCCATACAGAAAGCATGGCTTCAGAGTTTTCAGAAGAGGTTTACAAATAATCTCTGAATTATTCAGTCAGCCCCTTTTTATATATGGACCAGGACACTGATGTTTCCATATCACCTGGAGCATTCAGGGTGTTGAATGAAAAAAAGACTAAGAAGGAATACAAGCATACCTGCAGTCTTCTATTAAGCAAACTCAGGGGGATTCTTGGCATTTCACATATGAACAGTCTACACTTTAATGGTGTTTGTTCCTGACTCTACAAATTTAACACCTAATTTCATACAGTCAAAGCTTTCCGGTACAATTCTCTGCCATATTTTAATTGGAAATTCTCTCATCTCTGAGAAGCAGAAGTAGCTTTCCTGCATGCCCGAGAGATCATTTGGCTCATCCAGACTTGTAATTAAGAATTTCTGGGGTGTAATAGGATGAACACAGGTTCTCTTTTTGAATACCTCAGCAGCTTCATTTAAACTTTAAGTCTTGTACAGTTGTCTCTCTCTATCATTTCTTCAGAGTCAATACCCAAGGCATCTGGAAACTAAGTCTTATGAGGAACAGTTGAGGGAGTTGGGTATGTTTAACTTGATTAAGAGGAAATTCCTTCCAGTAGCACCTTAGAGACCAACTAAGTTTGTTCTTGGTATGAGCTTTTGTGTGCAAACACACTTCTTCAGATATCGGTATCTGAAGAAGTGTGCACGCACACGAAAGCTCATACCAAGAACAAACTTAGTTGGTCTCTAAGGTGCTACTGGAAGGATTTTTTTATTTTTTATTTTGTTTTGACAATGGCAGACCAACACGGCTACCTACCTGTAACTTGATTAAGAGGAGACTGAGAGGAGATATGAGAGCCACGTTCAAGGGCTGTCATATGGAAGATGGAGCAAGCTTGTTTTCTCCTGCTCCGGAGGGTAGGACTCGAACCAATGACTTCAAGTTACAAGAAAGGAGATTCCGACTAAACATCAGGAAGAACTTTCTGGCAGTAAGAACTGCTCAACAATAACAGTGGACTCTTAAAAAGCAAAGACATCACCTTGCCGACAAAGGTCCGTATAGTTAAAGCTCTGGTTTTCCCAGTAGTAATGTACGGAAGTGAGAGCAGGACCATAAAGAAGGCTGATCGCCGAAGAATTGATGCTTTTGAATTATGGTGCTGGAGGAGACTCTTGAGAGTCCCATGGACTGCAAGAAGATTAAACCTATCCATTCTCAAAGAAATTGGCCCTGAGTGCTCACTAGAAGGACAGATCCTGAAGTTGAGGCTCCAGTACTTTGGCCACCTCATGAGAAGAGAAGACTCCCTGGGAAAGACCTTGATGTTGGGAAAGATGGAGGGCACAAGGAGAAGGGGACGACAGAGGATGAGATGGTTGGACAGTGTTCTTGAAGCTACTAACATGAGTTTGGCCAAACTGCGAGAGGCAGTGAAGGATAGGCGTGCCTGGCGTGCTCTGGTCCATGGGGTCACGAAGAGTCAGACATGACTGAACGACTGAACAACAACAACTCCTTCCTTGGAGGTTTTTCAGCAGAGGTTGGATGGCCATATGTCATGGATGCTTGAGTTGAGTTGATAGCCCTGCATTGCAGGGGGTTGGACTAGATGACCCTTGGGTTTCCTTCCAACTCTATATGATCCTCATTTCTAATAATAGTACTTCTGGTCAAAAAAAAAAAGCCCAAGGGAGTCCCCAGCATGCCATAGATGGCAGTTCTAGTTAGGATTGCCAGGTGTCCAGCATCTCTGAACCTAAAGACCAAGCTAGATGCAGAGCTTGTCTGACGCCGAGAGCAGGAGTCTTGTCTGTAAGATGAGCCACCACACGGTTGCTGTCTATTCTGATCTGGCATTGCATGCTAGTATGCAGTGGGGTGGGTCACGATTTTTCCTCTTGCAAGGCATATAAGCAGGCAGTTTCCAGTTGGCTGGGAGGCATGGGGCATTCTTGGCATAGCAGCATAGGTCCAGCAGGCGCCTAGCAGAGCCCCGCCCGCCTCAACCGATTAGCCCTCGGAGGCCCAGGGCTGCATGGGCCTGAACAGGTGCCATCTGTACAATTAGCAAATGTGTGGGTTGCTTTTAAAAAGTAAATAGCAAAAGAGAGAGCGACAGTGAGAGTGTCGATGAACTTTAACCCACGGAAGTCCCAGTCTGGATTGCATGGGGCTTACAGTACCTGTCATCTGCTTGTGGGAGTGGCATGAATGAGACCTCTTCTATCTAATGTGAATGGCAGGCACAGAGAACAATGAAAGCCTGTCACCTTCTGATTTTATGCCAGAATTGGATGCAATTTGCAGGCCTAGTCACCCCTTCTCAGGGGGTGAAGCTTACCAAATGCTGGAATGATAGCTATAATGGTTTCCATGGAAAGGCAGACTTCACCATTTTAAGGTGTCTGCAGTAGGATTCCTGGGGCGTGTGTGGGTGTGAGAGAGAAAAGAAATGGATTCCCCGGAAAGGCTGAGGAAGGAAGGAAGGAAGGAAGGAAGGAAGGAAGGAAGGAAGGAAGGAGGGAGGAGGAGGAGAAGAAGAAGAAGAAGAAGAAGAAGAAGAAGAAGAAGAAGAAGAAGAAGAAGAAGAGGAGGAGGAGGAGGAGTTTGGATTTGATATCCCGCTTTTCACTACCCGAAGGAGTCTCAAAGCGGCTAACATTCTCCTTTTCCCTTCCTTCCTCCCCCACAACAAACACTCTGTGAGGTGAGTGGGGCTGAGAGACTTCAAAGAGGTGTGACTAGCCCAAGGTCACCCAGCAGCTGCATGTGGAGGAGCGGAGATGCGAACCCGGTTCACCAGATAACGAGTCTGCCGCTCTTAACCACTACACCACACTGGCTCTCAAGTTACACACACCTCAGCAAGGACTTTGTTACTCCTAATGTGGTTATTGGGTGTTTTCTTCCTAATTCAGGGTACCCAAAGCGCACATCCCTAGCATACGTGTGACTAGAATTCTCTACTCTTTATTGTTGCACACTTTATGAATGTGTGAAATGAACTCATGAATGTATGAAAATTCTATCCATTCTACAATGGCCCATTCATGAATGCACATTGTTAGTTGGTGTCACTGTTATCAAATAATGAACAAGACCAAAATGCAGTAATCTGCTGAAGTGAAATCAAATGGTGCACATGCATATGTGAAGAGAACTTGCCCTTAAAAGCTTCTCACTCAACAAGTTGCATCTCTGTGTGTGAACTCCAGGGGATTATGTCAGGTGAGAAATCTCCATCTGTGACATTTAGTTTTTGACAGCTGTGTCACAGAGGGTCCCCCCACTTGCCTGTTCCCCACTTAATGACTGCAACCTCATATGTTCCACTGATGATTTCTAGCTCTGATTGTTGTTGTTGTTCAGTCGTTCAGTCGTGTCTGACTCTTCGTGACCCCATGGACCAGAGCACGCCAGGCACGCCTATCCTCCACTGCCTCTCGCAGTTTGGCCAAACCCATGTTAGTAGCTTCGAGAACACTGTCCAACCATCTCATCCTCTGTCGTCCCCTTCTCCTTGTGCCCTCCATCTTTCACAACATCAGGGTCTTTTCTAGGGAGTCTTCTCTTCTCATGAGGTGGCCAAAGTACTGGAGCCTCAACTTCAGGACCTGTCCTTCTAGTGAGCACTCAGGGCTGATTTCTTTGAGAATGGATAGGTTTTATCTTCTTGCAGTCCATGGGACTCTCAAGAGTCTCTTCCAGCACCATAATTCAAAAGCATCAATTCTTCGGCAATCAGCCTTCTTGATGGTCCAGCTCTCACTTCCGTACATTACTACTGGGAAAACCATAGCTTTAACTATACGGACCTTTGTCGGCAAGGTGATGTCTTTGCTTTTTAAGATGCTGTCTAGGTTTGTCATTGCTTTTCTCCTAGCTTTGATTAAGCCTTGCCAATTCTTTACCATTTGTGCACTAAAACCTCAATTTATTTTAAAAATACCTCTTGAACCAGGGAAGGAGGGGGGGAACTCAAACCCAAACTGCGTATTGTGCTATACGCTCATTTCTTTTACAACTCTAATGCCAACTTAGCTGTCAAAAGCGTGCTTTAGCAGTGCATTGAAAAGAGTGACACCTGTGGGCACAGATCTTTGAAAGGGGACATTTTTGCACTGCTTGCTTGCTGAGCAGCTGGAACCAGAAATGCCTTTTCGTTTTGTGAGCTGCCTACAGTTTGCTCAAGAGCTCCTAAGTGCCAATCTTTGAGACATTGTGTGGGTTCAGGGAGAAACTTGGATGCCAAAATAATTAGCACAAACTGTCACTTCTGATCAATGCCAGTTGGCAGTGCAGGGGAATAATCCAGTTGGAACAGTGACCAGCTGTTTCCCCCAAGACATTTGTTGTATGTTGTGAGAGAAAGTTTCGCCAGCAAGTGGTCTCGCAATGGCAACTGAATCTTTCAGTACGGGGAATGCACATTCCTTCCAAGCACCCAGGTTAGTTATACTAACAAGATTCTCCATGCCATCACCAAGACCATGTCAGGCACTGACTTTGCAAAACAAAGAGTCATGTCTAAAATTAGAGATGCACTGAATATTGTGGGTGAATACCTCAATAAAAACATCAGCTCATGGTGGGGGAGCTGTGAAAAAAGGCAAATTATATTCTAGGGATCATTAGGGAAAATATTGAAATGAGTTTATGTAAAACTCCGGAAAAAATATCAACCTCAGATATGCTGATGATACAACCTTGATGGCAGAAAGTGAGGAGGAATTAAAGAACCTTTTAATGAGGGTGAAAGAGGAGAGCGCAAAATATGGTCTGAAGCTCAACATCAAAAAAGCTAAGATCATGGCCACTGGTCCCATCACCTCCTGGCAAATAGAAGGGGAAGAAATGGAGGCAGTGAGAGATTTCACTTTCTTGGGTTCCATGATCACTGCAGATGGTGACAGCAGTCACGAAATTAGAAGACGCCTGCTTCTTGGGAGAAAAGCAATGACAAACCTAGACAGCATCTTAAAAAGCAGAGACATCACCTTGCCGACAAAGGTCCGTTTAGTTTAAGCTATGGTTTTCCCAGTGGTAATGTACGGAAGTGAGAGCTGGACCATCAAGAAGGCTGATCGCCAAAGAATTTATGCTTTTGAATTGTGGTGTTGGAGGAGACTCTTGAGAGTCCCATGGACTGCAAGAAGATCAAACCTATCCATTCTTAAAGAAATCAGCCCTGAGTGCTCACTAGAAGGACAGATCCTGAAGTTGAGGCTCCAGTACTTTGGCCACCTCATGAGAAGAGAAGACTCCCTAGAAAAGACCCTGATGTTGGGAAAGATGGAGGGCACAAGGAGAAGGGGACGACAGAGGATGAGATGATTGGATAGTGTTCTCGAAGCTACTAACATGAGTTTGGCCAAACTGCGAGAGGCAGTGAAGGATAGGCGTGCCTGGCGTGCTCTGGTCCATGGGGTCACGAAGAGTCGGACACAACTGAACAACTGAACAACATCAACATATAGCTGTGATTGCCTAATCTCAAAAGGGATACCATAGCCCTGGAAATGTCCCATGAAAGAGGGCAGAGACAAATGCCTGGGGCTTGGAATACTTTCTCTACAAGGAAAGACTACATTATAAAGTATTGTACAATTATGCACAGTGTGGGGAAACTGGAGAGAAGTTTTTCTCCCATTCTCATCATATCGGGACCAGGGTCATCCCAGGAAATTGATGGGCAGTAGACAGAAGAAAGTAATTTTTTGAAACAATGGACAGCTGGTTTGAGGAATTCATGGCCCTTAAATTAGGGTTGCCATACATCCTGAATTTCCCAGACATAGCAAGAATACTGCAGTTGGAAGCAGTGTCCAGGCAGAAATTGCAAAAATGTCCGGGAAAATCCAGGTGTATGGCAACCCATGTTGGCAGTGTCGTTTTTGGCAATTTCCCCTTAAAACAGCTTTAAAACTTTTTTTATATACCGGTATATAAACGATTTAGCCAAAAGAAGCTCAACAACTTTTGTGTCCAGATTTTCACTTTTTGAAATATGGCAGCCCTACTTTAAACGTGTTGATGGCCACTAATAAAGTGGCTTGGGCAAACCAGTCAGATGGGCAGGGTACAAATAGTAACATTACACTGTATTATAACAGGACAAGAGACTGGGCAGCTGGGCTCATGCGCCACTTGTGGGCTTCCCATAGCCACCCGACTGGCCACTCTGGGAATCAGGAAGAACAAGATGATGTGATTCAGCCAGGGCTCTTCCCATGTTCTTATTTAAGATCTGGTAATCATTTCTACTATGGTGTTCTGTGATGGCCTGATCAATATACCGTGTTCACCACCCATGCCTAAAATAATCTTTCCACGAGGCTTGGGCAAAACAAAAGCAGCAGATCCCTTTGGTGTCAGTGATGGAATGTAATCCTGGTCTTTGGAGCTGCAGAAAGAAAGCAAACGAACAAATCACCATCAATCCGTATGTAAAGCCAGGCTGCTCTTTTCTCCTCTCCTTAATGCACAAATCAATTAGATCCGCCTGAACCATATGGTTAAGAATGGGCAGACAGTAACACTGTTTTTATGCCAGCGAATTCCTCCTGCCAGGGGAACAGATTGTAACCGACAGGTGAGGAAAAGTGATCCTTGTCGTCATAATGCATTTGGGTAATTCAATTTTCAGCTGATACATCACTTACTGTATTTTTCACTCCATAAGATGCACTTTTTTCCTCCTAAAAAGTAAAGGGAAATACCTGTGCGTCTTATGGAATGCTGTTTTTTCGTGTGTTTGTCTTGTGTGTGCTTCGTTGTTCAGTTGAAGAGGACGATTTGGTCTGTGACCGTTTAATAAAATTTGATTTGATTTGATTTGGTCTTATGGAGCAAATGGTGGTCCCTGGAGCTGAATTGCCCAGGGGCCAAAAGCAGATTGTGCTTTTTTTATTTTACAAAGAGAAAAGGGGGTGTTGAAAGGACCCCGCTCAGCAGCTGATCAGCAAGAGATCGGGAGAGAGATAAGAGTCCCGGCTCCCTTTCAGCCCCGCCCTCCTTTGTTGAATGTGCTGCAGAGGGAGGTTGTTTGTTTCCCCAGTGACATGTGACTGGCTGATTAGATTATCTGTCTGGAAACTGTAGAAAAGGCTCCCTTTCCTTTAGAAGCTGCAGAAATGTGAGTTGAACCCCATAAAAACAGGGCTTTTCCTCTTTGCAAAAGGAGCTTTGCTTTTCCCCCTTTGCAAAAAAGCTGCAAAACATTTAGCTGATCCTAAAAAAAAACAGGGCTTTTAGAGGAGAAAACCGGGGGGGGGGGGATTCCCTTGTTTCCTCCTCTAAAAACGAGGCGCGCCCTATGGTCCGGTGTGCCCTATGGAGCGAAAAATACGGTACTAGTTCAGTGGTTACAAGAACAGCATGGTAAATAGAACAGTTTCCGTCTAAGGTAAATGAAGCAAGCCTCACCCTTTGCGCATGCCAACCAAACTGAGCCATAGAACCATCAGAGTTATCAGGTGACAGGTGAGCTTTGCCTCAGAGGTGCTTTGCGCTTTCTTTAGCACTTGTGTTTGCCACAGGCACACTAATGTTTCCAGAGTTAAAGCACCAGGAGTGGCTGCACATGCTTTCCTAAGGCTGGGTCTACACCAACAGCTCATTATGTGCTAAAACTCTTCTGAGACCACATTACCGTATTTTTCGCTCCATAAGACGCACTTTTTTTCTGTGTTCATGGTGAGTTCTGGCACCTCTTTCCAACGTAGGGGTTTGACTTCACCCGCAGAGCTGCACTCCGTGGTCCCTCAAGACAAATGGATGCTAACAATGAACAAAAGTCACCTGCTGGATCATTACTGGGCTGCTGTTCTTAAAAGTATAGAATTGTTCCTCTCTCAAGCAGCTTTGCTTTACCCTGGCTGGAGGTGAAAGTGACAGGTCACCAAATGCTTCCCCGAGGATCTCTTATTGTGATGTGTTGCCCCAAGGAAGCTTTTCCTGCTGGCAGCCTTAAAATAGAAAGCAGAAGGACATGAGTTTTTCATCTTGGCACTCACTGGCTCTGGCATTTTGCAGCTTGGGTCATTTTGTAGCAGCAATTTTTTGGGGTATTGATCTGTGTTCCCAGGTGAGAAGTTGAATACAATGCTTCATTTCCTGTCTGGCTTACTCATCCAAGATGCCCTGGTGATTTCAACAGACTGTCTCAGGCTATTCATTTTTATTTTTAAGTCTCTCTCTTAAATCCAAACACATCCCGGTGTAATCCGCACCATAAGCCTGTTAAGCCCTAGAAACTAGTTCTTTGGGATTCTGGGGTCCCGTGACATTTTACAAAATCCATCTATAGCATTCTCATTTGTAATGAAAAACTTGTGTTTGTGTTTCTTTCTTTTTATATTTGTGTAGTGAAGTTTTATCGGGCTTCAAAGTACATCAGCGAATAGATTTACAGCTGGTGGTCGACACGTCCATTTGTCTTGTGCCTAGAAACCCCGGGGTCCAAGCAGTTTTCGGCTTGCCCTGCACTTTTCTAGGCACGGGTCTGGGCGGTTTTCCATATGCACTGCAGCTTTCCCCTAGAAAGCACACTCTTCACTGCTGAATCAGAAGAAACCCAATTGCCATTTGTTCCGATTCAGCGGTAAAGAACATTTTTTCCTGGGGAAAGCAGCAGGGCAAAGGGAAGTGTGGATGAGCCCTTACTAATATAGAGTCAAAGTTTTTGTCTGTCTGTTATGTCTTAATTAATAGTAATGGCTCCCAACACAGAGGAGAGAATAAAAATTCCAGGATTCTGCACATATAAATGAACATAGAGCAACAGGGGTGCTAGATTGCATTTTAGAGAACTCACCACTTTTTAAACTGCCTTCGACACCCCTAAAAATGAATCCTCAACTGTCCATCTCTCCTTCTTGGTTTGGCTGAACAACGAAAAGCCATCTGAACAAATAATAAGATACCTCTGATTAATTTGGCAGCAGGTTCTTTTTAAAAGAAAACAAAAAGAAACAGCAAGGACTTACAAAAATCCCAACCCCTGTTCTCTCAGATGAAGAGAATGTGCCGTAGTGGGAGAGGCATTCTGCTGTGTGGACCAGGGAGAGCAAGGTTCAAATCCACATTCAGCCATGAAACTCAGCGGGTGACGATCTTCCAGTTTGGTCGCTCTCTACAGACGGACGCGTGTTCTTCGCTCTCCCACTGTGGAGGGGGGACGTGTTCAGTAGTGGAGGAATTAAGGAGAAAGCAAGGTTCTGCGTACCCCGAAATCCCAGGGGGGTGTCCCGGGACGAAATGGACATGCTGTGATGTGAAAGAGAGGTTTCCCAAACTGATTGCAAATAGCGAAATGGGGGAGAGGGGACTCAGTGGGTGACATTGGGCCAGTTGCTGTCTCTCAGCCTAGCCTACGTCACATGCTATGATAAAGTGGAGTTGGGGCCACATTTTACTGCTCTGCTGTAGAAACTGGAGTTCTTGGTGATATCCAGAAGTCAAAAATAAAAAAATCCAAGAACTCTGGCCAGGCGGGAGATCAGTTTTAAAGTCTTCAAACAGTTTTATTATTAAGGTATTGGAATAAATTCCAGTTGAAATAAATTCCAGGACAAGGCCCTGTTTCGATAATTCTTCACCAGCTGGAATATTAAGAAATCCTACGTTAGAAATAAATCTTATAATATTTATAAGTGCTTATATGCATAATACCCTTTTGTGAGATCATTAGTTATACAGTTTATACCAAACTCAGTCCATAATTTACACATTATATACCGTATTTTTCGCTCCACAACACACCTGAACATAAGACGCACCTAGTTTTTAGAGGAGGAAATGGGGAAAGCCCTGTTTTTTTTAGGAACAGCTGAAAGTGGTGCAGCTTCTTTTTCAAAGAGGAACAACCCCGTTTTTATGGGGTTCAACTCACAGTTCTGCAGCTTCTAGTCCTACAGCTATTTCTACAGTTTCCGGACAGATAATCTAATCATCCAGTCACATGTTGCTGGGGAAACAAACAGCCTCCTCTGCATTCAACAATGGAGGCCTGGGCGAGGGGGCGGGGCTGGAAAGGGAGCCTTATCTCTTTCCCAGATCACTTGCTGAACAGCTGTTCAGCGGCTTCCTTTCAACACCTCCTTCTCTCTTTGTAAAAAAAAGAGCACAATCTGCTTTTGGCCCCTAGGCAATTTGGCTCCAGGGACCATGCATTTGCTCCATAAGACGCACAGACATTTCCCCTTACTTTTTAGGAGGAAAAAAGTATGTCTTATGGAGCGAAAAATACGGTAACTGACAAAAACAGCTTACCTAGATTTTCATGGTCAAGGTGTACCAGTTCTCTGTATGCCTAACTTGTTCACACTGTTTGTAGTATTTAAAGGAAAAGTAAGGTGTGGTCCATTTAGTGATTCAAAAGGCAGTACTTTAAATACTACAAACAAAATGGTAAATTCTTTCCAGTAGCACCTTAGAGACCAACTGAGTTTGTTCTTGGTCTGAGCTTTCGTGTGCATGCACACTTCTTCAGATACACTGAAACAGAAGTCACCAGATCCTTAAATATAGTGAGGGAGTGGGGAGGGGTATTACTCAGAAGGGTGGTGGGAATGGGTGATCAGCTGATAGGTGTGGAAAACCTGTTGATGACTCTTAACGGCTGCAATTAGTCTTGCAGGGAAAGGCAAGGGTTGAGATGGCTAAAGATAGCTTTGTCATGTATAATGAGATAAGAATCCAATGTCTTTGTTCAGACCAGGTTTCTCCATGGTTTTAAGTTTGGTGATTAGTTGCAATTCAGCCACTACAAACAGTGTGAACAAGTTAGGCATACAGAGAATTGGAACATTTGCTGCTCTGAGCAACTTGTAGGTCGGGTGCAGTACTAAATCAGTCAAGAGGTGCCTCTTCTACATTGATGTCAGCTGTGGCACCTGTGGAACATCATTCCATATTAGCCAATGCCATGCACCCTCTTCAATTAGGCATTTCTTTTGCTTGGGAGAACATGTCTTGACAGCATTGGATTTAGGGCAGTGCAGGCGGTTTCCCCACACAAGGCCCTGCTCCATAATTGAGGAGCTCCGTAATTGAAAAGATTCATTCTGGAATGCCAATTTTGGCCTTGCTCGGGGCACCGTGTTTCTCCTAAAATAAGACACCGTCTTATATATCCCCCCCCAACAAAACACAGTATGGCTTATTTTCAGGGGATGCCTTATTTTAACTATGTCGCATCGGTACGCAGCATAGTCACGCCAGTGTGGTGTAGTGGTTAAGAGCGGTAGACATGTAATCTGGTGAACCGGGTTCGCGTCTCCGCTCCTCCACATGCAGCTGCTGGGTGACCTTGGGCCAGTCACACTTCTCTGAAGTCTCTCAGCCCCACTCACCTCACAGAGTGTTTGTTGTGGAGGAGGAAGGGAAAGGAGAATGTTAGCCGCTTTGAGACTCCTTCGGGTAGTGAAAAGCGGGATATCAAATCCAAACTCTTCTTCTTCTTCCAGGCTGTTTTAATGGGAGGTGCCGTGTCACTATGGCTTATTTTCAGGGTATGGCTTATTTTCGGGGAACGGCTTATATTTCGCAAATGCATAGAAATCCTACTATGGCTTATTTTAGGAGAAACACGGTACCATATTACCAAAAATTACCAAAGTCCGCCCCAACCAGGTCCTGCTTAGCAGCAGCGTTGCAAGCAGAAGGATGTCAGCGCAGAAACACCCAACTCCACCTCAAATCCACACAGCTGATAAAAATATGCCTCTACAAACATCCTTCCAAGTTGCTCAAGGGGGGGTTCTCTTTCATTTCTCCTCACAGCAACCCTGTGAGGTAGGATCACGTGAAAGAGGGTTCCTTGCAGTGAGGTTCATAGCACCAATATTCCGCTTCAGGGATGAGGATCCTGTGGCCCTTCTGGTGTTGTGCGGCCTCCATCTGGCCTAGGCAGAAGGACCAATGGTCCCGGATCATGGGAGCTAAAGGTAAAGGGACCCCTGACCATCAGGTCCAGTCGTGTCCGACTCTGGGGTTGCAGCGCTCATCTCGCTCTATAGGCCGAGGGAGCCGGCGTTTGTCCGCAGACAGCTTCCGGCTCATGTGGCCAGCATGACAAAGCCGCTTCTGGCGAACCAGAGCAGCGCACGGAAACGCTGTTTACCTTCCCGCCAGAGCGGTCCCTATTTATCTACTTGCACTTTGATGTGCTTTCGAACTGCTAGGTGGGCAGCAGCAGGGACCGAGCAACAGGAGCTCACCCCGTGGCAGGGATTCGAACCGCCAACCTTCTGATCAGCAAGCCCTAGACTCTGTGGTTTAACCCACAGTGCCACCTGGGTCCCTATCATGGGAGCTGCTGTGGTCTAAAAACATCTACAAGGTTGCAGCTTCCAACCCGCTATACCATAGAGTCCCTCCCCAAGGCATGGGGTGGTTAACCTGTAGCACCCCCAGACAGAGCTAGAGCTAGAGGGGACTATAGCTCCCATAATCTCTTACGAACGGCCATGCTGGCTGGAGCTGATGTGAGTTGGAGTCTGACAGCATCTGGCTAGTCACCCCTGCATCAGCTTCTAACACAAAATTTGCTTGATAGTATCACTCAGCCATGTTATTTCTACATGCTCTCATTAACCTTGCCAATATAATGTGAAGGTAATAAAACAAGGGTCCGAGTTCTAATTAAATCATGCAGGACATAAATATGCAGTAACCGAAGCCTGCATTGGGAGATGGCGCTATGGATTTCCCCCCAAATCAGGACACTAATTGGAGTTCTCATTATGGAGTTTTTAACTAATGAGAAGTACATTGACAGAGTTAATTTATTCCACCTAGAACAGAAACACATAGAGAACAGAACCGACTCTGCAAAACAACAACAACATGCATGCGAAAACTAGGTCAGCTGAACAGCTTCAGGTTGAGGGATCCGAACTTATTCTGTAGTTTGCATTTCTCCTTTCGACTTGATAAATAGAAACCTACATTGCTTTTTAAAATTCCAAGAGCTTCGTTGCAAAGACAGCTATCTCACACTCCAAAGCTTTCAGAAGGCAAAACAGATTTGCTTTTGACTTCTGATTGCATGTTTTATTCAAATCGCTCTTTCCTGACAAGAGATTGTGGTTCATGATGCTTCTGATAAAGTGATGGCAATGTTAATAAACAGACACTAGTCATGTAACCCTACGTGCGCTGTGTGAAAGCCACTAGCTTTGAATTTCGAAAGGAGGAAGGCTCCAATCCTCACCTATTCTGCTTATTCAAGACTTTGTTGGTTTCAGCAGGGCTTGGGACAGTTTGGAGGTCCAGAGCGCCCACAAAACACAGGACTAGTGTGCCTTTCAGGCTGCAGTCCTGAGCACACTTACTTAGAATCATAGAATCATAGAGTTGGAAGAGACCACAAGGGTAGTTTAGCCAAAATGCTGTGCTGCTGAGTCTGTTAAACGAACTGCAAATACTGTGCAGGATCCCTAAGTGTGCTGATGCCTCTTGGTATCAGTCGCTGTGATGTTTGGGCTGGAGAAAGCTTTTGAAGCTCCCTAACAACCGACCAGGAGGAAGAGAACATGCCAGTCGGGCATGTGTCTCTATCGGGTTCCTACTCACGAGCAGGATGTTCCTTGTTAGTATTGCCTCCCAGTTTCTCACCTAATCAGATAGGGTTCCACGGTAAGACCATGCTTTCTGGGTGATGTGATGTTTCTGGGTCTTTCCTGCACTTGCTAGTTATTTCTATATAGTGTAAGGTGCACCAGAAAACCCTCCACTTTGGGTTGTGCTGCACCATTGGTAGATAAGGAGCAGAACCATTGATTCCTTGGCTGAGAGGCATACAGTGGTGCATGTGTCCAACCTGATGTGATCTTCCCACCCCCACCCCACCAAAAAAGCACACTTCAGCTCCTCTTGTTTTCCCATGGGGCACGAGGGTTTAGGAATTACTCCATGAAATATATACTGTAGCAGCCCTGGCCTGTATTGTTCCCGACTAAACACCCTCACCTTCACGCAGAGATGAGTTAGAAGACATTTTCTCCTAAAGTGACAAGAGAACAATGTGAAGCCAGTGTTTTCGGTCCCAAAGTCAACACACCACCAACTCGGAATGCAAGGTCAAAGCTAAAAGGCCAGGGGGGAAAACTTGATTTGGAGACAAAGCTCTAATATATGAACAAATGAAGAACCATCATTAGTATTACTTGAGTGTTTTCCATCTTACTGGTGTCATTGAAAGTCCTGGGACAAACCTAATTAAGTGCTATCACTTATAAGGCTGCTATTCTGAAACCATTTATTCCAGAGCAGGCAATTCAAGTAATAGGCAATTCAGTGTTATAAATTGTAGGCAATGCAGTGCAATACAAACTCGTGTTGGTTTTATACTACTTGTACTGTGGCTGTGGACTCTATGATGAAGATATTTAATCCTGATAGGAAACAAGGCTTTCAATCAGAGAAATCCAAGTTGGAAAAAGAACTAATAGAACCGAATCTTTCCAGGATGTATAACTTGTTGTGAGAGTGGCATACAAAAGATGAAATGGTTAAATCTGTAATGATTGATTGGGCAAGAGATGTGGGGCATAACATAATGTTGGAGGATTGGGAGAGGCTGTGGAGGGAAGGTATCAAGTTCACTGCATGTAATTTATTAAGAGAAAACATTATGAAAATGATATACAGATGGTATTTAACACCAGTGAAATTAGCTAAGATGTATCATGGTATGAGTAATGAATGTTGGAAGTGTAAACAAGTAGAAGGTACCTTCTATCACATGTGGTGGACGTGCCCAAAGGTAAAGGACTTCTGGGAGAAAATTTATAATGAACTTAAAAAAGTGTTGAAAAACACATTTACTAAGAAAC
Source organism: Lacerta agilis (assembly GCF_009819535.1). Taxonomy (NCBI): domain Eukaryota; kingdom Metazoa; phylum Chordata; class Lepidosauria; order Squamata; family Lacertidae; genus Lacerta; species Lacerta agilis. Next base: position 3,202,662 of record NC_046316.1, on the reverse strand, counting down.
CAGAGGCCTTTCTGCTGGGCATGACCAATCATGAGATCCCCAACAAAGATAGAATATTTTTTATGTATGCCACAACAGCTGCTAGGATTTTAATCGCTAAAAACTGGAAAACTGAAGAATTACCAACAGTGGAAGACTGGCAGATGAAGTTAATTGAGTATATGGAACTCGCAGAACTGACCGCGAAACTCCGAGACCAGAGGGAGGAGAAGGTGCAAGAAGACTGGAAGAAATTTAAAGAATATTTGAAACAACGCGAAAAGTTAGACATTTGAAATTGAAATCAGTGGATATTATAGGCGATAGCATTAAAATGTTAGTTTAAAATAGAATATAAGAAGATAGAATTGTGATTTTTCCAATTTTTGTATTTCTGTTAAGAATAAGATGATAGATATAAAATGATAGATAAGAATTAAGTTTAGTTGTAAAAGAAGAGTTAAAGTAATTACAAAGTTACTACAGTATATTTGAAATGAACGCAGAAGAGAGGGCGTGAGGAAGTCCCCCAAGTAAGATTATAAATAAGATTAAAATAGTTAAATAGGTGTTTGAATGTAAGGTATGTTCTTCTTTTTGTTGTTTTAGGTGTGTTTTTCTGTATTGTATTAGTTTTTATTTTGTTTTGTATTTTGTATTGTGTATGTATTTTTTTTGGTATTTTGTTCAAATACCAATAAATTCCTTATGATAAAAAAAGAAGAAGATATTTAATCCTGCTCAGACGTTTGAGTTTCTGGAATTCAGTGGGGCAGGGCAATGTCTGTTACAACCCCTTGAAGTCTGTGTGTATGTGTCTGTATATTATTCAGGAGCACCTGGTTACAGAGCATGAAATGAAACACTTGACAAATGAAAATAGGCTTCAAATATCCTGGATTGCAACACCCATCAAGCCTGCTGGTTGGGCTGATAAGGGTTATAGTCCAAAATATTTTGATAGACCCAGATTAGGGTAGGCTGAAGTCTCTGCCACAAGAGCGATGTGAAAGGATGGTGGCAAATGGCGACTGATTGGGTCACACTTTGATTCTTGCTTGCATAGAGCATAAAGTGTGGCACTAACCTCCGTTACCAAGTTTGATCCAATCATCACCTGCAAGTCGACTTGAAAGAAAGCCTTCATGCTAGACGGACGTCAAGTTTAGACCTGTCCTTTTCCAGCAGGGGAGTGGGGATGGGGACTATGGAGTGCATTTCTCCCAATAATTGAATCTGATTTTCTACTTTGCTCTTGAGTGATGAAGTTCACATTTGTGCCAGAAATCAACAGCAGCACAACACCCGTTTTGTGGATTTAAGCATTATACAATCTCACAAATGTCTAATCTACAATCAGAGGATGGGGGGCAGAAACATAGCTTCTGGAGGAGGCAGAAATATCTGTGAAGCGGGTCCATTGTTGTTATGTACTGAGTTGAATAGGTTCCAAAATGCAGCAGTCTGATTGGTCCTAGAACAATAGGATTGAGATTGCAGCAGTCTGATTGGTCCGCAGGAGCCACCCAATCCAGCTCCAGGTGGAAGTGAATCTGCACTCCGATTGGCATACAGGAGTATCCCGGAATTAGCCAATCACGTGGGGCCCATTGTGTAAATAGTGTATATAAAGCAAACGTTTTGGGGGAACTGCATTCCTCACTACTATGAGCTGAATAAAGAGCATGAAATTCACACTTGACTCCGAGTATATTTCAATTGTCATCAGCACTTTCTAGTAGGTACCATGTTCTGCTTGCAAATACAGGGGCTTATTTAGGCTTTTTCTCCATGCCCGACATTGCAAAGGTTTTTGGATGCAGCAAGAGGTAGGTAAAAGCACCACCCCCTTATAACTTGGGGTGGGAAATAAATTCTGTTTTAAAGGCCTACTTGATGAGTTCCCCCACCCTCCCACTTTTCGCCAACAAGGCAAAAACTTTTGGGAAGCCATTTCTGCTCAACTCTAAGGAGACCTGCCTCCCGAGAACATTTCAAGGCACAAGATCCAAACTGATTTTACCAGCCCTTCCTACTAAGTATCACAAGTATAAAGAGCTGTATGACAGGAGAGAAGAGAGTGGCCCTGGCACTCACTCTTGCCTTCATCAAGAAAGCTTAGCATGGAAATTGGAGGCATCGCTGGGTTAATTGCAAAGCCTAAAATATAGATTCCCACGCTAATGAGGTGATGGGGAGGTCTCAGAAGGTACTGAGTTGACAACAGTACTGTGCATTCCATCTAGCTGTCACTACTGACACTGCAGGGGGGAGAGAGAGAGAGAGAGAGAGAGAGAGAGAGAGAGAGAGAGAGAGAAGAAGAAGAAGAAGAAGAAGAAGAAGAAGAAGAAGAAGAAGAGAGAAGAGAGAGGAGGAGGAGGAGGAGGAGGAGTTTGGATTTGATATCCTGCTTTTCACTACCCGAAGGAGTCTCCCAGCGGCTAACATTCTCCTTTCCCTCCCCCCCCCACAACAAACCCTCTGTGAGGTGAGTGGGGCTGAGAGACTTCAGAGAAGTGTGACTAGCCCAAGGTCACCCAGCAGCTGCATGTGGAGGAGCAGAGACGCGAACCCGGTTCCCCAGATTACAAGTCTACCGCTCTTAACCACTACACCACACTGGCTCTTCCTACTTTGGGATTGCAGAGAAGATGGAGGAAAGAAACAGTAAGATAATAGGCAGGGGTGCCAACTTGAATAAAATATTGGAGGGGCAGGTAAACAACACCCCACATAATCGATCACATGCCGCAGCACACACACACACACCCCATTTGAATGGAAATGCCCATCGACCGGGGAGGCAGTGCCATAAAAATATTTTATTGGGGGGCCGAAGGGACCTTGGTTCCTATGATGATAGTCCTTCCTTGAAATGAGAGTATGTGCTTTGGCCCCTCTGAAGGTCCTAATTTTCACATTTGGAGCTCCAGGCATCCGGTTAAGACAGCTTTGTTTCAGGGGGCCTTTGCAGCAGGACTGATGTTCCAATGTCCTTTTTCACTTAATGGCAATTCCATTCAGGTTTGCCCTGCAGCTGCTTGTGACTGCCGGCTTGAGCCAAGTGGTGTTTTTTCAACTTTTTGACAGCCCAGTCCTTACAGATGGGGTTCTAGTTACAGGTGGGTAGCCGTGTTGGTCTGCCATAGTCGAAGCAAAATAGAAAATTCTTTCCAGTAGCACCTTAGAGACCAACTGAGTTTGTTCTTGGTATGAGCTTTCGTGTGCATGCACACTTCTTCAGATACCCTTACAGATACATTTTTACAGATGAGGACAGCATTGTTTGCTTCTTGAATCCACCTGCAGTTGGAAAAGCAATTGATACTTTCCCTGTATCCTCATATCTCCAAGGACAGCACCACGAGCAGGAGGTCGTGAAGCCATAAGATGTAAACTGGAATCTAATTGCCTGCAAATGAGAAATTAAGTACACTCATGAATACCCTGAGCTAGCAAATAAATACTCGGTTGTAATACTAATGCTTGGGAGGGGGTATAAGAGAAATGTAAATGAAATGCCTTGCAAATGATTCTATTATGAAACCAGCTGGCTTCAATAAATCTACAGCTTCCATCAATATTTTGACTACCCTCAGGATTCAATTTTCTGCTCTTAACATAACTCCGTAGCTAGGTTATCTATCACAATTCAGGCTCAATTGATTCATATGTAACACAGATGGTATGTTAACTCCTGGCACTTGTTCCCAATTGATGCTGTAGCTTAGAATACAAGAACCTGATCAAGAATAATTAAAGTGCATTTGTCATAAATAAACAGCATTTCCATTCAAATTCGGGGTGGGGGCGGGGCTTTCACTTGCTAGCATGGAGATTGATTTCTCTTTAAACAAGTGGCTAGCATAGCACAAAGCCATGAGCTGAACTGGGATGATTTTATCCCATCACGAATAGCAAGTACAGTGGGCTAAGGTTTCAGATGAAGCTCTGGCTGGGGAATTCTGAATATATACATATAATCAGTTACATGACAAATCTTACATCTAGTGTGATGAATGAAGAAGAAGACCATTTATACACTTACTGAATGAAAAATACATAACAACATCATAGGTAAAAATCATAAATTTTACTGAACAAAATTTGAGGTGCCTGCTTAGTTTCCCGGGTCAGAACCCAGAGAAGCAAACTTTCCATTTGGGGGGGGGGGGAGTATGGTATAGTCCAGTGTTTTTCAACCTTTTTTGGGCAAGGGCACACTTGTTTTATGAAAAAAATCATGAGGCACACCACCATTAGAAAATGTTAAATGAAGTTAATGGACTTTATGGAGCTTGCTGAACTGACCGCGAGAATCCGAGACCAGAGGGAGGAGAAGGTGTCGAAGGATTGGAAGAGATTTAAGGACTACTTAGTTAATGGTGTAAAATTGAATATCTGAGCAGAATTAGCTGTTGAACAGGCTTTAGCTAGATAAATTTAAGTTAAAGATTTGGTAAGAATTTTATAGTATAAGATACAAATAAGAATGTCTGAAGATTTTGAGAATAGATCAAGAACCATGTTTTTAGTAAAGGAATCTAAGGACAAATAAGATAGTTAATAGTTATGAAAGTAGATATATAGCTACCTAAAGTATATTGGATTAACAATGCAGTGGAGGGGGTGGGGGAAGTCCCCTTATGCCTTGAAGATAAAATAAGAATGAGATAAAGATTAGTGTTTAGACAGGTTTGTATGTGTTTTTCTTATGTTTATTGTGTTATTGTTTGATTTGTTTATTGTTTATTGTATTCTGTATTTTTAGTGTATTGGTGTATGTTTTGTTTTCTTTATATACGCATATGGAAAAATAATAAAATCTTTAAAAAAAAAAAAGAAAATGTTAAAAAATTTAACTCTGTGCCTATATTGACTATATATAAAGTAATTCTCTTGAATAGGAATCAAATAAACACAATTTTTCCCACGGCACACCAGGCAACATCTCGCGGCACACTAGTGTGCCACGGAACAGTGGTTGAAAAACACTGGTATAGTCAGCAGTGGTGGCCAACTCCCAAGAGACTATGATCTACTCACAGAGTTAAAAACTGGCAGTGATCTACCCCCTTTTGGGGGATTCAGATAAAAGTTGTTGAGGAGGAAGGCCCATTTTTAGGGTTTCAGGTCAAAGATGTTGAGCTTGTTTGACGGAGGAGGAAAGCCCCACTTTTGGGGGGCGCAAGGCAAAAATACTGAGCTTTTTTTAGGGGAGCCAAAGTTGTTGAGCTTCTTTGGGGGGAGCCAGTGACCTACCAGTGTGATCTACCACAAACGCCCAGTGATCTACCGCTAGATCACGATCTACCTGTTGGATGTGTCTGGTATAGTGTTTTAGAGTGTCAGACTAGGACCTTGGAAACCAGGGTTTAAGCCCCCACTCAGCCATAAAGCCTTGGGCACACCTCTCAGTCTAACCTAGATTACATTGCAAGGATGAAACAGATACTTTCAGGACCTGCCTTGCATTTTGTGATTGTAATTTTTTTTAATTGTTAAGTTTTAAAACAGTTTCTAATGTTGTCTTTTAAGTTGCTGTAACCCACTTGAGGACATTAGGGTGAAGGGCAAGTAATTAATAATATAATGGCTGTGAAACGTGGGGAACTTGTTGCTCTCATCAACAAACCCCGTACACAATCTACCAACCATGAACATGTATAGCTCCCAGTCACTCCTCCCAGTAGGAAAAAAAAAAATAAGGAATGAATGAAACATGTTACCAAATTTTCACTTAGAATACTAGGGGAGAATTTAGGGAGAAAAGGAGGCTGAGTGGAGGAAACAGGGGAGGAATGAGGAGGGAGATAAATCAATGATGCAACTTTATTGTGTCATTCATTCATTCATTCATTCATTTATTTATTTATTTATTTATTTATTTATTTATTTATTTATTTATTTATTTATTTGAAACATTTATATTCCACTTTCCTCCAAGACACTCAAAGAGGCTTACAAAGCATCTCTGAATAGACACAGTTATTTGCTTGCCCTTGTACAATCAAAATGGCAGCTTTCCAAATTGCAACCTAATCAGTACAGCTGTAGAAGGTAATTTATCCAAAAAGAAGGAAGCGTTACAACTCTAATTGCTTTCCAAAGTACCTAATCCACAAAAAGCTGTAATGCTTCAAATTAAACGAAGAATGCCGTGGAATTGCCACCATGCAAGAAGCAAAGATAACGCCGTTTTTGAACAATACACTCACACTGTTCCATGACATCAGAATTGAGGCCACCAAAAATATCATTGCCTTAGGATGAGGCTGATATCTTCAAACCTATATTGCTTAAAAGGTATTTATTGCCTTAAAATTCAAAAGCCCATGATGTTTGATTTCTTTATTGGCATTTTGTTTCCTCTACTCCAAATACTGAATTTGTGTCTAGAAGAATTCAGTGTTTCTTGATTCTTCTGGGAGAGCCTCAGGGCATTGATATGCTCTGGTTTATGTAATCAGCACTAATGTAAAAAGGTAAAAGGATCCCTGACAGTTAAGTCCAGTCACGAATGACTCTGGGGTTGCGGCGCTCATCTCGCTTTACTGACCAAGGGAGCCGATGTTTGTCCGCAGACAGTTTTTCCGGGTCATGTGGCCAGCATGACTAAGCCGCTTCTGGCGAAACCAGAGCAGCACATGGAAATGCCATTTACCGTCCTGCCAGAAGGTATCTACTTGCACTTTGATGTGCTTTCAAACTGCTAGGCTGGCAGGATCTGGGACTGAGCAACGGGAGCTCACCCCGTCGCGGGGATTTGAACCGCCGACCTTCTGATCGGCAAGCCCAAGAGGTTCAGTGGTTTAGACCTCAGCGCCACCCGTGTCCCTCAGCACTAATGTACTCCTCCCTAATGAAAGGACTCCAACAGGCTCTTTGAAGTAAGTGCATTTCCACTGTCGGAATACACTGCGTGGATCCGTTAAAAGATCCGCGGTTAATTGTCTATTTTAAAAGGTTATTGAGAACTACTTTTTGTATCCTTACGCGTAAAAGCGAAAGTGAAGGTAAGAATGAACAGTCGGTTTGCCAATAAGATTAATCCGCCTTTAAATAGTAGTCCCGGTAATGTTTCAAAGTTATCAATGAGCGTTTATCCTGCTTCCCGCCTTTTTGGAGGGCAGCAACAGTGGTTTTATTGGTTGGGGCATTGATCGTGATGTCACATCTGTTCCCTAATAAAAGGCTGAGGCTCCCCGCTTAGGCACGTTCTTTTATGTTCTTCTTTAGTTCTTTCAGTTGAAGTCAAGTTTAGTTTAAGGGGTTTTGGGAGCGGGCTGGATGGGCTGGATGGGTTTTGCTTTTAGTTAGGTTTAGTTTGCGGAAGATATTTCGGTGAGATTTTAGTTAGGCTTTTAGGTTTAGCCTAGGGCTAGATTTGCGGAAACTAAAGAAGTGCCATGGTCAGATCACTTCCTGGTGCAACTGGACTTCTCCGCAACCCTTCCCCTCTGCAGGGAGGTGGGACCAATTCGGATGGTCCGCCCCCGCCACTTAATGGATCCAAATGGTTTCCAGAGAGTGGTAGGGGATACTTTATCCCATGTTGATGGCCTTTCAGCCGATTCCCTGGTGGCCCGCTGGAATGTGGAGCTAACCAGGGCTATTGACTGTTTGGCTCCGAAGCGCCCTCTCCGGTTGCATGGAGCCCGGACAGCCCCGTGGTTTTCCCCGGAGCTGAGGGCGATGAAACAATCGTTGAGACGGCTAGAGCGCCGGTGGCAGAAAACCCATTCTGAATCCGACCGAACACAGGTTAGAGCTCAACGTCGAGCCTACCAAGTGGCGATAGCGACGGCGAAGAAGACTTTCTTCACCGCCTCTATTGCATCTGCGGAAAATAGCAGCAGGAGACTCTTTCAGGTGGTTCGGAATCTATCGGAGCCACCTTCGTCATCGGGGCCTGGTAGGGACCCCAAGATCTCCTGCAATGCGTTTGCAAAGTTTTTTGCGGATAAAATCGCTCAGATTCGGAAAGAGATAGACTCCACCGTGGGAGCAGGGCCAGGGCGGGAGAGTGCCAGAGTCCTGTCTAGTCCAGTTGCGTGGGATCAATTTCAGTCTGTTACCTCCGAGGATGTGGACAGGCTGCTTGGACGAGTGAAACCAACCACCTGTCTCCTTGATCCTTGCCCATCCTGGCTTATAAAAGCTAGCCGGGAGGGGCTGGGCGATGGGCTGCGCGGGGTGGTGAATGCTTCCCTCTGTGAGGGAGCCTTCCCAGCCCCGCTGAAAGAGGCGGTCATTAAACCGCTTCTTAAAAAAACATCTTTAGACCCGGCCAATATGGCCAACTATCGCCCAGTCTCAAATCTACCATTCTTGGGCAAGGTGATTGAGCGGGTGGTTGCTGAACAACTCCAGGCACGCCTGGAAGAAGCGGACCATTTGGATCCCTTCCAATCGGGATTCAGGCCTCACCATGGGACTGAAACCGCCTTGGTCGCGCTGGTCGATGATCTCCGGCGGGCTAGGGACAAAGGTGAGAGCTGTTTCCTAGTTCTGCTGGATCTCTCAGCGGCCTTTGACACCATCGACCATAACATCCTTCTAGACCGGCTAGAGGGGTTGGGAGCTGGAGGCACTGTTATACAGTGGTTCCGCTCCTTCCTCCTGGGCCGTGTTCAGAAAGTGGTGGTGGGGGATGAGTGTTCAGACCCCTGGGCTCTCACTTGTGGGGTGCCTCAGGGTTCTGTCCTCTCCCCCATGCTTTTTAATATCTATATGAAGCCGCTGGGAGAGATCATCAGGGGGTTTGGGCTGGGTGTTCATCAGTATGCAGATGATACCCAGCTCTACCTCTCTTTCAAATCAGAACCAGTGAAGGCCGTGAAGGTCCTGTGTGAGTGCCTGGAGGCGGTTGGAGGATGGATGGCGGCTAACAGATTGAGGTTGAATCCTGACAAGACAGAAGTACTGTTTTTGGGGGACAGGAGGAGGGCAGGTGTGGAGGATTCCCTGGTCCTGAATGGGGTAACTGTGCCCCTGAAGGACCAGGTGCGCAGCCTGGGAGTCATTTTGGACTCACAGCTGTCCATGGAAGCGCAGGTTAATTCTGTATCCAGGGCAGCTGTCTACCAGCTCCACCTGGTACGCAGGCTGAGACCCTACCTGCCCGCGGACTGTCTCACCAAGGTGGTGCATGCTCTGGTTATCTCCCGCTTGGACTACTGCAATGCGCTCTATGTGGGGCTACCTTTGAAGATGACCCGGAAACTGCAATTAATCCAAAATGCGGCAGCTAGACTGGTGACTGGGAGTGGCCGCCGGGACCACATAACACCGGTCCTGAGAGATCTGCATTGGCTCCCAGTACGTTTCCGAGCACAATTCAAAGTGTTGGTGCTGACCTTTAAAGCCCTAAACGGCCTCGGTCCTGTATACCTGAAGGAGCGTCTCGACCCCCATCATTCAGCCCGGACACTGAGATCCAGCGCTGAGGGCCTTCTGTCGGTTCCCTCACTGCGAGAAGCAAAACTACAGGGAACCAGGCAGAGGGCCTTCTCGGTAGTGGCGCCCGCCCTGTGGAACGCCCTCCCATCACAGGTCAGGGAAATAAACAACTACCTGACATTCAGAAAAAACCTGAAGGCAGCCCTTTTTAGGGAAGTTTTTAATGTTTGATATTTTTGTATTTGATTTCTGTTGGAAGCCGCCCAGAGTGGCTGGGGAAATCCAGCCAGATGGGCGGGGTACAAATAATAAATATTATTATTATTATTATATTCGGTTTAGTATTATTTAGTTTAGTATCGCGGAAGATTGGGCGCGCAGGGACTGAGAGCTTAGGGAAACTTAGCTTAGGGCAAGAAACGAGCCTACGCGGGTTTTGCCAAAGCCACTAAAGATATTCTCGGTGTCTGTCGTTCTTTGGGGAAAAGGGTAAAGGTTTTAAGGATTTTTTAATTTTAACCAAAACTTAGATAACGTCCTTGGTTTGGTTTTCCCAGTTCAGATTCAGGGCATCCATTGGTTTTCGAGGCATCCATTAGTTTTCGAGGCATCCATTAGTTTTCGAGGCATCATTTTAGTTCCGAGGCATTCGTCAACTCACGCACCTTCGGAGTCATTTTCCGTCTTACTCAGCTTCCTTCAGATTGTGAGACTTGGCCGGCGCCCGTGCTCGTAAGCACGTGGAACGCTGGCCGCTTTCCCCCCGCAACTGGTACCTCGTGCGCGGGCAGCCTAAGCTCACGCACGGGGAGCTCCAGCACCGAACCCCGGCATTCCACGAATAGCTGAAATAGTCAATTAAGACCTATATGTATGCTATACACATTCATATATAGTGAACATGTGATCACTGCTCATTATTACAATGTGGAAAGATACTAAATTCAGTCCTAACATTCTAAGTGAACTTTGAACCAAGGACTGGGGACTCAGCTATACAGCTGCAAATAAAACTTTTCAAGTGTGTTGTAAAGTGCATTATACAAATGTGACACTAGATGGCGATGGTGGGCTATGGAAAATTCAATATATTTTTCAAAACTTTTTTTAAAAAAGCATTTTCACAACTTTTTAATATGTGTCTAGATTCCACCTGGGTCACACCAGTATGTTTATCAAGTGTATTACATGAGGACTTGCATGTGTGAATGGCCCATTCTGATAAACCACCACAACACAAAGAGATGCTTCATATCTCCTCACACCACTTGCTTTGCATAGTTTTACTAATTCTATGAATGTACTGACAGTGCTCTGTTGCAGATAGAGCAGCTGGTCTGAAACAAACTTTTAGAAAAACTCAACCAGGTCCTCATATGTCATGAGAATTCTCATCTTTTCAAACAGAGTATTTTTTAAATTGAGTTCACACATCAACTGCTAGGCATTTAAGTTTTGAGTAATCAAGAAATGTACGCTTTTAAATCAATGGCAAGAGGAAGTTCGACTTTCACACAAGCAAAAACGGAAAGAATACTGAAACCCTATATTATAACGGAAAGATGTGCAGCAGGTCCCCACAGAAATCACGACACTAAACTAACAAGATACCGATTCCTTTTGCCTGTTATGTGCTGCTTGCCTGCTCTTGTGGAAAGCAAAGCAATATACAAGATGCTTCAGGGTGTGAGCACCAAAGCTTAGATTTATATTTATTTTAATATTTTGATTTTTCAAATCATATTTATTTCTTTGAAAATTGGGGACTTTGAATAGGCTAATTTGCAATGGATCAGAGTAGCATATGTATTTAAGTGGTACTGTTGTAAGAAATCAGGGTCATAATAAATGTTCATAAGTATGCCAAGCAGACAAGGCCACATGTCTGAGGCAGACAGGCCTCACACCATTTTGACTCCTAACTGACCAAATATTTCTTTGTCTCAGGAACAAAGGGGAGGGGGGAGGTTGGGTGATAATCCCTGGCATCCTGATACCTTAGTGCCAGAGAAAAGGGTGTGATGAACTTGGCTGGGAAACAGGGAAATGTAAATATCTCTTTGGTTTCACTTGATGGGTTTTTGGTGGAGGGCAAGAGGAGGCATGGGCATGGTCCAGGATGTTCAGATTACTGCCACCAGACCTCCCCTTTCATGATGAAACCATAATGTATGGTGAGGGGTGGTCTTGGGTTACACCCCTTCTGTGATGTATGTGTGAGGTTTCTGGAGGTGGGCTGAACTCCAGCGTGGGGGAAATTCAAATTTGTATTTAAGGAAAAGCAGTCCTTTGTTTGAGGTTCTTCCCTTCTCACCTGTGTGTGAGGAAAGGACCCTGTCGCGACAGCGAAAATAAAGACTTTGCTTCTCAATCTTCTCTGGTTGGCCTCTGTTATATTCTCCTACCGATGGAGAACCTAAAAGGGGCTCTTGTGTACCCCATAAGGGAATAAGGGCAGATTTTTGCTTATAACAGTACCAACAGGTGCCTCCGAAGCGTTGCTCCCATACATTATTCCTGAAAAACAAGGATACTTAGGTTCTCTGATTCCTATTAGCTAGAGCTCAAACACTCCCAGGACTCACCGGCCCTTGTGACAGCTTTGGCACCTTACCCACTGCCCACCTCTGGCTACGCACTTATTGGGAAAACCACCCATCACTTATAATGCCCCACTGTGCCCTGGCCTGAGCACTTGTCATAAGGAGGATGAGTCATGCTTTCATTGGCAATTCGGGCAGGACCCTTAGGAAAGCTCATTCTACAGCAGGTATCTTTCCAAACCCAGGATCCAATTTGAACCCAAACATGCATTTGGGGACCTTTCGTAATCTTCTGCCATATGTTTTCATGGTGGTAGTGCTCCTGTTGTGACCCACATTGTTTTAGCCATGATCCTCTAGGCAAGAAAAACTTAAGGCCCGGGGGCTGGATCCAGCCCAATCGCCTTCTCAATCCAGTCTGGGAATCAGCGTGTTTTTACATGAGTAGAATGTGTCCTTTTATTTAAAATGCATCTCTGGGTTATTTGTGGGGCCTGCCTGGTGTTTTTACATGAGTAGAATGTGTCCTTTTATTTAAAATGCATCTCTGGGTTATTTGTGGGGCTTGCCTGGTGTTTTTACATGAGTAGAATGTGTGCTTTTATTTAAAACGCATCTCTGGGTTATTTGTAGGGCCTGCCTAGTGTTTTTACATGAGTAGAATGTGTGCTTTTATTTAAAATGCATCTCTGGGTTATTTGTAGGGCCTGCCTAGTGTTTTTACATGAGTAGAATGTGTGCTTTTATTTAAAATGCATCTCTGGGTTATTTGTGGGGCCTGCCTGGTGTTTTTACATGAGTAGAATGTGTCCTTTTATTTAAAATGCATCTCTGGGTTATTTGTAGGGCCTGCCTGGTGTTTTTACATGAGTAGAATGTGTGCTTTTCTTTAAAACGCATCTCTGGGTTATTTGTAGGGCCTGCCTAGTGTTTTTACATGAGTAGAATGTGTGCTTTTATTTAAAATGCATCTCTGGGTTATTTGTAGGGCCTGCCTGGTGTTTTTACATGAGTAGAATGTGTGCTTTTATTTAAAATGCATCTCTGGGTTATTTGTGGGGCCTGCCTGGTGTTTTTACATGAGTAGAATGTGTGCTTTTATTTAAAACGCATCTCTGGGTTATTTGTAGGGCCTGCCTGGTGTTTTTACATGAGTAGAATGTGTCCTTTTATTTAAAACGCATCTCTGGGTTATTTGTGGGGCATAGGAATTCGTTCTTTTTTTTTTCTCTTCAAAATATAGTCCGGCCCCCCACAAGGTCTGAGGGACAGTAGACCGGCCCCCTGCTGAAAAAGTTTGCTGACTAGGTCCTGTGCTAGTTTGTCCAGAAACGCAGATAAGACAGTCCCAAGTTGCCTGAAGCTGTACTGAAGGGGGGGGGTTCTGCTGACTCACAGAGAATTAACCTCCCCCCCCCTCAACACAGCTTGGAATGGATCTCATTCAAATTAACCCCATGATGGGATGAAGGGGTTTTGCCCTCGACCTCCAGGGATCCTTGCAACAACCTCTCACCATGCACACCCTGCCTCTCATATTGAGACTCTCTTAATCGCTACCTTACATTTATTAGCACACCATAAACTTAGCTCCAGGAAAACCAGTGTTCAGATTTACCCATGCTTTGTGCAAATTATTCTCTCAGTCACTGTAAAAAAACCCACACCACAATAATAATAATTGCCCTACTTAACAAGGTAGTCATGAGGACAAAGAAGATCTTCTGTAGTTTTAATGCAATAAGTAATAAAAGTGACAACAGAATGGATTGCAATTTCAGCTCACATAAATAGTTATATTGCAATTTAACTAATGAAGCAGGGCTGAAAATTCCATGGTTGTTCTGGCTAGATAAAATGTTACCTAATTATTTGGAGCATAAGGCAGTAAATATACTTAGTGACTAATTAGTCGTCTGCTATAATTAATTTTGGAAACTTTAAAGGATGGCTGGTGAGATGTTCTCTGCTTTTGATTGAAGCATTTTTCATATTTTAGACGGTAAAGTGATTGCAACAAGGCTGTTATCTTCCCTGCTCACTGAGACTGCTGAGAAGGCAAACCGTTAGCGCTGTGTTGAAAATTTCTACTGCGTTTTTACCCCCCACCATTGTCCATCGATTAATGAGAAATCGGGTTCTACCTTGAGTAAGAGCACGTGTTGCGGTCGGGGCCTGGGAAGACACTTAAATTGTCCTGTGGGGAGTGGCTGGGCACTGGCCTCAGCTGCGATAGGGTCAGGTGGAGTTACTGGGCAAAGTTAGATGTAACAACTTGTGATGGACAGGCCAGCATCCTTTATAATCCTCTGCACGCAGGGTGACCCCTCTTGGCTGCGAGCTTCGGATCACCCACCCGCCCCCCCCATGTTTTCATGGCCCTCTGCTTTTGACCTTGCAACTGCCTGTCATGGGGTCGGCCACTTTGGGGCAGGGGCCCAGTAGGAATTTTTCCATCTGGCTGATTGGCTGTTGCCATTTGGTTTTCGCCTACTGCAGTAGCAACTTGTCACAACTTGTAAGGTTGGCGGTTAGGCATTGGTTATGGTCTGGATTGCTAGAAGGGTGATGCCCCACCTCCGCAATCATGATGATGATGGTACAGGGGATTCCGTTAAAGGAATCCGGCGGCTCATGCTTTGTCTGAACCCCCGGTCAGGGATAGGGCCGTAGCCAGAGCCCCCGGGACCTCTGGGGAGAGGGAGGCTTTGCCCCCAGCCTCCTTAACTCTCCCCAGTTGGCATTCTCCCGACGACGCTGACTGGAGGTCAGCAGCTGTCCCGGTTGGACAGATTGTTGTTGTTGTTGTTGTTGTTGTTGTTGTTGTTGTTGTTCAGCCGTTCAGTCGTGTCCGACTCTTCGTGACCCCATGGACCAGAGCACGCCAGGCACGCCTATCCTTATAGATAGTCTGAACCAATGCCTACGCAACCACTCACCGAATTTGTATTTAAATAAAGTTGTGGCCTAAATTATTGCCAAAAACCCAAACAAAATTTATCGTCTCTGTGTCTAATTCTTTGGGGGGTGACTTGAGGACCTCGACACGCAAAATAAATTGCATCCAAAAAGTATTAAAAGGTGGGGGGGGTGGAATTCTCATAGGGGGTTGGAGGGTCTTTGTTGGACTTACCTTACTTCCAAGACGGCTGAAGCATTTGTCAGTGCCTGCAAATCAGCTCTCTGGTTGTCTGCACTCTGCGGTCTTCCCTGGTGTCCATATTTCCTAAAAAGCCCATGACATGCATGGATGGTTGGCCTTTTCTATAAGGAAAGGAGGTGGCCTGCTGTGTGCCTTAAAACTACTCATTGTGAAACTTCCTTTAAAAATTAAAGCCAGTGAGTGCGCCAATCTCGGTGGCAAACAGGGCCCATGAGGCGAAGTGATGCAGCTGCTTGGGGCAGAAGAATCCCGTGGGGCACGGCACCCATGGGTGCCCCCCACCACCACTACCAGACAAGTGAGGAGAAGTGGCAGCAGCGGTAAGCAAGGATGTGACAGGGGGAGGCAATACCTTCCCATTTCACAGTGTGGGCCTGTTCCTTCAGGGGGAGTAAAGTAAAGGTAAAGGGACCCCTGACCATTAGATCCAGTCACAGACGACTCTGGGGTTGCGGCACTCATCTCGTGTTACTGGCCGAGGGAGCCGACGTACAGCTTCCAGGTCATGTGGCCAGCATGACTAAGCCGCTTCTGGCGAACCAGAGTAGCACATGGAAATGCCGTTTACCTTCCTGCCAGAGTGGTACCTATTTATCTACTTGTAGTTTGACGTGCTTTTGAACTGCCAGGTGGGCAGTAGCTGGGACCGAGCAACGGGAGCTCACCCCATCGCGGGGATTCAAACCGCCCACCTTCTGATCAGCAAGCCCAAGGCTCTGTGGTTTAGACCACAGCGCCACCCATGTACAATCCCTCTAATATGAGGTTGTACATTTAATCCCCCAGACCTGGTAACCCTAACCCGCAGCAGCTCCATTTTGTCAGGCTTCTGCCTCTGTTTATTAGCCCTCATCCAGCCCATCACCAATCCAGCCCCTTCACAGCCTCTCCTGCTTGTGATGGAACGGAGAGGCAGTGCTGAGAACCATCAGCGTCCTGGTGGTAATATGCTGCAGATGCCCGAATGACAGCTCTCCCGGCACTTTTATATAGATGTTGAACAACAAGAGACACATATGCCACCGTTCCGCAGAATTACCACAGCATGCGCTGAATTCAGGAGTGAAAGCTTTTTCTGTCTTTCTGGAGCATGTTAACTTATCGTTTTGGGTTGCAAATAGATGCTTGGAACTGCATGAGCAATGCCTGTTGGAATCCCTGAAGTGGATTATGGCTCTTGCCTGAGCCCCAAGTTTTGCCAACGTGAAACCAACTATTGTTGTTGTGCAGTCATTCAGTCGTGTCCGACTCTTCGTGACCCCATGGACCAGAGCATGCCAGGCACGCCTATCCTTCACTGCCTCCCACTGTTTGGCCAAACTCATGTTGGTAGCCTCGAGAACACCGTCCAACAATCTCATCCTCTGTCGTCTCCTTCTCCTTGTGCCCTCCATCTTTCCCAACATCAGGGTCTTTTCCAGGGAGTCTTCTCTTCTCATGAGGCAGCCAAAGTTTTGGAGCCTCAGCTTCAGGATCTGTCCTTCCAGTGAGCACTCAGGGCTGATTTCCTTAAGAATGGATATGTTTGATCTCCTTGCAGTCCATGGGACTCTCAAGATTCTCCTCCAACACCATAATTCAAAAGCATCAATTCTTCGGCAATCAGTCTTCTTTATGGTCCAGCTCTCACTTCCATACATCCCTACATGGAAAACCATAGCTTTAACTTTGTGGACCTTTGTCAGCAAGGTGATGTCTCTGCTTTTTAAGATGCTGTCTAGATTTATCATTGCTTTTCTCCCAAGAAGCAGGCGTCTTTTAATTTCGTGATTGCTGTCACCATCTGCAGTGATCATGGAACCCAAGAATGTAAAATCTCTCACTGCCTCCATTTCTTCCCCTTCTATTTGCCAGGAGGTGATGGGACCAGTGGCCATGATCTTAGTTTTTTTGATGTTGAGCTTCAGACCATATTTTGCGCTCTCCTCTTTCACCCTCATTAAAAGGTTCTTTAATTCCTCCTCACTTTCTGCCATCAAGATTGTGTCATCAGCATATCTGAGGTTGTTGATATTTCTTCCGGCCATCTTAATTCCGGCTTTGCATGTTGAATTCTGCATATAAGTTAAATAAGCAGGGAGACAATATACAGCCTTGTTGTACTTCTTTCCCAATTTTGAACAATCAGTTGTTCCATATAGTTTGAAACAAACTATACACAACAGTAAAAATGGCAGAATAGGTTAGGCAAAAGCAGAATGGACTAATATGTTCAGAGTGCAGATTTAAAACATTTTTAGAGCATGTGTAAGAGTTAGCGTGTGTAAGTTTTAAATTAATTGCAGCAAATGTAGTGTGTGTGTGTGTGTGTGTGTGTGTGTGTGTGTGTGTGTGTGTGTTGCAATTTCATGGGCTTTTGGAATGGGCTTTTGGAATTTGGAAGTCTCTTCCCTCAGCACACCAGAAACAGTGCCCTTGCTTCCTGTCACAGGTTTCCTTCAATGCACATTT
Organism: Lacerta agilis; assembly: GCF_009819535.1. Lineage (NCBI taxonomy): Eukaryota > Metazoa > Chordata > Lepidosauria > Squamata > Lacertidae > Lacerta > Lacerta agilis. Next base: position 3,185,124 of record NC_046316.1, on the reverse strand, counting down.
CTTGTTAGGAAGAACAGCTTCAATTCATTATGTAACTAAAGAAAAGTGCCCACCAATGGAAAACTGTACACCATTTGGGTGGGATCTTTGGAGCCCCTGCGAGCTGAAAGTGTTTTGTTCATATTGGTTGGTTTGATCTGCCTGCTATGAAAGAGTGAAACCCATCTCTTCTGCTAAGAAGGAAGCAGTAATGAGAGAAAAAAACTAGAGCAGGATTTCTGTGCCCATGGGCTGGAGGTTCCTTTTGCCTTAGGACAAGGCTGCTAATTAGAATGAGGCAAACACAATGCACGCTGATTTGTCGTACAATATGGGTGTTGTTTTTTCCTCCACCTTGCTTTGGGAACTTGTTGTGACAAAAGAAGCTATTTATGATCAAACTGCCATATAGTGTGCTTTGTACTGCTGTCAGGTTTTTGTAGCAGTTTTTTTTTTTTTTTTTTTTTGACAAATCACCCTGGCACAGAGAAGCCCTGGCAGATAAGTGACATATATTTCAGTGACATCTGCTGCCTCTGATTGGATGTGTGACAGTTTGCTTCAGGGTGGCCAGTACCGGTTTTCTATTATTGAGCACTCTGCCTTGCTTTCATTGCTCTTCTGCTTCACATTAGGAAAAGGTAAAAGGGAAGAAAGAACAACAACCCTCTCTGGCCCCTTCTTCCATCAGCTTCATGATCATTAGCTGCACAGTTCTTGAGATCAGTCACAGCCTATACCACATATTCTGTCCTCATGTAGCATAAAATGTAATCCTTTGCTGTCAGGAAAAGCGAGGGAAATCATCCAGAGACTGAAATCTGCTCTGGCTTGCCTTCTGCAAAGGCAGCAGGGTTGCAATTGTTGGGGGGAAAGAAACCGGTTCCAGCAATGGCTACAGAAGAAATGGAACAGAGGCTTCCTGGGGGGGGGGGGACACTTGTTGGCTAGTTAAACTGGGAACCTGTAGAGTGCTGTGCAATGAGCAGACTCTGCAGCCCGCCCGCCCCATAGAAGAGAGGAGCTACTTTGGAAGTCGGGGGCTGAACATGGTAAACCTGATAGCAGCAGATTCCTCTGGTGGGCGCTGAGTCCCTACAAGTGTATGGAGGGTGTTTGATGAAGTGGGGAGCTTCTAATGTGAAGCGTGCACAGCAGGGGCGGCCCACCCATGAGGCAGGTGGAGGCAGCTGCTTCATGAAGTGGAAGCCCAAGAGGCAGTTCCCCTGTGGACGCCCCACTGGCGGCAGAGAAGTGGCAGGGGCAACAGCTTCCAGCAAGATCTCATGCAGCTCCTTCGTGCGCCACAGTCCAGGTGAGCAGAGGGGCGAGAAGCTGCTGCCAACTCTCCTCCTGCTCTCTGCCCCCAGGTCAGACCTGGCCCTGGAGTGGAGCTGTGGCCAGGCTCGAGTGCCACGGCCCAGGAGAGTGGGTGGCAGCTGAGGCTGGTGGCATTGGGCTGTTGCACGAGGAAGCTGTCTCCACAGCTCCCTCGTGTGCCAGAGCCAGGCTCTGATGAGGGAGCCTGTCGTGGGGGCACCTGGTCACGCCCCCTCAAAAAATGCCCTGGGACCACAATCCTCAGAAGGTGGTAGGCTCTCCCACCTTGAGGATTTAAGCAGAAGTTGGATGGCCACCTGTCATGTCTGATTTAGTTCACTGGTTGGACAAGATGACTTGTGGGAATATACCTTGCAGGTGCGCTCGCACCTGTGGCTATTTGTGTTTATTTGTGATTATTTGTGCTTAATTTTACTGTATCCTTCCACCTGGAAGGAAAGGTAGCAGTAGGATCCGGCAGGCAATTCACTGCTGGGTTCCCTACACGGGGTTTTAGTGGCTCCAAACTTTGAATTAGGCAACGGTCAGTTAATCTGCTTCCCGCCTTTTTAGGGCAGCAACAGAGTTGTGATTGGTTCATGTATTGATTATGACGTTGGTTATTCACTCAATAAATAGCTGCAGCTCCCTGTTTGTGGTGTGGAGAACGCGCGGAAAAGCCCAGTGAGAAGAACGTTGCGTGACAAGCCTAGGCAAAACGAAAGCGAAACCATCCACGCAGGGCAGCCAAAGCCATTTTCCTCCAGACTGCAGTCTCAGTTGTTTATTTTCACTTTTGCTTTTAAAATCTTTTATTTGGCTGTTTAGTTTTGGCCACCTTTAGCTTTCTTTTCCTCTTCGGAGCTTTTTGGACCAGACAGACGCTTGCAATTATTTATGAGGCAAAATCTTCACAGACTCACAGAACTCAAACCCTCAGATTGCAGCCAGCGGATCTCTTCGTTCACGGCGCGGTGGGAGCAGGCTCCAGGATTACCGGCCGTCCCATCCACAGGCTGCCGAAACAACCGATGCCCTGTGTGAGGCTACACGCGTGAGGCGTTGGTTATTCCTACAATGACTCTACAATTTTATGTTTCTATGATTCTATGACTAGGACTGTCATCCACTAACTGGCCATTAATGCTATTTAACTCTTCTTTAAAACTGTGTTCTGGCAAGTGTCAGGTGACTGAGAAGCCAATGCCATCCCAACAGATACTGTTGTCCAAAGAACTCCTGATCACTCAACAGTATTTGATAATAACAGCAATGGACTAACTAATCATTGTTCAAGTTGGCAGCACTACACTCCTAGCAGACCATTTGGACTTTTTTACTACTAAGTTTCTGCTAAGTTTCAAAAGCGGCAAAGAAGTCCAGGAGAGAAAGCAGGAAGAAATTCATCCAGAGTGGAAAAGATGGGAGAGAGCCAACTAGCACTGACCTAGGGCATTCCTGGACTTCAGTTCCATCTCTTAACTTATTTCCATCCATAAGAAGGCAGCCTGCAACCACCTGTCCATATATGTATCTGTTTAGTGTACACAGCTAAAGAGAGACCTAATTCAATTACCTTAAATGTCTATAAAACCCTTCTCTAAAAGACATGATGAAGTGACTGTGGAGAGTATCAGAGCCTGAAGAGTTAAATGCTCTGCTGTGACGCACTGGTCACTGTGTGGGCAGTTCACATACGGGCTTTTGTCTTTGTCTGTGTGTGCTGTATTTTTTGGTTTCGTTTTCACCGACCGGAGCAGTCATGGAACTGAGCACTCCGGGAGAAGATTTATTGTTTTTGTAAATAAAGTTAGCTCGTTAAGAAGACAACGCTTCAGTGAGTTATTACTGGGCTGCCTTGGCAGTTACACACAAGCTTCTGCTGTGGCTTTGAACTCTGCTAATAGCCAGGAGTTGCCAGGCATTAAAAGCAAAGCAACGCAGTGATAGCGTGCCGGACCCTGGTATACGCTATAGATTGTGGAACACTCCATTTCACAATCCAGCAGGTTATGGATGTAATTAAAAGCACAGTGTTAGCTGCAAGGCGCCCACGCAGCCAGCTGGAGAAGCCTGTCTTGATGCAGTCGGCATAGGGCAGTGGAACTCGCTGGCAGAAGCTGGACACAGAAGTGAAAGCAGCCATCGTTCCAGCCCAGGAAGGGAGCCAGGAGAGCTACTGAGTGAGTACGCTAAGAGCCCCAAAGGAGCTGGAGATGGAAGGCAATAAGGACAGCTTTGCTCCACCTTTTGCACCCTTGAATGGCCAGAACTGGGAGGAATGGCAACAAAGGGCAAGGTTTTGGCTATTGGGGAAGGACCTTTGGGATTGTGTATCAGCCCCCCCGGTGTCTGCCCCTGATGGAGCCACGCAGGCAGAGCTAAACACAGCTGCTGCAGCAAAACGCAAAGATCAGAGAGCGCTTGTGCCATAGTCATGAGCTGTGATGCCTCTGTTTACCCCACGTCCAGCAAGCTGCATGTGCACATGAGGCTTGGCAAAATTTAGTACGTGTGCACCAGAGAGAAACAGCTGGAGCAAAACTACATGCTATGAGGCATCTGTTTGAGCTGAAACTAAAGCCTGGGAAAGCGTGAAAACCCACATAGCTAGCGTTTTGGCAGCATTTCATAGGCTGAGGCAACAAAAATTGAGTTTGCAGAGGACGTTATGGTGTATATTCTGTTATCCAGCCTTGATAAAAGCTTTGAAAATTTATGTCTCTCATTTGAGGCTATGCCTACTGCTGACCTGACCCTGCACTATGTTTCGGGGAGACTTTCAGATGAAGAGCAAAGACGCCAGAAAGAAGCAGCAGTTTCTGTTTCTAAGAGTGGCTGTGCTGGCAAAGAATGCAGTTTGGAGAGAAGCAGGGAGGATTCCTCCACTGTGCAAGCTTATGCTGGAAGGAGATGTTATCGGTGCAACTCTCCCTCCCACGTAGCTCGAAACTGCACCTGGCAAGAAACTTCAAAGGCCAGCCAATTGAGTTCCCATGGCAACCAACCCAGAAGGGGGAGGAGGAGGAAACCAGAGACGTGCCAGAGGCCGTGGCAAAGGCTTTGAAGGAGGCAAAGTTTTTCAGAACTTGTCTGCTGCCATGGCAACAGTCCGGGGAGGACAGAAAAGCAGTTTATCTTGGATCATCGACTCGGGAGCTTCAGACAATTTATGCCCCCCTGATGGCCAGTTGCAGAACTGCAAAGAAGTTGCTGAAAAGAAGCAAGTCAACTTGGCAGATGGAAGCACCAGGACACTTTCTTCTACTGGTTCTTATTTTATGCAGTGCTTGCATGCACAGCTAAATGTTTATGTGTTACCTGGCATGAAAAGTGGTTTGTTATCAGTACCTGCATTGCTAAGAGATGGCTTTAAGGTCTGTTTGAAGGTGACACATGCTCTATCTCCAAAGAGGGGGTAGTGCTAGTTAGTGTGAAAAGCCGAAGCAAGGATGGGCTGTTTGTCCTAGATGGGAGGGGGCAAACAGACAGGAATAGCCCAGATACAGCACAAGCACAGTGTGTCAATGCTCCTGTGCATGATAGGTGTCAACATCTCTGGCATCGAAGAATGGGGCATGTATGCTGGAAATATGTGAGCAAAGTACCAGAATGTGCTCACGGGTGCAAGTTCAAGTCATGCTCTAAATTTCTCGACTGCAGAGCATGTAAACGTGCTAAAGTCAAGAAGTGTAGCTACCCAAGGTCAGAACGGGTAAGCACACAGTGTTTTGAGCTGATTCATATGGATCTGACCGGTCCTATGGCTACTGCCAGTCTTGGCGGGTCCCATTATGCTCTAGTTCTTGTAGACGACCATTCTAGAATGTCGTGGTTGTTCCCTTTGAAAGACAAGAGGGAGGCGGCCTCAGTGATAAAGGACTGGGTCATTGAAATTGAGCTTCAATTTTCCCTAAAGGTGAAAAGTTTTCAGAGTGACCGAGGCGGGGAGTTCCTAGGGTCAGATCTGAGAAATTTCTTTCGGAAAAAGGGCATTAAGCACAGATTGACCTGTCCTGACAGTCCACAGGAGAATGGTGTTGCAGAACGCCGCAACCGCACGTTAGGGGAAGCTGCGGACGCCATGCTTTTTGACGCTAATTTGCCGCAACGCTTCTGGGCGGAAGCCTGGAGGACTGCCAATTTTTGTTTGAATAGGGCCTACAATTCTGTTGTGAGGGACACACCCTATTTTGTACTGTATGGCAAGAAGCCAAAAGTGCATTTCTTCCGAACTTTTGGTTGTGAAGCCTATGTTCTTTTCCCAAATCTAAGAGAAGGAAGGGAAGCCCCAAATCAAGGAAGATGATTTTCTGTGGCTATGAGCCAAATTGTAAGGGCTGGAGGTTTGTGAATGCAGAAGGTGACCAATCACGTATCCACATTAGCAGAAGTGCTGAGTTCTGCGAACAAGATGGGTGGAGGCGTGTTCACAGGGAATCCTGATATTCTCCTAGACAGTCTAGATGTGTCTGATGATGAGGAAGGAGAAGTACAGGAACCTGAAAGAGTACCTAGTCCGGTAACTCCAAGAGCAGTGAGACACGAAGTAAAGAGTGAGCCTACGTCACCCACATCTAGTCCCGAGGTGACACGGAGACGCAGTAAGTCACTGAGTGAGATCTCGGACACGAAGTCTGACTCTGATGTAGGGAAGTCAGAGGGGGTACCGGACGTTGTGCTAAGACGGTCAGCACGCACAACAAAAGGTAAACCACCCGAACGGTTTCACAGCAACCAGTGTATGGGCTTGCATGGCTCAATGTGAGCCAGAAAGCTTTGAGGAGGTTCAGAGGTTACCTCCAGAGGAAGCTAGCAAATGGCAGGAAGCGATGGAGAAGGAATTGAACTCCATGAGATCGCTAGGAGTCTATAGTACCACACCCTCTGCCAGAGGGCAAGCGAGCTGTTGGCAGCCGGTGGGTATATAGACTCAAACCCACATATCTGGTGAACCACAATATAAGGCAAGGCTAGTCGCAAGGGGTTTCACACAGCAGAAGGGGTTGCATTTTACAGAAGTTTATGCTCCCACTTCTCGCAGTGAATCTCTTCGCATGCTTCTAGCATCAGCTGCTCAAAGAGGTTTCACTGTGCAGCATTTTGATATAGATGTGGCCCTATCTAAATGCAAATTTGGAAGAAGAGTTGTATATGTTGCCCACCACCAGGTTTCGAAGAGGGAAGGTACAAATCTAGTGTGGAAACTCCACAAGTCAATTTATGGTCTGCGACAATCGGCCAGAAATTGGAATTTGTATCTTAATGATGTCTTGGAAAAAATGGGTTTCCAGAAAAGCTTGGCGGATAGCTGCCTGTATCTGAAGGGCTCTCAGGAGCAACAGGAGCTACTGTTAGTTTTGTAGACGACATCATATTTCTGGCAAGGAGCCAGAAACAGGTGCAAAAATTTGCTAAAGAGTTGGGCAAATACTTTAAACACAAGAACCTAGGACCTGTAAAAAATTACCTAGGAGTACAGGTCGACAGGATTGAAGATGGTAGTTTCATGCTCAGCCAGGAAGGCAAAATTGAGCAGATACTAAGAAAATTTAGGATGTCTGACTGCAAGGGTACTAGAACACCCATGGAAGCAAGTTTCATAAAAGATTCCCAAGTCGGGGATAAAGCTGTTTTTGAAAGCCCCGAAGTCTTTCAGTCTGCTTTGGGAAGTTTGTTATACTTGTCCCAGTGGACTCGACCAGACATAGCTTTTGCAGTCAATTTGCTGAGCAGGAGAAGCTTCAGAACCTAGTGTCCATGCCTGGAACGGTATAAAAAGAGTGTTAAGATACCTGCACGACACTAAAGATTTCCGCCTCAAGCTGTCAGCACAGGGTGAGCCAAAACTTACGTGCTACACAGACAGCGATTGGGCCAATCTAGAAGACCGGAAATCTGTATCTGGTTCAGTAGTAAAATTTGGAAATTCTCTGATTGGTTGGAGGTCGAAAAAACAGAGTCTAATCGCACTCTCCTCCACCGAAGCTGAGTTTAGTGCTCTATCCGATTTGTGCAGAGAGGTAGAGTTCTATAAATGTTTAGTACAAGAAATCTACGGTGTTGTGATTTACCCATTGTCATCTGGGAAGACAATCAACCTTGTCTAAAATTGGCGGAGTCAGCGCAATTTAAGGCCAGAACAAAGCATCTGGATATCAGGTTTAAAAATGTGTGCCAAAGTGTTCAATCAGGATTGGTGAAACTCAGCTATTGTCCGAGTACTGAAAATTTAGTGATGGTTTCACAAAAACCGTTAACCTTTCAAAGACCTGAGGAGTTTTGTAAAGGGTTATCTCTTGTATAAGTGATGTACTGTTGTTTTCCACAGTGAACCAGCGCGAGAGGGGGTGTGGAGAGTATCAGAGCCTGAAGAGTTAAATGCTCTGCTGTGACGCACTGGTCACTGTGTGGGCAGTTCACATACGGGCTTTTGTCTTTGTCTGTGTGTGCTGTATTTTTTGGTTTCGTTTTCACCGACCGGAGCAGTCATGGAACTGAGCACTCCGGGAGAAGATTTATGGTTTTTGTAAATAAGTTAGCTCGTTAAAGAAGACAACGCTTCAGTGAGTATTACTGGGCTGCCTTGGCAGTTACACACAAGCTTCTGCTGTGGCTTTGAAACTCTGCTAATAGCCAGGAGTTGCCAGGCATTAAAGCAAAGCAACGCAGTGATAGCGTGCCGGGAACCCTGGTATACGCTATAGATTGTGGAACACTCCATTTCACAATCCAGCAGTGACAACTACTAATAATGCATACAGATCAACCAACGCTTGACAAATGGAGTGCAGGGAAGAGACAAAAGGGAATGAGTGCCTGTGGCACTGGTGCTTTGATATAAAATTGGTCTCGTAATCTTAATGCGCAAGGAATTGCTCCTTCGCATGCTTTTAGCATGCAGAGGTTCTTACAGCTGAAAGCAGATTCAAGAGTGCTAGCAGCTCTGCTAGAAATATAACATGTGAATTCGATGTATGTAATCGTATATTGTCTATTCACACAATACATTTTGCCTACTTAAACATTGCCCATTATTATTATTATTATTATTATTATTATATTATTATTATTCTTATTATTATTATTTATCACCTGTTCCGTTACCTACTTCCAGAACAGTAGGACTAAACACTTGTATAGCATTGAGCAACTACGGCTACTAATATCTAGAACTGAGGTGGCCACCCTCAATGTTTTAACCTGTTTTTAGCAGGGTTAAAAATCAAATGGTTTCTTTCCCAATTCTCCTCTGTGAGAATGCACCTGAAATAATGGCTCTTTACATGCACAGCACCGTGTTGTCCTAAAAGATGAGATGTAGCACTTAGTCACACTGGTCACAAAAGGAAGGTGGTAAGGATACTTGTAAGTGTGTGTGTGTGTGTGTGTGTGTGTGTGTTAGCATTAGAACAAAATCTGAAAATAGGGTTGTCAATCAGCCAGAAAAAAGGTCACTGACTGTTCAGGGTTTGATTTTGTTTTGTTTTTGTTTTGTTTTGATGTCTGGGCCACTTGCCAGATTTTGACTGTGTGCGATGTCTAGAAATCTGAGTTGGTTGAAGGATCATTATTTTTAAGTTAGCACCTACTTTTTCATTTAGTGCACGTTCTTGAGCTGTGTAGCCCACGCATGTATGTAAGATGACGAGGTCACTGAGCTCAGTAACAGTGAGCTGTTTCACCCTCTGCTGCAAGGGAAACAGCCCCGTCCGAAGTTGCTGGCTTCCCCTCAGAGAGCAAAGCGAAATCTCCAATGGCTGGAAGGAAATGGAGGTGGCATTGGCAGTGGGTACATGCAGGAGGTTGCAGGTTCAATCCCCACTGGCTTACTTACTTACTCACTTAGCCCAACCTTTTTAGGCATTACAAATATAAAGGTAAAGGGACCCTGACTGTTAAGTCCACTCTGGGGTTGCGGCACTCATCTCGCTTTACTGGCCAAGGGAGCCAGCGTACAGCTTCCGGGGCATGTGGCCAGCATGACTAAGCCGCTTCTGGCGAACCAGAGCAGCGCACGGAAATGCCATTTACCTTCCTTCTGGAGCGGTATCTATTTATCTACTTGCATTCTGACGTGCTTTCGAACTGCTAGGTTGGTGGGAGCAGGGGACCGAGCAACGGGAGCTCACCCTGTTGCAGGGATTCGAACCGCCGACCTTCTGATCGGCAAGCCCTAGGCTCTGTGGTTTAGACAACAGCGCCGCCCGCGTCCTTATTACAAATTATATTACAAATATAGGCTGGAAGAAGCCTGGCAAGCGGGGGTGTTATGTATTGAAGTTCTCACCTTGGCCACCAGGGGTGTGTGTATATAGTTTATTCTGCTGCAGTTTTCACTCAGGTCAGCTTATGCAAATGAAGGATTATAAACTGACACTCAGGGATTGGATAGCTGCAGAATACTGTTACTGTTGCGTTGTAGCTGAGTTCTATATAAGCAGGTGGCTGAGGCCTTCAGCTCAGTTCTGTTCCAGCCTGCAAATAAACAAGAGCTGTTTGGAAATCGCTGTGTCGTCTGCTGTGTCCACCCACAACTTAACACTGGCGACGAGGATGGGATCATGGACATCAGAACACAGACAGCACACAGCCAGTCTCAGAGCAAGGGCGAATCACTGAGCTGAATCACTGAGCTGAAACGCTGAGCGAAATCACTGAACAGAACCAACTCAGAGCTGCCTGTTCTGGCTAGAGCACTGTGTTCCATCCATCGCCCACCACATCGGCATCGGAATCATGGCTACACTAGTGCCTCTACCGCCGTTTGCCCCGGCCTCTGAATCATGGGACTCATATCTCGCTCGGTTCGAATGCTACCTTCAAGCAAACGAGCTAACAGAAGTATCAGAGGAGCGGAAGCGAGGCCTCTTCCTCAGCCTCTGCGGGCCCGAAGTGTTTGAGACGGCCAGAGTTTTTAGTCGCTCCACTCGCAGTGCACAGAGCACCGTGGGACGCGCTACAGAGAAGCTACGCAGCCACTACGCGCCCAAGCCACCCAAAAGTGCGGCCCGCCATGCTTTTTACCACCGGAACCAGGCAGAGGGGAGTCGATCAACGACTACGTCGCCGCTCTCCGGAAGGCCGCATTAACCTGCGAGTTCCGAGACTTAGACGATGCTATGATGGATCGGATCGTCTGCGGAGTCTGGGACAACCGTCTGCAACGGCGTCTCCTTGCCAAGCCAGACCTCACGCTGCAGAAGGCCATCGAGGAGGCTGCGGCCTCAGAAGCGGCTGAACTCTCCTCCCAAGAGATCCGCAAGGCCAGCAGCCCACGTCCTACAAAAAAGCCAATTGCTGTGCACCATGAAGAGGCTAGCAGCGACGAGGCATCAACCAGCAAAGACGATGACGTGCACCAGACGAAGCGGGAACGCGGGAAGTTCAAACAGAAGTCCAAGGGCCAATCAGAATGCGCCGGCTGTGGAGGCAACCACCCCCACGTCAAATGCCGATTCAGAGACGCCATCTGCCGGCAGTGCTCCAGAAAGGGTCACATCGCCAAGGTCTGCCGATCTACGCCATCAAACACAGCCTCTTCACCATCTTGCGAGTCCAAGTCGTCAACCCGGTCCGCAAACAGTAACTGTTTCGCTCTCACCAACTGTTGCTGCTCATCCGGAACCACGATTGGACAAACCGACTCGTCTACGCGACGCAAACTACACATCACGGTGCTCATCGAAGGAGCTCCGTGTGACATGGAGATCGACACCGGGTCTGCCCTGTCCGTTGTGTCCTGGAGCACTATCAAAAGACTTGTGCCCAGGCTTTCTAAGAGGCAGCTTGACCGACATCGTGTACACCTGAGGGACTACCAGGGGAACGACATTCCCGTGACAGGCGTCGGCCAGTTCCAGGTCAAGTTCAAAAATTTCTCGGGCCCACTCCGACTCGTGGTAGTTGAAGACCCGCGGCCCAGCCTCCTAGGGCTAGAATGGTTTGGCGCCCTCGGCCTGGAAGTCACCGGCATCAACTGCATCTCCAACGCGGAAGTGGAAAAGTTAACTAAAGAATTTGCCGAGGTTTTCGATGGCAACCTTGGGCCAATATACAGGCACACCCATCTCCTTTGATCCACAAGTAGCTCCAATCAAGCTAAAGCCACGCCGGGTTCCGTTCGCCTCAAGGCTAAGGTGGACGAACAACTGGACAAAATTAATCGCGCAAGGGTTTTGGAGCCGGTCGACCATGCCAAGTGGGAAACGCCTATCGTCACACCTGTCAAGCCGGATGGGTCGGTGAGGATATGCGCAGACTACAAGTGCACGATCAACAAGGCGCTTCAGCAGCACGCTTATCCAGTTCCTGTTGTCCAACACCTGCTGCATTCTTTGGGCGAAGGCAAGGTCTTTGCTAAGCTGGACCTTGCCCAAGCCTATCAACAACTGCCTGTTGACGACGCCACTGCTGAAGCTCAGACGATCGTCACCCACCGAGGAGCGTTCCGATGCCGCCGACTATAGTTCGGGGTGAGCGTGGCTCCTGGCATCTTTCAAAGCCTTATGGAGCGCCTCCTGCAGGGACTGCCAGGCGTGGTACCATATTTCGATGATGTACTGGTATCCGCAGACTCAAATCAGCAGCTGTTCGAGCGCCTCCGCGCTGTGCTGACCAGGTTCCAGGAGGCCGGACTCAAGGTGAAGAAAGAAAAGTGTCTGATTGCCGTTCCACAGGTGCAGTTCCTGGGCTACCTCATCAACGCCTCTGGCCTTCACCCCAACGGCATCCAAAATCCGGGCCATCCAGGGGGCCCCCAATTCCAAAGAACAAGACTGAGTTGCAGGCCGTTCCTGGGGCTGCTGAACTTCTACAATATGTTCCTGCCCCACAAGGCAACGCTAGCTGAGCCTCTCCACCGCCTGCTCAGCATGAAGGCGCCATGGTCCTGGGGTCATCGGGAAGACAGCGGCCCTTCAACGCGGTCAAGTCCCTTCTCTCCTCAGACAGTGTGCTGGTACAGTACAGTGAAGCCAGGCCACTGGTCCTCGCCTGTGACGCCTCGCCCTTTGGCATCGGTGCAGTCCTCAGTCACCGGTTCCCGGATGGGAGGGAAGCACCACTTGCTTACTTCTCTCGGACGCTGTCTCCGGCGGAACGGAATTACAGCCAGCTCGACAAGGAGGCACTGGCGCTTGTGGCTGGAGTGAAGAGGTTCCACGAATATCTCTACGGGAGAACCTTTGACCTCATCACTGACACAAGCCGCTTCCTGGGCCTCCTTGCGGGGGACAGACCAACTCCGCCGATCCTCTCGCCACGCATGCTGCGATGGACTGTTTTTTCTGGCAGCCTACAGCTATCGGCTCATTCATCGCCCGGGAAAGTCGCTGGGCCATGCTGATGCCCTCAGTCATTGCCCTCTTCCGGCGTTTGTGGAAGATCCAGCTCCTGCTTCATCGGTATCCTGCTTGAGGACCTTCCAGCTGCCACCAGTGTCGGCTGCCGATGTGGCCTCCGCATCTTCCCAGGACCGCACCATCAGACGTGTGCCTCAACTGGGTGTGGAGGGGGTGGCCAGAAGGGCCATTTCACAACTGAGTTCAGCCATTTGCAACCAGACAGCATGAGCTCTCGGCTCATCGCGGCTGCCTACTGTGGGAGACCGAGTCGTGGTTCCCCAAAGACTCCGCCAACGCGTCCTTGAGGCTCTGCACATCGGCCACCCAGGGATCGTTAAAATGAAGGCGTTGGCTCGGTGTTACGTCTAGTGGCCCTAACATGGACGATGCCATCACCTCCTGGGTGCCTCCCTGGTCAAGCGTGTCAAGAACGAGACCTGCACCACCGGCGCAGCTAAGGGCAACACCTGGGAGGACGCAAAGGCACCCTGGTCAAGAGCCTTGCTGGCCCTTTTCATGGCTGGAACCTTTATGGTAGTGGTGGCGCTTATTCGAAATGGCTGGACGGTGGCTCTGATGCCCCTCCACCACTACCGAAGCCATAGTCCGGGTGCTGCGGGGCCTATTTGCAACACATGGATGTCCTGATGTCCTCGTCTCCGACAATGGGCCACAGTTCACATCAGGGCGCTTTTGAAAGGACCTCTTGGGGCTAGGCATCCGCCACGCCCTAAACAGCACCATTCCACCGGCCAGCAACGGACAGGCGGAAAGAATGTGCGCTCAGCAAAAGAGGCACTGGCACACCTGGACCAGAAGGACTGGCATGAGCGAGTCACGGAAATACTTGCTCGGCAAACACATTACCCCGCATGCAGCCACAGGGCGGAGTCCAGCTGAACTGCTTATGGGCCGTCGCCTCAGATCTCCGCTCGACCGGTTGCATCCCGACTTGGGTAGCCGAGCCCCCGGGCGGTGCTAACGCACCCAAGGTCTTTCATTCCGGGGATAAGGTTTTTGCCAGAACTATGTGGGGTGACATTCCTTGGGTGCCGGCCACGATAGTGGGAGTCACTGGGCCCAGCTCATATCAGGTGGCACTGAGGACGGGTCGTTTGTGGCGCCGACACATAGACCAACTGAGGCGCCGGGTTGGGACTTTGGACGATACCGCAGGTACCCTCAACGGCAGCCTCAGCTCTAGAACCGACACCAATGGAAGGCGAGAGGCTCCATCTACACCCCCTTCACAACTGCGGACATGGAGCCAAACCGAGCCACCTGCAGGGGTTTTGCCTGACTACCTTGAGACTCCGACCACTGCCTTGCCTGAGTGTCCACCAAGTCCGATCGTGGACAGGCCCTTCAACAGCAGCGGAGCCGGGGAACTCAGGCCCAACGACACCATTGGTAGCACAGCAGTCGCAACGGGACTCGGGCAACCAAACGGAACTCTGATACTGGCCACGGCGGTCAGGTAGGGTTCCCAAACGCCCAGCGTATCTAAAGACTATGTTACACACAATTTGCACACATAATGCTGCATCGTAAATCGAACTGTTATGCTATGTGCCTTAATGAATCAACAAGAATATGTTGTATATAATGGAACCACTATGCTTGTAACCTAATGCCTTATCTCGGTGGGGAGGGGTGTATGTATTGAAGTTCTCACCTTGGCCACCAGGGGTGTGTGTATATAGTTATTCTGCTGCGGTTTTCACTCAGGTCAGTTTATGCAAATGAAGGATTATAAACTGACACTCAGGGATTGGATAGCTGCAGAATACTGTTACTGTTGCGTTGTAGCTGAGTTCTATATAAGCAGGTGGCTGAGGCCTTCAGCTCAGTTCTGTTCCAGCCTGCAAATAAACAAGAGCTGTTTGGAAATCGCTGTGTCGTCTGCTGTGTCCACCACAACTTAACAGGGGTTGTAATGGCAGGCAAGGAAGAGAGGCCAGGGATGCAAAGAAGTCTTAAGCTACTGGGAATACTTGATGTCAGAAATGTCCCTTGTGCTCAAGAATCAGTGCTCTATGGCTCATTGGGTGGTCTAACTGTGGGTCTTGGACACTTTGGGTCTTGGCAACTACCGTAGTTTTAAAATCTACAGTCTTTGTCTCGTTTCAACAGGTTGCATTCCCTCCTTATTCACCTTTTGTCAATTTTATCTGAGGCAGAGTGAGACGATCCTGTGACTTTGGAGTGGGAGGTTTTATCCTGACAACATTAGGATGTTGGGTCTATTGTACGTATATACTGAGTATAAGCCTAGTTTTTCAGCACATTTTTGTGCCTGAAAAAGCTGCCCTCGGCTTATACTTGAGTGAGGCGGGCGGTCTGAGGGCGGTGAGAAAGAAGCCCTTTCTCTACGCTCGTGCTGCCACCCGCTCTCCCCAGTCAAACCATTCCTTAAGAAGCGTACAAGAACAGTGGTTCTTTACTCTCCCAGGCCGCTTGTTCCATTCCTGAACTGCTTGCATCAATGCAAACTTGCCAAGGAGGAGAGGAAGGAGCAGCCCAAAGGGCTGCTTCTTGGGCTGCTCGTTCCTCCTCCTCCTCCACAGTGGCAAAGGGTGAACCGGCTTTACTCGAGTCAATAAGCTTTTCCCAGGTTTTTGTGGGAAATTAGGTGCCTCGGTTTATATTCGGGTCGGCTTATATTCGGGTATATCCGGTAGATACAATAAGCAAAACTAAGGATTCAGCAACGAATGGTCCAAAGAAGGGATGAGAAAGAAGATTTTGTATGAAAGCACCCAGTTTGACCCAGAGAAAAAGAGAAGTGAAGAAAGCCGTTTTTGAAACACCGCTTGGTTGGAACATTTCTAAGCACAATACGAGCCGTAGCTAATTTGCCGAGCATTAGGAAACAGTTCAGTTGACTGCCCTGAAGCTCCGGATTGTATTTTTCATTTATTCTCACATTCAAATCAAGGGTGAAGCATATGTAATCTGATTTACTTTCCTTGGGGAAGGGGCAGTGGGTGACACTTGATGTTTAACCCAGGGTTCTGGAGCAGCACACAAGGTAACTGTGATGCTTGTAACACTTCTTCAGAATGTCCTAACTAGTGTTGAGCTGGAAGCAATTTGAGTTTGCAAGGTTGCTCAGTAAGTTACAGTATAAGTTGCATACAAGCGTCTTTTTCCTCAATAAAAATATATCACTTGCATCATGTTCTTCAGTAGAATACTGTTTGTGTTAAATTAAGCTAAAGAAGGGAATAGTTCCAGGAAAGCACTCATTGCGTGGCCAGGCGGAGTCCCCCGAACCCCGGGGCAACCCCTGAGGGAATAACGACGCGTGACAACGTTCTATGGGATTAAATTGGCCACAACTTTATTAACATTCAGATGTAGGGAGACTTGGCTCAGGCATTGGGCGTTATCCTTCCCAGTAGGGGTTCGGGTAACTTCAGGGTTATCCAGCATGAGTGGGGAGTGGGCTAGTCTGGAGAACATATGTTCAAGCAGATAGCCCGCCCCCCCCATGTTTCGTCGCCACTGGAAGGGGAGGGCAGTGGACAACCTCTGGCGTATGGCCAATGCCTCCCCTGAGACCCCTTTAACGGGAACCCTGTTATTGCCACCGCAATAGGGGCGGGGGTCCATGCCCCATGCCCCCCCAATCTTGTAGATGACTAAAGGATTCCGCCCAAGGCCTGCAACCGCCAAAGTTGTGACGAATTGCTACGGGAAAGGCGAAACCTGCCAATGCAGGGAAAGTCCTTTCTGGCCCTTTAACGGCGACCTTGTCATAGCAGCGCCTGTGTGGCTGTGGAAAAAAAGGTGGTTAGCCCTGCAAAGTAAGCGTCAATTGAGGGAGTGGAGGGTGGGGAAGCTCTGAATCCAACGGCCACTTCCCAGGTATGACTCAAGTTCTATGGTGTGTACTGTATAATCCCTCCTTCTACCTGGCCAATCCCCCTGGCAACACCTCCCCAGCCGGGATTGGGCGGCTGCTGGAGTAGGTGGAGTCCACAGGTATCCAACCTGGGAAGGCAGTGCCAGGACCAACTGCCAGGAGCTGCCCATGATCCAATGGGGCTACTCGCGACCACGCAAAAAGCGCACCTCATTTGATGTGGGGAACGCTCATTACCCTCTTTCTACTCCAGAGAAAAAGTTCTGCAAGTGTTTCTGCACTGAAATCATTTTTTTTAAAAAAAAAAATCTTGTCCTTTTACAAAGCTGTACCTAATTGTATATATGGTAATTATAATAGAAAGCAATTCTGTTCGGTCTACTGTTTGATAATAGTAGTGGCTACTGTTTTCCAATACCTTTCACCACTTACCAGTTTTGTATGCTGCTTGTACAATCATAAAGCATTATATATGTGTGTGTGCGTGTGTGTATAGGCATCATAAAACATCCATACAGTATATATATAATTAAAATACATACAAATAAACAGCCATGTAAAATATGTAATAACGAGGATTTTCATTGGAATTTCTTCCTGCTATATGGTGCCATCCGCCCCTCTAAGAGATACTATTGACAAAAAACTAAGCTACCCTTGCAGTCACTTCCGGGTTAATGTCAGACAGATAGAATCTGATATTTTCACTGTGCCGTGATGTTAGACTATCCCAAAAAGGGGGATAACATGCGTTTACATAGCTGGTTGTACAATGAACAGTAGAAAACTATATATTCGTACAGTGTCTGGCACACACATTCAAAGAACATCTGCCATACCTATCGTTTCTGGAGGTGTTTGAATATCTGCCCTTGGCAAAAGCTCGGGGGGGTGGGGGGACGTTCCATTGGGCCTTGCATTAGACTGGAATTGCTAATTTTGAGATATAAAGGGCCCCTGTCTCTGTTGTATTTAACCATAGAACTTGGGGGAACGATTTCTTTTTACAGCTGACTCAATGTTTTGTTTTCATTGTCCCTTAATCTGGTTTGAATATGGTGATAAATATATTGCTCACTTGAATTATAAAAGAGTTCCAACAAGTCAATACCAATAGATCTGATTTTGCTATGTAAGAGTTGGAACCATCTGGATTAAGTAAGTCAGAGCAAAAGACGTTTCAGACCTCTCCTTGCCTGTGATAATATCCCCACTGGCATCTCCGGTAGAGACTGGGAGAGACTCCTGAACAAAGTCCCAGAGAACTGCTGCCAATCAGTGTGGTCAATATTGATGGTAGCTGGACCGATGGTCTGACTCATTAAAAAAAAAAAAAAAAGCTTCCTATGGTTTTTCTGGGCTCAACCCAACCTGCCTGCACTGTATTATCATTCACAGAGCAGATCTATCCTATTAGCACAGAGACTCTGCTATCTCTCCCATGCCAGGCTCCATCCCCTGGTCCCTCCCATTAACTTAAAAAAAAAATTAAAGGCATAATTACTAAGACAATTAGCAGAAGAATTTGTGTGTATGGTGCCTCCCTGATGACCAGAGACAAGAAAACATGCTGCTTTGTCAGTATCAGAAAATGAGACAGAGTTAGCAGTTAATACTATTAATATTTATTATTTAATTGCAGACACAAAATTTCATTGCAAAACGTTGCTGAGGGAGTATGAGGAATCTGAAAGAGAGCCATTTTGCTGTAAGCCAAAAAAAATGATAGTGGGGGTTGCAATTGCTGTTTTGTTGCCCAGAGGCTGGAATGTATAAGCAATATTTCACACACACACACACACACACACACACACACCCTCCAAGCATCACCATGTGAGCTTCCTGTAGCTATCTTTTGGATCCATGTTATTTCTCCGTGTTGCTAAGAGGTTTCCATGGCAATTCTAATTATTGAATTAGGGAAGTCAAATTATTCTGGTTAACACATCACCTTCGGAGGTGCCTGAGAAAGCAAAGCAAAGCAAACAGGGAACAGGAAGCAAAGAACGGCAGGCGGTGGGGGGGGGGGGATTCAGAGGCATCAGAAGACAATTCTCACTAACAGATGTTGACAAAGCTTAAGGTGGACACTTTGGGAATAGGCACTGTGGTGGGAATCAGTAATGAATGGCCTGGCCCAAATGGATCTGGATGGCAACCTTGCAAAGAAGTGCGTAGCGCCGTGGTTAGCGTGTCAGACAAGGATCTTGGAGACCAGGGTTCGAATCCCACTCAGCCATGGATCTCACTGAGTGACCTCAGGCCAGTCACATTCTCTCAGCCTAACCTACCTCAAAGGGTTGTTGTGGGGATTAAATGAGGGGAGAGCCACCTGCCTTGCCCACCTTCTGGCCCTGGGACTCTTCATGAGGGAGCTTTTTCATGGAGGAAGAACTGTGAGGGGAGAGACTCCATCAGGCAAGGCCTCCTTCCACCTGCCTTGCCCCACTCTCTAGTCTTTGCTTCTTCAATTTGTATTGTATTATTCATGTACTGTGGCTTGCCATTGTTTTATTGATTAGTTTAGACATCGTTTATTGTAATGTTGAGTGGATTTCTGTTTAACTTTATATGTTGATATTACAGTGGTACCCCAGGTTGCGTACTTAATCCGTTCCGGGTTACAGTACGTAACCCGAAAAGGACGTAACCTGAACAATTCCGTCTGCGCAGACCGGAAAAACCTGGAAAACCCGTGAAAAAACGCTCTGCGCATGCGCAAATCGCACATGCATCGGGTTGCGCTTCCGGGTTAGCAGAGTTTGTAACCCGAAAAGTACGCAACCCGGAGCGTACGTAACCCGAGGTACGACTGTATTTATACTACTCTAATAATTCTTGAATGTTACTTTTTGATGTAGGTTGCTTATTTTAAAGTTTGTTTTATTGCCACATTTTTGTATTGTATTAGATTGTTAGAAGGTGTACATTTTTTGTTTCTTCTGCTTGTAAACCGCCTTGAGTATCGTAAGATAGAAAGGTGGCATACAAATAAAAATTATTATTATTATTATTATTATTATTATTATTATTATTCTAATTATTATTATGTGCCACCTTGAGCTGCTTGGAGGAAAGGTGGGATATATATGTAACTTTAAATCAATAATGATAAATATATACTGGTCCAAATATATGCAACCAGCCCATCTGTATGGCATAGCGTACATGTCCAGAAGACGTGTTTTTGCCACCATAGGTGAAAGCCAGTGGCTATTGACATCCCAGCCACTCCTGTCTGTAGATACTGAGAAACTGCTGTGGCCTTGAGACTTGGGGAAGTGGTCCAGGGCTGGACGGCCTGGTCCAGCACCCCACAGCACCTCTGACTGTAGCCTATGGAAGGAAAAAATCATTCTATAGCTGTAGCACATCACCAGCACTCCATTGGCTTCTGTGAAACTTTACAGCAGCTGCAGATTTGATTGCTGTATGCTACACTATTAGTTTCCATATTAATGCTTTCGGTAGCATGGCACAGATCGTAAAATTCATTGACTGCAGAGCTCATCGCTTCATATTATCTTTAGAGTTGCATTGGAAGCATTAAAGAGCTTTATTATTTCTGCTTAAAATGCCCCCATGTTCCTATTTTCTTACACTCATCTTAATGGCATCTCTTTTGCCAACGGTAAAACAGCTCGACAGCAGCTCCACCTTGCCTACGGAAGCATTTGCCATCCCTTGTGAGAGATCAATACTTTGCAAAAGCAATAAACTGGCTATAAAGAATAGGGGCTCCTTACTTTATTTTAAAAAGCAAATCATTTTCTTGCCTTATTTAAAAGGTGGGTTGAAAGCACCATACTGTGCCACTCTTCAGCAAAGCCAATGGTGGCATTCCTCCAAATAGATTTGAAGCCAGAAGAAGGAAGTTAAGGGCTATCCATGGAATGCATCATATGTTTGTAGACCTCCAAATTATATGGGATTTACATCTGTTTAAGTTTTCAGGCTCCCCCCCCAAAAAAATAATCCCCCGTATCTTGGGGATACTGTATATTCTTGAGACTTCTGTGAGAGATCACTAACCCTCCAGGTGACACATTGAATAAAATATTGGGGGGGGCAGGCATAACTGACCACAAGATGCAGCACACAAACCCCCTTTTTAAGGCAATGCCCATCAACTTGTGGGGGGCAGCCCCCTCAAATATTTTATGGAGGGCTAAAGGGACCTCAGCTCCTAGGAGTTGGCTCCTATGCTCACCCTTCTAAGGGAACTTCAATTTCCAGGATTCACAATATATTTATTAATGGTTAAAGCAATTTAAGTTGGTAGCACAGATTTGCCCCAGCAAAGAGTGGCCATGTGCCCTATTTTGCGCATGACCGTCCTCTATTTTGTAGGGATGTCAGAGAACAGTCCTCTCTCTGAAGATGTACCCTATTTGAATGGTGAGTTTAAATGGCTATACCCAGTGCTTTTTTCTGGGGGTATGCAAGGGCACGCATACCCCTAAACATTTTGTGAATCTTTGTACTTTTGTCCATTTGCTGTATTTATTTTTCCAGATTTGAACTATAAAATGGTGGTTTTCCTGAGTCAAAATGAGAGTACCCCTAAACATTTTTAGGGGGGGGGGAAGCACTGGAGGCAGTGGAAGACAGGAGTGCCTGGCGTGCTCTGGTCCATGGGGTCACAAAGAGTCAGACACGACTAAACAACAAAATACCATTAAAAGGTGGAGCTGGAGCCCATGAACAGTCAAAATACTGAGCAGGCACAGAAGTCTGCTCTCCCATTATGGTGAGATGTATTACATCGCTGTCTAAATAATAATTCTTGAAAAATTGTGTCTGTACAAAGTACCATATGCAAATGTTCTGCCAGTTTGTGCCCCCTTTTGGCAATGCTAATTGGCCACCTTAGCTGAGCAGTATTTTATGTACACAACGCTCATGTGTTTTATATGGCTAGTGCAACACAGAACTAAAAGACAAGAGTTGTAGATGCACAATGCCTTAGGCAAGATCTCTTGATGCACACACACATCTCACTGCTTCCAAAAGCCCACAAGCAGGACATGAAAAAGGCAGCCCAGTGTCTGGTATTCAGAGAGACATATTATCTGTGAACTTGGAGGTTCCATTCCCCATCATGAAGACCAACTGCCATGGAGAGGCATCCTTTCATTCATCTGAGTCCATGGCTGTCAATGTGTCCTGTGGCCAGAAGTTGGGGGGGGGGTGTTTTCCATGGTCTCTCCCCGTTTGTGAAATGCTCTCTACAGGGAGGCTTACCTGGCACCATCATTTTGTATCTTTAGGTGCCAAGTGAAAACCAAACCTTTGGCTGATTGAGCAATCTATGGTCTGTTAAACTGGGATGGGTAGGGGGGGGTTGTTTTGTTTGGAAGTATACAACAACAAACAACAACAACAACATATCAGGTATCGTTTGGAAAAATTCTCTTTCCTGTCCAATGGGCAGCAGGTCCAAGAATAATTTATTCAGTGACCACATGATTCTGAAGAAGAAGAAGAAGAAGAAGAAGAAGACGAAGAAGAAGAAGAAGAAGAGAAGAAGAAGAAGAAGAAGACGAGAAGAAGAAGAAGAAGAAGTTTGGATTTGATATCCCGCTTTTCACTACCCGAAGGAGTCTCAAAGCGGCTGACATTCTCCTTCCCTTCCTCCCCACAACAAACACTCTGTGAGGTGAGTGGGGCTGAGAGACTTCAGAGAGTGCGACTAGCCCAAGGTCACCCAGCAGCTGCATGTGGAGGAGTGGAGACACGAACCCAGTTCCCCAGAGTTACGAGTCCACCGCTCTTAACCACTACACCACACTGGCTCTCATGCAATGATCATGCAAGCTCAACTTTAGTTCACTGCAAACTTCCAAGTTATCTGAGCTTGTGTGGCTGTGGCCTAATCGTCTGTGGCAATGCTGGAACAGCAAGTGATAGACCTGCATGTTTTCTGCATGTGCCAACAAGATCACACACCAGAAGGACAAAATTTTCTCATGGTCTCAGAAACGTTGTTGTTGTTGTTTTTGTTGTTGTTGTTGTTGTTGCCCTTCTTCTTCTTCTTCTTCTTCTTCTTCTTCTTCTTCTTCTTCTTCTTCTTCTTCTTCTTCTTCTTCTTCAGCCAATTTGCATATTCAGGAGAATGTCCTCAAGTGGATGTCAAGTGTACGAAAGTGATGTCTGTGTGACAGACCTAATGTTCACCAAACAACATTCCCAGTCACTTTGATTTCTTTTCGCCTGAACTGTGTTGTGGCACATGTGTTTGTTTTGAAGTGATTTCAGTTCAAACCCCTTATTAGAAACAGAGGTTGACCCTTCACTGCTGAGGAGTCAAGGAATGGATTAGCAAAATCAAAGATTCTCCCTCCCTGTTATCTGTGAAACATGCTTGTCTCATTTCGAGGGAGCAGAAGGAGGGAGTCGGGTTACCATAGTGATCAATGAGGAAAGGACATGGTTACCTGGATACGAAACTGTTTCCATCCACTGAAGCAGCTTTTCCTTTATTTGTTTATTGGTGAGAGATCAAAGCCTACCCCTCAATCACAGAAGTCTGAACCAGGAAGCAGCTGCTCTCGTTGCAATTTGGGGGCATGGAGCAGAAGGGAAAGGAAGACTTCCAGAACTTACTTTTGACAGGGCTGTCAGTTCTCTGGCTGTACAATAATCATCCCCATCACTGTCAACCTGGGCAACGACAGCTAAAAACAAATGAAGACCTGGAAGAGTTTGTAGGGGTCCATTTGTTCCTGCACAAACCTCATTCAGCTTCCAATATTTTATGCTGTCATGATTTTGTGGGTGCCAAACTTCCCTCAAAGGCGGATTTGGGGGAGCATACATTCAAAGCAGTATCAGACCACAGTATGGAAACTTTAGCTACAGATGCCAGAGTTCCCTGGGAATACAGTAATTGGTTTTAAACTACTCCAAGAATTGTAGCTATGCAGCTAGGGGAGTTGGAGGTTTCCTAAATCAGGATCATAGCTGTCAACCTTCCCTTTTTTTGCAGTGGGAAACGGCGCTGGAATAAGGGAATTTCCCTCCAAAAAAGGGGAAAGTTGACAGCTATGATCAGGATGTCTATTCTGCCAGCATCATCTCTGCCAATGTGGCTGACAGAGATCTAGAGCAAGAAAGGGGGAGTGAATCTCCAGGTCCTGGTAGAGAGGGATGGGAATGAAATAAAGTTCCGCTCACATTTAAAGCAGAATTTATCAAATTTGCCGTTTCCTAAACTATATGGGAACTGAAACACAACCCTCCTTCAGAATGTGTGCTTATTCACATCCTTCAATGCAGTTCTCCAATCAACCAAGCAATCTTTAAAGAAATGCATAATGTAGGCAAAAATGTGCATAGAAATATTATATTGGTGAAAAATATATACAAAGATGCATCCTATTAGGAGAAATGGCTTTTAAAAATGCCTACATCTGCATCAAAACTGCAGACATAAAATGAGCCTGTTGGGAGAAATTTGCTCTAAAATACTGATGAATTTTCATGAGGATTTTTTAAAAGGAAAAATTGCAAATTGGTTTTTAAAAGGAAAAATTGCAGATTGCTGCAGAAATATGGAAATCTGAAAAAATCTTACTGTACTGATGGTCACTGTATCTGCAATGTGATCTGGGAGTGGTCTATAATTATTGTTTATATTTTATATATTTATTATTATTATTATTATTAATTTTCCCTCTTTTTCCACTTTTTATTTCCTCTCTTTTCTTTTCTCTTTGTCTTCTGCTTTCTAAATCTGCAAATGAAAAAATAATATTTTTTATTTTAAAAAATAGGAAAATGAAAACTGAAGGGACCAAAATTGACAGAACCTTCCATTCCTACCAGCACATTCTCTGTTACCCACTCCAAGGGCCTGGGCAAAGGCAGGGCAAGAGAGAACCAGGACAGGAGCAGTAACCAGGCAGGCACGGCCTCCCTCTTCCATCAGCTTGCATTGTCGGGCTCATTTTCTGTAGCCTTCAGCTTCTGCAGGAGTCTTCTGGAGGCAAGCTTCTTCTAATCATCCCTGGGAGCTGCTGCCGGCCTGTCACAGCAGACGTTTGCAGAGGCGCTGCCAACCGACGCTCAGTATTCTTTCCCACTTAATTCCCATCCCTGCTTTCACTCCACCACCTGGGCTATATCTTCTATGCAAAACAAAAGGGATAAGAGGAAACCTAATTTCCTTGCGTGAGGCAAACAGATAAATAAGGCTGCCATCCTATACACACTTACCTGGGACTGAGCAATTGAACGCAACAGGGCTTACTGCTGCGCAGCCATGCATGGGATCGCACCGCATGTTGCCCGAAAGAAACTTGTCAGCTTTGACAAGAGCCATGACAGTGCCCACATTCAATATGTAATTCTCCAATTACTGTGTTTTCAAAGCAAACCGACAGGCTTCCTGGAGGTATACAAACAGAGCTCATTACTGTCACTCAGAGCCCTTGAAGTTGCTGCACTAGTGTACCAGATGCAGGAGGGTTGCCATCGTTTGTTTTAAGCCAAATCCACTCGGCCGCAACCGAAGTCTCAAGTCTTCGCTTTCTGTGTCTTTCTTGGCAGATGGAACAGTGGCATGGCACCAGCTGTGGAAGACTGGCCTCCGGAACATGGAAGCAACCGCATGCCCTTAGGGGTGCAATGAGAACCCACGGTTTCAGCTGTCTAAAGTAAAAGAAACCACATGCACAGCCATGGAGAAGTGCCCCGAGTATAGAACTGGGTTGCTGTACAGTTACCACGTTTTAAAAATAAATAAATAACAACTGTTAGGGCTTTTTCACTGAACAGAGCCGAGCTGCATGATAGGCTCAGAGGGCTTCCTCTGGACACACTGAAATCTGCAAAGCACTCATCCAGTCCTTCCTGTCATGGCCTGACGGAGACACAACATTGAGAGCAATGGGTGGCAACTCTTCTCTTGCTTCTCATTCTCCCCACCACCAAGGCCCCCAATGCAGGGGGTGGGGACATTTTTTTTGCAGTGGTTCCATTCCTACCTTTGGAGCCATGTTCAGAAAGCAGTGTTGGTTCAGAAAGTAGTAGTGTGTTGCCAACACTGTTCAACGTTTATATGAATTTGGGGTGGTGGTCATTAGGAATTGAGGGGGCAAAGTATCACCAGTACTCTGAACTTTATTTGGCTTCATATAAATGTTAAATACCATTGGGAGGAGAGAATAGTACCCTGCAGAACTTCATAGCACAGTTGCCAGGGGTCCAAAGACCACTCAACTGTGCTACTTTCTGAACACAGCCATAAAGATAAGAACAGAACCATTGTAATACAGTGGTACCTCTAGTTATGAACTTAATTTGTTCCGGAGGTCCGTTCTTAACCTGAAACTGTTCTTAACTAGAGGCATGCTTTCGCTAATGGGGCCTCTGCGCCACTGGCACACAATTTCCGTTCTCATCCTGGGGCAAAGTTCTCAATTCGAGGCAACTCTTCCAGGTTAGCGGAGTTTGTAACCTGAAACGTTTGTAACCTGAGACGTTTGTAACTCAAGGTACCACTGTACAGTGTTTCTGACACCTGTCCCACTGAGATGGTCCAAGCGGCTATCATGGTCTAAGGCAGGCATAGGCAAACTACGGCCCTCCAGGTGTTTGGGACTACAATTCCCATCATCCCTGACCACTGGTCCTGTTAGCTAGGGATGATGGGAATTGTAGTCCCAAACACCTGGAGGGCCGGAGTTTGCTTATGCCTGGTCTAAGGGATCAAAAGCTGCTGAGATAACAAGTATAGCAAAGTAACAGGGTCTCCCACCGCCACCCCTGTCACAATAAGCACCACCAAGGCTGATTCAGTTCCGAAGCTGGATCTGAATACAAATTGTAGCAGCTGCATCCAGCAATACCTGCAATTGCTCCACAATCACCCACCTTTGCCCAGAAAGGGGTGTTGCTGACTGGTCCATAGTTATTACACACCATTAAGTCTACAGTGGGCTTCTTAAGAAGTGCATTCCCCTACTGTCACTGTAAGTAGGGCCAGCCTACCATGAGCCAAGGTGAAGAAACCGCCTCAGGTGGCAGGATCTACAGGGGCAGCAGACCATGTCTCCAAGGAATGCCTCGCCCACTGCTTCTGCCACTGCTGCCAATGGCTGCAATGTGTTCCTGGGAAGCCAGGTCTGCCACCTCACCAGCAAACTTCCACCATGCCGCCTCTGTGTGGTCTCTTTTGAATAGGAGGCACTGCTGGTCTCTTCCCATCCTTGTTCCCGATAGAGATCTTCACTCGCTCCTTCTTCACTGGTGGCTCATTTTGTGGTTCGCCTCAGGTGCCAAAATGTCTTGGGCCAGCCATGATTTTAAGGGCAGCAGGCAACACTCCATTCTTCACATATGCGTTTATCACACCTCTGACCCATCCAGCTAGCTTCCATAAATGTGTTAATGCTTGAAGGTTTTCACCAGATTTCCACCATAGCTCTGAAATGACAACACCTTTCCATGCTGATGCCATCTTTGCCATCAACGGAGCATTAAGCACCTTTGTACATGTGCTTGTTGAAGAAGCCTTATCACTTATGTGAATGTAGCCACACATTTTATTCATAACTGTATCTGCAGTTACCGCTTGATCTCATAAATGTACAAAATTGCTATAATAGCTATCTCTTGGTCAGTCATCATGAGCCATTTGTTTGTATTGCAATCAAGAAATTACCCAACATAATGAGCTTCCTTGCTATCGTTCAAACTGTGTGCAGGTAAACTCCAATCACAGAAAACGTTGATCAAGCTCTTCAACCTGTAGTTGAAGTTACTCACTTGAGCAACTCCTGAGACAAATTCTATTAATTGTAAATCTTTTTGCTGTCTGATTGGTTTCACAGGAAAAACTAAGAGGCCTCTCTCACTAAGCATAGATGGCTTGGAGGAATCAAATGCACAGAATATGTCAGATGTGCCAGGTGGATATTCCTTGGACTTGAGCATACGGTAACAGAAGAAATGGATGCTGCATCAAGTTTTGGTTATAGGCCAAATTAGAAATGCAACAAATATCCATGGTTCTTAGTTTCTGAAGTGAAAGCCAAATATTTGGAATTTGCAGTGGAATTTGCTACCAAGGAGAGTGGTGGAGTCTCCTTCTTTGGAGGTCTTTAAGCAGAGGCTTGACACAGCCATCTGTTAGGAATGTTTTGATGGTGTTTCCTGCTTGGCAGGGGGTTGGACTGGATGGCCCTTGTGGTCTCTTCCAACTCTATGATTCTATGATTTGTAGCTGCACATACAGGTGCGGAAGAGACCGACAAGTTTCTGAGCAGTTAACATAAATCAGTGAAGAAGAAACATTGTGATTTGTAACATAAGACATGCAGTTGAGGAGTACAATAGTTGGAGAAGAAACTGTTACCGTAGAACTATGGAAAAGAAGGAAGGGGGAGGAAGCACAATTAAAAAGGGTTGTGCACAAGGAGACCTGGCACCCTGTGAAACAGCAAGCAAGTCAACAGTTCCAATAAGAAAAAGCCACACCCTTCTTGCTAGGATGTGAGCTGACAACACAGGAAATCCCACCGTCACAGAAACTGCATTGCAGCGTGTGGTATCAGTGCTTGGCAAGACAGAACTATCCATGTACAAAATAACTGGGGAAATGTTTGCACATCCCTGGGACAAAAAAACAAAGATCCCAGCAAGACAGCAGGTTCCCAACATTGCTAGATGGTATCTCTAAATTTGCCATTATCTAATTTCAAGCCTCTCTCATTTCTCACAGAATTGTAGAGTTGAAAGAGACCACGAGGGCCATCTAGTCCAACCCCCTGCCTATAGATTTCCCAGTAAATTTAACCCATCTTGACTAAATAATATATGATAATCACACTTTGGGGAGGGAGGAAAATGATTCAGACACACTGCCTGAACCAAAGGTTGTGCCAAAGTTATTTGCAACAACAACAAATCAGGGATGAAAATGCTCAGTGTGCACTTCAAGGAAAATCAGAATGGGACCTGTTTCACCAGGACATTTCCCCCTAAATCTGGAGTGTGTGTGTATAAACAGCCATGCACTATGTCGTGTGGAAATGAGTGTTCAAGTATTTATTTCATTTTGCAATTATTAAACATAATGAGAATGTGATGTAGCAAAGACACGTTGAATCATGTCCAGCTGAATGGAAGCTCTGAGAAAACAAAGATATTTGTAAAATGGAGAGTTCAAAAGTCAAATAGGCTGCTGTGTTTAAATGAGACTTTTATTACCCCATTCTGGACTTAATGGATTCTAGCTAAGCTTCACCAACTTGCATTAAATTTGATCTCTGCTACCTGTTGTTTCTGGATTAAATGGAACAGTTTTGCTGTAGTGATGGGTGATGTACATTTAATTTCCCTGTCCTCTCTTGGAACAAGTAGTTAATCAGAAATAGTAGGACTTGAAATTGCAAGAAATTGCATTGTAATCCCTCGGGTTTGAAATAGAATTTGCAGGTGGAAATGAAAGCCTTTAAGTTGGGTTTTAATGGAATGTTATCAAAATTGACAAAAAATGTGTGGGGAAATAATTAGCATGGCAATCAAAGTAAACTAGCAGAGCTGGAAGGCTTAGAAAGATGACAATAAGTTCTAGGGCATTTCCTTGTCAATATAATACAACACCTTGCCTTAGAATGGCAATAGCCAATGTCACTCCCCCCACACTCTGCTTAGGGGTTGACCAGGCTTCTGCCTGGAAATTGGGATGCCTCAGCCTCCCTTGTGTTATTTGTCTGGGGTGCCCAGCTCCCCCTGCTGAAGAATATGGCAAGCCTCCCTTCTCCTGGAAATGGAAAGGTTCCTCTGGTCAGAATTTCAGGGGTCAGCAAATTTTTCAGCAGGGGGTCGGTCCACTGTCCTTCAGACCTTGTGGGGGGCCGGGCTATATTTTGAGGGGGGGGAATGAACGAATTCCTATGCCCCACAAATAACCCAGAGATGCATTTTAAATAAAAGGACACATTCTACTCATGTAAAAACACACTAATTCCCAGGCTGTCTGCGGGCCAGATTTAGAAGGTGATTGGGCCAGATCCAGCCCCTGGGGCTTAGTTTGCCTACCCATGCCTTAGCCCCATACAGAGGAAGGAGGTAAATTCTATCCTTCCTCACTTTTTCCTTAGCTTATATGAGGATATACACTCATCATTTCATGTTGTAAGAGCAATATTTTAATTTATTTTATTTTTAAAAGGTTTAAACATCTGTTCCAAATATTCCAACTTTTTTCAGATCAAAGAAATATATGTTAGTCATCTGCGGCACTAACTAATGCCATCTAACAGGCACTACTCAACAACCAATTGGCATCTCTCCCCCCCTCTCTTTCTCTCTCTATACCTGTATATATTTGCTGCAGTCATTTTTTAAATCTAGTTTTGGCTCTTCCTGAGTTGAGCTTCAAACAACATGACCTCCTTGAAAAAGCAGATACCACTGTGGGATGCAAAAAGAAAAAATGTTTACACATGAACAATGGCAGGTCTGCAATGCTGCTGCTGCTGTTGTTGTTGTTGTGAATCTTATTAACTGCTTTTCACCAGGGAGGTCACCACAATTTGAAAGTCAGAATTAAAAGCAGTCACATGGATAGGGCCCCCCTGAAAACACACATCTCAAGGGTCCCAAAGGGCAAGGGCAAAGAGGTGGGTCTTCAGCATTCACTGAAAGCTGAATACTGAAAACTGCACTTTTCACATGCGTGATATACATACAAACATTCATATATAAAGATAAAAATAAACATGCCATTCGATTCAGAGGAGGGGTATCACTTATTATTTTTAAATAGCCTGACCTAAAGAATTTAAGGGGTTGAAGTTTTATTTGGTGTATGGTTGGAGAAAGTGTCAACTGCTTAAGTAGCCACTGACAGATCGGTTTGTTGTACCTCTCTTCTTGCTGTGATTTCATTTGTGGATTGAGCATGTTGTGCTTTCTCAGCATGCCATGACAATGTACTGTCTCTGAGCAATGCGAGATTCCAGGGGTTCCTGGCAGCTTACCCAGGGTCCATGTTTCCTTTTGGGAATGAGGCATAGTAGTGGCTACAAGGTTTATGTACACATACATACCACCTGAGCCCATGATGGAGGCCTCACAGCTTTTAACATTTTCTGGGTGCAGGGATTAAGCAGTTGGCACCTACAAACACTTAACACAGGGGAGTCTGCCACCCACAAACTCATAACAATACAGTGGTACCTCTGGTTACGAACGGGATCCGTTCCGGAGCCCCGTTCATAAACTGCAACGTCCGTATCATGAAGTGCTGCATCTGCGCATCTGCGTGACATGATTCGGCACTTCTGCGCATGAGCATGACGTCACCGCACGCTTCTGCGCATGTGCAATGCGGCGAACCCGGAAGTAACCCGTTCCGTTACTTCCGCGTCGCCGCAGTGCATATCCCGAATGTACGCATCCCGCAGCGTACGTAACATGAGGTATGACTGTACTGAGAAACACACAGCAGATATTGCATGGTGAGGAAGGGGAAATGTTTTAGCATCAGACTGCCAGTCTGCAAAAGTGCCCAATTGTTATCCTAACCCTTATTGAAAATGCATTAAAGCCATAACAGAAATTATAACATGACTGCAAACACTAATAACTTATCCCTTCCAGACCAGAAACACAGAGTAAATGATAAATTGCCATCCATATGGGAACACCAACTGCATTAATCACAAAATGCAACAAATGGCATTTTCAGAACCTGTTTGTAGGAGTGACTGGCTAATTACAAAAATAAATAAAAATAAATGAAGCTTAATTTGCAACTGTATGGATTTCCTTTGACATACAGTGGTACCTCGGGTTACAAACACCTCGGGTTACAGACTTCACTAACCCGGAAGTAGTACCTCGGGTTAAGAATTTTACCTCAAGATGAGAATATAAATCGTGCTCCGGTGGCGCGGCAGCGGCAGGTTTCAGGTTAAGAACGGACCTCCGGAACGAACTAAGTTCGTAACCAGAGGTACCACTGTATAATAATTTTATTTATGCTACAGTAGCAGATGTGCTATGTGTCCACACCAAGGTAGGAAAAGAAGAGGAGATATATTCCTGGATATATTAAGTATTTTTTTTTCCTGCCATTGTCTCTGCATCTTCAAGAGATGTGTGACAAGTGAAAATTCCGCAGGTGAAGCTTTTCACAACAGGCACATGAAGTCACCAGAAATCCTTCCACGGATGCTTTTTTGCCAAGGGCCTTGCCTAAAACAGCATGGACGGGTTTTGTTTTTTTAAAGTTAAATGGCACAACAGAGGCTGATATGAACGTTTTAACAAGCATTTATTAAACAAACAGCAGGACAAAGAAATGAACACATTCAATCTCTTCCATGTCCTGAGGTAAAAGAGAAAGAGCTAGCTTCTGCATGGAAGTTTCCAGAAGCACAGAGAGCTTACATAGACATGTAACAAGCACCAGTCACATGTCCATGGAATGGAATATTACCACAAAAAGTGGCTGGAAATGTGTGCCATGTGGGTCTGCCCCGCAGCCCCTCAGCTAGCTTTCTGCTCTAAGGTGTGATGAAGAGGACACCTCCATATTGTCCTTTGCCTCAGGCAGCGAAATGGCTTGGGCCACTCCTGCCTCTCACCCAGGGGCGTAGCAAGGGGGCGGAGGGGGGGGCAGTCCGCCCCGGGTTCCATAATGGAGGGGGTGACAAATTATCAAGGAACAATTTTTGGGGGGGGATTTGATTTGATTTTTTTTTGAAAATGCCTGCTCTGAAGGTCTTATCTTACTATACTAGGGATTATATAGCTATATATGAAATTTCATGCATATCGGTTAATATCTTGACCCTCCTCCACCAAAATAGCTGTTCACTTGGCTGTTTTCCTATGTCATGAAGGCTGAAATTTCAGTTCAGTGGAGCACTTACTGTTCCCAACCCTAACCCTGTGGAAATTAGACTTTAATTTGATTTTGAGATGTTTGTAGGAGGTAATTTAACTATTGTTTGATTTTATACCAATGTTATGTATCTGATGTCAGCCACCCTGAGCCCGACTTCGGCCGGGGAAGGCAGGATATAAATAAAAGTTGTTGTTGTTGTTGTTGTTGTTGTTGTTGTTATTATTATTATTACTTGTTATTATTCCTTTGTAAGAAAATATGAAATAATGTAAAACGATTTTTGAGGGGGGGGGATCAATGGTGGGTTGCCAAGAAATTTTCCGCACCGGGTAACACCTGACCTTCCTACGCCTCTTGGGGGAGGTGACAATTTTATTTTTATTTTTTATTTTTTTGCCCCCGGGTACCAATTCACCTTGCTACGCCCCTGCTCTCACCACACCTCCCCCAGCTACTCCATGCGAAAGATCACATCCCAGCACCTGAACTGGCCCCGTTGCTCCCTCCTCTGCCCTTGCCTCAGATAAAGGAGAAGTTTAAAAATAAGGCTGAAAGCCTAGCTCTTCACAGTCTTCTCAGAGAACAGCAACAAACCTCCAGGCCTTTCAGCACCAACAGCCTCTTGTGATTCCGGTCAGTGGTCTAAGTGATCGCGCTCTTGTCTAGTTGGAGGACGTTTTGAAGTTCACTGATTTAAAGAACGTTTATCCATCCCAGAAATGTCACAACCGTTCTGAGAAAGACAGGGAGGGGGTGAAATGATATTGTTAAAAGTCAGCCGCTCACGGACAACAACATCGTGTGATGCAGAATTTGGCCAGCAAGGACGAACCAAACCACAAGGGGCATAATGCGCTAAAAGCATTGGATGTTTCAAGTATTTATTTTAGGGGGGCGGGAGGAGGAAAGAAGTAGGCAGCAGGAGAAGAGAGCTGGGAGTTATGTAGTGGTCAGATAAAGGCCAATAGGGCATACTGTTAGGAAACTAGAATTACGATTTCTCTGAATAATTTCTTTTTAAAATAATAATATTTGCATTTTTGCAAGCAATTCCCCTAGCATAATGTCATTTTGAGCCTTATTTTCACTAATACATACATTCTTATGTGCATCTCTTTTTACTTGAGAATTGCATTACAAAATTCTGAGAAGTGCAAATTTCCAGGGATAGCTGTGTTTCAGCTTATGCATTGGTTTGGAAAGTACGAATCAGGTAGACGCACGGTAAAATGTGAAGGGAATGAATTTCTCACACAGAGACATACACACACACACATACACAATCCCTACTCCTTGGGGAAATGGAGGGTACATGTCGCACTGATCTGCCGGAGGGCCACAGTTTGATCTGAAACAACTTCTTAGACAAAAAATCTCAGTGGGGCATGAAAGCCATCCTGATCTTACAGTCAAAGATTTCATAGCATGTATCAGTTTATTATTACAGAGGAAAGAAATTAGAGAACATATAAAAGTCATTGAATTTCCCCCAAGTGAGCTTCCTCTCTTCTTCTCAGAATAACTAATGCCCTCGATCTGGGTGTTTCCTAAAATTCATCTTCCTGGCAATATTTTGGCAATGTGCTCTTTTACTCTCAGTCAGCCACTGCCACCTCACGGTCAAAGTGAGTTCCCACACTCCAGGCAGGGTAGAAATTAAGGCATGGCTGGGAGAAAGAAACCAGGATCCTCCCCAACAATCACACACAACCTGTGCCCAAAATTCCCCTTTGCACAAGGTCCTACACACATAAGTCAAAGTATTTGCTGAAAATGTCCAAATTTTGAGAAGAGGGGTTTTGCTTTTTGGAGGAGAAGTGACACTTGTTTTGTTTTGTTCCAAAGTGATTTAGAGTCTCCCTCTCGGCTTCTCATGATCTCCAGTGCAGAATTATCAACTGATTTCCAGTGTATTGCCAAGGCATGCAATTTGTGGCAGCCTCACCATCATTTTCTGCCACTGAGGCTGGAGGGGTGAATAAGGGAGGGGCGGATAAGGCTGAAGATGTGCCCTCAAGGTCACCCCAATGCTTCAGGCTCTTTGCCCCGAGACCCCGAGAGGGAGGCAGGAACCCTGAAGAATGATTCAAACCCCGAGACCAGGCAAGTTTACCTTAAAAATACAGAATATGAAAACAATTGCTTGAGTGCCATCCTCAAATGATTTCTGCTGCTGTAATGCCACCTAGTGGTGGATTTGCAATGCTAATACAAAATATGCAGACAGAAGCACATAATTCTGTTTGGATTATTTAAAAAAAAAATCTGATGATTAAAAGAAGACATTATTTTGAAGGCTAACTTAATTTCTGGGTAGGTTGTATTCCTGAGTGATATTCTGATTAACTACATAGGGTCAGCTCTGCAAAAATGAATGTGTCTGGGAACCAATTCACACTTTTGGGTACTAAAATTAAACACAGTAGAAGATGGAAGCAGAGACAATAAAAGAAAAAAAGACCTTGTTTCTTTTTTATTATCATTACAGGGAGATTGGGTCATTTGAATGCTGATATTCCATTCATCTGGCCTTGCCTGTATTGTGCCATGAAAAAAGGATTCATTTGTTAAACTGCTCTGGGAATTGTAACTCTATGGGGGAATAGGGGGTCCCCTAACACCTTTCAGCACCCACAGTTCCCAGGGTTTTTAGAGGGAAGTCGTTATCATCTAAAGTGGTATGATGCTGCTTTCAACATATAAAGGTAAAAGTAAAGGGACCCCTGACTGTTAGGTCCAGTCGTGGACAACTCTGGGGTTGTGGCGCTCATCCTGCTTCACTGGCCGAGGGAGCCGGCGTACAGCTTCCAGGTCATGTGTCCAGCATGACTAAGCCGCTTCTGGCAAACCAGAGCAGTGCACAGAAACAACGTTTACCTTCCCGCCGGAGCAGTACCTATTTATCTACTTGCACCTTGATGTGCTTTTGAACTGCTAGGTTGGCAGGAGCAGGGACTGAGCAACGGGAGCTCACCCCGTCGTGGGGATTCGAACCGCTGACCTTCTGATCGGCAAGCCCTAGGCCAGGGGTTAGCAAACTTTTTCAGCCATGGGACAGTCCACCGTCCCTCAGACCATGTGGCAGGCCAGACTATATTTTGGAAAAAAATAATAATGAACTAATTCCTATGCCCCACAAATAACCCAGAGATGCATTTTAAATAAAAGCACACATTCTACTCATGTAAAAACACACTGATTCCCGGACCATCCGAAGGCCGGATTTAGAAGGCGATTGGGCCAGATCCGGCCCCCGGGCCTTAGTTTGCCTACCCATGCCTTAGGCTCTGTAGTTTAGACCACATAAGTCTCCAGCAGAATAGCATGGCCTGAGTCAGGCAGTGTGGGGGATTTTAGTAGCCAAACCTAACAACGCCTATTTGCTAGTTAATATATGAAAGGGTGAAGGACCACAAAGTTCTAGAGCAGGCTCAGGTCACGTCCCTTCTTTTCTCTCTCTCTCTCTCTCTCTCTCTCTCTCTCTCTCTCTCTCTCTCTCTCTCTGCATTGCATGCAAACGTGCCTCAATTTAGCTCCCAACTTCAGAAACATATCTGAGGCTGCTTTCCTGCATTTACCTGCATTATTGTATAAGGATAAATGCGTGTCTGAAACCAAGAAACTGGAAGTCAGGCTCCCTCAACCTTGGCCCTCCAGATGTTTTGAGACTACAGTTCCCACCATCCCTGACCACTGGTCCTGCTAGCTAGGGATCATGGGAGTTGTAGGCCAAAAACATCTGGAGGGCCGAGGCTGAGGAAGCCTGCTGTAAGTAAAGCATTTAAAACTTACTCTGCAGGCTGTGGTTTATTTATTGAAAAGAGGGTAAAAGGGGGTCAGCTGCCTCACGCAGCAAAATGAACTAAATGAGGTTTAATAGCCTATATTCATATGTTTCACTAAACTGCTTAACAATGGGAATTAAATTTCGCTCGGTGGCGCTTTCTCCCATAGGAGGAATGGTAAAGCCCTGCATTTTAAAAAAACAGGCACCAGCCATTTTTTTCTTTCTGTTGCCAACCCACACACATGGGTCTCTAGGATTAAACAGAACTACAATATCCTCTTGCCAGTTTCCACCAGGCAGACTGTGATGGCTTTTCCTCCTGCTGTTGCCACTGTCTTCTTAGCTGCCCCTCTGCTTGCCTTGCTCAGCCACTTCTCCTCCTCCTCTCCCCCCCCCCCAGCCACTCAGAATAATCCCCCACCCGGCTGCTCCTTTTCCTCAATGGGGATAAGGTTGCCAGGAGCCATGTCAGTGGCAAGGTACTAATAAATCATGAGCTTTCAACCATTATTATAGTTTATGCAGTATTTTCAAAAGTCGCTTGCCACCGCCACAGCAAGCAACCCAGATAACAATTTCTCACCAATAATATCTTGCCCTGAGGCAGGGAGTTCCAGAGCTCCTTTCTCAGCATCATTGAGCAACTGGGAGGGAGAAGGAAGGAGAGGAGGGAAAGTGGCAGGGAGAGATTTGGGTAAGCAAATCTGTCATCTCACCTACTTGGATTCCTTGGGAAGCTCATATCACAATAGCTCTTCAAGGTACAATAAAAGCCATTTTTTAAAATTAAGATTTTTATTTTAGTAATCAGTAAATGTAATATCCTGGTTCATATCCTGGTTCACATCCTGATTAATGCTGCAAATATCACTGAACCAAGGAGCATTAAAAGAGGGGAAAGGTTGTCAAGGCAATGCGTGAGCCAAACTTTTGAGGCTGAAATAGAAACTGCTATGTTTAATCAGCTATACACCTTGAGTAGAATTCTTAAACACAAAGCTTAAAAAGCCAAGAATTACCAATAAATCTTCCAAATCTCAAGTCATCCCTGTCCTGCATGTAAGGCTTCCACAGCTCCCGGGTCTTTTTCATTACAGTACGCACAAATTCCAGGACATGCTGTCAAGATGTTTCTGCCCTCCTCTTTCTTTCTATCCTCCCCCCTTGGAATAGGTCACCCTTCCAAGCCCTTTATCGACACATAGCATTTTATGCTTTGCTCTAACTAGTGAAGCAGCTGGGCGCTTTCAGAAGAAGGCAACCAGGCGCCACCTCCGAGGTAACATCCGAGGCCCTGTGAAGCCTCCAACACGACTGGAAGCCATGTTGGAGGTCCCGCAAGGCCTTGGACGTGACCTCCAAGGCCCTGATGTCATGACATCACGTTACATCATGGGTGCCGTTGGGCACCCATAATCTGGGGCCCAAGTCAGCACCCCTGCACCCATGAGAAATTCACTGAATACCCCCCACACCCACCTCTTTGATAATTTTTAATGTCATTTCTTTTCTCATTAATTAACAGCAATTGCCAAAATACGTGGGAGAATTTTTTTTGGCACAGCTTGGTTGCTCTTATGTCCTGGACAGCAGTTTGATTTACACGAAAGAGTGGATGGAGCCTCTCCTAGCATGGAGATGGGCACAATCACCTATTAATGTCTGCAGATAAAGCTGCCAAGGATCAGGAGCCAGTAAACATTTGCAACACCATTCACTCTGGCAAATAGGGTTGCCCAACTTTCTGTTTGATCCTCCACTTGCGCCTTTAAGCACAGCATCCTTTGAGACACAGAAATTAGGCAGATCAAGCTTTTGCACCAAGCACTGAGATAAAAGGATGGGCTAAGATTCACCAGCTTAATTACTGTATATTGGGCTATTATTAAGTACGAAGGAACAGGGCAGCAGACGCAGAAATGATATGCTTTCCTCCTCTGTGTCAAATTCAGGTCCACAATCAGAAAACAACCCACCAAGCAAGTGTTGTGGGCTGTTTGACACACAGAGACAAACCTCTTTTGCCCTCCCAATAAAGCTGCAAAAACAGACTGTTTATTGAGCTCATCCTGTATGGCTTGGGACTTACATTTGGCTTTGTAGGTGACATGTTGTGTGCGGTTTGTCCCTTATTCCATTCTGGCTGCAGAGTGATCCCTCTTCAGGTGATGCTACTTGCCAGATCCCTAAGGATCTTTGAAACATAGCAGATTCTTAAATATTTCACAGGCTACCCTTTTACTAGTCATCCCCTTGAGTGCGATCTCATGAAATATAAATTACTGGTGGTGTAACATTTTGCAGTGACTAGAGGCAACTGCGCTTCTATATTATTGCAGAACAGGAAGCATTTTTTTCAGCTCCAAAGGAAAATAGTTTAATATTTGGGATAAACAGAGGTTTCCAATTTTGTTGTTGTTCAGTCGTTCAGTCGTGTCCGACTCTTCGTGACCCCATGGACCAGAGCACGCCAGGCACGCCTATCCTTCACTGCCTCTCGCAGTTTGGCCAAACTCATGTTAGTAGCTTTGAGAACACTGTCCAACCATCTCATCCTCTGTCATCCCCTTCTCCTTGTGCCCTCCATCTTTCCCAACATCAGGGTCTTTTCCAGAGAGTCTTCCCTTCTCATGAGGTGGCCAAAGTACTGGAGCCTCAAATTCAGGATCTCAGCTTCCAGTGAGCACTCAGGGCTGATTTCCTTCCGAATGGATAGGTTTGATCTTCTTGCAGTCCATGGGACTCTCAAGAGTCTCCTCCAGCACCATAATTCAAAACCTGTGTTTATTTTCAGTGCACAAAAAAGCACTGGGTGGGCAGTCAAAACATACTGAAATCTATGCTTGAAGGGTGGGGTCCACATATGGGGCAAACATGTGCTTTGCTCTCTCAATGCACAGTCTGCAGCCTGAAAAAACAGGGCACTCTCAGGGCATGGGTGCATTCGGGTATATGTCTTTGCGTGCATACAGGTTGTGCGCAGGCCCAGCATGTATAATATTCACACATATCTGAACATTGCTCAGGCAACCAAATATATTTCTGTCCTCGTCCAGAGATCAGCTGGATTCTTCCCTCCTCCAGGAGGATTCTGCAAAGCAGAAGAGATCTACACATTATGGCAAACGGTGGTGGATTAACACTGTAGCATTCTGAACTCAGACAGTAAATAAAGTCTTGTTTTTAACAGCTCCCTCTCTCCCACCCACAACTCACTCCATGTGGGCAATTTCTACAGCAAGCGGAAAGGTTTAGAATAGCCCCCTATTACTGCATGTAGCAACTGGGCATTTATTTATTTATTTAGTATGCCACCTTATACCCATAGATCTCAGAGCGGTACGCAAAATTACAATATAAGAAACACAAAATACAAAATAAGAACAAAGACAAGCCGATAAAGAAGCTGTCCTGGTTTCTGCTTTGATCCTGGAATGGTCCCGCTATTCCTTAGGACGTCAGAGAGATGTTGGATGGGATGGTGGGAAGTCCTATTTTCAATGGAGGAGTGTTGGAGGGTGTGGAGATACGCAACCCTCGAGCCAAGGATATAATATAAGGAGATACAACCTTTAGAAGACAACTGAAGACAGCCCTGTTTAGGAAAGCTTTTTAATGTTTAATGTTTTTATTAACAGTTAAATTAACATTAACAAAGCAGGTGCAGTATTTCACAGTATAATGAATAATTAGCAACACCTGTTAATCTGTGAAGATAAAGCTGTTGCCAAAAGCACCGCTTCAGAAGCTTGATTCTTGCTTGGATGAAGTAGCAGCTGACCGCAGGGGAGGATCTCAGGGGCAAAGAATCATAGAGTTGGAAAAGACCCCAAGGGCCATCCAGTCCAACCCCCTGCCAAGCAGGAAACACCATCAAAGCATTCCTGACAGATGGCTGTCAAGCCTCTGCTTAAAGACCTCCAAAGAAGGAGACTCCACCACACTCCTTGGTAGCAAATTCCACTGCCAAACAGCTCTTACTGTCAGGAAGTTCTTCCTAATGTTTAGGTGGAATCTTCTTTCTTGTAGTTTGAATCCATTGCCCCGTGTCTGCTTCTCTGGAGCAGCAGAAAACAACCTTTCTCCCTCCTCCATATGACATCCTTTTATATATTTGAACATGGCTATCATATCACCCCTCAACCTTCTCTTCTCCAGGCTAAACATACCCAGCTCCCTAAGCCGTTCCTCATAAGGCATCATTTCCAGGCCTTTGACCATTTTGGTTGCCCTCCTCTGGACACGTTCCAGCTTGTCAGTATCCTTCTTGAACTGTGGTGCCCAGAACTGGACACAGTACTCCAGGTGAGGTCTGACCAGAGTGGAATACAGTGGTACTATTACTTCCCTTGATCTAGATGTTATACTGCTATTGATGCAGCCCAAAATTGCATTGGCTTTTTTAGCTGCTGCATCACACTGTTGACTCATGTCAAGTTTGTGGTCTACCAAGACTCCTAGATCCATTACCTGAGCCACTTGTGCCCAGAACCCAGATACTGTCAGGTGGCTCCTTTGTCTGCTTTCTAAGAGCTGTTAGGAGGGGTCCCTTATCTTTTTAATGCAACTGCACTTTTTAGCAGGCAGCCTGTTCTGCAGAAATAAGGAGGTAATATTTTTCTGGTATAGGAAAAAGGCTTGTTCTGCTTTCAGCACACCAGGTGGCTGTTAAAGACACAGTAGCAGCAATAGCAAACTGGTAACCTTGGTTACCAACTTCCACCCAGCCATGGCAACCTGGGAGCCTTTTCAGAAATGATTTGTTGGTTAAATTAGCATCCAAAACCCCACCTTTCCACCAAATGGTGCTCAAGGCAGCTGGGAATAGGAAAAATAAAAGTCAAAACATAACAGCAAGTTGGTAAACCATCAATGAAAGCAACAGGAAACAGCCAAACTGCTCATTTACCACAGCCGTAACAAGTCAGTTCACAAGGCCAAAAGAGTCTCTCTCTCTCTCTCTCTCTCTCTGTGTGTATGTATATATATATATATATATATATATATATATATATATATATATGCCAGCCAACAGAAAGTGATCAGAGGAATCCCTACAGCCACCAATAAATCCCTTTTTCAAGATCCCATCAAGCACATTGGAGCTGTTGGTGGGATGGGAGAATATGATATTTCAGATAACCCCATCCCAAGTCATGCAGGGCTTCATATGTCATAAACAGCCCTTCCAAAATCCAGATTGGTAGTGTAGAGGTTTGGAGCTTTTAGAATTAACAAGCTCAACCAGGTCGCCCCGCACATCTGGTTTTCCTATCACCGGAAGACTCTGTGTAATGTGATACTTGTTGTTTCTGTATCTTTCTCTTTCGTTTTTGACCGGAGAAGGGAGAAGGCAAAAATGTCTTGCGTCTCTCCAGGAAAGTAATTTATGTCTTGTAAATAAAGCTTCTAGATTAGGAAAAGAAGCTGGACTCTGTCGTCTGTAATTGCTGGCATGCACACACACCGTTGCACAAGAAGATACTCTGCGGATGGCACAGGAGAAGCAAGTGAGAACGTACAGCAGGTACGTGCACAGCAAAAACTTGCTGGACTCCATTTGTGTGCTAAGTTGGTTTGAAGCCTTTCCAACAATCCAAAAGGCTTCAGGTAGCCAGTGCAACTCTTGTAACTCAGGAGTCCCATGATCCCAGTAACCAGCTCCAGTCAATGGCTTGGCATTGTGAACCAGCTGTGGCATTCTGAGCACCCTTCAAAGGCAGCCCTGCATAGAGCACATTACGGTTGTCCAAATGCAATATCACCATGGCTAGTTCTGAGATCTGGTGACAGCACCAGCCACAGGCTGGTTGCTGAAACTACACTCAACAGGAAGCCACAGTTAACCCTGGCTCCCTGATGAGAGTATGCGCAACAGTAAAACCAGGTTGTCCCCCACTTTTTCATTTCCAACTGTACCCTGTAAATGTCTTCGAGTAGAACTAATTATACATTGTGTGAAATTCATGACTATGCTGAAAATAGCAACCATGCACTTGATTTTTCTGTGACATCTAGGTCATCAGTGTCCTGATACCATTTTCCCCATCTCTGCCAGTGGCAGCCAGTGGGGTGCGGTTTGCAGCGGCATAGCTAGCTGCTTGGGTGCCTGGTGCGGGGTGTGTGTGTCCTGCAGCCGGGGGAGGGGCGATCTGTGCCCATGGGGTTGGGGCGATACGCTATGGGGTCACCACATCACTCCTAAAAAGTTTCGTGAACCCAATTTTTTAAAACTCAATTTGTCAACCCCACCCCCCGTGAGGACACCCAGGGTGGGCTGCCCCTGGCGGATTGGGAAAGTGCCCGAGGTCCTGACATCAGAACACAGCTAAGTTCTCCTAGGCATTACGGAGCGGTGTGAGGAAATTAAACACATGGTTGCTGTTTGATTTCTGTGGGAGCCATACATTTAACACCACATGCACTTTTGGTCAAGTCCAGGTCCAGTTGGGAGAGCTTTGCTGAATCAATATTATTTATTTATTTGAAAAAGATACTTACATACCCCTATATCTTAAAAGCACTTCAAAAAGGTTACAATGATATCTATATGTAATGAAAACTCGTAAGCATTTAAAACCAGAGATCAAAAGCTAACTATTATGGAAAGAAAATAGAAAATTCTTTCCAGTAGCACCATAGAGACCAACTGAGTTTGTTCTTGGTATGAGCTTTCGTGTGCATGCACACTTCTTCAGATACACTGAGACGGAAGTCACCAGATCCTTAAATATTGTGAGGGAGTGGGGAGGGGTATTACTCAGAAGGGTGGTGGGAATGGGTGATTGGCTGATAGGTGTGAAAAACCTGGCTGCAATTAGTCTTGCAGGGAAAGGCAAGGGGTGAGATGGCTAAAGACAGCTTTGTTATGTATAATGAGATAAGAATCCAATGTCTTTGTTCAGACCAGGTTTCTCCATGGTTTTAAGTTTGGTGATTAGTTGCAATTCAGCCACTTCTCTTTCCAGTCTATTTCTGAAATTTCTTTGTATTAAGACAGCTACTTTGAGATCTTTTATAGAATGTCCTGGGAGATTGAAGTGTGCATGCACACGAAAGCTCATACCAAGAACAAACTCAGTTGGTCTCTAAGGTGCTACTGGAAAGAATTTTCTATTTTGTTTCGACTATGGCAGACCAACACGGCTACCCACCTGTAACTGGTATTATGGAAAGATGTGTTCTTAATTGCCTGCTTAAGCCTGGTGGAGTAAAAGAGTGGTCAGCAGGCGTGTGAAGGTGCTGCTGTATCTTCATGGCCAGAGACTTCCATCGCACTAGGCTGATGGTGCTGAAGGCTCTGTTTTGTGCTGATGTCAACTCAGGGGACAACCAATGACACTCCTGCAGGTGATCTTGGGGATAGAGCTGAGATATGAAGTATTAGGCTGTCCCTGCCATCTGAGAACTGCACTGGGCACTTGGGTATAACAGTGCTGGACCTACTCCGGCTTCTCTCTGTGTCTTCTGGCTTTCTGGGAAAGGAAGGATTGCACAGCTTTGTTTTTATTTTTCTGTTAACCATACCTAGGATCTGGGAGACGAGAGTATCTAAGGAAGATTCCTGCTGAACACAAAGCCAAGTGTCCATCGAGTGAGATGCTGCCCTGAAGTCCACACACAAAAGTCTTCCCCTGTGATTTGTTCCACAGTAGCTGGTAGTAACATCTGAAGATGTAGGGCTCGTTGAGCTGGACCTCTTCTCCATGAAGAAGAGAAGTACACATCCATGTGGAAACTGATATATTCTTCGTGGCATGATCCAATAGTAAGAACTGCTTCTTCTCAAAAGTCTACTAAATTTTAATTTTCTGCACTTCAAACAGGGTTGGCTTTCTCACTCTGAATGCCACAAGGCATCTCCTTTGATGAAAAAGAGGCTTTCATACTAATTCTGTTCACAGGCGATCCGATCAACATGTGGCAGGCAATACTTTGCTCAAAGCAGTTTTGACACGAATGGATTAATTAGTCTGCACAGCCAGACTGTAAGGGTTGCACTCAGCACCAACGGCATCTCACAGCATCTTCAAGTGGAGGTCTGCCCTACACACGTGAAAAGCAGGGTGGATGTGTGATTTAAAGGGGGGGGTTAACTGAACACTCACAAACACACAGCACACACTTTCACCAAGCAGTGCATTCCTAGAAGTCCTTTTCCTCCAGCTGGCTCCTGATAATAGAAGATAACTGGCCGGGGCCGGGGCTGAGGAGCAGAAAGCAGCAGGTAGGAGGAAGGAGAGTTTGTCTTTAACCTTTATCCTTCATTAAATCACACCCCCTTTCTTTACAAAAAAAATGGGTCACATTAGGGCTGGCCCACCCATGAGGCAAGGTGAGGCAACCTGGATCCACAGGGGCAGCAGATTTGGCCTTCAAGAAATGAAACACCTGCAGCTCCTGCTGCCCCAGATCTGCCTGTGGAGAAGAAGAAGAAGAAGAAGAAGAAGAAGAAGAAGAAGAAGAAGAAGAAGAAGAAGAAGAAGAAGAGGAGGAGGAGGAGTAGTAGTTTGAGTTTGGATTTGATATCCTGCTTTATCACTACCCGAAGGAGTCTCAAAGCGGCTAACATTCTCCTTTCCCTTCCTCCCCCACAACAAGAGGTGAGTGGGGCTGAGAGACTCCAGAGAAGTGTGACTAGCCCAAGGTCACCCAGCAGCTGCACGTGGAGGAGTGGAGACGCGAACCCGGTTCACCAGATTACGAGTCTACCACTCTTAACCACTACACCACACTGGAGCCAAATCTGCCTCTCCCCCCCCCCCCCCCGCTGTCTCTACAGCAGCCCCTTGGTGAATAGGAAATGCTGCTGGTC
This sequence comes from Lacerta agilis, assembly GCF_009819535.1. Lineage (NCBI taxonomy): Eukaryota > Metazoa > Chordata > Lepidosauria > Squamata > Lacertidae > Lacerta > Lacerta agilis. The sequence goes on along the minus strand of NC_046316.1, from coordinate 3,140,145 downwards.
TCTCTCTCTCCATCCCCCTTGTTCCCATTGTAGATCTTTATCCCCCCCCCTTGTTCCTGATGTAGAACTTCACTCACCCCTTCTTCCTTGTGCTATTTTGTGGTTTGCCTCACGTGCCAAATTGTTTTGGGCCAGCCCTGGGTCACATGTACCATTAAAGTCCAACATTAGTCGTGAATAATGGAGATCAATGGATTAGATATCACCCACAGGTCTTGCACTGCCACCCGTAGGGCCTGCAGAAGAGGAGCAGGCATCGTTTTGGGGGCCGGCGTATTCTGCTCCAGCTCAAGCAGCAAAATGGCCCGGGCCATCCCTGCAGGATCTGCACCTTTCATGGGAGGGGGAATTTTTTTGTCATGTACAGCTCATTGCACCTGGTGAGAAAAGCTGCACCTCAAGAAATTCCCCTCTATATAACAAGTATTCAAATGTACAGGAGTCTTGTCCCCCTTTGCTGGTGGTTTGAGTAGTAATTATAATACTTCTCTCCATGCTGTGAAAAGTACCATATTTTTCGCTCCGTAGGGCGCACCTCATTTTTAGAGGAGGAAACAAGATAAAAAATATTTTTTCTGGTTTTCCTCCTCTAAAAGCCCTGTTTTTTTGAGGATCAGCTAAAAGTTTTGCAGCTTTTTTTGCAAAGGGAAAAGCCCTGTTTTTTAAGGATCAGCTAAAAGTTTTGCAGCTTTTTTGCAAAGGGAAAAGCCCTGTTTTTTGAGGATCAGCTAAAAGTTTTGCAGCTTTTTTGCAAAGGGAAAAGCCCTGTTATTTGAGGATCAGCTAAAAGTTTTGCAGCTTTTTTGCAAAGGGAAAAGCCCTGGTTTTTTTGAGGATCAGCTAAAAGTTTTGCAGCTTTTTTGCAAAGGGGGAAAAGCAAAGAGGAAAAGCCTCATTTTTATGGGGTTCAAATCACATTTCTGCAGCTTCTAAAGGAAAGGGAACCTTTTCTAATCTAATCAGCCAGTCACACGTTGCTGGGGAAACAAACAACCTCCCTCTGCAGCACATTCAACAATGGAGGCCTGGGCAAGAGGGCGGGGCTGAAAGGGAGCCGGGACTCTTATCTCTCTCCCGATTTCTTGCTGATCAGCTGCTGAGCCAGGTCCTTTCAACACCCCCCTTTTCTCTTTGTAAAATAAAAAGCATGATCCTCTTTTGGCCCCTGGGAAATTTGGCTCCAGGGACCACTATTTGCTCCATAAGACGCACAGATAGTTCCCCTTACTTTTCAGGAGGAAAAAAGTGCGTCTTATGGAGCGAAAAATACGGTGTTTTCTTTAAAAGCACAACTGCTTTTAAAAGGAAAAGAACAGGCCAGATGGAGACGTTTTCCAAATCAGTTGGTAGCCCTGTTAGATTCCCAAGTATATATTTGACTGCCATGAAGTGCTTGGGAAATAGACATTTGCAGTTGTCTCTTTTCATGAAAACTGTGTAAACTGATATAGACTTGTGCCATGGAGGAATAACAGGAACAGGTGGGCTATTGTTTTTGAAGCCGAGGAAATGCCATTAACCTGTTGAACCACAAGGTTTTCACAGCAGAACAGACATCAGCAATAAATCGTCCATTAAAACAGATGGTGGTGACTGAGTTAATTCTAGCTGGTGATTTGGCTGCTCAACGAGTAATGAGTTTGTCCTCTGGACTCGTGGATGCAGGACAGGAAATTGAGGGTTGGAGGCAGATTTCAGCTAACTGCACATGTACCTGTTTCTGCCAGCAATGGCGAACGGAGCCACTTGGCTGCCCGGGGCGGCAAACGCAGAGGCACCCCCCGGGGGCAGGGCCTCGCTCTGCAGCACACATGCGTCCGTGCACATGACGTCACGACACACGACGCATGCATCAGGATGAACAGTGCATGTGCCAGATGTCGAAGGAGTCTCAAAGCGGCTAACATTCTCCTTTCCCTTCCTCCCCCAAAACAAACACTCTGTGAGGTGAGTGGGGCTGAGAGACTTCAGAGAAGTGTGACTAGCCCAAGGTCACCCAGCAGCTGCATGTGGAGGAGCGGAGACGCGAACCCGGTTCACCAGATTACGAGTATACCATTCTTACATTACATCATTACATCATCCTTTCTTCAACTGTATGAACTTTTCAGGGGCAAAAATATGGTAACTACCCTCTTGCACCCCAGGGAGGTCACTTTGGCGCTGCTAACACAGCCGTTTGGCTGCACCCCTGGAGGCACACTCCATTGTCTCTCAAGAAAGGTGGATGCCAAGAACAGCTGCAGAACCTACGTTAATTCCTTGAGGAGGGCTTGCCTTTGTGCATATCTCTGCACACTGTCATTAACACAGTCTACCGCTTTTAACCACTACACCACACTGCCTCTCATGATGCAGAATTTAGCCGTTCTTAGCTCATAATTTTGACTAGCTGGGTACAGCTCTTTTTATTTTTATTTTGCAAAGCAGAAAGAACAGGGAGATTTTCCTTCACAGTTAATTTCATTTTAGGAGAGAGCGATAAGGGTTTCCTCCTGAGCTGCTTCTTTCCTCTGCTTTTATCAGCCTCTCCCCAGACTCCCCTGCTGTTTCCTTTTCCTTACTCACAGCTAACTGTAGCTGCTCCTCCAGAAAGTGTTCACATGCTCCATTTCCCACCGCCCCCTTTTGCTTGTGTGTGCCAATGGCACAGACATTGGCATCCCTCAACCGGCTAGCTCCCTCCCAGATCTCGTCTTCCCTGCTGAGGCAGGGCCTCCTCCACCACACGGTGGATCAGTGAATAAGCTTCATGCAGATTCCATGTTCTGTTGCTATATAAGAAACACTTTTCCTGTGGTGGAGCGCTCTCAACGGAGCCAGCAAAGCAATAAGGGAGCTGGGAGATTCAAATGACAAACTCATTAGACTTGTACATAAAAGGCCAGCCACCCCCCCCCCCTTAACCCACTCATCATCATTGCTTCTGATAATAGATGTGCCTTCTGTGTCTGGCTGTCATGGAATGATCTACAGCAATGATAAAAGTATTTAAATAAAAGGACTAAGAAGCAGCCTGCACTTTAAGCTACGACCCATAAAAATGAAACAGTGCCATGTGGCAGGCCAAGGAAAGATAATGTACAGCGAGCTAAAAATAATTTGCAAAGTAGTGTTATCAAGATACCGGTACATTAAATCAGCATAAATCCACCAACTCACAAGCAGTGGGGTGAAACACAGAGCACAAGCGAACATTTCTTCTTTTAGTACACATCTGTACTGCCTGCAATTTCCTAAAGTTGACATAGGAGGTTTGTGTTGTGCAGTGCTTGATGGGGCCTGCCACAAGTGGTTTCCAAATGTTTGCAGCCCCTTGCAACATCAGCTTGCCTGCCACACCTGCCCCTGCACACCTGCCAATTACATACCCTCCGAGTGTCCCTATTTTCCAGGGACAGTCCCAGCATTACAAAAGTCGTCCTGGCTTCTGGTTTGAACCCGGAATGTCTCCATTTCTCCAATAAGTGTCATTGCTGCCAACCTCAGGGATGAGGAGGAGTCAGTGCTCGTCCTGAGCAACTGTGGCGGCGGCAGTGGTGGCTGCAATGGGGGCACCCCATGGCCTCTCCATAGCCACCGCCCTCCTCCCTTGAGCAGCTTGTAGAAGCTGCTAGAGATCAGGTAAGGAGAATGAGAAGTATTTAATTGTTCACACTTGTTTATTTTTAGGCACTTTGCATTTGATGTGTTACTGTGATGGGGAATGGGGGAAAGAACGGCCTTCTTGCCAAGAATTAGTGGTAACTTTGGGTTATAAAATTGCAAAAAGAACTTTAGGTTAAGGATTTGATAATATGCAAATCTGCTCGAGTGCAATTTAAAAGCAGGTTGGTTTAACCAATTAACCAGCCTAAATAAAAGCAATAAAATTAATATGGAGTAAGTAGGTTGTGGGACCCAGGTGGCGCTGTGGGTTAAACCACAGAGCCTAGGGCTTGCTGATCAGAAGATCAGCGGTTTGAATCCCTGCCACGGGGTGAGCTCCCGTTGCTCGGTCTCAGCTCCTGCCCACCTAGCAGTTCGAAAGCACGTCAAAGTGCAAGTAGATAAATAAGGACGGGAAGGTAAACGGCGTTTCCATGCGCTGCTCTGATTTGCCAGAAGCGGCTTTGTCATGCTGGCCACATGACCCGGAAGCTGTCTGCGGACAAACGCCGGCTCCCTCGGCCTATAGAGCGAGATGAGCGCTGCAACCCCAGAGTCGGACACGACTGGACCTAATGGTCAGGGGTCCCTTTACCTTTACTTAAGTAGGTTGTATTAACAACCAGTAGCAGTAATGAGGTGAGATCAAAATAGACAAAACATATTTCTAAAAGATAAGATTACCAGCAACCCCCAAAGTAATTAGAATTTATTCAGTCTTTCATTTTGGCACCTAGGTATTCAGAAGTATGAGGGCTTTGGGAAGAATCTGATATATCCAGGGACAATATTTAAGCATTAAACCCACTGTTGTTCATGCAGCGCCATTTTCACTGACAGCACTATGGATTTCACAGCAATCAAAACTCTCTTGTTTACATTTCCAGAGGTCCATGTTGCTTTGCTGCAGCACGAATAACCAAAAGTCTTGCGGCACCTTAGAGACTTAACAGATATATGATAGCAGTTCAAATTCATCGGCTGCATGAACTGCTGTCCTGAGTGGTGGGATTGTTGAGGAGCTGGGCTGGCTTCTGGGATGAAGCGCTCAAAAAATACCTCCCAGCAGGAGGCCAGTGTGAGTGTGCCCTTCCCTCTCTTTCTGTTCGCTTTCCTTTCCTGCTGATGCAGCACTGGTGAAAATTACTGAGCAAGGATTCTGGGAGGGAAATGGGCTCACAAAGCAGCTCTATCAACACCAACAGCAGCGCCAACTGGAGATTATTCTTAACCAGCAAAATGCCTATCATTCATTCTGTCAAGTGGCACATGTGCAAAGGGAGGGTGTGTCTATCAAAGGGCTCTCTGGGGACGCAACCTCCTGCAGGAGCCTCCTCAGCAAGGGCTGGACCGCACATTTGTCAAGAGTAGAGACAAGGTTTCTCCTTCGTCCAAATTTGGCACTTCACTTCTCCTGATCGGCTCCCGTTTGCACACCTTGGTCCTCATCTCTGTTGCTTGCTGCGCCGCAAGGATAGAACAGAATGTTGGGAACTGGCTTTTATTTTTTAATGGAGGATCTTGCTCAAACCAGGCATTTCACCATTTGTTTCATTTCACAGAGTCATTCATTGGAGGCTTTGACCTTCATTCTCAGATGACCAAGGTGGCTTGGAAGCCAGTGGCGGAGGAAGGCTCCGCGGTACCCGGGGCGGCAAAGGAAACGCCCCAGGGGGCGGGGCGTCGTGACGCCACATTGTGATGTCACGGCGCCCTGCCCCCGGGGGCGTTTCCGGGAGTGCCGCCGCCGCTTCCGCAGCCCCCTTTTAAGCCAAAGAGCCCCCTTTTAAACCTTTTAAGCTCTGCGGCTGAAAAGGAGGCCATGGAAGCAGCGGTCCGGCGACAGAGTGCGCCTGCACGAAATGTCGCGTAGGCGCACTCCATCGTCGGGCCGTGCGCTGCCGCTCCCAGGGTGACGGAGGGAGCGTCGGCGCATGGGAATGGTGGGAGGGGCTGCCGCTTGTCACCCCCACATGCCGCCGCTCACTCCGTTGCCCCGGGAGCAGCAGCACCGCACACACCGTGCACTGCTGCTCCCGGGGCGATGGAGCGAATGGTGGCGCATGGGGGTGACAAGCGGCAGCCCCTCTCGCCACTCCCCACACACTGCCGATCACCCCGGGAGCAGCAGTGCTGCACAGACAGGGTGCTCGCTTGGCCGTGCGCTGTTGCTCCTGGGGTGACGGAGGGAGCGGCAGCACGTTGGAATGGTGGGCGGGGCTGCCGCTTGTCACCCCCATGCACCGCCGCTCGCTCCGTCACCCCGGGAGCAACTGCGCACGGCCGAGGGAGCACCCCGTCCGTGCAGCGCTGCTGCTCCCGGGGTGACCGGCGGTGCGTGGGGAGTTGCGGGAGGGGCCGCCGTTTGTCACCCCCACCCTCCCCTGTCACCCGGGGCGTACTGCCCCTACCGTCCCCCCTAGCGACGCCCCTGTTGGAAGCATCAGCAAAACCCTTGGCTCTGGGTGGATGAATCTGTCAGTTTCAGTTTCCGATTTCCCCAGTTTTAAATTTCATTCACTCCGTTTCCACATCAGTTTGCTGCGGCATCTCTCTGAAGTGGCTCCCCAATTGAAGCAGAGCCACTGTGGTTGCTTCCTAGCAGATGCATAGTTGTTGCTTACTGGAAGCAGGAGGGGTGAGGCAGTGGGGAGGTTGTCGCAGTGGACACGATTGGCTTTGCTGGTGCGTTCGCACTGTGCCAACCCCCCCACTGCCTTGCTCTTCCCAGTAAGCACCAATGACCCCACCTGTTAGGAAAGTAGTGTAGCAATTCTCTCCACTTGCTCTCAAGTGGTGTAGTGTGGTGTAGTGGTTAAGAGTAGTAGACTTGTAATCTGGTGAACCGGGTTCGTGTCTCCACTCCTCCACATGCAGCTGCTGGGTGACCTTGGGCTAGTCACACTTCTCTGAAGTCTCTCAGCCCCACTCACCTCACAGTGTGTTTGTTGTGGGGGAGGAAGGGAAAGGAGAATGTTCGCCGCTTGGAGACTCCTTCGGGTAGTGATAAAGCGGGATATCAAATCCAAACTCTTCTTCTTCTTCTTCTTCTTCTTCTTCTTCTTCTTCTTCTTCTTCTTCTTCTTCTTCTTCTTCTTCTCTGGGCCCCACTAGAACATTTTGCCTGGCACTTGACTAAGGAAGGGTCATTATCATTGTGATTTTGTATTTGAAGGCCTTACTGTGCTACTTTTGAGGTTCAATCAAATTGGCACAGCTGTATTGCAACACAAGAGTTTCTTCTTCCAATCAATGTTGTTTTCCTTTAATTGGATGTTTTACTTAAAACCAATTCGTGTTTGTAGCTGTCCACGGCTGGAGCTCGATTTTCCTGACTCCTTGCGGAAACACCTTTTCAAAGATTCTCTCAACCGTCTCACGTCCATACAAGTTATACTTAATTTCATTAAAAAATACTAATAGTACAGTAGTAAAAAGAATAGCATGCAGGAATATACAAAACCTTCAGACTTATTTTGCAAAATAGTATCTGACTTAATCTGGTATGTGACTGTGTTGTTCTTCAGGATTCTGCCCTCTCCTCTGGTTCTCAAGAAATATGTTCCTGGAGATTGATTGATTGAATAAATAAATAACTAAATGAATCCCACCTTTTCTTATCCCAGTGGGCTCTGGAGTTTGCTTGGATTGGATTTTCTGACGCTTCTCCTAACTTAAATATGCTTCCAGAAAAACAATTCATATTCAGGTGCTGCAATCCTGTAGTTCCTTTTCCCCCAACTTGCCCACCATTTGAATCTCTGTAGTAAGCACAGAACACCCACAAGCATGAAAACATTTTAAATATTAACTCAAAATACCCAAGCTCATGATAAAATCAGAAACTGTGGAAACAAAAGACGTGTGTGTCTTGCTTACTGAGCACAGCAAGCTGCTGGCTAAACACATCCATTTCGTCTAAAAAAATTGTTAGCGGACTATTTGGTATATTTCCGCCTGTGCTCTTTCCTCTCCGCCCTCTCTCCCTCCTTCTACCTTGTCCAGTGGCAACGATGCCACAGCTCAGTGGAGCAGAAATCCATGCAGTCACCACACTTGATCTTTGGAATTGCTCTTATAAAACAGCAGTAAACAACCCAAAAGCAAAAACTGTTGCGTGCATGCACTTGCGTGGAGACATAATTCTTGTAACTAGGGGAGTTCTCCACTTTGCCTCACCACATTATGTATGTATGCAAGAACTGCTCTTCAAGACACACACTTCCAGGGCTGCATATAAAAATTGTGATAAAACAATTGGGAAATTAAAGAAAGAAACTAAAAACAACAAATATTAGTACCTTTTATCATATGTGGTGGGAGTGTAAGAAGGTGAGGGCATATTGGGACATGATATATCATGAGCTAAGAAAAATGTTGAAATATAATTTTGTTAAGAAACCTGAAGCCTTTTTACTAGGTATTGTAGGTACAGACATTGAAAAACAGGACATTAAACTTTTCCAATACGCAGTGACTGCAGCTAGGATTTTGCTAGCACAAAGGTGGAAACAAGAAGAAATACTGACGAAAGAATAGACAGTGAAACTGATGGAATATGCAGAACTGGATAAAATGACGGGAAGAATCCGGGAACAGCGGGACCAGAAATTCATCAAAGACTGGTTTAAGTTTACGAACAAATTTGAAAGACAATTTGCAGTTGAATACGCTAATAGGGCTTCAAGAAGTTTTGTAGTTAATGTGTAGAAATATTATTGTAAGTATGGTAGTTAGAGTATGCATGAGATTTATGATAATGTAAGCAATGGTAGATTAAAGAAGTTTAATATTAAGATATAATTCTGAAAGCCATATAGAAGGTCTGAGGGAAGTCATGGCTATGCTAGCCAAAATTGGAAAATGTATATGAATGTATGTTTGATTTTTTTGTAGTAGTATAGTATAAAATAATAAAAATCATTTATAAAAAACAACAAATATTAAGCAACATTAAAATATCAGCACTTGAGAACTGAAAGCAGCACAATACACTGAAAAGTTTTTTTTTTTTAATCCCGGGCAAATGTAAAGACCTTTCTCTCGTGTCAAAAAGACATAAGAGAAGGCATGGAAATCCATGGGAGTCTGTGATGTGTCTTGGAAGGTCTTGCTTTTCCATACAATTGCTGCCTATGTTAGATACTTGGGTGGTTTCCATCACCAACCCAGCCATAAAAAGAATTTGCAGGAACTGGGACGCATCACTGTGGAGCCTCCGTCTTATCGAACAGTTAATAACAAATGGCACCTCCAGCTGACTCTTGCAGAGAGAGTTGGGTGCTCCTCTTCAGGATTCCAGCTAGCCTGTTTTGGATCCCATTCCATTCCTTCTCTTCCCCTTCCAACAGTCAACCAGTATTCTAACTCAGGGTTGTTGTTTTTCAAGAGCATTATCTGGTGCGGAGTTTTTTGCCATGACACTGACAGCTCATATGCTCCCATCCAGGTAAACATGAAGATAATTCCTTTGTTTTATTTATTAAATTTGTATACTGCCCTATGACCCAGGTGGCGCTGTGGGTTAAACCACAGAGTCTAGGGCTTGCCGATCAGAAGGTCGGCGGTTCGAATCCCTGCGACGGGGTGAGCTCCCGTTGCTCGGTCCCAGCTCCTGCCAACCTAGCAGTTCGAAAGCACGTCAAAGTGCAAGTAGATAAATAGGGACCACTCCGGCGGGAAGGTAAACGGCGTTTCCGTGCGCTGCTCTGGTTCGCCAGTAAGCGGCTTTGTCATGCTGGCCACACGACCCGGAAGCTGTCTGCGGACAAACGCCGGCTCCCTTGGCCTATAGAGCGAGATGAGCGCCGCAACCCCAGAGTCGGACACGACTGGACCTAATGGTCAGGGGTCCCTTTACCTTTACCTTTACACTGCCCTATACCTGTAGATCTTAGGGCATTTCAGAGCATAAAATCACAATGTAAAAAACACATATTTGTACAGAAACAGTGGGATAATTTAAATGCCATTTCCTTTGGGGGTGTGCACGCTTTGGTCTTTCAAATTTTCGGCAACAGCCTGTGCAAGGCCAAAATCTGGCGCCCCCCCCCCACTTGCCTTCTGCTCTGCCTGTGCACTACATCAGAGCCCAGGGCGGGGGAACAGGCGGTGCTGCCCTAAATCTGCTTCTGCAGAAACAAAGATACGCTAGAAATCCTGTTCCACAGAAGTCCCAGGAATGAGTCAGTAAAGCTTGAAACTGAATCTCAGGGTTGGACTATAGATGACCCTCGAGGTCTCTTCCAACTCTGCTGTTCTGCGATTGATTGTCGAATCGGAGGAAGCCTGCCCTTTTGGAGACCTCGAGCACTCTGCAGATGCTCAGGGATGTCTTGTTCTTCCGCTTTAAACTTTCCTCCCCACTGGGGGAACTTCGGCACATGCTTCGCTCCCCGCAAATATTCTTATCAGTTGCCAATACAGCAAGATTCAGATTCTCTCCCCTCCCCACCCCACCCCCGCGCCTACAATGGGAAGACGCGCGTATCACACAGCATCAGCCGCTCCCGTGCCTGCTCAATAGGCCTGCGATCCTGCAAACACACAAGCTTGTTTGAGGTGGGGGGTGGGGGTGAAGTGGAGCGAAGCTTTCGCGCCCCCCCCCCCCCCGCGCCTTCTCCCGCTCCCCGCTGCGCGCGAGGAAGAAGCTGCCGCCGCCCAACTCCCTCCCTCCCGGCCGGGCGCAGCGCATCTCCCTCGGCGCGCAGGGACCTCCCTGCGCCGCCACTTCGCCCTCGGCCGCCGCGCCGGACGGAACCCCGAGCAGAGCGGCGGAGGCGGCGGCAGAAGGCACGAAGGCGCGGAGCCCGCCAGGGCAGGCCGGGCTGGAGGCTCCCATGGCGGCAGCGAGAGGCGGCATCGGCGGCCGGAGACCCACCTCGCGCCCACTCTGAGCGGCTCCCGCCGGCTTCCCCGCCTCCGCCGCCTCGGTGAGCCCAGCGAGCGCCTTCGGCGGGGGTGGGGGAGAGCGGCTTCCTCGGCTGGCCGGTACTTGCTCCCCAACCCCGTTTGCAATGGGGGGGGGGGCTGGGAGGGAGAGGGCGTCTCCTGTTCCAGGGATCTCTTCTGGATGGATCTCCTGGATGGATTTCCGCCCTCGAGCCGGGGGGTGGCGATGGGGGGCGGGGAACCGGAGAGACCCCCCCCCCTTTCCCAGGCTACTGCGGCGGAAGCCACGCTCGGCTCCGGAAGGGAGGCCGGAGAGGAGGGGGGGTCCTTCGGCTTCCTCGCCTTGCGCGCCGGCCAAGGTGAGCGAGCGGAGGCGCGGGGGGAGGAGGAGGAGAGAGAGGGGCTTATAGGTTCAGGAGCGGACCTGAGCGGGAACAGCCAGGCGGGGGGTGGCGCTGGATGCGTCCGGTTCCCCCTCCGGGGAGCTGTCGGCGAGCAACGGCGTCGGGCTCCGCTGGGTTCCCCGCTGCTGGCCTGCGCCACGGAGCGCGGGGGAAGCGTGGCTGTTGCGCCTTGCGGGCATCGCCGGGTGGGCACCTGGGTGGCCGCGATATGAGAGCAGGATGATGGAGCAGATGGGCCACTTGGCCTGACCCTGCTGCAAGCTCTTCTCAGGGCATACACAGAGCATCCTTAGAGTAGCTGCGCATCCTCACTTGTCCCATTTACCACCCCTCTTTTGCTCCAAGGAGCTCCGCGAGGGAAAACCCGGTGAGGCTGATGGAGAGAGTGAGCAGCAGCTAATGAGTTTTATGGCTTGATGGCTGGAAACAATAATATAATTTGTTGTATTTTTTGTGGCTCGGTTGGTTGAGCATGAGACTCTTAATCTCTGGGTCCTGGGTTCGAGGCCCACGTTGGGCAAAAGGATTCCTGCGTTGCAAGGGGTGCAAGACTAGATGACCCACGGGGGTCCCTTCCAGCTCTGCAACTCTGGCATCCATCTGTCTCAGGAGAAGTCAAACCGTTGGAGAGTTACAATGGCTGGCCGCTGTGGTGTAGATACTGAGAGATGTTTTATTATTGCATGGGTAGGCAAACTAAGGCCCAGGGGCCGCATCCGGCCCAATCGCCTTCTAAATCCGGCCTGCGGGCGGTCCGGGAATCGGCGTGTTTTTACATGAGTAGAATGTGTCTTTTTATTTAAAATGCATCTCTGGGTTATTTGTGGGGCATAGGAGTTCGTTCATTTTATTTATTTATTTTCAAAATATAGTCCAGCCCCCCACAAGGTCTGAGGGACAGTGGACCGGCCCCCTGCTGGAAAAGTTTGCTGACCCCTGTGTTATTGCATGTGGGGCAGATGATTCTATGATTACTGTAGGGATGTTTTATATTACAGTAGTAGCTTTCCTTGCATTAAATGTGTGGTTGCCGGTCAGGTGAGGCTGGCGGGCAGCACAGCAGAGTTGGCCTCTTGGCAACGGTGTCACTGCTTCTTACCAGGGTGGGGTCAAGGTCAGAGTGGCACTGGTGGGGCCAAACTACCATTTCCAATTGTACTATAGCTGTTATACTGTAGTCCATCTCTCTCTCACCCCCCCCCCCCCATGTTTCATCAGATGCACCTCCCCATCATTAGTCACCTCTCACTTTTTACAGGGCAAATTTGGACAGCAAACCCCTCTCGCCAATTTAAGGCTCCCAATTCTTGCTTGGCAGTTTCCGGCTGCCCCACATCTGATGCCCTAGATAGACGGTGTCGAGTGCAGGGCAGGTAGGTGTGATTTGAAGAAGACAGTCTTGCAAGCTAAATTGGTACCCAAATTAGGCCTTTAAGCCAGGGGTTCCTCACCGCTGCTATAACAAATTCAGAGCAACATATTCATTAAATTTACATTTACATGTTTTTCCTGTTGCGCTTGCCATTTCAGATTTCTCGATCCTCCCCTCCCCACCCAATATATTTATGTTAGAAAATGTAAAAAGCACGAAACAGCTGTACAGGAGGGTTAAAACTCTGTGGGTTGAGCATTCAGTGACGTTTCAAATTAATGACATTAATGGACTTAACTTACCGTTACTGCTCATTAAGTTCAGTAGGTCTACTCGGAGTAAAACACCCCATGACCCTTGCTGTCCAGTGGCTTTGAGGCTGTTTCAGAGTCAGGCTGATAATCCACGTTTACACGTGACATGAAGTTTTCCTCTTCTCCCCTGTAACGTTTAATGACCAGATATTTATGTGTGCCGTGTTGCATGTTTTCCCACCCGTGTTTATAGTGGTGGGATGAACATGGGGTGACTGTTTCCTAAATATCACAGAGGAGACGAGCAGAACACAGCATGCAGTGAGCAGCTCTAGCTTCAGATGAAGCTTTTTAGAAATACTTTCACCAAACTGCGTTCTTATTAACTATTCCTCCTGCTGAGGTTTTAAATATTTGTTGTTGGGTATGGGAAGGGTGGCTGAAGCGGGTTCAGTCTTTCCTGACACTGTCCTTGTGGATCAGTTGTTTTTGTTGATCCGTTTGTAAATCTGTGTTGATCCGTTTTGTTGATCCATGTTGCTTCTTCAAAACTTATCTAAGTACTTTTCCGTTTAAAGTCAATGTCATTGTTTCGCACAGGTGGCCCCTCTCATTCACGATGTGCAGGCAAAATGGGGTCAGGTGCATACACCTGTAAGCAAAGGTGCCTGAATACAGGCAACTGTGGCGTTCATGTTTGGTCCCCTGTATCTCATTCCCCCTGCTTTGGCAAAATAAATGGATCTCAGATAGTGGTATCTGAAAGGACATTTGCTTAACAAGCTCAAAACAGCCCAATTTTCTCTCTCGCCCTGATCTGGCCACAGTGATCCATGCGACGGTCACCTCCAGACTTGATTATTGTAACTCGCTCTACGCGGGGCTGCCCCTGAAGCTGACCCAGAAACTCCAGCGGGTGCAGAATGCCGCGGCGAGGCTCCTCACAGGGTCTTTGCCGCGGGACCACATTCATCCAGTGCTTTATCAGCTGCACTGGCTCCCGGTGGAGTACAGGGTCAGGTTTAAGGTGCTGGTTTTGACCTTTAAAGCCCTATGCGGCTTAGGACCCTCATACCTAAGGGACCGCCTCTCCTGGTATGTCCCGGGTAGGACCTTAAGGTCCTCAAATAATAATTTGTTGGAGGTCCCGAGCCACAAGGATGCTAGGTTGGCTTCAACTAGGGCCAGGGCCTTCTCAGTACTGGCCCCGACTTGGTGGAACAGTCTGGCACAAGAGACCAGGGCCCTGCGGGATTTGGCATCTTTCCGCCGGGCCTTCAAGACGGAGCTGTTCCACCTAGCCTTTGGGTTGGTTTCAGTTTAACCCTGATGTTTCGTTCTTTTGGTGTGATTGATGGGCTACTTAAAAATGAGGCTGCAGTTTAGATTTAGTTTTAAATTGTATTTTAATCTGTATTTTAATGAATTGTTTTATGTTTTTGTTGTGATTTTATTGGTGTTAGCCGCCCTGAGCCTGGTTTGGCGGGGAAGGGCGGGGTATAAATAAAAATTTATTATTATTATTATTATTATTATTATTATTATTATTATTATTATTATTATTATTATGTCAGAAGCCCCTGGGTATGCAGCACTAAGCCCATCTACGAGCTGGTGCTACTCACCTGAGAAACCTATACAGGTAGAGCAGAGGCAAAAGAAATGACCAGCTTTCTTCTCACTTAACGTAAGTTGAATTTTTTCAAATCGTTTCTTAAAGTGAGATAGAAAAGAGGTCAGCCACATATTCAAGAGGGGAGGGTTTCATATATAAGGGGCCACAAGAGAGAAGGCAAGAAATAGCACAAGGAAGTGGAACTTTAATAGGAGTTGTGTTTGATGAACAGAGGGAGCGTGGAAGAGAGTAAACGAGATTGATGGCCATCAGCAATACCACAAAGAGGCTTAGGCTATGTACCCATTCGCAGCTTAAAACGCAGTGAGGTCATCTCCGCTCGCTGGGTTTCAAGTTGTATTTGCAGGTTGCAAGTTGCAACAGCAGCATTTCTCAAGAAACTACATGCGGATTGTGGCCAATGCCGTGTGCAAAAGGCTTAAAACAGCAGCAGTGGAGGCGCACTAGGGGCAGTGTGGTGCAGTGGTTAGAGTGTTGGACTAAGACCTGGGTTCAAATCCTCACTCGGCGCCATGTAGATCACTAGGTGGCCTTAGCCCCATCACTGCCTCTCAGCCTAACCTACATCGCAGGGTTGTTGTAGGGTTTAAAGGGGATGTGGGGAGAGCCATGCAGGCCACTTTCAGCTCCTTGGAGGAAAAGGTGGGATATCAATGCAAGGAATAAATAAAATAACCCATGGTGACCATTGCTTTACAATAGCTGAGGAAAAACTTAAGGTCTGAATAAGAGTTTTAGTAACAAATTGATAACAAATCTTAGTAGTATTATAGAGGGAACCGACAAATTTTAGCTAGAGCAGGAATTTGAACTAGAAAAGGAAAAGATGATGTGTATGAGCATGGGTAGGCAAACTAAGGCCCGGGGGCCGGATCCAGCCCAAATCGCCTTCTAAATCCGGCCCGCAGATGGTCCGGGAATCAGCGTGTTTTTACATGAGTAGAATGTGTCCTTTGATTTAAAATGCATCTCTGGGTTATTTGTGGGGCATAGGAATTCATTCATCCCCCCAAAAAAATAAATAGTCTGGCCCCCCACAAGGTCTGAGGGACAGTGGACCGGCCCCCTGCTGAAAAGGTTTGCTGACCCCTGTGTATGAGCATGCAGTCATTGATATATAGGCCAGATGTGATGTTCTCTATACATTACCAGCCTAAGTGTAGATATCCCATAATGCTTTCTAGAGTGTTCCAATCAACAACTTTGTAAAGTAGGTCAGTATTATTGCCATATCGCAGGTTGAAGCCTGATACGTAAAATTAATTATTGACATAAACCCCTCTTATCTGTTGCAACAGGGCGTATATTATGCTCAGCTCAGTCCTGTCTATGGAAGTTATGTCCCATTGGGTCCAGTGAGGCTTACTTCCGAGTAAGTGTGCCTGAGGCTGTAGTCTTAGAACCAGGGTGGATAAAAATCAATGATTTTTTTAAAAAAATAAAAAATAGATCGGATTTTTTTGATTTAAATCGATTTTTTTGATTTAAATCGGATTTTTTAAAATAAAATGCTTTTTGGGGAAAATATATTACCATCCAAAGGTTATTCAATCATGAAATAAAGATTAGTTTTTTAATTATGTAGAATAAGGCTGTATATGTTTAATTTTTTGGTAAATAAATTCCATTAATCCATTCACAATGTCATTTATGCTCTTCCAGAGGTTTCTGTATGGTTATTGGGCAGTTTCTCTGCCTACAAGATATTATCACAGATGCTTGGTTTACTTTTGCAGTTCTCAAAACTGAATTTGACTCAGCAGAGATCACATGCCTCTTCTTCACAGCAAAAATGTTATAACATGAACAGAGTTGAGAAAAATACCTTAATCCTATTGTTCTACAAACCTATGAATACAGAATCAACCCCTTCAGTGTTAAGTTTCAAGAAGTTCAGTGAACAGAATAGAAACAATATTTTTCTGATTGTTTGGAGTGGAATGGATCTAATAAATCTATTTAAATTGTTATTATTAAGGTAATGATTATTTTTCTCCTTCCTAAGTACAACAGAAAAGTTGTCCAAATATGAATGATTAACCTATTAAACTGGGGATTAAAAAAAACTAATATGAAAAGTTGTTGTTCTAAAAATCTTCACCTACTTGCATATTAAAGTTATACCAGCAAGAATTAGTCTTTATGTAGAAAACTGTGATTTAAATCAAGCCTTACTGACTAGTGATTTAAATCAAATCCACCCTGCTTAGAACTGCTGTTTTTCCTGCTCTGCGACATTGAATATAGACAACCCCACCATGTTATAAGTGGAGCGTTTCTGTTCTTAACCGAGCCATTTAATGGATTCCTAGTTCTGTGGGAAGAGCAGAAGACATCCATGGATTTTCTCTCAGGTGTCCAGGAGTTGAGTGGGAGTATTTGTGAGCAGTACATTTCTTCTAAATCTTGCAGATATCTATATAGTCAAGCAGGCAAATACAGCGCTAGAAATTGTTGGCCCAATTTGCGGCAGTATGTATTTGAAAATCTGGCTGGGTTCCTGTCTTGAAACCTAAACCCACAATTATTCCTTGGCTCATTCTGCTTCCATTCTTTACATTCTGACGGAACGGTTTTCCGCTGCATTCCGTTCTGTTCTTTTCACTTGGCGATATTGTGGAAGTCAAATATAACTCCTGTGAAAGATATCTAAATTACCTGTAATAATGGAATGTGGAAAATGTACAGGATTAACAAACTATGACTTGAATGCATAGGAAAACATTGTTGAAATGTTGACCAAACACCTAAACTGTGTTCAGCACTGAAACTGAAAGTCAAGACATGGAAAAATCTCTTATTTTAGGTTTGTAAAGGCTTTAAGCAGAACTGTGTGCACACGGCACTAAAAATTCTGCTTCAGGAAAAGCTGGATTCTGTTGCCTGTACAAAGCTTACAAATACAGTGGTAACTCGGTTTTCAAATGTCTCCATTTTCGAACATTTCGGTTTTCAAACGCCGTAAACTCGGAAGTAAATGCTGCGGTTTTTGAACACGCCTCGGAAGTCGGAACATGCCACGGGGCTTTCTGCATTGAGTTTTCTGTATTGAGTTTCAGGTTTTCGAATGTTTTGGAACTTGAACGGTCTTCCGGAATGGATTATGTTCAAAAACCAAATTATTGCCATAATTTTGCTAGTGAAGGGGGAAAACAAGGAGTAATACAGGGCATTCTAGATCACTAGAAACTGTATTTACATTTGTGACTTCTGAGATTTCACCAGACTTGCACTGCCCATGCATTCTAAAGCACATCTTCATTGGGGCATTGTTATGACCTTGTTAGTCTAAAAATGAGGTCCAGTGGAGGTGCGCACATACCTCGTGTTGCGTTAGGTTCATGTTGCGTCTTTTCGGCTTGCGAACACAGCAAAGCGCAGCAAGAACACAGCACGCGCAGAAGCGTTCTGCGTGCTTTGCACATGCACAGAAGCGCTCTATCGCGCTTGCGCAGAAGCGCCGCTCTAATTGTAGACTTTTCGGGGTGCGAACTGCACCCTGAAACAGATCGTGTCCACAACTAGAGATACCTTTGTATGTCATTCCATTCTACACCTAAGTAAGAAATCACAACAATATATTGAGGTAACAGTAAGAGAAATCTAATTCTAATAGTACAGCAGCTTAAAAAATTGTGTACTTGGGGATGAGAGAGAGAGAGACAGAGAGAGAAGGAGCTCACCCAGAGAACCTCTAAGATATGGAAGCCTTCCTAACATTCTCAAAATTCAAAATGGTGTAACTGGGGTTGGAGAGGGATTGTATTTGCCTTCTCTTTATATGAATATAAAGAATATTCTTTATCTGCAGTTGTTAAGTAAGGTTTCTATAGTCACTTTATGGGAAATGTGAAGCAGTACTGTAAAATAACTGATAAAGTGTTTAGTGCAGTGTTCTTTGCCACATGTTGTATGTAAGCCATAGAATCAGCCTTAAAATGGGCTTTTGACCCACCCCAAAAATAGGCTGTATGGAACCCCAGAGGGTTAAACACTGACCATTTGAATGCTTTGCTTTGACTGGGAAGAGCTGCATTTAGGTCCTCGAAATGGGGGGAAATGCGGGGGGACGGGACATGACACCAGGTTTGTTGGTTAGCAAAGTTAGCATCTTTTTTCTTCTTGGAACCGTCTTAAGGTAATATAATATTTATAGCTGCCACCAACTAATTGCAGAACCAGCCAACGTGTTGAACCTGTTTAGGATGCTTCGCCCTGTTCAGATTCCAGCAACTGGGATTCAGAAGCATCTCCGACTCCCGACGGTGACCATCACGGCTAGTAGCCATTTATTGAGCTCATAAAGCATTTCAAAAACAAACCCTCCTTCAGGGACTCTCTTAAGCATAAGAGTCTTTGGTCTTCCACTTTGTTGCAAATTAATTTATGGGTGCATTGGGTTCAATTAAAAAAAAAAATATCTTTGTATCTGGACGTTTCCTCTCTTCCTTTAAATCAGTGCCCAAATTCTTGCTGACTTGGTCTGCCTTAGCAAGTGTAGCTCAAGTAGCCTTTTGCTTTATTCCTATTTGGTGCAACTGCTGAAAAGCGTACATGATGCCAAAACATACTTAGGGTTTGAAATCTTCCTCCCTCCCTCCCTCTCTCCTGATTTCTGTGCTATGTTCACAGTGGAGATGTTATGAACTATGAGGCTCTCCATCGCTCAGGGCAAACCGGCTGTAGCGCTGCGGAGACCTTGATACCTAGGAGGCGCCTGGAAATGAAACAAATGCTTTTAAACAATATATTTTCCAGGACGCCAGGCTTGCTTCAGGCTGAAACCACACGGCTGAGACTCTGTAGCCAAGCACCATCTTCATTTTCCCAGAATGCCTCTGGGTACTGCTACAGAATGAGCTCCTTGGCAATCGCAGGTGCCCTTAGAACAGGGGTCAGCAACCTTTTTCAGCTGTGGGCCGGTCCACCGTCCCTCGGACCACGTGGTGGGCCGGACTATATTTTGAAGGGGGGGGAATGAACTAATTCCTATGCCCCACAAATAACCCAGAGATGCATTTTAAATAAAAGGACACATTCACTCATGTAAAAACACACTGATTCCCGGAAGCCCGCGGGCTGGATTGAGAAGGCGATTGGGGCCGCATCCGGCCCCTGGGCCTTCGGTTGCCTACCCCTGCCTTATGATGTGACTTTCTCTGCTCGGTGATACATTTCCAAAAATTAAGTGGAGAATCTCCATGCCTGGCTTTGCAAAACTCACAAGAGACCATTAAATATTTTAGTGTCGCTTGTGAAAACCCTGACCAACGAGAAATTCATCCGCGTTTTGTTTTAAAGGACAGATGCAGTCTATCCGAGCTGCCCTTTGAGAGCCAAAGAGGCTGCTGAAGGCTGCTGCTTGCAGATTCCAGTTGCAAATAAGGGCTGGCTTGTTTAAAAAACATCTGGTCCTTGTTCAATCATTTTTTTTGGAATTTTGCTTTGTAGGTGGAAAGGTTTGTGGGTGTAGAGATTTGAAAGAGAGAATTGTGGTTATAAGTATATTTCACTGCTCGTTCTAAGCCACCAATCCAAATTAATTTGCATTTGCATTTTCAGGCAAGCCAAATCTCTAGGACCAGCACTGAATGCTAAATGCAACCTGACAGCTAAATTGTAGAACATGTTGCATAGCTGTCTGGGGCCTTCCTCTGCTAGAATAACTACCCTGTTTCTCCTAAAATAAGACATAGCCATAAAATAAGCCATAGCAGGATTTCTATGCATTTGCGAAATATAAGCCGTTCCCCAAAATAAGCCATACCCAAAAATAAGCCATAGTGATGTGGTACCTCCCATTAAACAGCCTGGTAAGGGGTGGTATGCAGCGTACTGATGCGACACGGTTAAAATAAGACATCCCCTGAAAATAAGCCACACTGTGTTTTGTTGAGCAAAAAAAAATATAAGACGGTGTCTTATTTTAGGAGAAACCCGGTAGGCTGAATCCCTCCCCTCCTATTAGACTTTGCTTGGCGTAAATATACCTATGATTAAAGGGGGAGGGTGAATTTATCCAACGACTTCTCCCCACAAACTTTATTTTAATGGTTACTTTAATATTTATATCCACAATTCAGGTTTTAGATAGTGCCTACGGTGGCGGCTTACAATGGCACAGTTGATAATGACAATTATTACAGTGAATAGGTAAAGGGAGCAATAAAAGAAATGCAAGAAACTTAAGATAAGGAAGAGCCGTAAAAATTCACAATTGCTGTTTCTTAAGAGCTTGGGCAAATTGAAAGGCCTTGAGCTGGTGCCTGCATTGTCCGTGGAAATGTTGGTGAGCAACAGCCCTGGGGAGAGTGGAGTCTCCTGATGCTCATTCAGTAGGTCCCACCTCCAGTTTGCATCCATCTGACCTCCCGAGTTCTGGAGCAGAGCTCCATTTATGATTGTAGAGAGCAGGCATGCTCTGGAGGAGGGGGGGGGCGGCGACTGGCTATTTTCTTTTCATGCTTGCTTGCTTGCTTGCAATGTCGTGATCAGCTTTCGTTCCATCTGTCTCCCATGATTTTTCACAATAAAGAGGCAATAAGAGCAAGCCCATAAACTAAAAGGCATCTGTTGTTCAGTCGTTCAGTCGTGTCCGACTCTTCGTGACCCCCATGGACCAGAGCACTCCAGGCACGCCTATCCTCCACTGCCTCCGCAGTTTGGCCAAACTCATGCCAGTCGCTTCGAGAACACTGTCCAACCATCTCATCCTCTGTCGTCCCCTTCTCCTTGTGCCCTCATCTCCCCAACATCAGGGTCTTTTCCAGGGGAGTCTTCTCCTTCTCATGAGGTGGCCAAAGTAATGGGCCTCAAACTTCAGGATCTGTCCTTCCAGTGAGCCTTCATGATCACTGCCTTGTCGTGGTGAAGGGGCTGAATAACTCAGGGAAGTATGAGTCTAGGGCCACCCAAGATGGACAGGTCATAGCGGAGAGTTTAGACTCAATGTGATCCACCTGGAGAAGGAACTGGGCAAGCCACTCCAGTATCCCTGCCAGAAAACTACATGGACAAAAGGCATCTAGCTACCTTAATTAACAAGTATAAATGCTCGCGTGTGAAAAACCCAGCTACGGGCATGGAAAAGATGAGCAAACCCACTCTTATCTTTGCAGAGGATCTATTCACCTTCGCCTGTGTATCTTTCCAATCTCTGCTGACTTTCACGGAGGTGCGAACACTACGAACACCTTTCATAACACACGAAAGAACCCTGGAAAGTTGCCAAGATAGTTTACCACAAAGGCCTGTTTAAAATAGTCTCACACGCTGCAATAACTTTACTGAGACAAGAAGCAACCTGCAATGTTTGCAGAGGTAAAACTGCAGCTGCAATTATTGAAAACCTGAATGAGAGAATAAATATGCAATGACTATAGACCCTGGAAGAATTAAACCCTGTAGGAATGGGTCCTGGGTTTATACCCCTTTGTTTAATTTTTTGCCATATAACTTTTGCCCTGTAACCTCATAATTTCAATCTTAAGCAAGCCACATATTGCTAGCTTTGCTTGCTGAGAAGTTTGCAGGATGCTCAAAGTTCCTGTCAAAAACACAAATAGGTAAGTTAATTAGTCAAACAGGTTATTGCACTGATTGCACCTCCACCCCACCCACCCCCACCCCGCTTCCCCAAACCCTTGTCTTGGCTACAAGTGGCAAAACCACTAGTTGAGAAACTGGATGGCCTGTTCAGAGAACTTTCGAACTGTGGTTTATTGTCAAGGTGATTGGCCAACATGGGAGACATGCGTTTGTTCTGGCTGTGCACTCCAGGAGCATATTGGGTTACTGGAGAAATCACAAGGGAGCAGTGCTCACACAGAAGTGTGATTCACAAAGGAGGTTGCTATTACAGATTAACCAGGCCATTAGCTCTCATAAACAGTAAGAACAGCATTCGCTACATGTAAAACACAAGAATGTGGCCAGGGGAATCTGAAGAGCCGCCCGATAGTCGCGTCCAGTCAGGACTGGGGGTGGCGGTTCAGGTGCCTTTAATTCTAGTCTCCTACGCTGTGGGGTAAATCTGAAACTAAAGAAACTTTAAAGCAACAGATTACAATATGGCACCGGGGTGTGTGTGTGTGTGTGTTTGCTCTTCAAGATCACAAGTCCACATTGAGCAGACCCAAGGATCTGCGTGTGCATAAAATCTTGGCCAATGGAACTGGGGCTATGAAACAAACCACCCACAAATGACCTTTTGATTGGGAATAGAAGCCCCTAGTAAACCCTGATTGGATTACCTGACTGGATTACCTGATTGGATTTACCTGGGCATCCTGGCCACTCTTTTGTTATGATAACTACTCAACTCCTGAAACCAGGTCACAGGCTCACCCTATCATATGTAAATGGACCCTTGAGACAGGATTTGTGAGCAAAGAAACAATGGGGAGGCTCCTCATTTCCTTCAACCTTGCAGAGAAATAGGTAAAGGTAAAGGGACCCCTGACTACTAGGTCCAGTCCTGTCCGACTCTGGGGTTGCGGCCCTCATCTCGTGTAAATGGCCAAGGGAGCCGGCGTACAGTTTCCGGGTCATGTGGCCAGCATGACTAAGCCGCTTTCTGGCGAACCGAGCAGCGCACGGAGCGGTACCTATTTATCTACTTGCACTTTGACGTGCTTTCGAACTGCTAGGTGGGCAGGAGCAGGGACCGAGCGACAGGAGAGCTCAATTTGGAAGAGAGAGAAAATGGTTGCAGGACTTTTCTGTGGGTTTCAGACATGTGGTTTACATATTTGTATGTTACAGGTGGGTAGCCGTGCTGGTCTGCATAGTCGAAACAAAATAGAAAATTCTTTCCAGTAGCACCTTAGAGACCAGCTGAGTTTGTTCTTGGTATGAGCTTTCGTGTGCATGCACACTTCTTCAGATACACTGAAGATGTGTTTGTATGTGTTTGCTTGCTACATTTATGAACATCTATTATATATATATATATATATATATATACACCTTAAAATTCTTAGAACATCAACAAGCTTATGTGGGAAGAAAAACTCACACAAGGTAGCTGACCAGCATGAGAAACCCTGGCAGGGCTCTTCCATTTTAACACTTAAAAGGCCACGCATGTGCTGACAAAGGAAAACATCTACCTTTGCGTATTCCTCAAAGTAAGTGATAGCACTGTGCCCTCAACAGGATGGTGGAAAACAGATAAAGCATTTGTGGTTTTCGACTACCAGCTCTAAAAGGATTAACCAGTATGCTACAAATTACACAGCCAAAACAGTGTTGTAGCAAACAGCATTGATTAATGTGCATGTCTGAACGTCTGAGACGTAATGGGATGGCAGGCTTCGGGGCTGGTAGGACCTGAGTTCAAATCCTCCCTCACACATGGAGATCCTTGGGGTGACTTTCACCAATCCACTTCCTCTCCACCAAACCCCATCACAAGGTTGTTGTAAGGCTAAAATGGGAGTGGGGGACATGTATAACGTCAGCAGTTATATAATGAAGAACAGGATAAAAACGCAATAAACCAACCGGCCTTAATAAAGTAAAAGGTGAGTTATCGTCATCATGCTCTAGCGCATAAGTCTCCAAGATAGCTGCCTGTGCTGAACAAATTGCCCAGGCCTAATTTAAGTATATTTCAGGAAGATCCTCCCTCTCTGTATCAGCCAAGAGTAATACAATAAGCAATTTGCTACTGCTAAGGTGACAAATGCAAACCGTCTGTTTAGACTCTCTTGTTTACTAACAGTTATACTAACAGGTATTTTTACAAAGCTGTAACACCGAGACAATTTATTTCTGTGTTTCCTTTTCCACCTAAGCGATGAATGGCCGTTTAGTTGTACAAGACTTTTATAAGTCCTCCCCAGCTAAGTTTGTAGAGATGCAGAATTAACAGTACAAATAAGGATTTCACTGTGCATCAGCTGTCTGTTGAATTGTGGAAAGGGAATGCAGGAGACAAGAAGGACTGGGTGTTATCACACTGCAGACACAAAATAACAGTGGAAGAAGCAAGCTTCACTCAATCACATAACCGTAGAGATAAATAATGCTGATCTCTTCAGTTCATGGGGATGTTCACAGAGAATTGTCTTTATATGTGCAAATCTAAACTGAGACATGATAGTCAAAGAGCTTGTATTTGAGCCGAATTCATTTGATAAGAATGGCTATTAAATAATATTTTGGTGACTAGCAGCTGAACACCGTACATGTTACTTGCAAGCAGGGTGGATAAAAAATCAATGATTTTTTAGAAGAAAAATAAAAAAATCAGATTTTTTAAAATTTAAATCAGATTTTTTAAAATTTAAATGCTTTTGGAGGAAAAATCTTTCTAAAGATAGTTTTCTGCTTAAGTTACATTACAGTCCAAAGGCTATTCATCCAGGAAATAAGGATTTGTTTTAAGTTTTTCATGTGTGCTAAAACAGTCTGCAAGTTTTGTTTTGTTTTTTAAGTTTAACCACATCAGTTAACAAACATGGGTACATATGCTATAATGTTATTGTTTGGGTTAAATAAATTGTTTAAATTGTTATTAAGGAAATGGTTATATTTCACCTTCCAATAAAGTATAGCAAAAAAGTTGTCCAAATATAAACAGTTAACTTATTAAAACCTCACAATAATTTCATAATTATATGTCTATGTATTTCTAATAGTATAACCAAGTCAGTAATTTTTGATATAACTGTAAAAAATACTCTGAAATTTTATTATTCCAAGAATGAAACTTTCATCTGGTTGTAAATGTTAAGATTATACCAGCAAGAATGAGTCTTTCTGTAAAAATTAAAAAATAAAAATGATTCACCGGTAAATCAAGTCTTACTGACTAGTGATTTAAACCAGGTCTTACTGACTAGTGATTTAAATCGATTTGATTTAGAATAATAGAATCATAGAATCCTAGAGTTGGAAGAGACCACAAGGGCCATCCAGTCCAACCACCTGCCAAGCAGGAAACACCATCAAAGCATTCCTGACAGATGGCTGTCAAGCCTCCGCTTAAAGACCTCCAAAGAAGGAGACTCCACCACACTCCTTGGCAGCAAATTCCACTGTCGAACAGCTCTTACTGTCAGGAAGTTCTTCCTAATGTTTAGGTGGAATCTTCTTTCTTGTAGTTTGAATCCATTGCTCCGTGTCCGCTTCTCTGGAGCAGCAGAAAACAACCTTTCTCCCTCCTCTATATGACATCCTTTGATATATTTGAACATGGCTATCATATCACCCCTTAACCTTCTCTTCTCCAGGCTAAACATACCCAGCTCCCTAAGCCGTTCCTCATAAGGCATCGTTTCCAGGCCTTTGACCATTTTGGTTGCCCTCCTCTCGACACCTTCCAGCTTGTCAGTATCCTTCTTGAACTGTGGTGCCCAGAACTGGACACAGTATTCCAGGTGAGGTCTGACCAGAGCAGAATATAGTAGTACTATTACTTCCCTTGATCTAGATGCTATACTCCTATTGATGCAGCCCAGAATTGCATTGGCTTTTTTAGCTGCTGCATCACACTGTTGACTCATGTCAAGTTTGTGGTCTACCAAGACCTTTTCACATGTACTGCTCTCAAGCCAGGTGTCACCCATCCTGTATTTGTGACACAACTGAGGTGGAGGCCATCCTTTTCCCTCAGCATTGGGAGATCCCAGAATTTGAAAATATAAACTTATCTCTGTCTTCATAACCTTGCCTGTTTATGTGCAGGACTCTATCCTCTTGAAGTGTGATGGGATGCTGGGAAGTGGCCTTTGAAAAATAGAAAGTTGTGTCAGCAGTGGGTCTGGTATTATTGGCTTTCTTAACTGTCAACTCAGTTACTGCTCGAGTGTCAGCTGGTTGTATTCAGTTGTTCCTTCAACAACTGTGTTTCACTGGTGTTTTAGTTGAACATCCATGGTTCTTGTCACAAATCTGGCAGGCTTGACGTCACCGAAACAGCTGTTTGAGGGTAAACCACTTTCTGTCATCCTCGAGAACTGTTGTTGTTGCTGCTTCTAATGCACAATACCCCGGGAAAGGATTTCTTTAGCTCTTTCTGTGCATAGAAATATTGCGCCATCTGCTCCATAGACAAGTGTGCAGCTGTTCAGCTAATGGCGGTCTTGTGGAGATGCTCTGCTAGATTGAATTCAAGACCCCTTGCCTATAGGGGGAGGAGAGTGGGTGTGAGGAAAACATCTTCTTCAAGGCCATTTCCTCCTCTCTGAAAAGGAGAGGGTGTCCTTTGCAGCTAACCTCGAAAAGTTTTCTGTCCCACATTAATGCCAGAGTAAAAACCCTTGGGATTTCTAGAGCTGTGCTCAGGATTGAGCCATTGTAGTTAATGGACCTAAGTTACTTATGTGCATTTTTTTCAGTAGGTCTGCTTTGAGCAGGACTAACATTAGATGCAACCACTGATTTCTGCCCTGGGGACAGTGAGTCTGTTGGTGGATATTAGTGGGACTACTTTTGAATATCACTTCGTTGGATCGAAGTTGAATGTAGCTGAACCTAGCAGGGCTTGTATTTTGTGCCAAATTTAACCGTCACAGATGTAAGCCATGATGGCAAAGGAAGAATCAAGAATGCGCTTTAACGCTCCCAGTTGTTCCTTGGCAGCTGTTACTCTACCTGCCTCACACCTGGTGTCCTATAGGTGGTCCTTGGGGGGGGGAACTAGAACTGCTGGCTGGTCTAATTTGAGCCACAGACCAGAGATTCCTCACCTGTGAGTTGAAGCTGGTAGAACTAGTTTTCAGATACATTTGGAAATGTTTGTTGTGTCTTTCCTGTGGCCTTGGGCACATTCTCTCACCCTCAGCCTTACTTCTGCAACGTGTGGATAACAACTCAAACCTACCTTACAAGATGGCTATATGATCCCTGGGAAGTGCTTTGAACGCTCAAAAATAACACAACTGCTGCTGCTGCTGGTGCTAACATCAGAATCGTTAGGTGTTGTCAGGGATTTGCCTTCTCCTCACGAGGAGAGCCGGGGGGGGGGGAGGTCCTACTCATGAGGAAAGCCCGGGCGGGAGTACTCCTCGCGGGGAGAGCGGGGAAAGTGATCCTGCTAGTGAGGCTTTTCTCACAAGTAGGACCTCCCCCCGGGCTCTCCTCGCGAGGAGAAGGCAAATCCCTGACATCCGTGTATATGGAATACTTTACCCAGGGAAGGCTACCTGGCACCAGCTTTTACATGCTTTTGGCACCAGGTCAAGACACACCTTTTCTCCCAGCCTTTGGACTGATTGTGATAACACCTGGAGTGGGTGGGTGGATCTGAATGCGTGTCTTTGGGAGGAGGGGGGGGGTATTGCTTATCATTTAACGTTATGGTTGCTTTTAAATTGTGCATGTAAGTTGCCTAGAAATGCTTTGTTTTTGGCAACATTAAGTAATAATAATAGTATCTTACAGAGTGAAAGAGGACAGATCACTGTCCCAAGGGGCTTGCAATCTAAAATTCATTGCAAGAGAAACTATAGTGGAAGGAAGCTTAGTACAGGCAGGGGTAAACAGGCAAGCTATATACAATTGTTTTGGTTGCAGGTATGGGCTGAGTTGGGGTGCAGGTGGCGCTGTGGGTTAAACCACAGAGCCTAGGGCTTGCCGATCGGAAGGTCGGCGGTTCGAATCCCCGTGATGGGGTGAGCTCCCGTTGCTCAGTCCCAGCTCCTGCCCACCTAGCAGTTCGAAAGCACGTCAAAGTGCAAGTAGATAAATAGGGAGCGCTCTGGTGGGAAGGTAAACGGCGTTTCCGTGCGCTGCTCTGGTTCGCCAGAAGCGGCTTTGTCATGCTGGCCACATGACCCAGAAGAGTGCAATAATACCAAATTTGGAAGATTGGCAAATAAAATTATTAGGATATCAGAACTTGGCTAGAAAAATAGGAGAAGTAAAAGGAGTGACAAATGAAGCAGTAGAAAGAGATTGGGAATCTTTTAAGAACTATATGGGAAACACAGTGGAAAGAGCCAATCTTCTAAGAAATGTATAAGTGGGTCTCAAGAGTAAGTTAAGTAAGAAGAAGAAAAAAATTAGGTATATAAAAAATATATAGTTAGTACACACCGCAATAACATGAAGGCTGGAAGCTAGTATGGGGGGGTGCACAGATTGTCTTTCGTTTTTCTTTTTCTTTTGTTTAATGTTTTACACATAACTTTATGTATATATGTATAAATGTATTTTTATGTCTCCTTTTTGTAATTGTTTTAGAACTCAATAAAGCTTAAAAAAACAAAAAAACAAAGTGCAAGTAGATAAATAGGTACCACTCTGGTGGGAAGGTAAACAGCATTTCTGTGTACTGCTCTGGTTCACCAGAAGCGGCTTAGTCATGCTGGCCACACGACCTGGAAGCTGTACGCCGGCTCCCTTGGCCAGTAACTTGAGATGAGCGCCCAACCCCAGAGTCCGACACGACTGGACCTAATGGTCAGGGGTCCCTTTACCTTTATGGGCTGAGTTACAGATCAGGGTTCAGAAACAGAGTAGTTGGGCAAAGTCTCAAAGGTATGTCTTTAGCAAGAGAATTTTCTGCAGTGTAACATGTTAAATCTTCTTTTGCAGAGCTATGTTTCTTCATGCAACTTCTATAGACTCCCAGAAATCTCCAGTTGTGACATGGATATAGTGAACTACTACATTTTTTGATCCCTTCAATTCAGTCCCGTGTTCTGAACTCTTCAGCAGGTAAGTTGTTTCTTAATGTTCTGACGCAGTTTATTCAGATGTGATGCTCCTGACAGGAGCTTTGTATTTGTGAAGGGGCAGCCCAACTCCGTAAGCAGCAGAATTCTGTCTTGTGGGGGCTCCAGGAAAATGATAATGCTCTCGGGGACACCATTTTCCATCTGCCCCCCAAACCTTTGGACATGATGGCCTGAAGTGTACAAGCAGCTGCCCTGATTGCAGCCCTTCTTGCAAGCACATAAATGGAATGAATGGTTCCAGGGGCGTAGCAAGGTAAATTGGTACCCGGGGGCAAAAAAAAAAAAAATCTCCCCCCCCCCCACGGCACGGGAAGGTCAGGTGGTACCTGGTGCAGAAAATTTCTTGTCAACCCCCCCATTGATCCCCCCCTGCAAAAATGGTTTTACGTTATTTCGTATTTTCTTACAAAGGAATAATAATAATAATAATAATAATAATAATAATAATAATAATAACAACTTTTATTTATATCCCGCCCTCCCCGGCCGAAGTCGGGCTCAGGGTGGCTAACATCAGATACATAACATTGGTATAAAATCAAACAATAATTAAATTACCTCCTAAAAACATCTCAAAATCAAATTAGAGTCTAATTAGATGGCTTTCCACAGGGTTAGGGTTGGGAACAGTAAAGTGTTCTCTGAAATGAAATTTCAGCCTTCACGACATAGGAAAACAGCCAAGTAAACAGCTGTTTTGGTGGAGGAGGGTCAAGATATTAACCGATATGCATGAAATTTCATATATAGCTATATAATCCATAGTATAGTAAGATAAGACCTTCGGAGCAGGCATTTTTTTAAAAAAAATGTTCCTTGGTAATTTGTCACCCCCTCCATTATGGAACCCGGGGCAGACTGCCCCCCGCCCCCCCTTGCTACGCCCCTGAATGGATCTATTTATGCTCTTTCTGCCTTTGTATTCTACCCAATTACAACATGTCATGCAGGTGGCTTACAGGAAATGACAAATTCATTCCCAATAAAATAAAAGCAACAGTCCTAAAATCTTAAGGGCTGCATAAAGCCAGCGGCAGAGGGAAAGTCCCTTCCCTTCAGAATTGGAAAAGGAGCTGCAGCCAGGAGAAAATAAAATGCATTGTCGCCTCCAGCAGCAGAATATCAAGAGCCAGCCTGCATGGTTGAAAGGAAGATCCAGGATGTAGCTTGGCTTTCAAAAATGCCTCAGCCTCCTGCTTTTGAGCTAGCAGGACACACCTGCACAACTCGTGACTCACTGTGCTGAACAGATATAGCAAAATGCACGATGCCTGCTAGTAAATCTGTTTTGGCTCCTTTCCTGGAGCTGCATATGTGGGGCCGGAATGCGCGCGTCGGCAGGGCATGGTATAGGTCACCGGTGGGCTGTATCCGTCTTGATGGGTCACGAGTTGGGCAGACCTGCATTAGGGAATGGCAGAATGAACACTTTTGTGTGGTTTGTTGCCCCTACATCTCTGCCTCAGGCCTGAACTCTATACCTGCGGGTATAGGGCAGTATGCAAATTACAACAACAATACTTTGTTAACATTTACTACTGTTGTGAATGGAGGTATGCAAAAATAAAGAATAAAATGTCAGATATTTTTCTTTTTTGCCCTGCCCCATTCTACAGATTCTCTACAAAATTCTGCCCTGGGTGGTTTTTTTCTTTCTTTCCTTTTTCTGGCTACCCCACTACACTACCCCAACATGATTTGGGGTGTTGTGGGTCGCGCAGCTTGGCCAGATGCTAACATGGTGGTTTCTGCTTCTGCTGCTAAACGGTCTCACTCCCCCCAAAAAAACTGTTGGGAAATTTATTCTCCACCCCTCTTGCCCACAAATTCCCTGAGAATATTAATCAAAGTAACACCCTCAATTTCAGTACAAAAATAGTAGGATGAATAATTTGGAGAGGCAATTTTCTCTCACCTCTTGGCCAGTGGAGCACAGCAATATATATATATATTAAAGCAGGATGGAGGCTGCTTTGGATAACAAATGCAGTAAGAAAATATTTTCTTGTTGCCCAAGGGACTTTGGTTCCTGAAACCAGCTCCATATTTCTCATATTTCTCACGAACAGTGCAAACCCAGCAGGGCTTAGTTGTTGTTTTCACAACTTTCTTGGTGTCCGTCTGCTTCATGATGTAACTTCCCAAAACTGTGTATGTGTGCATGTCTATGCCTTGAGCAGAGTGTGACACAGAATTATGTGTAGTGATCCTAGACTCGATATTTTCTGTTCCATTTCTAAACTGTGGCAATCTACAACCTATTCTCAAAGGGTGGAATTCATTGTCACACTATTAACAATTGTTCCAGCAGTGCATGCATTTTAGCTTGCCAGGTGAAACTCTTCAAGGCTGGGGAAACCCAGCCAGATTGGCGGGGTATAAATAATAATAATAATAATAATAATAATAATAATAATAATTGTTATTATTATGGAGTTTCACTTGCCATTACTGATATTTTAATTAAGAAATCCCTGTAAGTTTCCAACGGTTGCCCGGACCCTAGCCCGGACCCCCATCATTCAGCCCGGACACTGAGATCCAGCGCCGAGGGCCTTCTCGGTAGTGGCGCCCGCCCTGTGGAACGCCCTCCCATCAGAAGTCAAGGGAATAAACAACTACCTGACATTCAGAAAACACCTGAAGGCAGCCCTGTTTAGGGAAGTTTTTAAACTGTGATATTTTAAATGTATTTTAATGTTTGGTGGAAGCCGCCCAGAGTGGCTGGGGAGACCCAGCCAGATGGGCGGGGTACAAATAAATTATTATTATTATTATTATTATTATTATTATTATTATTATTATTATAGCTGGAAAACTTCTAAGCTAAAATGGCATTCTCACAGTAAGAGATAAATGGCCTTGACTTACTAAGAGTTCCTAGGCTGCCCTGACACAATACACACATTATTATGCCACTTTCCCCACAAATAACTCTGGGAACTGTAGTTGGTTATGGTGAAAGTTGTTAGGAGAGCCCTCAATTCCCACAGGGGATTGATTGATAAACCCCTCTGTAAGTTGTAGCTCTGTGAGGTGCTTAATAGTGTTTTGGATGTTTGGTGTGGGTGCAGCCTAAATCCCAAGGGGGTCTGTGCACGGAGAAGGCTCCCCTCTTCTTGCAGGGTACGGACAGCGGGGGGGGGGCTTTCAAGGGACACAAGGGGCAGCGTGTTTGACCCTGCACTCTGGATAACACTGAAATGGTCGTCCTCTAAAAAAATACGTGCATACAGATCGCTATTTCCCCTTCTTAGATACACACAAGCAAGAACCCCAGTTCTTTGTCTCATTTGTGTGGGTTCCCCCCCAATTTTTTTTAATTGATTTTTAAAGTAACACAAACAAAAACGCTACACATAAAAAGTACATAAAAATACATACAGAAAAAGAATACAATAAAAGACATTGTAGCCAAACAAAAAAACCAAAATACATATTTAAACCTATCTAATCTTCAAAATAACATTGTAGGTTGACTTCCTCTCGTCCTCTCTGACTGCTTTCCTTGTAAATCATCTTTAGTAATTTCCTTACCTTTTTCCTATCCTAACTTAAAACTCTAATCGTCTTATCTTAATCACCTTCTCGTTCCTTCCTTAATTACTAAATCTAATTTAACTTCCATATCTGTAGCCTGCCGATTTCTACCTGTCTGCATTTAAACATTAATTTTTGCATATATATTTTTTTCCAAATAGACTTTAAATTTAGTCCATTCTTTCCCCACCGCATCGTCCCTCTGGTTTCGGAGTTTCCCAGTCAGTTCAGCGAGCTCCATATGGTCTATCATTTTCATCTGCCTGTGTGTTTTAAAAAAGAAGGGCACCAGTTTACGCCTGTGTTCTTTCCACAACTGATATGCGCGTCAGTGCCGTTTTTCTTTCTCCCCCTCCACCCCATACTTGGCTGCAACACGGCGCAGAAAGATAGAGAGTTGCCTGGTTACCTGGGCGATGTCAGACTTCTCTCTCTTCCTGCAGGCTGCGGGACTTCCTTTTTGCCATCTGCAGAGGGGGTGGGATTGCTTGCCAACCTATCAGATTCCCCCCCCCCCCTTTTACTGGCTTCCACAACAGGAAGCATTACATTTGTGAATGTTTCACTCGGCTCAGGAGCAAGAGAAATGGGAGTCGTTTGGAGTGTGGCTCTTCCAGTGGAGTTGCGAAAATTCTTTTTTTATATATATATAAGAAATTTATTGGTATTTAGAGAAAATACAGAAAAAGAAAAAGTACATACAAAATACAGACTACAAAATACAAAACAAAAAAGACTTATACAATACATAAAACACACCTAAAACAGCAAAACACCTATTTCACTGATATAATCTTATTTAAAATCTTACTTGGGGGACTTCCTCACGCCCTCTCTTCTGCGTTCATTTCAAATATACTGTAGTAACTTTGTAACTACTTTAACTCAACTTTTACAACTAATCTTAATCATTTTATAATCTTCTATCATTTTATATCTTTCATCTTATTCTTAACAGAAATACAAAAATTGGAAAAATCACAATTCTATCTTCTTATGTTCTATTTTAAACTAACATTTTAATGCTATCACCTATAATATCCACTGATTTCAATTTCAGATGTTTAACTTTTCACGTCGTTTCAGATATTCTTTAAATTTCTTCCAATCTTCTTGCACCTTCTCCTCCCTCTGGTCTCGGAGTTTCGCGGTCAGTTCTGCGAGTTCCATGTATTCAATCAACTTCATCTGCCAGTCTTCCACTGTTGGTAGTTCTTCAGTTTTCCAGTTTTTAGCTATTAATATCCTTGCAGCTGTTGTGGCATACATAAAAAATATTCTATCTTTGTTGGGGATCTCATGATTGGTCATGCCCAGCAGAAAGGCCTCTGGTTTCTTAGTAAATGTGTTTTTCAACACTTTTTTAAGTTCATTATAAATCTTCTCCCAGAAGACCTTTACCTTTGGGCACGTCCACCACATGTGATAGAAGGTACCTTCTACTTGTTTGCACTTCCAACATTCGAACATTCTTGCTGCATTTCAGCCAGACATTTGGCAGCCTGGGGTTGGGGAGAAAGTGAGAGTGCTGTGGGAGAAGCCTGTGCACTGGGACGGGGGGCAGGGAGCCATGAGGGAGGGGAGGAAGAGACGTAAGGTGGAAGGCCAAACTGGATGTCCTGTCCCGGATGTTGTCGCTAGCATCCGTCCGTCTCAGGAAACAATGGAGTGTGCCTCCAGGGATGGAGTTGAATCACTGTGTTAGCAGCACCAAAGTGACCTCCCGAAGGGGCACAAGCCTGGCCAGTGTGTCTGGAGGTCCTGGGCTGCCCAGATGACAAGACACCCCCCCCCCACACACACACACTTGGCCTTGCTGATGTGGTTCAAAGGAAAGCAGAGCAAGGCCTTTGGCACCAGCTTGGTGGTGTAACGGAAAAATCCCAGGTGTGGAACTGCCCAGCCACCTGGCCCTTAGGGATAGGCCCACTGGTTTCTGCGGAGTTAAATAAAAGAAGTCCAGCCACTGGAGCAAGGACAAGACAGGGTTTATTGTGCAATAGGTTACAGTCAAACTGCACACCGAGAGCAGCGTTACAAGAACTTTTAAAAACTCCTATCATATCCCAGAATACAGTTTGGAAACATCATCACTACATCACGAAAGGGGAGGGTTATACATGATTAACATATAGGAAAAACAAGATTAACATATGGGGGAAACAGAGTGATATCAGGGAGATAGCCCTGAGCAAATGTGAATTGGTGTTAAGTATTGGCAAGGATACCTTGAGCACTTACCTGGGAGAGAACAATGGGATTCCGGTTGAGGGATATTAGCCCAGTGGCTTCCTGAAGCACCCAGAGATTACCTGCTGAGGCATTTCCCTGTGTACCTGGTCTCTCGCCTACTGGATCATGGCAGAGAGATGGGTTCCCTTAAGGGCATCACTCCATACCCCAATGAGTTTACTCGGGAGGAGACTTTGCTTGGGTGACCCCCCCCCCCATAATTTCCGTAACAGTGGCAGGAGTTGCTGAGATTTGCGTAGGGTTTACTCCTTAGCCTTTCTCTCGTGAATGAGTATAGCCACAAGTTAGCAGAGGTTTAGGATTAGTTTTCCTTCTCCTAGATGGGCTCCCTTCCCAGGTTGAGGAGCCCCATCTGCCCATAGCTGTCCAACTTTCCCTTTTTTGTGGGAAATTCCCTTATTCCAGCGCCGTTTCCCATTGCAAAAAAAGGGAAAGTTGACAGCTATGGCCGTTTAGGGAAGCTTTTAATGTGTGATATTTTAATGTATTTGATTTTTGTTGGAAGCCGCCCAGAGTGGCTGGGGAAATCCAGCCAGATGGGCGGGGTACAAATAATAAATATTATTATTAAATATTATTATTATTCCCAATGCAAAAAAGGAAGGTTGACAGCTCTGCATCTGCCCCTCACTTCCCTCTAGAGCACATGCAGAAACCGCCCTCTTTACCGTTCGACCCACTTTCGTCTCATCCGCTCAATTTGCTGGAGCCTGTCTTTGCATGCAGGGGAAGCCCCTAACTCACGAAGGGTTTGAGACCCACCTGCTGCCCTGAAGGGTCTTTGGAGTATTGCACGCTCTGGTTTAGGCCAACGCTCAGTTGGATATGGAACTCTGGGTTGCAGTAATGGCAACAGCAGCTGGGTGGTCAGGTCTAGGTAGGTTGTGTTAGAAAAGATGGTGAGAGTTGCTTTGCAGTTCTGTTGGGCTCCTATGTCAACTGCTGGCAGAGCCAAGAGGAGGACCATGGGGAGAAGATGATCCTGGGGTTAATTGTAGGCCCCACTGCTGGAAGGGAAAGAATCGAAGACCAGTGATGGGGAAGGGGGAGGCAAGTACCCCTTGACTTGCCCATGCCCTCACCCCAACAAACTCGTCCCGTATTGCCAACACTCCTTCTAGGGAGGAAGAGGCGCATGAGAGTGAGATAGTCTCCATGTACTCAGAGGAAGAGGAGGGTTGAGTGCCCAGCAGGGGGGAGGGCAGTTATCAGATGCACCCGGCCCCACCCCCTTGATTCTGAAGGAGTGAGAAACACAAGCAGCAAAGGGGGCAACGGCCGGTAAGAGAACGCGCCCCCCTCACCCACTTTGCTATATAGGGATGGGGCAGAGAGCCTGCACAAGGTTGGTTCAACTTTCTGAAAGCTAAAACATAGTTTGGCAGATAGGGTAGTGAAAAAGGATGTTAGCCAGGCATGGATTTAGGTCTTTCAAATTTCAGTGGCACCTGTGCGAGGCCAGAATTCGGCGTCCCCCGCCTCTCACCTCTCCACATGAGGTTCAGAAGGTGAAAACACGAGAATGGGCCTTCTCGGTAGTGGCTCCCTGTCTGTGGAATGCTCTCCCAGGGAGGTTTCTCTTCAACCAGGTTGTTGTTTTGCTGTTTTGTTTTGATTATTTACTTGTGTTTTTATCCTGTGTGTTATTCTATGAACCACCCTGATATATTATGATGAGGGGGAGTAGATGAATTTAACAAACAAACAATCTAAGGAAGCTGTATCAGTCAGTCAGAAGATGGATTAGGATACATGAACAGGAATTCGACAACTGTTGGATGGGGTCTCCTTGAATACTCGGACTCGCAGTTTGGGTGTATTCCTGGATTCTGACAGTGACCAGGAGCGCATTTGCCCAATGATGGCTCATGCACCAACTGCAAGATGCTGGATCTGGCCACAGTGTTGTATGGCTTAGTTACACCCTGCAACACATTCTATGTGAGGTGGCCTTTGAAGAGTGTTCAGAAGCTTCAGCTGGCCCCAAACACTGCAGCCAGACTGCTGACAGGGGCCAGTTACAGGGACCATATTACTTCCCATTTAAAACAACGTCACTGGCTACTGGTCCATTTCTGGGCATAATTCAAAGTGACCTATAAAGTCCTGTATGGCCCAGACTACCTGAAGTATCGTATCTCCCTATACGTACCTGGTCGAGTGTGGAGATCCTTGAGGTGGTCACCTTCTCCCGGCCGCATCAACTTCAGCGACACAGTTGGTGGTGACATGAGAGGTGGGCTTTTTGGGGGGCTGCACCCATATTATGGAATTCTCTCCTTCTTTGCTATCATCCTACCAGCAGGAAATACCTTTTAATTCAGACAGGTCTTGGAAAATGGTGAGTTGAGGTCATCTGTATTAGATGCCAGCAGCCATCTAAGATGAAGATCTTCTGCCCCAAGAAACAGGACTTATTCAATGGTGACACACTCATTATGTAATTTCCTCAAGAGATGTTCCAGCAGGCCTTTCTGCATTCTCAGTAGTGGGTTTTCTTTTCTAAACCGTAGCTTTTTTCCTCTGATACTGCTGCTGCATCAAAATTGTGTTTATGGTTGCTTTTATTTCAAGCTTTTTTGAGGGTCATATGGCGGGGTTAAGAGGCCTATGAATTTACATAAAAAGTGGGTGGGTGTCCAAAATTTATACTGCTTAATACGAAAAAAATAAATATTATTGATAAAAACAGATACTTAAAATATTCAAAAGGTGATTAAAATCAACAGTAGCTAGAAATAAAACATGTAAACTGCATATGACTGCGTAGGCTTGCCTAAACAAAACTGTTTTAAGCAGGCAGTGGAGGTTCCTGCCTGGTGTCAATAAGCAGTGAGTTCCAAAGTGCAGATGCATTAAAATAATTGACTTCCTACAAGCATGGAATGAATATTATGTGGCACCTGTAAGTGTGCCAGTTTTTGCATTGCCGAAAGCTTGGGCTAGATGAGCAGTGGAGCCCAACTCTGTGATTCCATGTTTTTCTATTAAAGTGGTCAAGTGGGCATGTCTGGGGTATGGCAATCCCTCAGGTAAACTGGTTGCTTCATATACGCCTTCAACTTGGCCTGTTATCAGATGGGCATCCAGTTCAGATCTCTTGTGAATAGAGGTGTTATATGATGACAGGGTCTCATTCTGCCCTAGTGGGAGTCCTTGCACTGCCTTCTGCTGACACATCACATTAGTTGAATCTGGCCCAGAAGACTCATGCACTCAGAATACATTCGAGATACATTAAAATGTACTCTTCATTTTGTCGGTGCTGAGAGCCTAAGACAATTCAAATGTATATAATTTCTCATGTTGAAAGGTGTGCGTTTTTCAGCGGGTCTCAGTTGCTTCAAAGCCTTCCTTCCAGTAGAGGGAGGCATTTTCCACAAGAAAACCTTAAACCTGATATTTGGAGATCATTAGCATAAGAACACGAGAGTCTGCTGGATCAGGCCCATGGCCCATCTAGTCCACTCAGATGTTCTCACAGATCTGAGCATAAGAGCAGCACTCTTCCCCTTCTGTGGTTTCCAGCCATGGGGATTCAGAAGCATGGCTGCATGTGGAATCAGAGCAGTTGGTAGCCAGCCATAGCCCTCTTCTGCAAGAATTGGTCTCATCTTCCTTTAAAGCCACAAGTGTACATGCAGTCCAGATTCCTCATACTTGAAAACAAAATAAGGAGGCATTTTTCCTGGAAGCAAAAGGACAGGATGTGCCAAGAATGGCATGTCCTTTTCAAGTGTGTGTTGCTGTTAGTGTTGCGTTCCCTTCATGCACTGAAGACCACATAGCAGCTGAGGTCTTGCATAGGAGGCTGCTGAAAACGAGATTAACAGGAAGCTCAAAGGATTAAAAGGTGGCTTCAGGTGTGGCTGCTTTTTACCACCATCCCATATTCTGCAAACAGGCTTGCAAACGTTAAATGTAAATTTAATAAAAAAAAATAAAAAAAATTCCTTCCAGTAGCACCTTAGAGACCAACTAAGTTTGTTCTTGGTATGAGCTTTCGTGTGCATGCACACTTCTTCAGATACACTGAAACAGAAGTCACCAGACCCTTATATATAGTGAGAGAGTGGGGAGGGGTATTACTCAGAAGGGTGGTGGGAATGGGTGATCAGCTGATAGGTGTGGAAAACCTGTTGACGACTGTTAATGACTGCAATTGGTCTTACAGGAAAAAGCAAGGGGTGAGATGGCTAAAAATAGCTTTGTTGTGTATAATGAGATAAGAATGCAATGTCTCTATTCAGACCAGGTCTCTCCATGGTTTTAAGTTTGGTAATTAGTTGCAATTCAGCAACTTCTCTTTCCAGTCTATTTCTGAAATTCCTTTGTATTAAGACAGCTACTTTGAGATCTTTTATAGAATGTCCTGGGAGATTGAAGTGTTCTCCTACTGGTTTCTCTGTCTTGTGATTCCTGATATCAGATTTATGTCCATTTATCCTTTGGCGTACGGTTTGGCCTGTTTGTGCAATATAGACAGCTGAAGGGCACTGTTGGCATTTGATTGCATACACAATGTTGGAAGAAGAGCAATTAAATAGACCTGAGATGGTATGTTTGATGTTGTTGGGGCCAGTAAGGGTCTGGTGACTTCTGTTTCAGTGTATCTGAAGAAGTGTGCATGCACACAAAAGCTCATACCAAGAACAAACTTAGTTGGTCTCTAAGGTGCTACTGGAAGGATTATTATTATTTTTTTGACTATGGCAGACCAACACAGCTACCTACCTGTAACTGTAAATGTAATATTAGTGGTTGAGGTCCTGTTTGCTGCCACAATTGGGACCATTCCCTGACCCTCCAACCAGCAGAAAAGCGTGGAGAGAGAAGAGGCAGCTCTTGCCGATTCCCCTTTCCTCCTCTCTCTCAAAGGGAGGTAGGGAGGCAGGTCCCCTCTCTGTAGACCCTGTATAACCACCACAGGGTATCTTTTGGTTTTTCTGTGAGGGTAAACTTAGTTCCTTGAAGACTCGGGCAAGAGCTGAACCAATAAAGAAAGATTTGGTTTACAGAACCAAGTTGATAAAACAAAGGTTGTGTCAGGAGATAATGTTCTTTCAGGAAACAGTTAACTTCTTAATAATTGTACTTAATCATGTGGGTGATACAGGCTTCTAAACATGGTAGTAAATGCACAGTTTCTTTTGAATGTCAGCTGCTTAATTCAGTTATTACTCCTCAGTTAGATGTTACAGGTTTCTAGACTAGATGGTAAATGCTCAGTTTATTTCCTCTTATTTCACTTTAGTTCCTTAACTTAGTTGTTGTGTAGGTGTTACAGCTTAGTACCGGTACTTTGGTTCTTAAACAAGGAGCTGGTCCTTTCTGTCTGTTTCCCAGCCTTTGATCAGTCATACTCCTGAGATACCTCTGGCAGTCTAACAGACCCAGGGGATCCCAACTGGAGTTTACCACAAAAGCACATGGTTGACATATGATGTGTTTGTTTAACTGTAACATGCAAATCAGGGCTGAGAGGCAGGTGCAGATGTTTTTGGCACTTACCTACCGAAATAAACTGTTCTCGCAAGAGATCTGTTCAACGTGAGTGGTTTGGGGGCAGAGGGGTCCATAATACTGTGCATTTCTTTTGTGATTTGCGGTTAGGGGAGTATTGTGACTAAATAACTGCCTATAGCAGGGGTCCCCAAACTAAGGCACGGGGGCCTGAATGTGGCCCAATCGCCTTCTAAATGCGGCCCACAGACGGTCCGGGAATCGGCATGTTTTTACATGAGTAATATGTGTCCTTTTATTTAAAATGCATCTCTGGGTTATTTGTGGGGCCTGCCTGGCGTTTTTACATGAGTAGAATGTGTGCTTTTATTTAAAATACATCTCGGGGGTATTTGTGGGGCCTGCCTGGTGTTTTTACATGAGTAGAATGTGTGCTTTTATTTAAAATGCACCTCTGGGTTATTTGTGGGGCATAGGAATTCGTTCATATTTCTTTTTCAAAATACAGTCCGGCCCCCCACAAGGTCTGAGGGGCCGCCCTGCCGAAAAAGTTTGCTGACCCCTGGCCTATAGGTTCTCTTCAGTGTGCCTAGAAAGTTGGAGAATATTTTTTACAAGGGAATGGAAAATCTCAGGATGCCAGGATACTTAAATTCCCACTTTGGGTGGATACACGGCCTGACCTGCCTTAGAGTTAGGCTATTTCAACTGCAAAGGGCTTTGCGCTCTCTCTTTTTTTTTTATAAAGATTTTATTATTTTCCATATATAAACAAAAGAAAATACAAAAATACATAATAAACAACAAACAATAAACAACAACAATGACAATAACAATAAACATAAGAAAAAACACAAATACATAACTAAACATACACCTATCTCAATCTTCTTAATTCTATCTTCTTCGCATACTTTAAGACTTCCCCCGTTCCCCCCCCTGCATTCAAAACTAATATAAAATTTGGGTAGTTTTGTATCTTTTTCCATAAATCTTAATCTTATCTCTCAATAAACTTTAAGTTAATTAAACAAATATAATTTCTCACTTAGACTCAATATCTTTAAATACTCTTAAGCATTCGTAACATTCCCATCTAAACTTCTTCTACACTGTTTTATCTAACATATACATGCTAAAGCCAATTCTGCTAGCTAATTCCGCTCAAATATTCAATTTTACACATTTAACTAAATAGTCCTTAAATTTCTTCCAATCCTGCGACACCTTCTCCTCCCTCTGGTCTCGGATTCTCGCGGTCAGTTCGGCGAGTTCCATAAAGTCCATTAGCTTCATCTGCCATTCTTCCACTGTCGGAGGGCTTTGCTCTCTCATATATGCTGCTGAGCTCCTCCCACTTCTTAAAATTTCAAGCTGAGTCATCTCTGTCTGTTTCTCCAGGTTGTGGCGTTTTAGAGACCAAATATGTCCCATCCCGCCGGTGTAAAACTTTGCTTCTGAAGCTGCTATGAGGTGGAAGCGCCCCCAAGCAACCAGGGCTGCAGGACATCTTTGAAATGCTTTTTCAAAAGCACCCACCTCTCCTTAAACAGACCTGTTTTGCCCAGGAGGCTTATCCTGCGCTTTCAGCTTAAGCAACCTCTTAGACAAGCAGATTTGTTATTTGCCGTTGTGAAAGACAGAGAGAGGGAGAGTTTGCGTGTTGTAATGTGGCAAAGAATTGGTGGTTATGAAACTTCCCTATGCAATCTCCTTATGTCACACTTGGTGGGTCTCTCCCCCCCCCCCTATTGGCTCCGGTTACAAGAGAAGGGGGGGGACACCCTCTTGAGAATTTAGCGAAGCTTTTACTACTACGGCAGGTGGAACATGCACGCTGAATGAGATTCTCATTTTTTTTTTTACAATGGGGATGAGAAAAAGTTTTGCACAGCCTTCCGGTTTAAAGGGCCCCCTTAATATGTAAAGGACAGCAATGAGAAAGTTCAGCTTTAAAAAAAAAAAAAAAAAGCCCGGAGAAATTATTAACCACCATTTATGACGTCAGAGTTGATCTGATTAAAGGTTTGTTTTCTTGCTGGCAGAGGTGTGTTCTGTAGAGACTGGTTCTCTCTCTTCTTTGTTTTTTGTTTTGTTTTTTTAAGTTTCACTTTTGAACAGCAAAACGGAGAAGCTGCTGCTCCAGCTGCGTGTGTGTGTTGTGTAAAAAGGATGGTGTTTCTCTAGCTGCCACGCACAAAACAACACATTTGACCATGAGGACTCTTCGCAGGTTGAAGTTCATGAGTTCGCCCAGCCTCAGTGATCTGGGCAAGAGAGAGCCGGCATCCTCGGATGAGCGGGGGACCCAGCAGCGACGGGCCTGCTCCAACGCCACCTGGAACAGGTACGGTCTTGCATATCCCCCACGCGCACACGCAGGCACCAGGAATTGTTTCCACAACAGCCAACGCAGCGACACACTGCAAACAATCACTTCTGGCTCAGATTTTAAAGCGTGTGTGCATGCGCGCACACAGACACACACACACAGCAACAAGGCACAACACAGTTTGAATTCTCGGTCTGGTTTTCATGTGAGAGGAAACTCCCAGGTTTTTCATGCTTCCAGCCCTTCTGTTGGTGCTGACATACACTGTCAATTCATTCTCACCGGCAATGACTGTTGAGATCTAGGGAACCCTTTTTCTTTTGCTGGCTATTATGTCTTTGCTTGTTGAGAAAGTAGGCGTAGTTTCTCCTTTCCCATAGGAGGGGAGGGTGGTTTGTTTTTTGGAACAGGAAAAACTGCATGTGCCTTGATGATGGGGTGTGTGGGGGGGGAGAAACACTTGAAGTGAATTATTAAATATATTTGTAGCTAGGGAAAAAAATCACAGGGAGAGAGATTCGCTGAAGGAATCTCTGCCATTTTTGAAAAAAATACAAATAAAAAATGCCACAGTTCCCTATATTGTCACTAAGGTTTAACCATTATTAATGTTGGCATTTGAAGAAGAAAAAAGAGAGAAGCAGACCAAGGTGGACTATAATCTTAAGGCACACTCTGGGCCTTACTAAATGTTATATGCAAGTGTGTGAAATGAAACCTCAAAAGACTTTTTAAATATATTTTAGACTAGAAACACTGTGGTGGTTTCAGTTGAAAGCAGAGAAGGAAGGAGGAACTCTAAATTGTTTATTCTCCCCCCACCCCCTGAAAAGGCCTTCTCTTTTTTAGCCACTCTCCTGGGCGCTGAATGCAGGGGCAAAGGGCCTCCAATTTTTGGTTGGGCAGGTTTGTGTGGAACACAGTCATACCTCATGTTATGGCCGCTGCAGGTTATGTCTTTTCAAGTTGCGCTCCGCGCCGAACCCAGAAATACCGGAACAGGTTACTTCCGGGTTTCGGTGCTCGCGCATGCATAGAAACACTAAATCACGCTTTGCGCATGCACAGAAGTGCCAAATTGCATCACGCGCGTGCGCAGACGCGGCGCTGCAGGATACGGATGCTGCGGGTTGCGGACGTGCCTCTGTCACGGATTACGTCCGCAACCCGAGCGTCCACTGTAATGCAGTTCCTTGGGTATCCAAATCCCAGGATGTTTGGGATTTTGAAGGCCAAAAACAGCACCTTTAATTGAGCCTGGAGGAGGAGGAGGAGGAGCATGAATTTACTCGTCCTCTTCTACGCAAGTCTCTCAAGGCCACGTACAATAAAAATCAGCAGATATATATATATTTTTAAATAGACAGCGATGGCAGAGACCCATTCATCCAGGTAGCAAACCGCACCAGGAAAAAAAATGTATTAAACTGTTTCTGAAAAGTGTGAGTACAGTGGTACCCCATGTTACGCACACGATCCGTTCCGGATCACACTACATAACACGGGCGTGCTTAACACGACCCCCACCCACCAAAGAAAAAACCCGGAAGTAGCGCGATTTGAGCACTTTTGCGCGAAGTGCGCAGAAGTGTTCTGCACATCCGGGGGTCGCGGGCGTTCTTGAACGTCCGCAACCCGGGGTGTGCGCAACCCAGGGTATGAGTGTAGTGGTCACTTGTCAAATTTCGACAGGAATGCTGTTCCACAGAACAGGTAGCCATGCCAAAAGCCCTGTTCTGAGTTACCATGGAGTGGGCTCCCGATCTTTTGGAACTTGTAGGAGAAGCTCTTCTGCAGACCCCAGTGACTTACTGGATATATAATGGATAACACAGTCTCTAAATTAACCTGATCCTGAGCTGTATTGGGCCTAATATGTTAGCACCAACACCTTTATCTTAAGTCTGGTAGCAGATAAGACAATCAGTGGCTGCTCCCTC
Source organism: Lacerta agilis (assembly GCF_009819535.1). NCBI lineage: Eukaryota > Metazoa > Chordata > Lepidosauria > Squamata > Lacertidae > Lacerta > Lacerta agilis. The sequence continues at coordinate 3,095,725 of NC_046316.1, read as the reverse complement.
CGATGGCTCTACTCGGTCACCCCACTCACCTTTCCCCCCCTCCACCTCTTTCCTCCTCTTCTTCCTAATGTCTCAACAAATGAAACTGATCTGTAAAAAAAGTTACTTCGGGAAAAAAGAGACATTGCACATACTTTTGTATGCCAAGAAAATATATAATAAAAATACCTTAAAAAAACAAAATAAAAAACTATATGCTTTTTCAGGGGCTGGAAACCTCAGGAGAGGAGAGTGCTGTTGCGCTCAAGTCCTGCTTGACTAGACAGGCCACACGCTCTCATTCTTAAATGGCCAACCAGTGGAACTCCCAGAAGCAAGATGTTATATGCAGTTTCCCACAAGCAGCCTGGCCACCGCATTCTTGCGCCAGCTGCAGTCTCTTCACCAACCTGAAGGGCAGCCCCACATAGAGCACATGGCCCCACATAGAGCACTGTGATGCTACCAGTGCATGGACAACGGTGGCCAAGCTGCCCCAATCCAGGAACAGTTGGTAAAAGGCACACTCCTAGCCATCACAGACACCTGTGCATCCAGGGATGAGTGGATCCAGGAGTGCCCTCAGATTACACACCTGCTCCTTCAGGGAGAGTGTGACCCCATCCAAGGCAAGCAGCTTACCAAATTTTCAGAGCCAGGAAACATCCACAAAGCCTCCATCTTGCCAGGATTCACACTCAGGTTTTTTTTAAAATCCTTTATCTAGCCCACTGCTGCATCCAGTCATCTTCTCAGCCATCTCCAATTCAGATGTTACAAAGAAACAGTGTTGGGTATCATTGGTGTACTGATGCCACCTCGTTCCAGATCTCTTCTTGACCGCTCCTAGCAGCTTCATGTAGTGTTCAGTAGCATTGGAGGCAGCATAGCACCTTGTAGTACCCCATAGCTCAAGACCCCCTCAGGGGGCTGAGAAGCACTCACCCAGTGCTGTAACCAACCCTGGAGATAAGACAGGAGGCTCTGTATAACATTGCCACACAAATCCCATCTTCCATAGACTACCGAGAAGGGTATCATAATCGATGGTATCAAAAGCCAATGACCGATTTATTAAGAGTCACAGGGTCACGTTTGCCCTATCCCTTCCCTCCGCTTTAAGCCTGCAGCTGTGTCACCGTGGCCTTTTCAAGTACCTTGCCCAAAAGGAGGGGGGATTTGTGACAGGGCAGTAGCTGTTAATACGCCTAGTCTTTAAGAGGGGGTGGTCCCCATAAGGAATAGGCTGCATACTACTTTCCTAGATTGATAATATTAGCAGCAAATCTGTTTTGGGATTGAACTTCAGTTTCTTAGCTCTCACCTTAGCTCTCACCTGTTACTAACTCTAGGCATCTGGTTACAGGTGGGTAGCCGTGTTGGTCTGCCATAGTCGAAACAAAATAGAAAATTCTTTCCAGTAGCACCTTAGAGACCAACTGAGTTTGTTCTTGGTATGAGCTTTCGGGTGCATATATTTAAGGATCTGGTGACTTCTGTTTCAGTTTATCTGAAGAAGTGTGCATGCACACGAAAGCTCATACCAAGAACAAACTCAGTTGGTCTCTAAGGTGCTACTGGAAAGAATTTTCTATTTTGTTTCGTCTAGGCATCTGCACAGAGTATCCATGATTACATCTGGACCACATGTAAGAGAGAGAGAGATGGGTGTTATCTCCATAATGAAATCTACCTCCAGCTCCTCTGATGACTTCTTGCAGTGGTTTCATATAATTGATAGGTAGCCGGGGGGGGGGGCAGTGCAGAAGTGCCAAGCTGCAGCCACCCAGCCCAACCTTCTGCAAATGACCATCAGGTAGGAATAAGTGTAAAGCAGTGTACCCAAACCAGGCAGGCATTTCTGAATTTTTTTATGGCTGATTATATGCTGATGTGAGGTGTCAGGGAATGGACACGTGCCTTCTGTCACTCTCCTATTACAGTTTGACCAGTGGCTGACCAAAGCCGCTTCAGTTCCCAATCTGCCTAGAAGAAGGCAGATAAAAATGGCTCCAGAAAATGAGCGTCATTCAGGACACCTGGAGCCCAACATCTACACACTTTGAACCAAGAAAAGGAGATTTGCAACTCAGTGATAGCTAGTGGGTCAGAAAGGTCTTCTTTAGAAGAATCTGCCCAACTGTTTCTAGCCACTGTTAATACTTTTTAAAGAGTTTGCCACCATCTAAGTCCTAGTCATCAACCCAACCATTTCATTGTCTTAGCAGATCTGGGAATAAGAAGTGATTGTGTTGATTGTCTGGGTCATCTCTGGTTTCTGGAGGTCAACCAGGGCATAGGTTTGTACACCAACCAAAGCCTTGCAGAGCTTTCTGGTCCACATTAGTCCTTCAGCCCTGCAGAGGTTAGCAATAACCAGTCTCTGTTACTAAGTGTATTGTTTCTGAGGTGTTCCGGGTCACTTTTTCTATTCACCCCACCTCGATCCTTGAGGTCCGTCTGTGTGGATAATCCCCTTTTATTCTAACTAGGGATAACTTAGTAAAGAGGTTCTCTTGTCCAGCTTCCGTGGCCTGTTATATATATATTTTGCTCTGGGCTCCTGGGTTAAGAACACCTCTCAGCTCTATCAGTTCTGGGTCTCTCTCTCATTAGATCCCCACCCCCCTGCGTCAGTTAGCTAAACCCTTTTAGCCACTATGTAGCCTTACCAAGGTTTCTGCCCTTTTGCCCCTCCTGAGTGAAACTCCAAGACACAAACTATCACCCTGCAGGTCAGTTTTGCCTTTTCCCTGAGTTCACCTCCTCATGAGCATCCATATATTGCTGGACCAAATGAATGCCTCTTTTCTCTTGGCTCAACAAGAACAAGTCTTTATTTATTTCAGGACATCATGTTTCAAGTACTTCAATAGTTCATCAGCTTAGTTACATCTAAAGTATAAACTCTTTCAGTATAACCGACTGATCTTCATCCTATCCTAGCCTAACCACCACTATCCTGGCCCCACACCTCTCTTCTTCCCTGTCTCCACACACACCCTCCCTCTTCTCCACTGCCAAAAAAACGGCCATTCCCTCCTTTTAAACCTGGGACCGCCCCGCCCCCAAAGGATGAACTGTCTGTCAAGCTGAAGGTGGATTAACTCCTTCTGCGCTGGGATGTAATGCCTCCTCCACTCTAGGGCCAATCCATCACAACTCGCCCTGCTTTCCTTTACCCTGAGCCTCTCATTGGAGGGCCACTTTAAGGATGAGATGGAGCACAGCAGGTCAGGGGTAGGCACAGACAACTAAAGGGGGCAAGGAAATAGAATTACTGATAGGGGACTTGATTTGGCCCTAGAGCTACTGCTTGCTGTTCCCTAGTCTGTGAATCCACCTCGACAAACTCCTTAATCACACACACACACACACACACACCATGGTAATGCCTTGTGACCTCGGTGGCCAGCCTTTCCTTATTTGGACTCGGGGTCTATTTTTCTCTCTTGCCTTGTGGTAAGCTGCTCTAATGCCCCGTGGCATATGTCACTACTTAGCTGTTTCGATTAGCCACCTAAAGGCGACACTGACTTGTGAGATGCAAGACCTTTGCTCACTTAATTTGCATCCAGGCGAATATTGGGCATACTGTACATGTGCCCAGGTGCTACGATAGCCTGTTGTTGCAGCAAAAAAATAGCATGCTGTTTGTTACAGGAAAAGGGGCTTAAATTAATTAAGTGTGTGTGCATACCCAGGCCACAGCAAGCAGCGTCTTAGAAGAGACAATGCCACTCCTTAAAGTGCCTCTCGAAATTTGTGTACATCTGCTATAAAAAGTCATTTTGTTTAAAAAAAAAAAAAGCCAGATTGTCGCCTGATTAATCCAGGGGTTTAAATGGTTTAACTCAATGTTGCAGACCTAATAAATATATTTATTATATTGACTAGATTATCTGTACGTAAAATCCAGTTCAAAACTTGAGAGAGATACTTTCCCTAACAAGCAGTAGAGTGGTTTCCTAGGAAATGTCCCACTTTGTCAACTGTTCATTTCACCATCTCTATGCAGTAGTATTCCTAGAAGCCATAGGATAGTCTCTCTGGACAAACCGAGTTTCCAGTTGAAAGCAAACTTTGATTTTAAAATAAATTTTAAAATTGTCCAGTAGCACCTTAGAGACCAACTAAATTTGTTCTGGGTATAAGCTTTCGTGTGCATGCACACTTCTTCAGATACCAACTTTTGATTTTGAAAGTTACTTGACAGAAAATACAAGCACATTAAAAGATTTTCAGCAAGAAGACCTCGATACGCCTGCCTTTCGGGCAGTCTTCTCACAAAGTTACAGGCCTTTAAAGTCCACTATAGTCTATGGCATCCACTTTTTTCTTTTACCGATCCTATCACCCTGTAGCCATTGGGTGGTCAGTTGTAAAATCACACAGGACTCCTGCACCTGTATTGTTAAACGGAAGAGCAAATTTAAACAGCTTTTGCTGTCTTCTGGTCAACTTCTGTCTTCTTTTGAATCCAGCCACCCTACAGGGAGAAAAGAACACAAGGATAAAATGGAGAGGAGCTGCAGCTGCTTCAGTCAGTCAGACTTTTATTGTTTATGGCCAATGGCCATTTCATTATAAATTGCAACACATCAACAAGACGATCCAGTAGAAATATATCAATTTTCAGAACTGCAAATGACCCAAAATTAAAATCGAAAAGTTCCCCAAATCATTTAGAATTTAAAAAAAACCTGTTGACCGTCAACGCTGTTCTGCAAGTGCTCCATCTCCCCACTTCTCTTCAGTAATCTTTAAAAAAGTTGCACTCTTGGCTGCAATTAAGGATGTGAGCTTGTGAGTGAAAATTCCTGGTCCGTAGGCAGAGCCCAGGATAAGCTTTGGCAGATCAAGGACCAGAACAGGGCTGTCTCATCATAGGGGCTGGTTGGCGTGGCACACCAGGGCGCCAGGCCCCCCAGGGGCGCCCCCGCGAGCCCGCCGGCATACCGGGCGCCCCCTCCCCAACCCGCGCCCGCCCCCATGGGCGGGCAGGCGGGCGAGCTGCAAGCCGGCCGCCCTCCGGAGCCCCAGCTGGAGCACTGGGAAGGGCGCGCAAAGCCCCGCACCGCTCCAGCGCCACGCCCCTCATCCCCCGCTCACCCACCTCCCTCCCGCACTGGCCGCCCCTCAGGGGATGAGGGGCGTGGCGCTGGAGCGGTGCGGGGCTTTGCGCGCCCTTCCCAGCGCTCCAGCTGGGGCTCCGGAGGGCAGCCGGCTTGCAGCGCCACACCCCTCATCCCCCGCTCGCCCACCCCCCCTCCTGAGGGGCGGCCAGCGCGGGAGGGAGGTGGGCGGAGAGGCGGCCCACCGGGGGCGCCATGGGATCGTCACGCCACGGCGGCCAATCCCTTTAAGACGGCCTTGGACCAGAATGTGATTTTTGGGCAAACCTGGTGCAGAACTTTGTTTGGTTTTTTTTTACAATGAAGTGGCATATAAATTTTATAAAATAAATGCATTAAATGCAGTGTTTATGAATCTTCCACCCAGGCACTGATCAGGCTCACTGGGCAGTTTCCAACTCTGAGCCCCCCCCCCCCCGCCTGACACCTTCCTTCACACTCTTACCGAGTTCTCCCAAGCCTTCTGTTGCAGCTGTGGCTTGACTTCAAACCAGTTCAAGTTGTGACAAGATTGACACCAGGTGATTGGCAGGTGCTCTGGCACCTGTCCCTTCCCCAGGCCTACCTAAAATCCACAATTGGTATCAGATTTTGGAATTCCTAGCATACTTTCATTCTCTGCAGGGATTTCCCTTTGATTCCAAAGCTAATGTGAAACTGTCAGATCAAAGCAAGCCGTCTGCCTAGTTTCTGCTGTGCAAATTTATACTTTATAATTTCACGGCCTCTTCAGCTTTCCCATGAACCCTCAAAACAGCTTACATTGCCTGCTTCACAGCCTACACAAGTAAACCAACCTAACAGCAAACAAAAGCATAAATTAAATTACCTACCAGTTTCATTTAATCACTCAAAATTTGCATAGGATTAAAATAACTTCGATTCTTTACTTTCTTTGTGAAGTCTTTAGCTGCTCGTTAAAGTGTGGCAGGACTGGAATAAGCTCTAGAGTGCTGAAAACAGAACAGATAATAATACCAAAAAAAGCTTTCTGATCTTTGGCCTAATTTCTAAGACCAAAAGGATAGCCGCTCTCTCTTTTCTTAGAACAAGATAAAAAAAATGTTTGTTTTCCTTTATTTCCCCCTTAGAAAACAGTGTCTGCTTGTAGGATTAACTGGTCGGGTTGGGGGGAAGGGAGAGACAATGATGTAGAAAGAAGTGGAATATAAACCTGAATAAAGACAAGTTTCTTAAAATGTTGAAATTGGTCAGCAGTGCAAGTAAGTAGACATTTTACACATCATGTAGGCCAAAATCCTGCCTCGCTGCTGAACTGCATGTGAAGAACAGGATCTGAGGGAAGTAGCTGCCACAGGTACCTGGTCTAACCACTCAGTGTGGTGTGGAGAGCCAGTGTGGTGTAGTGGTTAAGAGCGGCAGACTCGTTATCTGGTGAACCGGGTTCGCGTCTCCACTCCTCCACATGCAGCTGCTGGGTGACCTTGGGCTAGTCCCACTTCTCTGAAGTCTCTCAGCCCCACTCACCTCACAGAGTGTTTGTTGTGGGGGAGGAAGGGAAAGGAGAATGTTAGCCGCTTTGAGACTCCTTCGGGTAGTGAAAAGCGGGATATCAAATCCAAACTCTTCTTCTTCTTCTCAACCTCCTTGCCCTGCATACCACTGAAACTCCTCAGTGATGCATCTAACCTTCACCCAGTTTCCCAACTTCTCTATGACAGAGTCCTGGATTTCCCTGTCACAACAACACATTGCTCTTTCCCTGCTTCTGTTGTGAGTTGACTGGGACGAGGGTTTGTTGTTGGACGTTAGGAGAGCAGGATTACAGCTGAAACCTCTAACCTCTTCCCCAGTCCCAGAAAACCAGTTCCCTCCCTTTCCGCAAAACAATTGATAGCCCTGTCCAGCACTGTACCAAAGTACAACCATGTTACTTAGGACATTTGTTTATATATGATACCCTGCATTTCATGGATTCTAAAGAAGTGTATGAAATAATCTTGTAAAATCAGACCTTTGCTTAAAAGGTCTGCAAAGCCGGGTTTAAATGGGTATTCCTTGGTTTAAAAAGCTCTGCTATCTACGTATTCATGGGATCCAAACTCCAGGTCCTCAAAGACAAAGACATCCTTAGCTTCGTTATTTCTTTACAGTTCAGGGAAACAGAATAATCCACTGTACAAGGTTAAAGCAAATGAGAAGACAGAAAAAAAGACAAAGAAATATACCATAGGACCACAGGACACGACTCATGTCAAAAGAAACCAGGCCCGGATCAGCAGAAGTGAAATCAAAATAGTTTTTTCTGTCAGTTTCCCCCCTCAAAGCACAAGACAGCTATGCAACGTTACTTTTATGTGAGATGTCCATCTTTTGTGTGTGCATATATTGCATAGAAAAGCAGATCCCTCCATTCCTTCACACTTTAACGTCCGTAATAATGGGGACCATGCAGATCGCAGCAGGCTTGAGTCCTACTTGATGAAAAACTAAGCAGAGACTGCAAGGAATCCTTATCAACACTTCATGTCGCAGCTGCGGCCATTTTAAGTTGGTGTGGGCATCAGAGCACCCCTAGCTTAGATCTTGGGTTGCAAGTCTTAATCACAAGTCTTGTGCATATAAATGAGCTGGGGGCTGATTTGCCGACTTCAGCATCTTCACATTGCCATAATTAGTGTATAGTTTCTTGAGAAGATGTCAAGTGTTGCACCATGGGACTGAAACTGCCTTGGTCACGCTGGACGATGATCTCTGGCAGGCTAGGGACAAAGGTGAGAGCTGCTTCCTAGTCCTGCTGGATCTCTCAGCGGCCTTTGATACCATCGACATCCTTCTTGACTGTCTAGAGGGGCTGGGGGCACTGTTATACAGTGGTTCCGCTCCTTCCTCCTGGGCCATGTTCAGAAAGTGGTGGGGGGGGGGGTGAGTGTTTGCTTTAATGTTCTCCCACATTTTGTACTAGTTTTATGTGTGCTGCGAATTTTTCGCTTGGGATGTGAAGGACTTTCAGAATTGCTAACCTCTACCCACAGTCTAACGTTACCTGCTAAATAGTTTGATCAGCTTTTGACTGGACTATGATTTAACTGAAGATTCCTGCATTGCAAGGGTTGGACTAGATGACCCTCGGGGGTCCCTTCCAACTCCACAATTCTATGATGCTATGACTATTAACATATCCAGACCAGATTATATCCCTCCTTGGAATCATAGAATCATCGAGTTGGAAGAGACCACAAGGGCCATCCAGTCCAACCCCCTGCCAAGCAGGAAACACCATCAAAGCATTCCTGACAGATGGCTGTCAAGCCTCCCCTTAAAGACCTCCAAAGAAGGAGACTCCACCACACTCCTTGGCAGCAAATTCCACTGTCGAACAGCTCTTACTGTCAGGAAGTTCTTCCTAATGTTTAGGTGGAATCTTCTTTCTTGTAGTTTGAATCCATTGCCCCGTGTCCGCTTCTCTGGAGCAGCAGAAAACAACCTTTCACCTCCTCTATATGACATCCTTTTATAAATTTGAACATGGCTATCAGATCACCCCTTAACCTTCTCTTCTCCAGGCTAAACATACCCAGCTCCCTAAGCCGTTCCTCATAAGGCATCGTTTCCAGGCCTTTGACCATTTTGGTTGCCCTCCTCTGGACACCTTCCAGCTTGTCAGTATCCTTCTTGAACTGTGGTGCCCAGGAAGGAGGACTTTGTTCTCCCAAAGCCAGTGAATCGAAGGTGTTTCACTGGGTCATTTATAGAGCAGGAATATGGAATGCAAAGCATCACAAATCAGAAAATTATAATCCCATATGCTTCAGAAGCAGAATTCTGTTACCTAGGTTGTTATTTAAATCTGACAGACAGGATGAGCAACAACAACAAAGAGAACTATAGCCCTGTTGATTCATCCAAAGGAAAAGAATTGAGCAAGTGCTTTGGACTTGAAGACCCAGTTTCAGATCCTTTATTACTCATGAAGCTGATGAGGAGGCCTTGGGCAAGTTGAACTCTCTCAGCCTAGACTAAAATGGATTCTTTGCACAAAGGATGGAATGCAGTGGAGTAACTTACAATTAGTTGGCCTAATTGTGTACCCCGAGTGTCCTAATATAATTTGTTGGTGGAAACAAACCCCTTTCTCTTCAAACAAATCTGAGTACCTCCAGTAAAAATGACAAAGGCTTGCAAGATGGTCGCAGAAAGTACATTTCATATTCTGAATGTATTTCATTTTCTCTCTGATCTGAATTGCGCCTGAGTTGTACTGCTGTCTGCAGAGACATCTAGCCTCAAATCATTTGAATTGTCCGTTGAGTGTATCTTGATGCTGTCCCAAACCTGCTGACCAGTGTTTCCATTCTGTGTCTCTCTGAGAGAGGAGTTCAGACAAAGAGCTACTGAACCAGCTTGAAACGCTTATCAGCTGAAAGAAGAATGGGGGGGGGGGAGAGAAAAACCAAGCAATATCTTCTATTTTTATCTGTTCATGCATTTCTGCATGGTTAGGTACTGGCCTCATTGCCCTGGCCTGCCAGCTATAGTTTCCTGTAAATGGGGTGATGAGGCCGGACGTTCTGCTCAACAATGAGGCTCAACATGAAACTGGAAGCATGTTTTGGTGATGGGCTGCTGCGACCTCTGCAAAAGGTCATGCAAACACAGCAATTATTGAAGCAAAGAATCCCACCACTTTCCTCTGCACACAGGAACTCTTTTTTTTTTTTGCCCTTTAAGGTGTGCAGAATGATTGAAGTGCTGACTTTCTCTGCTGTGCAAAATATGAATGGCACTACAGTAGCATAACAGACTAAATGCTCTGCTGTCTTATTTCCCCTTAAAGCATAGAATAGGAGAGGTGGTTGACAATCCATCCAGGGGTTCAGTCCAGCTTCCCTTCTCACCCTTGATCCTGTACCTGCTCTTCCCTCCAGTGCATCTCAGATCCTTTCTCCTGTGCCAGCAGAGATTAAGGGAAATACTTCTTTGGCACCTCAACACCCTGAAGAGCAGCTAATAATAATAAATTTTTATTTATACCCCGCCCTTCCCCGCCAAACCGGGCTCAGGGCGGCTAACACCAATAAAATCACAACAAAAACATAAAACAGTTCATTAAAATACAGATTAAAATACAATTTAAAATTAAATTAAACTGCAGCCTCATTTTTAAGTAGCCCACCAATCACACCAAAAGAACGAAACATCAGGGTTAAACTGAAACCAACCCAAAGGCCAGGTGGAACAGCTCCGTCTTGCAGGCCCTGCGGAAAGATGCCAAATCCCGCAGGGCCCTGGTCTCTTGTGCCAGACTGTTCCACCAAGTCGGGGCCAGTACTGAGAAGGCCCTGGCCCTAGTTGAAGCCAACCTAGCATCCTTGTGGCTCGGGACCTCCAACAAATTATTATTTGAGGACCTTAAGGTCCTACCCGGGACATACCAGGAGAGGCGGTCCCTTAGGTATGAGGGTCCTAAGCCGCATAGGGCTTTAAAGGTCAAAACCAGCACCTTAAACCTGACCCTGTACTCCACCGGGAGCCAGTGCAGCTGGTAAAGCACCGGATGAATGTGGTCCCGCGGCAAAGACCCCGTGAGGAGCCTCACCGCGGCATTCTGCACCTGCTGGAGTTTCTGGGTCAGCTTCAGGGGCAGCCCCACGTAGAGCGAGTTACAATAATAAAGTCTGGAGGTGACCGTCACATGGATCACTGTGGCCAGATCAGGGCGAGAGAGGTAGAGGCTTGAACAGGGCCCTCACATTATCCATTATCTCACCTGCTGTCTCCCTGGGTCTGTCTGAGGCAAACAAGGGGAAATCTCTGCCAAAGACTGCTTTCTGCTCTTGATTGCATATTTTATATATTTCCATCAAATATTGCAATATTACCATTAATAAAATACCACGTGTATCCTGCCCTTCCTCAAGCAAGCTCAATCTATATCTATCGCGTATTAGGAAATGCAGCATTTTTTCCTTAAAACAGCTTCAGTCTGAATGGAGAAAAAGAACAATAGCTCAACTAGTTAGAGCGTGGGTAGGCAAACTAAGGCCCGGGGGTCGGATCTGGCTCAATTGCCTTCTAAATCCGGCCCGCAGGCGGTCCAGGATCCTTTCTCCTGTGCCAGCAGAGATTAAGGGAAATACTTCTCATGTTTTTACATGAGTAGAATGTGTGCTTTTATTTAAAATGCATCTCTGGGTTATTTGTGGGGCATAGGAATACGTTCATTTCCCCCCAAAAAATATATTCCAGCCCCCCACAAGGTCTAAGGGACAGTGGACCGGTTTCCTGTTGAAAAAGTTTGCTGATCCCTGGGTTAGAGTATGGTGCTGATAACAACCAAGGTTGCAGGTTTGATCCCCACACTGAATATTCCTGCATTGCAGGGGACAGCTGAATATTCCTGCATTGCAGGGGGTTGGACTAGAACAGGCATAGGCAAACTCGGCCCTCCAGATGTTTTGGGACTAAAGCTCCCATCATCCCTAGCTAACAGGACCAGTGGTCAGGGATTATGGGAGTTGTAGTCCCAAAACATCTGGAGGGCAGAGTTTGCCTATGCCTGGACTAGAAGATCCTCAGGGTCCCTTCCAACTCTACAGTTATTCTATAATCTAGCTGAGTTTTAAACTCGTAATGTGTACCCAGCCATAGTTGATGGTTATGTCTGTACAGAGGGGTTTTCAAATTGTCACTCAGTTTTGTCATTGTTGGGCAGGGATTTGAACCCAAGTTTTCCCTGATCTAGTCCAGTATTCCATCCATTACATGCTTTATCAAAAAGGACTAGAAGTTAGAACTTCTCCACCTTTTCTTCCAGCCTGATTTCCATCTGTTCTGTCTTCTTCACCATGCTACTTCCAGCACATTTGTGGGCTACCTCTCACTTTCTGTGCTTTGGAAATAATTGTTAGGAATGCCTAAAAACTAAAGGTTGTGAAATTGTTACGTTAAAGGCTGTGCAGCTTGTCACAAATGTGCCTTTTTCTTGCAGTATCCATAATGGAGTCATAGCTGTCTTCCAGCGAAAAGGTCTTGCAGAACACGAGCTCTACAATCTGAATGAAGGAGTCAGGTGAGTGAAGGGATCATCCGATTATACACCTGTCCCAAGACACAGTCATCACCACGGAGGGTCATTGTTTCATAAGTGATCTGTACCATTTTACTTTATTCCAGCTATTGATATAGTGGCACTGGTGTTAATGACAGCGTGCAGAGATATGCACAAAGGCAAGCCCCCCTCAAGGAATTAACGTAGGTTCTGCAGCTGTTCTTGGCATCCACCTTTCTTGAGAGACAATGGAGTGTGCCTCCAGGGGTGTAGCCAAACGGCTGTGATAGCAGCGCCAAAGTGACCTCCCTGGGGTGCAAGAGGGTAGTTACCATATTTTTGCCCCTGAAAAGTTCATACAGTTGAAGAGAGGATGATGTAATGATGTAATGTAAGAATGGTATACTCGTAATCTGGGGAACCGGGTTCGTGTCTCCCCTCCTCCACATGCAGCTGCTGGGTGACCTTGGGCTAGTCACACTTCTTTGAAGTCTCTCAGCCCCACTCACCTCACAGAGTGTTTGTTTTGGGGGAGGAAGGGAAAGGAGAATGTCAGCCGCTTTGAGACTCCTTCGGGTAGTGAAAAGTGGGATATCAAATCCAAACTTCTTCTTCTTCTTCTTCTTCTTCTTCTTCATCATCATCATCAGAATCATGTGGTCACTGAATAAATTTATTCTTGGACCTGCTGCCCATTGGACAGGAAAGAGAATTTTTCCAAACGATACCTGATATGTTGTTGTTGTTGTTTGTTGTTGTATACTTCCAAACAAAACAATAACCCCCCCTACCCATCCCAGTTTAACAGACCATAGATTGCTCAATCAGTGAAAAGCGGGATATCAAATCCAAACTCTTCTTCTTCTTCTTCCCAGCTTCCTCCTTCATCTCGGTGTGCTTTTCCCTTTTCATACAAGCCCTGCAACTTTTCAAAGGTGCCAGAAACCAGCAGGGCTAATTTTAGACAGCAGCAGCCAGTCCTGTTTCACCACCTGAGGCGAAATGACAAGGAGCTGTTGCCCCTTGGCTGAAGCCTCACTCACTGGGGTTGCAAGATCTCGCTGCTTCTCCTCATGTCTCGGGCAGCAAGGGCAGGCAGGGCAAGGGTGCTGCCCCAAGGTATTCACCACCCAAGGCAGCTGCCTCGGGCTGCCTCATGGGCGGGCCGGCCCTATCTGTAGGTAAAGGAGACATATTTAAAATCCATTATGTGGTTGCTATAAGCGATAATGCCCACTGAGGCTAGAATTTTCTGCCCCTCCCCCAGCAGCCTTCTTTGTTTATCTGCTGGCTGTGGACAAAGATGCTGTGCCTTCGCCCTGCTGCATTTCTACACTGGCTCTAGAGAAGGGCTGCGTTCCCTCCTGTGGGTACAGCGTAAAAGCCAAGAGCTGCCATGTCTCCTTCACCAGGTTGCTATATTTGCTCTATATTTTTTCCTAGTCTGTTTTCTACTTATAAGAGAGGCTGGCAAAGAAGCGAAGAACGCTCATCCTCCACTGGGCCACTTTTAGGACTTAAACAAATCTGGTATATTTTATTTTTTATTATTTGTAGCCTAGGGTTGACTTTGTATGGCTGGGGTAAAAGGATAGGAAGATAAGGCCATGAAAAGCTCTTCATGGCTGGTAAAGCTGAAACAAGCCTGTCCTTTGAAGGTCAAGGGCTAGTTGGAATTGTTGTTCTTTCCTGTGCTATATTTTTTGGAGCAGATGTATCTTTCCCCCTGCACTGATTATGTTGGCAAGAATTTTAGATGCCGTATTTTTCGCTCCATAAGACGCACTCCCCCCCCCCTAAAAAGTATGGGGAAATATCTGTGCATCTTATGGAGCGAATGGTGGTCCCTGGAGCTGAATTGCCCAGGGGCCAAAAGAAGATCGTGCTTTTTATTTTACAAAGAGAAAAGGAGGGGTTGAAAGGACCCCACTCAGCAGCTGATCAGCAAGAGATCGGGAGAGAGATAAGAGTCCCGGCTCCCCTTCAGCCCCGCCCTCCATTGTTGAATGTGCTGCAGAGGGAGGTTGTTTGTTTCCCCAGCGACATGTGACTGGCTGATTAGATTATCTGTCTGGAAACTGTAGAAAAGGCTCCCTTTCCTTTAGAAGCTGCAGAAATGTGAGTTGAACCCCATAAAAATGGGGCTTTTCCTCCTTGCTTTTCACCCTTTGCAAAAGGAGCTTTGCTTTTCCCCCTTTGCAAAAAAAGCTGCAAAACTTAGCTGATCCTAAAAAAAACAGGGGTTTTCCCTTTGCAAAAAAAGCTGCAAAACTTTTAGCTGATCCTCAAAAAAACAGAGCTTTTAGAGGAGGAAAACCAGAAAATAATTTTTTTTCCTTGTTTCCTCCTCTAAAAACGAGGTGCGCCCTATGGTCCGGTGCGCCCTATCGAGTGAAAAATGCGGTGCTTACAGTATAGGAAGAACAGAATTTGGTAACAACTATGCTTTTAACATTGTTGAATGAATGAGTTGATGGATAGGGGGGAAAAGCTGTCGGAGTGGTGGAAGTCGAAGGCATAGAGGGTCACACATGAGAGAGGGATCAGTTGTGTCAAAGGCAACAAAGGAAGCAGAGCAAGAGAGAGAGGAGACCTTTGGGCTTGCCAAAAAGCAGATTGTCCGTGAACTTAGCAAGGACATTTTTGGTGGAGTGCAAAGGGTGGGATCTAGATTGTAGGGGGTGAGGAATGAAGCTGGAAGAGTAAGTCAGGTGGGAGTGAGCAGCCTGCTGAAAAATTGAGGAAGACAAGAAGAGAGAGGAAATTGTGATAAAGCAGGATATCAGTGACTCAAGCTTTGAGGTATTTTTATCTGCTTCCAGATGCTGGTAACAGACAAAGCGCATTGCAGAATTGCTTTGCCCAACCTCTGCTGTTGCTGTTGCTCAATACAAAGGCAGCTCCTGCCTCTTTCATAAGGGTTTTTGTATGTGGCAGTTTTGAATAGCTAAGCTACTTTTGTTTTTCTGAATTAAAATTGAAGGCACCAGGAAAGTTAGGCCCGGCTTACTTTTTAAGCCTCGCACACTGAGGGCCAAACTGGATGTGATGCAATCTGCAGGTTTTTGTTGTCTGTTTTTACTTCAGAACAAGCATTCCCATGTGGAATTGCTCATTTTGTACAGTGCCACTATTTCAGTAAGTGTTATGTGGTTCAACTATGATCTAACAAGGTATTGTGTCGCTTTTAAGAGACGAACACATTTACTCTTGCATTAACATTCACTGGCCATAAAGTACGGTGCATGGACAGCACAATGTGATGGTCACATGATTTTATTATTATTATTATTATTATTATTATTATTATTATTATTATTCTCTTTGGAACAGGCAACTACTGAAAACTGAGTTGGGATCATTTTTTACTGAATATTTACAGGTTGGTACAGTTTGCTTTTTAGCCTTTGACTTTTCCCTCACACCGTTCACTGAAGCAGTCTGCGGAACAAAACTATCGACAGCTTCCAACCTAAGAGTTTTTAGCATGAAAACTTTGCAGGAGAGTTTGTTTGCCCGTTCACACTGGAACTGACCTGAAGACATTTCACTTCTAAAACAAGTGTTTTCAAAAAGAATACTGAGGGACCTCGGTTTGCTTATGTAGACAGCAGGGTCCGAAACCTAATTCTCACAGGGGTGGTGAACCTGTGTCAACTGAGGCAGCAGCTGGCAGCTTACATGGCTGAGTGCCCTTTGCATTAAGGGGAGGGAGACCTACACAGAGCACACAGAGTAAAAATGTGGCTTCATATCGGAGTAACTGCAAACGCAACCAAGGTTGCAATCTCATATACACTTAGCAGGGAGTCAGTCCCATTGAACTTAATAGGACTTAGGGAACAATTCCGATGGAGGTCAGAGCAGCAGATCCACCACCATAGCAGAAGTCCTGTGGGCTCATGTTGGCCAGGGCTGAAGGTGCAGGTAGGAGCTTTGTCACTCTTGGTGCACCAGCTCCAGTCTGGCACGGCTAAGGGGCCTGAACAGACACGCAGAAGATGCTGCTATAAATTAGTTCCATTTTATTTATTCAAGTCATGTATTATCTAAAATCTGGTGGGGGGGGGGATATTTAAAGGACGTTTTCAAAATAATGATATAAAGATGGCCAATGTAACATTGAAAGGGATCCTGTAGGGATCCTGGCTCAGGCCGGAGGAGTTAAGAGTGTAGTGGTTAAGAGCGGTGGACTTGTAATCTGGTGAACCGGGTTTGCGTCTCCGCTCCTCCGCATGCAGCTGCTGGGTGACCTTGGGCTAGTCACACTTCTCTGAAGTCTCCCAGCCCCACTCACCTCACAGAGTGTTTGTTGTGGGGGAGGAAGGGAAAGGAGAATGTGAGCCGCTTTGAGACTCCTTTGGGTAGTGATAAAGTGGGATATCAAATCCAAACTCCTCCTCCTCTTCTTCTTCTTCTTCTTCTTCTTCTTCTTCTTCCCTACACACTGTGGTTGCAGTGAAAACTAGGGGAGCGCCACACCTAAGGTTAAGGAATGTTTTGGACCCTGACATGGCTGCTAGCCATAGGGCCGGGTTCAACTAGCTAATCCCAATAGTAGAAGCTCATGCAAGGACTTCCACAAGCTCAATGGGGCTTGCACTGATGGAGCAATCTCCTTAGCGCTGTGGTGAATTCCTCCCATAAATTGTATCTGGATGCTCAGTTAAAGGAAACAGGATTTATCCTTGGCTAACTCCTCCTCCTCCTCCTCCTCCTCCTCCTCCTCCTCCTCCTCCTCCTCACTTTCCCTGAGCTCTGTGTGGATTGTAGCTGAGAAAGATGCAGAGGAGTCCTCCCCAGCTTGCTGGCTATTAAATACCTACCAGCAAGCTTTACAGATCTCATCCCGCTGCAACTTCCTCATAAGACATCCGGAGCTTGCATGCTTGTGAGTTGCCTCCCTTTTTGCCTTGGCAACTGTTTCTACAGCTCTGCAGCTGCTGGCTTCAGCAGACTCTGCCAAGGGAGCTGCGCCAGTGGCTGGTGGCATCTTCTGCTATTGCACCTCATCGCTGCAAGAATATGTGATTGTTTCTCTACAAGCTCAAAAATTAGAAAGCGACCCCCCCAAAAATCACACAAGCGTATGATTTCTAAGCCAGCCCCAGTCATGGGCTTTTAAAAGGTTTTTTAAAGCAATCCTACACTAAAGGTGAGGGACCCAGGTGGCGCTGTGGGTTAAACCACAGTGTCTAGGGCTTGCTGATCAGAAGGTCGGCGGTTCGAATCCCTGCCACGGGGTGAGCTCCCGTTGCTCGGTCCCAGCTCCTGCCCACCTAGCCGTTCGAAAGCACATCAAAGTGCAAGTAGATAAATAGGGACCACTCCAGCGGGAAGGTAAACGGCGTTTCCGTGTGCTGCTCTGGTTCGCCAGAAGCGGCTTTGTCATGCTGGCCACATGACCCGGAAGCTGTCTGCGGACAAACGCCGGCTCCCTTGGCCTATAAAGCGAGATGAGCGCCGCAACCCCAGAGTCGGACACGACTGGACCTGATGGTCAGGGGTCCCTTTACCTTTACCTTACACTAAAGGTTCCCCAGTGAGTAATGTGAGGGGTTGAAAGGAAAGCAGGATCTGACCCAGGCTGTGCAGTCCAGTAAGATCCACACTATATAATTCTAGTTTCTTTGCATATTGTCTGTTTCCAGTTTTCATTTTCCTGCTTTCACAGCATCATAAATATTAAGATGGGGCATCCCATACATTGCAATGACTATTCACGTAGCCCAGTAGAAGCTGTGAGCAATCCTCTTCTAAAGAACTGCCATTTAAAAAAAACAAAACTAAAATACCTCGTGGTTAAAATATGGGAGTAATAATCTATCAGTGATTCAAGGGTAGCAGCATAACATAAATGGAAAGTTGTTTTATGTTGTATTTGCAGAACCAGCTGCTTACAAAAGGCATGGTGATCCTGAGGGACAAGATCCGGTTTTATGAAGGTAATTGAGGCATCAATTGTGCCTGCGGAGCTTGATCCAAAAGCTCATGCTGAACAAGGAAATGAAGTTGGTCTGGCACATCAGCTGAGGAAACGGCAGCCTCCCGTGTGGCTGTTTACCTTTTCCCTCAAATTATAAACCTCTTTATGATTAAATAGCCCTGTGAACATCGGTGAACATCGGTGAAAAACTGCAGAAGCCAATTCACTGAGAATGTTTCTTCCCTTAGACTCCACTCTTCTGTCAAAGAGCTCATGGCCATTTCCATATGTTTCCCTGGCAATCTCCCACCCAGGCAGTGCTCAGAGCCAGGTCTGCTTAGCTTCTGGACTGGAACTCCATTATGTGACTTAAGGGCATTCTCTGGGACTTTAAAGTGCGGCCGGGGGGGGGGGGTGTTTCAGAGAAACGAGGTGCTGTGCCGGGTTAACTGGCTTGCTCCTGCATCTGGGGTTGCACATGAATCTCCCCTCCCCTCACACACTTGCTAAAAAAGTAAGTTTGAATCCTATTAATTAATCCTATTAATAAGCTGCCTTTCAGGGCTTTGGTTTTATTGCTTTTTTAAAAGGAGGGTACACACAAAGTCGTTAATTCATGCACTGTTCGTTGGACTGGTGCAAAATTATTCGAGCTTCACCAAATGCAGCTTGAACAAAGAGACAGGGTTTTTGCTCTTATCAAGCCTGATTCACAGCTTGCACAACAAATAAACCTCCCGTTATCTCTGCATGAACTTTCCTCTCATGTTTGAAGGGGATTCCCAGTGGTATGAACACAAGAGACTACAGTGAGTATGCCATATACCATCTCGTGCATCCGCGGTCCCCATGAACTAAATAGTTGTGCCGCACAATGCTCATCTGCGTGTTTAGCTGTTTGTCTTTCAAATGTATGCAAAGGGAAAATGGAAAAGAGCTCCTTCCTTTGCTTGTATTTTAAAGAAACAAGAAGCTCAATGTATGGACAGTTCTGATGTGGCAAATAATGCATATATTTGGTAGTTTGCTTCCCCACCTTTGTACAAAATACTTTTTTTTTTAAATGAACTCTTCAGTATGAGCCCTTGGACTAACTCCCCCCCCCCCCCAATTTGTAGGACAGAAACTTCTGGATACCTTGGCTGAAACGTGGGATTTCTTTTTCAGTGATGTCCTGCCCATGCTCCAGGCTATATTCTATCCTGTGCAGGTAAAATATTGCTCTGTTACTTTAGAATCAGGAAAAACCAGAAGAAGCCACTCTGCAGGTTGATCAGCCAAGAGCCAGACATCACAGCGGGACAACAGATGAGGAAATACTTCTGCCAAACACATTGGGGGGGGGCGCGTTTCATTACGGATAATTGCCTGTGTAGGCGTGTCTCTCTTCATAGCATGATGCTCACAGTGTCGCTAGAAAATTATAGCTTGGGCTTTCCAAAAGCCCCACCACTTTCTCAGCCTAGAGGTGTCCAGTACCTCCAAAATAACTGGCTAGGATCCAGAGAATCGGGTGATTTGTTTTGCATTTCCATGGGCTATTATTTGGAGTTGTGAGGTTTGGGGATTAGCTTTCTACACCACCACTCAGCAATCCTTTGACTATCACAAGCCACTTTCGAAACTAAGAGGAGTGTCAAAGAAGTTTGTAACTTTAGAGAGGATTGAAAACAAAATATTCCTAAGAAACACGAGTTAAATTCACCACTGTGATTAATATTATTTCGATAAGCCTCTATCCCCACATAAAATGACCCAGAACATTATAATGGCAGAAATTTTCATAGAATTAGTCAGTTACAGGATTTCTACAGAAAGTCAAGTACTAAGGATTAATAGATCAGGACAATAACTTAGGATATCTCCCTTTGGAGGGCCCAAAATACTTCCGTTGCATTTCCAATGTCATCACCACATTCCATACAGAAACAAATATTTATTATTATATATATCCATCTCCTTAACCGGGACCCAGGTGGTGCTGTGGGTTAAACCACAGAGTCTAGGGCTTGCTGATCACAAGGTCGGCGGTTCGAATCCCTGCCACGGGGTGAGCTCCCGTTGCTCGGTCCCAGCTCCTGCCCACCTAGCAGTTCAAAAGCACATCAAAGTGCAAGTAGATAAATAGGGACCGCTCCGGCGGGAAGGTAAACGGCGTTTCCGTGCGCTGCTCTGGTTCACCAGAAGCGGCTTAGTCATGCTGGCCACATGACCCAGAAGCTGTCTGCGGACAAACACCGGCTCCCTCGGCCTATAGAGCGAGATGAGCGCCGCAACCCCAGAGTCGGACACGACTGGACCAAATGGTCAGGGGTCCCTTTACCTTTATCTCCTTAACCAAACTCTTACCCAAAGTAGTAGTAGTAGTAGCAATTTTATTATTTATATGTCACCCATCCGTCTGGGTTTCCCCAGCCACTCTGGATGGCTCACAGCACATATAAAAACATAGTTAAATGTCAAACATTAAAAACTTCCCTATACAAGGCTGCCTTTAGATGTCTTCTAAAAGTTATGTAGTTCTTGATCTCCTTGATACGTGAAGGGAGGGCATTCCACAGGGGGGGCACCTCTGTCTGGTTCCCCGTAGCTTCACTTCTGTCAGTGAGGGAACCACCAAAAGACCCTTGGAGAACCTCAGTGTCTGGGCTGAATGATGGGGGTGGAGACTCTCCTTCAGGTATACTGGGCTGAGGCCGTTTAGGGCTTTAAAAGTCAGCACCAACACTTTGAATTGTGCTCAGAAATGTACTGGGAGCCAATTAGTTATTGTGACTGATATTATAGTTGGGGGGGTTGCTCCATAATTCATATGCCCTCCCCAAAATTGAAAACTAGAAATGGAATTGATATAACCAGTCTTGATATTTTACATAATCTTTGCATTATTTTTTTGCATTATGAAACATATGGCAGAAATCAGCCATTTTGATGGACTATATAAATTTTAAAAATGAAAGTAAATACCATCACAAAGGTTCCTATGGTAATTTCCCCATAATTATTTGGAATATTATAAAGGCAGAATCTGTTCGTTGTTCTTCAGCTTATGAATCTCCATTTTGTCCTGATTGTACATAAAGTTTGTGTTCCTAACCGCTGAGACTAAATTAGGGAATCTTCCATTAAATCAAAAGGACTTAAGTAGGCTTAACTGGCTTCCACAAATAAATCTGAAAGCAAGCAAACTACAAGTGTTGAAAACAACTTTCATTCAATTGTCTCTTCAGGGAAAGGAGCCCTCTGTCCGGCAACTGTCACTGCTGCACTTCAGGAATATTATAACTCTCAATATTAAATTGGAAGATGCCTTGTCCCGTTCCCGAGCAAGGGTTCCTCCTTCAATTATTCAGATGTTACTTATCCTACAGGTACGGATTTTTCTCGAGAATATATAAATCTGTGTTGGTGCATGACTTTAGCGTAACACACTATTCAAAAGGACTTACTGGTGTTGATTGACACCTCTTAGAAGATGCTTTCGTTTACTCCGCTTGGTGACTCTCCGTGTAGCAAGAAGCCATTCATTGAGAAGGGCATCGCGTATGTTGATTCTTGGGACAAGGTGCCATTATTGCCACCTGCACCACACAGCACAGCCAGAACCCATGTATGCGGGGGTCCTTGATGTAAGAATTACTATTAAGTCATCAGAAAAGAGATGGTTTGCAAATGGAAAAAGTTGGTTAGTGATAAAGTTAGTTTATCACACAAAATACCCTTGTTTTATAAACCACTTTGTGGAGAATACAGAAACTGGCCATACCTGGCCCCTAGATTGAAGGGAGTCAAATGGCTACAGGAAGGCCATTTACTATATAGTGGCATACCACAGAGGCAGGCAGGCATGGCTCTTATCTTGCCTGGTGGCAGGAGAACTTTATTGCAACCAACATTGGGCTCTGTCGTTGTTGTCGGCTTGTACTTTGAAAATAAATTTTTAAAAATAAAAAAAAATATCTAGTAAGCACCTTACAGAAACAAATATTTATTATTATATATATCCATCTCCTTAACCAGGACCCAGGTGGCGCTGTGGGTTAAACCACAGAGCCTAGGGCTTGCTGATCACAAGGTCGGCGGTTCGAATCCCCGCCACGGGGTGAGCTCCCGTTGCTCGGTCCCAGCCCCTCCCACCTAGCAGTTCGAGAGCACGTCAAAGTGCAAGTAGATAAAAAGGGACCACTCCAGCGGGAAGGTAAACGGCGTTTCCGTGTGCCACTCTGGTTCGCCAGAAGCGGCTTAGTCATGCTGGCCACGTGACCTGGAAGCTGTACGCCGGCTCTCTCGGCCTACAGAGTGAGATGAGCGCTGCAACCCCAGAGTCGAACACGACTGGACCTAATGGTCAGGGGTCCCTTTATCTAGAGAGTATAGAGAGCAGAGTATATCAAGAGCCAGTGTGGTGTAGTGGTTAAGAGCAGTGGAGTTGTGATCTGGTGAACCGGGTTCGCATCTCCGCTCCTCCACATGCAGCTGCTGGGTGACCTTGGGCTAGTCACACTTCTCTGAAGTCTCTCAGCCCCACTCACCTCACAGAGTGTTTGTTGTGGGGGAGGAAGGGAAAGGAGAATGTGAGCCGCTTTGAGACTCCTTCGGGTAGTGAAAGGCGGGATATCAAATCTTCTTCTTTACCTAGCACCTTAGGGACCAACTAAGTTTGTTCTTGGTATTAAATACACACACACACACACTGCGTCAGACCAACACTGCTACTTAAAATACCAAGAACAAACTTAGTTGGTCTCTAAGGTGCTACTGGACAATTTTTTTATATATTTCTACTGCGTCAGACCAACATGGCTACCTACCTGTATTTTAAAGACAGCTGTGTGTGGCCTGTAATAGAGAGGAGACTATATCAAAAGCGTTTTCAGGCCCTTTGTATGTATTTAGTTTCACACTTCAATTTCAGTCAAAGTTCCCTGTTCCTTTTTTATAGCAACAACATCCTTTTTGGATGGGGCCACCTGCAACAGGAGGAGGTGGGATTCACTCCTGAAGTGGCAGGGTGTTCTGTACTATTTCAGACTGCACAGGGGAGTTCCTAATTTTGAATGCTCTCTCCCCTCTGCTATCTGAGCCTTGTATTAAATAGCAAGGGCTGTTTGTGCAGCTGGGCATGAATGAAGGCAGAACATGAAGCTAGAGTCCTTTCCCATTAGGCCCATGAAGATGCCCGTCACCGGTGGCATCTGCTAATCACAGTAAACCCTGATTATAGATAACATGCTTGGAGAACACTGGAAGCTCTGTTCGCAGTATAAAAGAATGCAAGAATCCTGCATTGTGAATGCCTGGAAGTGGGCCAGGAACAGCTCAGGAGAGGACGAGGTCAAGCCGGAACGGATTCCACTTCCAAGGGCAATTTCCAGCTCCATAGTCAGTCACCGAAGTCCCCTGACAGCACTGAAAGTTCAAGAGGATGGAAAGTGCTAGTTGTACAATAAGGAAATCTCACCCCGATCCTGAGCTCATTCCTCAAGGCATTGTTTTCCTCTTCAGAGGCTATCCCACAAAGCCATAAACTGGAAATGTATTTACCGGTATTTATTTATTAAATTTGAACACCACCCTTCATCCATAGATCTTAGGGCAGTTCACAACATAAAATTACAATATATAAAGCACACGTCAAGGTACTTTTGCAAGAAACTTCTTAATCATATGATAACCTTTTGTCATATAAATTTACTAGCCCAACCCTATGTATATTTACTTGGAAGCCTTTGCCAGGGACTGGCGTTCAGTGGCGCTTGCTCCTTAGAAAGCAATTTCAGTCGGTGTGTGCGGATGTGGCAAGGCATACATAGAGTTCCCTCTGTTGCACGTAATGCATAGATAGGCCATCTGTCTATCTGCCTTCCCCTCAGACAAATGTTAAGTAGGGCCTACTTTCAATCAAAGGTGCATGAGTAAGACTCGGGTCAACTTTTTTGTGTGCCTTTGCCTGCTGTTATGAAATACTTAGAAGCAAGGGCCAAAGGCTCCGAGGATCAAACAAGACACGATGCTAAATGTGTCACTTGAAGTTCATCAAGGATGTTTGGGGAAAATGAATAGGCATGTGGGACAAGCGGTTTTCCCTGGAACCACCAGTGCACGGGCAGCGGACGTTTAACTCTTCTAAGTTCTGATCCCAGTGATCCCAGCCCTTTCCTTGCTGCTGTTAGCCTTGGGCATTGACACCAACAGTAGGGTGTAGGGGGAAGTTTTCATCAGGATCATGACATCAGGAGGAAAGGTTAGGCCTCCTGGATGCACTGTGGTCCCACGGTACCCTGTGCATCGTTTTTTTTAAAAATCTGCTATCGGTGCCTCAATGTTAAGCATTTATTTTTCATGTGCTGCCTTGCGTGGTTTGGCCCTGAGTGTTTAAAGGGACATTAATGTAATTTTAAACATGCACTTCCCAAGTGATTGTGCAAGTCGCATGGGTTGAACACACCATGGAGAATCAGCTGCAAGGAAATTGCCTTTAAATGTACACTTCTGTGAATAGTAGCATGTATTTTAAAAAACACCCAGGCTTCTATGTGACAGACAAGAATTTGCCCTTAGCAAACATCACTGTGTTCTTAATAAAAATAATTGATGGCGTCAGCTTAAAAGGCAGTAGCCTAATTATTAAGATGCCAGAAAAAGCTGCTCTTTGCAACCTTACAGAGATTTCCTATCCGCTTCTTTAGTCATACTTCAAAAGCAAGGAAAAAAAACCCCAGTCAAACTGATTTAGTTATTCAGAGGATAAGGCTGTGGAAATGCCTTTGAAAGCTGAAATCCATCAAAATGAAAAACTCATGAATGTTTTAGACAGGAAACATAGGTGTGAAAGGGTGGGTGGTATCCTGCTAAGCGCTCGACAGCAGTCAAGCCAGCATTCATACTTCTTCAAAGCACTGCATAGGATATCTCTTCAAAGAAACTTAAGGAAGCCAGACTTAGCCGTTTAAAGTAGCAATCCCTCCACTTCCTGCTTGGAGATATACACTCCTTAAACTCAGGTAGCTAAGCACATATCAGTTTGGAAGTGAAACAGGGCCACCCAAAAATAAGGACGTGCCCATACTGGGGGGACTCCCTGGGTATACAGAAATATGTATGTTGGTGTGTTTTTTTCTTTAAATGTGCTTTCTAAAGCGTCTAGCATAGCTTTGTTAATTCTTAGGGTTGTCAAATTGTTGAGCTTTTCTGGGGAAACCTCCCCCCAAAATAGTGATCTTAAGCTTTTGGAGCTGGTTTTTTTTGGTGTAGCTACATTTCAGTAGAGCTTGCAGAGGAGAACTTCCTGTTACATTGTGCCCTGTCTGCCATGGGTGCTATAGCTGAGACTCCAGCATTGCAGGGGGTCAAACCAGATGACCCTCAGGGTCACTGCCATCTCTAAATTAACAAGGGGGGTGGTCTTAGCTCAGGTGTAAAGTGCACCATCCTGAGTTTGCTGGCCCAGAGGTCTGACTCAGTATAAGGCAGGTTTTAGGGAAAACACCAGGGGGCAGAACACATGGTTTGAATGCAGAAGGTCTCAGCCCCTGGCATCCCAGTTTAAGGTCTTGTATCACAAGACTGGCAAAAACCTCAGCCTGGGCCATTTTGCTTTAGGTGAGCTTTCCATTAGCCGCTATAAGTTTTTGACTCCGTGGTTTTTTTCAATCTGGCATAGTCTCTTATGCTTTTATACTTTTAGATACGGTGCCTTCTGTGTGCATGCACGTGTTAAGGAAGAATCAGAATGATCTTGAATAAATAAAGAGCTAATGCTGGTTAGAAAAAGCTGTCTTGGACTGATTTGGTATGTCTGGTATTAGTATGTCTTTGAGATTTTCCGCCTCAGGCACCAGAAAGCTGTTGACTTCCCCTACTAAATAAAGCAAATGGCAGAGAATAAGCAGGTGAGCATCCTACCTGAGATCAGGTCAGATCATAGAACTGGGTCTAGCAAAGGACTTGGGGAGGCAGCTCTTTGCATTTGGGTAGAGTAATTTAACTCCTTCCTGCTGGGCCCCCTGACCAGCAGCTACAGTCTAGGGGCTTCCAGTTAAACTATGAGACCCAGCAAGTTCTAATTCTCACGAAACTTCAGCTTGGGATGGGGGGGAGGAGTAAGACTATATATAGCAGATTACTTTTTTTTTTAATCATTCCTGTATGCCACAGCAATGTTGCATGTGTGCTTTGCTTTTAACAGAGCTATCCTTCTGAATAGCTGTAAACAGTATGTGAGTGTTTTCATTGCACATTTAAAGCACTTGTTACAGCTCCTTATCACCTGCAAGTCTGTTGCCACATTGTGTGAAAGAATCAATAAAACGTTAAAGAGGGAAAACGTTTGCTTAGATTTCCCTAAGTAAGGTGGAACCGACTCTCACTTTGAAAGCAATCTCTGCAGGCAGCTTCAGTGATTCTTCCTTGTTACAAACAACCAGGCAAGTGGCTATTTACAAACCTGAGGTAAATCCCTCAGTTTCTGGATTAAAAAGTCCACATTATTCATTTAAAGTCTGCGTACTGCTGGGCAGCAATTGGACGTGAAATAGTCATCATGGCAGTGGCATCGTTAAACAACTTGCAAGGGGTGCTTATGTACGTATATACAAACGGCTACAAATTTTCCACATTTAAAATTTTAGAGGAGCAATCCATTCCCAGGAAATTCTGGAAGATCTATGGCAACAGATGGCCAGAAAGGAATTGTGCATGTGGTTGTGGCAGTAGATTGTGCCGAGACAAGAAAGGCTGTGACTCGTTTTGAAAGCTCTTCCCGTCCTTTTGTGTCTTGGCCGGGAAAAGGTTTGCCAGCTTCATTTCTGCATGTCAGGCTGCTGTTAAAGGCACAGGATAGCTCAGCTGGTTAGAGTGTGTTGCTGATAACCCCATGGTTGCAGGTTCGATCCCCGTATGGGACAGCTGCATATTCCTGCATTGCAGGGGGTTGGACTAGATGATCCTCAGAGTCCCTTCCAACTCTACAGTTCCATGATCATCTCACTTTACTACTGATCTTCACAAAAAGGAGTAAGACAAAATAATTGTTTAGTTTACTGGAAGTGTTTCAAGGCATCCCTGAAAATGTAAAATTGACATCCTTAATATGGTTGCCACAAGTAAAAAAACCCAAAACTTTGCTCTAGCTAATAACTGGGAGGGGGGATTTCTAAGGTTATAACTTTATCCGAATTATAAAGTTGCATTGCACTGACACCTAGTGGCCGATGGCAATAGTGCAACATCCTGAGAACCGTGATGGGGCATTGCATTCTGTACAAAGTGTGGGAAGTGTTTGGAATATAGGGTTGTCTCCTACACAATGAGACTATTGGGCGGGAACATGGGCTTATCTACAACATAGTGGCCTCTTGTGTAAGTGAGTTTATGAACATGTGTTCCCTCCAAGGAGCTCTGGGTGGCAGACATTATACTCCCCCTTCCCCCCTTTTTACCCTTGCACAGCCTTAGGAGGTAAAGTAGGCTGAGAGAAATGACTGCTCCAAAATCACCCCATGAGCATCGTGGCTGAGCGGGGGTCTCTCGTGCCCTTGTCTAGGACTCCAGTGCCGCTGCATTATCTTGGCTACGAATATCATGGAATCACAGGGTTGTAGAGTAGGAAGGGACCGCGAGGGTCATCTAGTCCAACCCCCTGCAATGCAGGAATCTTTGCCCAACATGGGGCTCACAATGCTGAGATTAAGAGTCTCATGCTCTACTGACTGAGCTATCGTGTCAAGACTAGGGAGTGCAGATTTAGATCAAGCAGAAACAAGGGGTTGGCTCACTGCTATCCACAGACCAGGCTGGAACTGTTTGCATTTCCTCCCTCCATTCATTTCCTGCACCAGTATTCATTCATTCATTCAATTTCTATCCTGCCCTTCATCCGAGGATCATAAGGAACCAGAACAGAATCCACAAGTCAAAACAAAATAAAAAAATTCTTTCCAGTAGCACCTTAGAGACCAACTAAGTTTGTTCTTGGTATGAGCTTTCGTGTGCATGCACACTTCTTCAGATACCGCAAGGTTTCTCATTCAAATCCTGCAGAATGTGACACACAAGCTGTAATTAAACAATGCACGTCCCCGACAGCAATTAAGTACACCAGCCTCACTTTGCAATGATTGATAGCTTAAGTCTGAAATGTTGATGTTTGTGTTTCCTCTCTCCCCCCCCCCCAAATGTTTCTCAGGGTGTTCATGAATCAAAAGGGGTGACCGAAGACTATTTGAAACTGGAAACCCTGTTGCAGAAAGTTGTTTCTCCTTACTTGGGCACCTATGGCTTGTATTCCAGCGATGGGCCTATCCCACACTCATCCTGCATTTTAGGTAACGTTCACACCATCTTCTAAAACACAATGTGTTGGTTGAAGTGCTTTTTTGTCCACAAAACGTGGTATCATTTTCTGGCTGGGACTGCACAACTAGACCAAAGTTAGGCATCTGTGTGAAATGTCCTCCATAACCAGCTTACCTAGGAGATTTCGCTTGGATGATAAACTAGGGGCAGGGCCTTTGTGCCAATGCGACTTCTTTGCTGGAAGACGGCAGAAGTTGTCTGAGGCAAGGAAAATATGCACCGTAAAATCTCACTCCATGAACTTGGCCCAGGACCAAGCCAGAGGTTTCCCAACTTCAAGATGGTAGAGTAGGTTAGGCTAGAGAACTTCATGCCAAACTAGGGCTAACCATCAGTGGGTGCTGGAAAAGAGCCTCAGATATTTTCTGACACTGGTACAAGGATGTGAGAATGGCACTGTGGTGCCTCTGTGGTTCAGACATGCAGAGTGCTTCCATCTTAAGAAGAGCAATGGACTGTTCTGTCTCTGTGGTTGACTACCAGGGAGAAGCCTGAGAGGAAATGGAGCTTCTTTTCCACGAGACACTTCCCCTGCTCTCAGACTGGGGCGAGTTTGGGAAGCTGTCTGTTGGACAAAGTTTCCATAATAATTTTACCCCCAGTTGGCCTTTGATTTGGGGGCTGTGACCTCTGACATGGCAAACCAGTAGTCCTGCTGCATTTCTTGTTCCCCTTTTCTGCCACCGATTGTCAGCTAAATATTAGGGATACATAGAAAAAGAGTCAGAAAGGTGAATCTACAACATCATTGGCTTTTTTCTTATTTGCCATCATGTGTTAAGACAGATTCCGAAGTAATTTACAGAAATAAACCTACAAACATCCTAGCTAGACAGGATGCAGAAGGAAGTAAAAGAAGCTTCAAAGGAAAAGGGCTGCTATGTCAGCTCTTCTATTTAAAGGCAGGTTCTGGTTATGGAAAACATGCTGGTCACTCTATACCTTTTTTGAAAATAATTTCACCTCCAAAAGAGAAGGAGCTGGTATTTTCTCCTTTGCATGTGATAGCATTAAACTGCTGCCTCCTTGTGGCTATTTTGATGAAACAGCACTGAGCTGAACAGCCTCAGCTGCCTGAAAGTTGTGACCGCTGTCATCTCACTCACCTAAGCTCTTCAAGGAAGAACAGGGCTGAATATACTTTTTTTCCCCCAAAGAGGAAATTGATAATAGAAGTTAGAAAATTCTCTGAAACTGATTGAGAGATCACTTGACCTTAGTCTGAGAAGGCATGGAGTCATGGAATTGTTGGAAGGAACCCCTGGGGTCATCTAATCCAACCCCCTCAATGCAGGAATCTCAATACACACTCCCCCCCATCCAATTTGGGATCTCTGTGTCCAAATAATCTATACTGTAAGGCACTGTGAGATATTGTGGCCGTCTCCAGGCTGAGACTCCAGGCTGATCTGCCATAATGGCAGTGGGGGTGGGGGGCAGAAAGAAGCTTTTTGTTGTTGCTGCTGCTGCTGCCCTAGAGAGGTAAGCAGAAGAGCCTGAGGAGAAGCAGAAGATGCTGAGGCCAAGAAGGGAAGGAGGCAGAGACCTGAAATGGCAACTCATCAAGCACATACAGCCAAGTGTCTGAACCTGGCCAGGCAAGTTTAGGAAAGAATGGGTTTGAAGAGTGGGGAAGAAAAGGGGAAGAGTCCAAATATGTAGGGGGAAATTGGGGTGGAACGGGAGAAGAGGTGCACATGACAGAGGTGAGGCTAAGCCTGATGTTTACCTATTGATTTGAAGCAACTGTCCAAATCCTTGACCACAGGCCTCTCGTGGTGGTGGTGGCAGTGATGGTAATGATGCTCACAAGAGAAGTGCAGGGTTGTGTACAAGTTTTAACTGGTCTTTCTGTTTGCTAACAGAAAAACGTTTCTTCCGGCGATCCAAATCGGGGGACATCCTGGCCAAGAACCCTGTGGTGAGATCCAAAAGTTACAACAATCCTTTGCTGACTCCAGTAGCCGAGTATGAAACGGAGGGTGCGGCCCCCAACGGCACTGGCATCCGAAGGCACTCTGTTTCCGAAATGACTTCCTGCACAGAGATGCAGGGCTACTCCAACCTCACAACCATCACAGACAATGGTTCCAAGACCTCAATGATCACCATGAAGAATTCGCAGTCAGGGGAGTCCGAGAGGCTTTCTGCCAGCTCAGCGCAGTGCCCCAGCAACCTCAATGCACCTGAGCAACAGAAGGGACTCTTTTACCCAAGAGATGAACAAAAGAGAGCGTTTGAGCTGGCCAGGGACTCAGACTTGATTGCCATAGCCCCTACAGCCAGCCCTGAAAATATAGTGGACCAAATTTTGGAGTCTATTGAGTCAGATTCTGATGGGATTTTCATTGATTTCAGCCAGAGCTGCTCAAGTTCATCAGGGTACAATGTGGATGTGAGCCGGCAGAGCCTTGTCTGAAGCACTCTGATAAGAATCCTAGTTTGCGCTTAGGAACACAGGATAACTGAAGGGTGTGAGGGGGGTCATATGAAATTCTTGAGCAGCTAGAAATTCAGATAAAGACGATGCCCCTCGGACCAGAATGACATAGGAGGGACGTGGGGGGGGGGGAATGGATCGTCGTGGTTTAGATAATGGTGATACCACTGAACCTCAGTTGTGGGAAAGTTCTCTGTCTATTCCAGAGACTTCAGTGGAGCTTGGGCAGGTCAGCCGGCCAAACCCGTGAAAGCAACACCATTCCATCAAAGGCCAACCTGGGGCAAAGGGGGACAGGCAAGGGAGCACGAACCTGGGGTCTCCAGTCTGCCTCTGCCCTGTTGTACTGCTGCTGCCTACTCCCTGGATCAAGAGACCAGAGCAAAACCTACAGTGAAGGACCTGGTGGAATAGTGGGCTGGGTAGCTGTGTCCATGTGCTATAGTGCACACAAAACTAGTATTCTCTGGACTGGACTTGTGGCACACTTTCCTTAGAGGAATCCTGGCCCCTTCCCATTCTTCCACCACTTAGGCCTGGCGTGTGTACATTGCCTCCCTGCCATCAAAGCTCTTTCCGCATGGTTGTGTTCCACAGTGAAGCGATAGCATCAGTAAAAAGTAAAATAAAAAAAAAATCACGGGTACGATTACTGGTTTGGAAAGTAATCATGTAATTCCTCTAGCCTATGTGATTCCTGTTGATGGAGGTTATCAATGTGGTTTGGGGTCTAAGTAGATGGAAGTGGTCCTTGCAACAAACGGGAAGCGTATGAATCGGGCTGGAGGATTTGAGTGCATGAGAATCTCCACGTTTTCCAATTTTATGCTTTAACATAAAGCTGTAGGAAGAAGTTTCAGAAGAAACAGGGTATTTGAGGTGCGGGAGAATTCCATGCCAGCATTGCAAAGGGGAGAAGGGATGCATCCTCGATGGCTGCCCCATCTGTGGCGCAAACAAGCAGCAAAGCAGTGTGGACCAAACACCGTGAATCTGATGCCCTGGGAAAGCAAAACCAGTGAACCACTTGGCTTATTGCTGGATTACTCACACCTCATAGTGCCTAGCTGACGGCCCTTTGGAAACCTGTGCCAAACTAGTGACAGTTAACTTAAGCCTCATTCATTTTAATTGGATTGGGGCCATTAAATTTGAAGTAAAGTGAGGAGGTATCTGTGGTCCTTGATCTGTGAAGGCCCATTCATAGTTCTGAAGTCATCGTCCTGAGCATGCATGTGTGACACAAACCTGAGAATGCACCATGTGACTATGCCTTTAGACTTCTTGCTGTCTTTGTCTCCTTCATCAAACACTGTTGCTAAGTACACATTTTCCACCCCTGCTATTAAATCCTTTTGGATGGCAACCGCCACTGCCACCGCCTGCCACACGTACTTTTGGGGTTACATACAAACACTTCCATAAAAGCAAAAGCTAGGTTCTTTGAAGAATAACATTTATTTAGGATTCAGAAGTCAGAAAAGTTTGTTTTATATTTAAAAAGATTGTGCCAGATAATAGTAAAATCTTATGATTTAACAGGACCATTTTGGTTGTTTTTCTCACTACATCAGCACTCCCTTTACCAATCAGTGAGTGAAAATTCGAAACAAAATTTAAATAAATAGTGTGCTGTATGAATAGCACTGTTGAGAGACCGCTTCCTGTGTGTTTTTTCTTACAAAACCAATATTTTTTTAAAGCGTAATTCTTGAAATAATAGCCGGTGCGTCTCATGAAGCACTGCCAGAAACTGCATTTCACTTGTGCTAACGGAAGCCAAGCTAAGTCCTCACTACCAATCTATACCTAGAAACCCATCCCATTCCTGATTTGTATGTACTGTGTGTTGGGAAACCGGGCTTCAGGAAAACTCTCTTTGGTCCCCCATTAGTGGGAGTGATAGGTAGCCATACCTGCAATTGCATGAAGTTGTCGTGAGCTCTGCTGGGCGTGCTTCCTTTTCTCACAGTGTCTGAACAAGCATCTTGAGGATCTTTGGCCCTTCCACACTAGAAAGGAGGAGGCAAAGCGAGAGGCATGATATAGCTCATCTCCCGAAGCTATTCTTCCCATTTCTTCCTCTGAATCACGCTCATAAGTAGAGAGGAGAGAGAGAGAGAGAGAGATTCCTTTTTTCCTTCACCCCATTTTCTGTTCCACAATTTGGGTGCTGGATATATGTAAATCCCATGCAGCCTGCACTCTTCCTCCCTTTAATAATTGAGCCAGTGTACACACATCCTTAGAGAGAAGTGTTTTGCAAAGTGATTGAGAACTCCTGTGCTTTCATAATTTGTGTGTACTGAATGCACCAGGTTACAATTTATTGTCTAGGTAAGCGGTTGGGAACCTGTAGCCCTCTGGATGTTGAAAAACAACTCTCACCATTCCTGACCATTAGCCATGCTGATGGAAACTGGAGTCCAGTATCATCTGAAGGTCCACAGGTTCCACACTGATGGCTGAGGACCTAACTCGGCTTCATTTAATCAATAACAGGAATGCCATTTGAATTACACTGAAAGCATAATACATCCTCAGAGTTCTGTTGGTTAAACCTTCAAGTGCTACCCAGACTTTATTCTCTTCACCAGACTTTCCACCTTTCACCCAACCCCCCTCCACATTAGGAGCTGAACTCCAAATATGTCTTAAAGTGATACACAGAGGAAATTCTATGCATAAATTAATGTAGCATAACTTTACAGACCTTTGTGGAATAATTTTAAAGTGAACTGAATACTTATTGCAAACACACAGTTCGTACAACATTCATGTTTCTTTCTGGCAGAAGAAGAGTCTCGGCCAGCCTAAAAACCTGAATAGGGAAGATTTTTAAAGAGGTGTTATAGGGATCTATCTTACTATTTTGAAGAGGAGTGCATAGCTTAGGAAACTGGGCCTTAGGAGCAAGGGGATGCAGTGTAAAGAGCCACAGCTTGATACTGGATTGCATCCTTTGTGTGCAGACTCTTCCAGGTTGAAGCCCCAACATCTCAGCTAGATAGGATCTCAACTAGCAAGGCTGCGAGAAGCCTCTGCCTAACACTACAGAAAGCCACTGACTGCTAGAGTAATAAAGTAGATGAGGTTTATATGAGAGGATGGATCCTGAGAAGTCTCGGGGGTCAGATCTGCACAATCCCTCTCATTAAACAACCATTTGGTTTGTCCACCTGCAGTCCTATCTAATTTTCATCAGAGTGAAATATAAAGCTTCCTACAATTTTCATTTGTAAGGAGAAGATGCAGTGTTGTCTGGTTCTCAGAAACGAGATATTGTTCACTTAATGTTCTTGTCTCTCTTTAGGATTTCGTAGGCCGTGTTCAAGCTGCACCTCAGCACATGTGCTTCATAAGTGGGAAACATTTGCTGCTAGAAGGCACCAACTTAATTACAGAACCTGATTACATGTCCACTGGGGGAACAGTGGACATGTGTTCTGGGACATGTATTTTGGGGAACAGAATAATCCTGGCCGGAATACAGAAGCTTCCAACATTTGAGATAGAAAAAAAAGAAGCTTCCAACATTTGTATTGGGAAAGACCAGGAACAAACCAGCCCCCTTCCTTGGCTCCCTACGTCCATATATATGATCTCAGAAGGCAGGTGAAGCAGGTGTCATCACAAATGAGTGTTTTGTGAGGCTCCTTCTTGCCTCAGGTTTAGTATTTGAAATGGGAGTTGGAGTTGGGGGAGGGCAACTTTTCTGCCAGAGCTTTTCATCTGCAGCAGCCAGGAATAAATGCTAATGCCCAAAGGTACTGGATGTAATTATCAGTATATTGGGATGGAATGTGTTAAATTTATCCCCAGTCACATGTTATACGCAAACATGCATGTTAGTGTGCCATCAATGGAAGCATTTTTCAAAACAAAAAACATGAGCCCAGAGTGCTCTGGGAAGGTAAGCAAGCCTTTGTGCAAACAATTTGGTACAAACACAGTAAAATGTCTTCAAGGGAGAGCACAAGGTTTTGTGCTGCCTTTGGGTCCTTGTTGTTGTTCAGTCGTTCAGTCGTGTCCGACTCTTCGTGACCCCATGGACCAGAGCACGCCAGGCACGCCTATCCTTCACTGCCTCTCGCAGTTTGGCCAAACTCATGTTAGTAGCTTCGAGAACACTGTCCAACCATCTTATCCTCTGTCGTCCCCTTCTCCTTGTGCCCTCCATCTTTCCCAACATCAGGGTCTTTTCCAGGGAGTCTTCTCTTCTCATGAGGTGGCCAAAGTACTGGAGCCTCAGCTTCAGGATCTGTCCTTCCAGTGAGCACTCAGGGCTGATTTCTTTAAGGATGGATAAGTTTGATCTTCTTGCAGTCCATGGGACTCTCAAGAGTCTCCTCCAGCACCATAATTAATAATACGCCTTTGGGTCCTAACTAAAGCAAAATAAAACAACAAACGTGAGGAGGAGGAGGCAAGGGGCAGAGGTGGTGGGAACAAGCTGAGGATGGAGCAGTCTGTCCTGGAGAAGAGGCTCTGCTTCGTAAGGAGAGGGGTGATCTATAATGGAAGGTGAGTGCTCTTTTATAAAGGAGGAGAAAAGAGGGAGATGCATTCAGGAAGCTCACTGAGGACACACATTTCACGCATTGGTGATGAGTGGAAAGGGGGAAGGTTCCATATACAAAGGAGAATAGGAAGACTAGGTTCTGGTACAACTCATGCAAATGGGCTGAGTGCAAAAGGGGTTCAGTGTGCAGACCTGGGTGTGGGAGGGGTGGCTAATACCCCAGAGGAGAGGATCACACTTCAAAATGACCTTAACAGATTAGACAACTGGGCCAAAGCAAACAAGATGAATTTTAACAAGGAGAAATGTAAAGTACTACACTTGGGCAAAATAAATGAAAGGCACAAATACAGGATGGGTGACACCTGGCTTGAGAGCAGTACATGTGAAAAGGATCTAGGAGTCTTGGTAGACCACAAACTTGACATGAGTCAACAGTGTGATGCAGCAGCTAAAAAAGCCAATGCAATTCTGGGCTGCATCAATAGGAGTATAGCGTCTAGATCAAGGGAAGTAATAGTACCACTGTATTCCGCTCTGGTCAGACCTCACCTGGAATACTGTGTCCAGTTCTGGGCACCACAGTTCAAGAAGGATACTGACAAGCTGTAACATGTCCAGAAGAGGGCAACCAAAATGGTCAAAGGCCTGGAAACGATGCCTTATGAGGAACGGCTTAGGGAGCTGGATATGTTTAGCCTGGAGAAGAGAAGGTTAAGGGGTGATATGATAGCCATGTTCAAATATATAAAAGGATGTCATATGGAGGAGGGAGAAAGGTTGTTTTCTGCTGCTCCAGAGAAGCAGACACGGAGCAATGGATTCAAACTACAAGAAAGAAGATTCCACCTAAACATTAGGAAGAACTTCCTGACAGTGAGAGCTGTTCGGCAGTGGAATTTGCTACCAAGGAGTGTGGTGAAGTCTCCTTCTTTGGAGGTCTTTAAGCAGAGGCTTGACAGCCATCTGTCAGGAATGCTTTGATGGTGTTTCCTGCTTGGCAGGGGGTTGGATGGATGGCCCTTGTGGTCTCTTCCAACTCTATGATTCTATGATCCTAACCTTTACTAATGTAAATTACGACTGACTAATTTACCAGCTAAGGTTGCTTTTTGTTCTCAGGGCTTCTGAACAACTAAATAAGAGGGCAGCCCCTGTGGGGTCCACATATGGCAAAGAGTCAAGTGCAGAATAAGGCATTTGATACATCCAGAGTCCTTATACCTCTTAGGTAATAAGGATAAGCAAATTTCCAATACATGCTATTTGGCTGTCTAGCAGTGTGCAGAGTAAAACACAAGACACATGCTCAGGATGTGCCTCCCTAACAAATATGAGTTGCCCTCTCAAGGCCGGAGTCCAAGAATGTTGAGGAAGCAGGTAGCAGAAATCATGCCTTGAAGCTGAAGCAAATAATCCAAAGCAGCACAAACCCCTCCAACAACTCCCATCATTCCTGCCATCTGGGCTGATGGGAGTTGTAGTCCAACAACATCTGGAGGGCACAAGGTTGGGGGAGGTTGATTTAAATGCACAAATGGAAGACATCAAATAATAGAAACTGTCTAAGTGTGTGAAGTACAGTTTAATTTGGATGTGGAGCAGAAGAGCATCAGAATTGAGGCACACGTCAGAGGAGGAGATAGGGAAGGAGACCCAAATCGGAGAAGGCTTTTCCCTAAACCAGATGTGGGGAATCTTTGGCCCTCCAAAAGTTGCTAAACTACAACTACAAGCACAGTCAATGTCTAAGGGTGATGGGATTCAGCACTGCTGGGGGGTGGACTAGAGGACCCTCAGGGTCTCTTCCAATTCTACTTTTCTACTTGGAGGGCTGAAGGTTTTTCACACTCTGCCCTAAATGAATGTGAAAACCAAGATGGTCCCTCCCTCAGTGGTGCACCTAGGTAGACTTCATGGTCTTACAGGGATCTTTATTTAAACAAACATGATCTGAAGCACACAACTAGCATTTCTCATCCCCTTGTCATGCTTTGCAACTGCATCTACCTTCCTGATATGTTAAAACAAAAACGGTCTTCCAACCTCTGATTAAAAAACAAGGAAGTACCCTGTGATTGTGCGCTTAAATCATAGCATCATCACAACAAGAAAAATGGACTTTGCCTTTTCTATCCTGATGCTAATCACATTAATGTATTAATCAGTTATATTTTGTACTAGAAAAGGATAACATATATTTTAAAATAAAAATCATAAAACCGGGGTGGGGGGTTTCAAAGGTGAGTGTTTGGATCTTAAAAAAAATTACTTTGCACACTCAGATGAACACTTGCTTCTGGGAACCCCACATTCTTTACTTGTGGGCTTCCCAGAAGTGAGTGTAACAGGCATGCTGTTTGTCTGCAGCACCTGATACACTGCACTTAAACATAGAGGTTCTATCACTCCATTAATCTGACTAATTCTTTTTCAAGTAATCTAGGTTATTGTCAACAACACAAGCTGTGGATGCAAATTTCGAAAGTTAAATATGCATTGCATGAATATGTATTGGTCTGTCCTGCATCTTCCTGCTAATCAGTTTCTTTGGCATGAAAACTGCCATTCTGGGTCTATCCAGCTTACCTTCCCACCACAGACAAAGTGTCCTTCAAGGCCATGGCAAATGTTCTCTTTTGAATATGTGATTCCTCTTTGCTTACTTTGACAGATGAATCAACACTGTCACAACCTGCATATTTCTACCCATCAATCTTCAATCCACTATGTTTCCGTGGATTGAACTAATCTGTTCTCTTTCCTGTTTCAGTTTCATCTAATTGAAGTGCTATGAAATTATGGCTTTTTTAAATGCTAATATGTATTGATTCCAATTACCGGCTGCCCTTAGTCTCTGCCTGTTCTATCTATCAGTGATCTTCTGCATTTCTCCTTCATTCAGTTTATCTTTGAACCCTGCCTTCCTTAGACTTCTCCATAGACCTTAATCAGAAATACTGAGACTACAACTGTTTTAAGCCTCTCCAAGAGGCAGCACATTGCTGCTAACCATATTGGCCACTGGAATGCACCATAGCTCCAAACAAAAGCAGCAGGCAGCAAGAAAAATGGCTGAGGCCATGTATGCATTAGCGGCTTTAAATACAGCAAGGTCGCTTTTCCCTGCTGCGTTTGAAGTCACATTTGCATGTTGCTGTACACACCAGAAAGGGGCACATCATAAAAAAAGAAAGGAAAAGAAAGGGGCATGTCACCTGCTTGGTTCCTCCACGCTTGCAACCCCTCCTCCAAACTGTCATGAAGATGTCATCTGTGCATGCACACAGGCAACAGCTGTCTCAAATGGAGCTTAACTGCAACTTGCGTTTTCTAACTGGATGGAAGCTGGTTTGAGGAAAAACACATCAAACAGCATTATTTATCAAGAAACTGCAGAATAGATATGAATTGTAGCTAACATCATGTGCACAAAGGATCAAATGCCCATGGTGGGAGCGCGCTGGAGCCAGAGTAAATGGTGGTGTGTACACAAGCTTCTTGTGGAGGAAAGCAATGACAAACCTAGACAGCATCTTAAAAAGCAGAGACATCACCTTGCCGACAAAGGTCCGTATAGTTATAGCTATGGTTTTCCCAGTAGTGATGTATGGAAGTGAGAGCTGGACCATAAAGAAGGCTGATCGCCGAAAAATTGATACTTTTGAATTATGGTGCTGGAGGAGACTCTTGAGAGTCCCATGGACTGCAAGAAGATCAAACTTATCTATCCTTAAAGAAATCAGCCCTGAGTGCTCACTGGAAGGACAGATCCTGAAGCTGAGACTCCAGTACTTATTTTGTTTTGTATTTTTACAAAATGCCATAACCCTCCAGTGACCCCTTTCCAAAGGAAACCAAACCCAAGTGAAAGTTGCAGCCGTGGAACCATTTGAAGAAGTTGGTTGCGCATAGCAATGCTGTCAGGAAGAAGCAATGCAAAAAGTGAGATGAAGTTTGTAAAGCTGCACGTGATTTTTGTGTCCTCTTCTGTCAGCAAACTATGTGTGATGGTCTCATTGTACAGGCTGGATCCCTGGTGTACAGCTTCCTTTTGGATGAAATGAGTGTTTATCAAAACATGAATGAGGAATACCCTGGCTCAAGAATGGTCTCGGAGAGAACGATTTCTAAGCATTTTATTAGCAAAATAGCATCCAGGAGTGCGCTGGCAGAAGGTGATCTCATGGGAAAGAAGGGTATATCGTGCTTTGCTTTCTTTCTTTCTTAGAGGGAATGTAATGCTGGAGAAGTATAAAAACTGAAGACTCCCTGGAGACTGAGCTATTTTATCTACAGCACAAAGATAGTGCAGGCAAGGTAATTGCAGCTGAACTGCCAGTGTCCCTCCTATGCTGTGGTTCAGCCTGGGAAGTTGTTATTCAAAGCCAGCTCATTCTCTCCTGTAGCTGAAAGAGCTGCCAGTGAACACAACAGTTTGTACAATGATGCTCAGTACCATCAAAAGATATTTCAGTTGGTGTGTTAAGTTAGTGGTGGACTACTTGTTTGGCTTTTGGTTTTACTAGAATTCTTCTGTGATCTACTTGTGTGTTTTGAATTTGCAAAGCAAGAGTGTATAATCAGGATTTCTCAGTGCTAAAGACACAATTACAAAGTGCTAAGAGATCCTGAGTATGTGTTCAAGAACACAAGGAGTGCCTTCTTCGATCAGACCAAGGTCTACTTAGTCCAACATTTTTTGCAAGAACCTTGGTGCTAGGTGGCCCATAGTTGTTCTTTATGACACTGTACAGTATTTCAAACTGCAGGCTGAATGAGAGGTCCTAGTGAAGCTCTATCCCTTTGCAGGCCCACAAATCTCAGCCTAGCCCTGGATGTGAACCCAGAGCAACCTTCCTCTTGCCTTGAACAGTGCTTAGTACACACCTTCACTACTCCAATGCACACTCTCAGTTCAAGACACGGGGGGCTAATCTGTGCCCCTCCAGATATTGTTGAACTGTAGCTCCCAGTTTATGGCATTCATCAGCACCTAGATTTAGGTGAGAGCCATTTTCCGGAAGGAATGGAGAATGGGGAGTCACAGCCCCACCTACACCCTGAGTGGACGGCACACCCCAGTTGCTGCAGTAACCACTCCCTCAATGCTCCTCTCTTGCTGCTACACTGTCAACCATGGGACAGGGTGGTATTCCTGACTATCTGGTTTGGTCCAGCTTTCTCAAGCTGCTGGTTTATGGTTTATGATGAGCATCAATCATTTCAAAAAGACAGCCTCTTCAGTGGGTTTTTGCAATTACAGTTGTGTGGCTAATATCTAACCCCCCATGGTCCCAAACAAAGCTAATATTTTGGCTTGATAAATAGTTCCTGTCTACATTTGCATTCTTGCATAAATAGCACAAGTTACTTCTCAACAGGGTGGGCAGCACTTTGCTGGTGATAAATGAAGGAACTGCTCTAAATCAACAAGCAGACTGAATGGCATCACAAAGCAGTGTTGGCAGCAAAGATAATGCTACAGTCATAACCTACTGTTCATTTTCATTCATGCTCGTTTCTCCTTCCACTGGGGAAGTCTCGGGAAACAGTATGTTTGCCATCAAACAGCTATTCCCAGTTGGATATTTGATAATTGGTACTTGTGGTTTAGGCAAACCACAAGTTTTGAATGCCACCCAGCTGCTGAGTACATCAAAGTGTAGCCAAGCATTTCCCACTGCCCTACCTACAGCAACCTGGTGCCTTCCAGATGTTTTAGACTGCAACTTGCATCATTCCTGATCAGTGGCTATGCTACCGGTAGCTGGGACTGGTGGGAGCTGTTATCCAAAACATCTGGGAGCACCAGGTTGGAGAAGACTGGTTTATGGCACCTTCCACAGACTAAAACAAGTCCCATTTCCTGTTTACCGTGGAATGCCACATATCCCTCTTGAAGATTTCCAGCATACATCCAGACCTTTTGTCAACCCCCATCCATTCTATTCCCACAGCGGTTTTTTATTCTAGCTGAGTAGCTCTTGTTACACAATGAGCAGTTGTCTGTTTAGTGCAATGGAATGGGACTACCAGCTCTCTCTCTGGCAGGGTAGTGTATGCAGTTCCATCAGGCAGAAATTCAACAAATAAAGCTTTCCCCGTCCCTGCATATCCCTGCAGGGAAATCTGCAGCTATTGAATTTCTGTCAGATGTGCAGCACTTTAGGG
The DNA here is from genome assembly GCF_009819535.1 of Lacerta agilis. Taxonomy (NCBI): domain Eukaryota; kingdom Metazoa; phylum Chordata; class Lepidosauria; order Squamata; family Lacertidae; genus Lacerta; species Lacerta agilis. Next base: position 3,054,181 of record NC_046316.1, on the reverse strand, counting down.
CACAAAACCTGCCAGAAACAAAAGGTGACAACCTTAGCGATAGGCATAATTTCCTCATAAGTGTGCAGCTCTGCACTTTCTTTAACAACCACCCACAATTCTTGGTATGTGTATACTTGTGTTTGGCATGAGTTCCTAGGCATGTGGAGGGAAATTCAATGAGCTTGCTTTGCTGAGACCAGCAGATTATTTTTGGCTGGTCACAAAGCCAATTTGTTGTGATTGCAGTTCCTATTAACAGCCTGGACTACTCAAGTGTATATCAATCAGCCCATCAATTACCAGCTTGCTTTCACTGACTCTTGGGTTCTGTCGGCCTTTTCATCTGTTTGTCAGTTTTTCTGTTCAGCATTCATCTCTGCAATGAGGATAGTAAAAAAAAAAAAAAACAGTCTACAGAACAGTGTTTAAACTCAATAAGCAGCACTTAAAGTAATTTTGGTTTCTAACTACACCTTGGAATTTGACAGAATGCGTATCAAGATAGCATAAACCTTAACCTAACTCTTGGGGTTAAATTTCTGTGTCTATCAAAACACCGCATGTGCTGGAAGTGACTAGACTTGTTTGCAATGCATGGGAATGCTGTGACTCTTAAAATGATTGGTCACTGTAGCATTATAGCAAGGCCTATATAGCTCACAGCTGGTCACATTTGGATGATTGCAGCATTCATGATGATCTGCACATACAAATTAGCTGTCATAGATATTACATCACAGACAGAACTTTCGTATGGCCTCATCTTGCCCGTATCAAGTGATATGCATGCATATGGAAATCAGGCCATAATGTTTTGGATATGTGGCAATGCAGCAAGAAATGTAATTGATCAGTACTTTAAGTTTAAATGGTGATGGTTTTTATTAAAAACATGTACCAGTACCTTTCCACCCAGAAATGGAGTGCTTCATTTATTGCTGCAAGGTGACAAGACATAAAATTGAGTGGGGTTTCTAGTCTGCTTTGGGGCTCACATATTAAGCACATATTTCAGCATGAGCTATAGGAAGCCTCATCTACATTACAAGAAGTTATAATATAATTCTGTCTTGTTTATTTAAAAAGGTCCAGTCGTGGATGACTCTGGGGTTGTGGTGCTCATCTCGCTTTACTGGCCGAGGGAGCTGGGGTACAGCTTCCGGGTCATGTGGCCAGCATGACTAAGCCGCTTCTGCTGAACCAGAGCAGCACACGGAAACGGCGTTTACCTTCCCGCAGGAGCGGTACCTATTTATCTATTTGCACTTTGATGTGCTTTCGAACTGCTAGGTTGACAGGAGCAGGGAGCTCACCCCATCACGGGGATTCAAACTGCCAATCTTCTGATTGGCAAGCCCTGGGTTTTGTGGTTTAACCCACAGCGCCACCCGCATCCCTCGTCTTCTTTATTTAAGTGAAGTTAAAAGAACTTAATTCTAATTTCCATAGGTGAATAGTGTTCTAGAAGCATGTAGTGTTTTATTGTAGCATCTATTTATTTAGGAAAAAAAATACATGCAGAATAGGAGAGAAACATGTGCCCACATATGAAGCGAGGAGGAAAAGACTGTGGCTTCCAACAGCAGAGAAGTTCTGGAAGATGATATGTGCCTGATATGTGTCCCACCCCTTTATTTTCTGCATAACTCTGGTTGGGCACTCAGAGGCAGCATCCAGGGATCCTTCTTGCCCTGTGCCACTCATCACTCCTGGTCATGCTTGAGCCACATTCCTCAGTAGTATGACACTGATAAAACGTGCCCATTTTAATTAATGTTGGATGCTATGTTTCATCTTCTCCTGCATGATGATGAGTTGAAGCAAAGCTTTGAACATGATGGAATTTCACTTGCAAATCTGCTCTCAAAAGATGTTTCCCCTCTTGAAATGAAGCCTGATTGACAACAGCAAAAGAACTCAAGCCACTGAACTATTACATCTTGGATATAAGGGGGGGGGGGTTGTTTGTTTTTGTGGGAGGGGGGAGTTGGTGTGGGGGGTTCCTCAATGAAATAAATGTTCTCAGTATGTAAATGCACAGAAGGGGAGGCAACGTTCTTATGCTTATTTACAGCAAATTTTACAGGCAGAAAACATTGACCGGGCAAAAATAATAATTAGCCATTTTTCTTCATAGTAAAGTCAAAAGCTGATAGTTATGAAGGTTGCACAAAATGCTTGACTTTAGATGTCCCCCCCTTCTCCATCAGTGGTTACACATAAGAAATGATTTCTTAACGATGCCTGGTTTCATTAGAACGGTAGCTAAAAACATTGTTTTAATTGACACGTAGCACATCCTAGGAAAATAACAGAGAAAACTCCCTAACCAGTCAATTACCATATAAATAGGAATGCATAGATCATCCCTCGTATCAGCATCTTGCTTTTTAGTTGATGAAAATATGTTAATGGGCAAATGCAGCTTTTCATTTGAATAATGACTTAATGCTTCTGTGAATTTCAGATTGTGGATTAAGCCCTCTCTGTGAAAAGTTTTAATATTTTTCCTATAGTTCACCAGCTGCCTTTGCTCAAGGAGGGGGGGAAAAACGCCCCTGCATTTGGGGATCTTCAAACAACAACATTTGCCAGGATGCTGAGGTAGGGTGTGTGGGTGTGTGGGTGTGTGTACGCCTGCCTGTGTGCCCATGCAGAAGTCTCTTTAGGGAAAGGAAAAATATGAGCATTCTGTGTTTATCTTTTCTTTCAGAAAGGATACTTACTGTTCGATGGGCCAGCAGGAAAGATGAACAGCATTGCATTTGACGGCTGCAATCACTTTCTTTTATCACTCCTTGCAGGCCTTCTTGGATCCTTGCCATTTCCCCAACCAGCTGGACAGGAACCTTTGCTCATTTACATGATGTGCTTAAGATTTAATGTGATCACAGAGAGGAGAAAGACCAGTTTCTCTCTGTAGCTTAACTGTGTGCAAAGAATGAGATATGAGGCAAAGTTAATTAAACATCATTGGTACTTTCATGCACAAGTCCCATGTACTTTCATGCACAAGTCCCATGAACTGGATCAGCAGTGATCCAAAGAGCAATGAACTGTTGTCACTTGCTCACCTGGCCAAATCATGAGATACTGGTAAGTTGAAGGCCCTGCCTTAGCCAGCACAATTATTTATTTATTTATTTATTTAGTGGCAGGGAGGGGTTGGCTTTGGGCTACATTGATTAGCATAGATTGCTGATGGGTTACTATCTTGTTATTGCTTACCCTATTCTTTCCCATAAATCCTATTTTGAGAACACAACATAGATTTATCTTCTCATGTGTGCTCATCTGAGGGAATTAAAGCAAATGAAGCTGCAAAGTTTTAGAGGAACTCAGAATTCTCCTCAGGGTATGTAATAGGTAAGAGGGTCTGGGGGGGGGGGATAAGCTTGTGACAAAAAAAGACATCACACTCTGGACATAATTGGGCTGCTTTTCCTTTTTAAAGTTTAGCTACTGCCGAAATTTTCTTCTTGAGTAAATCTAGTAAAATGTAACTTCATAAACATTTCTGTTTATGAAGCAAAAAGGCAGCACCCAGTCAATAGAAATGAAAAGAAGCCTTTTCACAAGTACATTTTTATTTATGTATTTATTTTTATATTTTATATCCCACCTTCTGTCTAAGGAGCTCTAAGTGGTCTCCCCATTTTATCCTCACAACATCTATCCCAGTGAGGCACATCCAGCTGAGAGGTGTCAACTCATTGAAGGTGACATATGGCTGACTTTTTAGTGCTTCGTGAACCTGCACTTGTTTCTGTATTTATTGCGTTAAAACTTCACTGGGATATTATGAAAAATATAAAATGGTATTAAATAAATAAACAAACTAAAGCATGAATGTGACAAACATGTGGCTTCGCTGCGCCTTGCTCTCCAATGTACACTCGTGGGCAGAGTCCAACAAGAACTTTATCACTTGATGGTACTGGTGGGCATTTGGTGGAGACGACTTGCTCCTCAGCACCCCGTCTTTACCTACTTGGAGAGCTGGCTGTGACAAAGCATAAGAATCACCATACGTTTAAGTGTTTTGTTATCATGCACGCAGCTAGGGGATTTTTCAAAATGGTGGATTATATAAGGCAAATTCTAACCCCTGTACATTTCATACACCCTTTTGCTAGACTTTTCTCAGCTGGGGGGAAAAAAACCCACACCCACAGAAGAATAAGTTCTAAAAAATGTCACAGCCTACTTGATTTATTCTGTTTCAAGACACCTCTGAGGGTAGAACTCCCTCTCTGGAGACGTCGTACTTTCCTTCTTTGCCACCCCTAACAGAGTAAATTATACTCTACAATTCTTACAGGCCCCAAGGCTGAAACTTTGCTCAAAGCCTGGTTCTTTGATGCTGTGAACAAATAGGGAAGCTGGTATGCATGTGGCTGCGCAGAGGCCATTTTTCATTCAACAAGAAGCTCTTTTTTCTTTGCTAAACATGTCCCTTCCTGTGAGGGGGGTCAGCTGGTGCACCCATGATAAAATTCATTCTGATATTAAGAACATACTAATCATACGTAAAGCTAAAGGTACCCCTGACTGTTAAGTCCAGTCGCGGACGACTCTGGGGTTGCGCCGCTCATCTCGCTTTATTGGCCGAGGGAGCGGGCGTACAGCTTCCAGGCATAGCTGTCAACTTTTTCCTTTTTTTAAGGGAAATTCCCTTATTCCGAATAGGATTCCTCGCAAGAAAATGGGAAAGTTGACAGCTATGCTTCCGGGTCATGTGGCCAGCATGACTAAGTCGCTTCTGGCGAACCAGAGCAGCGGTTTACCTTCCCGCCGGAGCAGTACCTATTTATCTATTTGCACTTTCGAACTGCTAGGTTGGCAGGAGCTGGGACCGAGCAACGGGAGCTCTCACCCCGTCGCGGGGATTCGAACCGCCGACCTTCCGATCGGCAAGCCCAAGACGCTCAGTGGTTTAGACCACAGCACCCCCTTAATCCTATAGTTCATCAGACCCATCTCCAATGTATCCTGTAACAGCTCTGCCCCCACCCCCAAAAAACCCCAGAAACACAACTGTTGATACAGGAAAAAGAAACTGACCCTTTTGGAAAAGGCATCGTGCGGTGGCTGAGTACCTAACAACCTGGAGCCACAACTGTCCCACCTAAAAACAAGGCAGCGTTTCCTTCATAATCCTTAGGTACACAGAATTACAGCAATCTGTAAATTCTGTTGTCCCCAAAGGAGCACACAGGACATGAAGGGTATCGAGGGGGTGGTCGGGGAAGGGAGAGCCCCTAGCAGCTTCTAGCAAGTATCCTGCAAAGGGGGTGATTCGTATCCTGCAAAGATGCCTCTCGTCGTGAGTCCAATGCCAATTTCCCAGGGCAGGGTTTTGCGGCGAGGGCAGCCCGGAGGAGGCGTGTGGCCCCTCAGCCAGAGGTTCACACGTGAGGGCATGAAGTGTGCCGAGGGGGATTCTAGTCCTCTCTGAGGTGCTGCTCCTCCTCAGCAGCAGGGCGGGTGCGAAGGAGAGCAACTTTCCTTTCCTCGTCCGCCCGCCGGCCGCACCCTCCTCTCGGCGTGGGAAGAAGGGCCTTTCCCGGCCGGGAGCGGCGAGGCTGCTTCCTCCTGCCCGAGGGACGAGGGAGGCCCGTCCCACCTGGTTCCTGCTGCAGCCCGGGAGGCCGGCCAGGCCCAAGAGGCGGAAGGAGCAGCGGGAGAGGAAGGAGCCGCCTCGCCGAGGAAGGGGAGCCGGGCGACGACGCCAGGTGAGGAGGGGCCGCCGCCCTCCCGTCCCCCCGTTCTTCTCCTCCTCAGGTGGGCGAGCGGAGCCTCCACCGCGGCCGCCCTGCCTGGACGGAGGATCTTCCCGCGCCCCAAGTCCCCGGGGCAGGAATGGAGGCCGGGGAGGAAGTCCCACTGAGGGCATGGGGCTTCTTACTCCTCCGTAGGCCTCCGTAGGCTTCGGGACCTGAATTGGGTTTCCTCACCGAGAGTCGGTGGTGGTTGTTTGCAGGTGTGTGGGGGGCATAGCTGTCAAGTTTTCCCCTATTTTAAGGGAAATTCCATTATGCCGAATAGGCTTGCTCGTGAGAAAAGGTAAAACTTGACAGCTATGGGGGGGGGGGGTCGGCTTTAATATGGGTCGCCGCCTTTGCCACCAACGTCTTGGGAGCAGCAGCAGCTCCACAGTTTCGAAGGAATCTGTGCGTCTGGGTTGAGCCTGTCCTCAAATATTCTTGGAAATGCTGCCTTTTGGCCAGGAAGCTTTTTCCTGAACCCCGGGATGCGAATTGCTGTGCACACGAGTGAGGGGGATCAACTCCGCTCTTCCTTAGGGACTTTCCTATAGGATGGTAGAATTGGAACCCACTAGTCCAACCCACTTCAATTGCAGGAATCTCTGCTAGATCATCCATGACAGATGGCCATCCCTCCTCCAAGGAGGTTGACTTCTTAGAGTAGATCCACTGAAATAAAATAAGAGTTATAAGTCAAGACTAACTTAAACCCAATTGATGTCAGTGTGTCTCCTCCCAAGTCTGGGTCCAGCCCAGAAGTGAACCAGGGCTGCTACAGACTGTTCTCCCTTCATTCCTTCTGGCAAACACAGCTGACCCTCTGGAATCTCCTTCGGGGATAAAGTGAGCTTCAAGTGGGAGAAAGTCACACTAAAGTCGAAACAAAATAAAAAAAAATTCTTTCCAGTAGCACCTTAGAGACCAACTGAGTTTGTTCTTGGTATGAGCTTTCGTGTGCATGCACACATTTCGTGTGCATTGGTATCTGAAGAAGTGTGCATGCACACGAAAGCTCATACCAAGAACAAACTCAGTTGGTCTCTAAGGTGCTACTGGAAAGAATTTTTTTTATTTTGTTTCGACTATGGCAGACCAACACGGCTACCTACCTGTAACTGACACTAAAGTCAATGGGTCTTACTGCTTAGTTAACTTTTATATGACTAGCCCATGGGGCTGTCATCCTGTAGGCCTCTGCTTCAGAATAAGCCCTGTTGAATTTACTTGGGAGTTATTTCAGAATAAGCGGCCCTCAAGGTTGTTGCATCAAAGTTAATGGCACTTAACTTCCAGGTAACTACGGTTACAATCAGGACCATAAAACTGCAAATTTATTATTTGGTTGTGGTAAACTGCAAAGTGGTGTTTCCCTCAGTGTCTGAATTTGTCTGTAATGCGAGTTTACTTAGAAGCAAGTCCCACTCAGTTCAACATGACTTACTTCCAAATATACTTGCCAATAAGTCCCATTGACCTGTAAGATTTCTGTCTAAATATGTTCAGTTTGTGCTGTAAGGTTATAAACCTATACATACTTACTTGGAAGTTGGATCCTTTGATAATCAGATTCGTGTCCATTTTGGAGGACCTGGATAGAAAGGAGGACAGGGCTTCCTGTACACTTACTGATGGTGTGAATGAGAAAAATTCAACAGAGGTGGTATTTGTCAGACCTCCATGATGATGCTTGACTGCTGAAATTCTTATCTGTGCAAAAGATCCATCATTCTTGCCCAAACCACTCTGATTATTACCACCAGAGGCGGATTTAGGGGAGTGCGACCTGTTTGCCCACACTGGGCGCCAAGCTGAGAGGGCGCCACAGGGAACACTGCAACAGTGGTGAGTAATTGAAGGCAAGAGGTAGGGCACATGCCAAATTTTGGCATTGCACGGGGCACTGCTGAAATTTTAAAGCCCCAAGTCCACCATTGTTACTACCTCAGTGGTTGCTGTGTACCAGTTCAGTACATTGAAAGGCTTCTGGTTCCTCTGATGTCACGATTTCCTTACCACACAAGAAACACACGTCCCAAGAGGCCAGGTGCTGCTTGTGTGATATGGTAAACACAAAACACATGAGGAGGAATCACATGCAGTGTGAACTCGTATTTGGAACTGCTTGGGAGAACCATGTAGGTGGAGAGCCTAACTGGGGAGCCTATCAAGGAGGATTCTAGGCAGGCAAAAGGGGGCTGAGAATAAGAGGAAGAAGGACACATTGAAAGGTAAGACTTTGTCCTCATGCAACAACCTCAACACTGAACAGCCTACTCAGTTCAGCTTTAGGTGAGATATAGTTGAATATAGCATAGGAATGTTGTACCTGCTTCTCTCCCAGGAAAAGCAGCAGCTCACTGTGCTATAGGTAGAAAAGGTTAAACTCTTCCTTCTTGCCTCTCAGGGTTATCCCCGAGCTATTGTTTTCAAAGTAAAAACAAGACATGCTGAATGCATACACATATTTATCATTTAGCTTGGCACTGAGAAAATAATTATATGTTACCTGAGCAAATAAGGTATTCTCAAACCTTCATCTCCTGTACTGTTTCAGGTAGGTAGCCGTTTTGGTCTGCCATAGTCAAAACAAAATAATAATAATAATAATAATAATAATAATAATAAATCCAGATATCCAGAAGTGTGCTTGCACACGAAAGTTCATACCAACAACAAACTTAGTTGGTCTCTAAGGTGCTACTGGAAGGATTTATTATTATTATTATTTTGTTTTGACTCCTATACTGTGTAAGATGAAGGAGAGGAAAGAATTGACAGTGGGAGGTGTGTGCACATCCGGCAACTGCAAGGGTGGGGTGGGTATTTGCATAGGAAGTGCAAGGGGTGTGTGCAAGGGAGATGCTTAACCTCTAACCATGTATGCTGATTCCACGCATATATATATATATATATATATATATATATATATATATATATATACATACATACACACACCCCTCTCTACCTGTCCAGCAGGATTTCCCCCAAGGACTTGGAAAGAAAGCAGATTAAAAATGTCCTTGGGTAGTTGACACCCCAGAGGAGATATGGAGGGCAAGTACCCTCCTGCTCTCTCCTCATTCTTATGAGCAAGCGGGAGACCCTTATTTTGTACCCTTTACTTCAGTTTTACTAAAAGAATGACTCCACTGTGTTTGTGTTTTCTTCCCTGTTCTCTGCAACACAGCAGCTTTACATGGTGCCTGTGTGGTGCTGATAAACATTTCCTGCTTTTTGCCTGAACAGCCGGTTGAAGTTTTATTGTGTTTGTTATCTCATTAAAACTACATTCCTACACATACTTGAAGTCCTGTTAAGATCAGTGCCCGTTTCTTCTAGGTTAGGGTTGGGTTGTGTGTTTCTGCTTCAGTTCACTTCTTCCATTTTGGTACTTAAATTTTCTATCCGCATAGCTTGGTGAAGGTCATAGGAAATCCGGAGAAAACACTGTGACTTTGCACAATGTCTCTCTTTGGTTCCTTTCCTGAGCAGGCAAGCTGCATAAGGGTCTCTTTTCACAATTTTAGAATCATTTTACCATTTTAAACAGCACTTGATTGAAATAAAGGTAAGGGTCTTGATTTAGCTCTGGTCACACTTTGTTGTGGGTAATTCGTAGCCCTGGACCAAGGTGCCTGTTCCCACCCACATGTAATTCATCTCATTGGGTACACTGGGAACTGGGCGAATCTTTCCATGTCCTTGTTGATGTGGGAATCTGCATTGTTTCAGTGTGTGCCAATGGCCATTGTTGTCTCATTTGCTCTGTGTTTCTTTGCTGCTATTGTGTGCTGTGCTTAAGAAACTCAAGACTGTGTTATTTAATATATTAATATTCTTTATGAAGAGCTAATTTATTTGAGCTGAATGATTCCCTGTGGATCATTCTTGTAGTTAAAAATACGTAGTTACTACAAACCAGACTATTGTCCACTAGCTTACCAGCTTAATTCAATTAAAGCTGCCATCTTAAAATATATTTCAGTCTAAGATCCAAAGCATTATACTCTTGGGATATAATCTCTGCTTGAGTGTGGATTTAGCCTAACATAATTCTTTGTTGTTGCTTCCTTTTACAGTTAGTTAATTTAATAGAAAGCAGATTTCATAAAACGGTTGATCATTAATGTTTATTGTGATTAACAGCTAATCATCCTTACCCAATAAACACGTGGACTGCTTCAAGCAAATATAAGATTTTGCTGTCTGTTTTATGCCAAGCTCTGACTGTAATCCAGCCACCATTTAGACATATTTAAGAGCCGATTCACATGACCCAAAAACTTAATGAAATAAAAATAATAGTGGCACTGATACTTGGTCTTGTGACCAGGAGGGATCACCTTTCAGAAGTGTGAAGAGGCACCTTTTTTATCCACAGCTCTGCAGACTCAAACTAGAATAGAGCAGGCTAGGCAGTAACTACTGTTCTGGTTGCCTGTGGCAAATAAAATTGCTTCTAGATGACAAGGCAGCGATGCTTTTGAAAGTTGCTGGAGTGTCCTGTCCTTTCCATGTGCCAAAAATGACCAGTACACTGCTAACTTTTGTGAGCTGAACTAGACTCATAGAGTTGGAAAGGACCTCAAGGGACATCTAATCTAATCCTCTGCAGTGCAGGAATCCCATCCAATTTGAAACGATACTGGACCCTGCTTAGCTTTGCAAAGGTGCTAGCAGTTTTATTGCTGCACCACTAGGAGACACATGACAACACGACTGAAATAGTAGCCTGCACCTCTCTACTTCTCAAAGTGCATCAGAGGGTAAAGTATGAGGAGTCTCCCAGTCTGAACCAGGGAGTAAACAGTTGATAGGATGAGTTGCCTAACACTTTCCCCAACACCTTTCTCTCCCCCCCCCCCAATTATTAGGATGCTTTGAGGAGCCCGTGGTCTTCCCTGAAAATCTTTGAACTGTTGTTTTTCTCTATGAAGACCACTTCACATATTCCATTTTAAATACAATACATTATTTATTTTATTTATTTATTTACTATGTTTATATAAGACTGTTCAATAGTATTGTTTTCTGGGTGGCCCACATAAACTAATATTATAAAATCACACTTTGTAGCATAAAGGACTTTATGTCAGCAGAAAAGAGGAATAAGAACAAATAATTAAAAAGTATATAGCCTGTGAGCAGTGACTATTTTTTTTTAATTGGCTGTTCCTATTGGTCATTTGTTGTGATGCCATGATGTCGTCTCCCAATCTTTCCATTTTAAATTTTAGAATAATAGTAATAATAACAACAATAATATGATATGACTTTAGGGTGTGCTTGCTTTGGGACACTGTGGTACATTAGCTTCACACTCTTACGATATGTGTCCTCTACCGCAAGCATTAAGGAAAATGTGTCTCTAGGTGTACACCATCCTGGAGGGATATTAATGTAACTTTTAGAAGCCCTTGTTGCATCATAGAATAATTCAGAAGGCATTTCAGGATGGTGTCTGTAACTGCCTGAGTTTAAACTCTGAAATATCAATGCCCAAGCTAGATTTCTTCCTTGGCTTTGGATAGTATATATTTCTTGAAAATAAAACATTCTCTCTCTCTCTCTTTAAACTCAAATGTTGAATGAATGAGACTGGGAGAAAATTGGTTTCCAAAATATCTGCTCTGTCTGATCAGTGTGTAACCTGGAATGATAGCACACAAAAGCTCATCTGTCTTGCTTTCATCCTGACTTTCCCAAGGCTGCATCTCAGTCCATCTCAGAAATTAACCTTTCTGTGTGCCCCTCTCTGTCCTGTATCTTATCACCAAAAGCCAAAGCTTAGAATCCACAAAACATCTAGCATGATGCTTTTAAAGAACATAAAATTTAAAAAAGGAAAGAAACCTGCTATCTTTCTCTGGTGTGATGTGAAATTTCTGCTTTTAGAATAATAATAAAGGGGCCTCAAAAGTCAAAGGTAAGCACTTAAATCCCACTGATTTCAATAGAAGAAATGTAAGCATATAGTTAACTCTTCATTTAAATCAATAGCAGCCTTCAAAACCTGGTGTGCTCCAGATGTTGAACTATAGCTGCCATCAGCCCCACCTAGAGGGAAAATAACCACCCTCCAAGGGGAGAGTGTATCAGGACTGAGGAGGCTACACCATGCTCTGTCCCCTGGGATCCATGCCCTCCACTCACGCCTGGCATCAGAGCATGGGCATGGGGGGCAGGACTTTTGTAGGGGGGGAGAACCAATGTGATTGGTCAGTTATTTCTATTTTACTTGATCTGGGGGAGGGAAGTTGCCCCCCCGACTATGCCTATGCATCACGGGCATAGTGTGGGTTGCTGGCTCCCAGGGTGGGGCAAGTGTTGCACCCCCTGGTGGACTACGCAGCTGGGGTAGAGGCGCACACTGGGCAGCCACACTGGCATTGGCGACTGCCCTGCTCCTTCCTCTCTTCCTCCCCAACTTGTCCCACCCCACCCCGGAGGCGTCTCATGGCCAATGAATGACACTGCCATGTGGACAATGAGGCAGCTTGAGCCCCTTGTAGGAGAGGGCGGGCAGCGAGCAGGGCTGCACGAGTTATGGGGTCCCTCCTTGCTTCCCTCCACTCCATGGGACTAGGAGCACCTGCTGTGCAGAGTGGTTAACTGCCAGGAGAAGCACCCTGCCAGCCCCTTGCTGCCCGCTACCACCTTCCTCTTTTGTTGATCCAAGCTGCCACCCCACAAGAACCAGCTGGGCACCATGCGGCCTCCCACTCTCCCCCTATTTCTCCCTGCGCGCTCCCTCCTACTCAAGAGAACCTTCTCTTAGGGTCCCTTCTTTGCCCCCCTGACTGACTCCCTTTCCCCCTCTCCTCCCTTCCCCACACAGCCTGGGGAGCCCCAGTGCCTGCTGACCTGTGTAGGGGGTTAAAGGGGCTAGTGGCGCCAGGGGAGGGATGATGAATGATGCGCAAAAGGGCTCTGGGTGGCGCAGGGGTGCATAGCTGCGGAGCTGCCCCTTCTCTGCTCCGTCAGCGTGTCCTGAGAATATGGCGTAAAATGGTGGTCACTTGAGCCCTCCCTCCCTCTCTCTCAGCTGGCCCAGGGGTGGGCGTCCCTTTGCTAACCACAAAGGCCCAAGTGTGGCTTGGTTCCCCGCAGCTCCAGCCTCGATGAGGAAGCCTGTCATTGGGGCACCTGGTTGCACACCTCAGAAACCTGAGGGGACAGCGGGTGGGCAGGTGTGGAGGACTCCCTGGTCCTGAATGGGGTAACTGTGCCCCTGAAGGAACAGGTCATTTTGGACTTGGCAGTCCATGGAGGCACTGGTCAATTCTGTGTCCAGGGCAGCTGTCTACTATCTCCATCTGGTACACAAGCTGAGACCCTACCTGCCTGTGCTCTGTCTTGCCAGAGTGGTTCATGCTCTGGGTATCTCCTGCTTGGACTACTGCAATGCGCTCTACATGGTGCTACCTTTGAAGGTGAGCCGGAAACTACAACTAAGCCAGAACTGGTGACTCAGCACCGCTGGGACCATATAACATATAAAGGATCTTCAATGGCTCCCAGTATGTTTCCAAGTGCAATTCAAAATGCAGGTGCTGACCTTTAACGCCCCAAACAGCCTTGGCCCTGCATACCTAAAGGAGCGTTTCCACCCCTGTCATTGAACCCAGACACTGAGGTCCAGCTCCGAGGGCCAAATTCTGGGGGTTTCTTCAGTGTGAGAAGTGAAGTTACAGGGACAACTGATGCCAGAGCTCCAGTGCCAGTGAGGCAAGTGTCACAGAGGTTTCCATGGGGCAGGGAGAGACCTTCCAGGGCTGCCTCTCTTTTCTGCCTAACCTTTGAGTGGGAGATCTAGAGCATGCTATGACCCCCGGGGGCCAGAGGATCGCAGCCCAGGAAACCTAGACATTAATTAGATAATTCATTAAAATGATATGCAAGCTCTTTTGCTCTCTCCCAACTTTTACTGGCTGCATCTTACTTTTCTTGGTACCTATAGTAAGCATGCAGGTTTAATTTAATATTGATATTTTTATCTTTAAAAAAAAAAGTTCTCTGAAACTTGTGCTTTAGCTTCTCTCAAGATGTTAAAGAATGCAGAATGTACTTTGCATATTAAAGTAGCCTGATATTTCATGTTGCATCTCAGAAGAAACAAGGAGTTATTGGTGGAGGGCAGATGCATGTGGAGATAGGGATCTCCCTCCCTTTTAAAGATCCAGATCAATAGCTTTCTGCTTTACATTTAAATAAGAGGTGTAGCTGACAGCCAGAGGAACAAAGGGAAAGCATCAAAGAGTTAACAAACATTGCAAGGAATCCTTTGGCTTTGTTTCATCTATCCATTGATGCAGGTTCTTTTATTTATTTTTAACTTGTGTTTGCAGTTTCTTTTTTTTAATGCATACATGGCAACAATCTTTCTAGGCTGTCAAAAGGTAATACTCATGAATGATACAAATTGAGCTTTCTTGTAGAAGGTTTCCAAATTTTTATTGTGGAACATTTCCCTTCGTTAGGCATTGAGGAAGAGTTAATTCCGGCCGTTCACTATAAACAGTAATACTTGGCGTCAAATGCTATTAAGGAGATTATGTTATCTCTTAGGAACAGAGAATGCTATGGTCAGGGGTAAATTAATTTCCTAGGGTGCTACAGTAATTTTTTCTTGTAAATGGAAACTTTCTAATTGGAGCCCCTCAGGAACAATATGCCGAAAACTGGGCAGATGTTCTCTTTTCATGATCCCATCTCCCTTCGTGTTTTAACTTGCTTCTGATTTTTTTTGCAGGGGCATTCTGGCACTGTTTAGAAAATCTGGGAAATAAGCTTAGGCTGAAGGATTTGCTTACCTAGACCTTTGGTGGGGCAGAGTCCATTCCCATTTGGGTAGGCAAAACTAACCTCCCATTTGCCTAGCCTTGGTCATCCCACTACAAGGAGGCAAGCAAGAACATTTCTGTTTTAAGTCCACTTTGGTCTGTGATCTAGATATTTGATTTTTCTGCTGTTCCCATATCTGCTCTCTTTTTTGCTACAGCTTAGGGTTTTAATGGTATTTTTATGTACAGCAGGACTGGGCAGACTTTAGGACTCACAATCTAGAATTCTGAGTTACACCAAGTGGATCAGGAAGGGGGAACTTGAATGGAAGAACAAGTTGCTTCAGAGCCCATTGTCAGCCCAGGAGTTTCCTTGCAAGACCAGAACTTTCCTCTTCTCTTCTCTTCTCTTCTCTTCTCTTCTCTTCCCTTCCCTTCCCTTCCCTTCCCTTCCCTTCCCTTCCCTTCTCCTGCCCCAGTTTCCATCAGCCTAATTTAGCAGAATAATGCCTTTTCTCATCACCACTGCTAAAAGCATTGTGAGCTGGAAACAGTTGCTTATCCACTGCAGATCACTCAGACAATTTCCTGAAGATCCATACTGATCTGCCCACTCTTGGAAAGGTGTTTGATGAATTTAATAAGAAATAAGCAGATAGGTGCCTTCTTTTTCCTACAAGAGAAACTTGCAGAAAGCTCAAGCACAGCTGCAACAGGATGGGTCTGGAACTGAGCCCTAAAATTATGCTCTGGTGAAGCTTTTCTCCCTCTCTCTGATTCTGATAATTTTTGTTTTGTTTTTTAGGGTTGATCAAGGACTGAAGAACTAGAAGATAACATTGTCTGCACTGGATAGCTTTGTATATGGAAGGCATGTCAGAAATCGATTTTGAAAAGTTAGCTGAAATAGGTAAATTATAGATAGATCTATTACTGCCCATCAAGTGGTATCTTCTATATATTTCCAGATGATTTAGAAGACATTCTTCCCTAAGTGAAAAACTTTTGCCAGGATAGTGTAATATTTTTGAGTTACAACCGCTGCACTGGCATGTACCTTATTATCAAAAGCTATTAAGGTTGAAGGTTAGTTTAATACACACAGTTTAAATGAATTATTGGCATGTGCTCCCAGTGAAATTCTAGGCTATTGGAATAATGCTATCATCACATATTGTGGCACAAATGGGAGTCATTACTCTAAACAGACAAGTATTGAATGAGGCTAGAGACCTTCTGATTGTGTGTTATCTTTTGAAGATGTTCCAGTGAACATAACCATATGGCCAACTCATTAGGGGGACCATCATTTTGGGGGGGGGGGGAATCAATTCTAACATATAATAATATAGAAATTTGACTTTTGAAAACCCTGTTTATTCAGAAAACATAAATTGTACCTCACCACTTATACATAAAATGTAGGAAATTGCACACAAATCATTGCGTGTAAGAACAATCCTCTGTAGCTGGAAGCAGTATACCTTTGAGTGCTTGGGTGCCTGGAACAAATAACAGCAGGTTGCCATCACCACCTTGCCCTGCTAATGAACTTCCAGAAGCATCTGGTTGGCTGCTGGACTAGAGGGATGCTTAATGTGAATGGAAATAATATAATTCTTAATTTTTAAACATACTAACAGTGTTTACTGGTCCATTAAGTAAGCATTGCCTATTCACTTTGATAAATGATGACATAAGCTAATATTTAATATGCATAGATTTTCATTAGAGTTAATGCCTGATCATTTTTACATTTTTACTTTACAAAATAGTGTCTGTATAAAGCTGTTTCTTCCTTGCTATTAAAATATGTCACTTTTAACATAAGTGCAATGGCTTATGCTTTATGCAATGTGAAAATTGGCATTGTTATAGTTAACTATTGTTGTATTAATAATTATATAAATTATTAATTAAAAGTTAATGATTAATTTGTTATCCAGGATCTTTACACTGCTCTTTAAACTTTCTAATAAATGTGACATGCCAACAGCGTTAGTGCTTTTAATGCTAACAACCTCCTTCCAAAAATTTTTAGAGGGCCTGTTCACCAGATATGCAGAAAATCTCCACAGTAACAACTGTAACATCAATGCTTTCCATTAATTTGTACACATTCCTATTATAATGCTATGTTTAAGGAGCAGTTTCCGGTGGTTTCTCTCTTCAGGAAGCCTTTCCCTCATTGTGGGAAAATATATTGGAAGCTGCCGTCTTAAGAAAATATATCCAGTCCTCTCTACTCACATTGTTGATTCCTACATCAGCTGTAGCCAGTTTGTAGGGCCATGGACTTAACTCTGGGGTTCACCATTTCTCTCCTTTGGGTACAGAGATTGGCAGTTGGAGACTGTTGTCTTTCAGAGCAGCTAGTCTTCTCATTGAGAATAAATCCTTCATGAGTTTCTAGGGAACTCCAGGAACACATTTTGAAAATCTCGATAAGGATGTGTTCCCATTACTAGAGTGAGGTCGTCCCCTGCCCCACTCCTGATACATCTCATAGCTTCACCCCCTTCAGCTGTTGATATCAGCACGGGTTCATTAGTGCCATATTCATTGCAATGCATCAGATTTAGAATTGCAGGGTGGGAAGAGACCACAAGGGTCATCTAATGATAATCAACCCCCCCCCCCACAATGCAGGAACTGTCTGTGCAACATGGGGCTCAAACCCACAACCCTGATATTAAGAGTCTCATGCACTACAGACTGAGCTATCGCAACATCAAACAACAGTGTTTTATAACAAATACATAGGCATTTTGGATAACTGTTGTATGAACACGGATTCAATAAAAACAAATAACTGTATGTGGGAGGGTTATTGGTTTTGTTTGTTATTCTTGTATGTATTCTTGTGTTTTGTATTGTAATCCACCCTTTGACCTTCGAAGGAGGGCGGTATAGAAATTTTATAAATAAAAAAAGGAAAATAGACAAAATTAAAAACCCATCACTGGAAATTCACTGCCATAAAGACACAATGATTGTCGTTGGATGATGTGGCTTTAAAGGAGGAGTGGGCAATTTCACCATCTAGCAGTGGTCACAGACCTGTCAGTACTGGAAACCCCAGGAACATGGCAAGGGAGCCCCAGTTGTGAGCTGCCCAGATGAATTTGCTTGCCAGCAAACAGGAATCTGGACTAGAAGTACTGGTACTTGGCGTCTGAATAACAGGAATATGTTAATAAATAACAGTACAGTGGAACCCCGGGTTACGCATGCGATCCGTTCTGGGTCACCGTGCATAACGCTGGCATGCGTATCCCGAACACACAAAAACACCCCAAAACCCGGAAGTAGCGCGATTTGAGCGCTTCTGCGCATGCGCTTCTGCGCAGAAGCGTTCTGTGCATCTGGGGGTTGTGCGCGCTACAGGAACGCTTCCGGGTTGCGGGCGTTCTTAACTACGACCTGGGGTGTGCGTAACCCGGGGTTCCACTGTATTCTTTTTTTCAAAATTATTTAGTCCTGAGTTACTATTTTTTTTGGTAAATGTACCTAAATATGTTTTTTGCTTCAGAATTAAGAAAAGATGAGGCAGAAAATGCAGATCTTGAAGAGAGCCAGGTATCATTTGCAGCTGTGTCAAATGGTGATGCTGAAATAAGCCCAACACACCCATATTACGATGTGGCCAGACATAATATACTTCACCTTGTAGGTATGTTTGCTGAAAACCTCTTTGGCATCTTCTTTGTATTTGCAAATCACTTAATTTTTCTGCTTCAAGTTATTTAACCTGTAATAAAGAAATACAGTACTTGGAGGATTAGAGCAAAAATAGAAGCCTGCATGTAGAAGGGAAAGCAAATGGGTGACCAGATCAGCCCCTCACTTGGACTCTTCCAAAACTGATCTCTGGCATCTTGCTTCCAATCTAAGTGTCGGGCTGGGACTTGGAAGACCAGGGTTCAAATCCCTCAGCCACAAAGCGCACTGAGTAGCCTTGGGCCAGTCACTGTCTGTTTGCCTACCTACCGCACAGCTGGGAGGGAGGCAGTGGGCAGACCATTTGGGCAGTGCGGAGCCTGTGCGTGCCCAATAGTGCCGCCCGGCCTTTTGTCACCCCCCTCAGTGGTGACACCCGGGGTGGCCCGCACCCCCTTCCTCCACCCCTGCCCACAGTGTGAGTACCGAGAGAAGCTTTGGCAGAACCAGTCCTTTATTTTGAGGTTCAGCTGTTCACTCATGTGTTTGTTTGTGTATGTATGTATATGTGTGAACAGTGGAGAGCATCTCAAGTTGTTCACACAGAGAGGAGTGGGCTAAAGATCTCATTGCAGGTTTCTCAGCTTACGTGTGTGTAAGTCAGCAATCTTACTGGCTCATCAACCCTTGCTCTTACTCAACCCTTATTCAGATGTAGGGTTGCCACTCATCCTGTATAATACGGCATCTTCCCATATTTCAGTGTAAAATGCTGTGTCCTGTATTGATTCAATACAGGACACAGTTTGTCCTGCTTACCTCTCTGTCCCCCAAGTTAGGGATCCTCTCCAAATGCCCACCCCTGCTCCTACAGGGCAGGCATTGGGAGAAACCTCCTCTCACTTCTTTCATTTCCTTTTTTCCCCTCTCTCCCTCTCCTCATCCCACTCCAAAGGAGGAGCAAACCAGCCCATCTCTCAGAGATCAACAGATTTGGAAGCTCTAGAAACAAGTGGTTTTGTGTCAGTGCAGCCCAGAAGCCCCATTTGTGAACATGGTTATCGGCATGATATTTGGGAGAGGAATTGGGGGAGAAGTAGCTCCCTGCAACAGCTTGTTTTTAATTATTGCTGACCTCCTCTCAATTTATCTTACATCCTCCTATAAAACTTTTGTCCTCCAGCATGTAAAGGTTTCAGTCAAGCTTTGCATTTGAAACGTGCATTTAGAGTGAAATTATTGCCCTGATAACTAAAGTCTTGTTGGTTTACCAGGTGATGATAATTTGGGGAGAAAAGTGATTGCTTTCAGTTGCTGTCGTTTGCCGCCTTCCTATCAACTTAATCACAGACGGTTATTAGAGTAAGTCTTTTCTTCTTTTCACTCATGTGTCAACAGGCAGGGCAGGGTGGGGGCTCACCAGTGAAGTGTGGGCTACATCCTTTATAGCTTTCCAACCGTCAGCCATAAAATCAAGCATCATTCACTTCATCATTGAATTATGCTCTTTCTTTGTATTTGAATGATCTCTGAACAAGCTTTTAATACTAGCAAGTCCTATGTGGGGATGTTCAGTGTTTGGGCTTGAGCATACCATGAAAATAGTATATATCAGGCCATTGGGCACCTGTATTCCTTCTCTTCTTTAGAGCTAAAGAACCACAGTGAAAATACAGTGCATTTATTGGTGTGTTCTATGCTGTTTTTATTCCAGATATTTAAAGTATGCGCTGGACCAGTATGTGGAAAACGATTACACAGTGGTCTACTTTCACTATGGACTGAACAGTAAGAATAAACCCTCCCTGAATTGGTTACAAAGCGCCTACAAAGAATTTGACAGGAAGTATGTTTTCTAAATTATGCTTTTAAAAAAAATAAAAATAAAAAATCACTATTCTAAAGGCATAGTTTGGCCAGGTTTTTCCCATTTTTAATTAAAAATTGATCGCATTTCCATCCTGCCCACCCCTTCCTAGGGGACGTCATAGCACATATTTGGTCTTCCTATTTTTGTCATCACAATAACCTTGTGGGGAGCTTAAGCTGCTTTTGCAGAAAGGCCTGTGGCACTCACAGAAGGGAGGAGATCTAGATGAGCTTTGTCCTATATGATTGAGGGTGGCATGATTTAAAACGGATTAACATTATTTACCAGGCTTTTGGCATATCAGAAGCATTCTGACTTTATAATTGTTGCACGGGATAGAAATAGCATTGTGAGGAGAGGGAGAATTGCTGTCTTTAATCTCCATGGGTTGATGGAGTGCGAGCTGCTGGATCCCATAGTTGATGTTTTCACTTCTGCAAGAAATTCACCTGTTCGTCCCTGTCCTCATGCAGAAAAGTAGTGAACAAAGGAGTATTCACTCCTTTGGATTTGCCCTGCAGTGCTACAAAGTCCTGGAAGTCTTTTGCACTGGTATAGCACCAGGGTGGATTTGATTTAAATCAGTTTTCTACATAAAGACTAATTCTTGCTGGTATAACTTTAATATGCAAGTAGATGAAGATTTTTAGAATAACAACTTTTCACATTAGTTTTTTATCCCCGGTTTAATAGGTTAATCATTCATATTTGGACAACTTTTCTGTTGTACTTAGGAAGGAGAAAAATAATCATTACCTTAATAATAACAATTTAAATAGATTTATTAGATCCATTCCACTCCAAACAATCAGAAAAATATTGTTTCTATTCTATTCACTGAACTTCTTGAAACTTAACACTGAAGGGGTTGATTCTGTATTCGTAGGTTTGTAGAACAATAGGATTAAGGTCTTTTTCTCAACTCTGTTCATGTTACAACATTTTTGCTGTGAAGAAGAGGCATGTGATCTCTGCTGAGTCAAATTCAGTTTTGAGAACTGCAAAAGTAAACCAAGCATCTGTGATAATATCTTGTAGGCAGAGAAACTGCCCAATAACCATACAGAAACCTCTGGAAGAGCATAAATGACATTGTGAATGGATTAATGGAATTTATTTACCAAAAAAATTAAACATATACAGCCTTATTTTACATAATTAAAAAACTAATCTTTATTTCATGATTGAGTAACCTTTGGATGGTAATATGTTTTCACCAAAAAGCATTTTATTTTAAAAAATCCGATTTAAATTTTAAAAAAAAAATTGATTTTTTTTATTTTTTTAAAAAAATCATTGATTTTTATCCACCCTGTATAGCACCACATCAATAACAGATTTAACCTAATTTTTCCTGCCTCCAACCACCCACAGCTCAACTGTCAGTACATCTTGCATAGCTCAGGAGTAACAGGTCTACACAGAAGAGGGGTAAAACAAAGGATATCCAGGGTGCCCACCCAGCAACCCCTGTGACTGCTATGAACTTGGTTTAAAAATACTTTGGGAGATAGTAGTGGCACTGAGCAGGGCAAGGAAGGGCACTTGTTAAACTTGCTTTTGCCTTGGTGCTCCTCATATGGATGTGTGCACATCCTAATGAGCTCCTCTGGCTGCCTCCAAAATGTTACTATAAAGAAAGTTGTTGAGAGACTGAACTGCTTCCACCAGGGTCTGTGCTGATCATATATCATTTTGGTCAATGCCCTATTCCAGGTATCTTTAAGAATGCGAAGTAAAATACTTAAAGAAAAATGATTAAGTTGGAAATTCATTTCAGTGTGAAACTTACTTTTTTAATGAATGAATAACAGAAATTGGAATCAAATAATGGTTTCTGTCTCTTGAATTTCTAAAGATCTTCTCCCTTCTTGCTACCTTTTTTCTTTCTCCATTTCCCACACACTTTTTTCCATTTAGAGAGATTTTTCCCACCATTATTATACCCACAAAACAATTCAGATACTGGTTTGTAATATAATCGCTATATAATCTTCACCTACTTCAGTTCCATCAGGACTGACCATTTCTTCTTTTCATTTTACATTCAATTCCTCTGAATTAGATGTACTTGAAATGAATACTGTATAATGTTCCAGTAATAAAAACTCCCCCCACATTCAATTGCAGCTCCACTCCACTACAGCATGTAACGTTCAGAAGTCTCCTAACAATTTAATTTTCTTTTCTGCAGGTATAAGAAAAACCTGAAAGCGCTCTACATTGTACATCCAACCAATTTCATAAAAATTATTTGGAACATTTTTAAACCTCTAATCAGGTACATATTGGTTTGCTGAAGACAATTTTGTGCTTAGCTGAAGGGTAGTTTGCTTTTTTGTCATTGTTAAGTGGATTTCTAGAAACATCTGTGTTATAGAAAATACAAGGTAAAAATACTTGGGGAGCCTGCCAGTGATGGGTGATGAGGACTGTGAAATTATTTTATTTTACGTTTCCTCCTAACTTTGCTGTCTACTGTGTTCAGAGTTCTCACTCTTCCCACTCTGTCCATTGCACTCACTATGTTGATGTCAGACACTTTCTCCTCTGTTACTTGCTGACTGATCCTAAACATGTGTTGATGTAACTAAATCTCAGTGAGTTCATAAGACTTAACTTCCCAGCATCCTAGAGTACTCCTGCCCAGTGGCAGAGCTTCATGATGCAGCACCAAGGGGTGGGGGAGGCAGAGAGCAGGCAGGGGCGGGCCTGGCATGCATCCCGGGGGCATGCATCACCGGGGCGCCCAGCACGGGTGGGGGCAGCCACGATGGCACCCCACTGGGAATGCACTGCCAGGGTCGGTGCGCTCCCCCCACACTCCTCTTCCTCTGCCAGTGCTCCTGCCTCCTTCCCAAAGCCTAGTTAACTCTTTCCTAGCTTGGGGGGGAGGTGAGAGGGCTCTAGGACCCTGCCAGAGCCTTGTACCTCCTTCCCAAAGCCCCAGGGCATCAAATACTGACTTCTCCTCCCACACAACAAGGCAGTGTGTGGCCCACAGGTCCCATGTCAAAGTACTCTTGCAGCCCACTTGGTATGAAACCATGGACCACTCTGGTCTAGATCCTCTCCGTTAGTGTGGTGTTTAGGTACATATGGAATCTAGTGGAGTTCTTTTCGTCTTCAGAGCTCATTTTGCTAAAAGTCCCCTCCCTTAGATTGCAGCTGGTGGGCTGAGACTCAGAGAACATTTGTGTGTGTGTGTGTGTGTGTGTGTGTTTAATGTTCAAGAAGTTTCCAAGTCCAAGAACTTACAAGGCATCTGAAAAGAACTGCTTGCTTTCGTCTGTTTCAAGCTGAGTGGAAGAATAGTTTAGAGGTTCGTGGGGGTAGGAGTAGGTGTTGGGTGCCTTTTCCAGAAGTAGCGATTGGAAACATTCATGTTTACCTCCACCCCAGCCTTGAAGTTGGCTTTTTCCAGTCAGGGAGAGAGTGAAAGGGCTGGGTTCCATGCCATTAAAAAGCAGCAAAACCATAAAACATTAATGTCAAGGTAGTAGATTCTGCAGAACAGGAAGCCCTCCTGAGGTGAAGAGCAAATTATCTGTATTGTAAAACTGTTTGTATTAATAGTGTTAAATTGTTTAAGGCACTGCTTCAATGGGCCAGACAATCTGTTTTTGGTTGTGTGTGTGTGTTTTTCTTCTGGAATTCGCTAATAGGCTGGCATAAATGCTTCATTTTATCATAGAAGAGCATGCTGGAAGGCCTAACTAGGTTTGTGCACACTGAGGATCAAATGTGTTAATTCTGTAAAAGTGCTTCCTTGACAGCAGAAGCCAACTCTTTGAGTTAATTAATTCCTTCTAATTAAAATTTCTGCTGTCTTCCACTAGAGGGTGCTGGTGCATGCAGAGCTGGGCTTTCAATGTTATTTTGCAGAATAATTTACAGAAATGGGAATAATATTAACAGTATGTTAGCTCAATTGGTATCTTATTTTCAGGGTCCAAGAGATATATGAAAGGGTATTCTCTCTGGGGCCCAGAGATCTGAGACTTTACCCCCATTACCATTAAGTTCTAGATCATGCTTGATTATATTTATGGATATCCTATCCTATGTTCATAGTGTTTGGATCTTGTAAGGTGTGCTGGAGCCAATCAGAAGCAGAGTTAGAGCAGGATGATCAATATTTTGAACATTGAGTTTCTGGCCCAAACCCTCTACAAAAGGGGGAGTGTGCTGTCAATCTAGGACTTGTAGTTCAAGAGACAAAGAGATTTGTGTTTCCCTGTGTGAAATGCTCTTGCACAGACTACCAGCCACAGAGTCCCATGTGCATAGGGACAACTGTGGGAGGGACAAAGCATGATGATAATTTGGGATATTGATCCCAGAAGCAGTGGGAACCAATTCTGCTGATTTACAGACCCCAAATATCAGTGAGTAAATGTCTAGTTAGTGAGCACACACCATACAGGAGTGGAGTGCTGAGGCTATTATTATCCTGAGTGAATGTAATGGAAACAAGTAGGCAAACATTTTCTCAAATTTTGATGTGAATCATCCATGTATCATAGAATTGTAGAGTTGGAAGGCACCCTGAGAGTCATCTGGTCCAACCTCCTGCAATGCAGGAATCTGTGCTAAAGCATTCATGACAGATGACCATCCAGCCTCTGCTTAAAAACCTCCAAGGAAGGAAAGTCCACGGTTGAACAGCTCTTGCTGTCAGAAAGTTCTTCCTGATGTTTAGTCAGAATCTCATTTCTTGCAACTTGAAACCTTTGGTTCAGCTCCTACCCTCTACAGCAGGAGAAAAGAAGCTTATTCCATCTTCCATGTGACATTCCTTGAGATATTTGAAGATGGCTGTCATATCTCCTGTCAGTCTCCTGTTTCCCAAACTAAACACACCCAACTCTCTCAAGTGTTCCTCATAAGGCTTGGTTTCCAGACCCTTAATCATCTGTGACACTGCCAAAAATTGTTCTTGGAACAATTTCAGCTCAGTCCTGTTGAATATTGGATGAACTGCTTCTGACACTATCTTTAAAAAAGAGAGAAGACTTGTGTTGTGCTGCATCAAGTTTGTCTGTAGTGTGTGTTGTCACAGCAAGACGGGAAAAGCTTCCAAGCTTCTTTCCCATGCCCCTCGGACTGCAGGAACCATGTGGAAGGGGCAGCTAAGATCATTTCTGATTGGGAAGTGTAGCCCTTTGTAGGGATCAAAGTTCTCACCAGGAGAACAACAAAAACAAATCATTCCTGCAACACATGTGTTTGTCAGATAATTCCAATGGAAATGGGAGTGGAAATTCCCAGTGTTTACTTATTCATCATGCATCTGGAACAGAAATCAATCCAGTGAATACAGTTGGTATTCATTGCTGTTTTCATTCCTTGTGCTCTTCAGCTCTCTATATTGGACAAACAGGTCAAACCCTACGCCAAAGGATAAATGGACATAAATCTGACATCAGGAATCACAAGACAGAAAAGCCAGTAGGAGAACACTTCCATCTCCCAGGACATTCAGTACAGTGGTACCTTGGGTTACATACTTAATTGGTTCCGGTTCGCTGTACATAACCGGAAAAGTACATAACCCGAAAAATGCACAAACCGAAAAACCACTTCTGAGCATGCGCAGACCGCAAAAACACGTCTGTGCATGCGCAAATCGTGCGCGCTTCGGGTTGCGCTTCCGGGTTAGCGGAGTTCGTAACCCGAAAAGTACGCAACCCGAAGCGTACGTAACCCGAGTTACGACTGTACAGGATCTCAAAGCAGCTGTCTTACTACAAAAGAATTTCAGAAGCAGACTTGAAAGCGAAGTTGCTGAATTACAACTTATCACTAAACTGAAAACTATGGAGAGACCTGGTCTTAACAGAGATACTGGATTCCTGTCTCATTATATATGCTAATAATCTGCATACTATCCCTTGCTTTTTCCTGTAGGACTAATTGCAGTCATTAACAATCGTAAACAGGTTTACCGTACCCATTGAGTCAATCACCCAACTCCTACTACCCTCCTGAGAAAAACCCTACCCTCCCACTATATATAAGGGTCTGGTGACTTCTGTTTCAGTGTATCTGAAGAAGTGGGCATGCACACGAAAGCTTATACCAAGAACAAACTTAGTTGGTCTCCAAGGTGCTACTGGACATTTTATTATTATTTTATACATTAATTTCATTTTAATATTCCACCATAGCAGACAGCGAGATGAATAACTTGGTTTTCACTGGAATCCCAGCTGCAGCAGAATGGAAACTACACAACCAACACTGACACCTGCATCCAGATATTAGCAGGAGCGGGAAGGGACTAGGCAGCAGGAAGGCAGTTTCCATTCTGTCAAGGTAGTGAAGAATTGGACCTATGAAAACTGCTGCCATGCGATTTAATCTTTCCATATAAAGCAAGGCACAAATTGCTTTGCCAGCAATAAGGTCTATTCCCCCCCCCCCCCAACTTAACTATTGACACAGAAAGCTTAACAGAACACACTCTTTCCATGCATTTTTAATGCTGCATTAAAATAAAGGTTTTTGTTTCCCTCTCAAAACAATGGTTTCTATATCTATGCAAATAGCAGTTACATTAGGATGGAAGACAGTCATTTTTATTCAAATTGGACTCAAGCATGGTATGTTTATGTTTGATCAAATGAAAATGAATGCATCTTGTGCCACGGCTGCTTTAATCATAGTCCACTTTTGGCACGTTGACATTCAGGTTTCATAATATTAAAGTTAACACTTTCAGGAAATATTCCTAATTCCTGTGTTTGTATAAATTTTCTTATATTTTTAGTCACAAGTTTGGAAAAAAGGTAATCTATCTGAATTACCTGAGTGACCTGAGAGACCATCTTAAATACGACCAACTGAAGATCCCTCAAGAAGTTATTCGGTATGTAACACGTTCAAAACTGTCCTTAAGGTTCTTTAAAAAAAAAAAAAAAAGAGGTCTTATATTAAATTGTTTTCCTTTTTCAGACAACTTCACTAAATTTCTGTCTGATTAAATGTTTGATATACCTGATCTATTATTGGCTACATGTTATCGTACAAAGTGCATTGTCACCAGTAATAACATCTAAGAAATGTTGAATGATTCACCACAGAGAAAGTAAATAGGTGTCTGCAGGGGTTAGAATATCTGCTTAAGAAACGGTTACACGTGGACCAGCCTTGTACGTTATGCACCAGAATATCGTTTGAGCTGTATTTATTCTGTGTAGAAAAGGAAAAGGAAATTCTGCCTCCAGTAATCCAAACTGTGCATCGAGAAAAGCTGGTTTTTTGCAACTTGTTCAAATTATGCAAACTGAGGAAATGTGTTCCTGGTTTACTTACTTTACTTCATTATGATAACATATGAATGTAAGACGAGCCTGCTGGATCAGACCAATGGCCCATTTATTCCAGCATCCTGTTCTTGCAATGGCTGACCAGATGGGATGCCTGTGGGGTGCCCACAACCAGGGCATGAACATGACAGCACTCTGCACACCTGCAGTCGCTAGCAACTGGTACTCAGACATATAATGCTTCTGACTCTGGAGGCAGAACATACAGTAGCCATCGTGGCTAGTAGCTGTTGACAGCCTCATCTTCCATGAGTTCAACACCGCACTGTGTGAAGAAATGCTTTATTTTATCTGTCCTGAATCTTCCAGCCATCAGCTTCACATAGTTTTATAAACTTCTATCCTGTCACCTCTGACTTGTCTTCTCTCTAAACTATGCAGCAACTTTTCCTCGTAAGGGAGTTGCAGAGCACACTAAACCACTGGCAACCAGCTTCTTCTCTGACTTCTGGTTTTTCAGCAGGGATTACTCTTTCAAGCCTATCCAGCCATAAAGGCCAGAAGCCTCAATAGATTAGCAGTGGAGTGTTCCAGCAATTCTCATGTCACCAGAACTCCCAGTTGCAGCCATTGTTATTTTCCTTAAAGTACTTGGAATCTCCAGATGAGGGAAGTACCTACAAAATGCCCCATATTTTACATGCTTTGGTTGACTGACAGAAGCTGGAGTTGCAGATCAGATCAGAAGAATCTTTATATGCATCAGCCACTAGCCATAACAATAAAACAAAATGTACTGGTGCTGTGTCACTGTTATATAAATGGGTTTTTGTACACCAGTACGTAAATATATAATAATTAAACGTTCATACATGCCTCCCTGCTTAATAAATAACCATGCAGTTAATGTACAGGAGGAGTTATACTTCCATCTTGTAAAAGTGACAGAATTACGATTTTAACTCAGAGCTGTTTTGCAAACAGAGGCTGCCAATCTGATTCCCTACCAAGCATTGTGGTGTGAGAGCCAGTGTGGTGTAGTGGTTAAGAGCGGTAGACTTGTAATCTGGTGAACTGGGTTCGTGTCTCCGCTCCTCCACATGCAGTTGCTGGGTGACCTTGGACTAGTCACACTTTGAAATCTCTCTGCCCCACTCACCTCACAGAGTGTTTGTTGTGGGGGAGGAAGGGAAAGGAGAATGTTAGCCGCTTTCAGACTCCTTCGGGTAGTGATAAAGCGGGATATCAAATCCAAACTCCTCCTCCTCCTCTTCTTCTTCTTCTTCTATGTCTGCTAAGTGTATTTGTAAATACAAGTATGCCCATGCATGTTTGTTGTTAGGCCTTTAAATATTCAAATGTATGTGTACAGTATCTTAGCTGTCCACTTAAACAATGGCGGTGTGTGATATGGTCCATCCTTGCACAGTGGTCACCTTCCCGGGCTTTCTGCCCCGAAGCTGATCTCCCACAACTGAGGAAATGAGAGAGCTGTGTGCTGCAGTCTTGAGGTTCACTCTTCTTGGTGCTCAAAAGTGTGAGGTGTAGGAAGGGCATAAAGTCAGAGGAATAGAGTCAAAGAGTGCTAAGAATTGCAGTTGCAGCTGCCATGGTACTGCGTTTTCTTTTGCTGTTCCAGAAGCATTTGGAGGAGAGACAGGATTTACTGTTGTTGGAAGCCTCCGGTGCCAGGTTGCCAGAGTAGGCACCAGCGTTTTAGGGGCCTTGTAACAAAAGAGCTAAATAATATTGTTTTGCTCTTGACAGAAAATTACAGAAATATATCAGGAGATCATTTGGCAGCCCCCACCCCACCCCCCGAGATTTTGACTGCCTTGGGGCCTCCACAGGGTTTAATCCAGCACTGGAAGCCTCTGAACTAAGATGCACAAGCTGGATAGTTAAGAGTAGTTAAACAAAAGAATTTGCTCCTGCAAGATGTGGTTATGGTGGACAACCTGGGCGGCTTTTAAAGGATGGGGGCTATCAGTGGCTTCTAATCCTTACCTCCGGGATCAATGGCGATATGCTTCTGAATATCAGTTCCTGAAGAGCACCAGCGGGGAGAGGGCTGTTGTGCTCATATCCTGCTTGTGGGCAGCTGGTACAGGATGATGGAGGAGATGTGGCGTTGGTCTGATCTAGCAGGGCTCTTCTTAAATTCTTTCTCATCTTGCTCTTGTGTAGCTTTAATGACAGAAAAGAGGGAGGGCAGGACACACGCAGTTGCCATACAACCAGAGAAGCAGGACACTGTTGCACTGTTCCATTCCTGGTGCTCTCTTCCTCATGATCTTAAAGGGCTTTTATTTTATTTTATATTATATTTTGATTGATTGACTCAGAATATTTATGGATCACCCCCCCCCCTTTTAAAAGAGCTCACAGCAATGTATGTCAAAAACAGGCAAAATGCAACTCTCTCCCTCCTCAAGGTCATTGCGAGAACCAAGCATCCAGCATTAGTGCTGCAGCTTTCAAACTAAACATGAGAAAAGTGTTCTAGCAGAGTTCACCTAGGTCTTGAATCCGTATAGACCGAATATGGCTGCACTTTTGCATGCTTTAGGTGGTTAATCTCATCTAAGGTAGGGTTGCCATATGTATATGGAATTTCCCAGACATAACCAGGATTCGGCCATCAGAAACAGTGTCTGGGCAGGAATCACTTTCATGTCCAGGAAAATCCGGACGTATGGCAACCCATGTCAGAAATTTCTTCTTCTTTTTTGTTGAGATTAAAATAAAAAAAATCTCAACATCTATTGTGTCCAGATTTTCAAATTTGAAAAATGGCAGCCCTAATCTAAGGTGTGTCACATACATATTCCTTAAAATACGTTTTTTAAACAAAAACAAAAAAACCCTAGCCTGAAGATAAACAGTAATGTTAAGGTATTCCATATTGGTGCAATACAAAAGAATACCAAGTGATGTTAGCTATCGGATAAGACAAAGTGTATTCCAGCAAGCGGGGAATTGAGAATAGCAAGTAGTACATTTTGTTGATATTTTATGTTTTAATATTCTGTGAAGTGATTACAGTCTGAAATTAAGATTTCAATATGATTGAACTCCTAGAACTTGTTATACGTCTTTGTAAGTTTTTCTTGAGAAACATGGATGATCCAAACCTCATTCTTGAATATTAAGTGTACTTTTCTCCACTAGACATGATGAAAACCTTCGGACTAAACAAAAGAAAAAGCCACTTACTACAGTGAAGATCCCTCCACCAAGACCTCCTCTTCCAACCCAGCAGTTTGGTGTCAGCCTCCAATAGTAAGCTACACAATTTCTTTCATATGTTGTTGGAAAAAAGGACTCTTTCAACATCACTTTTCTTTTTACTCCATCTGGATGAATTGCCATGTGTTTCTTTGTTCTCTTTCTCAGTCTCTCTTCCTCACAATGCTTAAAACTCCTCCAGTTACGAGTGCCTACATTACAACAGAGAACTCAGAACATTCATGGTCTAAGGTTTCTCAGAAACACATTCATTTTTGAGACGTTAAAGAAAGGAAGGATAAGGAAGCCTGTTCTTCATTATTGTGAAATGACTACATACTGAATGAAATCATTCAGTAATCTGTACAATACAATCTATAAGGAATGAGAAATCCCATGCATTTGTATGTGAGGCAAAATCATTTTTACACTAGTATATTTTGTTAATTATGTGTGGACCAACCCCAGCTGTCTTTGGAACTGGTCTGGCCTAACTGGATTTCAGACTGTGTTTGGATTGGGTTCCTGGCTTTGATGCCATATTACCATATCCTGAAAGCATCCTTTCCACATGGACTTATCTGCTGAGGAACCTATCAGATTGAGTCTAACTGGGTCTACTAGACCCAAAATTTATAAGCAACGTGGAATAAAGTCACTTCTGGGGCCCATCCGGGATTAGGGGCTCTGAAGTTTAAGCTTCATTAGTTTCAAGGTAGATCTGCCTCTGCATTCCTTATACAGAACCAAATTTCTTTTTATTGTAACGAATCGGCAACAGATGCTGTCTTGCAGGTTTGGATCAGCCACAGAAATCCATCACTGATGAGAGGGCTTACTGGTACATCTGTCTTCATCTAGGACTGCCACAATTCATATGCCACACTGGATAAAACCCCTTTCCCTTCCTATTCATTCTTTTATATTGCAAGATGATAGTAAAGATTTGCTTTCTTTGAAAGACCATTATGGGCCCCTGTGGAATACAAGTTTAGTTAAATACAGAAATGTTCTGTATTTCTGGATACTACAGAATGGATCAGGAACATTTCAGTGATGAGCTGGGTTATAGTTTGATTACTCGTCGCTTGCTGAGTCACAGCTGAGCATGTGAACAGACTCCATTGAGCAGCATGGTGCTTGGAGATGCTCTGAGTTTTCATTCATTTGTAATTTATTTTTGATGGTTTATTCACACAGGACACAATGCTGCAGTAATCAGTTGATTCAAATATAAGCTGTCCCTGTAAGAAAACAGTATGGAAACCCTGTGAGAAAACTTGTTCAGATTTTTTTTTTCTTTCCTCCAACAGTCTCAAAGCTAAAAACAAAGGTGAATTAATCCCACCAGTGATGAAGCACACAGTGTCTTATCTAAAAAGGAAAGGTAAGGATTTACTTTGGTTTTAGACAAAAAAAGGTTTTGTGATAAATATCTGGGATGGGGAGGGAATCCCAGCAGTAAGTTTCCACGGTGAAAAGCAGCTGTGGGGATGGAGTGGATCAGACCACAGAGCCACATGGGTGAAATGAAAGAACCAAAAATGCATTCTCTTCTAAGCATCTAGCTTCACTGCTTCCTTGAATAAAGGCCCTACATATACAATGGTCTGAATATTTATACAACACAATTACCCACATACCATGCACTTGTGACTTTTTGCTTATAAGGTCAGGAAACGGCAAGTGAAGCTCTCTTCACATCCTGGGCTAAATTGTTCCATTGATTATTAAGTAGAACTTCCCGTAAGAATCAATGAGGAAACCTGCTTCCAAAATAGAAATGTCTGTAGCCAACTCTCCCTTCCCTTTTTCACATGCTTTTAAATAAAAGTGTTACATGCACATACCTGTCAGTTAGGTTTAGGACTGTAGTTCCTGGCTACTCTGTTAATGCAATGTTGTAAAATAGGTACATGTGTTTTTCATGTGCATATTGCTGATTAAACACAAGAGCCATTCCCTAGTCATTAGTTTCTGCTCATGTGCTGTTAAGTGGCACACCCTTGCTTTCATTCTTCTCTTGGCCCTTGCTTCCAAGCCACGAAATTTGTCTTAGAAAAGAGCAGGGACTACCACACCCGCTGACCACCGCTGGTTATTTAGAAAGGCCCTTCTATCCTCCTTGAGCCTTCCTTCTCAGAGCCACGACTGTCATTCTTTCTCTGCTACCCTTTTATACTTCTGAAAACCCTGCCTCCAGCGTATCAGCAGTTGCAGTCAACCTTCTGCCAATCTCGCGGAATCCTTCCATCCCTTTGCTATCAAGGTGAAATCCCGGGCTCAGCTCAGCAGTTGCCCTCCCTGGGAAGCTGCTTTACCACACTCAATGCTTTGAGTATCCAAAATGTGGCAGATCCCAACATTCATACCTGAAAATTGGCAATCTCAGGCAAATTTTGTGAACGTTAGCATTCCCTGGTGTTTGTCTTCATTTGTTGGGACAGACCTCAACCGCTTACCTGACTGTCAGTGTTCACTGGTGCATCGTTTAAGTATTTGGACCGTCACAAATTTCATCTGGGGTTGTCAACATGCAAATGTCACTTGCTTGTTTTCGGACATTCACAGTGGTGATTTATTTCTTTATTTGGTGCATTTGTTAGCTGCTCAGCCAGCAAAGTCCTGTTATAGATACAACTCAGAACCGCTGTGTATAAGCGGTGTACCTACTGTGTATTTGTATTTCATCTTTGAATGTGGGCTAAACTGACACACAGAAAAGCAGCAAATGTGAAGCAGGTATTAGATTGCTCCCATTATGTTTCAGATACTTAATCATAGTGATAAACATGGGCTTATTTTATTCTCACATCACTCCTTTTAAGTAGGCTAGGCAGAGAGAGAGAGAGAGAAAGAGAAGGAGAGAGAGAGAGAGAGAGGTCACCCAGTGAGCTTTTGGCCAGAGGGGAGATTCAAGCCTCATCCACTCTCCTCCAAGTCGAATCTTAGGGCAAGCTGGATTTGGATTGCATATACATAAATATATATTTTCCTTTCCTGTGTCAAGGATTGGGGAGGGGGGAGGTAAGCATTTGAAATTACTTTCTTAAATGTACATTTTAAAAATTCCTCATTATCTTTGAATGTGTGAAAATTTATGCCAGTATTCTGTCCATATCCAGAGTTGGAACTAGAACTGCTGTGCTGTGCACATGCAATTGAGAGTAAATCGCACTGAGCTCAACAGGATTTCAATGTTTGGGTGTGTTTGTAGGGTTTTTTGTTTTGTTTTCCCCCAGACTTCTTTATTGAAAGTTCAAAAAGTACATAATTATATGTGCACTAAACATGATGAGACAAAAAGAAAAAGAGAAATAGCACCTGTGTGGACAGTGTTCTCGAAGCTACTAACATGAGTTTGACCAAACTGCGGGAGGCAGTGGAAGACAGGAGTGCCTGGCGTGCTCTGGTCCATGGGGTCACGAAGAGTCGGACACAACTAAACAACAACAACCACAACAACGGAAAATAAAGGGGGAAGGGGGAACCCAAAACTGTATACTTTACAAAATAGAAAATTCTTTCCAGTAGCACCTTAGAGACCAACTGAGTTTGTTCTTGGTATGAGCTTTCGTGTGCATGCACACTTCTTCAGATGAGACGATCCTTCAGGTATACTACAAAGTTGTTATTGTGCCTCACCAGATCTTAAGTTATTACACTAATTGTAAGAACGGATTCAAAATATCATTGAATTTGTCCATGGCAAGTCTGCGTTTATATGCAAGTTGTTCAAATGTTGTGAGTTTATATAAGTCTTCAATCCAATCGTAGAAGGGGGCCGCATTTTTATTTTTCCAATTCATCAGTATCAGTCTTTTTGCTGTGGTAAGGACACGGAGAGTCCACTCGTATTGTCCTTTTGTAAGGTTCCATGTGCTGGGTATATAATTCAAGAGGGTATTTTGTTCTGTAAATGTAAGCTTGTTCCATACAGTTCTGTTGATAGTTTCAGCTACCTTGGGTTTGTTGGAATACTTATAATGCTAAGGCAGAAGGGTGAACTGCCCAAGGCTATTCTGTATGTCTAGCCAGGAATTTGAACACAGACCTGTAAAATCCACACCCAGAAAAGCTGGTGTTCAGATAACCAATGAACCATTTTGTATATTTATCTTCCAAAAAGACCAAGGGATACCCACTCACATCTCAGGCTGCCTGATTAATGCGATCTCTGATATGAATAATAGGTCAGACCATTATTTCATATGTCTATGTTGTAGTTAAATGTTGCTCTGTCCTCAAGACTGGCAGGAAGGCTACCCAGCAAAGGTTTGATGCTATGGCACTGCTAAAGTAAGAAAGATGTGAGTCTCAAACAACCGTTCCAGACAAGCACAGCTGCTGTCTGTAATTCAGATTAATGTCTTCAATTAAGGCTTGCTGCAAGTCACTTTAAACTAAAGCATACCAGGAAAAACAAAAACCCAGCCTGCTAAAAGGAAACATTTATTATGCAGCACTTTACACAAGGAGATCTTCAACAGACAAGAGCATTAACTGTTAAATAAACTCTCGTGAACTGAAGGACTCACTGCTCGAAAATCTATCCCAAGTGAAACTTGTCTAGGCTGTAGAGAATAAGGGCAAACAATTATGCCCACAACAAAATTGGGAGAATGAGAACGACAATGAAAGTTGTCATTCGGGACAGTAAAAAGGATAAGGCCACATTTCCCAGATAGTTGGGAAAGAAGAAAGGAAATCTGAAAGAGAACTCATTTGTATAACAGCAGCAGCAGCAGCAGAAACACAAGTTGTGTGTTGGTGACAAAGTCACTTCCCATTTCTACTTTTTAAAAGATGCATGATGGAGGAGCCACAATGTTGCTAAGCTCATGATTCCAGTTCTGCACTGCTCACATGAATAGATGGATTGTGTGAGTGGCTTCTTCATGCAACTGAACCTTCTTATGCTCATCAGAATCAGCTCACAATCTTTTAAGGACTGATGGAAACTCACTTGTATATATGGGTCAACTCAGATGCCCATTTAGAGCCAACTACGTGGAGATGCCTCCCAGTCAAGGCCGTCCCATCCATGAAGCAGACTGAGGCAGCTGCATCAGACTGCAACATTGAAGGGGTGCCTCCGCAGACATGCCCACTGATGCCACTACCAGAGAAGTGAGGAGAAACAGCTATGGCAGCTTCTGGGTTGCGGCGAGACTTCGGCCCCACACAATCAAACTGAAGCCTCCATGGGGTCTCATGGGGCTCTTGTGCGATCTTGCCAGGAGCGCCGGGTTCTACCCAATATTGTGGGTGCCCGGTGCGCACAAAGTCACGCACGCTGCACATGACGTCACACACTGGGAGGAGCCCTGGTGCGCCCTCCAAAAGGCCCAGAGGGGCCTGCTATGGTTGCGATGGGCTCCATAGGGCCCTCCCCCCAGTAGAGGGAGCCCGGTGCAGCCAGGGCAGGGCCCACTGGAGCCCACATAGCTGAGGAATATTGAGGAAGAAGAGTTTGGATTTGATATCCCGCTTTTATCACTGTCCTAAGGACAGCTAACATTCTCCTTTCCCTTCCTCCCCCACAACAAACACTCTGTGAGGTGAGTGGGGCTGAGAGACTTCAGAGAAGTGTGACTAGCCCAAGGTCACCCAGCAGCTGCATGTGGAGGAGCGGAGACGCGAACCCGGTTCACCAGATTACTAGTCTACCGCTCTTGACCACTACACCACACTGGCTCTCTCATTGAAAATTTTGTGGGTGCCTTGGCACCCAAGGCCCCGCAGAGATGGTGCCAGTGGATCTCACTGGAACCTGGAAGTTGCAGTTGCACAACCCCAGTAAGCAAGGCTTTGGTGGGCAGTGCATGGCATGTAGGCAACACCTTTCCACTTCGCCTCAGGGGGTAAAACAGGATGGGCTGCCCCTTCTCCCGATTCAGCAATTCCCCAGCTAAATCCGAACCACTTGCAGGTTCATTTTAAGGTACTGGCATTATCCTATGAATACCCTAAAGTTTGGGCCAGCCTCTGAAGGACCATCTTCACCCTTATGACCCCGCCTTAACATTAGCATCTGAGACGTTGCTTTGTAGATCACCATTGAGAGCTGTCATATTAGTGAGTACCAGGGACGGTGCCTTTTCTGTGACAACCCCTCATTTGCAGAACACAGCCACGACCACACCAGAAATAGGTTTGATCCTGTATTTTTGGCCTTTAGGGTTTTTTCATCCAGTTGAGTAATTTTATGATGCTGTGTTTTAACAAATGTTTTATCTCTTGCTGCCATCTTTTAACATCATTTTTACTCAAAACAAAATAAAATAAAAAATTCTTTCCAGTAGCACCCTAGAGACCAACGGAGTTTGTTCTTGGTATGAGCTTTCGTGTGCATGCACACTTCTTCAGATACACTGAAACGGAAGTCACCAGACCCTTAAATATAGTGAGGGAGTGGGGAGGGGTATTACTCAGAAGGGGGGTGGGAATGGGTGATCAGCTGATAGGTGTGGAAAACCTTTTGACTCTTAATGGCTGCAATTGGTCTTGCAGGGAAAGCCAAGGGGTGAGATGGCTAAAGATAGCTTTGTCATGTATAATGAGATAATAATGCAATGTCTTTGTTCAGACCAGGTTTCTCCATCATTTTTACTGTTAGAATTCAGAATTTTAGGGTATCATTGCTATGTGATTATGTTGCAAACTTTCTTGTGAGGGTACATATGCAAAAAATCATCTCATAATAACTAAATCTGACCCTTCCTGACAGCAGTGGGCTAGTTGAGATATTAAGAGTCTGCGAGAATAGATTTGTTAAGAAAGCCTACTGTCGGGAGGGAGGGAAGTCACAGCTCGGTGGAGCTAAGGGAAATAAGATTGTAAAAGGTTGATGAAACAAGAGAGTTATTGTTTGTTTGTGTTCATTCTTGTTTGTATGTTTTTAAAGGAAAATTTAATAAATGAATGAATATATATATATTAAAAATACACTCCTGTACTCACATGAACCACCACCAGGGTGCATCTCCTGTGTTTGTGAACATACTTAGTCAGACATCCCTTTCTCTTTGCACTGGAGACTTAGGGATCTGAACCAGCACAAAGATGTTTGTGAACCAGCAATTTTATGAGGACTCATATTCATACTTTCCCACCCCCCACCCCCACCTCCTTACAGGACTCAAAGCAGAAGGACTGTTTAGACGGTCAGCTAGCATACAAAGTATTAAGGAGATTCAGAAACTTTATAATCAGGGTAAGTTTTCATCTGCTATAAACAAAATATAATAATGATTTTTAAAATATTGTTTATGTTGGTGAGCATGGATTCCTTATTACTCTATTGGTTAATGATAAGCTGATTTGTAAGCTGAAATGTCATGTTGTGTAAGGCTGTCTTCAGTGAGTAGTTGATTAATTATCTGCCTTTTAATTGATGACATTTAAATAGATGTGCATACAGTGATAATTCGTTCTACGAGTGTGTTCATAGCGCGAATTTTTCGTCTAGCGAAGTGGCAATGCAGCACGGAGGTTTTCGCGCCGAAAAAAATAATATTTTTCCGTCTTGCGAGGCAGCCCCATTGACTTTTTCGTCTTGCGGGGCAGCCTTCCGCTAGCGAATGCTGTTCGTCTAGCGAGTTTTTCGTCTATTGAGGCATTCGTCTAGCGGGGCACCACTGTATTACCAGATATGGATTCCTTTGGGGAAATTGAAAGAAATTTGACGTTGTGTTTGTATAGTAAATGATAAATTAATGATAAATTATAGCTCATTGTTATGAGTAAAGGCCTCCCTTAATTTTTTCCCCATTCGCTACTATGCTAACGTACCAGAACCATAATAATAAACAATTAATAGACAAACTAGCAGGATCTTAATTTTTAGCCCTACCCATTGAAATTGGTCCATGCTAGTTAATCAACTGAAACTTTTAGCCAGGCTCAAAAGAACTACAATGGGTGTACTCAGTTGGATTTAGGCAGCCTCTTGCTGGGGCACAGGATTTGCATCCATGAAGTCCCAGGCTCGGTCCCTAGAATCGCCACTTAAGAGGAACCCTTACTCCACAGACTAGCTGATGCTGGCTAGCCCTGGAGTAGACAGTACTGTTCTGGATGAATCGGTTGTCTGACTATAAGGCAGTTTTATATGTTGACTCCCTCCGCCTTTGAATGGCAAAGTTACATTCCATATCACAAACCCACTTGAAGGTCCTCTATGTTTCTTATGCTTTTGCATAAACGCAAATGAAAATATTCTTTGGGCACTTGGGAAGAGCTGTTCTGTGGGTCCAGGCTATAGCTGACAAATCTACTGGTTGAAGTAAGGGCAAGATGTCATCCTAACATTAAGACAGGCAGCAACAACCTGTGAAATAACAGTAGACATTTGAAATGTTTTGAACACTGAATAAATCACCTGATGTCATGAAAGGGGTAAAATCAATTGGTTGGAGAGTTACAGCGCCTATTGTGGCCGTAGAGACCAATACAGGAGAGACATGTTTTATTGCAGCCGGTTTCTTCTCTCTGCATTCCTCCCAGCGATCATTCTTCCTCTGGTCACTGCTGTGGATATACGACCTGACTGTCTTCAGGTGCTGTGATCGTCTGCAAGAAATTCCCACACGGCAGCGTTAATGTTGCCAGCCTTCAGGTTATGTTTGCAGACATCTTCATAATGCAAGGATGGTCTGCCTACAGGCCGTAAATACCGTATTTTCCGGCCTATAAGACGACTGGGCGTATAAGACGACCCCCAACTTTTCCAGTTAAAATATAGAGTTAGAGATATACTCGACCGCAGATTCTCTACCTGGTGTATAAGACGACCCCCAACTTTTGAGAAGATTTTCCTGGATTAAAAAGTAGTCTTATACGCCAGAATATACAGTAGGTTGTAAAACTATATTGCTAATTTGGCTTTTTTTTTTAACGTAGGAAAATCTGTTAATTTTGATGATTATGGAGATATACATATTCCTGCTGTCATCCTTAAGACTTTACTCAGGGAACTCCCAGAGCCTTTACTGACCTTTGAACCCTATGATCAAATCATTGGAATTACCAGTGAGTAAATAATAATAATAATAATAATAATAATAATAATAATAATAATAATGTGGTTCTGATTTATCTGTGATTTCTGCCATCCAAAAAACACTGCCAGAACTGAGCACTTGCAAGTCCCATGGATTTCTGTGGAAGAGTTGACATGCGATGCAGTATTCAGATCTGTCTACGTGAACCATGAGAGACACATGCTTTTCTTTTAAAGACACCTACAATTTTCAGGACTTTGCAGGCCTACAAGTGAAATCTAAGTTTCCATTGCAGGGGTTCACATATTTTGGTTGGGCTTTATAGTCAGCCCTGATCCTCCCTCATGTGTTGTGGAACTTGATACAGACAATGAGTCAACCATTTCACACGGGACTGTGCAGACACTGAGAAGAAGCAAGAATATTTTGCTGTTTCCAGTGCTGGATTTGTTGTTGTTCAGTCGTTCAGTCATGTCCGACTCTTCGTGACCCCGTGGACCAGAGCACGCCAGATTTAGAGCAGTGCAAATGCTTCCCCTGCACAGGGATCCAAGCCAAGAGGGCACAAAATTGAGAAGAGACATTTGGGAACACCAAATTTTGGCCTCACAAAGGGCTCCATATTACAAAAGATTACCAAACATCACTGCTGTTTCCAAGTGTCTGCAAAGGGTGGTACAAAATTGGAAGCTGATCCCTCCTTGGTGCCATGTGCTCTGGGGAAAGAATGTCATTTGTCACTCTTGCTTGGCATGAAGTGAACCTGTGGCTCTTCTGCATTGTGTGGACAAGTAGGATGAGGGGTGTGTTGGGTTGCAGCTTGTGTTTGTGTGTGTTTTGGTAAGATCACATTAGAACTCGGGTTCCCACTAGCTAATGGATAAGTGGTGCAGTCTTGTTTTGATTGAATTTGGATAGGGAAGAGATCTGGGTTTGGACAAAGGGTTCCCAGGCAGTTTCATTAGAGGGTGTAAACTGCAAGTGCAAGTGCATTTTGTCCTCCTTTATTAGCCTGTACCAGACAAAAGCCTTGACAGAAAAGATCATTTGGGATCAAACGAAGACATACTGTTCCTCTCTGGCAATGCACCTCTTTGACTCTTTATCAACATTAGTTATAATAAATTCTGTGTTCTTGCAGGTGTAGAAAGTAGCTTACGGGTGATGAACTGCAGAGAAATTGTACATGGACTTCCTGAGCAAAATTATGCTGTTCTGAAGTTTCTGATATGCTTTCTCCATATGGTGAGTAGGAATTAAATCCTCATGATTGCTGCTCTTTAATTCTGAAGCTGTGGTGTAACAACTGGTTTTAATTCTAAAAATTGCAAGGAGGCTGTGAAACATTAATTGCCAAAACAGCAGTTACAAACTGCTGCTGTCTCCAGTAATAATAAAAGTCGGAGCATACTAATGACCCCAATGATAACTTTAGTATAAACCCCTTTCATAAATAACCCAAAGTGCCATGTAAATCCAAATAAAATCAAATAATCCACTGAACTACTTAAAAGAAGCATTTATAAGCCTCTCTTATTTACTTCTTAAAGCTTTCCCTTGATTTGTAGGCTAGATCCTTAAACATGTGAACATTACTTTTTTCCACTGTGAAAACAAAACTGTAGTGTGTCAAAGGATGCTGCAGCCTAAATTATACAATGCAAAGTATGGCCATGTGTACCTTAACTTACTCTCTACTGTTAAGTATGTTCAGAAGATCTGGACTGAGATCTGGAATGCATGTTAAAGTGGCTGCAAGGATGCCAGAAGGGAAAGTGTCTCTGTGGCAAGGTATTTCCTCCTATAACCTAAGCTTCAGGATGCAAAAGGGGTGTGCTGTCTTCCCATGGGATGGTGTCCAGCTGCACGGCAAGTCACTTGCTAGTGGTGGGTGGAGAACTAACTCACTGCGTGGATATCATTTTCAGCAACTTCCTTGTGACCACTATAACGTGTATTTAATCCAGCTTCAAAGCCATATCTAGCCAAATACCGGTAACAGCAGTCTGGAGACCTGCAACCATCCAATTTCCAGTGGCACCTATTGAAGTATGTGTGCTTATCTTTTAAATCTGCTGCACTCTGACCACTTTTTCCAGCGTGGGAAGTCTTTTCACATACAAAAAGGAATGACATCCACATGTCGATCATAGCAAAGGACATTTTTGCTGCAAATACACATGGCTGTGAAGCTCCAGTTCGTCACAGTTTCCCAGAGCGTGCACACCATTTCTATACACATTTATTCATCTGCGTGTGATATAACATTATCGGCATTTTGAGGGGTTTGTCTCTCTGTTGTTATTGAGGGGAGGCTAATAAGCTGGAGCACAGCCCATCTGGAATCTCTAATGCGATTGCGCAGGCCTCACTGAAAAGAGCCACCATTCATTTCAAGTGAGAGCTGCTCCGGAAAACATATTGGTGCCCCATAGATCAAAAATATCCACCACTCATTCTGTTGCCTGCAATGATCACTGAAACCTGCCTCCTAAGGCAGTTGTCTTGCGGCATTCACAGTTCCTTCATCATATTGAACGCCAGCCCAAATTCTGTAACGGCCTCTGCTTTTGTTGAGCCCAGAGAGGCCGAACCTTTTTAAAAAGCAAAAGTTCCTGGACCATGGTGCAGATGGGGTACTACTACTAATAATTTTATTACTTGTACCTTGCCCAGATAGATGTTTATTCGGCATTTGCGCCCATCATACAATACAATCATACAATACAAAACAAGCAGTCAATCAAAAATCAGATAAAATCAAATAAAACGACGACCCAATACAGGCCGCGGATATAATAACAAAACTCACAGGGACCAATATTATCACTTTGATAAAACATATCTAAAAAGAATTAAGGTTAAAATTTAGGCACCCAAAACTAAAACCAATGTCTAATTCTATTTTTGAAAAACATATCTAATTATCAGTAACCGGCTAACATCCCACTTTGTCTCTTGTGCGAGATGACGGCTGTTAGGAATCTAGCAACCTGTAGAGTTATATAAGGGTCCACATCTTGGAGAACCCAAGCAAGATGTAGGTCAACTGGCTTATCAGCAATGGACTGAATTATCGGATCTAATATACTGGCACGTATCGATCTGTACATAGGGCAATTGAACATTACATGCTGTAGAGATTCAGTTGATTTACCTTGCCCATCTGGCTGGGTTTCCCCAGCTACTCTGGGTGGCTCACAATATATATAAAACATATAAAACTAGACTAAGTGGCCCCTGTGACGCAGCAAGGTGATTCTTTCATTCTGCCTCAGTTTCCCTTATAACAGAGCCACTTCTGCTTACACGGTTACTACAGGATGCGTCAGATACCTTCATCTGTCATTGCTTAATATAATCTTCAGAAGCTATTATGAAAATCCTCACCTCATTTGCTATTATTTTAGCTACAAATATCTCTCCTCAGCATTATGGATCTAAGTGACTTTTTGTTCCAGTAATAGACATGCCGTTTCAACACACTTCTCAATGCTCAAGGTGTTAATGAGGTGTGCAAAAGTACTCTGTGAAGTCTCTGGTAATTGGATAACAGAACATAGAATTATTTTTGAGTGTCCCTTATTATGTAAAGTGCAGACTTGAGTTGATTTTGGTGCTCAAACCTGCAGTTTTTGCTGATCCTTGTTTTTTCATCTTCACTGTCTGAGGGAACACTTTGCAT
Source organism: Lacerta agilis (assembly GCF_009819535.1). Lineage (NCBI taxonomy): Eukaryota > Metazoa > Chordata > Lepidosauria > Squamata > Lacertidae > Lacerta > Lacerta agilis. The sequence continues at coordinate 3,010,929 of NC_046316.1, read as the reverse complement.
TTGGAAAGGTCAAGGTAGGGTGAACATCTTGGGAGGGCAGCTGAAGATTTTCAGTTGACATGAACAACAGGCAGCTTTGTGCAGTTCAGCTTGTGGCCAGCAACACTGGTGGTCAATGAAGTTAGACATTTCAAGACAAAGGATTGGTATGGACACCATCACGCCAGCACCGTGGGCATTATTGCTTTAAGCAGGGCTCTTGGGGAAGTCTGAGGCAGGCAAAGGGGACTCTGCGAAGGTGCTCATGTGGGAAGGCTTGCGAGAGAGGGAGCTGCTGACCTCTTTGAAATGAAAAACTGCAAGTCCCCTGCAGTGGACTCAGGTGGTGGTGGGTGGGGCGGAATGTTCCTGATATATATGATGGAAACATTGGACACTGTCTGTTCAGAAAAGGATTTTGCCTACTTAGGAGCGTCTCTTGCTCCAAAGACAACTCCCATCCCACAAATCCTAGAACCTACTAATAAATCTCATTCTTACCTGTGTGAGCATGGCTACAAATGAGATCGATACAAGCACTTCTGGCTTGTAATGAATATATTTTATTGGCAGGAACACTGAAAAGTAAATATCCACTACCACCACAATTTACTAAATTTTGAACAGACAGCATAAGCAGCATAGAATGGTAGAGTTGGAAGCTACCATGAGGGTCATCTAGTCCAGCCCTCTGCAATGCAGGAATCTTCTTGCTCAGCCCATGACCCTGAGATTAAGAATCTTAAATTCTACTGACTGAGTTATCCCAGGGACTCCCATCCCTGGGAATCGCCACTGCATACTACCTGAATGAAGCTAGTAGGCCACTCGTGGTCCATGGACCCCCACTTTGAGAACCCCTGGGATAGGAGAAAGCTGAGGGGGCCTGGCTCTGGCCTCCCACCACTGGGACCCAAGGAGGAGAAGGAATTAGGCAGCTTGATGCTTCTGAAGGAGCCGTCCCCTGGTGTCTTATATAACACCACATGTCTCTTCATCTCTTGAGAACCCAAAGAACTCTGGCATTTCAGTAACTTACACCCTTGTGAATATGGATTCTGCTTGCTGTACACATAGGCCGACCCTGCTCTCTATCCCCATAGTCTAGGGGTAAGGAACCTTTTGGGCTCCATGAGCCAACCTTCTCGGGACTGGCCTTGGGCAGGTGGGCAGGGCTGGAAATGGGTTTGGCTTAATCTGCGGAGTTCGTAGCCTGGTTGTGCTTTGGGTTTTCAAATTTCAGCAGCATCCCGTGCAACGCCTCCCATTGTTTGTCATTGTTGTGGTGCTCCCAGCAGTGCCCTCATGGGCGGGCAAACCAGTCAAACTGTTAGAGTTATGTATACCAATTCCACTATACCTGCTAGTAAACAAATGCTGCATCAATTGTTTATCTTATTTTATTGTAAGCCAGTTCAGAGGCTGGGCAGACTTCTTGGCAAGGAAGCAGAGTGTAGAATGAAATCACTAAACTGGAGGCAGCTGTGCCTCCAGTTTTGAATAGTTAGCAGTTTGCTCCTCTGTGTGTTTTGTGCTTAGTGATCTGCATGTGTTTCCTCTTTCCAGGTGTCACAGGAAAGCATTTTCAACAAAATGACTGGTTCCAACCTGGCTTGCGTCTTCGGCCTGAATTTAATCTGGTCACCCAAAGGCACTCCTTCTTTCAGTACTCTGGTACCGATAAATATTTTCATTGGGTTACTGATAGATTTCTACGCCACCATCTTCAGTTCTCGAAGTGTACCTGGTGAGCAGTTACCTTGAAAACGCATTCTGGGATGCGCCCCTAGGAAGGACACTCAGTATTTTGCGCAGGACTCAAATTAAATCTAATTTTCAGTGCATACAGAAATGAATTGCTTCACATGAAGAAGCCTTGTACAAAATAGTCTTATTCCTACTGGCAACTCCAGGTGCCAGGTGTGTGTGTCTTCCAAATCTGCTACCTCTGGTTCCTTGGTTGATGCCAGAGATTGGATCTGGGACCACTAGCATGCAAGGCAGGGCACTTTTCCACTGAGCTGTGCTCCCAATCAAATTTCTCTTAAATTTTTCAAAGCACACGACTGTGTAACATCTACAAAAGCTATCAATACAAAAAAAATCTTAGAAAGTAATTTTGAGGAAACAAGGTGTAACAGTTGATTTAGATTTCATTCCTTTTGTAATGTCTGCCTTTTAAAGCATTTAAGTTGCAAACAGTCTTAAATTACTTATACTGTAGCCCACCTGTGATCTTTGGATGAAGGACATTATATAAATTGAATAAGTAATATTTTTGCTATGTTTCCTCAGGAACACTTTTTACATATATGAATGCAATGCTGTATAAACTGTGTATATATGGATTTTTATATAGTAAGTATTTATTGTTTGTGAAATCCCTCCTCCGTGGGTTCATGGGCATGGGTTGATAGAGGGGAGTCGCATCCTCTAGAAAGATGGATTTGGTCTGAATCTAAATTCAGTTGATCTCTCATCACGTGGCTCAGAAACTGATGGCTGACAGCCTACTGACTGGTGCCTAGCAACAAGTACATACTGCTATTTTAGCTGCCACTAGATAACTATAAACGTATCCTGGCACCCTCATTGTTTAACATATTTATAAATGACCTAGAGGATGTCCTAGAGAAGCCACTTGGCCACCTGCCCAAACATGGGGCCAGGAGGACTCCATTATTATTGTATGCTGACGACGCAGCCATTCTCTCATGTTCCAGACCAGGTGTAAATTATCAACTAAAGAGGTTCATGTCTTATTGTGTACAGAATGACCTAAAAATTACCTTTGGGAAATCTAAAATTTTGGTTTTGGAGAAGAATCTTTCCCAATGCAAATGGTCACTAGATGAGCACGCCCTCAATCAGATGAGAAGCTTCCAATACCTGGGGCTGACATTCCATCACATAACGACATGGATCCCCCATAGATTTGCAGCCCTCCAGAAAGCGCAAGTGAGTCAATCGGCCACTTTACTAAAGGGTGCCGGTATATTCCACCTGCCATCAAAGTATTCAAGACAGCTGCTTCGATGCCTCTAATATCTGGAGTGGATGATCTCCAAGCTAAACTCTTGAGGGCTCTCCTACAGATCCCCAGATGTGCCTACCTCAGTTATTTTCTTGGAAACTTGGGAATGCCCTCAACAGACCTGGGCCTGGAGGGCAGCCTTCAGATACTGGCTTAAAGTCAGTGTTTTGAGGACAGGACTACTCCAACATATAGCTTAGAATGAGTATGTTGGTTTCTGGTCCAAGCGCAACGCCCAAAAAGCTCCCTCGATTGAACTGTCCCCATCTCTTCTTGAACACTTGGGCTTCCACATAGCCTTCAAATCACTAAAACAAAGACTGTGGGCCATTGCCTATGGTGATCTGCAGAGCTGTTCGTAGTCCTCCTGCTCACCAAGAACTGTGAGTTTACAGTATGTCAGGACAGTTCACATAGCTGAATATCGAAAGAACCTGACAGTGGTCAACTACCGCAGACTTTTTACCAAGGCCAGACTGAATGTATTTCCTTCTGAAATGCTCCAAGGCAGATTTGCGAGTATTCCTTACTCTGCTAGATTATGCCCCTGTACAAATCAGGAAGTAGAATCTATGCAGCATATTCTACTGTCCTGCAGACTATACAAGCAGGTCCAACAACAAAAGGTAAGTCCTTTAATTGCAAACCTTCCAGGAAGACCTGCACAATTTTATGTTAGGTACCTAAGAGGATAGGTTTCCCAGCGTATCTTTGGCAGTTGCCAAGTTTCATTCTAAGGCGGTCAGGATCAGAGAGCACTTTGTATTAGTTAAAGGTCTGAAAGAAGCTTAGTTTTATCCGATGTCCAAGTAGTAAGTATGTTTTATGTCTTTTTATGTACTGGAATCTATTGGTGAGTCTTTGGACTGCAATAAAGATTTGATTGATATACTTTGACCACACATTAATCTTTGTGAGGGTTTGTGTTTTGGGTTTGCAAAGTTACAGTGATGTATTGGATTTCCCTACCACTTCTAAATCTTTTACAAGACATCAGATTTGTTCTTTGAGAATTGCTTCAGTTTGATCCCACGTGGGAGGTGGGAGCAGGAATAAGTAGAACTTCTGATTAAGATGAACTTCATCCTTTTACTGCATCAGCTGTAAATACCGGACCACTTCACATGTTACATCTTTAGGGGTAATTTAGGGCCCATTGCTCATGTTTGTAAGGTGGAAAAAGCAATTTGCAATGTGATTCCTTCCCATGCTATTGGGTAATGTGAAAAGCCCATGCTATGGCTTGCACTTTTGAATTATGGTGCTGGAGGAGACTCTTGAGAGTCTCATGGACTGCAAGAAGATCAAACCTATCCATTCTTAAGGAAATCAGCCCTGAGTGCTCACTGGAAGGACAGATCCTGAAGCTGAGGCTCCAATCCTCTGGCCACCTCATGAGAAGAGAAGACTCCCTGGAAAAGATCCTGATGTTGGGAAAGATTGAGGGCACAAGGAGAAGGGGACGACAGAGGACAAGATGGTTGGATAGTGTTCTTGAAGCTACCAACAGGAGTCTGACCAAACTGCGGGAGGTAGTGGTGTACTCTGGTCCATGGGGTCACAAAGAGTCGGACACGACTAAACGACTAAATAACAACAAAACAACATGGCCTGCACTCATTGCTCAAGACCTGAGTAATGCTGGCATAGGAGACATCTGCTGCAGGGTCTTCTTCCATGTGGCCAAGAGCTTCTGATTTCAGTGAAGCAGTGCAGGAATCAGGTGCCTGTTTGCTATTAATTAAATTTGTGTCTTTATTTGCTGCTTTCCCATAAATATGCTCAAAGCGGCTCATGGAAAGAGTGAAACAAATCAACATGTACTGGTAGATGCAGCAAAACAACACATAAATATACTCAGCTGATTAGGTACATTCCATAAATGTATATCCACGTTAACTAGCTAGCAAACATTCCAGTTAAACTTCTTCTGAATAGATAAAAAAGCAATTCCTTTCATAAATTAAGAATGACTATAATGAAAAAATATTCATGTTTGCTTAACTAACAAAGCTTTCATGAATTAATACGTAGCAGACAGCTAAGGAATAGATCAGGATCAAAAAGTGAATAAATTAAATTCAACAATCAAAGCAGCAGCATTACTCTGGGGTAGCAGAAAGTCCCTTGTGCATTTAAGCTCCATGTGTGATATCCAACAACATCTGAGCCAATTTCTGCTCACGCGGTGGAATGTCTGCTTCCCCTTGCATTCCAACATGCCCCCCACATCTGCTCCAAAGGGCCCCCCAACCTGCAAACCAGAGCAGCGCACAGAAACACCGTTTACCTTCCCACCGGAGCGGTGCCTGTTTATCTACTTTCACTTTGATGTGCTTTCGAACTGCTAGGTTGGCAGGAGCTGGGACCAAGCAACGGGAGCTCACCCCGTCGCGGGGATTCGAACCGCCAAGCCCTAGGCTCTGTGGTTTAACCCACAGCACCACCTGGGTCCCTCAAAGTATCATTAGTCGCTCTTAAAAATATGTGAATGTGACCGATGTGCTTTTTATACACAGTCTCTAGTTAGGGAGACAGCAGAACCTTGTTGAGTTAGTACAGTCAGCGGCGAAGCCAGACTTGAACGGCCATTGCCCTTTTCTCCTGCCTCTGTTATGTGAGCAGCTGGTGATTGTGCTCCATTAAGGAAAGATCTTAACAACAAAAGCATCTTCCTATCAAGCTGCTTGGAATTCCGCCACAACTATCTTAACAGATTTTAGTTCTGCGCTTATCCCACCTCCTCTCCCCTGCCCCCAAACCAATGTACCCTAAGAGTACTATTTTCTGGCGGCAAATGCCAGGATTAACTGTGATGTTAAATCAAGTCTCATGCATTATTCAGAAGAGTTTACAGCAAAATTCCTGTGTGAGAAATATATGTTTCAAATTTCAACAACTCGCCCGAGAAGTCCTGGAGATGTCGCCCGCAGTTCCTTTGATAACGGTTTCTCTTTACAAATGATTATTGCACGATTCTTGCTTTTGTGCATCGTGGCCTCAATGAACCCATCCCTGGTTATCAAAGAGCAATTTTCAGATCATTTCCATTGCAGAAAAGAAAGTGATTACCAGAGATAATCTGCTGGAAACACACAGGCTGCAATCAGGCTTAAGACAATAACAAATGGAATCATAAAATGTGGAATCAAAGCTTTGCCTTTAATGTTGGTGATAGGCAGAGAATAAAATGGGTTAAATATTGCAGTTCCGTTGAACTGTTGCAGCTTTTAAATTGTTCTTAAGAGTTGTTTGTTCTTCAAATGCTTCCAGCATGGAAAAACATTACACACTTTTACTATTCTCTGAAGGAAAACAAAAGGCAGTCTTTTCAAAAACCTGTGTCTGCAGTTAGAAAAGACTAGAACCAAAATGGTAAGTGTGTTTTTTGTGTTGTGAGTTCAAAAAGGGTAGACAGAAATGTGATTCCTGAAGAGTATGCCAAGTAGTATGTTGCAGTATGTTGCAGTATGGTTCTTGGGTTCCATGATCACTGCAGATGGTGACAGCAGTCACGAAATTAGAAGACGCCTGCTTCTTGGGAGAAAAGCAATGACAAACCTAGACAGCATCTTAAAAAGCAAAGACATCACCTTGCCAACAAAGGTCCGTATAGTTAAAGCTATGGTTTTCCCAGTAGTAATGTACGGAAGTGAGAGCTGGACCATAAAGAAGGCTGATCGCCGAAGAATTGATGCTTTTGAATTATGGTGCTGGAGGAGACTCTTGAGAGTCCCATGGACTGCAAGAAGATCAAACCTATCCATTCTTAAAGAAATCAGCCCTGAGTGCTCACTAGAAGGACAGATCCTGAAGCTGAGGCTCCAGTACTTTGGCCACCTCATGAGAAGAGAAGACTCCCTGGAAAAGACCCTGATGTTGGGAAAGATGGAGGGCACAAGGAGAAGGGGACGACAGAGGATGAGATGGTTGGACAGTATTCTCGAAGCTACTAACATGAGTTTGGCCAAACTGCAGGAGGCAGTGAAGGATAGGCGTGCCTGGCGTGCTCTGGTCCATGGGGTCACGAAGAGTCGGACACGACTGAACGACTGAACAACAACAACATGTTGCAGTAGAAATGAAAGGGAATCCTTTGCCTACACCCACCAACCATTGGTAAAAAGCATGACATGATCTAGAAAGATGGGTGCAAACTGAGGGGGGCAGATGGGTGGGTGGGTGGGTGAAGAAACAATTTTTTACACAGTAGGGTCTAAAGGCCAAGCGAATGCAAAAAATAATAAGTTCATCAAGAGTTCTGGACAGAGTTCATAAAAGCTTGTCACAATAAATACGTTGGTCTTTACAGTGTCAGAGGGAAACCTTGCAGCCCCCTGAACACAGCTGAACTTTCATCTGTGTAAATAAGTATAGGGTTGGGCTCCTGGGCGTAGCCAGGGGGAGGGGGCAGCTGCCCTCCCCCGCAATCAAGTAAATAAATTAAAATGCTTAACTAAAAGTAGAAAGAATCAGAATATTTGAAAGAGGAGGGAAATCTTTTACCCTACCACAAAAAAGGCTCTGCTCACCTCTTGCTCAGCCATGCACCAATATGGGGAAGATAACGCCAAATTTAGATACGTTTGGTGAGATTGCCAAAAGAAAAAAATGAACTGAGGTAAAAAAAAAATTCAAAACATGCTAAGATAGTAGGATATAGATTAATTATGGATGCCATATCAATACTACAGTATTAGCACTGTATAAAATGTTGGCATAAATAAACTTAGTATTGCAGTCGTAAAGTGTAATATAATATATTCGGTTAAAGAATTGAAATTAATATAGGTAGTAAAAACAGAAGACTTGAAGTAGCCGTATTTAATTCCTGAAATAATTACAGATTTATTTATTTTTTAGATATATCTGGGATTTACTATTATTTATACTTGTATATGGACTAAGGCTCTTTTTTCTCTCCAAGATTTGATGCTTTTATTTCCATTAGAACTTTCCTGGCATCTATGAAGTCATATGTAGTAGTACAGAGCTATACAAAGCACTGGAAACCTATCCAGAATACTCATTGCTTGTTATTTGCCCACACTTTAAAGCACATCTAATGGCAAGTGAGAACATAGTTTCGGGGCTGCTAATCTACTCTGGAATGTGTGGTGTCAAAATGAAGAAGAAAATGCCGTGACCAGATGCAGAATTGCCTCTTCTTCACCGTTCCAGAGCCACGGCTGCCCCAACGCACCTCCTGCATTTGCAGGGTGACTTTCAAATTCAGACATTAAATTCTGGTTGCAACTCTAAAATGTAAATTTCAATGTATGTAATTGGTTTTCCCAGTAGTAATGTACGGAAGTGAGAGCTGGACCATCAAGAAGGCTGATCGCTGAAGAATTGATGCTTTTGAATTATGGTGCTGGAGGAGACTCTTGAGAATCCCATGGACTGCAAGAAGATCAAACCTATCCATTCTCAAAGAAATCAGCCCTGAGTGCTCACTAGAAGGACAGATCCTGAAGTTGAGGCTCCAGTACTTTGGCCACCTCATGAGAAGAGAAGACTCCCTGGAAAAGACCCTGATGTTGGGAAAGATGGAGGGCACAAGGAGAAGGGGACGACAGAGGATGAGATGGTTGGACAGTGTTCTCGAAGCTACTAACATGAGTTTGGCCAAACTGCGAGAGGCAGTGAAGGACAGGGGTGCCTGGCGTACTCTGGTCCATGGGGTCACGAAGAGTCGGACACGATTGAACGACTGAACAACAACAAATTGGGGGTAACCCTATTGAGCTAAAGTCAATGGCAGCTTTCAATTTTGTTCTGCAAGTTTAAATTATCTAAACAGTGGTTTCTTCTTATCTCTGGGCTCCCCTAGACCTGTTTATTGAGCATTCATCCTGATTTGCTGGCACAAAGCCTACACAGCAGTTTGACCGTGTCCAGGATTTATTAAGCATTTCACTCTGATTTGTTTGTGAACCTTCCCGTCTCCCATTACTTGCACATACCATGTGATTGATAGTAAATTCATATATAAAATGATACGTTCCCTTATTGCTTGTCCAGAAAATGCTGAAACTGCCTGTAGTTCAGAATTTGGTCCTCCTCATTCCCACCTCACCTCTGCAATCTGCTCTTTGTTTAATACGTAGTGGAAATGTGCTTCTCAATAAACTGCCTTTTGCACCATCAAATGTCTTAGTTTCATTCAAATGTTTAATCACCCACAAAAGCAGTTTATTGCCTCATATTCCCCTCCTGCAAACATTATCCTGTTAATTAATGGGGCAATAAAAAGAAGCAGTAAAATCTAGCACATTGCATCATCTTTAATGCCTGAACTTAAACTTCCCTACCATGATTGGACTGGGTGAAATCATTGCCTCGCCATCTGGCACCCCCAATATGAAGCTTTCAAAAGGCCCAAAGCAGCTCTTACTTCTCCTGCCAACCCCCACCTTCCCCCCCCCAGCACAGGCTTCGAATCAGGCAGTTAACAGGCAGCTTTGGGGTGGGGTGGGGTTGTGGGTCCACAGAGCTACTGTTGTAAGAATTTTAAGGGATTTTATTTATATATAATAATTGTTATTAATGTACCAAAACAAATAAGACCACATGTCTGAAAACCAGCACAGGAAGACAGGCCTCACTCCCAACTGACCAAGTATTTCTTTGTCTCAGGAACAAAGGGGGGGTTGCCCCTCCAGCTACTCAGCAGACCTCTGCCTGAGTGATAATCTCTGGCATCCTGATACCTGTGTCAGACAAAAGGGTGTGGTTAACTTGGCTGGGATATAGGGAAATGTAAATACTGTATCTTTTGTTTCACTTGATGGATTTTTGGTGGAGGGCAAGAGGAGACATGGGGGCAGGGTCCAAGATGCTCAGATCACTGCTACCAGACCCTCCCAATATTTGATGTAATTCTGATGTATGGAGGGGTGGTCTTGAGATGGAGGGGGGCAATTTCAAAAGTCTGTATAGGAGCTTTGTTCGTGGTCTTTTGCTTGCAAGACACCCTGCTGCAGCAGTTCTAATAAAGGGCTACCGCCTTGCTTTGGGTGATTTTGTATTGTCTCTATTTATTCATAAGTGCTCCTGAGAGGAGGGGAGCCCTACTAAGGCTCTCCCCCAGGTTCATGGACTCCCTTCTGGGGTTGAATGTAATTTTTATAACACTACTGCTAACAACCCCCCCACCCCCGACTGAACTGCTATCACTCTTTCTCCATGCATGTGTATAGAAACACATTTCATTTCGTCTGTACCCACTGAGGGATGCTGCCGCCACCCAGGGCCTCCTGGCATGTGCGTATGCAGAGAAAGAGAGAGAAGCTTGCTCATCCTATGTGACAAGTCCACACCTGTACACCTGCTCTGCGGTGTCCTCTGACAAAGCTTACATCCATATAGAACGGCTGGTGGTGATCCTCACTTCAAACACTGTAATTCCTGAACTCTGGGGCAAACTAACCATTACATGCAAATGTGTGTAATGAAGCATTTCTTTTTAATGAAAAGCTGCGCAAGGAAGCTGAAATTTTGAGCAGGAAGGGGTGCTTAACACTTTGCCTGCCAGCCTCTCCAACCAACCCTCATCTCTTAAATTGCCTTCCCCAAAATTCCCCAATATGTTTATTTGCTGCCTGTTACAATCCGCCTCAAAGCAGCGTACGAATTAAAATGATAAGACAAAGGGAGAGTGGAAACACAATAATATGGATAAAACGGAACTGAAAATCCAGTGGCAGCATTAGTTAACAAAGTGAATATGTTTTGAAAAGGTACATTTAGAATAAGGTTACCAGACGACCCCGTTTCCCGGGAAAAGTCCCCAGATTTACAAATCAGTCCCCGTACAAAATCCATTGAAGTTGAAAAGTGTCCCCAGATTCATTGAAAAAAATCTGGTAACCTTAATTTAGAATCCTGCTGTGCTGTTGCAGTTCGAGGTAGAGAGATGTTTGGGCTTAGAGGAGTCACCATACTGCGTCCAAATATTTGGTGCCTCTTTCAGATCCTGGTTCAGCTGCCAGCATGCTGCACAACTCATGTTATTTGAAAAATGTACTGCATTTAAATATTTGCTCCGTTCTCTGCTGCTCCTTGCTCTTCCAAATCATTAATAGGGATGTCAGCTTAGGGTATATTTTTCAATGTTTCATGGTATGGTGGATTATTTTGAGACTGTATTTGATATATTTGTTTTGGGCTACATGAGTAGAATGTGTCTTTTTTTATTTAAAATGCATCTCTGGGTTATTTGTGGGGGTATAGGAATGCGTTCATTTTTTCCCCCCAAAATATAGTCGGGGCCCCCCACAAGGTCTGAGGGACAGTTTGCTGAAAAAGTTTGCTGACCCCTGAATAACAGCAACAAAATAAACCCAGACCCAGCATCGCTGCTACCATTCATTTCATTTATTATATTTCTATGCCGGTTTTCACTCAACACGAGACACAAAGCAGCTCACAAACAATAACATAATAGAAGATCACAATTATAACATAAATTGTGTAGAATAATCAAGAAATCAGCAGTAAAACAATTACAAGGAAGTAAAACAGCTCCATTCTGATGGCCAGCAGAGAGTTTCTCTCCTCTCACCTACACTAACAAGGACATCCACGCACACAAACATTTGTAGTTATTCAGTCTGTGCCTTGTGTCCTCTGCACACTTTCTCAGAATGGTCTCCAGTTAAGGCCTTTTCACAGATTGGCAAGCAGTAAACATTGGAACACACCAAACGCAGGAATGCGGAAACTGCACAGGGCCACCTTTATGCTATGGCCTCAGTGGCAACATGCGCCTTGCAATGTGCCTGTATACAACGGCATGAGGCTCATGATTGGGCACCTGGGGGCCTGTGTGTCTTCGAATGTCTGCATGTATGCACAGTGATGGAGAGGGGCCATTTCCCAGTGTTTATTTTTCTGTTTCCTAGATTCATTAGTGAATGGGTGCCTTCTGCAAATACCATGCTAGGCAAGCTCAAGGAATTTCAAATATTTTAGCTTTGTTTACAGATAATAACAGCATGCTAAATCAGATCACAAATCACCCCCTGTATATTAGCCTAACCTTTCACCTGCCTACTTATGACTTGATAACTTCAGCAACAAGAGACCTTTGTAAAATGCTGTCTTTGTCCCTAGAGCCACTGCACACATTCTGCAGCCGATCATCAGGCTCTGAGAAACAAGAAAGGCCTGAACATCCATGCTTGAGGAGGCTTTGAGGTGCTATGATACGTATGTGAACCTTTGGGTTTTTCCACACAGCTCTTTCCGGGCACTTTAATGCTCCACGTCCGAGGATTTTTGTTTGTTTGTTTGTTTGTTTACCCATGAAAACCTGCTCTTTAAAGCTGAATCAGAGCCAAAGTCCATTCACTTTTCCTGCAGATTGACATTTGTTTCAATGGAGCATTAATTGATGGATTTTTGCAGGGAAATTTATGGAGTGAAAAAAGGATGCTTGGACATGGAGCTGTAAATTGTGGTCTGTGCTTGCAAAAAAAGTGGAAGAAAGGTGTGGATAAGCCCTGGGTGTGGGGCAAGTAAGGCTAAAGGGCACAGGTGCGCAATTACACTGCCCTACCATGCATTCCGTGTTTGCAATACCTTGTATGTTGCATGAATCTTTGCACTCCAAAGTATTTCTTGAATTTTCCTGAATCTTCCTTATAGGCAAAACATTTATTTATTTAACAGTAGTCCTGCTAATTCCACTTTCTTTCGCTTTCCTTATGTTGTCACTCATTTAATTTGCTGCAGTTTCCATGGAGGGGGGAGAAGGTATCGCCCTGGTTCTGTCTCCCCCCTCCACACCTTCCTATCACTGCACATTTGTGAATAAATTGAACCCTGAACCTCAAGAGCTTTGAATCTGTCAGGAAATTTCCTACCACAGTGTTCGAGTGAGTATGAAATTGCCCCAGAATACATTTCCACCATCCCTGAAATAAATAGTTGGGTTGTGATTCTGAGAAATAGGTTACACTTTTTAGTGTAATAGTATCCCAGTACTGTTATGATGAGTGTGAAAAGTGAAGCACTGCTTCCCTCTCTCTCTCTCTCTCTCTCTCTCTCTCTCTCTCTCTCTGACTTCAAAGGGCTCAATGTCTTGGAAAATATACCACAATGATTCTTAATGTGTATTTCAGCCGCAGCTTATGCAGGAAGTATAATGTTGTATTAAAACATTTTCCACCATAAAAGCTGCATTAGAATTATCATTTTTATTCTAACATGCAATAAAACAGTAGAACAACAAGAGCATTTAGGTTAGAGTCCTGCTGTTGCTCTGAAGCCTGGCAAAATCTTTTTCACGCTTAAGATTTTGTTTCCTTCACTTTTCTCTAAACAGCTTACAGTAAGGGACAACTCAGTGCAGCTGTCAGGTTTAATTCAGAGAAGGGGCTTTGCCAACAGAACAACAACCTGCCCCAGTTTGGACAGAAGAAGAAGAAGAAGAAGAAGAAGAAGAAGAAGAAGAAGAAGAAGAAGAAGAAGAAGAAGAAGAAGAAGAAGAGTTTGGATTTGATATCCCGCTTTCACTACCCGAAGGAGTCTCAAGGCGGCTCACATTCTCCTTTCCCTTCCTCCCCCACAACAAACACTCTGTGAGGTGAGTGGGGCTGAGAGACTTCAGAGAATTGTGACTAGCCCAAGGTCACCCAGCAGCTGCATGTGGAGGAGAGGAGACGCGAACCCGGTTCACCAGATTACGAGACCACCGCTCTTAACCACTACACCACACTGGCTCTCAGAAGACCAGCAGTAGTCAGAAAGCAAAACAACAGTTTTACCTCCCCATTGCAACAATTCTCTTAAAACATTTATAATGAAAATTGATACTTTTACACACTTTCTGTTCTGCTGTCCCTTACTGCCGTACTTTGTAATCCACTGCTTCTCAGGCACTGGATGAGCAAACTCATTCTCTTCACTCCCTCTAGGATATGGCTGAGCACCCAGTGATCAACATGGGTTCTTGGCTTCTATGGTGCAGTTTTTTGTTCTTGATAAAAGACAGTGTTTGGAATCTTGCAACCTGAGTCTCCACCCAGCCAACTCCCTTCACCCCACCCCAAATAATTTATGGGGCTCGCCCCCCCAAGTTGATCGGCATTTCCATTCAGTTATGTAGATCGGTTATGTAGAGCAGGGCTTATCTGTCCTCTCCCCCAATATTTTATTCAAGTTGGAACCTCTGCTGGCTATTATTATTTACAAGTAAATGCAAAAAAAAGGTTCCCCTGTGTTGCAAGTCTCAAGCAGAATATGAAAAAAGGCAACACCTAGACCAATGTATAGGGCAAAATGTTTCTTGTAATGTCAAATAATATAAACCAACCTTTATAACGTCAAATAATATGTAACGAAGACAGCATTCCTGGTAAGTACACTGTTTCGGTATGTCTTCTTCAGTTCATAACTTGATAAACAAACTACTTTCGTGGAGTAGTGGTCATGGCCTTATGTACCACTACAACATTTCTCCAGGGTATTGAGCAGAGGAGTTTCTTTAGACTAGGGATGCTGGGGCACAATACAAGGCATCTCTCCTAAAAGTCAGTGGTAACAAGAGCCATAAAGCGACAATGCGGGTATTCTGAGTGTATTCACACTGCCACAATACCACCTGTCATTTTAATGGCAGCCTCTCAAAGAATGCATTACACGAGTCTAGTCTAGATATGACCAAGGCATGGATGGCGAGGGTGAGGCTGTTCCTGCCAAGTGATAGGATCGCTGCTGGTGTACCAGCTGAAGGGGTTAAGAAAGGGCCAGTGACTGACCGCTGCCACCACCTGAACCTCCCACACTCTGAGCTTGGTCTTTTAGGGAACGTGGGACCTTCAAGAGGACGTGTACACCTCCATTCAGAGATTCTGGTTTTCCCATCTTGTGTGGATTAAGTTTCATCTTGTTCACTCTTGTCCATCCTAGCGCTACCTCCAGAACCATATCTGCTTATTTTCACAACAGAATTATCATTATTCTTATTTTAAAAATAGGTTGCTCAGGTTTTCTCCACAAAGAGCTGAAACAGCATTTGAAAGTCATTATAGACCCACAAGGTCCAGAGGGCTGCAGTTACCTTGGGTAGGCAGGTGTTAACCTGGTGAACTTTGGCATATCTTTCCAATAATGATCCACACTGCAGCACATCTGGGAGTCAACCTCTGAACTGCAGAAGCTGAAACAGTTGACTTGACTGATGTGAGATTTCGATGACACTGTTAATTGGTATATAAGCATCCCTATGTGCCAATAGCATTAAAAATCACACATTATCTTTTCTGCTTGAGTGTGCTTATAGTATCAGTGCTGTTTCTAATTAGGACTGAATTGTGAACTATCCACCAATATTTAGAATTTGCTTCGCTTCCAATCTTGTGCCTCAGATTTTAAATGAGTCTGAATGTTATGTACTGAGTTGAATAGGAACCAAAATGCAGCAGTCTGATTGGTCCTAGAACAATAGGATCCAGAATCCAGCAGTCTGATTGGTAATAGAACAATAGGATCCAGAATGCAGCAGTCTGATTGGTCCTAGAACAATAGGATCCAGAATCCAGCAGTCTGATTGGTAATAGAACAATAGGATCCAGAATGCAGCAGTCTGATTGGTCCTAGAACAATAGGATCCAGAATGCAGCAGTCTGATTGATCCGCAGGAGCCACCCAATCCAGCTCCAGGTGGAAGTGAATCCGCACTCCGATTGGCATACAGGAGTATCCCGAAATTAGCCAATCACGTGGGGCCCATTGTGTAGATAGTGGATATAAAGCAGATGTTTTGGGGAAACTGCATTCCTCACTACTATGAGCTGAATAAAGAGCATGAAATTCACACTTGACTCCGAGTATATTTCACTGGCGACGAAGGTGGGATCCTGCTGAGCTGACCAACACATGCAGCACCGCAGCACTGCCACCTGATGCGATATTTCAAACTTCAGACTCAAAGTCATTCAAACTTCTTCATTCTTTGCAGGGAATGGGAAAGGATCAACTATTACCTGGTAAATCTCCTAAACTGTCAGCTTTCAGTACTAAATAGCATTATATGTCAACTATGAAAATGCTGAGATCAGCATGGGCTCCACAATCTGGGCTAGCTTTAGGAGCCAACTTCATCATTTGTGGTCACTTCTGCCTTCCCCCAGTCCTCTAGCACAGGGGTTCCCTATTAGCTAACTACTGAGGACCCCCTATTTTTCAAAAGCCAAGCCACGGACCCCCCTACTTTTGACATTTTTTTAATAACTCTAAGATAGTTACCTCTGCAAAGCAATTTTTTGAACAAAATGTGGGGTAGCCCCTAATAAGCAAATGATTTTAGGTGTACTGAAAAAAACCAGACTAAGGCTGAGTGATATATGGTTTTCAACATTGTGAGATATCACCAGCTAATCAAATGGGGAGGGGGTGTTATTGGGGTGTTGTTTTTTATTTTTATTTTGTGGTTTTGTATTTTTTTTGTTGTGTGACCACCCTGAGACCTCCAGGTATAGGGCGGTCTATAAATCATAGAATCTTAGAGCTGGAAGGGGAACCAAAGGGAGAAGAAGCTGCGGAGAACGGATGAGTGGCAGGAGGAGAGGAAGCGGAGTCCCCTCCATCACGTGGTTTGAATGGAAGGGGAAGGGGATGATGGAGGTGCCTCAAGTCTCAGCAGGGCAGCCAGCAAAGGTGCACACCCACAGTGACTTCTGCTGCTTTCCTGCTGACTGAGAAAAGCTGCTCTGCCTCAGTGCCAGGGGGCCTTGAAGTGAGGGTGATCAGCTGCCCTGTTCTCCGTCAGCATGTGGGGAAGGCAGTGCCTTGCAATCGGTTGCCCTGGTCTCCCTCGCACGAGAAGCAATATATTGCTATGTATTGCCAGTTCAAAATTGCTATCGTGATTTCAAAACCGATTTTGGCCAATATACTGAAAAATCACACAGTGCAGACCATAAAATCAAACACATCATAAAATCTGTGATATTACCATGCAAAAATGACCCCCCCCCCCAAAAAAAAAAGTTGGGAGGGAGGCAAGTGATTGGGCCACAGACCCCCTGGGTGCATTCTGCAGGCCCTCAGGCGTCCCCGAACCCCTAATTGGGAACCACTGCTCTAGCACATTGTTCTTCAACCTTGGGTCCCCAGATGTTGCTGGACTAAAACTCGCATCATTTCTGACCATTAGCTAAGCTGGATGGGCATGATGGTAGTGTAGTCCAGCAAAATAATAATAATAATAATAATAATAATAATAATAGTAATAATAATAATTTTTTTATTGTACCCAACCATCTGACTTGGTTGCCCCTGCTACTCTATGGTGAACTTTCAAAAAAGTATTGTTACAGATTTGTGGGGGGACCTTCCTAAACCCTAGAAATTAATAAATGCTAGAATTTTGATGATTTTGGATGTGAAGGGAGAAATACAAGCTGCAGAGAATTCCTGGACTAGCCTATGCAAAACAACCAGGTTTAAGCTGGGCCATTAAGGAGCAATAAAGGGCCACTGAGGGCCATTGGCAAAGAGGACCATCCTCCCACATCCCACCCTGAGGTGTGAACAGAAGCAGGGGTTTGGAAGGTTGCCAGCGTCACTGGGTGTGCGGTGATAGGAAGAGAGTCCTGAGCAAGGGGTGTTAGGAAAAAGAAGCAGGAAGCAGGAAAACTGGGATCCATCTTGGGCAGGCTGGCTGCAGGCCTGCTGGGAGAGATGCCTTGGACTCCCAGGTTGCACTGCTCCTCTTGAAATGACCATGCTATAAGATCTGGACTCCCTCCGTGCAGAATGAAGGTGTAAACAGGTGAATAAATCATATTTCTTAAAGCTATGACATCCTCTGCCATGTCTCAATACTCCAAAGGACCACAGACCCTGGGTGAGTGCCTGGAACCCCATGGGCTCTTGCCATCACCCAACTTTTGTAACAGTATAAAGGAACACACCAAAACATTAAAAGGATCCAAGGGTGAAGAACACAACAGTGAGTCTTTTATTGAACTACAACTCCCATCATCCCTAGCTATCAGGACCAGGGATGATGGGAGTTGTAGTCCAACAAGAGCTGGAGACCCAAGTTTGAGAAACACTGGTCTAGGAGATGCAGAAGATGGAGACCCTGAGCTGAGAAGCCGGGGTCATGGAATACATCGTGCTTCCCAGATAATCACAAGGCAAGAGGTTGAGCCTATTCCTCAGGCCAGGACCAGAGTCCTCCTTTCATCTCATGTCCAGTTGGGACACATTCAGAAGCAGTGAGAAACTTCCTTATGGCTTCTGAGTGTCTCGCAACTCAGCACAAGGTAACTGAGTAGCTACCCTTCTAGAGGACTGACAGACTGAAGGAAAGGCTCTGCATCTCACCTTGTGCTGCTACTCATTTGATACCCTCCCGCCCCCTGACACAAAAAACAATGCTATGGGAAGAGCCATACCTCAGTGACAGAGTATCTGCCTTGCATGCCAAAGGTTCAACCCCCAGTATCTCCAGATTGTTATTGTCATCATTGTCATCGTCCTTGGCATCCGTCTGTCTTGAGAGACAACGGAGTGCATCTCTAGGGGTGAAGTCAAACTACTGGAGAATCACAACACCAGCTGTGGCTGCAGAGACCAGTCGCTTGTGACTGCTGCCTCCCACACTGTTTATGCTGCGTTTGCAGCACCAAAAGGACCTCCCCAGGGTGCAAACCTGGGCAGTGTGTAAGGAGGTCCAGATGACAAGACTTCGCTCTCGGCCTGGCTGATGTGGTCCAGAGGAAAGGAGAGCAATACGTTTGGCACCAGCTTGGCTCCAGGAGTCGCCACAAGGAGGCATACAAGGCGCTATCCAACCGTCTTAGGGACTCTGTATTTGTGTAGGGTTTACTCCTTAGCCTTCTCTTCTCCCAAAGATGTCCTGCAAGGCAGTGGAGGTTTAGGATCAGTCTTTCTTCTCCTAGGTGGGCTTCCTTCCCAGTTGGATGAGCCCCACCTGCTCCTCCCTTCCCTCTACAGCACAGGCAGAAACCATGCTATTTACCGTATGTAA
The DNA here is from genome assembly GCF_009819535.1 of Lacerta agilis. Lineage (NCBI taxonomy): Eukaryota > Metazoa > Chordata > Lepidosauria > Squamata > Lacertidae > Lacerta > Lacerta agilis. The sequence continues at coordinate 2,991,907 of NC_046316.1, read as the reverse complement.
AGCTGGGAGAGAATCACCTGAAACTCTGGAGAGCTGTTACCGGTCAGTGTAGAAAACACTGGACAAGAAGGGCCAATGGTCTGATTCAACGTAAGGCCGCTTCCTATGTCCCTAAGCTGTAAGAGGGCATCTCTTGACATTCTGTCCAGTTTGGTCCTTCTTGGTGTCATATGAAAAGCATCCAATTAATCAAACAGCAGCACAGAGTATGGGTCAGAGCTGAGGCTAAGAGTTGTGAAATTAGAACTAATTTCAGATAAATTTTATAAGCAACTGCTTTGCTTCTGAATTTGGGGCTTAGTTTATTCTGATTCACCCTTGTGGATCCTACCTGCGGGTCCTTTCATGGAACAAACAGCCAAGCCAAACTCTTTGCTGCTACAAGGTTTGGTGATGCTAATCAACTTGGAAGACTTTAAACAGGCGATGGGACACATTCAGTGAGATCAGTCTATCTGTTCAATAGCTACTAGTCATGACGGCCACATGCTGTGGGAAACGGGAAGCTGGGAGAAATGTCAGGGTGTGGGGGCCCCATTGAGTGCTGATGATGGACCTGGGAGTCAAATAATGAGCAGTTAATTTCACAATTGCCCTTTTTAAATCTCTCAGTAAGTAATTCTGAAGAACAAAAGATATGTGGACTGTACATCTAAAGATTTGGTATTCATTTCTCTTTAGGAAATGTGTGAATTACACAGTGGGAAAAGTAATTAAAACCAATGATTTGAGTTGATATTTTGTCTATGCTGATCATAATAATGTAAATTAACTAGCTCCTGACACAGCACAGCAATCCTTCCTCTGGGGAACTACGAAACTGCAAATTCAACAATATGACAAGCCCATTTGCATAGAAATTGTAACACACACTGCCTGCTTATGTGATTTCACTCTGAGTCGACTGAATTAAGTAAGTGGTTTTAAATCGTTTTGATTTAAATCAGTCCACACTGAGTGGAGTGTATTATGTTAAGAGTATGTATTACTGTTTCTGTGCTAATGGATTTAGCATATTATTGTTGAGATTGCAGTTTTGTAGTTATTCTGGAGGAAGCACAGGCATGTTCAAAACTTGTTTGGAGAACAGTATGGCAATAAGCCACTTTCTGCATCTGTTAATTTCTGTATCTTTTTGTTTCCTGGTTGGAGAGCATTGCATATGCAGCTTACCTATGATTTTTTTAAAAAATTAGGCATGCTTTGTATTCAGCTTGGACTATGCATGCATAAAAAGGGACGTGGGTGGCGCTGTGGTTTAAACAACTGAGCCTAGGGCTTGCCGATCAGAAGGTTGGCGGTTCGAATCCCCGCAACGGGGTGAGCTCCTGTTGCTCTGTCCCTGCTCCTGCCTACCTAGCAGTTTGAAAGCACGTCAAAGTGCAAGATAAATAGGTACCGCTCCGGTGGGAAGGTAAACAGCATTTCCGTGCACTGCTCTGGTTCACCAGAAGTGGCTTAGTCATGCTGGCCACATGACCCGGAAAAACTGTCTGTGGACAAACGTCGGCTCCCTCGGCCAGTAAAGTGAGATGAGCACCGCAACCCCAGAGTCGTCCATGACTGGACCTAATGGTCAGGGGTACCTTTACCTTTACCTATGCATACATAGCCAGTTTTTCTAACATACCAGTGTTAGAAAAGTATTAGGAGAGCCAGTGTGGTGTGGTGGTTAAGAGTGGTAGACTTGTAATCTGGTGAACGGGGTTCGCGTCTCCTCTCCTCCACATGCAGCTGCTGGGTGACCTTGGGCTAGTCACAATTCTCTGAAGTCTCTCAGCCCCACTCACCTCACAGAGGGTTTGTTGTGGGGGGTGGGGAGGGAAAGGAGAATGTTAGCCGCTTTGAGACTCCTTCGGGTAGTGAAAAGCGGGATATCAAATCCAAACTACTCCTCCTCCTCCTCCTCCTCCTCCTCCTCCTCCTCCTCCTCCTCTTCTTCTTCTTCTTCTTCTTCTTCTTCTTCTTCTTCTTCTTCTTCTTCTTCTTCTTCTTCTTCTTCTTCTTCCAACATCCAATCTTTGAGCCTTGAAAATACCTCAGCAATAAGAGAAGTTGACAGCCATTTTTTTTCTATCAAGTGCTGTGTTTTCTTGGAGGTAAGCTGCCAGCAGTGGACAAGGACAGAAATGGTTCTGGGTGGGACCAGAGGGGCTTCACACTGCTTCTCGCCCCCGCCCCTGTTCCTCAGCTTGATAGCAGCAAGGCTGGGTACTATTTCCATCTGGATTGTAGGAGGGTGAGGGACCTCCTTGTGCCATGGAAATGGCTGTAGGATACAATTACGAGTGGTGAAAACGAGACTGAAAATGTTATTGTGGATAATACGTTGTGGGCCATGTAAGATTAAGCAGGGAGTCAGAAGCAAAGGAGGTGGGGAGATGGCACATCCATGAACTAGAAACAGGGGGAAATGCATTTTCTTGAAGACAAAGCATACTGGCCAGAGATGTGTCTGTTGCCTAGAGAATGTACAAAGGGGACTAAGCTAATTGGCTAGAACAAAATAATAATAATAATAATAATGATCATTCCAGTAGCACCTTAGAGACCAACTCTAAGTCTCTAAGGTGCTACAGGAAGGATTTTTTAATTTTTTATTTTGTTTTGTCTATGGCAGACCAACACGGCTACCTACCTGTAACTGGAACTAATTGGCTAGAGAATGCCCAAAATGTAGTTCAGATATGCACATTCTCCAAGGCCTGTGCACAACTCCCACTTCATAGATGAAGTAAGTGCACATTCTTCACGAAGCCTGGCGAATCTGTAAAATGGCCAGCTGTCCTGACAATAAGTGTTTAACTTAAAGGTAAAGGGACCCCTGACCATTAGGTCCAGTCGCGGAAGACTCTGGGGTTGCGGCGTTTATTTCGCTTTACTGGCCGAGGGATCCAGCGTACAGCTTCCGGGTCATGTGGCCAGCATGACTAAGCCGCTTCTGGTGAACCAGAGCAGCGCATGGAACCGCCATTTACCTTCCCGCTGGAGCAGTACCTATTTATCTACTTGCACTTTGACGTGCTTTTGAACTGCTAGGTGGGAAGGAGCAGGGACTGAGCAACGGGAGCTCACTCCGTGGCAGGGATTCGAGCTGCCAACCTTCTGATCGGCAAGCCCTAGGCTCTGTGGTCTAGACCACAACACCACCCACGTCCTTGTTTAACTTGGCATTCCCCCTAATGGCATTAGAGGGAATTTGGCAGCTATTTTCTAAGCTGTCAGCAGGTGGCACTACTGCCTGAAATAGCAGACCCCACCTCTAGAGAGCTGAAAAGGCCTGCTCTGTTTGAATGTGATACTAATAAGTACAGTACCCTTATTTGTTCGACAGTGGAACGGACTCCCTTGGAAGCTGGGGGTTGGACTAGATGACCCTCGGGGGTAACTAGTCTACAGTTCTATGATTCTATGTTCTTGGACCAGAAGGGGCTTTAGTTTGATGTCAAATGCAATTTCACAGCGCTTAGGCTACTTATGGGGAAGCTTACACCCTGGAATTTCAACCAAATAAGGGTACTTATTAGTTCAACACTGAAATCATGCTGTTCTTTGGCTCCCATCCACCTTACTTCACTGTTAGTCTACTGGGTTTTGTTTTTTTTACTGGGTATATAACACAGCATATTTCAGGCATCTAGTTGCGTGAGCTTTAAAGAAAACTTTATTTTATCTATACATCCTTTAAGTTGTTTTTTTAAAGCATAATCAAAGAAACTGCTATGGTATCCTTAAGTGATAATTTGGACATTATTTGGGATGGCATTAGGAGTATAAAATTGCTGGCACAGCAGCATTTAGAATACAGAACAGCATGTGGCTACTTTTGTGTAATATCAACACCCGTAAACTCTTTCAAAGACTCTCTTGTGTCAAAGCCTGAAAAGGAGATGAAAGTTTTGTCTAAATTACATAGATGAAATGGCAAAGAGAAGTAAAACACAAGCTGTAAAATCTTTCTGATGAATACCAATGATCAAAGCCCTTATGTATTCCCGTACTCCAAAAACACCCAACACAAGCACTTTTACCTTTATTTATTGCCAGGAGTTCCTTCAAAGTCTTTTGCAAGTAGTTTCTCGTCATGACAATTTTAATGTAAGCAACTCACTCTCAGGCTTTAATGGGATTCACCCTGGTTAAGTTAAAAAGTCGCTTTGGGATGCAGTCTAGTGGCTTCTCCTTACACCCATCCGTCTCTCCTGGAGCTGGGGCTTCATTTCATAGGGGGAAAGCAGCCACCGTGGGTGAAAATTGATTAAAGCAAATGCTATTCCATCTGATGTGGCTGTTTCTGCTTCATTTCAGAATAATGTCCCTTTTTTTGTAAACACGCTCTCTGAAGAAGAAAGTTAGGCACTTTTTTTAAAAAAAACAACCTGTATTATCAAAGTCAGGAAATCATTTTCCCTATAGAATTAGCAATGAAGTTCTTGACATGATGGCTGGTCGGCTGCAGAACAGATGAGTCTCTGTTCATGGTGAACTTGCATCATCTTTCGATTTGATGTGGGGATTCCCCCCCCCCAGTGGTTCATCATTGGTGATGCTTCATACATGCATGTCATTTGCTTGAATGTGCAAACCTCTCTCCATTTTGTTAACAAACCAGAGAAGGAAAGGCATTCAACAGAGTCTCATACGTGGTCATAGAATTTATCCATCCATCAACCTTTTATTGGCATCAAACAAACAAACATACATACATACAAAACAGAAGCGGATTAATACTTTCACAGTGGCACAGACTATGTTAGAAGAGAAAAGAGACAAGACCCCGCTGTCCATGATCACATCTCTGGGACTCATGTTAACTCAGACGACTGCAGAATATTACGACGAGAAAAGAGCTAATGTAGGTATTGAGCTACCAATTTGGTAAGCTCCTGGTCAGTCCCCGTTAGTAGGAAATGTAAGACTTCCCGCTCTGGTCTCCTTCTAGGGATACAGAGTTGGTCCAGGAATTGTTGGCGGAGATCGGCGTAAAGTTTGCAGTGAAAAACCATATGAACAAGGCTTTCCACCTGGTGGTCATCGCATGGACAAATCCTCTCACCCTCCACCCTGCCTGAGAACCTTCCCCATAGGAGGTTCGATGGATTTGCATTGAACCTGGCCAACGAAATAGCCCTTCTTTCTGGGGGGTTCAGTAGAAAATCAAGATAATTACAATTTGATTCATGTGCCCACGGAAGATGAAAATAAAGAGGGGAGCATGTTTTGCCTGCTGCCTCTATGAGTTCTTGGCGCTCGATGTCGCACAACCTACTTTTTATTGTGGCCTTGGCAGATAGTAAGGACATTGTGCGCAGGAATTCCACTGATAACCCCAGTTGTTGAACCTTCCTGTTGAAGTGTTGTAGCCCAATGGGGAGGAAGGTGTCCAATAACATTACCTGGATGAGAGGGTCTCTATCAGAGTCAAGGCAGATGTTTAGCCAGAATATGAGAAATCTTACCCAGGCAACAGACTCCACCTTATGTTGAGCTCCCTCTAAACATAAAACTGCATATGGTACACATCGTGGGACTGAAAAAATCTTGTAGAGGAAGACTGATTGCACTCACCCTCTGAATATCTCATTTCCAAAGGAAACCTGAACCCTGAATAAGCATCTGGACCCCTGCAACCTTGCACTGCTCGGAGATTGGGGTGCTGGGCAACAATATGCTATCATACCAGGACAGCTACGATAAGAGCCGTAAAGAAGTTTTTGCACACATATCCTTGTCCGGTTGGGGGCAAGGCTGCAAGGTGTGCAATTCAACAACCTGATTGTTTGGGCGATGCAATCAACCAGTAAGCAAAGACATAGAAAGAAACATAGAATAAAAACCGCCATTTACAATAAATACATCTTTTTAGCGATGTTTTGTCGTTGCATTAATTCTGAAGGATCAACAATTTCTTTCTTGCAATTCCTGCCTCCCCCCTCCCCCAATGGAGCCTTTATTTATACAACGCTGTCAGCATTACAGAGCAATATAAACACACTTCATTTCCTTTAACTGAAATCACCGTAATAAAAAAGAAATATTTTTCAAAAAAATTGGTCCCTGCCCCAAAGTGCTTACTTACAAAGAGCACGCACGAAGATTCAAAAACTGACATCCAGGATTTTCTGTTGGCGGACAAGAAGCAAGCAAAGGACTCGCAGGGATGGAAGGCAGCCGGCTGAAGTGGGGTCTTTTCAGGGGGGCAGAGCTGCTGTTTGTTGCCTTTCAAAGGATGCATTTGGGACCACAGATGCCTTGGACCACAGTAGCTGTTTTGGGGTTCCTAAATCACCTCAGGAGAAGCATGGTGCAACATACTGCCAATGAGGAAAGGCTAGCATAAGCCAGAACATCCCTGTGTCCATATTCATTACCAAGGCATCATGCAGAGTATTGCAATGGGCTCCCAGTCTCTTCCCACAGCAAATACATTTTTATAGGCCACAACAACAGCAGCTTTTAAAAAAAAAATATTGAGGCAAGGCAGAATTTGACATGATGTCATAAATGATGCCTACCCCCCACCCCTCTGATAAAATCCATACACAAAGAGGATGGGCGGTGATGGGTTATCATAGCTTATAGTTACAACACTCTGAAATTTAAAAGAACTGGCAAAGGAGTTACAGGTGGGTAGCATTGTTGGTCTGCCATAGTCGAAACAAAATAGAAAATTCTTTTCAGTAGCACCTTAGAGACCAACTGTGTTTGTTCTTGGTATGAGCTTTCGTGTGCATGCACACGAAAGCTCATACCAAGAACAAACACAGTTGGTCTCTAAGGTGCTACTGAAAAGAATTTTCTATTTTGTTTTGGCAAAAGAGTGTCACACTCTGGTGGGGTATGTAAAAGGAAGGGCATCTTCTTGCCCTTCATTGTGGGGATGCTAATAGCGGCAAGCAATTCTTTAACAAAGGTGAGAGTTAAGAGCAGGTTCATTGATGCTTCCCCTGGTGAACTCAATGGGACCTTAAAGAATCTACACTTAGCTGTTGAATGTGTGCCTTAAGCTGCTGGACGTTGCAATAGCAAAACAGAAACTTACTTTTGTGTGTGTGTGTTAGGTCTCATTGAACTTGGAAGTTGGAAGGGCACACCAGGGTCATCTGGTTCCATTCCCTGCAATGCAGAAATCTCAGCTAAGCACCCATGAAATGACAGGTGGCCAGCCAACCTCTGCTTAAAAGCTTCCAAGGAAGGAGAGTCTGCAACCTCCCGAAGGAGTCTGCTGCACCGTCACACAGCTCTCACTGTCAGAAGGTTCTTCCTGATGTATAGCCGGAATCTTCTTTCTCGTAACTTGAAGCCATTGGTTCAAGTCCTACCCTCCAGAGCAGGAGAAAACAAGCTTATGGCATCTTCAATGTGACATTCCTTGAGATATTTGAAGATGGCTATCCTATCTCCCCATGAGCTGAACAGTCAACATCTGCTCGAGGAACTTGCCCAGGAGACAACAAGTGGCTTCAGTGTCCCCTGATCCTTTTGATTACCCTTTCTAGTGCTAATTATCTTTTTTGAGATGTGATGATGAAATACTGTGTACAGTTCTGGTTGTCAGAGTGTACAGTGTGGCTGCAGCACAGATTTATGTAAAGGCATTGTAATAATGGCAGTTTTCATTTTTATTCCTTTCTTTATTGTCTTTAGGATTGAAGTCACATCTCTCATGCACTGGGGCAACATTTTCAACTGCAGTCAAATGTGAGGGGCAAATTAAGGCATACAGTTTATCTTTGAGACCATTTTGATTCTGGTGTGTAAATTGCTGAATGAAAAACCAAATCTTGACAATGCCATTTCTATTGAAGAAGGAATTATTACCTATGATGCCGTGTGGGCAGAGTTCCCATGAGGCCTGTTGGAGGGGTTGCCATGCAGGGTGAGGGGAAGAATGGCAACATACTTCGGCCTTGTTCAGGGTGGCAAAGGCTGTGTTTGGAAGCTGCATGTACATTCCAGGGACCACACCAATATTAAATCTGTCAGTCAAGTTTTAATTCATCATAAAGAAGTAAACTACATTGGTATATTTAAGACAAACACTTTGTTTTCTATGCACACTATCCACGGGACAGTCCCTTTTCCAAAATAACTACTTTTAACAGTCCCAGAAAAAACACTTCAGAAAGTTTTCACATTAAATCAACTTTCTGTGCTTCCCCCTTTTCTTTAAATTCGTCTTAGAAGGAGAAAAAGAACCATCAAACCTGAAAACATTTACATTGCAAGCCACGTTCGAATGCATAAATTGGCATACAATAACCAATGTATCACAACCGTGTTTTACTTAGTTCACTTTTGTTTGTCAATAAAAGAATATAAAAATCTTGTTCAACAGAGTGTTAAGTGTATTAAAATAGATTTGTATAGTACTGCACAGTTTCTCCCGGAGTTGTGAAAATGGTTGAAGGGACCGTGTGCTGCCTAGTGCTGGGTGACCCCCCCCCCCATCGATCAATAAAAAGCCAAATCCCTTGATTTATTGGCACCGTGTGATAGGCCATTGTGAGATGCTTCACCTGTGGAACGCAGAAATGGATTCTTGCTTCAGACCTACTTAAACACAGGGGCAACATTTAGAGAGGGCCAGTAGGCAGAGTACCCTTCCTTGAGGTTTCGATCACACGCAAATTATTTCTCAGGAGCACTTATATTTCTGGCCAACTCGCTGGTTCTACGGGCTGACTTACTATTGTCATATATATATATATATTTGAAATGGGTCTGCGTCTTAGGTATGCATGCCAAAGGCACAAATCCATTTGTTTAAAACAAACAAACAAACAAACAAAGCTGTGTTAGTATTGAGAAAGATGCTATAATTGTGAATTACTAAAAGTAACGCAACAAATACGCAATGAAAATACACTGCTACTTTGTAATATAGGACTTCAAATCCTATGCACCAGAGTTGGCTAATCCTTCATGGCCCAAGGGCCACATTTACTCATAGCCAATCCTTCAGGGTCCGCATGCCAGCTGTCAGTGTGTCCTCTTTGCATTCCTACACACTTGCAGCCTCCCTCCTCAGCTAATCTGTGCAGATCAGCTGAGGAAAGAAGGCTGCTGCCCCCCCCTCTTTTGCTCATCAAATGACCGCCTGATTTCTGGGGAGGGTTTTTTGCATCCTCACCCATGTTGGGCTCTGCCTACCCCAGCACACACACACACACACTCCCTCTCTAAAAGCTCGTCACTGCTGAAAAAAATTGGCAAAATCTTTGGGGTGCAGAAAAACTGTCTTGGAGGCCAGATTAGGCCCCCCCAAAACCAGAGGTTATCACTTCTGCTATGTAAATTTACCTGGGAAAAAGTACCATGGGAATCAATGGCACCAACTTTTGAGTAGACATGTATAAGATTGCATCCTGAATATTCAAGAGTGAATCCCCCAACCCCTGGAATCCGATATGGTGCTCCTCGTAGGGTTATAGAATGGGAAAGTGATGCTCAAGAGAAACTGGTTTGTCCATCCCTAACTTCTGAGGTAGGCCTCAGGGCACCAACAGAGGCCGCTTGGCCTGAGGGGGCCAGACTGAGCTTGCTGCATCAGGAAGACTAGCTAGAGGGGCAGGGGAATAAAGCAGATTCTCTAGTATTTTCTCAGGCTAATGCTAAACATGTCACATGTGGTAAAAAACCAACAAACAATATAAAAAGAAAACGTTTTCCAAAAAGCAACCGATGCTGAGGAAGCGACAGCCCACCCCTCCCCCAAAACTCCTGATACATCCAATAAATGGAACAACCCCTTGAGGCAGTTTATTTCCTGTACTATTTAGCAGATACTTCTGCAAGTGAAATAAAACAAAATAAAGAATAATCATTTTTTCACATTCCCTATTTTACAATAAAAATGCAGTACAAAAGTGTAAAGTTTTTTGGCATATCATTTGTACTGTCTCGACAGGGAAAAAAAAAAGCAGCAGCAAAAAAGATTATTTGCTTTCTTTCTTTAAAAAAAAAAATCTGACCCCGCCCCCGCTCAAATAATAACAAAGATCCAACCTGCTGAAGATATTTGTCACTATTATGGTTTATGCTAAACCTTGCACAAAAAACTCCATGAGAAAAATACATCAATAGCAAAATAAGTTGAAAGGCCCTGCAAAATTAAGGGGTTTTACAGGCATACCTCTTTAAATACTTCAGAACGCATGTACAAGAAGCATCAGCATGAAAATACTTCAATATTTCACTAGAAATGCTAATTTCATACATTTTTATTTAAATATCTGTAATTCTCAACTATAATACTGAAAAAATGATTTGATTTTGAAGGCTCTGTGAGTGTCCCACAAATGCAATTCTTCTCAAATAGCCCCATGTCCACTTCAACCTGAATCAATGTGGCAGACCTTGTTCATTTAAAAAACAACAACCAGGAATCCATGTTGATTTCCAAGCTATTCCATTTTTCACTGTCACCAATTAACCATTCCTGCACCCCTACCAACTACCTGCATACTAGCTAACTATCTCTTTGCTTTTAAAACTATTTCTCCTTCAAAATGAGAACTTTTAAAAGTCCACCTTCCCTCCCCAAGGATGCTCCATTCCATTCCACCACCACACTCCCCCTCATTGGCCAACATATGCTGCTTCATTTTCCTTATCCATTAAATACTTTAAGGCCAATGCAACAAAAGAAAGAAAGAAATATCCTAAGTATTGAAGATCTCAGCAATAGAAAACTGCAGCAGGGTCTGCTTCGTAGAAAGTTGCCATAACACCAGCTAAGTCAACTGGGTGTTTTCCCCAACATCCTGGTGTAATAAAAATTGACAACAACGTCTTTCCATTCCCCCGCCTCCCCTCAAGTCTCCTTCTCGATGCAGTTGCAGTATTTCCACATCTATTGTGTTTGCGTCTATCTAAAGTTCACCTTTTGTTTTCTTTCAAAAAAAGAAAAAAACTAGGTTTCCAGGCAGCCCCTGTCAGTTGTTCCCCTGTGTCGGCTGCAAGGCTTTGTGTACGGCGGCAGCTGAGGCAGAAGACGGTTTGATCCAGGGGACGGTTAGCAGGGAGGAGGTGGTGGTGGTTGTCATGGTAACCTGAATCATCTGCTCATTCTGTATCAGTCTAATGAGAGTTTTGAGGCGTTCCAGCGATGATTGAACCCCTTTCTGCTGGGCCAATAGGCTGTTTTTTCGCTCTAAGCACTTCTGTCAAAAGGCGGAAAGGAAAGAGTAAGAACACATTCCATTGGGTGTCAAAACACTCTCCCTGCAAACATGCTCTTGTGGGGGCAAGCTCAGATAAATTAGTTGTACCGCGGCCCCCTTTAAGCATCCTGTCGGAATCGCAAGCAGGGTGCTTGGAGGGTACAGCTTAAGGGATACATTCGCCCCTCCCCAGCACTGCTTGAATGCACGCTTATGTTGATTGAATGGGGGGGGGGGTTCTAGCCAAAGCCATTCTCTAATCTGAATTAATGCACAATCTACAAAGATTTATGATTTTATTTATTTCCACTGGCTAGGATCCAAAGACCTGCACTATTCATTCTACATGCCCAAAGGGGTTTCTCAAAAGGCCGCTCCTCTTGACCACGACTCCCAACACTGGGTGACAAATCACTTCTGAAAGCAAAGAGACCTTCAGAAGCAGTTAGTGATATGGCACGGAGACCTGCTGTTCTAAGGGTTGGGCGGGGGGAAATATTACATTACAAAAATATACAACGAAAGATGACTTATTCAAGGGAGGTTGTGCCTTCAGTCTGAACATATGATGTCGGTTTACATACAAATGGAATTTATTTAATATAGTCCACACAGTTTGGCATGAATATTTGTTGACCCTTATGGAGGAGGAGAGTATTTTTAGCAAGTGAAATGGGCATTACACCCCCTCATACGAAAACACGTGCATGTAATTGACAAACATATTCCTCCTGTTATTAGATTCAGTCAGAAAATATTCTCCGTTTAAACTTTATTTAGTTTAATACTGGTTACAGAGTGCATGCTCTTGGATGCATCAACAGAAATTCTTATCTTGCATCACTTTCACATGTTATATGAGCATAAAATGGGATTTACCGGTATCTGCATGCATTCACTTTAAATATAAAACAGGCATCCCCTCTTAACACTAAGGCAAATATCCAGGCACAATCTCCCACAACCTTCCTTGAATAAGTTGTCTTTCATTTTATACTTTAATATAAAATTTTGCAATGTAATATTTCACACTGCAAAGTGCAGGGCCCATTACCTCTCGGTCTCTATGTGTCCCACTTAATTCAATTGCTTTTTAATTTAATTCTCCATTTTATTGGATCTAGGCTCTCAATTGCTCCATTTTAATTTAATGAAAACCTCAGGAACCAAGCCATTTTGTAGCATAATATTTTTGATTGCTCTCCATCAGTTGAGGTCTTTACGTGGAATTGCATTGCTGCAGTCAACAGCCAAAACTTCTATCTGAACAATGAAGTATGCATCCTTTTCATTTTCTAATTCTACTCTCTACCTAACATAACGCAGTCGCACATACAGAGGAATCTATTGAGTCTTCAGCCCATGCCTTTATGGATTCAGGCATGTACATGGTTATATTAATAAGTCTGCACAGTTAAAGGGAACACACCCCACTAAGTTGCCTTCTAATAAATTATTACTTTGCCTCCCATTTTCTTTTAAATGTCATGAAAAATTGATGGGTGCCCCTCCTGAATGAGAGCAGCAGTTGAACAAAATGTGACTAGCTACAGATGCAAATGCTACTTCTGATTTTCAAACCTCATACACTGCTCAGTGGTCTTCTGAATTGTGGGGTGCACCCATGCTATAAATGTCGGCCTTCTAGATTCCCATTTGAGCAAGAACAACAACTCCAATATTAGGGCTGATCTATCTTAAAGCGTGTTTGCTGTTATTGTAGAAATTTAGCATTTTTTGCATCTGTGTTATTCGTAATTAATTATCTGCAAGAATCCGCAACACTGAAGACCCCTTCGCAATGCTGCTTAGCTTCTTTTATTTCGCAACACGCTTTGTGCTTAGCTCTTTGTAAATCTGCAAAAGTCACAATTGCCCCCCCCCCCCATACTACTTCTTCCTCATGTTCATGGGCAAATATTTAAACATGCTATTCCTCCGCTAGCATTCTAAAGCAATATGGTTCAACAAGTGTTGCGGAATATGGTTTGCTGAACGTATAGCATCTGGGATTGAGGTTCCAGTGACCAGTGGAGTAATCGAGAGGAGGAGGAAGAAAAGACCTCAGGTCTACCTTCCAAAGAACAAGGATTTATTTACACCACAAACCTATGCAGTTTAACTGTAAAGTGTCGCTGAGTTCCACAAGACTTACTCTCGCGTAAGTTCACATAGGACTGGAGGCTTGGGCTGTAAACCAGCGCAAAGCTCATGTTTCAGAGAAAGTCACCAGGATGCAAAAGTTCAAGATCAGAGAATCTGCCAATGATCCTGTGGCACCATGACTTCCTTGATGGTGGGCTAGCACAGCTGCTGTACTTCCGCTTTCCTAATAGCCTACTAGCCAAAACAGCTGGATTTAGCCAACTAGGGCCTGCTTACTCGCAAGAAGTAGCCACAATCCACCATATATGTCCACAGAAATTAGTGGGCTTAAGTCCACTGTGAAGTTCTCTTTCTGTGGAACGAGGATAGGGAAGCCTCCCGGAGCTCCCCCATTTGGGCCATGAGGCAGGTTCAGCCAGGCCATGGCCACCTGACCCACACCTGATGCCAGCTATGGGGAAGGTAAAGACAAAGCTCGGGCAGAAGGGGGCTTTTCAGGCTGGTGGTTGGTGCTTGGGAAGTGCCAGTCATGCGAGCCTTGCAAGCCTTGTACCCGGCTCTCCCTAAGCACTGAGCACAAGCCTTACAAATCAGCTGGTGGCCAGCACTCGCCACACACATCTTTTGCCTGTGCAGTCTGATTTCAAACCACACAGGCAAAATAAATATCACCTGATGCCACTGTGACTTAACAGGTGAGAGGCCCCACCCATCTGTCACACACCCATTGGTGGAGTTTAAGGAGGTAAGTGACCTGCTGTCCAGAAATTTAAAGAAACATTCTGATTTGTCCACTTGTGCTAATTTCTCTTGATTTCAAAAGTAGCAAGTGTCTGGGCAATTTTTCAGGATAACCCATAAGTCAGAAACGATACCTTCATTGCATTATTGAGAAAGTGTTCCTTTTCCTCTAGCTTCCTGTGTTCTCCCCTCAGTTCACTGCTTCTCTTTAATAACTTCCTCTTCTCTTCCTCTTTGACTGTGAAGGCAAAGGGATGAAAGCAGGCAATGAATGGCTGTTAAGATGAGAAATGTTACGGAGGAGTCTAAGAGATGCCTTGGGAGTGCCCCTTTTGACCCATCTAGTGAAGAGGCATTTGGTGATACTGCCAAATACATTAAGCTGATAAACAAGTACACACAGTGCTAACAACTCAGTCCGAAGGAGGTACAGTAACAACAACAAAAGTCACAGGACACAAGTAAAATATCCATAATGGGTGGGGGTGGGGGTGCATATTTTACACTGGGCTCAAGGACTCAAGGGGTTTTCATGTGCTAAGGCAAAAAGCAAAGTCATCAATGAACAGAAAGCACCCACCTAATTAGAATGCCGTTGCATGAATGGGCTAGCAGACGGCCTCGATTCACTGTGACCGTCTCTCTTTCAAGGAGAAAGGTTATGGTGAGAATTCCCCCCCTCTGACCCACAAACGAAAAACGGTATTTGTCTCCTATGTGAAACACACACACACACACACAGTCCACCTCCGAGTTTGTGAACTCTCAATTCAGATGTGTTAGAACAGTAATTGGGAAACCCTTCCACCAGACAAGTACGGATGTGTTCGGATGGTGCTTTATTTCCGAGACCCTTGTAATCCACCCCCCGAGGCGACTCCATTTTGAAGTTGCTGACACCTGAGAAACCATTTCTTATAATCAATTGCTACGGTTCGTACCTGTTTTATGAGTAACGTAGGACTGAACAATCGCCAGAGTTCCAGCCCATGGCACATTTCCATCTTTCTTCAACACCTACAATTTCAGGAAATAACGGATTCAAACAAGTCAAGGGCACACACTTATGTTATAATGCATACAATCGTTACAGAACTGCCACCCTCCAATTTATTCCTCAAAAGCTGATTATATCAGGACTATGTAATAGCTCCATAAGAGTGGTTAGTTTGCCGATTTGTAAAATGAAAAGCTATGGAAATATATTTAGAAATTATATTTTGCCTTTCCACAAAGAGAGAACAAAACTCTCTGTCAAGGTAAGTCTAGCGAATCTGTAATGCAACCAGACTGGTTCACATCGCCAAATTTCTTCACCTGCTCACATATGCAGTCACAAATGATACGAACAGAAGGTTGCATGAACTGGTCAGCAAATGTAGGGAATTTATATGATTGCATAGGCAGTTTCTTTAGCATCCATGATCACTTAACCCTCTAGTGATAGCCAAATGTACCATGACAGTGCTGAAAAAAATGCATTGAAGGTTCATGTGAGTCTTCCAAAACTTCAGGTTTAGCTCTTCCTCAACCAAGATGAAGTCTGAATTACTATGTGGGATTGCAGTCCCCTTATCACAAATCCAGGAAAAAACTGATGTTTCCAGTCTCACAGCTTTTGGGATCCACCCCCCCCCCATGAGGTGCTGGGGATCAGATGCAGTTAATTGTGTTAGTTGTTCTTTATGTCTAGAGTAGAACCTGCTCTATCTTTAAAGGAGAGGAAATGTTGAGCTCTCACCACTGCTTTATACTGTAGGCTATTACTGAGACACTGATGCAGTTATACTGTATAAAATAAAAGAGAAAATTATCAGTGGGGGCATTATTTTTAATTTGCAAGTGGTGTTATGCTTAATATCAATATTAATACTAATGGGCTGGTTATAGCTTTCTTGGGTATATTAGACTGATAACAGTGATTTTTTTTAATGAACAGGGGGCTAAGTTTGTTCTACTATGGATAGGATATCATTAAGTCAGTCTCAATGATTTCAT
Organism: Lacerta agilis; assembly: GCF_009819535.1. NCBI lineage: Eukaryota > Metazoa > Chordata > Lepidosauria > Squamata > Lacertidae > Lacerta > Lacerta agilis. Next base: position 2,975,897 of record NC_046316.1, on the reverse strand, counting down.
TGGAAGAGACTTAAGCATGTGCTTAAAGTTCTCCCATTGAAATCAATCTACCATAAGGATGGTGGGTCATTTGATATTAAGTTGCACTGACTACACCATAGACCATATTTCTGGAACTTCTTCCAGGAGATGAACAGCCTGGGATTTCTCAGGTGATTAGATTTAGACATTATCTCTCCTCTTACCCTGAATACTCAAAAGTGAATGATTTAAACTTTGCTGTGCAAAAATTACTTCAATGCTGGATTTTATTTTATTTTATTAAAGATTTTCTTGATTTACAAAAGTGTGTGCAATGTCTCTCTCGTATTTTTTCCATGTAACATTTTTACAAATCAGTTTTGGTTGTTGAGACATTAGGGAGAGAAGGGGGAAAGAGGTGGGTGGGATGGATAAGGTGGGGTGACGATGTTTCTATTTTCCTTAATATATGTAGGATTTGGTGTCAGCGTTGTTTGTGTAGGTTCTCTGTTATTCGCTTGTGCTTCTTTGGCGGTGAGAGAGGTCGGGATTGGCGTAGGGTGTGATTGTTCATTTGTGGTTGGCTGTGATGATCTTTGGTCTCCTGTGTGAGTGGGGTGGGTGGGTGTTTTTGATCAGGTTAGCCATGTTGATTTGTATGCTGTCGGTAGATTTTTGTCATTGTCTTGTTGGGCTGTGTGTGTGATGAAAGGGAACCATACCGGGGTGAAGGTGTCTTCTTCTATTTGTCCCCGTGTCAGTTTCAGGTTACTGGTTAGTTTTTCTAGTAAGGCTGTTTCCCATACTACTTGGTACCATTAGTCCATGCTTACTCCTGACAGGTCTTGTGTCTGGTTATGATGTTTCTGGCTGCTGAGAGTAGATGGATTATGAGTTCTTTGTGTTGTAAGTGGGCATTATTGTCTTGGAAGATGTTTAGTAAGACCAATTTTGGGGTGGTTTCTAGCACTTGCTTGGTTATCTTACATATTTCTTGTATGGTTGTTGTCCAGAATGTTTGGATTTTGGGGCACTCCCACCACATGTGGAAGTATGTGCCTGTGGAGGTGCACCCTCTCCAGCACTTTGGTGAGGTTCCTGGGCGTATTAGCACTAATTTTCTTGGCGTTAGATACCACCTGTAGGTTAGTTTTAGGGTGAGTTCTCTTCTTTTCGTTGATATGGATTTAAAGGGGGGTTTAGACCACATTCTGGTCCACTGAGTGGGGTTGATTTCATATCCTATGTCATCCTCCCATTGTTTTTTGATTGTGTCTAAGGAGCTCGTGGGATTTTTGAGTATTTTGTATATTGCGGATAGCTGCCGCGTCCCTTTGTCATTAGGATGAGCTTTTCAAAGGCTGTCAGAGGTCTAGTTGCTGCTGATTTTACTGTTGGTTTGTTTAAGAGGGCATGTAGTTGGTGTTGTGTTAACCAGGGCATTTGGGTGTCTTCTAATTTGTCCTGTATTTCTTGTGTTGACAGAGGTTTGTTATTTTTATAAAAGTCTACTAGGCGATATAGGCCTTTGTATTGCCATGTTTTTATTTGGAGGTTTTGTGCTGCATGGTGGAATAGTGGATGGTAGGCCAGGGGAATTAGTGGGGATGGGGTTGGGGATAGTTTGCCTGTTTCTGTTTTCCATGCTTTGAACATGGTTTGTGTGTACCTGTTAAGTGTGGTGGGGATTTTTCTTAGTTTGTTTGGGGGGAGTGGGTATGCTGTGGTGCAGATATTTTCAATTGTGTCCCTTTCTAGGTGTATCCATTGTTTTGTCTTGTCTTCTAGTATATATGGGATTATATGATGTATTTAGTTGGCACTGTAGAATGCTTCTATGTTGGGGATTCCCCATCGCAAATATTTACAGAAAAGGGAGCAACAGTGAATTTACTGTGTAGCTTTAGGCGAATCAATATTAATGGACTTAGGATTTTTGACAAAATGAATAAGGTATGGAGGATACTCCCAGGCTGGTTTGGATGGTTACAGTGTAAAGGCATATCTCACCTTTTCTTGGCACTTAGGACAGACCCAGACCCCTTTGGGAACAGTCTTCAAAGGAGGGTCCAAGCAGTTGAGGTGATAGGCTCTGGGGCATGTTCCACAGGACTGCAAATTGGCACCACGCTTACATGCTGAACAATATTCATCATGGCTGACCTCATTCTGTGAAGCACAAAAGCACAAGGAGGCAGGTAGTTCAGCTGATCTACAGAAGGAGCTCTCCATAAGCAGACTGTGGCCATATAAACCCAAACAAGCCCAATTAAATAGATGAAAATAAGACTTTAGTATATTTGTAGCACTCCTACTTTATATTAATGATCAAAGCCTGACAGCACCAACCCAACTATTACATCCTGAGCATGAAAATCTTGGAGACGGAGGCCATCATTTTAAACAGAAGGGAAATAATTATTTAGAAAAGAGGCTTGCTTCCATGGTGATGAACTGATTTTGCTAAGGATGTGTCTTCAGTGGCTCCTGGTTTACGGTGGACATATTGTCAGCATGTTAACTTGCCTGTGTTATGAAAGTTGTCAGCATCACACATAATCCATATAGGATTGTAGGTACAGTGCTGTGGAAGAATCTGTGATTGTGAAAAATAAAATTGTGTGGTCCTGGAAGCATCATTTAGCTTGATAGATGGGATACTGAAATCTAAGGTTAGCATTCTCTGGTTTGCTGTCTGTTTGTTTTCCATGTGGTGGTGAACCTTCAGCCTGCAGATCTAATCCAGCCTGCAGCTCCCCCAATTCCCATTCCCCAGAGCCAGTCCAGGAGTATACCATGGGCAATGGTATCAGAAGAAGACAAGAATTCAAGAATCAGGAGTAAGGTTGCACTCCCCTGGTTCTCTGCAATTGTCATCCGTTAGGAAGACCAAGGCTGACTCAGTTCCATGGCCAGGCCTAAACCCAGAATGGAATGGCTCCAAATAATCTGTGTCATCCAAGAATGTTTGCAGCTGCTCCATCACAACCCTTTCCCACCACCTTTCCCACAAAGGGGTTATTTGTGACTGGTCAATAGTTGTTCCTGTCAAAGAGGTCTTTAGCAGGGACAAATCAGTCAGACCCCCCTCTGCTAGATTTAATAAGCCAGGAGAGACAAATAATGGAACCAGGGAGATTCTGCATACAGATAAAACACAAAATGTTGTTCTTTGCAGCGGACAGAGGATGTGTGAACCCGAATATTGTTCCTCCAGTCATTGCTCTGACCATTGCACTCCCTGCATTTTTGGCAAAACTACCCTGAACAGCAGTGGGGCAGTGACTGTACACTCTAGTATGTGACAACTGAAAAGGCCCAGGGTGACAGACAACAACACAATACTTTAAAAAAAAAACCTTAAAAGAAGACCCTGTTCCCTCGCAATATACAAGGTGTGGTAAAACATACCTGCCAAGATGGATCCTCATTGGCTAGCATTATGAAAGAAGGGCAGAACACAGGTTAGGAGCAGTGGGTTTAGATTCCCCAGCTTGGTGGGATTTTAGGTAGGCTAAAGGTTATAATCAGCCAGGCTATGTCTGTCCAAGTGACCCTACATGCACCCCACCCCCTTTTTAGTTTATACTAAGCTTTTTGCATTCCCTCTTCATGTATGTTTCCTCTTCTCAGGATTGTGGCACTTTTTGTTTGTTCACATTGAATGTGTGAAATTGCACTCACACGCCCATACACACAAATAACTGAAGTGATGCATGCAAAACATTCACATGGCCAGGGCTGTGCAAGATCAAAGATAACGCTCTCCCTGAAAGAGCTTAGCAAGAGAAATTAGAGAGATGTCAGTAAAGATGAGTGGATATATGCAGTCTCCTTCCAATCAAATGAAAAAGGATTTGGTAATGGAGGAGGAGGAGGAGGAGGAGGACTATACAGACATTTGCCCAGCCTATTCCCAAGTAGGTTAGCAGCACCTTAATGAGGTACTAACATTTGCTCTAAGGAAACATCTAAGGCAGGGATAACCAGAAGTGCAACAAGAGTGCTTCATTAATGAGATATCTCCCTCTGCTGGAATGTAAAGCTACCAATGCTTTAAATGTTAGTTCTGTCTTTCATAGCAACCCTTGTGTGAGCTACAAACAATTAGGGTGGGGACAACTCCCCTGAACACATGACCTGCAGCTGATCAATATTCTGATTTTGGGAGATGATCATCTGCAAAAATATTAGTATGGAAGTGCCCCAGGAAACTAGAAATATTAATCTGGGGCAAAAATGGGAATGAAGTGCAGACTATACTAGCACTGTGTACATATTTTCAGCGGCTGAATAGAAAAACTGAGTTTGTCCTGTAAATTAGCAAGAAAGAGGTACAAGACTGGCAGTAAAGACACATAATTTGCTATTTGGTGCTGCACAATGCTCAAATATTGTGCTGGTCTTGGTGCTCCAGTATGATGATGATGTTGTTGTTGTTGTTGTTGATGCCATGGGTACAGTGCATGCTTTGCATACATAGAATATTGGGTTCAATTTTCATCAGTTTGCTAAAAGGGTTTCAGGTAGCAGAAAATTTGGGAAAATTTCTACCTAAGACCACGCAGTGTTGCCTCCAGTCTAGAGTGCACAGAATTGGGGTAGATGGACCAAAGCAGTGGCACATATGTTTTGATCAGTGTTGGTAGCCAATCATAATTTTCCACTAGCCAGTTGTAAAGCCCAGTCCCACTATGAAACTACAACAATATCATGTGCATTTTCAAAACAGGTAACAGTTTCATTAGACTGAATGTAGTCTATTAGTAGTGTAGTGTATTAGGGGACGCGGGTGGCGTTGTGGGTTAAACCACAGAGCCTAGGGCTTGCTGATCAGAAGGTCGGCGGTTTGAATCCCCGGGGCGGGGTGAGCTCCCATTGTTTGGTCCCTGCTCCTGCCAACCTAGCAGTTCGAAAGCATGCCAAAGTGCAAGTAGATAAATAGGTACCGCTCCAGCGGGAAGGTAAACGGCGTTTTCGTGTGCTGCTCTGGTTCACCAGAAGCAGCTTAGTCATGTGGAATATATGTACTTTGGCCAATAAGACACCTAATGGAATTTCCTGTTCCAAGAAATGGATTTACAAAAGTGAAGCAAGAATGATTTTTTTTCAGGAAGCAGGAGTTCTGGGGCACCTTAAAGATTAACAACTTTTATGACACGAGTTCTCATAGGCTAGAGTCCAATTCTCAAATATTCATATATTTTAGCTCAAAAGAATTTCTGCCTTGTTAGCGGAAAAGTTGGCATACAAATCTAGTGGTTAGGGCTAAACTTCAATAGGGTAAATTTTACAAAGCGCAGCTCCCTTTTTTGACTCATGCAAATTGTCATGAAGAGGAACCATGCCCTCTGACCTCTCAGAACTCCTTCTGGAGGGGATACAGATATATAATGTAAAATTAATTTTTTTTCCTGTTGTTTATTGATGCTAAAAAAAACAATGAACATTATTCTGGGAGGAAATCCATCTCAGGTTTTTGAATGAGAATACTTTGTTAACATTTTTGTGCTTAGGTTGTATTTTCCTCTTACTCTTTCAATTTTACTGTGATTACTTCAGGTGTGGAGTACTAACTTATATTTCCATTCCAATAATTCAGAGATCTTACCTCTTGTGGACAGAAACAAGGGATTGTTCAAATAATTTGATGCAAGACGTTTCCTCTGCAAAAGATAACACGAAAAGCGTTGACTAAAACATTTATTCCACCAACAACCAAGTCCAACTCAGAGGGGATAATCAGGAGCTATCCACACATGGGTGTCAATAATATGCACATACGTACTTTTAAAAGGGGGGGGGGATTCTATATCTGAGTGTTGGGGAGATCCCATAATAAAATTAACATGAGATTTCCTGGAGCAGTTGTGGTATTCTGTGTTAACTCTGTGGGTTAAATACAACTTCCTTCGGGAGCATTCCCTTTTTAGCAAGGAATTCCATGCAAGAGAGTTAGAAAAAAAACATTGTTTTAGCTGGATAGGTATATATTTTAATAGATATATATGCACGCTGATGTGAGAATCAGGGCCTCTTACAAAAGAAAAGGCAATATATACTGTTATAAATAAATATTTCAATGAATGTCAGCTAACGTCATTATCAAATGTCAGCTTTAAATAGCCTAAAGAAACAGTGGCTTGTATTTCATCTTCCCAAGTTCCTGGCATAAATGTGTGCTTTTAAAAAGTGGATTTTTTTTTTTTTTAAACGAAATTCTATTTTTAAAGTCCACAACGTATTTCACCATATGTTACGCCAGAAGCATGAAAAGAAGAAACGTACATAATTTGTATTTCCACTTCTCCAAAACTGCTAAGATTAAATTCATGTCAGTCACATAGAAAAGAAATAAGTGATCCCATTACTAGTTCATTAGCTGTAACTGAATTAGATAAAACCGGCATCACAGGAAACATTTACTGAGGTTGCTTTATTGAACATGCAACACTCATCAGAAACTACTGGGCTTGGGGGGGGTACTTTTAAAAGTGTTTTCTACTTTCATTTGCAATTGCCAATCCCAATTTGAACCAATCCTCGGCGAATCAAAACAATGAAGGTCTCCCCCCCCCCCCAAAAATCTCACTTTTCCTAAACAGCAGATGGTGGGATAGATTTAGCGTTTCTTTCCCCATGAAATAAGCTTGAGTTGTGGGTGGTAAATGCACAGAGCTAATGTTAAGGTGCTACTGGGTTTATAAATTCATGTCTATGCTATACATTTAAGCCAGTAGGAAACTGATCTGACTGTCACACTGACAATGTAATTGTTTCTCTCAACACCTTCATAATACACAGGGCTCTTTCCAGTAAACTATGTTAGCTATGCTGTTTTAAAGTCTTATTTCATAACAGGTATGTGCTTTTATTTTGTAATGGAAAACTACTGTGTTGTCCCGTGAATAAGGACCAGAAGTGAAGTGGAATGAAAAAGCGACAGGACAAGAGATGTACCTCCGTTTCCAAAAGCCCACTGTAGGCTGGGTTGGCTGTGCTCCTCCTTTTCCTCTCCTGACGCTTGCTTTGGATTTCTGTAATCAATTTATGAAACATTATCTCTGTATGTGTGTGAGCATTTGAAAACATTTTTTTCTTTCAGATACAACTCATTAGTCAGATGACTTTTGGCTTGTGGTCTGCTTAGACCTTATGTTGAGTTTCTAATGCTTGTCTGGGCAGCGGCCCCGATAATTTGTCAGATTCTGTGTTTGAAGTTATTTCTGAAATTCACAACATGGTTTAACGCAGCAGTCTGGAACCTCAGGCCTGAAGCCAAATATGGCCCCGAAGCCTTATTTATTTGGCCCTTGGCCACCTCTGCCGCCAGGTCACCCCCTTCAAGTGCTTTTGCCTGGCTAGATTGTGTCCTTGAGATGGACGGAGGGGTGGGTATTTTGTAAGGCTGGAATGCCACCTACACTTAAAGGTAAGTGTTGCACCTCTTGCTCTGCCCACTTTTTGCCCCTGGCTCCATGCATTGCTGTTGTGCCCCCCAGGAGGTCACCCATGAAGGACTGTGGCCTTTGGGATGAAAAAAGGTCCCACACTTCTGGTATAATGGCTGCTAAATGGGAATCCTTTGACTATCAGACAGATTCACAGATGTCTAATAACAATTGGCACAGCTCAATACCTAAACTGTTGTTGCTGGCATCCGTCTGTCTCGAGAGACAATGGACTGCGCCTCTGGGGGTGGAGTCAAACTGCTGCATTAGCAGCACCAAATATTGCACCCTGGGGAGCAATCCTGGGCATGTGTATGGAGGTCCTGGGCTACCCAAACCTCATCTGAGCCTCACTGACGTGGCCCAAAGGAAAGCAGAGGAAGATGTTTGGCACCAGCTTGGCTGCAGGAGTTGACGGGGGGCAGAAGACAAGGCGCCATACAACTGTCTTGGGGACTACGCTCCAGATTTATCAATCAATCAATAACAATTTATTCGACCGTCAGTCAGAACACAATCATCCATAGAAATTTTAAAAACCTGAGACAACTCAGAGGGGTTTACACTAAAACATACAGTAAAAGTAAATTATACATAAAAACCCATATCGATACCATCGATTTTGACCTTACGCTGTTTAAGGGCCAAAAAAAGAAATTTGGCCACCTCAAAAGTTGTGGTGCCAGTAAAATTATTCAGCAAAAACGAAACCTGACATTCTCCATCTACCAGGCTAAGGTGGCCTAAGAGTGGAGCTACCAGTTTCTGTCTAAGAGCAACATAAAATGGGCAGGTCAGGAGAATGTGTTCGGTTGATTCAACCTTTCCCGAGGCACAGGGACAGACCCTCAGAGCATATGGGACTCCCTTATATCTTCCCAACAGGACCTCTGTTTCCAGGACGTTTAATCTTGCTGCTGTGAGGAGTCTGCGATATTCTACATATTGGATTTCCACCAGGTAAGGGGCTGGTGAATTCCGGAAGATCTGCTCCCCCAAAAACATCCCTGGTTTCACACAAGCAATGTCCTCTTGTCTTGCAATGTCCCTCAGTCTTTGAGAGATCACAGCTTTGGCATGAGAGAATGTCATGGACTCCAGAAAGAGCTGTGACAGTCCGCAAGTCTGCACTTCGTTTAAAATCTCTTTTTCCACATAGATTGGAAATCATCCCTTAGTATCAGGGGTGCCATGCCTACCGGGTTAAAACAAAGTTTAAGCCATAACCAAAGCTTGGTCTTTAGGGCCACATATCGAAAGGCTTGCCAACCCACTTCTAATCTCATGACTGCACCCGCTACAGACGGGGGAATCCTGAGAATAGCTCTGAGAAATCGAGTTTGGACAGCTTCCAATCTAAGAAAGTCCCTGCGTGTTCCCAAGGATATGCCCGCCAACATAAGAGGGAGAACTTTCATTTGAAAGAGCCTCAAGGCAACTTTCACAGATTGGGCCTGGTTCTTAGCATATAAAGATCTGATCATCATGGCTGCTTTAGAGGCATTAGCAAATATATACTCTTTATGAGCTACAAAGGACCTATTTGATCGGATCACTTGGCCCAAATATTTAAAGCTGTTAACCTGTTCCAGTGTAACACCATTCATCGACCACGAGAGCAATTTTGGTTGAGCAGAGCAAACCATAACCTTAGTCTTAGCATAATTTAGTTGCAGCTCATGTTGTACACAGTATTCATGAAGTGCTACTAACATTCTCCTCAACCCAATCGGGGATCTAGCCAAAAGTGCGGCATCATCTGCGTACAGGAGGACATTTAGAGGCCGGCCAGCTAATTTGGGAGGATGGTAAGCATTGTTGGCCATATGGGCCACCAATGAATTAAGATAAAAGTTGAACAGCTCCAGATTTATGTAGTGTTTACTCTTTAGCCTTTTCAAAGACCTGACTAAGCACCTATATTAGAGGCTATATACCTCTGAATACCAGGTGTTGGGGTAAACAGCAATGGAGGGCCCTCGCCATCAGGCCCTGCTCTTGAGCACCAAGAAGCATCTGGTCAACCACAGTTGGAGATAGACTGCTGGGCCCCCCAATCCTTGTTTGAATTTACCAAGGCAATTCTTATATTCCTGGAGTCATGGCAGCTTGCAATCTTACAAGGATTTGTTTCTTTAAACAAAACAAAACAAAACAAAAAACAAAACCAGCAATTCCCCAATAACAAATCAAACTAAGGGCCCAACTAGTATCCTATTAAAGGGGCATCCAGACAAAAGAATTCAGTGATCGGAGCTATTAAACAAGTTATAAGCTTTTTAAAGCTTTGGACAACAAGGTCAGAATGAAAAGCTTCATTAACACTCAAGCCTCCATGCCCATTAACGAACACCTCCTCGTCACAGTTTTGTATCTCTGCTGTCGCAGAAGGCACTGCAGGTTTTCTTTGTTTCCCTCACAGAGAAGGGGAAAGAAAGACTATAAATATCAAAGCTGAATCTGTAGACATATTTGGTTCAAGAAAAAGGTGAAGAAACCCAAATTTATGCCCCCAACTTACATCATTAAAATATAATATTAACACAGGCTAACTTTGAGGAGCTGCTTTGCTTTCTTCTTTGAAGCAGTGTGTAGGAGAGTTGTCATGTTTTGAGGAGTTACAGTGTTTGTGTATTCTAGTTATAAAAAGTACAAAAAAGAGTTCAGATTTCTATATGGCTACCCCTCTTGCAAAAGCTGCATTCATATGCATGTAATCGAAAACACCTGCAAGAAGGGCTAGACTTCTGCAAGGCATCCTGAACAGCAAGATTGGTATAACCAGTTTGCGATCAGTCGTACCAAATGTGCGTCAGTTGCAATGAAGTACTAAAAATATACAAGACTGCGTAACAGCCACCAACTTTGCCTTTTTAGAGGTATTTTGTAAGAAGTGAAATTGTTGGAGTTTGTGAAGAGGGCAGGCGTGGAGCATATCATGGCAAATGGAGGAAGGGATGAAATGTCTGAACCTGGCCTGTGACTGGCCTCCCAGGGATTGTGTCTTTTGAAATACATTGTCATCAGAATGTATGGCAGCTGGCAGATGTGAACAGCTGTTGCTGCTGCTGCTGTTCAAGTACCTATTTTTTATTTTTATTTTTTAATCTTTAAGCCTCCCTGAGTCCCTGTCAGGGAGAAAGGAGAGGCAAGTATAAACAAACAAACAAGATTGCGATGATGGTGATCCAAATGCAGGGATGGAGGGGACATTTGTAAGGCAAACTGGCAGGAGGTCCTTAATGCCTGCCACACCTGCCAAGTCTTCAGTGCAGATGTTATGTACCCACTAGGCACTTCCTCTTAGCTGGGTTTCTTCCAGTTTCAAAATCTGACTTGGAAAATTTTATTGGGGGGGGGGGGAATTTGCAGGGGAGAATCAGTGGGTGGGCAACAAGTTAGGTCTCCTCCCCAGCAAGTGTCTACCCCAGCACTTGCCTTGTGAGGAAATACACATGATGGGGCCAAATTCAACCAACCCATTTCACTAGTAGTAGTAGTAGTAGAAGAAGAAGAGTTTGGATTTGATATCCCGCTTTATCACTACCCGAAGGAGTCTCAAAGCGGCTAACATTCCCCTTTCCCTTCCTCCCCCACAACACACACTCTGTGAGGTGAGTGGGGCTGAGAGACTTCAAGTGTGACTTGCCCAAGGCCACCCAGCAGCTGCATGTGGAGGAGCAGAGACCCGAACCCGGTTCCCCAGATTACGAGTCTACCGCTCTTAACCACACTGGGCTTCCGCCTCCTCTTTTCTCCCTGAACCTCCCCCAAACCTGCTCTAGAGGGTTGGGAGAACCCACAGGACAGCATGTGGGGCGAGGAGAGGAAAGATGGTTCCACCAGACAAGCAGAAATGCTTGTGCTGATGGTCTCCTGAACACTCTGCGGAATGACCGCCGCCTGATTCCCTCATAGTGTGTCTCTTGCCTTGATTTCACAGAATGTGGACTTGCTGCTGGAAGAAATGTCAGGGGTCCCAGGGGCAAGTGAAGTCTCAAAGGACTTGCCCAAAGAGCAGGTCCCTCTGGTTTCCCCGAAGCCTCTCAAATTTTGAGAACTAGAGCATTTCTATGCTTTGTGCCTCTTCAGGGGAGAACTTGGTGAATTTAGTTTCTGCATTCGCTTTTTTCATACGGTGCTTGGTTTGGTTACTCCATTCAATGGGTCCTAAACAAGTTTGACGTGTCTTGGATTTAGAGAGCAGTCTTAGTTACTAAGTGACTGGCTACATGAGCTTGGGAATCCCATTCCCCACCTGATATTGATGATTGGGTAGTGGCATCTTGAGAACAAGGGATACATAGCTAGAGATGGGAAGGCCTGGAAAAAACCCGGAAAAACTGGAGAAAAACAAACAAACCAAGCCCCCCCCCTTATTTTTATTATCCAAAGCAGTTTTTTCCAGAAAAAATGGCTTTTTTGGGGGGGGGGAACGGAAAAAGGGGAAACCTGGGTTGTTGTTTTTTCAAATTTTTCCGGGGTTTTTTCCAGGCCTTTCCATCTCTATACATATCTCAATATATGAAGGAGCATCTTGCACTAATTTAAAGGCATATGGAGTTTTGGTTACAATTGCTGTGACCTGATAATCCGACTCCTGCCCAGTTAAAGCAACCCCTCTAGTAACAAGCGTAGAAGCCTCTTTACTTCCAGATAGTTTGTTCTATATAATACTAATAATTTATTATTTATACCCCGCCCATCTGGCTGGGTTTCCCCAGCCACTCTGGGCGGCTTCCAACAGAATGTTAAAATACAACAGTCTATTAAACATTAAAAGCTTCCCTAAACAGGGCTGCCTTGAGATGTCTTCTAAAAGTCTGGTAGTTGTTTTTCTCTCTTTGACATCTGGTGGGAGGGTGTTCCACAGGGCGGGTGCCACTACCAAGAAGGCCCACTGCCTGGTTCCCTGTCACCTCACTTCTCGCAGTGAGGGAACCGACAGAAGGCCCTCGACACTGGATCTCAGTGTCCGGGCAGAACAATGGGGCTGGAGACGCTCCTTCAGATATACTGGACCGAGGCCGTTTAGGGCTTTAAAGGTCAGCACCAACACTTTGAATTGTGCTCGGAAACGTACTGGGAGCCAATGTAGGTCTTTCAAGACCAGTGTTATGTGGTCTCGCTGGCCACATGTTACATTTATAATCCTTATCCATTCCCATTCCTATTTATTGTTATTGATACTGAAACATCTTAATAAACTACTGACAGAAGAGAAAAATTGTCCTGGATGATTGCTGGTATTTTCAATGTAGCAGAGGTGCTCAAGCTTTAAATTATTACTCTTACTTTCCTGGCATAAAAAAATACTAAGACGGGCAGGTTGTGGGATTATTATCTACACGATTTGTATTACGCAAGCCTCTTGGTAAAACTGTTGCTTTGTAAATTCCATTTCAATCTCTTGCCATTAAAGGATTAGGGATGCTGATGACTTAGAACTTTCTGTAAACTGCTTTTAGATTTCCATTCATCAAGGCATGAAATCATTTTCCAAAATGCAGCTATAAAGTTCTGAGCCTTTCTGAGGAAAGCAAGCAAGCAAGCAAGCAAGCAAGACCAACAGGAGGGGATCCTCACAAAGAATATGATTGCATTCTGAAGTGCTCTATTACCCCACCTTCTTCACATTCTAGAAAATTTAAGTGATATTTTAAAAGAGAAGTTACACAATATGCTGAGTATGTGACAGAGGTGGATGTTTAATCAGCAGCATGGGACGAGATCACAGTGGTCGCCCTTTCTCTTGTGTCATGGTCCCGATGAAGATTTGAGAAGTGAGTATCATTGAGATCATGGTATGAGGGGAAAGGATTAAGCCCCCTTTACAGCAGTCCTGATCTTGACTGACGCACATGGATGCAATTTTAAAAAATTAAAAAATCAGTCACATCAAATGCCATCTTGGATTTGTTATATAGTATATCTTGGCTGTAGCTCTTTGCAGTATACTCTACACATTCCACTCATGGCATTTTGTTGGTATATGTAAGCTACATTACTGAACATCAGAGCAAGATCTTCAGCTGGCAAAAAGCACACAATATTTACTTCATGAGGACCAGTCCCCCCAAAACTTTTAATAATAAAGAGTCCCAAGTTTCCAACCTTCATTGAGAAGTTGCTTCCCCCCTGCAAAAAAACAGAAAACATTCTTACCTTCCAAGTATTCTGTCGTAACCAGGCCTAATGCTACCATAAAGGCAATTTTCTAGAGAAGAAATAAAAAAAATATTACTTTGATTACTGCTGAAAGAACTCCAGTTGCACCATAGGGCTTTACAAATTCCTCCATTTGACGACTAACAGCATGAACTCTTTAATAACTCAGGACCTTCAGTCCTCTGTAAGAGACCACAACATCTATGTTCAGGTGAATTCCTCAAAGCAGTCAAACATGTGCAGATGGGCCAGAGCTTTGTTTTTGCGAAAGTTTGATTTGTACTGTACTGCATTTGTGCATACTGTTTCATTGGTTTCCTGTTTCTACGTTTAAAAGTGAGCAGTATGGAAAATAAGCTCTCTGTCTGATCCCAGGTACAGTGGACAGAGTCTGGTCTACACGTGTAACAGAATGAAGTAGTCAAATGGAATGTAACTGCTTCAGACTGGATGTGAGGAGTGACAATTCTAATCCCCCCCCCCAAAAAAAACCAAGAAGAAACATGAAAGACTGGCATGTCAGGGAGAAAAACTGAAGCATAACCTGCTGCCTTTTGAATTAAGTGTGGAGAGATTTTTTTATTTAAAAGGAGCATTCAAAAATCTGACACCACCCCAACCACCAGCTGTTGGGTTGCCATATTTTGAAGAGCAAAAAGGAGGACACATTTGCTGACTTCTGCTTTTAACTGTGGATCGCTATGACGACTCTACCCATGAAAAAGAAGACATATGGCAACCCTAGCGAGACTCATTTTTAAATATTGTCTATTGCAGAATGGAATATGAAAATCTGAGTCTAGACATTTATGCCACTGGATACTTGACAAGCAGTTTTGGTGATGTTCAACTTGAGACTTCTCAGAAAGCAAGAACTTGACTTGCTGTCTTTGGACATTACAGCTCACATCTCATATGAAGGCATACCAAAGAAATTGGTCCTATGTCCAGAGTACATAGAATCAAGCACCAGTTCCAACACTGGTGATTGGCCACAAACTGGTCCGTGGGGGGGGGGGGAGATGATGGCAGAGATCACTGAGAGGTAGGTGCTAATGTACTTGCAAGACCCCTGGATTCTGAGATTTCATTTTCGGGGGGGGGGGAGGAATGAGTCTCTAACCCTCCTAAAAATAAAGTTATAAAGCAAAATGTGCAGCTGGTTAGGGGCAACCAACCTATTGATTCAGCCATCTAATGCAGATGGAGAAGCAATTGTAACCTGCACTCAGTGACTCAGTAGAACATATCCTGTGGTTCTGGACTATGGATTAATGTGTGAAGAGCTATGATGGTGTGATAACCATGGCAAAATCTGAACATTTGCTGCCTTGAACCAACTTTATGGAAAATATATTTCTGCAAACATGCATCACGCAAAGAACTGCCTCGCTGTATTGACTGCATCTAGTCACCATGCCTTTAATACAGTGAGATTAAGGCACAGATGAGGAAGGATTTTTCTATGGAAGGTCATTAGCACAACAGAAAACTCAGGTGCGGGTAAAGCTGACATTTGGTAGAGTGTCTGCCTGTCTCCGTCTTTTGTGGTGAGGGTTTTGTCCCTAACCTGATGCTACAAGTCAGGGACAAAAGGACTATAAGGCTCTGGGTTTTTTGCTTGATGGAGGGGCAGCACCCCCCCCCCCCAAACTTGCCTGTCACACCTTCCTCACTCATGACCAAAGAGGACCCAGCCTACTGTCTGGACCTAGCTCACCACTACTCAAGGGGAAAGGAAGACTTAACAACCCAATTAAAGAAAAATGTCATTCGTTACACCAATTAAAGAATCACCTAGTACTTTGGCTGCAATACTACAGTCCTAGGAGCCCCTGGATCCACCGCCTTCCTCCAAATCCAACTCAAACTCTTACATTAGTTGCTTTGCTGTTTTCAAACAAGGTTACTGCTTACCTATTCTTTTGCTTTTGAATGCCAAGCTTTCTTGATCTACATTTCTGAATTCTATTCATACTAAATATATCAATAAATGCCTTAAGAAATCTGCAGTACTTCTCTCTTTGCATAGTTCAATAAGGGTTTTTTTTTAAAAAAAGACAACAACATTTCACGTTGTAATTATATGTTCTAGTTGTTGTTACATGCATTTACACTAATTACACAGTTAGTTCTAATTACACTAATTGCATAAATGCATGTTAATCAACTAAAGCTTATTCAAAGAACAAAATAAATTAACCCAGAGCCTTATAATACATACATTTTCTTTAGTGCACAAAGAAAGCAAGACAGAAGCAGACCTCATGCTTACGCCCCAAGTCTGCACTGCCTGATAACCATACGGTTCTTCTAGCAGAACTGTTCCTGTTAAGTCATCAGTTCTACTCTAATATGCAGAAAGGAATAAAAAAAAACTAATTTGAAAATAAAACTGATATTAAAATACCTTCTTAATCTCCAATTGTATCTCCCAACCACACCCTGGAGTGCTATTTCATGCAAGACCAGAAAATATGTACTCTTTAAAATGACTATTAAATCAACACAGACTGGTGATCCACACAAAAAGGAATGGCATCTCAGTGAAAAATACATCTCATACCTGATGCGAGTGAATGAACTGAAGGGGTCTAGGGATCAAAAACACAAAGGCAAATATGAGGGAAATGGTTTACTTACTTAAACTATAATGAGGGGGGAATGGTGATTTTCAGAAAGGTTGGTGAAAATGAGCATTCTTATGGCAACATGAGATGGTAGGTTGGCTGTGTCATAATTACACAACTACTAGGCAAATCCTTTGGTCTCACACACTGAACAACTTGTATCTCTCTAACACAACCAGTTCTTTCAAGATGAACAGCCACACAACTCATCCCCCAGTAGCTTTGTTTACAGAAGTAACAGGAAATCAAAGCTCAAGACTTGGAGATTTTTAATGTTCAGATAAGAAACCGTGTAACAGAATATATTGGGGGCAGTTCATTTTGAAATACATAAGTAAGTAGAATCTGACACCAACTAAAGGGGAAATGATATATATAAGCAGTGCTTTTTTTGGTTTTTTTAAAAGTGAGGTATTCAGATATGGATAAAAGTACCTTGGAAGCCAGCAAAAATAGCTGCTGTGGGCAGAAAAAAAGGGTGTTGAGGCTCTGAGGATCAAGGTTGAGCAGATTTCTTACATATCAAATGGACTTAAATTAAGTGAGTCACATTCTTTTACATGAGGCATGTCCTTTTGTGTACTCATTTATATTTGGTAACTCTTCACCAAATGCAATATTTTACTTTAGTGAAGCAGTTGAGAAGGGGCCCAGTGATGTGGCCATTCAAAACAGCAACAGTGTCAGGATCCTATAAGAGGTATAAATCTACAGAAACATCTGTCAGTGAATGGCTATGTAGGGTCTGGTGACTTCTGTTTCAGTGTATCTGAAGAAGTGTGCATGCACATGAAAGCTCATACCAAGAACAAACTTAGTTGGTCTTTAAGGTGCTACTGGAAGGAATTATTTTATTTTATTTTGTTTTAACTATGTAAAAACTGTAAGAAGTGCTGAAACAGCAAGGTTGTGCATGTAAGAAAGGCAGGCAATCATCCAAAGGAAGGTTGCTTTGAGGACTAAATGAAGTGTTTTGAACAGCCAGAAAGCTCTAGATAAACACTGGGTAACATTGTACTGTGATTGTCTGACGGTGGAACTCAACTTCCCCTTCTCTACCCTGCACCCTCCCCACATGCCTCCCCCCCCCCAAACTACTCCAGAGAGCTGGGGGACCCTCTGCAGCAAATCTGGGGAGGACAGAGAGGAAAGGGAAGTTATGTTGCAGGAACACTTTTTCACATTGTTACGGAAATTAGGGGGGGGGGTCACCCAAGCAAAGTCTCCTCCCGAGTAAACTCATTGGGGTATGGAGTGATGCCCTTAAGGGAACCCATCTCTCTGCCATGATCCAGTAGGCGAGAGACCACGTGCACAGGGAAATGCCTCAGCAGGTAATCTCTGGGTGCTTCAGGAAGCCACTGGGCTAATGTCCCTCAGCTGGAATCCCATTGTTCTCTCCCAGGTAAGTGCTCAAGGTATCCTTGCCAATACTTAACACCAATTCACATTGGCCCAGGGCTATCTCCCTGATATTGCTCTGTTTCCCCCATATGCTAATCTTGTTTTTCCTATATGTTAATCATGTACAACCCTTCCCTTTCGTGATGTAGTAATGATGTTTCCAAACTGTATTCTGGGATATGATAGGAGTTTTTAAAAGTTCTTGTAACGCTGCTCTCGGGGTGCAGTTTTACTGTAACCTATTGCACAATAATAAACCCTGTCTTGTCCTTGCTCCAGTGGCTGGACTTCTTTTATTTAACTCCGCAGAAACCAGTGGGCTTATCCCCAAGGGCCAGGTGCCTGGCCAGTTCCACACCTGGGATTTTCCGTTACAACATTAAGAACTCCCTTGGATCTTGGAGATTTTTAAGCAAAGGTTGGATGGTCATCTGTCATGGATGCTTTAGTTGAAAGTCCTACATTGCAGGGGGTTGGACTAGATGACCCTCAGGGTCCCTTCCAACTCTACAATTCTATGAACAGTAAGTGTCTGCTCATGCAGTGCTGAGCATCATCTATTAAGAATTTTTAGAAATAATGAAAATAAAATAAAAGAGTTTACAATCCACAAGACCAGGGTGGCTAACCTGTGGCCCCTTCAGATGTTGTTTTAGTCCAACTCCCATCAGCCAGCAGGGCCAATGGTCAGGAATTATGAGAGCTGCAGGCCAACGCCATTGGCAGGGTCACAGGTCAGCCACCACTGCCATCAGAAGAACATAAAGAACAAAGAGTTACCCAAGATGGTAAGCAATAAATCTTGTATTACAGTAATTTCTGCTGTTACTATTCCATGAAAAAAAATAAGAATAAATTGTTGGTGTTGGACAACAAATGCAGTTGTCCCAATTTTATGGACAAGTCTTATGTGTAAAGTATTTTTTTGCTGACAGATAGGAAAAAATGAGCACGAGTCTGTTCTGTCTAGGCAATGTTCCAAAGACAGCTATTAATATTATTCAACCTGAGTAATGACAGTTGGGTACAATTCTACTATCTCCTAGAGTACTCTGAAATGCTCTTTCATATCTCGTAGCATTAGGTCCCACTTTACTACCTGTAATTTAAAAAGCAGCATTTCCAAGAAGTTCTACAGGTCTGTTTTCTAAGAGCAGGGGAATTGTTTTGCCACAGGCTTATTAGCTTGCAGTGAACTCTACACTGAAAATCAGGTGTATGGAACACCTTGCAGCGAAACTGAAGTGGCATTAATAGTTCAACCGGACAACTATTAACCTTACTTAAGTCCAGTTATAACACCAGGTCTGTATGTATGCAACCATGTTGCCCTGCATCACAGGAAGCAGGCATGGGGGGAACCTATGGCTATCAAAATGTTGCTGGACTCCAACTCCCATCAGTCCCAGTTAGTATGGCCAATGATCAGGAATGAGGGGAACACCTGGCATGGGGTGCGGAGTCACAGGTTTCACATCTCTGACCTAAAGCGTCACTTAAAGCTTGATGTTATTATTTTATTAATAATCAAGTCCTACCCTCCTCTCCGCATTTGCAAGCTATTCATTGAGCCTTGTCTTATCCATCTAGATGGCTTGCAAATAATCAATATTACAGAAAATTCTCAGTGAACGATGAAAAAGAAGCACATTTATCCTTGCACTTGCTTCCCACTGCTTCTTATCACGATAAGAGTGTGACACGAACCATTTGTCATACAGTAAGTAGAAACTGATTGCTTATTCTTTTTTGTAGCCAATTCTCCTCGGTGCTGCACCAGTTCATAAAACACCTTAAAAGTCCCCGTATAGGCCTGCCCAGGCACTAAGGTCTTCGTAAGAGGTCCTCGGCAACGCAGCAGACCTTTTCTGTGGAGACACCTGGCTTGTGAAACAGCCGCCCCTCCGAAGTGAGGGAAGCAGCAACGTAATTAATTTTAGGCTAAAATTAATATACTCGCTTGCCCAAACTTTTTCCGATTATTAAGACTCAGTCTTGCACATTAGTCTGGTTCTGTAGATGTTATTGTATTCGTGTTTTAGGTTGATTTTTACAGATCATTTGAATATTATTATGACTGTGAATCACACTGGATTTTAAAAAAATGTGTTTTCCATAAATATGTAAATAAACACAGATCAAATGGGCACTTCCATTACTTTGTTAAAACACAGAACTGTTAACACTTAACTAAGGCTAGTAAGGAAAAACTGCTCTGGGCATATTTTGTGGATTTTGTAATAAACTGTATTTTGCAAAAGGTATAAATAAAACTAAGGCAAGCATGTCGCAGCTCAGTAAATAAGGGACTGTATTCTCTAAAAGTAGCAGCTTAACCTTTGGACTGAGGAGACCCTCTGTGAGCGTCTCTATGTATATGAAATATCACGTTTATAAAGAAAATAAGATTTTGTTAACCTCTGGGCTTTCCTCTTTTTTCTTTTTGGTAGCAGGGGGTCCCTGAGCTGACTCTTCGGGAGCTTTCTTTGTCTCCACTTTATTCTCTGTTTGGGTTTGAACTTGAGGCTGAATGATGATGACCTGCAAAACAAACGGGTGAATGAAAAGAAGATTGCTCCACAGCCTGAAAGGGATTCAATTTTTCCAGAGAAACAGAATCTTCAAATAAAGGGCTCCTTTGTCAACTACTTTCTTGCAGAGACAATATAATCATGCAGCTGGCATATTACGATCTGGAGACTCTCTTGTCAGAATCTTTACAAATATTATAAACAAAAGAGGCACCGTTCTCAGAGACTGTTCACTTACACCTAGTTGATTCAATCGCTTGGCATGTCTCAGAATTGTGGTCCACATGGTATCCCCCGCAACACAGAAGTTGCCAAAACTGGGATCCCCAGCCTGATTTTTAATATACCAAAAGGAAATGGTAGAATAGTTTCCTTTTTAAATCTAGCATCTCAATCTCTCTCAGGTCCCTCTTTTTCTGGACTATGAATTATGTCCTGGTCCACAATAACACAATTTCATGGCATGGTCCACAACAACACAATTCCAGCTTATCCTTTGCTTGTTTACTCAGGAGCAAGTCCCACTGAGTTCAGCAGAGCCACATAAGAGTTCAAATTTATCTCTGTGTTTGAGAAAGACAATTATTACTCCCCCAGAATTAACAGGACTTTCTATACCAAGTTTGAAAAAACTGCTAGGAGAGGTCATCTAGAGTGATGAGGTCGGTGTCAATAGGAAGACGGGACGCTGCTCTGTTTTTCCTTTCCATCAGACACCAGTGGAACAGTCAGTAATGGAATAGATGAGTGTGAAAAAAGCAACCCAAACCCTGCAAAGGTGGAACACATTCTATGTTTACATGACGGCTACATGAAGTCACATTCCACATGGAAAACAAGGGGTGAGAGCCAATGTAGCATGAAGCTACAAGTGGGCTTCTCGTTGCTCTCCATCCTCCTCCAGATACCCAAACACTCCCAAAATCTGCCGTGGAGAATTAAGAGACCTTCTGGATAAATTTTTGGAGGCACACAGGGAAGGAGGCAGGACAGGGGAGAAGAGAGACTGGCAGTTCCATTGCCCGAGCCAATTGCCATTGAACAAGTGTATGGGCATCACTGGAAGTCACCCAAGGCTCATGTAGTGCCTACGACCAAGAGTGTGTGTCATCAACTTTGGCTGGCATGTCAGCTGCACACACTGATGAGAAAGACCCTGCAGCTTTGGTAGCTTCTTGACTTGTCTACTGTAATGTGCACATCATGGGTTTGCACTCAAAGACAACTCAGAGCATTCCGTTAATACAGAATATGTTGGCCTGATGGTTGCCTAGTTCCACTGGCTTCCACTTAAATGGCATGGGTCTTGGATATACCCATGTGGACCTGTCAGAGAATTAAGGTTTATTGAGGAGGCCCAATTATGGGGTCCCACCACAGGGCAGAACAATATTTTCACTCACTGGTAATCAGCCACTATTCCTGTGGAGGGAAATATAGAAACTGTTATTGTTTTACTGTTGTATGGTTTTACTTGATTTCACTGGTTTAAACTTTTACTTGATGCTGCCTTCAGAAGTGTAAAGTTGAAAATCAACCATTATACTGAAGTAATTAATTGTTCGATTTAAAAAGTTTGACTTTCTATGTTAACAGCCTAAGGGAAATTTGTGTAAAAAGATGCTGTTGCTATATATATGTATTTAATCTACATTTTGCAACTGACTGACTGAGCTGATGTTGAGGTACAGCATGTTCTGCTGCTCAGAGAACTAAACACCTTGCAGTCTAGCTTAAAATGCAGAAAGGAAAGCTGTCAGACTAGCTGAAATTACAACTTCACAAAGGGAGAGGTGAATACTGAGGCCACGTTGCAAGAATGAAACCATGGGCAATTGGGCTGAAGGAAGGGTATTTGAGAAAGAGAAACCTAGAAGGAAGGTGAGGGGAGAAAAAAATGCTTGAGAAAGGCACATCTGTGTTGGAAAACTGATGCAAAACTGAGTTACTCGGAAGGTGAGCTCTGAAGAAACATTATAGCAATTAAGGTCATAAGGGAATATATGGTACATAAAGAAAGGGAGGTACAGAAGGAATGAGGATGCAATGGCTAAGTTTAGTATCTAGACGCCAGGAAGAATTCTGCCTATTGTGCCTGCATCATTTTGAGCTGACAACCCCAGCAGGGCAACCATGCCCACACAGCAGCGTAACACCCTATACATTTGAACCAAATAGCCAAGCCTATAGCTATAGAGCTGGTCTCTGATATTTCTATCATCTTGCGTTCTCGAAACATCCAATCCTGCAGTAGTACATGGATAATTTTTTAAAAATAAGAATTTATTGATTTAAAAAAACACACACACACAAAATACAAAATACAAAATAAACAAAACACTACCACAAAACTACAATACAACCAAAATACAAAAACAAAACCTAACAAACAAACACTTATTCATCTGTACTTATCTTATTTATAACCTTATTTTGGGACTTCCTCACGTCCTCTCTTCTGCGTTCATTTCAAATATACTATAGTAACTTTATAACATTTTAAAATTCTTCTTTCTTAACTATTCTTAAACCTTATCTATCATCATATATCTATAATCTTATTCCTAACAAAAATAAACATAACACAATTCTAACTTCTTACACCCTATTTTAACCTAACTTTTTATTACTGTCGCCTAAAATGTCCTCTGATTTCAATTTCATGGATAATTTAAATAGCTATTATTTTCCATGTGTTTCCTGAAGAGTTCACACAGCCTCCTGGACTTTCACTAGAAGAGTGGTGGGCAAACGGCAGAGTTTTTGGAACGCAGCTAAATATATCGGACCCGTGCCCTTCACGCGGTTAGTAAACCTGCAATAAGAACGGCAGTTCAGTAAGGAAACTTACCTTGCTGTCAGTGCTGATGAGGAGTGGTTGCACTTTAATGCCGTCATTAACCACTGAAATAGTGGCACTGGTGTTGATAGGAGCTGCATTGTTGGGGGACGTGGAGATGATGGCATAGGCCACACCTGTGGTGCTCAGGGGTGCGGACACAGTCGCTGTAGACTCCGTGACACTTTGTGATTGGCCGTTGGGCGTCTGTACATGGCTAACAGTATTATTGGCAGTGGGAAGGGCAGGTGCGGGGTTTTTGATGCTGACTACAGTTGCCTTTTGGAACGCAGGAGGTTGTTTGGAAGGTTGGTCTCTGCATGGAGATATAGGGAGGCTGCCTGGAATCAGGGTCTTTGGCCTAACCTGCAGGGAAGAAAAGACAAATGTTCAATGCAGCTTCAAAATAATAGGGAAGAAAACCAGAGACAGTGCAGGTGATCTGGGCCCATGGCAGTGGCTGTGGTTGTTTTTTTAATTTCAAAGCAGCAGCAGCATAGAGTTGGTACTTTGATTCAAAATAGGAAATTCTTTCCAGTAGCACCTTAGAGACCAACTGAGTTTGTTCTTGGTATGAGCTTTCGTGTGCATGCACACTTGATATCTGAAGAAGTGTGCATGCACACGAAAGCTCATACCAAGAACAAACTCAGTTGGTCTCTAAGGTGCTACTGGAAAGAATTTCCTATTTTGTTTCGACTATGGCAGACCAACACGGCTACCCACCTGTACTTTGATTCAGGTAGTGAAACTGGGGAGGAGTGCTCAATCCCTTTCAATCGTGCTTTTCTCCTACCAAATAGTTTCCGTGCCCAATTCAAAGTGCTGGTTTTGACCGATAAAGTCTTAAACAGCTCAAGACGTAGCTGCCAACCTTTCCCTTTTTTGCGGGAAATTCCCTTATTATAGCATTGGGAGACAGCAAGGAGGGTTGACAGCTATGGCAAGACCACAATATCTGAAGGACTGCCTTTCCCCATATGATCTGCAATCATCACCTGAGGCCCTCCTTCAAGTGTCTCCTCGGCAAGAGGTGCAGAGGGTGACAACACAACGAGAATGGACCTTTTCTGCATTGGCACCCTGCTTGTGGGATGCTCTCCCCAGGGAGGCTCACCTGGTGCCTTCATTAAATAGCTTTAGGTGCCAGACGAAAATACTGTTTTATTAGCCAAAGGCCTGGGAGAAGACCCTTTAAACCTATGTTTGTTTTTGCTATTATGGCGTGTATTTTTGCATTTTTATATTGTAAATTGTCCTGTGATCTTCGAATGAAGGGCAATATAGAAATTTTAATAACAACAAGCCACCCACCCACCCACCGAGGAGCTGCTATTATTGACCACATCATTCTTACTAAAGCTAAGCAAGGCTGGGAACTCTGTGTCACATTCAGTTTGGTTTTTAGAGATTATGGTTCGGGCAGTATCCTCTCCAATCGCTCACGGGCACAGCAACCCAAACTATGGGACAAATCATTCTGGCATAATCTACCCCTGTCCCAAGTTCCGTTCGGAAGCAGGGGTACTGCTGGCTGAGCCCCCCAAAAACTGGTAGAGGGAAAATAAGCCTTTGAAATAGTTTGACTTACAGCACCCTTTCTGCCAGTGCAATTTCTGCTGCGTTCACTGGTCCTATGTTCAAGCTGAACAGAGTTTAGAATAGGGGTAAGTCTCCTCCTGCCCTTTTCCCGCCCCCTCCACTACAGTGGAATACCCCCTGTCCATGACTTAACCCAGCCTTGGCTGAGTGGGTTGAGCTCCTGCTGAGATGGGATGGAGGACATATGCCAGTGTATCTCTGGTTGAGCCGGGATGAGTGACTTCAGCTGGCGGGGCCCTGGCTGACCCCATGCTCAGCCAGAAATACACCTATTCCAAACTCTGCTCATCCCATCCAGGGTGGATAAAAATCAATGTTTTTTTTTTAAAAATAATAATAATAAAAAATCGGATTTTTTTTAAATTAAAATGCTTTTTGGGGAAAATATATTACCATCCAAAGGTTATTCAATCATGAAATAAAGATTAGTTTTTTAATTATGTAGAATAAGGCTGTATATGCTTAATTTTTTTGGTAAATAAATTCCATTAATCCATTCACAATGTCATTTATGCTCTTCCAGAGGTTTTTGTATGATTATTGGACAGTTTCTCTGCCTACAAGATATTATCACAGATGCTTGGTTTACTTTTGCAGTTCTCAAAACTGAATTTGACTCAGCAGAGATCACATGCCTCTTCTTCACAGCAAAAATGTTATAACATGAACAGAGTTGAGAAAAAGACCTTAATCCTATTGTTCTACAAACCTATGAATACAGAATCAACCCCTTCAGTGTTAAGTTTCAAGAAGTTCAGTGAATAGAATAGAAACAATATTTTTCTGATTGTTTGGAGTGGAATGGATCTAATAAATCTATTTAAATTGTTATTATTAAGGTAATGATTATTTTTCTCCTTCCTAAGTACAACAGAAAAGTTGTCCAAATATGAATGATTAACCTATTAAACTGGGGATAAAAAAACTAATATGGAAAGTTGTTATTCTAAAAATCTTCATCTACTTGCATATTAAAGTTATACCAGCAAGAATTAGTCTTTATGTAGAAAACTGTGATTTAAATCAAGCCTTACTGACTAGTGATTTAAATCGTGATTTAAATCAAATCCACCCTGATCCCATCAGATCTTGAGTTTGTATTGCTCCTGAAAGCACCAATTCTGCTCCTGCCTTGACCTACAAGCAATTTGAATGTTCCTCACTGCGGGGAAGAGGAGAGTTTCCTTGCCCACAGAAAACCAACATATCTAAGAGAAGATTGCATTTATCTTACTGATAAGTTCTGCTAATGCACTGAGATTTTTCCACCTGGGGAAGCATTCAGACATTGTACCCCATTCCTGCAACTTAAAAGTTTATATTGTCTAGGAATGAATTTAAAATTTGATTCTCACAAATGTACAAATCGGCTGCAGGATTCTTCCCACCCGTCAGGCCATGAGTCTCGAGCCTTGAAGGATACTAAGCAAAGATCTTTCCTTTATGCATGTTACGAGTTTATGACAAAAAGCAGATTGCTTCGGTTTGAAGTGCAGTCAATGGGTGCTAGATTTCACTTTTTATCTGTTGCAAGCTGCACACCACTTCTGAGACCGCTGGAGTTAGGAGTCTTTAATGCAAGATGGCTTCCCAGAAAAGTGGGGGGGGGGGGAGAGAGAGAGAAAGACTTTACCAAAATTTGAGAATGTGCCAAGTAGCAGCAGCAGCAGCAGCAGACTGCATTCTACAAATGAGACATTAAAATGAAGGTCTCCAAGGATAGCATTCTGATGATATGATACCTTCCGCTTGTGTAATTAATGCCATCCTGTCAACATGGCTCTAAATTAACAATGTGTTAAGCATCGCCTCAAGATTAAGCATAAATAATTTAATGTGTTACATAGTTAGCTCAACTTCTATTCCTTACATTCCAGCTGCCATATTGCACTTGTCAGTTCTTGCACTGCCATTCTTTGGGAATAAAGCTCTCAGCCCTGTCATTTCCCAATAATCTGGTATTGAAAACAGCTGTCCGCGTCATTACCCCAAAGGCTTTGGATTTCAGCAAGCAAAAGCAGCTTTCAGCTGCTGAAGCTTGAAGAAAATAAGCAAAAGATGATGTTCCAGGCCACCATGCAGCTGGAGGGCCTTTTTGCAGTGGCCTAACACAACAGCAGGTAGGTGATTCCAGCAGCCCATCACCCCAAAACGGCTTTGGCGTGGTAAAATTAAAAAGATCGTGGCACCCACGGGCTGTCATTCTTTATTAATTTTGTGTTATCCTTACCACCAAAGTTCTTGCCACAGTTTTGCCTATTTTATCTCCCACTCTGTCACTGTTCTACTGTTCAAAGCCACCCGACAGCTCCTCTCTTAAATGCCCTTTTAATAAGTAAGAACCCCTCCTCAAATCTCTACACCTTTCTGCTCTTCCTTTGCTTGACTGTCTTCCCTACTGTCAACATGCAGATTCCAAGATCCCTGGAGATAAGCGCCTGTCTTTTCTGCTTGTGAAACTCTCTTAAAGCAGCACTATATAAATAATAAAAATTGATGGCAAAAAAAATCTCGGCTGAGTGCAGAGCAAAGGCACAGTTCAGTTTATAAGTGACATACCAGGAATGTGCAAAACAATCAAATCCTGCCCTCAGTAGTCAGCATGGAAGCCTTAACCTTTGACTCCCTTGCCTCGGTGAAGCGTAGTATGAATTTAAAATTCCATTAGAGATAATAGAACAATTAATTCTGCATTAAGCTGCATTTATAGCAAAGCATTGTGAGTGTTGCAATTAGGTTTGACTTAAAGTTACTTTTGTTGTAGCCTGTTTTAATGCACAGCATTTCACCATGTGCCACTGTATACTAAATGTACATAGCATGATTTCACACCAGTGTTAAACAATGCCAAATTAAGTGTTCTTATTCAAAATGAAGGATTAAGCTAAGGCAGCACTGGGTCTTTTCTGCCCCCTTGTGATAACTCAGCAGAATTACGCAACTCTCACAGGCTTCTGCCCTAACCTAATCTCAAACTAACTTAATGTGGAAGTTAATTCATTTTTACAAATAAAAAAATAATACTGCCTTTCTAACTGTGCCCAATGCACAAGTTAAAGAACCAATTAAACAGTTGCCTACAGGCCACAAGAAATGAACCCCTGAAAGAACATAGAACAAGAAACCATTATCCCACACACTGCTTTAATCTCCACAATCTCCATCAAAACATTTAAGCATTAAAACAGACAATTAAAGGATTAGAGGTTTTTTATTTAAAAAAAATACAGAAAAAATGCTTAAGCAGTATATAGTGCAAAAATGTGCTACAAAGTACAGGTTAAGTACACAGCACCAACCATTACCATTCCTGGAACAAATTATTTGCAACAATTAGGGGTCAGACAAATATTCCTTACACACCAAGAGAGCTTGTATCTATAGCAATATGCACAAGTCCAAAACACTTTGATAACAGAAAGCTGGCAATACAACAAAATTTTATTGCTGGATAAAATTGTGTTATATGGTAACCTCTCATGTTATTAAATGCTTCTTGCTAACATCAACTTTCAGGCTGAGTTTAGATGTGAAGCCAAATCAGAGATGGGCATTAAATAAAGAGTCCTCTGGTTTGCACACTGATTCCCTCCTAACATCTAATTTCACTGCAAAATTAGAATCCTTCTTCCTTCCTATTGGAACAGGCCCCATATGTAACTCAAATTAAGTGGCACCCTATATACCCCAGGAGGGGATCATAAGGATTGGGAGAGAAGGGGCAGCCATGAATAGAAATGTGTTCTTACAACTGCTGAACATAATGCAATTAGTGTGGGTTTTGCTTTTCTGGAGAAAGCAAAGTATCATTTCATTAGTATATGACAGATGTCAAACCTCTATTGAATATATGTATATAATGATTTCAAACATAGTATGTTGTAGCTCAATTTGTTTTGATGCCTCAGAAGCTGAAAATATTCAAAATCTCAACAATATCTATCTTTTGATGCCCAGCGGGAAAGAGCACATTCTAAGCAAAGCTTTCCTGAACATTAGCATCCTAAACTGAGTTTTTGTTTGTTTGTTTATATGGAGGGGCATGCGCTGCATAACTGCAGAGAAATGGCTCAATTCACACATCACAGTAAACTATAGTTAATGGTTTTCTGTGAATCTACCTATCTGGGCTTCTAGCATGCAGAGGAACGAAACCATGACCCTGCCACTCAGCATTACATATGTCTAAACCACAGGCTGTGGTTTGCTTTACTCAAACAAACCATGATCAAACCATGAACATACAAACTTGGGATACATATCATGATTTATTAACACTAAATTAGGCATGGTGGTTTGTTTCACCCCCAGATCTATTAGGGAAATATAAAGTGGGTGAGATCCATTTATGCATTGTAAGCCATGTGTTATCACAACGTTTATTTACATCAGAATGTCTATCTTTTCAAAACCAGCCTATTATATATTCTCGTGGGGGGTGAGCATGCTTAATCTACACATTAGAGCAAAACCACAACACACCTACAGAACAAGGTAAGGACCAAAAAGCCATGTGACATCAATATCAGTGTCATCCACTGTCCTCAAAGATATAAAAGCTTTTCTAAAGAGATTGATTTTTACCAATTACTCAAAAGACTCCAAAGAAATGCCTATGTGGAATTTTCTAAGCAAGGGCACTACAACTGAAATAGTCCTGCTTTTTATGACCACTGATGCAGATGTCTCAGATCGCTACGAAGGGTCCAGAGCCAGACCCAAGTCTTTTGAATACAAGCGCAAAACTTTTAACCGAATGTTAAAAGAATGCACCTCTTGAATGACTCTTGGATGTTACGACTGGAATCCAATTAGCCACAATATTTTCCCTTCACATCTTATGAAAAGGAATTGCTCGTTATCATACAAACAGGCTCTACGACCCAAAACTAATTGTTAAAGAAGATCTTAAAGCCTCCTCTAAAGACTGAACCTTAATTGCAACCCACATTTCCTTCAGCCTATCCTTGCCATGGCTAACTAAAGTGCTATTAGGGAACTGTTCCTATGCTGAACCTTCAGTGTATTTGCACAAGTTGCTACACAAGTGGCCACGGTTTTAAGAGTGGCAGCGGAACTATAAATGCAGAAATGTCTAGCAGAATACTAGTAAAACTCCACCAAATGTCCTTTCAGAACCAACTGATTATTCTTCTTTTAAATTCTGGAGATTCTAAATTTTGTAGCTTTAATTTACCGGTATGTTTTAAATTTCTGCAGTAATTTATTGAAGCGAGCTGCTCTGAGACCTGCACGATGAAATATTAGATGTGAGTTTATAAATAAATAATAAATAATCATAGCAGTTAAGCGATGAATATTTGGGTTTACTTATAAAGCCAGTCACCCTCTTGAAGGCCACAACTCACAGGTTGAGGAAAAACAATGTTCTTAAAAGCCTGCCATGCGCTGATCATCACTGAACCACTAACCACCATTTTTGAAATTGTGGGGAGCCTATGGCAAACTGCGTCGTTTTCAGGTAAGCGTGGCAAAGGGGTCTGAAAATCCTCCTGGGGCGGGCTCCCTACCTCCCAAAAGGAACTGCCATTGAACCTGCATGCTTCAGGATGAGGCCTCATGAAACACTTTTGGGCTTTCCCCCTCCTCTTTGTTGTCTTGTCTGACTATCGCTCACTGCTGAGAAATATGCCCAGGAGAGGCGAGGAGGACAGAAAAAGAAGCACTGAAAACCCAGACGGCTGGTGCTTCTGCAGCGACACAGAACATTAAAAGCACATAGTGTTTCTCCAGTGGTCACAGGCACTACTGAAAAGCTGGATGCAATGGTCACACAACCATATTACAGAGAACATGCAAAGGTAAGGCCATTTCTGTTGAATAGTAACACTGAACTGCTGCTCAAGTGATGGGTTTCCAGTCAGGAAGGCCTGACCATTCTCATCTCTACAACCGCCAGAGGTTTAGGAAAATGCAGTGATTTACCAAAAGACCTTACTGGCCCTAGTCCAACAATGGACGAATGCAGCCGGCAAGTGGCATGGACTTAGGCCTCTCAGATACTTGACAATCATACCCAGCAATTTTTCTTTAGGGGCACACACACACACTTAAATCCAACCCTCTACAGAATGACAGATGAATATTATTAGCATTGGCTCGTTGCTGGAGAGATCTGAAAGGAAGCAGTATTTCTTTTTTAGTATTCTGAAGTTTGGGAACTTGCTTTATTAGAAAAGTTACAGGTAGGTAGCCGTGTTGGTCTGCCGTAGTCGAAACAAAATAAAAAAATTCCTTCCAGTAGCACCTTGGAGACCAACTAAGTTTGTTATTGGTATGAGCTTTCATGTGCATGCACGTATCTGAAGAATTGTGCATGCACACAAAAGCTCATACCAAGAACAAACTCAGTTGGTCTCTAAGGTGCTACTGGAAGGATTTTTTTATTATTTTGTTTATTGGAAAAGTTGACCAACCAATTACACATTTCCAGGGGACCATGTAGAAGACTGGCAGAGGTTTGGATTGATTTTGTGACATACGTCGATAAGGAAGAACACAGTCTGCCACCTCCCTCTGCTTATCAATGATATTCTTCTTTAAGATTCACCCCACCCATGGCACAAATGGGTTTTATTTCATTCTGTATTTAAAAGTATACTCAGACTTCTATTTTTGTTGTACTAGCCTGTTGTGTACATTTGTTGTTGCTGATGATGACGTTAGCCCCTGTTTGCTTTCCGTCACTTTTCTTGCTTTAATACACACACAGAAAAATACTATTTGTGATTATGCACATGCAGGATTGTGTTTGCAGCTTGCTTCCTTGGGTGTATGGCTGCCAGGACGATTAAGTGGGTTGACTTGCTGGTACCTAAACAAATGATTTACTCTCCGAATATCAGAACACGCAGCCCATTAATAAAAGCACGCAATACACGAAAAACAGTATTTTTACCTGAGGTAGCACTGCTGGTCTTTGTCCTGCCAACCTCTGCAAGGAGCTCACCTGAGGTACTGTAATCGGCACAGCTGCAATGGTTCCCAAAGCCTGCCAAAAGAAATGAATTTTCAGGATTTGAAATGGCGTCACGCTGAAGAGTTCCTTCCTTATCAGTTAAATATCTCCCAACCACCTGATCTCTCCCGCCAAATCTTCTACACCAAGTATTCAGTATAACATACTAGGTTCAGTGTAGTATTCGTCTTGGTCCAAAGAGGGTTGTCATGCACTCGAGTTTTCGCCTCACTGCAGCTTTGGGCCAGCTGCCGCTGCTCATGGTCTAGCCTACCTCATAGGGTTGTTGGGAAAATGAAAAAGGATATTTATTTATTTTCTTATATTCCACCCTTATCATCAAGTGATCCCAAGGAAGGTCACAACAATAAAAAAATACACCATAAAGTCAACAGAAACCTTTGGTGCTCTCTGTGACACTATGGGTCAGTGCATTTGGCTGTTAATCAGAAGATGGCCGGTTCGAGCCACCCAAGGGCGTCTGTGGGCGGGATCTCTGCATTGCAGGGGTTGGACTATATGACCCTTGGAGCCCCTTGCAACTCTACAATTCTATGAGTCTAAAACCAGCGTGGCAATGTTAAGTTCTCTCCCTCTGTTCTTTCCTAAGACAAACCAGGGGGCCATCAGGTGGCTTCTGTAAATCATCCTCCATTTCCAAAGGCCTGGAGGAAGATGTCGTTTTTTTATCTGGCACTGAAAACTAATCAAAGTCGGTGCCAGTCAGGGGCAAAGATACTCCACAGCTCTATCCAAAGCCCCAGCTCCACAGGCTTCGCTCGGTGATGTAATGAGAAAAAAAAAAAGAATAAACCCCCTGCCTGCCACTGTAAGTTTCCTAGAAGAAGGATGGATTCAGATTAGACAAATGAAAGGCAAACTTTATGGTTTTCTGAACTGCGTATGTTTCAAAGGATTCCTTCAGATAGAGACTGTAGTTTAGAACCACGAATACTACTTCCATTGGAATGCTGCATTTTGAATTCTTAAATCTTTTTATGTCTGCCTCACACACTGTGATTTTGTGTATCGTTTTCACATAGGAAAATATGTGTACTGCACGCATAAGAACAGCATCACATAAGTCTGTTTTACTGTAGGAGAAGAAAATCCAGATTTTTTGTGGGTGTCCGTGGTATTCTAATACAGTGGGTTAAGAACCTAATTCGTTCTGGAGGTCCGTTCTTAACCTGAAACTGTTCTTAACCTGAAGCACCACTTTATCTAATGGGAAGTCCCGCTGTCGCTGCGCCACCAGAGCACGATTTCTGTTCTTAACCTGAAGTGTTATTTCTGGGTTAGAGGAGTATGTAACCTGAAGCGTATGTAACCTGAGGTACCACTGTACAGTGGTACCTCGGTTTAAGAACAATCCAGTTTAAGAACAATTTCGTTTACAAACTCTGCAAAACCGGAAATAGTGTCTTGGTTTGAGAACTTTACCTCGATCTAAGAATGGAATCCGAGTGGTGGAAGGGCATCAGCGGCGGGAGGCCTCATTAGGAAAAGCGCGCCGCGGTTTAAGAACGGTTTTGGTTTAAGAACGGACTTCCGGAATGGATTAAGTTCGTAAACTGAGGTACTATGGTACAACAACTTGTGTTAATTCACCTGATGCAATGGCACAGAACACAAAAGTGATATCCACATAAGAATATTTTGTGTGCTGCAACCCTAAGAGACACATACTACCTTTCCTGGTTTCACATCTGATCAGAAGAAATTACAAATATTTAATAGTTTTAATAAAAAACAGAAAACGTATCAAATCTCTTTCTATCCTTCAGTTGCCTCCTTTCCCCTATACCACGTCACATTTATCTGGCACAACTCCCAACCCTAGAAACTATTTGATCCAGAGTTGCATCCCTGGGTTAGCTCTATAAAAGAAGGAAAAGCTTTGCTTGTTTGTTAAACACACACACAGAGGCCAAAAATAATAAAGGGGGGGGGGGGTTTGAAAGGGATAGTAAGAGCCAGACAGCTTCATTGTACTGCCAAGTTCATTTCTCTTAGTATCTGTGGACTAGGAGTGCTGGCTGTGTTTTCCAATGAAGCTATCATTAGTCCTGTCACCTACGCTTTCAGAAAACACTGTCGATTTATTTCCCTGAAGAAGTTCAGAGTACTGTAGCTGCCTCTCAGGAGAATGAAAACAAATCATGGTATTCTTCAGTTATGAAATTTTTAGTACCGAACGATACATGCTTAATGTTTACCAGCCTCTTAATATTAAAGCTTGATTGTTTAAATTTTTCAAAGGCAATGCAAGCCTTTATTTTTAATGTTCCCTGCCTTAATTTGGCTATAGTAATCTGGATTCTATGTAATAAAATCTTCACACCTTGATAGAAGAATGGCACTCTGAAGCCCTCTCTGCTTTTTTTTAATAACAATTTTTATTATTTTCCAATTAATTCAGATTACATCAAATAAAACATCTACAAACATACAAACTTAATCTGTGCTCTGCCGGGCTACGACTCCCCTCCCTCTCGTCAGCAGGTTTTGTAGTCCAATCTTATTGCGCAGTTTTTATCAATTCAATCTATTGACTTTTGTCAAAAGTTTATTCCAATCCTACTAGTGTTTTCAAACTTCCTCGATTCAATCTTAAATAATCCACAAATTTACTCCAATCTCTTTGAAACCTTGAATCATCCTGGTTTCTGACCCTGCCGGTCAGTTTTGCAAGTTCAGCATATTCCACCATCTTCGTCTGCCACTCATCAATCGTTGGTAACTCCTGTAATTTCCACTTTGGGCAAGAAGTAGCCTCGCAGCAGTTGTCGCATACATGAACAGTCTTTGATCCTTCTTAGCTATTTCTTCTCCCATCAAGCCCAGCAAAAAAGCCTCTGGCTTTTTGGGGAGGTATATTTAAACATCTTCTTCATTCATGTATATCGATTCCCAAAATACCTTAACCTTAGCGCATGTCCACCACATATGATAAAATTCTCCATCCTCTTGTCTACACTTCCAGCATAATTTATCACGCATCCTATACATTTTCAACAACTTAACTGGAGTCAAATACCATCTATACGTCATCTTATATACATTTTCTTCAGGGTTACACTGCAGTAAATTTCATACTCTCATTCCACAATTTTGTCCATGCAAGCCCTCTCTGGTTTTATTCTCCACCAAGATTAAGTCTGGGGAAAGGTAGGTGGGGATGCAGATAACATCATGGGGTGTGTGGGCCAAAACTGGCCCATTTAGGACCGGACTGGACTCAGGGGCTTGATCCAATCCTAACAGTATTTTGAGTTGAGAACCAATGAAACCTGGTACATGGGATGCCCTACACACCACCATGTTCAGACTCGCCCCTGACAAAAACAATGTAAACACAGAGTGGTTAGAACAATACCTTGAAGTAGGTAACAAAACCTGACAGAAGACAATAGTATTTACTGGTTTTTTTAAAAAATCTTATCGAGTGGACTTGGTGTTCTTCCCACAAGGGAGATTTCCATAAAAGGATCCACTATCCCAAAAGCTCTATTTCTAGTATCAAGCTAGTTTTACTTCACAAGGCCCTTTACAGATCTCAACTCAGGGAGGGGTGAGACAAGTGTAAAGGAAGCGTTTCCTAAGGTATTTCCAAGGTTGTCTAGGGTTTATCTTTTGGGTTTAAACCAGTATTTTAAATGTTTCACGGAACCCAACTGATACCTAGCAGAGCTCTCCTAATATCGGTGTGATGTTCCTTAAGAGAAAAGCTGTGCTGCTGCTTTCTGGGCCAACTAGATTTAGTTTGTGTGCTGGGATTTAGTTTTTTCATATTTCTTTCAAAATAATTCATTTGTCAGCATTCTGGCAGCACAAAATAAATTATTTACATGAAGAACAGGGAGTGCAGATGCAGTTAGTCTCCCATAAGAATTTCAAAACAGTTTTTGCTGCAACATGTTAGCTTAACTCACTTTACTTTATTGTGGAAACAAAAGTCCTCAATACATAGGGTCAAAGGAAAAAGAGCAGAGACAAAAGGGCCAGAAATCTGAATTAATCCACTCCCACATTGCACTGAAGTTGCCCAGGATGCAACACTAAAAAACTAAAATTCTGGGATGAGATGCCACCATTTTTATATTGCAGCACTCTGAAAATATACACCGAAGCTGCATGCTGCAATTTGAAATATACCGGTAATCTTTTTTTCTTCAATCCCACTCCCACACAGGATAAGGAAGAGATTGTATTCAGGAAAACAATTACAAAGTCATGAGGCCCGGATGGCCCTTCACATCAACTCCTGCAAGGACCATTTTTGAGTGGCATCCACCTGGAAATGTGGACTTAATTGTACCCTATCTCCAGAGACAGGGAATAGCATCATTTTTGCTGCTAGAAAAGCAAACCCAACAAACCCTTTTCTGTGTGTAGTCCAAATCACCTTTATTTCTTTTTTGTACCACTATGGTTGATTCCTTCCCCCCGCCAACCCTGGGCATAGTAAGTGCTATAGTCCTACATTTGTCCAAAAGAGACACAACAGATTGATAATACTTTGAAGGGGCAGAGAATCAGCAAAAAATCTGCATGAAAAGAGAACCATCTGGGGTGAGAGAAGGTGAGCACCCAGCATTCGTGCGCGTCCCTTTTTGGGTAGGTGTGACTGAACCCCTCCAGCCCCCCTTCTTTACTTGTTATTATTTACACAATTTGTACCCCCACCCTTCCATAAGCAATGTCCAAGGCAGCTAACACATTTAAAACCAATAGTACTTATATACTTGAGTATAAGCCTAGTTTTTCAGCACATTTTTTGTGCTGAAAAAGCTGCCCTCGGCTTATACTCGAGCGAGGCGGGCGGTGGGGGGCAGCGAGAAAGAAGCCCTTTCTCTCTGCTCGTGCCGCCACCCGCTCTCCCCAGTTAACCATTCCTTAAGAAGTGTACAAGAACGGCGGTTCTTTACTCTCCCCAGGCAGCTTGTTCCATTCCTGAACTGCTCGCATAAATGCAAACTTGGCAAAGGAGGAAGAGGAAGGACCTGCTTTTGGGCTGCTTGTTCCTCCTCCTCCTCCACAGCGGCAAAGGTGAACCGGCTTATACTTGAGTCAATAAGCTTTCCCAGGTTTTTGTAGGAAAATTAGGTGCCTCGGTTTATATTCGGGTCGGCTTATACTTATATACGGTACCTCAATAAAACTATTAATAGCAAAGAACAGAGAGAGCTGGGCAGCAAACTCAGGTAACAGCAGCTTAAAATCATGAAAGAAACAAATCAAACACACCAATAACACTGAACATTACCTACACAGTACCTTGCGCACTAAGTATATCAGAAAGATCAAACAACTAACTTCTTACCAACCAGATGCCTTTTCCGCAGTGGAACCATCAGAGGGTGAGGTGTCAGTCCCAGCCAGCATGGCCAATGGTCAGGAATGACGGGAGCTGGCACCCCATGGGCTTTCCCTGCACTAACATATCCATACCTCCATCAATCTACACCCACACACTTTCATCTTTGTCCATGGAGTTTTCTTGGCAGGGATACTGGAGTGGCTTGCCAGTTCCTTCTCCAGGTGGATACGTTTGGTCCAAACTCTCCACTATGACCTGTCCATCTTGTCCTGTCCATAGCTTCCCTGAGTAATTCAAGCCCCTTCGCCACGACAAGCTACTAACATGAGTTTGGCCAAACTGCGAGAGGCAGTGAAGGATAGGTGTGCCTGGCGTGCTCTGGTCCATGGGGTCACAAAGAGTCGGACACGACTGAACGACTGAACAACAACAACAACACTTTCATCTACACATACAAGCATACTCTCAACCGTCACTGGTCCCAAGAATTCCTGGGATGCATATAGAAAAAGCCTACACAACACCATCATGGCAGCCTAACACGGTGAGCTTGCGCCACGATCTAAAGAGTCTGAGCCTCAATCTGGTGTCAGACCCTCTTCTTCAGGGTGCTCTACAGAGCGCCCTTGCTCAGACTGGATCTCAGATGCGATCCAGCTGACCCATTTCCATGGACATTGTTGCTCAAGGTATCTGGTGTCTGGAACACGACACCGACACAGGCATTCTTAAGTTCAGAGAGCATTTGGCAATAT
This sequence comes from Lacerta agilis, assembly GCF_009819535.1. Lineage (NCBI taxonomy): Eukaryota > Metazoa > Chordata > Lepidosauria > Squamata > Lacertidae > Lacerta > Lacerta agilis. Next base: position 2,938,254 of record NC_046316.1, on the reverse strand, counting down.
TTGAATGCAATCAAACAGAACGTCAAGTCATGTCCCACCCCTAGAAGGGAGTGGAGAGTGTAATCACCCATCGTCTTGCCTGACCCCCACCTGCCAACCTGAATATTGTAGTTACAGGTGGGTAGCCGTGTTGGTCTGCCATAGTCAAAACAAAATCAAAAATTCTTTCCAGTAGCACCTTAGAGACCAACTGAGTTTGTTCTTCAGTGTGCATGCACACGAAAGCTCATACCAAGAACAAACTCAGTTGGTCTCTAAGGTGCTACTGGAAAGAATTTTGATTTTGTTCTGAATATTGTAGGCACTTCATCATGTCAGCCATATCAACTGCGGCTTTTTTTGTCACTCCTTGCTCCCATTCCACCTCTGTTTTGTGCTTCTGAAAATAGGCATATTTTTCCTCTCCTCTACATTTGTCAAAGAGAGAAAACCCGTGCACATTCTTATGAACCTTTAATTAACAAGCTGAAAAGACATTTTTCTGGCAACGCCTGACCTTTAAGCACTTTGTATGAATTTATTGATACCAGCAGAAACAATAATTTAAAAGGTTATTTTATGAGTGCAGAATAGTTTATAGCAGCACTTTCGTCAAGATAAATGAGTTTCTTATTACTACATTTACGGCACTAAGCATTTTTAATAAAAAGGACTATAAAAACCAAAAGATAACTTCAAATCTCTTCTCTATCTGCAGCCTACATGCAGTCAATACTGACCCCTTGAAATGTCTACATTGCTGTGCACTTTAAAGATAGAAGGGGGAATGGTAGCGGAGGGTAGACAGGGTGACACTATCAAAAGAATCCCAAGCAGAAACTATTTGGAAACTGCAGATGTAAAAACTGAGAAACTATGAAAAGGAACATGTATAAAATATTTTCCCCATACATATTTTAATACATTGATTTTAAGAAGTCCTTAAGATTTTTCAAAACATAAATATATCTGGGCTGAAACCAACAGCTTGGAGCCTTGCCTAAATATATTACAGTGGTGCCCCGCTAGACGAAAATAATTCGTTCTACGAGTGTCTTCGTAGAGCGAATTTTTCGTCTAGCGAAGCGGCAATGCAGCGCGGAGGTTTTCGCCCCCCCAAAAATAAATCGTCTTGCGAGGCAGCCCCATTGACTTTTCCGTCTTGCGGGGCAGCCTTCCGCTAGCGAATGCCGTTCGTCTAGCGAGTTTTTGTCTAGCGGGGCACCACTGTTTTTTTTTATAAAAAAAACCTGCATTTCATCTTTAGACCAGTGCTAACCACAATCTTGTGCCAGTAGCATGATATCCTTCCCCTCCTCCTGTTGTTGCCATTATATTTTTCATATATTTATTTATACCTCAACTTTTTCCCTAACAGGAACTTGAGGCAGCTTCCAGATAAAAATAAATTGTTCAGTCGTGTCCGACTCTTCGTGACCCCATGGACCAGAGCACGCCAGGCACCCCTATCCTCCACTGCCTCCTGCAATTTGGCCAAACTCATGCCAGTCGCTTCGAGAACACTGTCCAACCATCTCATCCTCTGTCGTCCCCTTCTCCTTGTGCCATCCATCTTTCCCAACATCAGGGTCTTTTCTAGGGAGTCTTCTCTTCTCATGAGGTGGCCCAAGTACTGGAGCCTCAACTTCAGGATCTGTCCTTCCAGTGAGCACTCAGGGCTGATTTCTTTAAGAATGGATAGGTTTGATCTTCTTGCAGTCCATGGGACTCTCAAGAATCTCCTCCAGCACCATAATTCAAAAGCATCAATTATTCAGTGATCAGTTTTCTTTATGGTCCAGCTCTTACTTCCATACATTACTACTGGGAAAACCATAGCTTTAACTATATGGACCTTTGATGTCTCTGCTTTTTAAGATGCTGTCTAGGTTTTTCATTGCTTTCCTCCCAAGAAGCAGGCATCTTTTAATTTCATGACTGCTGTCACCATCTGCAGTGATCATGGAGCCCAAGAAAGTAAAATCTCTCACTGCCTCCATTTCTTCCCCTTCTATTTGCCAGGAGGTGATGGGACCAGTGGCCATGATCTTAGTTTTTTTGATGTTGAACTTCAGACCATATTTTGCGCTCTCCTCTTTCACCCTCATTAAAAGGTTCTTTAAATGGGAAATGATAATTTAAAAAACAATTAAATGTCGAGATAATTAATACTACCTATCTATAGGTAAAGGGACCCCTGACCATTAGGTCCAGTCGCAGACGACTCTGGGGTTGCGGCACTCATCTCGCTTTATAGGCCGAGGGAGCTGGCGTTTGTCCACAGACAGCTTCCGGGTCATGTGGCCAGCATGACTTAAGCTGCTTCTGGTGAACCAGAGCAGCGCACAGAAATGCCGTTTACCTTCCCGCCAGAGCGGTACCTATTTATCAACTTTGATTGGCCCTTTGGTCGGCCCTCACGTCCCTTCACTTCATCAAATCTGGCCCTCTTTGAAAAAAGTTTGGACACCACTGATATAAGGCCTTTTTAACTGGGGTGGGTGGGGGCAGAACTGTTTTTGTTTGTTACTGTATTTTTATGTTTTTATATTGTAAACTGCACTGGGTCCTTAGATGAAGCGTGGGATAGACATTAAACAAACAAACAAAGGTTTGTTTCACTGTGCCTAAATCAGACATCTCAAGGCTAGCACCCTAGCTTTCCCTGTGCAAATGCACTCCCGGCCCCGACGGAGAGCTCAGCATCCACGCTCAGGGTCCAGGATCAAGCCCATGACCAGCAACATGTGAGTCAGTCACCCCACCCAGCACAGGCCGAATCCCTATTCCCTGTTCTGCCTTCCAAATGACCAAGAGCACCTTTGCCTTGTCTGCAGTTTCAATTTGTCCCCCTTCATCCAGTCCATTGCTGATGGCAGACACAGAGTCCTTGAATTTAGGTGGAAAGGAGAAAGCGTACCGGAATAGGAAAGAAGGGATTTTGGCGCTATAGACAGCACCAGCGGCTTCGAGTCAGTGCAAATCCCCCAAAGAACAAGAAAAGGGAAATAAGCAAACAATGGCAGAGTGCTACTCTAGGTTAATTTATTTTTTATATGTTTATTACATTCGCGCAACACAAGTTCAGCTCCTAGGACAGCTAACAAAACATAAAAGCACGAAAATAAAAGTGTGACCCAATACATGTCTTCCTAGAAGCAAGTTCCAGTGAGTTCAGTGCAGCTGATTCAACATCAGTATTACAGCCATAGTTGATAAAAACACTAAAACGACAGCAACTACAGGTTAAAAAATTCAAAACATCTGAATGTACGGAATGTGAAGGAAGTGTTTTATATTGTGTAACAAAGCGAAACTAAACTAAAACTCATTTGATTCTATGATTATTTCCAACAGCGCGCTTACTTGTTCATAGACATTAAAAAATTGAGCACTTGAATATTGCTCAGTTCAACAAGTTTTTAAATTATGAATGTTCTTAAAATTTAAGCAAATACAAAAATGTACCCAGACATATAAAAAAGACAGATATCAGAATACAATGGGGAAAAAATCCCTCCCTGTCCTAAAATTTCCAGTTACTTCAACAATAAACTTAGTATCAGGTGCAAGAAAAGCAATAACTTAGTACTGATTATGTATTCTCTACAGTTACAAGATGGAAATTCAAGTCGTGGCTGAAGGCAACAGTAGATAAATTTTAGTGTGCCTCTTCTGCTTAAACCTAATGCATTTCAAGGAAAAAGCAGTGTGTTCCTCAAACTGCACCAAATAAATCAGCAATGGTGTAAGAAAACAGTTCCCTGCCAAACGGTTAAGGGGCTGTTAGTTCCCAAACTTTTTCATTATCAGCCCGTTACTGAATATATATATATATATATATATATATATATATATATATATATATATATATATATATATATATATATATATGAATCTGCTCCCTCTGAGGGTAAAAATAAAATGAGATGGTTAAAATTACCTTTCGTGAATAACTGTAGTAAAAATCTGATGTTGTGACCGCTAATCATTTTCTCAAAGGGTGTATACATTTCTACAAGCAAATACTGCTTCCTGATCCAAAGACACCTAAAGCTATTTTAAAGATGTTTTTGTCTGCTACATGTTCAATATTGGAAACAGAATGGATTGTAATGTGGTGGTGACAGGGGAACAGATTACTATGGCAACAGCAAAGATGAAAATTCTTATCCTGAATGGATATTCACTGAAGTAATTGCAGGGTGTTTGGTTTTGTTGTGGGTTTTTTTTTAAATAAAAAAACCTCATTCTACATTCATTTGACAACAAACACAGAATTCAACCTTGAGCTTGATTTTATATAAATGCCAAGTGCTAAAAGCAACCTTTAAATGTAATCTGACTTTTAAAAACTTGAGGAACTGAACTCAGCGATCACCCTTTGTTTAGAAAGCTTTATTTTCCGCAAACATTGAGACTATTTTTATTCACAGAAGAAAAACACATCCTTTCATGTGGAAACATTTCCCTCCTCTTTATCACAAATGTGAACGTGATTTTCAAGTTTTAGCTAACATATCGATGCCTCTTAAAAGAAATCACCGGTTACTTTCATTCAGGCCCCAATTCTGAAAAGATGGAGCCAAAGCCATCTAACCCAGGCGTTTTCAAAGATTTAAAAGAAATCTGCTACATACTACAGTAATCTGCATCAGGCAAAAAACATTTTAGTGTGTTGATTTTCAATTTATATGACTTATATTATAACTTATACAGGGATTTAAATTAAAGGCAAACTATGCATTTTCACAGGACATAAAGTTGAATATTATCAAGGAAATTTTCATTTCAAAAGTTTACAAAGGAACATGTTTCTGTAAAAACAAAATAAAAAATAAAAATAATTTCCTTCCAGTCGCACCTTAGAGACCAACTAAGTTTGTTCTTGGTATGAGCTACCTTACCTGTAACTGGAACTATGTTTCTGTAAGTTTGTGAGCTTACTTTTCTTGGCAAGGTTTGATTTGATGGTGATAGTTCCCAACTCCCCTATGTACTCCTTACATAGGAGTAAGGCAGTGGTGTCCAAACTTTTTTCAAAGAGGGCCAGATTTGATGAAGTGAAGGGCCGTGAGGGCCGACCAAAGTCGTTAATCTTTTTTTAAGGATTGACGTTGTTGAGCTTTTTTTTTAGGATTTTACCCCCAAAGTAGTTCAGCTTTTTTTAGGATTGAAGTTATTGAGGTTTAGGATTTACCCCAGGAAATAAACTGCCACAGGGGTCGAATTAAAGTGACCAGTGGGCCAGATTGGGCCCCCGAAACGGACTATGGACTTGCCTGGGAGTAAGGGGACTACTTAGGAGACTTGTGGAATCTGAGTGATTAAGCATAATTAAAACTGGCAAATTTATAGAAACATGATCATTTGCTAATTTTTGGATTGAAAGTTTCCATGTTACTATTCAACCTTGTGTATAGTTTGCTTTCTACTTTTATATATTAAGATTTATGTTGTTCCAATACTAATTTGGAGTCTATTGAGGGCTGAAATTCTTTTACAGCAGAGGTTCTCAAAGGGTGTGGCAAGAAGATTCAAGGGCAATCAAAGAAGCATTTAAACATTTCAGTGTAGTGTAGTATAATATCCTTGCCATTAGCTGATTATATCACAAATTATATCACAGATAGCTATTCTTTTACAGTTCCCCATGGCTTGTTGTTGTGAATGGGGATTTTCAACTCTGACAGATATGAAAGATCAGAAAAGTGTTGAAGAGATGAGACCTCGTTTGTTTCAAATTAGACCTATATAAATGAGATTACCTGGCCAAAGCAAGCTTGCATCTCTCATTGAGTTTGCATACATATTTAAGGTACATTTGTAAGAGGCTCGTTTATACAGTCGTACCTTGGTTGCTGAATGGAATCCATTCCGGAAGTTTGTTCGACTTCCAAAAACATTCAGCAACCAAGGCGCGGCTTCTGATTGGCTGTAGGAGTTTCCTGCAGCCAATCAGAAGCCACGTCAGACATTTGGTTTCCAAAGAACCTTCGCAAACCAGAACACTCACTTCCGGGTTTGCGGCGTCCGGGATCCAAGGTACAACTGTGATTACATTTTGGGAATGATTCATGCTCATACGTAGTTCCATTGTTTTATAATTTCTGTATGTCCTGTGATCATATGATAAAATGGTTGTGCTCTATGTTATAAATCAAGCCCTGCTAGGAGTGGTTTCCTCTCTGATTGATAACTAGGAATGTAAGGCTAGACTGTAGAATTAGTAAGGTTAAGTGTTTAAGATAATTGAATAGATTTGGCAAGATGTTTAGAAATTACTAAAGATGATGGACAAGGAACGCAGGAAGAGGAGATAGGAGGAAGTCTACTTACAATGTGAGGGATAAATATTAGGTACAAGATATATTTTTATGTTTATGTTTTTGTTTTTGTTTGTGTTGATGTTATATGTGTATGTGTATTTTTTCTCTGTTTTAAAAAAAAAAACTTAGAAATATATTATTTAAAAAAAAGGAGTGGTTTCCTCTTATTTCAAAATTCAGTGTGACACAAGCAATTTTTTCTTCTGAAAGTGTGGCCCAGAGAAAAAAGTTTGAGAACCACTGTTTATGTTTCAGGTCCTCCCTCCCTCCCTCCCTCCCTCAGGAGCTCTGCTCTCATCTCAAGGCTTTGTGTATTCCAGTGGGGCAGCAGCACACAACCCAGTGGGGCTGTGGGGGCCCCTACGGCTTCTGCGACCGCCATTACTGCCTCTGGGACTGGGCTGGAACCCCAGGAGCTTTTGAGTAGCATTCCCAATATCTGAGAACATGGGCAGGAAACCCGTTTGGGAGCAGAGGATGGAAATATTATGATCAACTTGTCAAGATGCTTCCATGATGTTTTTGCAGATACGAAGCTGGAAAATGTCAAAGGCAACTCTCTGCATGGCTTGTGTGACTCAAAGTATGAGTAGGAGTTGCTCCCTTGTACACAATGGTATCTCAGTAACTTCAACAGATCGGTTGATTCTGATCATATGTGCTTCCTTGCTAAAAGTGACACTAGCTACTTCTTCACCAAAACTGGAGAGCACCGTGAGAAAGGGTCAGTTCTCATTTTAAAGAACTGCTTAGTTAATAGCCACGGTCTTGATTCCAATTCACCATAAGCCTTGAAAACAGCTGAACATTTTTCTTCAGGTACTTTTAAGTTAGCGTTTTTATCACCACTGTTCTTGGCATACAGAAGAGATGCAATTTCCCCTGTGGTTCAAATGAGGCACAGTTCTCCTCAACAAAGGAATTGTACAGATCTTTACACATCCATTCTTTGTCCTCGGAGATGCGGCTGTCAATAACCATACAATCTAAACCGGTTTCCATGAAAGAATTGCCAAACTCTCAACAAACACAATGGGATCTCTCTCTCTTACTGGTTTAATGCCTCTATCAAACCTCAATTAGGCAATGTATCTCTGAACAACTATCACCCAGCATCTCAGTACAGTGCTACCTTGGTTTAAAAACAGCTAAGTTTATGAACCATTTGGATTAAGAATGCTGCAAACCCAAAAGGAGGTGTTTTGGTTTGTGAACTTTGCCTTGGAAGCAGAACATGTTCCACTTCCTTTTGAGTGTGTTCCATTTGTCAACTGAGTCCCCCGCTGCTATGGGAAAGCACACCTTGGTCTAAGAACGCTTTGGTTTAAGAACAGACTTCCGGAACGGATTACGTTCGTAAACCAAGATACCACTGTACTGCATTTTGTCTGCCACATCGTACTTGCCTATATAGTGCTATTTTGCTCATGTACTTTACCCCCTCATGCTGGGAACAGGTGGTTTGTTCTGGGACATAAATTGTACAACTCCCAGACTGAAGCTTTTCAATGTCCATCCTCCTCCTGCTCAGTTTCACTGTCTGATGAGGCTGCTTTTGATTTATAATGGGTTAAATACTACAGGTGCCACATAACAGCGGTTCCGCATTTCTAAGGACTTGATCATTTAGTATGTCAGCACACACAAAATTTTGGAACTCCCTGCCTATTGAGATTAAGCAGTAATGTGCTCTTTTTGGTGCCTGCTAAAACATTCTTGTTTAGACAAGCCTACCCAGATGCTTAGAAAGATGAGGTAACTTTAACCTGTTTTAGTTTTTTAACTTTTATATGTTTAGAAGTAGGATTGTGGTTTTCTCTCTCGAAGTTATTGTTTTTATCTTTTGTTAATTGCTTTGAGGTTTCTCTTAACAATCGAGAGGGGTATAAATTTAATAATTAATAAACAAACAAACAAACAAACAAATAAATAAAAAATTTAAAAGCACAGAGTATTGTAAAACATGGAAGATGCTGGTGTAGAATTCAGCAGCCAGGTTGCTCACCAGGGCAAGATGGTCTGAGCATATTACAGTGGTACCTTGGGTTACGTACTTAATTGGTTCCGGGTCGCTGTATGTAACCCAAAAAGTACGTAACCCGGGAAATTCGGTTTGTGCCCGAAAAACCACTTCTGTGCATGTGCAGACTGCAAAAACACATCTGTGCATGCGCGAATCGTGCACGCTTCAGGTTGCGCTTCCGGGTTAGCGGAAATCATAACCCAAAAAGTAGGCAACCCGAAGCGTACGTAACCCGAGGTACGACTGTACACCAATCCTGGTGCAACTGCGCTGGCTACCAATTAGTTTCCAGGCCCAATTTCAAGTGCTGGTTTTGACCTCTAAAGCCTTAAACGGCTTAGGAACACAATACCTCAAGGACCGCCTCTTCCCATATGAAGCTACCCTGAGGTCACCTTCTGAGGTCCTGCTTTGTGTGGCGCCTCTTCGAAAGGTCCGGAGGGTGGCAACATGAGAATGGGCCTCCTCTGCAGTGGCTCCCTGTCTGTGGAATGCTCTCCCTAGGGAAATCCGCCTGGCACCATCATTATACACCTTTAAGTGCCAGGCAAAAACATTCCTTTTTAACCAGACCTTTGGTTGACTGATCAACATCCCATACCCTTCTAAAATGTGGCTCTTTGGGGGGGGGGTATTATTGGGTTATTGCTTTTATATACTGTGATCTTTTTATGTGAACTGCCCTGAGACCTTTGGGTATACGGCAGTATATAAATTCTAATTCTAATTCTAATTCTAATAATAATAATAATAATGGATAAGCATATCTGATACTCTGTTGCTCTTAAGAAGAGGAGGGGGAGATTTCATCTAACAAGTTATTTTGAGCGGGAAAAATTTAAATGTGATTAATAAACTTATCCAAATCAATCAGCTATAATCCAATACACATTCATCTGGAAGCAAGCACCACTACACTTACTGGAGTTTACATCTGAACAATCACGAATAGGACTGCAGCCTAAAAGTATATGTGTACGACTGGATCATGCTCAGGAGATTCCCCACCCTGCCACAAACCAAAAAGCTGGTACGTCTTAGCATTACTAGAGATTCCAGCCATTCAGAGTCAGTCTTCATATAGTTGATTTATTCCCCTTCTGTCATTGCCTCCGGAGTTGTAAACAGAACTAACTTTTAAAAACATTGACGTTTTCATGAATGCTAGCCTGGCAATTTACATGAGGCACAAAACAACCTCCAAGTACAAGGAAACAGCTGCAATGCATTGCCGTTTTAAAGAGTGCTCTTTTATTTTCTGAAGTGAACCAAAGCTCTCCATGGGGGTTATTTTGATTGGCACCAACACAATGAAGAGCTACAGTATTCCTAGGATTCATTTGAGCAGACGAATCCTAACTTTCTGTTTATGGGGTTTCCTTGTAGGTATGTTTTGGTTTTGTTTTTTAGTATAAAATGCTTCATGGGAAAAACATGCCCATTCCACCTTCACTCTTCTGTAACTGTTAATTCAAGAGCTGTGGTTTAAAACCACTGTCAGAAAAGAAAAAAAGGTACTAGATTACAGTATTCCAACATGGAAGTACCGGTATTTGCAACTTCCCGACACAAATCACTGCCCTCTTGAATTAAGAAAGCCAACTGATTTTGTTCTGAACAAAATGCAAATGGAATGCAAATGGAACTTTAAGGGACTGCACTGAATACAGTTCTGTTTCTTTCTCTGTAAAGGTGAAGGTAAAGGACCCCTGGACGGTTAAGTCCAGTCAAAATCAACTATGGGGTGCGGCGTTCATCTCACTTTTCAGGCCAAGGGAGCTGGGGTTTGTCCGCAAACAGCTTTCTGGGTCGGTCTTGTGGCCAGCATGACGAAACCACTTCTGGCACAACAGGACACCATGACGGAAGCCAGAGCGCACGGAAACATCGTTTACCTTCCTGCCGCAGTGGTACCTATTTATCTGCTTGCACTGGTGTGCTTTCGAACTGCTAGGTTGACAGGAGCTGGGACGGAGCAACAGGAGCTCACCCCGTTGCAGAGATTTGAATTGCCAACCTGCTGATCGGCAAGCCCAAGAGGCTCAGTGGTTTAGACCACAGCGCCACCTTATCCCTTGCTATTTCTCTATTGCTAGTTGCGGGTCAAATTTTACATAAGTTATATGTCATAATTCATCTGACTAACAGGGAGCTTTTGCAATGCAAAGGAGACTGACCTACAGAGGAATCCCAACTGGAGCCAGGGACGAATGGATCAGCACAGCCACCAATCCTGCCTTTCAAGGATCCCCAGCACTTTGGACCCTGCAGACCTGAAGCTTCTAGGGCCCTACAGCCGTAACACCCTGTTTTGGACCTTCCTGCAAGCTACTTCAGCACAGCTTGGGCCTCTATCACAGTGGGATAGTGAAGGCTGGCAGAGACAGCAGCACTCCCATTTTACCCATGCTACAGGCACCACTTTCAAAAAAAACCCCACCACCAGCACCATTTTCTGTGCACCAGTTAGATACTCTGAATATTAAGTGTTATTTAAGTACATATAAATAAATATATGGTGTCAGTTGTAGGGCAAGTGGAGATGTGGCTGCAAAGGAACAAGAGGGAGACTTAAAATGCACTCCTAATCGTTCACTGGCAAGTGGCGCTTGTATTTGGTGCCTTTAAATTTGGTGCCAAATGCAAGCCCAGCCAGGAATGGTTACCACTCATGAACGCCCAAGTGGAGCTGATCCCTGCCAAAAAACAGGGCTTGAGGTCAATGCCAATCCACTGACTGGCACTTGGATCAGCAGGGATCTTCCTTTGCAGCACAGCTTGAACTTAAACCAAGCTGCAAAGGAAAATTGGAGCACCTGATGATTGACAGGCCCCACCCACCTGTCAAAGTGGCCTGCCAAGAGTGCGGGAGCTCCAGAATCAATTAACATTCTGCGCATGTTTGGGCAAGTTGCTTGCTCCCTAGGACCAGTGCAGGATTCTGAAGGGCTCTCTTTGATTACCCTTGTTTCTGGTTCTCAATCTCCAAATTGATACACAATCTAGCTCTGCCTCTCTCATCCTTGGGTCCTCAGATATTGTTAGACTACAACTCCCATCATCCATAGCTAGCAGGACCAGTGGTCGGGGTGATAGGAGATGTAGTCCAACAACATACAGGGACCAGAGGTTGAGAAAAGCTGGTCCACTGCCATACCTGCTCCTTGTAGGTCATTCTTGCCAGCACCAGGCCGCTTAGTCAAAACTTAAAAGCTAATCACCATCTGAACACGCGAAATTTGAAGTGATAAATTTTGGGGTGTGGCACCTTTCCTTGGAATATATATTTGCGTTACAAGCTTGGAAAGTTCATACTCCGAATCCATTATTTTTGAACCTGTCCATCACTAACTGGAAATGTCTTCTTGCTAAGAACTGTAGGGCATAGAGACTATTTGGAGAACGAAGTTTCCTTTACGATTTAACTCTGTCCTGTGAAAATAGAGTAATCCAGATTGAAAATTAATTTCTTTGGTAGTTAACTATTGTCCAAAAAATTACATCGTTCTAATATTCAAAGACTTACTACCTAGTGTGGTTATTTTAACAACCAAGGACCTAAATTTTTTATTTTCATTCTTTTTAAACTCTTACCTAGCAGTGTACTTACACAGAACCATGACAACCAGTAATTTCAGACACAGGAGAGCCATCCTCTCCATTTTGTCAGTGAAGATAGCAGGCTGGAATTCTCAGTTACAGAAAGAATGTCCTTGCGCTTTTACATAAATATTAAAAAGTTTCTTCCATGAAACTTGGTTCTTGGAGTCAGGCACTGATGAAATTCGAATGCCTGCTTACAATGCCTAGAGCTTTCCTGCAGTTAAAGGCCGGAGGGCAGCCCATAGGAGATTCAGATATTGGGTATTCAGATACATAGGAAGTTAAATGACAATACTGAGCAAATAAGCTCTGCCATATAAATGTAATGCTCTAGTTATCAGTGTTTAGGGCACAGGCACTATTTCCATGTTGCTAACTAATTTATATTTTTCACCAAAAATGCCAAATATTTCTCCATTTCTGTCTGGAGTAATGTCAACATGTCTCAAAGTCTTAAGAACAGCCACCTTCAGTTACTATAGTGAAGGCTGGTTGCTTCAACATTCATACAGATAGCAACAAGGGAAGGACGGCAGTTCTTCACTTATAAAATCTAAACATTCTCTGTCAATTTGTCTCTCTGCTTGCTGGAAATGTTATGTAAATTAAACTATGAAATGTTAAATCGCAGGGGCACTTTAGATTCCAGTAAGGAATTTATTGTTTCTAGCCTTTAAGAGCCAATGAGAATATACTGCATTCTGATGGTTTTTCACTCCTTTAGGCTTGTGAGCTGCTCAGATAACAGTGCTATCTAACAATGATGCAAAACAATGCTCATAGAAAGGTGATGGAAATACTATTACATTTGAGTCGTGACACATGCTAGTATCTCTGCTCCACCACCCTTTTTTTTTTTTTGGTTTGTCATTACATTCCTAGAGTAGAAGGGCAATCAAAGTTTTCTCAACAGCAGCAGCAACCACCACCACCACCACAGTCTCCTTGCCTATTAGACTGAGAGGTGTCTTCCCCTCACTTAAAATCCACAGCACAACGAACATGGACGCAACCTAGCACCTTTTAATCCTTCCGTCCCCAAAGGTAGCTAATTCTTCTTGATATGACCCTGAATGCAAATCAGCCAAGTAACAGGCAGAAAAGGTAGCTAAGCAAGAGTATGTTACCGGTAATTCCTTCTCTTGTGTAAAAATTCTCCTTCGAACAAACAAAACGGGAGTATTGAGGCCTTTTGAAAAGGCGGAAACTTAATTCCATGTATCCTCCTCTTTAGGGTTATAAACTCTTCTCAATAAATGATACATAAATAAAAACCAATGACATTTTGCAATCTTTGGAAACTCCAATTAAAACCAAGGACAGTGTAATTTTTTTTGGGGGGGGGGAATTGTAGAGCTACAACATGAGAGACCCTAAGAATAGTGCAATATCCTTCTGTCTAAAGAGAAGCACTTCTTTTCCATTTTGAGAAGACTTAAGATGTTGGAGTCTACCACTAATTTATAGGGATGGGCACAACAGTTCCCATTCCGTTGTTGGTTTGGGATTCCAACATCTGGCAAATTCCACTCTAGTTTAATTTTTTTTTCACTCTAGTTTAATTTAGAACAGAATTCTGCATTCCAGAATCTCCAAATGGAATACCCTGGGTCCATGCATTGAGAATTAGGGAACCGCCCCTCCCCCCCCCCCAGGTTGCAAGGGGCTGTTTTTTTTAAAGGAAAACTATTCTTTGCAAAGAAGCCTTGTGCAACTCAGGTGGAGTAAATAGGCAAAAAAAAAAAAGGCAGTGGGGTGGGAAGAGCAGGAGATGCACTTCCCCCCCAACAAAGGACACTTGGAGAAAGAGGATTTTCAGTGGGGAAGATTCCTCCTCACATCAACAAGATTTCATGGTGCAATCTTTTTCAATCCTGCTATGGAGATCTGTGTCTTCAGAGAATTGCATATGAAGATTTAAAAAGGGCGCAGCCCCAAACTAGCAAAGGGTACAATCTCCCTACTAAAAAACCCTCCAGTCTCCAGGGTTTTCAGCAAGAGAATTATGTTTCCTCTTCACCAGTAGTTTTGGGGGCTGTAGCCCCCATGCAATTCAATGGAGACAACATGCACAGGGGAGTGAAAGAGCTCCGTAGCCCCAAACCAAATTATTGTGTGGGAGCAGATTCCAAATAATTACATTCCAATCCAGGAGACATTTCCAGGAATATAGTAAATCCAGAATCCTTCAGCAACCTTACTGAATTATGCGATCTTGAACCATACTTGTCTATGGACAGCTCAAAGAAACACCGTCTCCAAAAAGCTTAAATTCTGAAAACATAAACTATGATATGCTGCAGTGAGAAGGCATCCAGTGAATATGGGATCCATGGAGATTTAGGCAAAAGCAATTTGGTATCCAGTGGTAGGTGCTGATTCTATGTAAACTGTTTGTAACAGATATTTCAGTGCCTATTGAACACTTAACAGCAGCTGAAATGCAGGAACTTGGAAGGTGTGGGTTGGCGTAGCAGGGAAAGGAAAGTGATTGTCAAGAGGGAGCTGGCCATTTATACTAACAAATTTGGAGGTGGAAAATAGGGTCTGGGGCATGTGTTTAATGTGAGTATATATATCTATAAAAACTATGAAAAATAACAGTTTCACCTTTCCCTCTGTCATCATAGCACCCTGTTTATACAGCTATAAGTGTGGACAGTCAGCCCCAAACCTGAGTCCTTTAGCACAGTGGGGGAGAAAAAAAAGGTGCCCTTTCCTGGAATTCCCATTCCCTGTAAACTTAAAACAATGCTGGAGCCCTGAACAGAAATATTGATATTAGGAGCTGGAAATGCACATTTCGCAATGGGGCCCTATCTCTCATTCAATTTCTTTTAAATATAAAATATTGAGAACCATTCTATAGATTTTTAAGCATACACTCTTTGTTCTTCTGAGAACAGAAGCAAGGAATACTCTTGGCTGAAGATTCATTATCAGTCTTCAAAAACTGGCTTAAACTAATCAATATGCCCTGAGAAACACTTTCAAAATTACGTTTCCCTGAGCAAATTTACTCTGAAGTATCTAATCTGATTTCTTGGCACCAGAATGTTGTTCACATTGTTGCATTCATATGGCTTTTCAGAAGTCTATTTCAATCAAACGACAAGAAAATAGCTTGCAAGGAATTTAAAACCAGACTTGAAAATGGGTACTCCCAATTCAACTTGACATCCATGAATACAATCAAGATTATTCCTTGGTACAGCATGATCTACTACAAACACAAATTGAAAAATTACTAGATCAAAATGGATAAATTCCCCTTGAGCAGAGTCTTTGTTGTTTTTAATTTTCAGTTGACTACTTCTATATTGGAAAGCAGACACCAAAAATGTTCCAAATAGCTTGTAGTTTTCTGTCTGCAGAAATAATCAAATTGAGAATTTGGCACTCTGTTGCTTTAAGTCTCTACATACATACCCTCCAGCATTTCTCTGATGAAAATAGGGGCTTTTGAAAATCCGGGACTGTCCCTGGAAAATAGGGGCACTTTGAGGGTCTGGATGTATATGAAATGATTTCTGAAAAATTAAAACAACTGTAGACAGTGATAAAATCTAGTGTCTGGAATCTGCTTTCAGTAAGCCTGTGCTGATTTTGTAAGATCTTGTGCTACGGATTGTGCACCAGTCTGTGCAACAAACCAATACATATTTTACGGAACAATCCTATGTCTTCTCAGAAGTTCCCCTGGGAAGGTACTCCCAGGAAAGCAGGCACAAGGTCGCAATTTTATTTTTTCAACTGATTAAATTATTATTTACTATGTATTTAGGAAAATGGGTTTCTCCGTCTGTCCATCTGTTCTCTGTTGGCTAAAGATGTTATTGCCAAACTCCACACAAGGGTTCCTGAGGTGGGGACAGCGGTCACTGTTGGTGATTGGATGCCATTTTGAATCAAGACAACGGAACAAAAAGTGACTGACTTTTGACACAATGGATCCAAACTCACTTATTGAGACTACTCAATGAAAAATCACAACCTTTTTTGGTTTCTGCAAATTCGCAGGTGTGAAACCTCAGCCACATAGTGCCAAATATGGCTGCCCAGGCCTCTATATCTAGTTCTCTGGACTCTCCCAAGGCTACATAAATCTCTAGCCCTGCTGTGCCTCCTAGTGCTGCCGCAAAGCTGGAATGTGTTCTTTAATTGTGATAACTGTTAATTGCCTAGATGGAGAGGAGTGCGCGCTTGCTCGCACACACATGCACACACACACACAGACACAGTATATACAGGACATTTCTTGAGTTTTGCATGGCTGGAACGCAGACCACTAAACAATGGTGAAGGGTCACACCTACGTCTACTTCTACCTCTGGTTTGGTGGGGTAATGTCCAAAACCCAACACTTATTTTAGGAAGACACCTGTGTAGCAAGTGACATTTTGCTTTCCCCATATTTATTTACCTACTAATTTATTCAGCTGCCCCCAAATAACTTGCTAAAAAATAATTGTAGGATTTGGGGTATTACCCCACCAAACGGGAGTTTAAATGCAAGTACTGTGCATTGTACTTGGTGTGAGACTAACAATGTCTAGGCCTTTGGAAAGAGATTGGAAGATTCAAGCCCTTTAGAATTTTATACTGCTACCTTATTGTTTTTGGATATGTTCTTAAAGATGCTGTTAGCCACCCTAGGCACCATTGAGGGAGGAAGGGTGGGACAGAAATTAAACAAAACAAATAATTCTATAGAAATCTAAACTACCCACCAGGAGTGAGGAAGTTGACCCCCGCCCCCAAGCCACACACCTCCCTGGGGCCACAGCCCTGTTAGCCCTTCTCCATGTCCTCCTTGAGAGCTTTTGCCAGGCTCTAGAATGTGTCCACTTGCTTGCCTGAATGGAGAGCCGTGTTTGCAGAACTATCTGGCTTTTACACTGGCCAAAAGGTATCCTACTGTACCTAATGTAAGAGTCACATTCATTGCCCCATCAGCTTTTTCCTATGACCCTGCTCACCACTGGCACGTGTGTGTCCCCCCCCCCCCGGCCAACCCAGGTTCTCCATGATGGAATGTGGCTCTTGGGATGAAGGATGCTTATCTCACCATTCCATGGGCACACTATATGTTTTGCCTACTGGCCTTGCACCAGCATCCTCTGCTCAGAGAAGCGGTTCTTACTGCAACATTTCTAAAATCATGTTATTGAGTGTAGCTTGCATATGTACTTCATGCTTCTATTTATTCACCAAAAAGAAAATCTAAATAACTTGATATAACAGCTCAGCTGCCAACACAGCCAACATTTCCATGCTGTGGCTTAAGGCGATATCAGGGTTGTACTGCTTCCACACGTACACACACAACCCCTCCTTTAGGAAATTGTTGTTGTTGTTCAGTCGTGTCCGACTCTTCGTGACCCCATGGACCAGAGCACGCCAGGCACGCCTATCCTTCACTGCCTCTCGTAGTTTGGCCAAACTCATGTTAGTAGCTTCGAGAACACTGTCCAACCATCTCATCCTCTGTCGACCCCTTCTCCTTGTGCCCTCCATCTTTCCCAACATCAGGGTCTTTTCCAGGGAGTCTTCTCTTCTCATGAGGTGGCCAAAGTACTGGAGCCTCAACTTCAGGATCTGTCCTTCTAGTGAGCACTCAGGGCCGATTTCCTTCAGAATGGATAGGTTGGATCTTCTTGCAGTCCATGGGACTCTCAAGAGTCTCCTCCAGCACCATAATTCAAAAGCATCCATTCTTCGGCGATCAGCCTTCTTTATGGTCCAGCTCTCACTTCCGTACATTACTACTGGGAAAACCATAGCTTTAACTATACGGACCTTTGTCGGCAAGGTGATGTCTTTGCTTTTTAAGAAAGGAAATTACAAGAATTGATAATGAATGGCATGGTGTAAGAACTGCAAACTCCATGGGTGCAGCTACAGCTCTGAGAATGGCCACAGCACAAATAAAACCATTCTTCTTCTTTTTCATTACTTATTTCATGCCACAAGCATATTTATTTATTCATGTACTGAATTTCTAGCTCAGTTAAAAAACAACAACTAAAACCTCAGGGTGGCTTTTGAATCAAATAAAAAGCAATTAAAAGAGTAAAACAGGATCGTAAAACTGCAGTTTAAAATTAAAACAGCAGAACAACAAAGCAGTCTCAAGAAGCACCGTAAAACAGAGCCAGACGATATTTTAAAAGGTGTAGCAATTTTTTTAAAAAGTATTTGCCTGAGGAGACACCCATGCTTCTCACCAGCTGGACTCTGCCTCTTGGGCTCCTTCCTTTCCTACTTCAGTTTATGATTCTGATCCTGGGCTTCTCTCTGACAGATTCTCCCTGCTCACTAAACCCTGTTACCTCTCCAGTTTCCAACACCTTCTCCTCCCAATCTTCACCTTCTGACCACCCATCACTGTCCCACCACCAACCCCCTGGCTCTGAGCCTTCTGCCCTACAGGTTCCCCAGCTGGTTCCTCCCACTAGTCCTCTGCATCCAACCAATCCTTGGCAGTCAATAGAAGCACACTGAACCCGGCTTAGGCACACAGCCAGGCAGTACAATAGTAATGTCACCACACTCTGCACCTGCTGCAGTGTCCAAACTTTGGGTTACCAGTGCGTGAATCACTGGCCAGGCTCTCTTTGCCCAGGAAGAGCCCTAACTGGTACACAAACTGAAGTTGGCAAAAGGTGCTCCTTGCCATGATGGTCACTTGCACCTACAAAAACATCGTTGGATACAGGAGCACCCCAAACTATGCACTTGCTCATTTAGGATGGGTGGTGGTGGTGGTGCCATCCTAAATGGGCAATCTGGCCAGTTCTTGAACTGAGGAGTCAACCACCCATCTTGCCTCAGGTCTTATGTTTGTTTGTTTTTGCTTTTGGCCAGCTTGTCACTGCAGTCACTCTAAAACGTGGGTAGGCAAACTAAGGCCCGGGGGGCTGGATGCGGCCCAATCGCCTTCTAAATCCGGCCAGCGGACAGTCCGGGAATCAGCGTGTTTTTACATAAGTAGAATGTGTCCTTTTATTTAAAATGCACCTCTGGGTTATTTGTGGGGCATAGGAATTTGTTCTCCCCCCCCCCCTCCAAAATATAATCCGGCTCCCCACAAGGTCTGAGGGACACTGGACTGGCCCCCTGCTGAAAAAGTTTGCTGACCCCTGCTCTAAAACATGCAAGCCTCTTCTGACTGAGAGGATACAAACAAGTAAGAACTGATGGTGATGATGCAAATTAAGACACTTTGTGCTGCATTTTGGTCATCTAAGCTTATAGCAATGCATATTTCAAAGGTTTTTGGTTTAACTACTCTCTGTCTGAGATAATACAATTGTCATTTCACTATGCTGCAACAAGACTTTCCAGAATAAGGAATCTAGAAAGCAGGCTTTAGGCAAATGCCTAGCCAAAAGTATTGGCTTGTATTGCTTGTTTAAAAAGAGCCCACTGATGCTCGACTGATGTAAACATGTGTACTGCAAAACGTCTAAAGCTAGCCAGATGTCAAAATGGATTTTCATATTCCTAAAGTTATTTTCTCAAATGGCTCTGGGAGCTTTGCAGAACATGATCTGAACTATATTCTTTTTTCAGTCTTATGAACAGACAAGAAGAAAAGAAAGAAATTGTCACAGAAGACAGAAGTTTATTCCAACTCTGTGCTTTAAAACACAACTTGAACCAAAAGAAGAACCAAATTCTGTGCCAAGAATATCTGAATTCTCTTAACATTATGCATATCGATTACTTGCATGTTTAATTTTGCATAATTTATACTGCCTATCCAAGTTATGAGGAGATATAGAAAGTATGCAAGGCACTGAAGACCACACCACAACCACCGGAAATCTTATTCAACCACTTTGTGAGATTTTGCCAGGCTTTACTGGTCCACTTTGAACCTTGCACACAACGAACGAGAAACTTTTGTTGTTGTTTTGGTTACAAAAAAGGTTACCGTAGATTCTCAGGACTCTGGTCTTTGCACCTCTGGTTGTCTGCGACTATTCAAAAGCAGCACTATACACAACACTAATTACAATGAACATTATTCTCCCCTCTGAGAGAAAGAAAACCCATCAGAAACCGACATTTAAATCAATTAAATCAATATTTTAAATGTATCAATTGCTTCTCTATAATAAAGCAAATGTTAAAAACAACACAGCAAAATGAATAAAACCGGCAGAAGCAGCCCCAACTCTGAATAACCAACAGCATTATTAGAAAGGTCTCTATAACCAATACATGGGGGGGGGGTGTCAATTTCTTAAGTTCATTAGTAGGAATGAATTGATGCCAGTGCAAATAAATGCTTGGCAAGCAAAGCATTTCTTTACCAAATTGCAAGTTAAATAAACACGGTAAACGAGATCACCCAGGGCATCAGAAAATGTTTCAATGCAAATTATCCATAGGACAATTTTCTGGAAAGCCCCCGTCACTGACTACACATTTACTTCTTTCTGTAAGCAGGCCCTCCTGTTTCCAGACATCCCCATGTATAGCCCCCACCTTTTGTTCCCTGAGCATCCAAACCCCATTGTCACCACTGTCCTCCTGAAGGTTCCTTTTTACCATCATCATCCTGCTCCCTCATTGCTCCAGCCTCTTCCTCTTCCTCCTCTATTCTCTTCACCTTTTACATAGTCCCTGTCTGCAACATCTGAGACAAGAGACACTCTGCATGTGCTCGCAGCCACAGTAGGCTATCTTGCATCCAGTGAAACACACACACACACACCATCAAAGAGGTGCAGCTTCACTTCACCAAAGGAAAGGTTGGACTTCATTTTGCAGCTGGGAAGAAGCAAGACCTCACATACTTTGCATACAAAGCTGCAGGCTCTGGGGTCTCCAGCTTAATTAGATCTCAGGCAGCTGGATTAAAAAGGGTGTCTTACCCAAGACTCTGGAAAGCTGAAGACTCAAGAGTTTGACCAAACTGGGTAGGACTGGCCAGCGATTCACTAGACTGCACGACCATATTCAGAGTATGCTCAGAGACCCAGAGTGCTGGAGCCTTTTAAACAACCCTCAGCACTCAAATGCGGACCTGAGCGGCCACCCCCGCCAATTACTCCAGCATCTCTACCTTCTTACTTCCACACCTGTTATTTTTATTGGGGGGACGGACCTTTGCTTGGCTCATCATAAATGGATTAGAGACTGATGGCAACGATCTTCCAGCACATGATCAAAGTTTCACAGTTCCGGGACTATCGAGCAAGGTGGGTTTCCAAAGTAGACATAGGTGTGCGTCTACTGTATTTGGAGCTTTCCAGATAACCCACTGCCGACAGCGGCCACCCTCTTTCGGACTCCCGTTGCATCACCTGCCCAGCATCCCGCTCCCCTCCCGGCTGCCCTCTTTCCCCGCTCACCTGGCTCTGGGATCCCGGCCCGGGGCGCGCGCGGCGGGCACCGCAGCCCCCTTTGGTCTGCAGGTTGATGGGCGCGCTCTGCTCGGCGCTGCATCCCAGGCCGCCGTTCAGGTGCGCGGTCACCATGGCCACGGGACCCTTGGACGGGAGCACGGTGAGCGCCACGCTCGGAGGGCCGGAGCTGGGGCCGCTTCCTCCTCCTCCTCCTCCTCCTCCTGCGGGCGCTTTGAGGAGCGCCGGCACCGCCGGTGGTTTGGTGCTGCTGCCGCTGGCGCCGCCGTTCCCTGCTGCGCTGCCCACCAGCACCGCGGCGGGGCAGCTCCGCACGGCCAGCTTCTGCAAGGGAAAAAAGAAGGGGACACGCGCTCAGGCTTCCCGCGTTTTAAAGCGGCTCTCCCCGCCCCCGAGCCCCCCCCCCCCCGCCGCCGCCGTCGCCCCCTCGGACTCCCCAGGCGCGCGCGGGCAGGAGCGAGGCGCACGGCAGGCGCCACGCGAGCGCCGGGACACGCGGCGGAGGGAAGCTGCCCGCCCGCCCCCTTCTCGAGCAGCCCGGGGGCTTCTGCTGCCAGAGCCCGCCTGCTTGTCGGCGACCCCCGGGCGCTGCAGGCAGAGGGACGGGCAAGCGGTTGTTTCTCCTCCGTCGGGGATGCGGAGTCAGCGCTGCCTGCGGGCTTCCCTTTTGGGGAAAGGGCTTTTCTTTGCGGCGGCCAACTCCGCCTCGCCTTTTCCGCGGGGCAGCGCGCGCTCCGCCGGGGGGGCTACCGCGGCCTATTTGGGGTGGACCGTCTGTCTGGGGAGCGGAGGGCGCTCGCGGGCACCGTCGGGGGTCGGCGCGCACCTGGATTTAATTCAGGGAGAGTCTCTCTCTCTCTCTCTCTCTCTCTCTCTCACTCGCGCGCACATTCTAGCGAGGGAGCATCTTGGGATCACTTGACTCGGATCGCCCCGCGCCTTAATTGTTTATCGATCCAGATGCTGCCCTTCCTCCTCCATTTAGCAGCACACAACACTGGTGCACCGCCGGGACTCTAGGAGAAGGAAGAGCCGGTCGACCTCTCCGCTGCTGCTGCTGCTGCTGCTGAGAAGAAGCAAGCACAGGGAGCAGCAGGGCAGCAGGCGACTGTCCGAAGCGCAGGCCTAAGTTCGAGGACGCGCCGCTCACAGGGGAGGCAGCCAAGCAAAAGCAACGGCTTTGCCTACCAGGAAGTTCTGCGCATGCCCCTTCGGAATCAGCGGGAGCCGAGACATTGGGGCTCCGCCGGTGCAGCTCCTGCTCACTGGAAACAGACTTACGCGAGAGAACTTCCAGCAGCAGGATTGTGCGCCGCCCCTGCAAGGCCTGCCTTTCCACATTTACCTCTTGGTCGTACTAAGTTTTGTGGGGCTTACAGTACTCCCAAATAAATGTGCATGGGGTAGAGCCAGCCATGCAGCCTAAAGATTTGTGCGCTCCAGGATAACGGGTTAAAAAGCGCATATATCCTCTGTCCACCCCAGTTCTTTGGTAAAGATTTCTGTTGCTTAGAGCATGCAATTTTTTCTCTTGCATGTCTTCAGTCCCTTCCCTTGAGCCCAGGGCCTCAGGCAGCAGGATCCGCGGGGGCAATAGATATTTTATTCCTACCCCCACCCTGTTCCTGATGTAGATCCTTCACACCTCCTTCCCAAAGTGTCTGTGGCCCTTTGTGTTTTCTTAATTTTGTCATCTTAGTGCCACTCTGACCAGTGGGCTTTCTTTCTTCCACCTGCAGAAGTTCCAGTTTTACAACCCCTCTTGCTTATTACAGTATAACACACAAAACTGAACAGTAAAAAGTTAAATAATTTGTTCTATAAAAGTATAGCAGCTATAAGAATTTCTCCCCCCAAAAAACAAAAAAAGGTTTTGTTTGAATATTTTTCCTTAAAAAAAATCCCAGTATACTGTAAATTCAAGGGGAGGGGGACACTACAGAAATCTGAAATTAGGTAAGTTGCACATTTATAAGTAGACACATATTGTTACTCTGATGCTGACAGACTTCTTGTGTTGATATTATTTCATACGTTTCCTATTGTACCCTTCCCCGAAGTAGGTGGGGGGGGGGGGATATACATGGTATCTATCCCCATATTATCCTTATAACGACCATGTTAGGCAGACAAGACATTACATGTTAATGCTACTGCCATCACATTTCAGTTTTAGAATGATAGTTCTATCCCTTTGTTTATTTCTTTCCATATATTTATGCTGCCTTTCAGGGTAGAAAAGCTCTTGAACAGTGACTCACGAAAGTAACATTAAAGCTGTTTATAATTGATCCCAAATCATGTACTGTAACTGACTTACAAGTAAGATCTGCTAATGAGGAACCTTTAAAAATGCATGATGTGTTTAAATGCTGTGGATATGATGAGCAAATCAAATTCTGCAGGAACCATTTTAGTCAGGGCACAGCCTATGGATTCAGCAAATGCTGCTGTATATGTTTGAGATGAAACAATTCTCTAGTGTAGGACTTCCGGCGGCTGACGCCATTACGGGTGGTCGTGGGATGCTTCGGCTGCGAAGCACCCAGTTCATCCCGGGGGTTAGGAGCCCTGCAGCCGCATAGCGGGGCTCCGGTTGGGGTGCGGGAAGAGCGTCCTGCACCCTGGGCTCCCCGGCTGTGCCCGTTGTGGCTCCGAACCCTTCCCCCGCTCCCCCTGTAAAGGGGGAGTGGGGGTGAAGGGACGACGGAGCCGGGCTATAGGGGACATGCCCCAACCGGGATGTAAATGCGGCGACAAAGCCTGTGATGAGCGTCTAAGTTCTACCTGTCTTTAAGGAGCTGATAAGAACCCAGAGGCTGTGAGTAATTGATTGACTCTTTGTAATTCCTGGAACGATCTGGGGGAAAGAAGAAAGGCAGCCCGCCTCCCTCCCTTCG
Organism: Lacerta agilis; assembly: GCF_009819535.1. NCBI lineage: Eukaryota > Metazoa > Chordata > Lepidosauria > Squamata > Lacertidae > Lacerta > Lacerta agilis. The sequence continues at coordinate 2,914,043 of NC_046316.1, read as the reverse complement.
GGTGGTGAAAGAAATTAACTCTTTAAGTGACTGCTGCTACAACAATCGATAGAAAGTATTTGGAATTTGAAAACTGAGACTGTTGAGATTTCCCCTCGGGGGTTAACTGGGGAAAAAATATCTCCATTTGAAGTTTTGGTCTTTATACTCCGGCTTCGGAGAAATGGCGACGACTTGGTTTGTCGTGGGAAAAAACTGAAACAAAGGAAGGAAGAGACAGGAACTGAAATCTGATACTCACCCTCTCTCCTAAAATGCTGGACTTTGTGCTCGCACTGGTATCGAACTCTAGCTTAAAGGATGAGGAAATGCTCACTGTCTTGCAGCTGGAACTGCTTAATCGAAAACTACAAGTTTTGAGTGGAATTATAAATAAAAAGGATTTATTTTCCACAGAGGAGGCTTTCCAAAAGTTTTACACAACGGAATCAAACCTTGGCAAAGAGCTGGGAGGGGCGCTGGAAGGATGGTTTGAAATGGTTGGGCAACTCCGAAAGGAGGAGGAGCCGATTTCTGGGGGTGGCAGCCCTGGAACGGGAAAATTTACAATATCCAGACTCCGAGGTGGCAGCTCGGGGGCAAGGGACATGGAATTGAGATTTCTACAAGAAGAAGAAGAAAAAGAAACTGAGAAACCCAGAATGGAGGGGATGAACACCCTGAGGCTCGATGCGGGGTTTGTTGTGGATGCTGCCTGGACCTGTGGACACTCAGAGGAAGACAATTGGAGATTTGGTTCCGGTGAAATACAGAAAAAGACAATGGACAGAGGGGGAGTGGGTTGAAGTACTAAATGTATAATCCAAATGGTCTGCCATGGTATCTGAAATTGGAGTGTGAAGTCTGTTAATTACAAGTTTATTTTAAATAAGTAAGGAGATATTGAATTTTAAGTTAAAAGCAGCATGATAAAGGATAGAAGAAATAAGTTTAGCTATAAGAATATTTGGTTATGATTTAGGTTATAATGCAAAGATTAAGATAAGTATGTTATCTTTTTTTTAAGTAAAGTTAAATTTTTTTATAGAGAAAAGTTGTTAAGGAAATAGTATATTGATTTAAAACCGAAGGTGAATAGGCGGGGGAAGTCAAACGTCAAGATTTAGAACTAGAAATTTTTTTTGTAAGGTATATAAATAAGAAGAAGAATCCTGACATTATGTGTATTTGTATTTGTTTTTGTATCTGTAGGTGTGGGGTTGGGTTTGTGTTATATTATGAAAATGCTAATAAATTCTGTTTAAAAAAAAAGAAACAATTCTCTAGTGTACTGTCAGATCCATGCTGGAATTAAGCATTCAAAACACTCAGTTTAACTCACCTTCCCTCATAAACTAGTGTGCGGGGTAGGCATTCTAATTACAAATGGAATAACACAATGTACAATGTGAAATGCGTACGGAGTGGAGTGGAGTGGAGAGGTCAGCATTCAGACAGAAATTTTTAATGAGAGAGCAGGGGTGATGCAACTGGTATGCAAAAATGTCCCTGTTTACATCTCTGAAATGTTGGAGGACATACGAAGAGAAAGGAGCACAGACTCAAAAGACTGTTTAGCCAGAATGGTGGTGCTCAGAAAAAGTCACAATTAATCTGTATCTGTGACCTTTATTCATAAAGACTTAACTCAAGCATTTATGTCTTTCAACATAAATGGGCATCAGTGTAGTAAAATCAGTGTGTCTGGGCTGCACACCATTTCAGACTGGAGGTGGGGATTTGCACAGTGGAAAGCTGCGACTGCTTTTGAAGGTTTTAAAAACAGCATGAGTTTTTTACCTGCCGGCAATTGTATTTGTGTGGATGAGCATTCCATCGTTTGAGCACACACGTGTAGCCTCAACTAATATGGCCCATTGAGAACTAGACTCAAAGGCTTGATCCACAACTTGATCCACAAATCCATGAAACCAAGAAACAAAAAAGTATACATGGTGTGCTCTACTTACATCATGGTTTACAATGTTTATTCTACATAAAGCCAAAGAAAAGTCAAAGGAGAAAAGAGTTTTTCTCGCTGGAAGGACAGGTCCTGAAGTTGAGGCTCCAGTACTTTGGCCACCTCATGAGAAGAGAAGACTCCCTGGAAAAGACCCTGATGTTGGGAAAGATTGAGAGCACAAGCAGAAGAGGATGACAGAGGACGAGATGGTTGGACGGTGTTCTCGAAGCTACCAACATGAGTCTGACCAAACTGTGGGAGGCAGTGGAAGACAGGAGTGCCTGGCGTGCTCTGGGCCATGGGGTCACAAAGAGTCGGACACAACTAAACAACAAAAACGATATGCATGCAAGGAATCTTAGTTCTATACCCTAAACAGATAAATAAACGAACTTATGAGGTACTTACTTTTAACACTATATTTTAGGTCATTATGGAAAATTATGAAAAAGCGGCAGAGTTCTTGGGCTGAATGACTGCAGGAAGAGCATTTGCATTTTTAGTAGCCTCCAACATAAAAACCAATGAACAAAAAGAAACTAGTATTGGTGGTTGAAGTTCAAAACAGGGGTGACTCAGATGTGTCCTTTCCAATTCTGGACCCCTGAGCTGAGTACATTATAAGTGGAACCCAAACCCATCTCTGAATGCTGGACTTGGCCCAGACATACAACAGGCTATTCCACCCCACCATGTCTTCACAGTCACCTCCTTCACTTTTCCATTCAAACTTTCCTGGTGGCAGTGGCAGTGACAGCAGCAACAACAGGAAGGTTTCACAGCGAAACCTCCACAACATTCCTGAACAGTGTTCTAGGCACAAAACAAAGAGTGCACACCATGGCTCATAATGTCCTACCATAGATTGCCGCTAATGCTTGATGCTTCCACACAGGGCGTTGCATGAGCGCCCACTGATGGTTTTGCCATCCTTTTTAATCTGGGGGGGGGGGGTTGTATACATTTTCTACTAGTGGAGACCTCCCTGTCAAGTAACTTTAAGAGAAAGGGAAGCAGGTGTGTGGTGACTCAAGATGGGCATGGGGGGTAAGGGATATTTTTGTGGGGGAGATCAGGGAGGCCCACAATTTGTGGACCTAGGTGTGCTCCTGATGATACCACTGGGAAACCTTTTTAAAAAGACTGAAATCCTGAAACTTTGGGTCAAACCCTGACTGCTGGCAAACCTGCTGGAACATGAGAGTCCTGAGGCCACCACTGTGGGTGACTTGAAAGGTTCCATGAAAAAATGCATTGATCAAGCATAGCAGAACATCTTTCTTAATTAGATTCTCCTGCCAGGAGAAACAGTTTGGTTTTCCTCTTTAATGAACTACTTTCTTTTTGACTTCATACCCTATGGAGAGCCTGATAATGGGGTGTTGGCAGAAACAACAAAGATTATGATATGAGAGGTGGAAAAAAATCCTCAAACAAAAGCTACATCTGCCATGTTATATTTCTGCCAAATTTAATTAAAAAGAATATCCTCCTTTTAAAAGAGAGAAAATCTCCATTTTGGGAATCAGTCAGCAGAACACGTTCTCTGACTCTTCTTGGAACAATGAGTAATAAGGATCTCTTAAGCTTGCTTTGAGCATTGTAGTTGAAAACATAAATGTCATACAAGAAGAGCCAATCAAAAACATTCTCTAAATGCTGTGAAGCAGCTCCCTGCTTCTCATATACTGCATAACAGTCCTCACAATACACCCATTTCTGAAGCAGCGCCTTTCAGTGGCAACACAACTTTCATTTTCACGGCAGGATGCCACAGGCAAACTGGAGTTTGAAATATGTATGCCAGTCACATGCAAACACACTTCAATGTGCCGGAAAAGCAGCTGCTTGTTTGTGATTTCCAGTATTCTACATGGCTCAGTCCTGTTCATAAATCTAAAACTATACAAAGCAGAGACAATATATGCCTCTCCAGCCGAATAGCTTTGCTACTGCTTACGTACTTCCAAAGAGCAAAAGGCACTCTATTCTCAGAGGTCTCTGCTAGTAGTAATGGTGGTTTGGCAAGTTGAAGAAGGGAAACAAGCTAAAAAGAAACCTCAAAACAAGGCATAATCAGGACCCAGCTTGTTAAATATCCATACTGCACAGTTATTAAACAATGGATCGGCTTTTTTGAAGTTGTGAGAGTGGATCAAAGAAGCCGGGTTCATTGAACATTGCCTCAAGATGGTGAAATTAGGAAAATGAAAATTTGTAGTACATTCAATACATAGCCTCTTACTCAATTGTCAACCTCACCTACTGTCCACACTGAACTGTATACCCTGTTTACGCAAATGAGGTTCTCATGACCAAAGTACAGAAGGATCATTGTTGTGACTGGCTCTAAAGAAATGTAATCCTGTAGGAAAATCTACTGCTCTGAAGGAAGCAGGGCCCATTCCAACCTGCAATCAGGTCAGCATGGTTCCAGAATGCCAGAAGGTTTATATGTGCCTTAGCATCCATGGCATTGATCTGCAAGGCAAAGGTGAGTCTGGTGTAATGAGCCTTGAAGCTGTGAATCGCCCCTTGATCCAAAGGCTAGATGATTTAAAAAAAGGGGGGGTAAAGGACCCCTGGAAGGTTAAGTCCAGTCAAAGGCGACTGGTGTACGGCACTCATCTTGCTTTCAGGCCATGGGAGCAGGCGTTTGTCCACAGACAGGTCATGTGGCCAGCATGACGAAACAACTTTGGCACAACAGGACACCGTGACGGAAGCCAGAGCACATGGAAACACCGTTTACCTTCCTGCCGCACCGGCACCTATTTATCTACTTGCACTGGTGTGCTTTCGAACTGCTAGGTTGGCAGGAGCTGGGACAGAGCAACGGGAGCTCACTCCATTGCACAGATTCATACTGCCGACCTTCCGATCAGCAAGCCCAAGAGGCTCGGTGGTTTAGACCACAGCACTACCCTTGCTGGATGTGTGAAGACGTATGGAGGGGGGGGGGAAGCAACTGTGACATCTTTGTGTGGAAATTACAGTCCCTGTGGGTGACTAGGAGCATTATCCACCACCAGCAGCAGCACTTTGAACTCCAGCCGCTTCTCCAGCAGGTAACACTTCACCTCCCGGCTGCTTGTGGACCCAGTCCAGAAAGCTTTCAGCAATCACCCAGGACTTCTTGTTGGACTGTCTGTAGACAGGCAGCAGGTTCTTGTTCTTGCCTTTGAGGGCACAGTGGTTTTTGGACCTGTACAGCATACCCAGCTTGATCAAGTGCCCAACCGCATTGCCACAGAGCAGCACAGTCACCTGATCCTTCGGCAGGGGCTGCCTTCTCTGCTTTCGCAATGTAAATGCACTCAGGCATCTTCTTCCAGAACAGGCCCATTTTGTCTGCGTTGAAGACCCACTCTGGAAAATAGCCCTCTTGCAGCAGCCTCTTCAGCTCACTGGGGTCCACAGGTGCAGCTTCACCAGTGATGTGGAGCTTCTTTAGGTTGAAGCAATCATTGAAGCAGTTCAACCAACCAGTGCTGGCTTAGAACTCCTTCATGGGCCACTCCCCCTCTTCAGTAGCAGACTTGAAGTGCGCATACAGACGGAGAACCTTCTTGCTCAAGGTGTTGCCATCAGTGGGGACATGCTGGCAGTTCATGTCCTCCAGCCACAGGGTCAGCACCTTCTCTGTCTTCACCAGAACCTTGGCAGTTGTAGGTGCACTCGCTACCACTGCTGCCTGGATTTCTTTCTTGGGTGTCTTGATGGCATGGTTGCTGCACTCATTCCTGCCATACTTGCATGCCACAGCACATGTGATCGCGCCTTCTTGTAAACAACCCAGCACTTCCAGTTTCTCCTCCTGTGTGGGCACCACTCACCGCTTCTTGGGCTTGTCAGCACCCGAGGAAGGTGACGATGCCTTGCATTTAGGTGGCATCTCAAAAAAGGCTAAAAAATTATCCAATAAACTCAAAAGAGTTTTGCAAAGAGACAAAGGGAAATTGCGCCTGTTGGTTCCCACTCTGACCTGCACAGTTTGATTGGACACATGGGTCTGCATAGCTCTCTGGATATATAAGCTATGTTTTGCATAAATGGAGAATACAAATTTCACATGTTGAGGTATAGACATATATTTAATTATCTTGGCCTAATAAAAAGCCATGGTTTGAAGCTGATGTAAGATGCTGGTTTGTTCTGAACCCGCTATCCATTGTTTTCTGGTTCACGTGATGGGAAACAATGGTTACCGGTAATTATGCAGGAAGTGCCTTACAGTATGCTGAGAAGAGAGGAAGTATGGGGCAATGCAAAGATCATACATACCGTGGCTTAATAAACTAAGAAAAATATGTCTAAACCAGGCCAGTCCCCACAGGTCATAAATAGTTGTAATCTACAGCACTGCTTTTTGTGGCTGAAAAAATACAACAAAAAGGAGATACTAGTCTTCTTGAAAGCAAGAAAAGAATTTATTTGTAAAAGACTTTGAGTTGCTGTCCAATGTCAGTCATACTCAGAGTAGATAATTTGATATCAATGGCCTGAAGTAACTTAAAACCATTTATTTAAATTTGCCTACTCTGTGACTTAGGATATAGTCCTAACTCCACTTCCTGAGGAGTAAGCCCCATTGAGTTCAGTAGGACTTTTGAGAATATATTGTTAGGACTGCCTTGTTAGTTGGGTCCTCTGAGTCCTAGACTGTTGTACAGCAAGGATGGGATTTGTATCACATTTATTACTTACATTAACAAATCTGTATTATCATTTACAAGTACTTGCTTTTACCAACAGCTCTCTGATATTGTTCTGTATCCACATTCTGGGAGAGTTAGTTATATTTTGATGCTCAGCATTTTCCTTCCCATGCTTGAGCTTACGTTTATCTCATGTTTTGAAAGAGATTCATCTTCATCTTCATCTGTTTTATACTCCAGCATCGTTGTCCTTCCTAAACAGCTTCATTTGAGCAGAATCATATTATGCAGATACCGGTGCACACATGTCTATATAGGAATCATTGAATAAGAGTGTGATCACACTGTAAATACTTTATTTTCTGACACTCGTTTTCTTCCCTGTGGTGGTGACTTTAAATTGATGTGAGGCTGTCAACATCCCTTCATGGCTCAGGGATGGGGGTGGAGAGAAGTGATCTGTTTAAGTGAGATTTAGAATTCACTGTCCATCACTGTCCATATTACAACTCCAACATGCTCTGGACATGCACTTGGTTCTATTAATCCTTCCAGAACAATATTCCCCTGACACTAAGGTTTTGAGGCAATAAAATAGAAATAAAAATCATTCGATTCCTTTCACAGCAACATCCATTCCTTTTCATTTATACATTTCTGCAGAGCATAACACTCTAGTCTAGAGAAAAATATTCCGTGAAACTCGGAGAGTTTGATAAGCTCACAAATGAATAGCAATCATGTTTGAATGGAAGCATTCAAATTAATTCAGCATTTTGAGAGAGCTAAATAGTTATTTCTTCAACAAGGCTGGGTCTTGACCTTTGTTAATTTACCCTCCACTCACAGTAAACACATTTTAACAATCTTTGTCCTTCAACGGAAATGAACCACAAACGTATTCTCAGTCCTGCTTTTCAAAAAATTACAGCGTTTGGAACTTAGATGAATAGTGACTTGGACAGCTATAGTGTGACCTTTTTCATTCTTCTATGAGCTAGGCATATATAAAACCACATGGTCATCATATATTCATGTACATAACCTGTATTCATTGTTTGTAGGCCAGTGGTCCTGTTTATGGAAAAATGATATTGCAGCATGTACATGAGTGTGCACACCTCATCCTCAGAACTTTCATGCACCTGCTGACCACATGAAAGCAGTTTAGTATAAATTGGAACTCCACATGACCATTATACCGTACATACAATACATTCTATTTCTGCAACTATAACCTGTGATGAATCCCTAAATTCTGATCAGAACAACAGTGTCTGCTAGAGCATCTAGACCCCTACAGAGAACCCCGGTGTGACAGCAATAATCCTCTTACCCAGTTTAACCCATTTTTTTACAGTAGCCCAGCTGTTCTAAACTGAGTTGCTATTTTGTAATGGAAGTTCAAATCCATTGGAAAGGTGAGACCATCCTGCAAGTAAATTTCTGAATGACTGCCTGGACCATTTTCACCATTGGTTTACTCCACTCTATCTACAAAAGGAGGCAGGTTTTTCTTTTGGTATGTGAGGCCCCATCTCACTCCCTTTGTCTTCTTTGGACCTATGTGAATCAAATGGCCAGAGATGCTCTACAAGGGACTAACGCTCTCACGGACAATCTTTTCTATAAGGAACTTTGACCACAAATTGAAGCCCATGACTCTACTCAAAACAGGTAAGATGAGTTCGATTAAGGTGTATGGGATGCTAGGGGAGGGGTAATACTTATGGTGGGGGGGACACATTGTACTCTTTCTGGGGTAGTTTGTCCACCTTTGGTCCCATCTCTGCACTCAACTCTCACCTGTGACTCCTAGAAGCTGTCAGCATGTGACAGAGGCCACACCCTGGGAAACGGTTTCTACTGGGCAGCTAAACCAAGTGAGGGTAGCTGATGGGTCTCATACCCTCATTGAGTTAGGGACTTCCCCTGCTTGCAAAGACAGGCTCCAGTGGATTGAGTGGACAAGACCAATATTGGGTCCAATGGTCAAGAAGGCGGTTGTAGAGGGAAGTGAGGGGCAGATGGGGCTTGTCAACCTGGGAAGGTAGTCCATCTAGGAGAAGGAAAACTCTGACCCTGAACCCCTGCTGCCTTGTGGGACATCTTCAGGAGAAGAAAAGGCTAAGGAGTAAACCCTACACAAATCCTTGTATGGCTCCTTGTGGCAATTCCTGCAACCAAGCTGGTGCTAAACTTATTGCTCTGCTTTCTTTTGGACCTCAATAGTGAGGCTGAGAAGAGGGTCTTGTTGTTTGGGCAGCCTAGGACCTCCATACATATTGCCCAGGCTTGTGCCCCGGGGAGGTAACTAATGTAGCGGTTTGGTTTCACCCCCGGAAGTGCACTCCAATGTTTCTCGAGACAGATGGATGCTATCAAAAGCTAGATTTACATTTGGATTTGATATGCAAGTTTCCATGAGTAATTTGTTGCCTTCCCCTTTCTCCTTATAATCTTTATATACATTGACAGCTAGCTTTGTAAATTTAAAAAGAATTCCTTTATAATTTCTCAATATACAGTAATCCTAAAAAAGCCAAAGGACCCCTGGATGGTTAAGTTCAGTCAAAGGCGGCTAATCATAGCCATCTGCTAAGCCACATGTATAATAATCCATTTATTTTGATCTAAACTAGATTCCAACTAAACATCATAAAGAACTTTCTGACAGAGCTGTTTGACAGTGGAACAGACTCCCTTGAGAGGTTGTGGACTCTCCTTCCTTGGAAGGTTTTTAAGCATGCTTGGGTGGATACCTGTCATGTATGATCTGGTTGAGATTTCTGCATTCCAGGGGATTGGACTAAATGATCCTTAGGATCCCTTCCAACTCTACAATTCTATGATAAGACATTCTTGTTTTTCTCAGGCTTTGAGAAAATAAATCTAATTTCCATTTTTTCTTAAACCAGACAAGAGCGACCTCTTTGCCAATAGGGTTTAGAAGCCCCATTTCTCTGTAGTCAGACAGAAGTAGCCAACATGGTTCTTTCCCTTTCACACAAGACTGGAAGCATGGGGGAGGGCCCATGAATCAGTCATATTTCCTTCATTCACTCCCTGGGTGTATCTCTCAAAAACACCCACGAACAGAAACAGATGTATACTTTCAAACGGAAACTATCCTGGCCTGTTCCAGAATATGCCCATTTGGTATTTAATTGTGGTATGAGACAGAGATTGGTCTCTATGGAACTTGGTGCCGAAAGACACAGTGATGACCACTAGTTTAAATAACTTTAAGAGACAATTTGACCAATTATGAATAGTGCATGTATGAGCTGCTGTTATCAAAAATAGTTTAAGAGGATTCTCCATGCTCAGAAGCACTTTACTTCTGGATGCTAGAAGCTGGGGACAAAGAGAAGAATAGGGATTTTGCTTCCATACCCTGCTTCTGCTTCAAAGAGGTGGAGGTTTGGTCCAATGAAGCAATGTATGTTTTGTTTTTAAATGCTGATACAGTATTTTTAAAAAGCAGGAGGCAAAGGCATTTATTTGCTCTGAAGTGGGTAAAAATGGAACTTGTTCTATGGAACCTTAAGGATAAGTCATCCTTAGCCTGACACACATAATTTGGCAGAAAGGGTGGCAAGGGGTCGGGAGAAGGGACAGTGAGGGAGAAAGAGCATGTTGCAAACTGACAATAGGCACTATCGGAGGCACAGAATTAACTGAACCTTCTGTTAAATGTGATGGTGCAATTTTAACAAGGGTTCCAGAGAGCCCACTTCAGCGCACTAGTGCAGATGAAGGAGGAAGCCACCCTCTTGGCTCAGTGTTCTACAAAGCAAGGGGTACTTAAGCCTTTTCAGACACATTATAATTAGGACCGAACTGTTAAGAGAGAAATTCCACCAAGCCCCACACTCCTACCACTAAGTTGCATTATAGGCTGCAATACCAAAGGATATGGAGTGGACCAAAGAAGGTAACAGCTGGATTATTAATATATATTTTACTTCCAGTTTACTGAGAAAAGAGAAACCTTGGCAGATATCAAGAACCAGTGAAAACAGAAATAAAAGTTGCTGAACCTGATACTACGCATGTTGTTTACTCAGAAAGCCCTACTGAAACAGTGGGACTCTCTCTCTCTCTCTCTCTCTCTCTCTCTCTCTCTCTATCTCTCTCTCTATCTCTCAATCTCTCTCTTGGCCTTCAGCTGGCAAAACTAGATGATGGCAGGGTGAGGATAAGGGATCTTAGAAAAAGCGTTGCTCCAGAAGGTTCCTGGAGGAGATCCTAATTAAAGAAAGAACTAAAATAGTCATTTTTGTTGGTGATGATTTTTGTTTTCAGAAGATACTTCTTAGGGTTACATTTGCAGTGCAATGTATTCATTTTCCCTCCCCTTATGCACCTCTGCTAATTAAGCTTCACGGCAAACAGGGCTGGAGGATTTTGATGCAGATGACGCCTTCTAATCCAAACTGCCAGAAACTGGGGTGTTTTGACTTAAGCCCAAAAGTCGGTTCTTGTACAAGTCATGTATATGCTGAATTACCAGCTGAGTGCTTTCAGCTTCCTCTAATCGGTGTGAAATATTTAATCGGCATGGGGATCCAATCAGCACAGCAGAGGGGGATCTAGGTTGTGTGCTGTGCATTAATTTTATTTCAGTAAAGCAGAAAAGTAGCTCAAATCCAAGCAACCTCCCCCACCCCTCCGACTCCTTAGCACAGTGTTTTTCAACCACTGTTCCGCGGCACACTAGTGTGCCGCGAGATGTTGCCTGGTGTGCCGTGGGAAAAATGGAAAAATTCCCTCGCGGGGGCTTGGGAACCGCTGCCTTTTTGGGGTCTTCTGCCTCAGTTTGAGGCGGCGGCGGCGGCGGCGGAGGCAACGGAGGCGGCAGAGTCGGCTTCTTGAAATCCCCCATTCCTTCACAGCTCTCCTTCGCGGGATCCGCCATTTTAGCGGGCCCGGTTCTCAAAGCGTCCCCCCGTGGAAACCACTGCCGTCGCACTTTGGTTCTGGGAAGGGAGTCACCGTCTTCGAGGGCTCGGCCTTTGCACGCGCCCTCCCGCGGGGGTAAGTGGGTCCCGAGTTTATATGTTCGTGTGTGTGCCTGTGCGCGCGCTCTGCTACCTAAAGGCTGGAAATCCACATGGCATTTTTATTATTACAAGCGAGGGGGAGAGAAGAATGGAGGGTCGGGAGCGATATGCCTCTGGATGCCAGCTGCTGGGAGAGAGCGCCGCCGCCTCACTCAGGTCGCCCTTGTGGGCTACCCTCGGGGGCACCCGGCTCACCGGTGGCTTTTGAGTTGAATCAACAGGGCTCCTTGCTGCTCTTGCGGAGGGCTCCTGGTGGTGGGCATCCCGGTCAAACCCGTTTCCTTGCATGGCAGGGGTCAGACTAGATGGCCCCTCCGTCAGGACCCCTTCCAACTCTGCTGTTCTATGATATGGAGGGTGGTCACCCGAGAGACTGAGAAGGGCGCAGAAGGCTTTCCTGGCTGCCTTTGAAAGACCGTGTGTGTCTCTCTCTCTCTGTGTCTGTACAGGAAACCTGTGCACCCTTTGCCTGAGTGGAAATGTATTGGGCACGCTCAAACGACCTCTCCTTTTCACCTGGAGTAGCTCCCACAATGGGGCAGGTTTGCTTCACTTTGCAGGTGTTGTTGATTTTGTTTGAACCCTCAACGTTGTTGCAGCCTGCCTCTGTACTAGAAAGTCAGCCCACTTTCCCTCTGAGCCTCCTTTAGTATGTGTTGTTCAACTGTCACTAAAATGAGGACACAACTTTTGCAATACAGGGACACGGTGAATACTTGCAGTGTGCAGATACCTACTTACCTGCTCTCATATGTGAAGCAGTTCTTAAAACGACTTGCCTTTAGCACATATGTATCTGAATAAAGAAGCACCCTGCTGCAGCACAGCAACATTTTCACATGTAAATGTGCCAGTGAGGAGAATCTGTGCCCCCACCTACTCCTTTTGTCTGGTGTTCCCCAGGCAAACAATCTAAACCAGGGGTCCCCACCATTTTGGGGCCTGGGGACACATTGGGAAATCTAAGAAGTGGTAATGAGCATGTTATAAGAACTTAATGTCTCAAATATATAAATAAAATGTACAAGGTAAACACGTACACAAATATATAAACCACATGTCTGGAAAAGTACAGGAAGACAGTCCTGAAACCATTTTGACTCTCCCAAACTGACCAAATGTTTCTCTGCGAGGAGGGAGAAAATGGAAAAACCTCCCCAAGTAATTATAAAATACTTTCTTTGTGTTTATTTGATTCCTATTCAAGAGAATTACTTTATATATAGTCAATATAGGCACAGAGTTAAATTTTTTTTTAACATTTTCTAATGGTGGTGTGCCTCGTGATTTTTTTCATGACACAAGTGTGCCTTTGCCCAAAAAAGGTTGAAAAACACTGCCTTAGCAAACAAACATCCAGCACTCAAGAAGAAGGCAGGGAGACAGAGAAAAACTACTCTCCTTGTGCCTGGTTGGAGATTTAGAAGGAAGATGGTTGTTTCCAAACAACATTCTCTAGTACAGTGTTTTTCAACCTTTTTTGGGCAAGGGCACACTTGTTTTATGAAAAAAATCACGAGGCACACCACCATTAGAAAATGTTTAAAAAACTAACTCTGTGCCTATATTGACTATATATAAAGTAATTCTCTTGAATAGGAATCAAATAAACACAATTTTTCCCACGGCACACCAGGCAACATCTCGCGGCACACTAGTGTGCCGCGGAACAGTGGTTGAAAAACACTGCTCTAGTAAAGCAGTATACACAGAAATGCATATACTGGTGTAATGTGTGCATGAAACCACCTATTGGTGAGAAAAAAAATCACAAAAATCTGTTTGTTAGACCAAATTGCACACAAAAATGTGTATGTAGGAGAAATTTGCAATAAAACACTGGATACTTTAAAAAATGCAACTGAAGTGGAAATGTGGAGAATTGAAGATTGGAAAAATGAGGAACCAAAACTGACAGATTCACCCATCTCTACTGACTAGGGTAATCAAGGGATGGAAAATCATAGGAACATAGGAAGCTGCCTTAAAGTGAGTGAGCCCATTGGCCCATCTAGTTCAGCACAGACTACACTAGCAGTTGCTCTCCAGGGTTTCAGGTACGGCTCTCTCCCGGCCCCACCTGGGGATTGAACCTGGGCCCTTCTGCGTGTGAAGCAGAAGCTCAACCGCTGAGCTACAGCTCTTTGCTGGGGACACGCATGTGAACTTGTTCTTATATGAAAGTACAGTTCTTGAAATCCCCCAACCTAGTTTCCAGATAAATGTGCTCAAGGCTGAAGAGTGGAACTGGTCTCTTTTTTCCAGGTGAAAACAATAACAAAGAATTAACAACTTGACATGAAGTGTTGTTGGGTCTCTCTCTCTCTCTCTCTCTCTCTCTCTCTCTCTGTGTGTGTGTGTGTGTGTGTGTGTGTTTAGAAAAATGCAAATACTTTGCAAATGGTAACAGTGGACTTGTAAAAACAGAAATTCACTCATGTGCAATTATCCTTTAATTTCTGAAGCCATTAGACAGCTTGCTGGGTTAAAAAAAATTAGCATTTCCCCCTGCATTGCTCACTGGCAATGCACTCATCAAAGAGCTGAATTATGTGCTTACTGACTTGTAATCAGCATTTTAACGAATAAGGAGACAAGGGGAAAAGAGGATGGGATTTAATGGGAAAAGTCAAACTCGTAATACAAAACGTTCTCGAAGCATCTGTGTATTTTGCAGAGGAGGGGGGGGGAGGGTAACTTTCTAAATAAGAAGCTTGCGACAGCCTCCCCCTTCTCATCGTTCTCCCCCTGAAACCATGTCAGTGATCAAGGAAATGAGAACAAGGGACTAGATTCACAGCTGACTCTCTGTTCTTGTTACATCAGGCCAAGAAAGAGGAATCTAGTGGGGGGTGGGGAAAGGCTCTTTCTGCAGGGGCAAGGAAAATCTACAAGCGGGCATTTCGTTTCTTGCTGCTCTTAATTAGCTGGCTTTTTTTCTGAGAGAGAGAAAGAGAGAGATCTTTTATGAACTGCAATGCAGGCTCACCAAAGAGGCACCCATTTTGTATATATATTTGCATGCACAAATCCTTATGTTGGGCAGGGGGTGAGGGGAATCCCTGAACAACATTGGCCTGCTTCAAATAACATTTGATTTAATAGATTGCTCTGCTGTTCCTTCATCTTAGGAATAAGCGTTCAGTAAACAGATCTTAATAAGATGAGGGATGATAGAAAACCCTATGAAGTCTGCTGACACTCTTTCAGCACAACTTCAAGGCTGCCACGGGCCTTAGCCTTGATGCAAGTGGGGTGGGGTGGGGGGAAGCCTGCAAATCTCTGGAAAATCTGTAAAATATCTCCTTCTTTTAAAGCACTACTTTAACAAATGGGGAAAGGGTGGTGGGGTGGGAGGAGGCAGGGGAACTAAGTTTTAGCTTGGCCCGTTTTAATAAAAACTGCAAGAGCGTGTAGCCGCTCTCCCTTGACAGACTGTGTGGTATTTAAATTGTTCCCCACTGGGCAACACAGAGCCTCTCACAACCTAAAGCTGTAGTCTTACATGCGATTAGCAGTTCCTGAAATTTACATGTGTTTGCTGTTCCCAAACTTCATTGCTTTCTGGGGTTTGCCATGTCCCTGCTGCACACTCACAAAATTTCCACATTCGTTTGCTTGACTTAACCACAGGCTCGGAAAATCTACACATGGATTTTAAATCATCAACAGTCTTCTAATTTAAGTTCTGGAGACACAAAAAAAAGGCAGCATGACAAAAGGGCAAGGAGCACGAAGCAGAGCATATGGAGCCCCAGTAAGAGTCTACCAAACAAGTCAAATGTTTTATTGGGCCCATTCATTACGCAGCTCCAGACCAGACATTTGCATTTGTTGAGAGGCGCATCTCATCAAGTTTCGATAAATCACAGTAGTCCTTCACAACGGCGTTGAAGCCCTTGTTTCTTAATATCCCTCCCTCTCTTTGTTTTTTTCTGAAAGCACACGCTCTCATCGCCTCTTTGAATCATTCTTCACCCCTGCATGAATTCCATTAAAGTTTACATTTTTAATATGTTTCCATCCCAAACGTGAACTTGGGGGCTTATATATTTTCTGCTTCCGAGTGTGCTACCCTCTTTTATTGAGTGATACAAGGAGGGATAGATGCCTTGCTACATGCATTAAAAAAAAAATACTGTAATTTATGAAATCTAATTTCAAGTGCTCTCCCTACTGATCAACATCCCCCTTAAGACCCTGAGACCTTTTTAAAAATAAACAGTAATTTTGAAAATCTAATTTCAAATATGCTATCTGCCCATTCCTTCCCCCGCCCCCAAGACTTGATAATCCTTCCATGCTCCCTCTCTCCCCCTAAAATTGAATTTGCAAATGCATATCTACATGGATAGAGAGTGCCAAGATCTGACAGCACAATAAACCAAGCAAACTCTCTTTTCAACCGAGGCAGAATCTTTCTGAAATGGACAAATGTAGTGCTGAATGGATGTTGGCCTCCCAAGGGAGACAACCTTCAGCTCTTTGGAGGGTCTAGAAAGAAGAAAGAAGTTGAAAGATGGCGTTTTCCTCAAGGGAAAGGGTTGCCATAGCTGGCTGAAAGATTTCCCTAAGAATGCTTAGTTACTTTCCAAACAAGACTGCGCCAAGTCTTCTAAAGTTTCTATTTGAGCAGAAACTGCCACTTTTCTTGGGTTAGAAATTTATCCTAATAACTATTCCAACTGTATCAGTATTCATCTTTTTAAGTATTCATCGGTGCCACTGTTTTCTCTGGGTGATGCTTCCTCACTGCTATTTTCTCCTCCCATCTACGGCTCCATCCAGTACACCCATGCCTTGTTTGCTTTGACAACATCACTATCTAAAGTTATAATCTGGCAATACAATAATGCCACTCAGAGCAAATGAGGGCAGTTGAGGCCACGGGATGGCAGATTAAATGAATAAACTAACATTTTCATAAGGAACTTCGTCAAAAAGACAAAATGTTGTTCAGCGGTCTCAAAAACGTTTGCAAAGAGTGGTGAGAAGTTTATTCCCAGTCCTACTCTCAAAGGAAAGAAGAAACGTCTGGCAATTTTCATGCATCAGTTATGCAGAGATCTTCCAATAGTGTGCTGCATAAACAGATCACTAAAACAGAACAGAGTGTTAGAAAGCAACCATTTGCCATTTCCAGTGTGGGCCATTCTTGAATTTGAAAAGTCATACTGTTTTTCCAAGAGACTTCACAATACCACCATTCAACTTTTAACGTGGTTCTTACAGAAAAGAAAAAGCAGTGGAGCCTGGGTGTCTAAAGCTTCTAAATTTGTATCAGGACATCTAAATCTGTGCCTTTAGGGACTCTTGCCAGCTGGCACAAGTTAGATAAAAATGCACATGCCCTTTGAGAGGCAGATGGCTGCCCTTGCGCATTTTACACTGTGTGGATATCCATTTCCTTGGGGCGGGGGGGGGGGGAGTGGAGCAAAGAGGCCTCTGGACATAATACAAACAGAAGAAGAACAAGAAGAAACAAACTGGATATTCTGGGACTTTAAAATTAAGGGCAGTTTCTTCCATTTTATGGAAGCAAGGGGATTTGGATTATGCTTTTTAGTGTGAGACATATCTATGGAGCTTCCTGAATCAGACCATCAGTCTATCCATCCTAGGACTATATTCCCTGACGGGGAGCTGCCTTCCATGGCCTTAGGTAGGTCTCCTTCCTAACCCTGCCATCCAAACTCCTGACTACCTGACGATCTTGGGGACTTAACATGGAGACTTCTGCATGCAATGCACCTGCTCTGTCATGGAGCCATGGCTCCCTCTTGCCCTGGAATAAAGATGCAACTCAAGTGGTATCTCTGGCTTCTGAGAATATCATGAGCTGAGTTTTTAACAATGTCTAAGGCAACATCCATAGCATACATTTAAAGCATTATCATGCTGCTTTAATAGTCATGGAGAATCCCAGGAAGTGTAGTTTGTTAAGGGTGCTAACCTCTCAGAGCTAAAATTCCCAGCCCCTTTAACAAGCTAGAAGGTGTCCAGAGGAGGGCAACCAAAATGGTCAAAGGCCTGGAAACGATGCCTTATGAGGAACGGCTTAGGGAGCTGGGTATGTTTAGCCTGGAGAAGGGGTGATATGATAGACATGTTCAAATATATAAAAGGATGTCATATAGAGGAAGGAGAAAGGTTGTTTTCTGCTGCTCCAGAGAAGCGGACACGGAGCAATGGATTCAAACTACAAGAAAGAAGATTCCACCTAAACATTAGGAAGAACTTCCTGACAGTAAGAGCTGTTCGACAGTGGAATTTGCTGCCAAGGAGTGTGGCGGAGTCTCCTTCTTTGGAGGTCTTTAAGCGGAGGCTTGACAGTCATCTGTCAGGAATGCTTTGATGGCGTTTCCTGCTTGGCAGGGGGTTGGACTGGATGGCACTTGTGATCTCTTCCAACTCTATGATTCTATGACTGTTAAAAGTAGTGAAATAAATGTGTAGTGTGGATATGACATAATAATAAAGGGATGGGGCTGGAGCTGAGAAAATAGAGACTATGGGTGGGGGGGGGGGGAGAAAAGAATCCCGATAAAGATGTGGGTCTCTATCCTTTCCATGCACTTTAAATCCATACACAATTGATTTGCATGAGGCCTACACACATACAACCAGTGTACATCTAAACTACATACTCTGTACATTAAAAAGTCCATTGTATGTACCATTTTTACTTTTACACATTGGCCCCTGTGCAGGCATTATATTGATTTTTGGTCCATGGGGCAGGGAGAGGTGTGCTGCCGTGACTGTTCAACATAAGACATGTGGGGTCAACAAGCCACCTAGGTCCACCTCAATGAAGTGGACAAGACATTTCAACCAACTGAGCCTGAAATGGACTGTTTATTCCCTTATCAACAGAGACCCTCAATTTCCTTTCAGATTCAGTTCTGACACTTCATTCCTGGTTTCTGTAAATCCATTATGTATTATCATTTAGCGACCTACATGTTAAATGGTCTCTGGACAGTCAATTATTAGCACGTTACAACCAGCACAGCCTAGGGAACCACATTTAGGCACCTTGGTTTCCACGGGGAAAGAAAGGCAGGAGACGGTAGGTAGGTAGGTAGGTAGGTAGGTAGGTAGGTGACATTCCATTTCCTGAACAGAAATAGTTGGAATATCTGTCTTTTTCAAGGAGGCCTCATGGCCTGCCCTTTTAGACGTGGGGAACAGCCATAGCCCAGTGGTAGGGCTCATGCTTTGAATGCAGAAGGCCTCAGGTTCATTACTTGAGACCTGCTAATTAAAAAGAATCCTCAGCAGCAGGGCTAGGAAGATGTCCACCTTGCAGAACTCTGTATAAAGGCTAAAGGACACGTGACATTGGCATGCGTTACTTTGCATTGTGTGCATCTCTTGTAGCAGTAAGAAGCAGACACTGTGGCCCAAGCAGGATTGAGCATGGTGTGAGAGTGGAGGAAGAGGAGGGATGTCATGGAAATTGCCCCTGCCCCAACTGCTACTTTACACGGGAGAAGAGCTTCTGTAAGTGCAAATGGCATTTTCCCTCCTGTACCAAATAGCAGCTTGAGGGGTGAGAGGGCAATTTCCATCAGAAGGAAAGGATGGAAAAACCTCTCCCCACACAAGTTTAAGGTCATGTCTATTTCCACTAGCCTAATACCAAATTTGTAAAGTTGATGTATGAATTATGTCTGTCTGTCTTAAGTATACATTCTCATTTTTATAACACAACAACAGAAGACACGGGAATAAAAGAATACTGAGCAAAACCAAGGGTTGAATTTTTTTAAAGGAAAAAAAAAAACATCAGCCTGGGGTGGGGAGACATTACAATGAACAATAGAGGTGACTAATGGAGGGCCATGTGGAATTGAAGCTTTAGCAATGGAGGCCACACAAAAAATAAAAAAAATAAAAGAAAGGGATGAGCAGTAAATATTGCAAGCCCTGTCAATAGCAGTAAATAAGTGTGGAATGCAGAAGACAGGGGAAGAAAAGAATGGTCCACTTCAGGACAACAATGGGAGCATCAGCCCAAAGGCTAAGCAGCGTGCAAGGACACCAAGCAGCTCTGCTTCCAAAGACAGTAATGGAGAGCAACACTGCAGAGACAGATGAAATAATCCTGGAACTCTCTGGAATTTTTATGTGCATCTGAATGGGCAGAGGTGGGAAATAAACGTTTTCTTGAGGCGTCTGCTTTTTTATTTGTATTAGAAAGCCCTGAGATGGGACAATGGTAGGGGTCATATAAATACCGGGGTGTGTGTGATAAAATGACACATTAGAGATCTCCCCCATAAATACTCAGTAACAAAAAGCAAGAAAAGAATGCTATAAGAGTATTGCTTTGTTTTGTTCTTATTGTGTATTTTTATGCTGCGAACTGACCTGAGATCTACGGATGAAGAGGAGTATACAAATTTAATAGAACAGAACAAAAAATAAACAACGGCTCTAAAGGACAATATCAGCATCGGTAGCCAATATTTATTCATGCTTAGTCCAGTGCTTTCCTAAAGTGCTTTCGGTCTCTTACTTTGTTTGGAGCTCTGTTGAGCGATGAACTCAAGCACATGCATTTCAGATCTTCAAAATAGAATGTTCTATGGAAACTTGGCCCTCTGAGCTCAGTTGCTTATTGTAGGGTTGAGACATACATCAATTTATTTAATAAAAATAAAATAAGGAAAAGAGAGAGAGACATACATCAATTTAAAGATGCCATTGTAAATGGGAAATGGGAACTAATTGGTTAACTTCTACTACTTTTTATATCTTAGCTGAAAAAAATAAAATGTGATTTGACTCTAATTCTGTTTCCTGCTAATCATCAAACACACACTGACTGAAGTGGGCGTATTTCTAATGTACCAACAGCACATTTGCACTCGTGCTCCTGGGCTTTGTTTGTTTGTTTGTTTGTTTGATGCCTGGTGTAAAATTAACTCATTACATTAACTAATGGTGTATACATAAAAAACCTATCCACGGTTACACAAAATCTATATCCACTGTTAGTCATAACAAAGAGCTGAGTCAGAAGGGAAGCGTGCCCGCGGCATTAAATCAAGCATTCAGAAAGAGGTATTTGCTCTTTGACAAACTGGCTTTGCAAACTCTCTGCCTCTCGTCCCAAAGTTTGTCTTTGTGCCTTTTGATACAAGGAATAAAACCTAAGAGCAAGTGAAGGGAAAGGAGGCACTTTGATTAGCAGAAAGCGAATCATAATAAGGAGATTTTGCAGAGACTCTGGTGCAAATACAATATAACCCGCAGTTGTAGATTGAAACAAAAAGCCTGCTCCTCTATACCCAACAAGGTGCATGCTAACCAATTCACAACTATGGCAGAGAAGAACAGAACAGGCCGTTTCTGCTCCTGCTGAAATTAATTAAAGTCCAGTACTACCACCAGTCCACACAATGGATGCATTAATATGTATATTTTGGTTTCTCTCAGTTTATCATTTTCCATCTTATGTTCACTTCTCCAGATATCCACATCAGTTTGTGTGTTTTTTTTAAAAAAAAAACCCTCATGAAAAGTCATCAGCAGTGTAGTATGAATTTTCTGACAACATACACACTTTTGTCAAGTGATTTTCCTTTATATTTGTCGCACTTTTGCATGTTATTTTCACTAATACACTGTATGTGCACTTATACGCAGACTTTACTCTGCATTTTTGTACACATTACTTGACCGGAGAACGACATTGCCAAATTCAGAGAAATGATATTTTCAAAGAAAAATGTGTTTCAGATAGCATATCATTTCAAAAAGCATGATTTATGTATGTAAACTCACTTTTAAATGCAAACTGAATCATTTTTTTCTTTCACCCCTAGTCTTTACTTAGTACCTTCAAAGTCATTGCTGTAATTAGGGATGGATAGATCAGGTCTATTTCTGGTCCATGTCACCTATTCATGTGCTCATTCATAAGTCCATTCTGTCCTATTTCCAAAATAATCTTTGATTTTATTGTGGGTTTTTTTTTAAAGAAATACACATGAAGATTCATATTTAAACACAAAATACGCATTTAAATATCTGTTTAAATCTAAGCATATTTTATCCCCAAACACACATTTTAAATACTATTTGGTATTTTTTTTAAAGTATGTATTCTTGGTACTTTTTTTTTTGCTAAGAACTACCATGCAAAATTTGGAGAAGCATGAAATCTAAAAGATAATCGTGTTACAATCTTCACATTAGCATCCGATTGGAACATGGGGTGGAATTCAATGTGGTGCAAAGCTGATTGTCCATGAGCGCAAGGATTTCTTCTTGCCCAATGGAATGTTCTCCCCCCCCTCCTTCAACTTGCACTGTTTATTGGGTCCTCCTTACCCTCCAGAGCAAATTTAGGGGAGGCATGGGGTCACATGGGAGAGAGAGGGAAAGCCCCGTGGCACTTAGCAGGTGACCTTGCTCTGGCTTCCATGAGCTAAACAGATTAGTTGAATACAGCCCATAATTCTGTGGATCAGGTGAGTTCACCTTTGTTACTGGTACAACCAGAAGCCACACAGCTGGAGTGCCTACCTGTTGCCCTGGCATTTAGGGGAACCTTAAGTGACTTGTGCTCAGTTTGCTAAACTCTGCTATGCATTCCATGCATGAAAAGCTATATATCTGAAAATGTTACATTTGAAGTAGGGAGCATTCAGTTGTTGTGACCAGGGCAAGTAAGGATTCAAAAACCTTTTTAGTTGTACAGCTGAGCTGTTTGCTTTGGGTTTTTTTTAAGTCTATGCCAAAAAAGTGTGCCCAAAACAAGCATGTGTAGGGGAATGTGCAAGTCATACCACTCATCAGAAAACCAGGATCGGCTACAGCTTTTTGTCAAACATGCAACAGGTCATTAACTCGTTTGTTGCCATGTAATATGTGGAAAGGCTCTAAAACATTCCACATTTGTGGTGCCATAATTTCCCTATGTACACTAAGCTAGCCATCATCATCAAAGCAAAGTAAGGTGGAAAATATGCAAGGCAGAGAAAGTTCAGGTGTTTTCCTTTTTAAAACATGGATTTGAGGACACAGATTGCCGTAAATCTTCTACTTTTCATGTTGTTAAAAACTTTGGAGAACTAACAGCCTTTGAATGGCTCTTCTGATTCTCCCCCCTCTTCTCCAGGAGTCTGTATAATCTGAAGAGTCTCTACCCACCACCACAACAACAGGGCTTTTTCAGTGGCAATACCTGTGTGGAAATCCCTCTCCAGGGAGATCTGCCAGACACATTCCAGTGAAAGATTCAAGTGAAAAATAGACCCTTTCCATCAGTGCTATTACTGATTTCATCTTGCTTAGCTGTATAATGGTGGTATATTAATTTTAGAAATTATGCTACGATGAGTGACGAGCTATAAGTTATGATGTGGCATTTTACAGCAATGTGTTTGCAGCAGTTGGGATACGTCCTTCAGACTGTGTCCGTGTCCAAAAGAAGTACGGTAATCATGTGCGCAGGGCAAACTGCATGCATCTTTACTAGCAGGGTGCAAACAATCAGCCTCTCAGGGCTGCCCACATACTTGCATCATATAGACTTCTCCTGTCACATGAGATTTGCTCACAGAAAAGCCACTCTCACATGAATGCAGGTAAATCTGAAGGGCACTTCTATATTCTGCACGTGGTCTAGCATACTGTTCCAAATATTATAAAGTTACTAGGGCACGCAATAGCAGTTTACATTTTCAATCTTCTTCTTCTTTCCAATCTAGGCTATTCTGTACTGATCAAGGGCTAGAAGAAAATGCAGTTACCCATGATGTGCCATGGGACAGAACCATGTCAGGTGGTACCAGGGGGTGGGGGACATGCACACACCCCCCACAAACAAGGAGTTTGCCCCCACTTGCTCCCCACATTTCTGAACTGTCATTAACACATGTTGCTGTTTTTTCTCACCCACTTAGAAATATACTTTGCCCCTGCCCTAAACTACGGCAGAGAGACTATGGTGGGAGAAAGTGGTACTAGGTTGGAACACCGAGGATTGCGGGTGGAGCCCGGATGGAACCTGACAAGTCAGGCAGGGAGGAGCTCAGAATCTTGTTGTTGTTGTTCAGTCGTGTCCGACTCTTTGTGACCCCATGGACCAGAGCACGCCAGGCACGCCTATCCTTCACTGCCTCCCGCAGTTTGGCCAAACTCATGCCAGTCGCTTCGAGAATACTGTCCAACCATCTCATCCTCTGTCGTCCCCTTCTCCTTGTGCCCTCCATCTTTCCCAACATCAGGGTCTTTTCTAGGGAGTCTTCTCTTCTCATGAGGTGGCCAAAGTACTGGAGCCTCAACTTCAGGATCTGTCCTTCTAGTGAGCACTCAGGGCCGATTTCCTTGAGAATGGATAGATTTGATCTTCTTGCAGTCCATGGGACTCTCAAGAGTCTCCTCCAGCACCAGAATTCAAAAGCATCAATTCTTCGGCGATCAGCCTTCTTGATGGTCCAGCTCTCACTTCCGTACATTACTACTGGGAAAACCATAGCTTTAACTATACGGACCTTTGTCGGCAAGGTGATGTCTTTGCTTTTTAAGATGCTGTCTACAGAATCTTGTAGGTCAGCATAAAAACTGGTGGGTCAACAGCAGGAGCTAACAGAATATGGCAGGTCATTGGCACCGTCTGCTGCACTCCGGGGCAGTTAGTAGCGAAAGTACTGTAGTTCTTGGGCTATCTGTGTTACCAGTAAAACCAGAATATGGTTTTATGCCAGAATATACCAGAAACTGCAAACCTAACACAGGTGTCTCTTGAATCTTCTGTGCACTCAATTAAGACCCAACTGAAGTTGTAGATGAGTTATTTGAGTATAAATGACTTGCTCAAGGTCACTGGAGCAGTTAGCAACAG
Source organism: Lacerta agilis (assembly GCF_009819535.1). Classification (NCBI taxonomy): domain Eukaryota; kingdom Metazoa; phylum Chordata; class Lepidosauria; order Squamata; family Lacertidae; genus Lacerta; species Lacerta agilis. The sequence goes on along the minus strand of NC_046316.1, from coordinate 2,889,515 downwards.
ATATAGAAACACAAGAGACTTCCTGGTTTCCTTTTTCCATGCAGCAATCACTCGCTTATTGTTCTGTGCAAGCTACTGACCCTTTGATCTCCAGCTTTCCCTTTCTGTTACAATGAAAGCAGCTTAAATCAAGGAGAATTTATAGTCAGGTTGTGATGGGCAAATATAATACTCTGCTAATGCACAGCCCACTTGATATGTCACTGTTTGAGGTGGGAGAATGTATGCATTTCCTCTTCTTTATTCCTCCTGGAACTGTTGCCTCTCTCACAGAGTGAAGTGCATTTTGAACTCAAGCCAGCACTATTGTAATAGAACAGTTTGTTGTTGATGGAAGGAGAAAGAGAAGCCTTAGTTTGACCTCCCACTCCCAGCTTTACTTATCTAACACGTATGAAAAAAAAATCGGTTCCTCAACCAAGGATGCCAACTCCTGGGGGCTGAATGCTTTGGAGCCCCCCCCCCAATGTCTGAAAAAATCAGGAGGTTGAGGAGGCCAAGCGCAGAGCCAAGAGCAGCATGGCAGCCCCCAGCCAGTGATGGCGGCAGCAGCAGGAGCCGCTGGACATCGAAGCCACACTGTTGCCGCATTCTGATCCACCTTTCTCCCAACATCCTGACATCACACTCCTGGCATCATGCGCACTGTCGGCTACCCCACCCCTCAAAACTCCCTCGCAAGTTGGCACCTCTGTCTTCAACACCCTATTGAAAACTGAGCGTATTAAAACTGGAGCCGTATTAAACATGGAACCACAGGATGGCTATTTAAAAATAAACAGGAAGTAGAGTGTATTGCTTCTACAACACCCTCCCAATGAAACAGAGTATCAATCAATCAATCAATTAATTTATTGCATTAGCCATATGGCCATAGCACATAATAAAAGACCAGGCAGAGTATCCAAAACATAAGGACATACGTGTAAAAGTGGATGTAGTTTAAAGAATATGAAGACAAAGCAATAATGTGAAAAAACATATCCACCATTGATAATGGCGCCTTATTCTTGCAAAAACAAGGGGGCAAAATAAGAGAAACAATATCAGAAGTATACATTCTGAGGGCATGAGGTGGAGGGCTGATAGCAGCCTGGCCAGATACCAACAGGATCAGACTTATCTTTTGTGAAGATCTCGGCCCCAGTCTAAGCAAAGTTAGCTTTATGCACCACTGAAAGCAATGGAACTTAAGTTGGTTCACAACTCCCTTGTTGCTGCGCTTTAGATGGAGTCCCCCCCCCCCCCCGGAGTCTCCCATTCAAGGAGTCAGCAAATCTGAAGCAGGTAGCCCTTTCTTCACAGTTGTGTTGTGAGTCAAATGATGATAAATGAGCACAACATTAAGTAAGACAGAAGCTTTCATGCACCACAGCCACAATTTCCATTTGTGATCCTTTCCCCCCAAATTCTCTGGGGCACTCCCTGCATACTAGTTACTCTGGTACAATGCCAACCTGATTGTTAAAGCCAATATTCTCTCTGCTACTTAGACAAATTAAACTCATTTCCAGGAAAAATGGAAATGATGGACTTCTGCCGAACTCTGTTGCTAGAGGCAATTAAAGTCTTCCACTGGCCTCATGTTTGCTCTAAGGGCAGAATCTTTACCAAAGTCAGTTCCAACTTTTGCCATTAGCTGCTGAAGAATCAGGACTATTCTGTGTTCCATAATCTGAAGATTAGCCAAGGGGCGTTACTAATATCAAAAATATTTCAGACTTAGCTAATCCTCAAGTTTGAAAGGCCACATTTATGGCCTTCTTGTGAAAGCACATATAATTCCCAGTATGGGAATTAAGTAGTTTGATTTGTATGCTCATTATACCAAAACCTGCTCAATCTAAATAAATAAATAAATAAATAAATAAATAAATAAATAAATAAATGTGGGCAGTTTGAAACCTGCAGGAGGAATTCCACAGAAAATTAAGTTTTCAGAGCCTCAACCAGATTTCCACAGGAAATCCATCTGTTTATTTGAGACATTAGCTTATTCCATTTGTACTGCCATCCTATCAACATAATCAGTTTGATTAAAGGCCCTGTATATTTTCAAGTATGAATGTTTCACTCACTGTTTGTACTGAACCATAGAGCTGGCAGTGTTAGAGTTTAAGCAACGATTAAGTTATGCTCATGCACATTCCTTTCACTTGCAAGAACGAAGATGGTTTAGTGCAAAGAGATTAAATTATGAGAACACAAATGGTTTGGGGAAAATGTTTAAAATATGAAAATGCAAATATCAGAAGGGTACATAATGCTCATTCATGTAAACCTGACTAATAAGCAGATACATCTAAAAGAATGACACATTTTAGAATAGTTTCCAGAAGTTTCTGATCAGCATTCACAATTGGCACAGTGCAATGTTGTTGTTGTTGTTGTTGTTGTTGTTGTTGTTGTTAAATTTCTATACAGTGGTACCTTGGTTCCCGAACTCAATCCATTCTGGAAGTCCGTTCAACTTCCAAAACGTTTGCAAACCAAGGCGTGGCTTCCGATCAGCTGATTGGCCCCGGAAACTATGACGACAGCCGAAACGGACTTTCGGCTTCCAAAAAAAGTTCGCAAACCGGAACACTTACCGTATTTTTTGCTCCATAAGACGCACTTTTTTCCTCCTAAAAAGTAAGGGGAAATGCCTGTGCGTCTTATGGAGCGAATGGTGGTCCCTGGAGCTGAATTGCCCAGGGGCCAAAAGCAGGTTGTGCTTTTTATTTTACAAAGAGAAAAGGGAGTGTTGAAAGGACCCCGCTCAGCAGCTGATCAGCAGGAGATCGGGAGAGAGATAAGAGTCCCCGGCTCCCTTTCAGCCCCGCCCTCCTTTGTTGAATGTGCTGCAGAGGGAGGTTGTTTGTTTCCCCAGGGCATGTGACTGGCTGATTAGATTATCTGTCTGGAAACAGTAGAAATGGCTCCCTTTCCTTAAGATTTTTCAGAAATGTGAGTTAAACCCCATAAAAATGGGGCTTTTCCTCTTTGCTTTTCCCCCTTTGCAAAAGGAGCTTTGCTTTTCCCCCTTTGCAAAAAAAGCTGCAAAACCTTTAGCTGATCCTCAAAACAAAAACAAAAAAAAACCCCTAGGGCTTTTCCCTTTGCAAAAAAAGCTGCAAAACTTTTAGCTGATTCTCAAAAAAGGCCTTTTGCCTTTGCAAAAACAGCAGCAAAACCTTTAGCTGATCCTCCAAAAAAAAAAACCCCAAACCCCAGGGCTTTTCCCTTTGCAAAAAAAGCTGCAAAACTTTTAGCTGATCCTCAAAAACAAAACAAAAAACAAAACAAAACAGGGCTTTTAGAGGAGGAAAACCAGAAAAATATTTTTTTTTCTTGTTTCCTCCTCTAAAAATGAGGTGCGCCCTATGGTCCGGAGCGTCCTATGGAGCGAAAAATACGGTACTTCCAGGTTTGCGACGTTCGGGAGCCAAGCCATTCGGGAACCAAGGTTCCACTGTACTGCCCTTCATCTGAAGATCCCAGGGCTGTTTACAATATAAAAATGCAAGCTATTAACACAAAACAAAATATCTTAATGCATATATACAAGTAAGAAGGGGGGTATTTTTAATAACATCTCTCCTATTTGTTTCTTGCTCTTTGCTCCAGCTCAGGGAGAGGCAGCTTCTACATTCTGTGACCGCTGTCTCCTTTAAACAATGGGCTCAGGGGGGGGGCCTAGAAGTGGACACTGCTGCAGAAACTGACTTCTTCAAAAGTGGTCAGGCTCCATAATAAAGCTGGTGCCATCTGGTAGTTAAGAGTTTTGCATTCGCGATGAGGCATCGTTACCTACTAAATCCAAAAACAGATGCACTATTCAAATATAGAGCCTCTCTGTTTCCTACAATTTGAAATAATCTTGGTTTTTGCACAAGTTTCTATTAACCTCAGCTCTATTAAAAATTTGTTAGAGCTTCCAGGGACCAAACAAGATTTCTCTGAGCACCTAAACTGGCCAACTGTCCTATCTTAGCTTGTTTTGAAAGTTGACTTTTTAATTCAGACGCATTTCTTTTTGAGGGATTTTAAGCCTTCACACAGAGACAATCTCACACAGGCATTTTTGTAAAGCGTTTTATCTGATGTGAAGACCCTTTCAGTACAAATGTTTCCCCACAAGGAAAAAACACTGTGGGTGGATTTTGCTCAGACATCCGGTGTATCCCTCAGGGTGTAGTAGTCCTGATTTTTAGATATGCCACAAAAGGTTGTTACTTAGAACATTTGCAATTTTCTTATTCTTTTCGCGGTTAGGTGTTTCAAAAACCTGTCCATCACATTGTGTCTATCAGAGGTGCCAGCTTCTCCAGAAGGATTGAGAGGGGCTGATGAGACGTCATGCGACATCCTGAAGTTGCACATGGAACGTTGTGAGGAGCCAGGGGTAGAGCTAAATGCCCTCTGAAAATTGAGGGGGCCCAGCCCCCTCAAAAGAAATATTTTTGGGGGGCCCAAAACTGTCTCAGCCCCTAGGAGTCAGTGCCTATGGTCTCTGTGTAGGAAGATAATTCCGTTTAAAAGGGAGGAGGGAGCACCCAAAACATTGGCTGAAGTCAAACCACCATTCCCATAGGGGAGTACCAACCCCCTGAAATGTCACAGAAATCTGATGAAAACTTATCTTGCCTCCGGCAAGCCCTCGATTTTAATTATATTCTGATTAAAAAGTCTGGCTTCACTTAGGTAAAAGATTTCCAGTTGTTAGAAGAAGAAGAAGAGTTTGGATTTGATATCCCGCTTTCTCACTACCCGAAAGAGTCTCAAAGGGGCTCACATTCTCCTTTCCCTTCTTCCCCCACAACAAACACTCTGTGAGGTGAGTGGGGCTGAGAGACTTCAGAGAAGTGTGACTAGCCCAAGGTCACCCAGCAGCTGCATGCGGAGGAGCAGAGGCGCGAACCCGGTTCACCAGATTACGAGTCTACTGCTCTTAACCACTACACCACACTGGCTCTCACTTCTCAAAAAGAAGTGATAATCCACACCATGCAAATGCTGTATCTGCTTCCCACCCGCATTTTCTTTTAATTTTGCATCTTGTATGCGAAACCTGAGGTTTTTAAGCAGGGTTTGGGTGGTCATCTGTCATGGATGCCTTAGTTGAGATTCCTGCATTGCAGGAGGTTGGACTACCATGCTAGGATTCTATTTATGCACCCCAACAGTTGAAGTCCTTCGTGCTGGATGACGCCCACTTTGTGATGGAATCTGACCCTTGAGTCAGATACCTACTGTATGTTTCCAGGTCCTGAATCACAGTCCAGAGAGTGGCTTCCTTTGCATGTAGAATTTGGCCATGCCCCAATGTTCACTGTATGCACTAACTCTGCCAACAGAATGCAACTTTTGATTCAGGTTTAATTCAATCTTTGTGGTTATTTCAGACCCTAGCAGCCGCTCCAGCATGGCATTTATGTTGCTGCACACAGACAGTCAGAGTTAAGTGGCACAAAGTGTTCTGTTCTCTTCTACAATTTAAAAATGGAAACGGCACATTTCTCCTTTTTTTCTTTTTTACTAGAAGCGTGTAACATGTTGACGAGAGAAAATACACATGCACACACACACACATACACAGCTTGGTTTTTTTTTAAAGTTAAACACAACCCCGGGGTACTGCTAAATACAGAAAGAATGTTTCTTTTAGCAACACTGAAAGAATCTGTGTGTGTGTGTGTGTGTGGTTTTTTTCCTCCCTTCCCAAGCACTGGAATGAATTGATTGGGCACTCTCTCCAGGGAGAAGTGTAGTAACATTGCGTCTCCCCCCTCTCCCTTTCTTTGTATTGTAAGTATTACAGAGAACTGCCATCAACTGAACTTTTCAAAGGCATTATGTGAAAGAAGCATATTGCTGTGCAGCAGCTACAAAAGAAGAATTTAGTAATCAATGTGCTAATTAAATGACCTCGTGTTGAGCGGCTTTTTTTTTTTTTTTAAAGAAACCAACCTGAAAAAAAACCTCAAGGCCATTTATTCTGTTGTAGAGATCTATAGTTCCTTTCCTTTGGAAATTGCTGACAAAATGAAAAGTTCTGCTCATGCAGAGCTCCAGTACTGCTACAGGTTCCTGCGCAACATATATGCTAATAATAGGAAATAACCGTTAAATTTCTGTGTCTCATTTCAGATACGAAGCACCATCCATTTTACTTCTGTTTCCAACTAAAAGGGGTCATGACGCCCTGTTGTTCAATTACACCCACAGGTTCTTCAAATCCAAAATGGGAGGAATTCAGTGTCACACTCTTCTAGTCGTTCTGTCAGCACAAGCATTTCTACCTGTGTTTTAAGGTGTTTGCCTGATCCTCCAGAGTAGATTTGCAGGAGGCATGGGTGTGTATGAAGTGGGCAGAAAGCTCCATTGTGACAGCAGGAGCCCATGAGCTAGCTTCTGCTAGCACACCAGGTGAGTTGAATCCAGGCCTATATCTATCTATTCTTGTGGTCATCACCACACTCTGCCAGAAGTTGTGTGCAGTATGACACATAGGTAAAGAGTGTTACTATGATCATACAAGCTTAATAATGAATGCTAACACATGTCTATAGACCTTTGACTGAGCTTGTTTAATTAAAGCAATGCAAGCTTACTGGGGAGTAAGCTTCATTGAACTCAAAGGGTACAGGATTGCATTGCTAAAGTCATCCAATCCAGTGGACATCCTCACTTTTTTAAAAATCGAACCTATCACTGAGCAATGTTATTGGGTCCGTCACCCAGAGATCTAGAACAGGGATCCCGAAACTAAGGCCCGGGGGCCAGATGCAGCCCAAACACATTCTAAATCTGGCCCGTGGATGGTCTGGGAATCAGCGTGTTTTTACATGAGTAGAATGTGTGCTTTTATTTAAAATGCATCTCTGGGTTATTTGTGGGGCATAGGAATTTGTTCACTCCCCCCCCCCAAAAATATAGTCCAGCTCCCCACAAGGTCTGAGGGACAGTGGACAGGCCCCCTGCTGAAAAAGTTTGCTGACCCCTATCTAGAAGAAGGAATCTAGGAAAACGTTGTCCACCCAGTGCCATCCATAACTGCATATGTTTGTATCATGTTCCCTCTAGAGTGGCTCCATAGATATATCCATGCTGAGAAAACCAATTGTGGATTGATTATTCTTTTTGCCTGTAGGCACTCTTCACAGTTAACTTGTTTCATTTGAAACCTAAAATCAATATTTCTAATGATGCCAATTATGGCCTTTGAAAGAAAACCAGCGCAAGCTGATATACAGAAGAGATGCTTATGCAAATAAAAAGTACACAAATGTTTTATCATGAACATGAATTTTAATGAGTTATGCACATCTGCACATTTAAATCACTTTTAAAAAGCAGTCTGACATATTCTTCCACGTCTAAATTTTTACATTATACTAGAGATCTGTGGATAAGATTTTGATTGGGTTTCCTCCCCACATCCCCACGTTAACAGGTAAATTTCACCTGGTTTTTTCACCAGAGCTCCTGACCATATATGCCTCACTTTGCCTCCCACTGTTCCTTCGAATCCCAAACCTCCTTCCCCTCATTCTTCTAGACTGCACCATGTTCCAATTGTTCTTGTATTCCGCTTTGCCTTGAGTGTCGTCTTTTGACCCTGTTCCTCACCCCCACTCACCCCTAGGATCTGAGTAGTACAGGCAACGGCAGGCAAAGACCTGTCGGTCTAGCTCCTTTGTGCTGGGCACCCAAATATTAGCCACCACTACCACAAAAATTACAGTTACAAGTTCTCTATTACAGAGTATTTCAGAGTTTTAGAAACGATCCCTTGAAACCCCTTGTTACTAAGGCTAAAGCTTTTCGCTTTTCCTTTGTGTTGATTGTTGAAATGTAACGGTTGCTTCTCTAGCAACTGGAAAAAAAAACATTTCAGCCCAAAAATATTACTGAAGGTTATTTCGATGTGCTATCCTTTAAAAATTACTATTCTCTTTTCATGCAGGCCTTACTGCTAGTTTTTCATCAATCTATTAAAAGCACATGAGGGTCAACTAATTTTGCTGGTCAGCTGGTAACCCCCACTGTGACATGTTGATAACATCTGTGTCAACTCACTTGGGGGAAAGCTTGAGGTCTTCTGGATTAGCCATGAAACCCAAGCCCAAGAGGTATTTTCTGTTTCCAAGGCAACCCTGATCTGCTAGTTTAGATGGATGCAGTGTATAGAAGGAAGAATCGCCTCTTTCAACTACATTTGACCACATAGCAGAAGCAGGCATCATCTCCTCAGCCTAACTTCAGCAAGCCATCCCACACTGCATTCCTTGTTTAGCTAAAAGCTGAAGACTCCGTTATAGTTCTTTCCTACTTCCACATCATAAATATGTTTATTTATTTAAAGTGTGAACGGGGGTATCAACTCGCTCGATTTCAAGAAGCTGAGATTGCTGCATTGCAGGGGATTGGACTTGATCAGGCACATCCAACGGGTAGATCGTGATCTACTGTAGATCACTGGTTCCCCCCCCCCCAAAGAAGCTCAACAACTTTGGCTCCCCTAAGAGAAGCTCAACACTTTTGCCCTGCACCCCTCAAAACAGGGCTTTCCCCCCTAAAAAAAACTTTGGCCTCAATCCCCAAAAGGGGGTAGACCACTGCCAGTTTTTAACTCCATGAGTAGATTGCAGTCTCTTGGGAGTTGGCCACCCCTGGACTAGATGACACTCAGTGTCCCTTCCAACTCTACAATTCTGTGATTCTACGGCATCAGGAAGCCACTTTTGGCTGTATTCTCAGAGCAAGAATAATGTGCACCCTGTCCATTATTTTGTGTTAACCTGGGAGTCAGGCCTGGAATATCTGAATATCTTCAAGGAATTAAGTCTCAGAATATCTGAATACAGGCAGGGCCAGCCCACCCTGAGAGAAGGTGAGGTGACCACCTTGGGCAGCAGCATCCACAGGGGCAGCAGATCCGTCCTCCAAAGAATGCACCACCTACCGCTGCTGCAGTGGCAGCAATGGCTGTGGGCACACTCTTTGGAGGCTGGTTCTGTTGCCTCCTTGGCAGCCCACCCCCCCTTCTGCCTCTACAACAGCCTCTTGGTGAACAGGAGATGCTGCTGGTCTCCTCCCACCCTTGTTCCCCCCATGTTCCTGGAGAGAGGGGCATTTTGTGGCTCACCTTAGGTGCAAAAATGTATTGGGCCAGCCCTGTCTGAATGGATAAACATTCCACCTGGCTACATCAAAGGAAGAGGTGAGACAGCAAGCCCTGATTCATCAGTTCAGCCAGAACCAATTGTCATTGGGCCCCATTCATCCACCCACAACCATTCCACCTGGCTGCATCAGGTGGAGACTAGGATCTAGGAGTCTTGGTAGACCACAAACTTGACATGAGTCAACAGTGTGATGCAGCAGCTAAAAAAGCCAATGCAATTCTGGGCTGCATCAATAGGAGTATAGCATCTAGATCAAGGGAAGTAATAGAGCCACTGTATTCCGCTCTGGTCAGACCTCACCTGGAATACTGTGTCCAGTTCTGGGCACCACAGTTCAAGAAGGATACTGACAAGCTGGAACGTGTCCAGAAGAGGGCAACCAAAATGGTCAAAGGCCTGGAAACAATGCCTTATGAGGAACAGCTTAGGGAGCTGGGTATGTTTAGCCTGGAGAAGAGGAGGTTAAGGGGTGATATGATAGCCATGTTCAAATATATCAAAGGATGTCATATAGAGGAGGGAGAAAGGTTGTTTTCTGCTGCTCCAGAGAAGCGGACACGGAGAAATGGATTCAAACTACAAGAAAGAAGATTCCACCTAAACATTAGGAAGAACTTCCTGACAGTGAGAGCTGTTCGGCAGTGGAATTTGCTACCAAGGAGTGTGGTGGAGTCTCCTTCTTTGGAGGTCTTTAAGTGGAGGCTTGACAGCCATCTGTCAGGAATGCTTTGATGGTGTTTCCTGCTTGGCAGGGGGTTGGACTGGATGGCTCTTGTGGTCTCTTCCAACTCTATGATTCTAAGAGACAAACCAGCCCACTCCATTGACTCAGGTGGTACACTTGCTAGTGAGCCTAACCATGTCTACTCATAAGTACATCATGCTGAATGGAATGGTGCTTACCCTCAGGTAGGCAGAGTTAGGATTGCAGCTTCGGCAAGCTACTGTCTTTCACCTGCCCCCAACCAGCAACATGGGGATAATATCAATGGGCTATCTTACAGGATCCTTCCAAGAATTACAAGATGATAAAACGTATGTAAAGTACTTTGAACTTTTGGAAGTACTGGATAGTGAATGCAGGACTCCCTGCTGTGGTGCTGAGGACTTTGTGACTCACTGGCTGTCCCTCTAGAATTCAAAATGAGAATTGATCTTATGGTCTGATACCAGAGACAGTGTTATGGTGAAACACTTGGCTCAACTTAATTATTTTCTCACCTTATAGCTTAATCTGTGTACTTAAACTCCATCGTGAGTTCCTGGAGAACGGTGGCTTCAGAATTTCTAATTGCAAGCATTTTCATTTCTAATCTTCTGAAGCTATGCCTGCTGTGTTTGCATCCAAGCCATCACATTACCAAGATTCTCTGTGGTCTGTGCTGCTGCCTTTTTCCTCAGCGCTCATGTATTAATAAACTAGCATGATGAGAAAGCCAAAGAAGGTGACAAGAATTTTCAGTTCTGTCACGCTAGTAATGGGAGTACAAATGAGAGGTAATGTAAGCATAAATGAAGCAAAGAGGGGATCCAGTCTCTGGGAACATATTTGTATTAGGGATGTGCGGCAACCACAAGATTCACCTTGTATCTCTATTAATTGGGAAGCTCTCTTTCAGATCTGCTCTATTTTTCCAATCCAATCCATTATCCCAGGTCAGATCCAATTTGTTAAATCTAAAGCTCTGTCTCATTCTTACTGGGAAATCTAAAAAACTGCTATAGCCTATTTTCTCCATTTCACAGAAGAAGATGAATTTTTTAACTTAGGACAGTAGAATGTCCCAAACAAAGCCACGGCTATCATGTCAGGAGAAGAGCATGTTAATCTGCTTCCCTGCATTCGTTTTCACTTAAAAAAAAACCCAAAAGAAACAGAAACTGGCATAGACAGTTTTAGGGGATATACCGGTATTTCTACCCAGGGCTGAGTTCAAATTTGTCTCAAGTGGTAGTAAAGGTAAAGGTAAAGGGACCCCTGACCATTAGGTCCATTCGTGTCATCTCGCGTCACTGGCCGAGGGAGCCAGCATACAGCTTCTGGGTCATGTGGCCAGCATGACTAAGCCACTTCTGGCGAACCAGAGCAGCGCACGGAAACGCCGTTTACCTTCCCGCTGGAGCGGTACCTATTTATCTACTTGCACTTTGACGTGCTTTCGAACTGCTAGGTGGGCAGGAGCTGGGACCGAGCAACAGGAGCTCACCCCGTTGCGGGGATTCGAACCGCCAACCTTCTGATCAGCAAGCCCTAGGCTCTGTGGTTTAACCCATAGCGCCACCCGCACCCCAAGTGGTAGTATCCCAAAGTAAATCTGTGTGTATCAGAAGCAAGGTGCTTACCTGTTTCCCTGGGTCAGTTATTGCTGAAAAAGTTTAATGTGAGATTTCCCCACCACCAGAATATGGTAAAATTGCACACAGTTCATTTAATTTAATTGAGGGGGTGGAATAATAATTGTTGTTGTAGTTGTTGTTGTTATTGTTGTTGTTAATAGTAGCAGTAGTAGTTAACAGAACAAAAACTGTAAATGCTAAGTGGCTGAAATTTGGAGACATTATTTAAGACTGCAACATCCTTCCTGGAAGGCTATACTATAGGTCTATTTCTACAATGAAAAGTGACCCCAGGGTTAATTTTCAATCCTTTCCTTCATATAAAGATATTTGGCACAAACTGTCAAATTAAAATATGTTATTCATATAGAGACACGTACAAAATAACAAAGAAGATGTTTTCCCCCACCCCACCCCACCCCCGACAATTACTCTTCAGTAAATTCCCATTCAAAAAGTAAGGTCACTGTTTTCAATCTCTCATCTTTTCTGTAAATGTTGTGATATAGTCTTAACAAACACAGGAGAGGAAAAATAATTATGTGTGCCCTCTGGCCCTCCCTCACGAAAAGCAGCACCAAGAAAGAAAATACGAGATACGATTATCAGCCTGACCTTAGCCATGTTCATTCAGAAGTGTGTTCCATTGATTTCAAGGAGATTTACTTCTAGTTAAGTATGTTTTGGATTGTAGCAATAAAGCTACAATTGTAAGCATGCTTACTACAGCTGTAGAAGACAAAACCACTCTCAAGAAATAACTACTGTTTCGAGGACACTTTGATTGCACATTATATTATATGGACATTAGATTTCAGCTTGCCAAATTGTATACTCTGCGCTGTCTGATCCAGCTATTTATAAATTAAGTGGCATAATTTCCGTAACAGTCACCGTCCAATGTGTCTCCTCATTTATGTCCTCCTTTGTTCTACCTCCTGTGAAGGCTTCAGCATGCTGAAACCCACAGGGACACGACTGGAGGCTGTAAGTGTGGCAGTAAAGCAGCAGGGTTTGCACAATAAGAGTCTGCCGCTGCTACTACAGCTACTTCTTGCCTAAATGTTCCAGAGATAAACTCATAGTATTTGCTTCTCTTGTCCATTCCTCCATGAAGAGTCAATAGTATGTCTCCTGGTGCTTGCGTAAGATCTTTTTGTCTGGCAATAGTAGGTCTAATGAAACTCACAAGCTTCAGAGACACTGTTGAATTAACACCCCCTTTCACTACTTTGGGCACATTTACTCTGCAAAATTTAAACCATTTAAAAACTAGTCAAGATGACAGAGCTTCTGCCAGAGGGGCATGAGCATTGTAGTTTGGAGGAAACCCACAGGGATGGATTCTGGAGGCTCCTCGATTGTGACTCATGGCACACAACACAAGTTTGCACCTGGTTTACACCTGCAAGGTTTATTACGGTACATCATAATATGTTCAGGTGTTAGGGACATGAAGCTTTAAATCACAGCGTGTCTCCCTCCAGTTGCAGTATGTCCTATGACTAGTTATGATAGAAGTCAGAACTCTTTACAACTTTTGGTTGTGCAACAGAGAGAACTTCAGTAGGTTCATACCCTTTCAGGACAACAGAATAGTAAAGGTATGACATCCATTAACTGTGCTGCAGCACACACACACACACACACACGTCTCTCTCTATATATATATGGATAACTCAGCAGATAGATCCACTACAGCCATCTAAACTATTGCTGAACTTGAGAGTTGCTATGTACACCCGTTCTCTGTTTGACTTGGTCATATGTTTCCAATACTGCTGTAGATCAGGGTCTGATACACACAATAAAGCCATACAGGTATATATAATGCTGATGATACAAGTGCAAGTCTCTATGGGGGAAGGAATGACCGTAGCTGAGGGGTAGAGCAGTTGCAGCATCTCCAGGTAAAGAAGCTCAGGTAGCAGGTGCGGAGACTGACAGCTGTTTTGAGACACCAGAGAGCCACAGCCAGACATAGTAAACAGTGCTGTGTTAGGTCAGAGATGGGGAGCCTGTGTTGGACTGCAATCCCCATCAACCCTGACCATCGGCCAGGGCTGATGGGAATTAGCATCTAGAGCAGGGGCGTTCCTAGCCCCTAGGCTGCCCGGGGCGGGAAGCCAAGGGGCACCCCTGGGGGGCGGGGCATCGTGGCGCGTGCGTGCGTCATGACGTCATGACGCACGCGCGGCGACGGCCCGGCATCCCCGGGGGCGGGGCATCGCTGCGTGTGCGTCATGACGCACACGCGCGCGGCGACGCCCCCGCCCCTGGGGTATGCCGGGCGGGGGCTTGGGAGCATCGGCGGGCTACAAAGAGCCCCGAAGCCGCAGCCATAGCGCAAAGGGCTGCCAGGCTGCGGCTTCGGGGCTCTTTGCCGCCCACCGAGGCTCCGGAAAGCGGCGGCCCGGCATCCCCGGGGGCGGGGCATCGCTGCGTGTGCGTCATGACGCACGCGCGCGCGGCGACGCCCCGCCCCCTGGGGTATGCCGGGCGGGGGCTTGGGAGCATCGGCGGGCTACAAAGAGCCCCGAAGCCGCAGCCATAGCGCAAAGGGCTGCCAGGCTGCGGCTTCGGGGCTCTTTGCAGCCCACCGAGGCTCCGGAAAGCGGCGGCCCGGCATCCCCGGGGGCGGGGCATCGCTGCGTGTGCGTCATGACGCACGCGCGCGCGGCGACGCCCCGCCCCCTGGGGTATGCCGGGCCGCCACTTCGGGAGCCTCGTCCGTGCAGCGCTGCTGCTCCCGGGGTGACGGAGGGAGCGGCGGCGCATGGGAGTGGTGGGACGCGCCGCCGCTCCCTCCGTCACCCCGGGAGCAGCAGCACTGCACACACCCGCCTAGGGGCGGCACCAGGGGCGGCCCGCCCCCACCGCCCCCACCCTACGACGCCCCTGATCTAGAGGACTACAAATTTCCCATCCCAGGGTTAGAAGGACCAATGGTCCCATGCAGCTCCATATGTTATCTGTTGAGTGGCAATCCTGGAGTCCCACAAGCAGGACTGTCTTAAGCATATCCGGCGCCGTGGTGCAAAGCTCCCTCCAGCGCCACCACCCCCAGTTTCCCAGAGTTTTTTTAGGGAGGCTGGCACTGCCTGCGGGGCTGGAGGAGGTGGGCAGCAGTTGGAGGGCGGCTCCTCTGGTGGGGAAGAGGCGGAGGCTGGATGCCTCCCAGCTCAGCTGGCCGCTTCGTGCCACAGTGGCCACGGCAGATGGAGGCTCTGGGCGCAGTGCTGCTTCAGCGTGGCATGGCAGAGCCGGGCAAGGGCGGTTAGCTGATGCCGGAAGGCGCCGCGTCCAGCCTCCGCCTCTTCCCTGGTACCCTCCAGAACTTGCAGCCCCGGTGCCCTGCACCAGTAGCCTCTATGGCAGGGATTAGAAAACTTTTTCAGCAGACCTTGTCCCTCAGACCTTGTGGTGGGTCGGACTATATTTTGAAAAAAATATATGAACGAATTCCTATGCCCCACAAATAACCCAGAGATGCATTTTAAATAAAAGCACACATTCTACTCATGTAAAAACACCAGGCAGGCCCCACAAATAACCCAGAGATGCATTTTAAATAAAAGGACACATTCTACTCATGAAAAAACACGCTGATTCCTGGGCCGTCTGCGGGCCGCATTTAGAAGGCGATTGGGCTGCATCCGGCCCCTGGGCCTTAGTTTGGGGACCCCTGCTCTATGGGTAAGACGCCCCTGCCCACAAGATTTACTGGCAAAAGGATCCTCCATCTCCCACAGCATCAGAGGATCTCAAGGTATAACAGGTTGCACAGTGACTGCTCTGTTTTAACATAGGACAACAACTAGAGTGGATAAGGAAGGTTCAGAAGCTTTACAGGCAACAGACCAGGTGAGGTCCTCAAGGGTGCAGGTGAGCTTGCAGGTGCCAGGTTGGCAACTCCAGCTTCAACAGATGGGCTTGCTGCTATCACATCTAATCTGGCCCAAATGTGTGATTTATTTTGTGGCTGGGACAGACGTAGGTTTGACAACACATGCATCATACAGTTATACTCATCAGAGTGTGAAGGTTGGTGACAGCTCCCTATCAATGGTACAATCCACGTTTGCTGTCACACAGTATGCAGAATGGCCCACAAATTTGTGGTTTTAGAGTAAGAAGAAGAGTTTGGATTTGATATCCCGCTTTATCACTACCCAAAGGAGTCTCAAAGCGGCTCACATTCTCCTTTCCCTTCCTCCCCCACAACAAACACTCTGTGAGGTGAGTGGGGCTGAGAGACTTCAGAGAAGTGTGACTAGCCCAAGGTCACCCAGCAGCTGCATGTGGAGGAGCGGAGAAGCGAACCCGGTTCACCAGATTACGAGTCTACCGCTCTTAACCACTACAGCACACTGGCACATGGGTGTGTGTGTGTGTGTGTGTGCAGTATTCCTGCAGCAAAAAGGCTACCTTGAAAGAATTCTCTGCAAAGCTACTGTACATACCCCACCCCAAAACAAGGTCCTAAGTAGCCAAAACTTTTAGTTACTGCCTGGTCCATTTCATTGTTGAGGTCTGAGAATGACAGCAATGAAAATGGCTCAGCACAAGTAATATATTTATTTTTGTAGCAATAGCTTAGTGCCTCCTAGCAAGAGACTAAAAAAGGATTAGAAGCAGGCTGGAATGCCCATGCCCAAATCTAGATCTGGAGGTTGTGGTCCAGCCCAGAATCTCCAAGGTCAGTTGGAGATTGCCTCTTAACTGCAGTGGAACTTATCTTTTCTGTAGAACAAGCCAGGGAAGAAGGACATGCTCCTAATATTTATACCATGCCTAGCTAATCCCGTTGCTTGGTCCCAGCTCCTGCCCACCTAGCAGTTCGAAAGCACGTCAAAGTGCAAGTAGATAAATAGGTATCGCTCCGGCGGGAAGGTAAACGGCGTTTCCATGCGCTGCTCTGGTTCGCCAGAAGCAGCTTTGTCATGCTGGCCACATGACCCGGAAGCTGTACACTGGCTTCCTCGGCCAGTAACGCAAGATGAGCTGCGCAACCCAACCCCAGAGTCAGACACAACTGGACATAATGGTCAGGGGTCCCTTTACCTTTTAGCTAATCCAGAGCTTTGTACTGCCTTCCAATCTCAGGGGCTAATGTTGTGAGGCACTGTTTCTTTTCTGTGGTCTGAGTAGGCCCCAGAGATTCCCAGTGTATGTTCCAGACACAAGGGCAACTTTGCTACCATTCAGCACAATTTAGAAAGAAAAAAATGTTAAGGTGGATGCTTTTACACCAGAGTTAAATAGCAATGGAATGCACAGTTGAAGGATTTCAAAACCTCTATACAGCCGTGCATTGGATCCCAAACGCCTTGCGAGTCGAATGTTTTGGCTCCCGAACGCCGCAAACCCGGAAGTGAGTGTTCCAGTTTGTGAACGTTCTTTGGAACCCGAACATCTGACGCAGCTTATGTGGCTTTCCATTGGCTGCAGGAGAATTGGAAGCCACACTTTGGTCTCCACAAACGTTTTGGAAGTTGAATGGACTTCCGGAAAGGATTCCATTCGACTTCCGAGGTATGACTATGTATAAAAATACATCCCAAGAATGGAATAGGATGCTGGCAGCTACCAAAAGCCACCCATAATCTCTGAGATATACATGAAAGAGTTGATCTGTGGGGAACTGTGGAAAAGCCCAGCATGTGGAGCAGAGCAACCTACTCTCCATACAGAAGCATTTTTTAGATAATTGCATTACAGCAGTCATTCTCATTTGGCTGGGTTCCTACTCTACAACCTTCTTAAGCCAGGAGTTTTATCAAGGGCTTCCCCACCCCCAGTCTCTTTATTTCTGAATTATGTAATGGCAGGGTATGACTAGCAAAAGCACTCTAATTTAACCACTTTCTTGGTCTTTAAAATAAAAAATCCACTCCCCCAAACATTTTCATCCGAGCTACTTAAATTTAAATTTCTAATAAAAAAAAATATACCATAGTAAATCCAAGGGGAAGTGCATGCTAAGAGAAAAGGATTACAGTCTGCTTGGGCCAGAAACTGACTTTGTTTTAAGGCATTTAAAAGCCTGGCACCTAATGGAGTTCATTAAGCAGCTCCAAGCTTTATGCTTCCAAAAGGGAAATTGTGATAGTTAGCGTGTTTGCTTCCCCCACCCCCACTCTGTGCATCCCAAAGTCCTGTTTTCCTGAATTCCTGGTGTGGGTTGTTGTTGTTGTTGTTGTTGTTGTTGTTGTTGTTGTTCTTTAGATTTTTATACTGCCCTTCGTCCATAGATCTCAGGGCAGCTCCCAGCATAAAAATACAAGACGAAAACACAAAATACAGAATAAAACAAGAGCAAAACCATAACACCACCCCCTGTTGTCTGTATAAATACAGCAAACCTTTATTTGGTCCTTATCACGGGATGAATTTGAAATTAAGATCTATCTCAGATTACTTCCTCCTCCCCTGTTTACCCACATGCTGCATCTGTTTATCACAGCTATCTTTAACCATGATTCCTCCAGGTTCTTAATTGGGGAAATGTTTCATTTTAATGACGCGAGATCCAGAGGAGCCTGCTCACTTTTATAACTTGATACAGAGCGTCCTTCAAACTGGTAATAACTCATGTTGCAACAGACAGAACTTCCAGCATGCCAGCTGCTTAAAAAATTATTTGCGAAACTTGATAAAAAAATTTTTTTTTTTTACTGCGCGACCTTTGTTACTTACGAGGCATGTTCTATGGAAATCTTGCCACCGCTGTTCTTTGTGCTCTGACAATTTTACTAACTAGCATAGAATATTATTACAGTAAATCTGTGATTTATGGATTCTATTAAACCCTGATGCTAAAGATGTTTTAGGTTAAACTGGGTCTTAAAACCAAGGGCTTTCTCTTCGGAGAGAAGAAATGAAAACAAAACACTGGTTTGCATTAAAAGATGCAAAAGGGTACCGTGCTAGCTCTCAGCGCATTTGGTTTCAATCCACATGTTCACATTTTCTCCTTGTGCAAGAAACTGAAAATAGCCCCCTATGAACTAAAGGGACTACAAATTTCTTTTGAGATTTGGGGTCTTAGAAAACAGCCAGAATTATGAAACCCCTTTCTTCTCCATCATGTTCTTGAAATTGTAACAATAATTCCAATGAAGAGATAGCGGGTGCCCTGTGGACATTATCTCATGTCACAGAGCCCAGGGAATCTCATCTCCACACTGGGCCACTTTTAGAAAGATTGTAGCAAGGGTAATTTTGCAACCTCTTTGGCATCAGTGATCCTTTAGCACAGAAGATGAATGACCTCTGGAACAGATTCGGGGTGATTTTTTCAGACCCTTCTCGTGCTGTTTACTAGACCCAAGAGCAGCTTCCATCAATATTCTTGAGTCTTTAAAGTGTATGGTGGCAAGGGAACGTAGATTAATTCTCAAAATTTAGCACGGCTTCAGTCATTGCAGAAAAATTCTAATGGGAACCAATGCTCTGGGTGCACTTTTCAAAGAATATGTTTAAGCTCCTTTCCTCGGAGGAAACGAACATTCAGCATTATTAAATGGAAACGCCATTTAGTTAGCTCTATGCAACATGCATGAAATGCCAGCACTATCTACACGGGCTACCAAGAAGACTGTTCCTGAAAAAGACATTTGGGGTCAATTACAGCTGGGGTGCAATTCCTGAATGGCAAACACTTGTGGATCTTTTGCTTTTAGAGTTGCATCTGCCTGTGGTAACTGGGAGCAGGAAGTCCATCTGCCAGAATGTGTTTGGTAAAATCTCTTTGCAAGCTTCCATTTTGTGAGGGTGCATACAGCTCCCTCCTTGGAGCCATTTGTATAACCTGCCAGCTGTTCCTTTCACTGGCTTTTCCTCCACTTATTATCCTTTAAGTTTAGGAGAGAGTTGAAAGGGAAAACAGAGGGAGGATAAAGGACTTGGGAGGTGCAAAAAGGAAAGTGTATTGTGGCAGCCTACTAACATGAGTTTGGCCAAACTGCGAGAGGCAGTGAAGGATAGGCGTGCCTGGCGTACTCTGGTCCATGGGGTCACGAAGAGTCGGACACGACTGAACGACTGAACAACAACAACAATTGTGGCAGCCATCTTTGTTCTGTTCGAGAAATGGACTGTCGGGAAGAAGCATGCCTTCAGCAGAAGTACCGGGTATATAGCACAGAATCAAGTTTGGACATTCACACCAGCAACGAAGAAAGGCCCTATCCTGCCACCCTTTGCTACAGGGGTGTCTGCTAGAAACAGAGAACCTAGAAACAAGCCTTACACACACATATCTTGCAGCCAGACTTTGATCCAGGGCTCCTGCTCACCTGAATGGAGGACAGAGCAGTGTTTGAGTGTGTGTACAAGCTAGCTTACAATACGAAGGGGAAACGCACAGGCATTACTCTGCCCACTTCTGCTTCTGGCCCTGCCCACTGCTGTAGGGCTGCCACAGTAAAATCTGCCAAATACAGGACAGGTTGGTGGAAATTTATTTTTTCATCTTGTGCTGAAGTGAATTCAAAGCAATCCATTCCAATCTATTGCAGTCTAACAGGATGACCCCCTCTGGAGTTTATCGCACACACACAAATTTGTAAACCTGTCTGTGCTTGGCTATCCAGAGTTTAAATACATGACCTTTCGCACATCCTTTCAAACACATGCATTTGGAGAGGATCCCTAACTTGGCAGAGAAAGGTAGGTAGCTGTGTTGCTCTGCCATAGTAAAAAAATAATAATAATAAATAATAAAATCCTACCAGTAGTTGGTCTTAGTTGGTCTCTAAGGTGCTACTGGAAGGATTTTTTTATTTTTTATTTTGTTTTGGCAGAGAAAGACACAGAGACAGAGAGAGAGACAGAGGAAGAGAAGATCTGAAATACACAACAAAACTGTATCAATAAGGACACAGCATTTTACACTAAATTATGGGACAATTCTGTATTATACATGACAGGTGGCAACCCTACACTACTGCCATGTGGTCTCTGAAAGAGGGTCCCACCCTCAGGCTAAAAAGGGTTCAGTCACCCCTGGTTTAGATGCAAAAATCCAGTATAATAATAATAATAATAATAATAATAATAATAATAATAATAATAATAATTTCTTATTTATTCCCCGCCCATCTGGCTGGGCCTCCCCAGCCACTCTGGGCGGCTTCCAACACAATATTAAAATACAATAATTCATCAGATATTAAAAGCTTCCCTAAACAGGGACCCAGCAAAAGAGGAGAAGAGTGCAGCTAGGCTTCTTGTGAGAGGCCACCACAGGCACCCCCTAGTCCATTCACACAGTTTCTGATTCTAACCAAGACACTTTGGAGCACCCCATGCCAGGCTTTCATTTAGAAATCAACTAACAAGAGTGTGGCAGATCCTTATACTATTTTAGTCTGCTAAAAATCTTACAGTGTTTTATGGTGTTTTGCTATCATATAATATCAGTGTAAAGGAAGCTCTGCAAAATCATCTACCACTAGCGACTGGCAATATCAAAGGTTTACTTTATTTGCATTTCTTTTGCCCCAGGGCATCATTTGTTATGAAAACAGCACACCACGCCAGCACACTTTTAAAAGACTGGTGACTGGGAGCGGCCGAGACCACATAACACAGGTCTTGAAAGACCTACATTGGCTCCCAGTACGTTTCCGAGCACAATTCAAATTGTTGGTGCTGACCTTTAAAGCCCTAAACGGCCTCGGCCCAGTATACCTGAAGGAGCATCTCCAGCCCCATTGTTCTGCCCGGACACTGAGATCCAGTGCTGAGGGCCTTCTGGCAGTTCCCTCGCTGCGAGAAGTGAGGTTACAGGGAACCAGCCAGAGGGCCTTCTCGGTGGTGGCACCTGCCCTGTGGAATGCCCTCCCATCAGATGTCAAAGAGAGAAAAACAACTACCAGACTTTTAGAAGACATCTCTAGGCAGCCCTGTTTAGGGAAGCTTTTAATGTTTAATAGACTGTTGTATTTTAACATTCTGTTGGAAGCCGCCCAGAGTGGCTGGGGAAACCCAGCCAGATGGGCGGGGTAATAATAATAATAATAATAATAATAATAATAATAATAATAGGGAAACATCTGTGACACTGATTTGGTAACCATGTCACTCAGAAGAAAAAAAGGAAAGAGAATCCTGCTCATTTGCAACCAATGCGTCTCCCTTCCTTCCTGCCTGTCTTCTCCCTCCCCCCACCCCCACTGTCCTGCCTTCAACTCAACTATTTGGGTAGGATGCAGGCAAGGGCGCAACATCGCATCCCTATGGAACCTCACAGTCTAAATAAGATTAGGAATTATGTGGAGACAGTGATGCAAGAAGGAAGCTGATTGGGATTATGGTAGTACAGGAAGTAATTGATTTGACTGACCTCATACTGTTATTTGTGTAGTCTGCTTCTGATTACAGTGGTACCTCGGTTTACAAACTTAATCCATCCCGGAAGTCCGTTCTTAAACCGAAACCGTTCTTAAACCAAGGTACGCTTTCCCTAATCAGGCCTCCCGCCCTTCCACTGTTCTTAGACAGTGGTAAAGTTCACAAACCGGGACACTACTTTTGGTTTTGTGGAGTTCGTAAATGAAATCGTTTGTAAACAGGGCTGTTCTTAAACCGAGGTACCACTGTACTATCTGCTGAAGGCAGGGCCAGGTGGCTGTGCTCTGCCCTGGTGTGAGGTCGAAGAGGCATCTGAACGGTCGCTGAAATAGATAGCTTGGCCATATCCAGCAAGCCAATTCTTATTTTCTTTTATTCTTTTGGAAATCCACTAAAGCCCATGTGATCATCTTTCTTGGCCTTGGATTGGACAAGGAATCAGTCCACTATTTTTAAAGCTTGGATCTTTTCCATTTCTACTCAAGAGGGGCCAAGTCTCTCTATTCTGTCTCTCTCCCCAGTATCCATAGATATCCATAGATTCAGTGTACAAGCAGGAGAAAGAAGGAACTTTCTTTTAGATGAAATAACAATAAGAGACTCTTGGCTGCATCAACAGAAGGATAGTAAGTAAAAGTCAAGGGAAGTAATAGTACTGCTGTATTCTGCCTTGATCAGACCACAGCTGGAATACTGTGTGCAGTTTTTTTTGGGGGGGGGGAGGAATGACAAGGATCAACTTGATGATCAACAGATGAACTTGAACTGAACATGAACCAAGCTAGCTTATTTTGCAAAGGGAAGAAGGGAAGCTGTAATTAGTTCCTTTTTGGACACGTTGAACTTGATCCTTTTTAAAAAGAACATTCCAAGCCTCTGAGGAAAATGCATAGCTAGAACTGAATTTAAGATTGGAAAAACTAGAAACCAGGAGAATCGGAAATTGACATATTCTCTCATTCCTGCTCTCCACACACCATTACTTCAATTTCTTTTATCTCATTCTGGTTTTTTATCTAGTCTAGGAGCCAGGCTGGAGAAGTTCAGAAATTGATGGCACACAGGAAGGTAAGCTGAGGAAGGAGACAGGTCAAAGTTAGTTTTTCCCACTCCCCACTTTACATTTGAATTGGGTAAATACTTGGATGAACATTCGTGGATTCTTTACATCTAGCTTGATCCTAAACAACCACTATACTGCTATGAAACAGTGAGTTCTACATTAACATCATTTGAAAGCTAATACAGTACTGACCTTGCACTTCTTTTTATTTAGTAAGTGAATTACATTTAATTTTTAACGGCATGATGATTTCAATTTTCAGTGCTTTATAAAAATTCTTTTTCACATTGTCTCAATCTAATATACTAGCCAATTAGTTGTCCCATAATATATTGTAATATAATCCAACCATAGTGTTTCATTTAATATAATTAACAGCTATGAAGGTTTCCTACAAAGCGCATGGAGCCAAAGTAGAAGTCCTTCTTTGGGGAATCACCTAACCAATTTAAAGTCATGTGTTCTTGACAGCAGTCAGTATTTGCTTATTGGTGGGGTCTTTTATGACATTTTAACTTCTCAACAGTAAAAAGGTAAAGGTAAAGGACCCCAACAGTTAAGTCCAGTCGCGAACGACTCTAGGGTTGTGGCGCTCATCTCGCTTTACTGGCCGAGGGAGCTGGTGTTTGTCCGCAGACAGTTTTTCTGGGTCATGTGGCCAGCATGACTAAGCCGCTTCTGGTGAAACCAGAGCAGTGCACGGAAACGTACCTATTTATCTACTTGCACTTTGACGTGCTTTCGAACTGCTAGGTTGGCAGGAGCAGGGACCAAGCAATGGGAGCTCACCCCATCATGGGGATTCGAACTGCCGACCTTCCGATCGGCAAACCCTAGGCTCTGTGGTTTAGAACAGTAAAACTCCTCAAAGTGTACATGCCATACCATCTACCAGTGAAATTAAAGTGTGAACAGCCCAAATATAATATCCTTGTTTCTCATGCAACCAATACCCACGAAAACACCCACTGGGTTCCCTCAAAGGAGCTCCCAGAAAATACATTTGAATTTCACACTGATTTATTTAATCAAGCCAGGATTTTAATTTTATGTAGAAAGCGGAAGAGATTTCCAGAGTCCGTTCCAGTGCTGTAACAGCGGTCAGCTTACACCAGACCCCGAAGCTCATGTGAGCGGCCTTCTTGTGGGAGCAAAGTAAAACTGGAGTGATTGCCTCAACACAAGATTACTCCTGTTCTTCCAGAGCTGAAAAAAATTAAACTTGTAATTTTCCAGTTCACAGAAGAGGAACAGCTCTCACATGAGTCTGTGGCTGCTACGTTACACTGGTCACACAAGTAGGCCAATCATGTGAGCAGGGTGGTTGGCTTGCATGTGTGTTTGTGTTTAAAAGAGTAGAGGTCAGTGTATTAGAAGTTTTTGAAATAACATGTTCGTCTCCTATGTCAGTGGAAAGACCAGTTGAATTATTGCATTATAACCACAGTCAAGAGGTGCAAATTAATCAATTAATTGGGAAAAGCAATTCATTACTTGGAGGCTAAACAAGTGCTTCATTAACCAGATTGTAATAATGAGCTTGGGAAAGAATTTCACTACAAATTACTCATTGGGTGAAAAAAAGTCGAAATACCGGTACATCCCTCCAAGCAACCAACCTCCATTCCTCCCAATCCAGGGGTTACAGAGCATAAATAAAGGTTTTAGTGTACACAAGCTGCCCCACACTCTCCTCAGCTTTGAAAAGAATGGTATAATAACAACAACAACAATAGCAGCAGCAGCAGCAACAACAACAATTTATACCCCACCCATCTGGGGTATAAATACCCCTGGACTTATTACTAAGTAGGTGCACTATGCAGTGGAGAGCTGCAATATGTTTAGTATTATTTCACAAACAATTTAGTAATGTATGAAGTAGTTAAAATTAACTTTTTAAAAAACAAAAAGACTTATAGTGCAACCCTAGACATGTCTACTCAGAAGTACAGTAAACCCAAGTATACACAGGACTGCAACTTTGATCACAGCCACAGTCTAACATGGTTCTGAACTTGAAATATATTCATTATCTATCTTCAATATGATTATTTTATATACAATATACAAATATCAGAAAAAACTACACAAGAATTGCAGGTCTTTTTGATATCAGTAGCATGTAATTGATTGATCGATTGATTGGAGAGTAAGACGAATTAAGAGTAGGACTAAACAGTAGTATTTTAAACAAAAGCCCTGGGCTGCCATTTTATGGCAATTTACCAGAGCACTGCACTCAAGTAGACTTCTGAATAAATACTGCATGTCTACTCCAAAGTAGGCTCCATCGCTAGGACCTACTCCCAGGTAAGTGTATATAGGATTGAAGCTGTTGTCTTCTATATTGAGGGCTGCTCCATAAACTGGCCCTGATGCAAACATATGCACACAGTTCCTGACCCTGGTTTATGGCATTTCTTGCCACAAGTTATTGTGATGCCCAACAGCTTAAAAGAGAATTAGACAAATTTCATGCAGGGTAAGTCTATTAATGACTATGAGTCGTGGTGACTATGTTCAACGTCCAGATTCAGAGGCAGTATGTCACTGGAGCGGATGGTGTTGTGAAATGGCTGTACTCATGCCACTGCTGCTTACCAGTAGAGTGGGTAGGGTGAGATCAGCACAGAAGTCAGGTGAGGACCACTGCCCCACCCTCCCACTGGTACTGCAATAAATTCCTGGTGCTGGGAGCAATAACAGACAAGGAACATTGCCATTATGTCCGGGAGTGGAACAGCCATGCAAAAGTCAGAAGTTCCGACCCCTACGCACCAACCCCGCTGCTGCCTCCTCCAGACAACAAGCATGACGTCATGGAACCAGCTGGGAAACCACCAACAGAAGAAGGCTCACAGCCTGGGGAGTGGTGGTGGGATGGTGATGGATGCTCAGAGGGAGAAGACTGAGAAGTGGGGGTGTTGGAAACTGAAGGGGAAACAGGGCATGGGCTGCAGGGAGAGTCTGTGACAGAGAAAAGTCAAGGATCAGAAGCTGAAGCTGGCAAGTGGGAGGAGGTAGGCTGGTTGATGAAGAGTCACAGGTGTCTCTACGCCAGTGTGGTGAAGTGGCTGAGAGCGGTGGACTCGTAATCTGGGGAACCGGGTTCGCGTCTCCGCTCCTCCACATGCAGCTGCTGGGAGACCTTGGGCTAGTCACACTTCTCTGAAGTCTCTCAGCCCCACTCACCTCACAGTGTGTTTGCTGTGGGGGGGGGGGGAGGGAAAGGAGAATGTTAGCCGCTTTGAGACTCCGTAGGGTAGTGATAAAGCGGGATATCAAATCCAAACTCCTCCTCCTCCTCCTCCTCCTCCTCTTCTTCTTCTCCTCCCTGCCCTGCTGTGACAATTTCCTCTCCCCCTCTGTCTCCCAGAGGTGGGGACTTTCAGTCTCAACAACTGATTTCATGAAGACCTATTAGGAATGAGCTGCTGTGCTCATTAGGCCTGACACTCTGCCATGTTTTTGGAGGCTGTGTTAATAGTTAACTCAGATTTTGAACTGTGTGATGACTGGACACATTCCAGCCAGGCAAATGCACCTGAGGAGGGTGTTGAGCAGGTGAGGGGCATAATGTGGAGAGGATGGAGCCTGAAGAGTGTGCTGAAGGCTAGATGAAGACCTCTGGAAAGCCACATTCACCCCCTCCCCCTGACCTGAGGTTCCCTATCTCTGCTTCATGTGCTGCTTGTGGATTTCACAGAGGCATCTGGTTGGCCAATATGGGAAATGGGATGCTGGACTAGATGGGCCACTGGCTTGATTCAGCAAGGCTCTACTTAGGTAGCTCCAGGTGGGTCATACTGGCAGTAACATTGTTAATCTGTGCAGTGAAAGGGAGGTCAGATTTCCCCAGCACAGCTTCTTAACTAGAGATACCAGGGAATGAACTGGGGACCTTCAGAATAGAAGACATGGGTTCTGTCATTGAACCATGATTCCTTCACTACTGAACAACCACATCCATCTGCACAAGACGGTGTATGGCATTAGGGCCTGGGCTTCCAGGCAAGTTTAACTCCAGATGTGCCTCTCTTTTTTTCAGAAATCAAATGTTGCTCACTGTCTTCAGAGCAGCAGCAGACGTGAACCACCTGCTGGAAATTTTACATATAAAGTATGCCAACCTAGCAAATCTTAGCACAAATTAGCATAATGTGCAGATTATATTACCTGGAATTGGGGGCTTTATATGTGTGTTTAGCACTGCTTTTAAGTAGAGGTTGAGGTTTCTTGGAAAGTCTGCATTCATTCAGTAACCACCGAAATCACTGGATTTACAGCACAGCTCCTTCCCCTGCTCAATCATGCCCGAGACATATAAAATCATTACATTGAACTCCTAAATCCACAGTAGTTTTTGTCTCATGTTTTACTCCTTAAATAGGGACTTTGAGCTTTATTTAAGTAATAACTGCCATCGCTAACACCTTTGCATATAAAGTTGATTTAATTAGTACTTTCCCTACACATCCTGCCCATCCCAGACATCTTTCCCAAAATCTATTAAAATAAATTCAGAGGATCTAACCAGGGAATACATTCCCGTGGTTCTCAGCATCTCAAGATGCAACTTATGTAGATAATATTTGCTACTAGAAAAGTGTTCTGCTGAAAAGGGCAGCCACCATTTACCAACTTGCGAAGTGATACTTTGTTGTTGTTGTTGTTGTTTACACATTGGGCTGAATTTATCTGAAGACATTTGAAAGTGACACATAAATTAGTCTGGCAGCTTTGAAGTAAATGGGCCAGACCAGCTGCCCACCGTTATTCCAGCACTACTCCTGACTTTATAGGGGTTAAAAGCAGAGCTGCTGAGAAAGTGGTCTCAGTTTTTCGCAAACATTTTCAACATGCCAAGAGGTGCCTTCAGTTTTCAGCTATTTTTGAGCACTTGCAAAAAATAAAATAAAAACGTTCAGTTAACCATAATGTTGTCTTCAATTGCTCTCATGTGCCCTCGGTGATGTCATCATATAGTAAAATCTGATTGGATATGTAGTGCTGTGATATCATTCCATTCAATGGTCTTGTTTGGACATAACTCTACACTATGGTTCAGCTTTATGTGAATGAGTCACAGGATTGTCAGCTTCCCCTCCCCCTTCTTAATGGCCATAAAGAGGCAATCCAAAGTAGTAGTAGTAGCAGCAGTAGCAGTAGCAGTAGTAGCAGTAGTAGTAGTAGTTGTGGATGATGATGGTTACAATTTACATACCACCCTTTATCCAAAGTTTTGACTTTTGTTTTTAACTAGTTTAGTATCGTGTGACGTTTGAACTGCTTTCTGAAGTTGTCTTGTTTCCCTAAACCATAATTCCCTAAACCACAGTTTAGGGTTCAGAATAATAATATACTGTGATTTACTGAAAATGCAAGTAACAGGTTCTAATCTCCTCCTTCCAGCCTCACCAGAGGTAAACTGTAAGTGATGCATACAGGGCCATGCATTTGATAATGGATCACCTCCAGTCATGTAGAATAAATCCTGGGGGGCCATTTTTAAGAGTGCAGAACTTTCTCCTGCCTTTTGTACACCTTCCCATAACATCACGAGTGGTTCATTTCCCTGCTTCTCATCATTGGTTGGTGGGAGGAGGCATTTTGAGGGGGGTGGGAAAGAACTCGGTGTGCGGTTGCTATTTTCAGTAGTAGCTCCATTTTGAGTGTCTCTTCCATTTCTGCCTGAGGAGTGTGATGGTGCAGGTGTATGAGGAATCCAGCCAACAAGACATTCATTAGCTGAGCAATGATTCTGGGTTGTCTGAAAATCCTGAAGATCTTCAAGAAAAAAAAGAACTGCTTTCGTGGCATTTCTGTGTTGCAAGTGTAGATTGTAATCGTTGCACTACACATTTTATATTGCACATAGCAAAGGTGGCAATTACCCCACTGAGAAGTGACTGGTTTCAAGCCAACAAAAAACAGAAAACTTATTTTGCCAAGAATGGAGAGCATCAAAGAGAATAATTTGATTGCCATGTGAGTAACGGCTTCAGCTTCTTTGGAGTTTTGAGGACTAAATTATGTAAAGGTATGTGAAAGGATTTTATTTTTTTAATGCACAAAAAGATTCCAGTCCTGCCAAACAAAATTCTACATGAAAGAAACGATTCAAGTCTTTGAAATGCCCAGTCTCTGTGTGTTGTTGTTGTTGTTTTTTAAAGCAAACACAATCAAGGTTCCTAAATTTAGGCAATGCTACAATAATATATCTTATTTTGTAAAAAGCCAATTTTCAGATTAGTTTTTATTTGTCGCCAGAAAGTGACTTTACCACATTGGTTTTGTGCAGTGAATATTTTGGCCTACGAAATTGTCCACCATTCTAGTTATAAGAAGAAGAGTTTGTCTGTGGAGCGAAGGCTTCAGTATAGCAGAGGCTTAACATGTCTTTGTGCACAAAGGTGCGTTGCACATTCCTTGTCTCTTGGCCGGAGCACCTTCAACACAGCAAT
Organism: Lacerta agilis; assembly: GCF_009819535.1. Taxonomy (NCBI): domain Eukaryota; kingdom Metazoa; phylum Chordata; class Lepidosauria; order Squamata; family Lacertidae; genus Lacerta; species Lacerta agilis. Next base: position 2,860,116 of record NC_046316.1, on the reverse strand, counting down.
CTCCCCTAAGTACCAAATCTACTTTTTCAACCATAGGAGTCAGTGGCAGCCACTCACTTATGTAGGAAAAAGTAAAGGTGTGTGCTTGAGGGCACCTGTGAAATGTCTGGGGTTGAAGCAGGTTAGGACTCTTGGTCAACTGTGCACCAGGCTGCAGACTGCTTTTTGTTCCACAGAATTCAACAGAGAATTTAATTTACAGACCCTAGATGTCTATATATGTAATGGTTACACACACAATGCGTGGGGGGGGGGAGAGAGAGAGAGAGAAGATGACAACATACAGAAACACACACCCCTCCAAAAAAAAAAGGAAATGGGTTAATGCAATCTCAAAAAACTCATGGATGGAGGAGTTCTATTATGTGCAATTAAGAAAACACACAAGGAAGGCTATCAATCAAAATTTAACAAACTTAATCTTTTCAGAGTGATTCATGCTGAGGAGGTAGGTGCTTATCCTGTCTATTTTGATTCACAAAAGTACTAAAAGGCGGCCAATAACCTACAATTTAGAAGACTTCTGCTTAACCAATTTCTTCATCAAACAAATTCCATGAGTGACTTTTTTTTTTTGCAATAATACCTTAGATAACTTTCAAAAAGCAGCCTCTCATCAGCTCCTGTTAGAAACTGAATGCGGGACTAGCTGAGCCTTGGCCTGATCCAGGGAAGCTGTTCTTCTCGCTAGTCATAAATGTGGGGATTGATTTACTCTCAGACTTACTGGTGTATCTTATGCGAAGTGTGTCCAGCCAGAAAGGGGAGATGCGGCCTGTGGCTAGCTAGACCAATGCAAACAATTATCCTGGAAATTGAACCAAGTGGAGGGTGTCCGGAAAAGAGTGTTCATACTACCCAACTTCGTCTGTATATTGAAAAGCAGAGAGTACTGCTTCGACAGCTGTTCCCAACAGCTTTATGAAGTTCCCTAGCCTTCCTGACACAGAAACAGGAGATGAAGTCAACTTGCCTAGTCTGTCAAGTGCATTTTTTTTCTCATTATTCAACACTTAACAGGGGTGACAGCCAAGATTAAATAGTCGGTCGTCTTCCACACCATTATGGCTCCTGCATGATTGCTTCAAATTAAATCTAACAGTCAATGAACTAGTCAATATTTAATTTACCCATTGCAGGTGGCGATTTAGCTCTGGTTTTTATATTGTTTAATGGTATAAATATTAGTATTTATCTTTTTTTTTTACGGGGTAAGAGAAAAGAAGCCATTCCTCTGTTTTGTAGGATGTCTGGGAAACATTAACAGAGATATCACTCTTTAGGTATTTGCCACAAAGTTAAGGTTATAATCCTGTCCACAATTATACTAGATCACTCCCATTGGCCCCAATCCAAATGTGTGCTTGTGCAATGTAGTCAGATAAATGGTGAGTGTTCTGATCAGTTGTTTGGCAGAAAGGGACACCCCAGTCTCTTGCTTTCCTAAGCAGGCTGTTGGCATCATCCCTGGGCTATGCATGCACAAGCCTCACTGCTGGACTGGGTTGAGGAATGACATTCACAGCACCAGTTTTCATGTGCGATTCCTCACCTCACTATGGATAAGCACACACGCTTTTTCGTTTACCTTATGTCCCCTAGTGCTGGACTGAATGACCTCATTGTGATTTAAGCAGAATTTCACTGTGCACACAATCCTGTAGCCACAAAATACAGTAAATGGAAATAATAAAAAGCTGTTAGAGTACGCTAAAGAGCCCTGTTGCAATAATTTTCCAAGGTTGCATTTTTTAATGTGCAAGTTGCATACACCTATGAGACCATTTTAATTTAGAGAGGCCCTAGTGTCACAGGGAAAGAGCTCCAGGCTTTCAGGGTTAATATCTGTCTGCTCTTTTGACCTCCCAGGCTTAGTTAAAGAAAAAGCCAATACACACTGTAAGAGGGAGAGTTCCACCAGAAAGAGTATCTTCGACTTTCATTTTTGACCTTTTGACCACCTAAGAGTTCATCAAATGGAGACAGACATTTTAAACACAATTTCCATACTTTTTCTACTAAAAAATAGCCCCACAATTCTCTTTCTTTTAAATATTTTTTTTTTGAGAATGTTCATTGGCCTTGCTACTAGAGTTTTTAATAAAAGCCTAGAACGTGTAACAACACAGACATGGCCTAGATACAGGCATTTAAATACTATTGTTTAATTAGCTCTGGCCTTTCCTAGCCCAAGAGTGGTCATCGTAAACCTTCAAGGCACATCAGTAGAGATCAAAGAAAGAAACGTTCCAGACATGATGTTGACCCACACTGATGCACTGTGTGATCTGAGAGTTGTACTCCCTGCCTCTCCAAGACTGCATGCTACTTCCTTCATTGACTCTCAAGAGACTGGGTGGTTGCTTGTGCAGTTAGGCTGACCATGAATGTAAAGCTATTCCTCAAATGTGAGTCACTATCACCAGCATTTTACCGATGGAGGGCTAAGGCAGCAAGACAGTGACTTGTCTGTTGCCACACGTTTAAAGGCTGTGCACCAGGCCATCTACAGCGGAGGGTTCATATACTCATGACTGGTTATTTATGTGGACTGAGGTGCCTGCAAGTAACTCCTCCCCAAACTATTCACCTGCCCGCGGACTGTCTCGCCAGAGTGGTGCATGATCTGGTTATCTCCCGCTTGGACTACTGCAATGCGCTCTATGTGGGGCTACCTTTGAAGGTGACTCGGAAACTGCAATTAGTCCAGAATGCGGCAGCTAGATTGGTGACTGGGAGCGGCCGCCGGGACCACATAACACCGGTCCTGAGAGATCTACATTGGCTCCCAGTACGTTTCTGAGCACAATTCAAAGTGTTGGTGCTGACCTTTAAAGCCCTAAATGGCCTCAGCCCAGTATACCTGAAGGAGCGTCTCCACCCCCACCGTTCAGCCCGGACACTGAGATCCAGCGCCGAGGGCCTTCTGGCGGTTCCCTCACTGCGAGAAGCAAAGCTACAGGGAACCAGGCAGAGGGCCTTCTCGGTAGTGGCGCCCACCCTGTGGAACGTCCTCCCATCAGAGGTCAAGGGAATAAACAACTACCTGACATTCAGAAAATACCTGAAGGCAGCCCTTTTCAGGGAAGTTTTTAATGTGTGAGATTTTTGTATCTGATTTTTGTTGGAAGCCGCCCAGAGTGGCTGGGGAAATCCAGCCAGATGGGCGGGGTACAAATAATAAATATTATTATTATTATGATTACATATACTCATGTATGTTCCGGAGGTATACATACCGGTACTAAACACTGGGGGGTGGGGGTGGCCCTCAGGCTTGCTTTTGCACACACAAAACATATTTTAGTATTCATTCATAAACAGTTATATATCACTATATCATAAATATATCAAAGCAGTGGTCCTACTGTATACATAATAAAAAGCAGAGGCAGTCTACTAACTACTATAGAAATATATTTTCTAAAGTGCCTGCATAAGCCTGATGGTAATTTAAACCTGGAACAGAAGACACCTGGTGGCTCTTTAGGGGAAGAGCATTTCATAAGGTTGGGCTCTATTTCCTGTTGATGCCAAATGAGCCTCGTCAGCTTGGTGGGGTGGGGCAACAAAACTCCTGCAGATGATCTTAGTGATCAAGCTGGGGTATAAAGGTTAAGGTGGACCCTAGGATACCTGAAGCTAACTTGTTCAGGGCTTGTACATTGATGCAAAAACCTTGAATGTGGCGGAGTAGTAGAGGTAAAAGGTAAAAAGGTAAAGGACCCCTGGATGGTTCAGTCCAGTCAAAGGCGACTATGGGGTGCGGTGCTTATGTCGCTTTTCAGACTGACGGATCTGGCGTTTGTCCACGGACAACTGAAGGGCAGTCAAACGCACACAAAATATTTATATTTTTATTTTACAGATGGCAGGCTCCTAGGACCATGGCCCTCTTTCCTCTTTGCTATGTCCAGGGTGCAAATGAGTTCACCACTGTCACCACCTTGGCTTCCCTGTCAGAAGATAGGCGGGAAATAAATATTGGGGGGGGGGGGGTTGGACAGGCAGACTGTGAACTGAGCCTTTTCTAGTCACTTTGAATCCAAACTTTTATCCCTTAAACCACAAAAGACACCTCACCTTACAGTGAGGAGAAACATTTGATTCCATTCAGAGAAAAAGGAATTCTCCTTCTCTTCCAAAACAACAGTATAGATCCAAGCCCCATAAAAATATTGCATCACCACAGCAACCAACTGTGAGGCAGAGCTGGTTTCAGTAAATACACTTGTATTCCTGTTAAGTAACCCAGTTAGCAATCTGCTTAAGGATGAATCTGAGTAACAATCTGCTTAGTTAACCATATGTTTGCATATACATGCTGGAATGTCCATGTGTGCGGTTATGCGAGTGTGGAACGTCTAGGTATGCAACTGGGCAATCCTGTCAATGGACATTTTTCTTTTTGCTGTCAATACGGTATTCCTCTCTCATTAGAAAGAAACAGTAATACTAAAATAATGACCTAGTAATATCAAAACAAAATCGAAAATTCTTTCTAGTAGCACCTTAGAGACCAACTGAGTTTGTTCCTGGTATGAGCTTTCGTGTGCATGCACACTTCTTCAGATACATGCATGCACACGAAAGCTCATACCAGGAACAAACTCAGTTGGTCTCTAAGGTGCTACTAGAAAGAATTTTCGATTTTGTTTTGACTATGGCAGACCAACACGGCTACCCACCTGTAACTAATAATATCAGCTCTTCCAAGCTTTGCTCTTTTTAGGAAAATGTAGACACTTTGAGTGTGCTGTTTTCCGCTCTAAATATGGTATAGCTTCCCCTTTTCTCTAAAACGTTTACCTTCTTTCCCCCGATTATTTATTCCTGAATAACTAAATATGGAATTATTTGGTCACTCAATTGTTTAGAAGGAAACCCCTTTCACTCTGCAGTGTGTCCATGCCAAGAGTTCACACCTTCATCATCAGGACCTTTGGTTGAATCCATTGTTTGGTCTATTTTAGTGTGGATTCAATGAAATTAATGGAAGCAACTAATTCCAATGGGTCTACTCTGAGGAAACCTAACAATGGGTACAGCCTTCAATTTACCTTGGAGTGGAACAGGTTGGTTGTTGTTGTTATTATTATTATTATTAATTTATTTTCTTTGCCTCTGGCCATAGCCTCACTCATGTAATAGAATTTTGGAAAGCAATAGTTGGTAATTCCAGCCTGCTTTACTTCATCTAGCCAGAGTACTTTAACTGGCAGTAGATCTCCAAGCACTGGCACATAATATCCCCAACTAGGTGCTGAAAATTGAACCTGGGTCTCCTGCCTGACAAATCAGCACATTCATGCATAAGGAACGCACTGGATTCAGTAACATCAATTAATATAGTATACTTCTTTGGCCGAGTATCATGGGCCCATATTTACCACGACACACGCTGTTGAGTTGATGGAAATAGATTGTTCCCCCTCCCCGTCACACACTTTTTTTTTTTTGCACGGCAGAGATAGCATGTTATCACTGTGCAGCTTGCCTTTCACAGCACATGCACCACTTACTTCACAACTGAAGCTCAGCTTTAGCAATATTATCCAGACAGCCTGCCACAAAAGAACTCAATTTAAAATGGCATTATTGTATCTTGTGGTTAAAGATCCCATTAGCTGCTTTCTTGTCCCTTAATATAACCACCATTTCATCGGCACTTGAAAGTTTAAGTTTCGGGGCGGCGATCGAGGGGTATGACAATCTCTGGTAAACTTTTAAAAAATCTAGGTCATCCATCCAGCACCCTGATACAGGGGCTCATGCTCTTCAGAAGATAGTTTACTTATGGGATGTATAATTCGTGCTCTAATCTTCCTCCTTCAAAGGAGTGCACAGTGACAGTTTAAAAAAACACAATATTTTGTGTTTTCTAAAGTTTTCTAGAGCAATTTTCAAGCTTGCACCACACTTTCCACCCAATAATTGCTGGTATAACCACACCTAAAAGTGAGATGCAAGCATTATATTGTGTAAAACATTTCCTCGTCTAGCTGTCTGTGTGTGTACGCTACATGCTGCCTCAGAATAAGTCCTGGAAGACCTGCTCCTTGCCTTGCAGGCCTTTTCCCACCTGGCCTGGGAGGGCAGAGCCCCCACTGACTCCAGCTACACAAGCGGAGGTTGCTGAACAGACTCTTGGGCTGGGGTGTTTAATGGGGTTGTTGCTGTGTGTGTGTGTGTGCGTGTGTGTGTGTTTTCGATATTTTGTTTACTGTACATGACTTTTGTTATGTTTTTAGTTATGCAATTTTTAAATACGTTGTAAGCTGCCTTGAGCATGGTTTTAACACTGGAAAGGCGACATACAAAGAAAATGCTTGATAATACTCCAACATCCTATAACCTCTTTCCAGTGATTCCTAGGTACTTTTCCCTACCCAGAGCCAGATCCACCATTAGGTAGGTCACCTGACACAGCGGATCCTGGCAGTAGCCATTCCTTATAAGTAATTCTTTATTGAGTGCTCACTGGAAGGACAGATCCTGAAGTTGAGGCTCCAGTACTTTGGCCACCTCATGAGAAGAGAAGACTCCCTGGAAAAGACCCTGATGTTGGGAAAGATGGAGGGCACAAGGAGAAGGGGACGGCAGAGGGTGAGATGGTTGGACAGTGTTCTCGAAGCTACTAATATGAGTTTGGCCAAACTACGAGAGGCAGTGAAGGATAGGCGTGCCTGGCGTGCTCTGGTCCATGGGGTCACGAAGAGTCGGACACGACTGAACGACTGAACAACAACAATTCTTTATTGTAGTTAAGTGTAAACTGTTTAATTATTATTTGCTGATATTTAATTTTACTGTTTACTGTTATATTCTAATGGATTTTTGATTTATTTGATATGTTGTTTATTTTAAAGTTATATTTTTATTATGACTTTTTTATTGGATCAGATTATTAGGTGCGTAATCTTTTCTGTCTATTTTGTAGTTTCTTCAGCTTGTAAACTGCCTTGTGTATAGTAATATAGAAAGGTGGTATGCAAATTAACAGTGAAATGAAATGTTTCCTTAAGCTTAAAACTGCCATCTTTTCCCAAAGCCTCAGCAGGCTGACAAGAGCACAGGCCAGGTTGTTTATTTATTTTTTAAAACGTTATGCCCCGCTTTTCACATGTGTCTGAAAGTAGCTTGCAAAGAAGAAGAATATAGAACACATAAAGCACAAAATTTAAAACATCAGGAAATGAGAACATTCATGGTGCAAAGACATCTGGAGGTGGGGGGGATGTTTTGACTTAATGTCTGAAACTTTGCAGGGATAGCGCCTGCCTGGTTTCTACTGGGTGGGATTTCCAGTCTATAAAGAAAATGCATTTGACTGAGCATGGACAAAGGAATCGGGGTTCAGTTCTGTCCTCCTGGGGACCTGGCTGGATGTCAGCCAAGCTTTTACCTACTCCTATCTTCTAGAGGAAGAAGAAGAAGAAGAAGAAGAAGAAGAAGAAGAAGAAGAAGAAGAAGAAGAAGAAGAAGAAGAGTTTGGATTTGATATCCCGCTTTCTCACTACCCGAAGGAGTCTCAAAGCGGCTAACATTCTCCTTTCCCTTCCTCCCCCACAACAAACACTCTGTGAGGTGAGTGGGGCTGAGAGACTTCAGAGAAGTGTGACTAGCCCAAGGTCACCCAGCAGCTGCATGTGGAGGAGCGGAGACGTGAACCCGGTTCCCCAGATTACGAGTCTACCGCTCTTAACCACTACACCACACTGGCTCTCCAGTGGAAGGGATCGGCAGCTCTAACCCAGTCAAGGCGAAACAAACATAATTTTCAGGAGGTTTCCTTATCCCACTCTGTTACATTTATAGAATGGTGGAAGTCCATATTTATTTATTTAAGAATTTTATACAGTACTTCGCTTTCCACTATGTATTTTTAAATTATTTTTCTGTAAGCTGCTTTGAGACAAAAGATTAAAACATCATAAAATAGAAAAAATTACAGCAATATCCACAGTGAAAGGGCCTTCATAGATATGGCAAGCAGCTTCTGAAAAGCTCTGCTACCTTGAGATGCTCTAGCTGTGCTTGCAACAGCCCAGGAAGTCCACTCGCTTTGAATTGGTGAGAACATACACACCACAGCCAGCAGCCACCAAGCGCCTCATCTTCCATGGGTGCGTCTAATCCCCTTCTAAAACCAGCCACGTTGGTGGCCACCACCACCTTTTGTGGGAACATGTTCCACAGGTGACATAACATCAAAGAATAATGTCAGAAGATTATGCACCGCTGAAGGACTGCTGCAGGAACCCTGTAAATAGCTGCAGCACTTCTGGCCAAACTCAAGAACAATCATAGAATCATAGAGTTGGAAGAGACCACAAGGGCCATCCAGTCCAACCCCCTGCCAAGCAGGAAACACCATCAAAGCATTCCTGACAGATGGCTGTCAAGCCTCCGCTTCAAGACCTCCAAAGAAGGAGACTCCACCACACTCCTTGGAAGCAAATTCCACTGTCCAACAGCTCTCACTGTCAGGAAGTTCTTCCTAATGTTGAGGTGGAATCTTCTTTCTTGTAGTTTGAATCCATTGCCCCGTGTCCGCTTCTCTGGAGCAGCAGAAAACAACCTTTCACCCTCCTCTATATGACACCCTTTTATATATTTGAACATGGCTATCATATCACCCCTTAACCTTCTCTTCTCCAGGCTAAACATACCCAGCTCCCTAAGCCGTTCCTCATAAGGCATCGTTTCCAGGCCTTTGACCATTTTGGTTGCCCTCCTCTGGACACGTTCCAGCTTGTCAGTATCCTTCTTGAACTGTGGTGCCCAGAACTGGACACAGTATTCCAGGTGAGGTCTGACCAGAGCAGAATACAGTGGTACTATTACCTCCCTTGATCTAGACGCTATACTCCTATTGATGCAGCCCAGAATCACCGAGCTTTGCTGTTGCATCTGTAACAAGCAGTAGAACTTGGGCTTTTTTCTCTGGGTAGTTCGGAAGACCAGGCTTCCATTAAAGCAGTGGAATGGCTTTCCTAAAAAGCGAGTAAGGGGCTCCTTTCTCACATGCACTAAGAGGGCTGGAGAGCTTTGAAATGAAAGCCTAGGCAGGCCTGTGTGCACAAATCTTCCAGGAACCCATCGCTCTGGCAACGCTTGAGTGCCCCAAGGAAGGGGGAGGCCAGTTCCCGCCAGGGAGCAGGCGCAGCGTGATTTACCACAGCTTCTGCTTCAAGTGGTAGTCAGAGCGAGTTCAGGCATGGTTCATCATTATTATTTCATCAATTAAATGCACGATGCTCAGCTGGCGTCGGTGAAGTGGGCCATCACAGATGCATCCAAATCCAGGTCAGAGGGGGTCTTTGTTCTTCTGCACAAAATACAACGAAAACCCCCCTCTGTGGCATGTGATGCTTCAGACTTGGGGGAAACAGAAGCAAGGGGATAAAAGGAGCTCTTAGGGTGTAGAATTTGACCAGGGACAGCTTCTTGGATCCAAGTGACAGGTCTGTTATGAGGAAAGTGAACTTTGGTCAAACTTCAGCGAAAAGATCCCTGACCACTTGAATCATGAAAATAACCCCAGATATCCTAGTCATCTTTTTTTCCAGGCTCCTTGTTTGTGAGGAGTATGAAGAGAAAGAATAAATGTAGCTCAGAAGGTTTTGCAGGCAGTTCAGTTGATTTGGGGTTTTGTGTACTGCAGCTAACAGACCATTGGAGCATCTTTCCTAAGTGGTTGCTGGTTAATGCTTTGCTGTCTCAGTGAGGTGCTAAACTTGTGCCTGAGCTGTACTGCCTGCAAAGAGTGGCTCACACTACTTATTTTTCCTCTTTCAAACTAAATAAATAAATCTGCCGTTTAAAAACCTAAATGTCAGATAGAAGATCATGGTAGAACCCTTCTTCCTGGCATGGTTGTTTTGAATGTGATGGGAAGGGGGGTTCTGTTTGTTCGTTTTTGTGTTAGAGGAGCACTCAGGCATAGGAGCCCCCACCTACAGCCTGAAGTGGTATAGCCCAAACAGAGGTTTAACATCTCACTAAAAACTGAGCCTCATTTACCCTTCTGTTCAACCATTAACTTCCCTCAGTCAGCAATCAGCTGTCATTAATTCCCAAGGTTTGGAAAAGAAGATTAGCAGCCAATGAGAAGAAGGCGTGCACAGTGAAAGGGAAAGGTAAAAGGGAAAGGACCCCTTGATGGTTAAGTCTACTCGAATTTGACTATGGGGTGCCACACTCATCTCCATTTTTAGGTCAAGGGAGCCAGTGTTTGTCCACAGACAGCTTTCCGGGTCATGTGGCCAGCATGACTAAAGCATAGCTGTCAACCCTCCCTGCTGTTTCCCAATGCTATAATAAGGGAATTTCCTGCAAAAAAGGAAAAGGTTGACAGCTATGGACTAAAGCGCTTCTGGTGCAATGGGACAGTGTGATGGAAGCCAGAACACAAGGAAACGCCATTTACGTTCCTGCTGGAGCAGTACCTACCGGTATTTATCTACTCGCACTGGTGTGCTTTTGAACTGCTCAGTTGGCAGGAACTGGGACAAAGCAGAGTGGTTCATTTTCAATCAGAAACAAAGCTGGGTTAAAACTTAGGTCAGTGATAGCTCCCATTTGAAGGAATTCATTCAAAGTATTGAGGGGTGGTGGAATTAATCAATTAGAAATGGTGGTCACAATTTTTGGTCAATTAAAATGGTGCCTATGTTTTATCAGGGACCAGAGATTATTTTTTCAAAAATCTTTTTTAATACAAGAACTTATGAATTCTTAGTAAGTAGAAAGGGCTTTCTTAGAAGAGGCATTTCTCCTGTCTCATTCAGGAGGAAATGCTCCTTCCGATATGGTTTCTGCCTACTGTGACACGTTTGCATAATCTAAAAACAAAGAACAGGGCTTTATTCATTGCACGCTCAAGGAGCATCTCCGCAGAGATGTACATCTATATTATGAACAATAATTCTTAATACAATTTAGTCTTTTTAACATTACTTCGCTTTTTTTTTTACTCTTTTACATTACTTTACTTAAATGAAGGCAAATTTGACTACGACATCTACTTTGGAGAGTGATTTCTACATGCAAAGGATGCTAAGGAACATAAGACATGCTTCAAAGTGAGAGGAAGACGGCCAAGTGTGTTCACTGGTTGGGAACAGCAGCCTGTTTCTGTGTAACTGGATGGATAAGCTAATATAAGAGGTGAACAAATGATCAGCTCTATTGCCCTTTCAAATACATCATGATTGATTGTGATTATTTGAGACACTAGATAAATTAATACAGAGTTTTCAAAAATGTTCAATACGTTTTGCTGCACTTAATGTTTCTAGATGTCACACTGTAGTTTTGTACTTAGTACCTTCCATTATGGATGTTTTCATTTGTTCTAAATCGTTATATCTCTTGCTTTATATTGACTGTAGGGACATCTAGAATTATTATTATTTTTACATTGCATATCTACTGATGAGTATATTATTAATCTCATTGCTGGCTAGCCAAACTGGATGATATGTTAAACACAATGTTGCAGCAACATATTTAGCTCCTCCCTTTGCAAAATGCATTGTATAGGAACTTAGCCATGCCCAGACATCATGGGTGTGCCATGCTTATCTGCCCCAATCCTAGCTGCAGAGCCAATGATGCAAAGCGGAGGCAGAATAATGCAGAGCACTATGAGCTCAAGGTGCAAGGTAAGCTTAAGCTAAAGACATGTTTGCCTTCAAGCATTTAAGATGCATCCGTTGTATCTTTCAGAGTTTTAACTTGCAAAGTGTCAGGAAATGGAGCAATTTTCACATCACAATCAGTGATCCAGTAACAGGTGGGTAGCCGTGCTTGTCTGCCATAGTCAAAACAAAATAAAATAAAAAATTCCTTCCAGTAGCGCCTTAGAGACCAACTGAGTTTGTTCTTGGTATGAGCTTTCGTGTGCAGGCACACTTCCGAAAGCTCATACCAAGAACAAACTTGGTTGGTCTCTAAGGTGCTACTGGAAGGATTTTTTTTTTATTTTTTTATTTAATTGCAACTAATCACCAAACTTAAAACCATGGAGAAACCTGGTCTGAACAAAGACATTGGATTCTTATCTCAATATACATGACAAAGCTATCTTTAGCCATCTCACCCCTTGCCTTTCCCTGTAATAATTGCAGTCGTTAACAGTCTACATGTTTTCCACACCTATCAGCTGATCACCCATTCCCACCACCCTTCTGAGTAATACCCCTCCCCACTCCCTCACTACATTTAAGGATCTGGTGACTTCCGTTTCAGTGCATCTGAAGAAGTGTGCATGCACACGAAAGCTGATACCAAGAACAAACTTAGTTGGTCTCTAAGGTGCTACTGGAAGGAATTTTTTATTTTTTATTTTTGTAGTGATGCAGTAAGATGAAGTAGCCAAAAAGTTTTATTATGGGACTAAAAAGTTGGATCACATGGCATCACCAGAGGAATGAGAAGCAACTAATCATCTCTGGAATCAAAAATAGCTGCCTGCTACTACTAAGAACTGTATGTACTTTATGCAAAAAGCTAAAATTTAATGCATATAGACAAACACAACCCATCTGCAGATAAAAGCTATGTTGTGTCACACTGAAGGAGGTAAGGTAAAAGGAGGACCAGGAAACAGAACCCAGAACTGGACAATACAGACAGGCTGGACCTAATGGCTGGAGTCACTATGGAGTAGGAAGTAGATGTATCCCTGACCTCACTGGTGTCCCTTTTTACGTTCTCCCTTCTCTGAAGCCTGTGGGGATCTCTAGCAAAATCCTCAGCATCCTCACCAAACGACATGCTTTAAAAGAGACACTTATTCAGAACTGCATATCAAGGTGGTCTTTCAAAGACTGTAAAGAGGACATAAACAAATAGCATGGAAATAAGCTCTGGCCATAGCTTCCAAACCTAACATAGAGCACCAATGGGCAGAGTCATTCATTCCCCTCCTGACCCAAAGTTACTCACTAGAATTCACACACACAGCCAAGCAAAAAGGGATTTACGGTATTTGCTCCATGATGTGTCTCTAAAGGCGGAAAGGAAAGGAAAGGAAAGGAAAGGGAAGGGAAGGGAAGGGAAGGGAAGGGAAGGGAAGGGGAAAGGAAACAAAGGCACTTTGGGGGTTGCATTTTTGGTAGAATTGAGTCCAAACTTAATGGTTCCTGCAAACATTTTCGATAGTGTGAAAAATACCTCCTGTTGTTGGTGATTTTATGGCACTCCTTGCAAAAAAAAAATAACTTATTCACCTAGATGGGCCTCATTTGGTATTGCTCATAATTGCCACAGTGACAGATCTGGCCACATAATGCAGAAATATCATCCCATTCACTGCATAGCTCCTTTTGGGTGAGCTATAAGACTAATCTTCAAAGGGCAAAGAAACATGAGCCAAAAGGAAAGAACTGTGCAAAGCATCACCAATTGCAGGGAGGAGTGTGTAGAGAGATGACAAATATTTGAAAAAGTTCATTATTGCAGGGGGGAAATCACCCCAAAGAAACTGTTGATTTCTATTGGAAAACAGAAAGTGGAGAATATCTAGGATAGCTCTTTCTCACTCTTGCTCACTTTTTGTTTGGCAGACACTTCCATATATTAAGTATATATATTGTTAATCCAATCAGAAGAGTTACCTAGCACTGCTGAAAAAAATGCAGCAAAAAGATAGAATAAGATAAAAATAGGTAGTTACTTCAAAAGGCATTCCCTCCACCTTTTCAAGGCTATTAACTCTTCCCAATTTGCTAACTGCAGCCTTCATGCAACGAATTACTGAATCCTACAAAAGAGGTAATATTAAATCACTGACAATGTTATGACTGCCTACCGGTGACCGTCTACGCAGGTGTTTCAACAAAGACGTGGAAAAAATACTCAAAATCTCAGCAGCAGATAACACTGATCAATGAGTTCACATGAGTTCTTTTATGAAGGACATTCCCATGATGTTTATTCATCACATTGGAAATAGTTGCTCCCAGTTCCTTTACAGGAAGAGAAAATGTGCCCCACGCATTTCTCTGACCAATTCTACATGACGATGCAGTTGGTCTTTAGGGACTCGGTACAATGACCCTAAAGTGATCATATGAATTATATTTCAGAGCTGGCTGCACTTGAAAAGAGGAGGGAGGGGTTCAGGGCTGCTGCCTTTGCTTTTCAGTTGGCACGGGTGTCCTTTTAGAATTCAAATAAGGACCGAAGGACAAAGTACACTCTGCACTTGTATCAGCAATGAGCCCAGCTCTTAGTGTTCCCTTCTCAGGAGGTGCTGTCATGACACTTGCTCAAAGAGGTGTCTGTTGGCAGAGCTGCTATCAAATACAGAGGAATCAAACGTTACGTTGAAATATTAACTCACAGAAATGGTGTCTGCTTTTTAAAAAAAATGAAGGGTCCAAACTGAAACCCATTAACAAAGTTAACGGGAATCCACATTTCAGACCCTCTCCCTCTGCCCATATTTAATAACTGCAATAGTTATTTTCTCACCATGTGATACAATCTCTGATGTCAAAACAAAATAAAAAAATAAAAAAATGCTTCCAGTAGCACCTTAGAGACCAACTGAGTTTGTTCTTGGTATGAACTTTCGTGTGCATGCACACTTCTGAAAGCTCATACCAAGAACAAACTTAGTTGGTCTCTAAGGTGCTACTGGAAGGATTTTTTTTTGTTTTGTTTTGTTTTGACCAACACGACTACCTACCTGTAACTGAATCTCTGGTGTGTATTGGGTCAGGTGTGTACACTGGGTCAAGTACCTATTATTTACTGTGGAAGGATGTATGGATCCAGAATTGTCCTCCGCAGTCACTTATGGACTCACTGTTAAGACCATATTCATGGAAGACAATCTTACTTGGCTACGAGTGATCACCAAAGAAGAAAAAAGACCAGCTTTATGGCTTTGGGACCAAATCTAACAGCTTTGCAAGCACCTGGCATAATCCACTGGGGTTGGGGAAGGAAGGTAGGTGGTACTTAAATCTTGTTTAAATCCATGGGTTCAAAGGCTCATTCAGACATTCAAATTAACACTTATTTCCTCATAATTTTTTTTGTTCAGCATTTGGTGACCAGCAGCAGAAGATGTGAACTGATGTTGGATGTTATAAAAGTTATCCTCTTTGTGATATTAGTTCTGTGATGGTTTTTTCCCATTTGCAGTTGTGACTTGATGTTGCAGCCACATAGTGAACCCAGAGGTAGAATTCGAACCCATAACCCTCACAGATGATATGAAGTATCTAACATATTGCATCAAACTGTATCTCCCCACTGACCATTAAGGTGACCTAAACAAGCATGTGATATAAAAACTGAGGTGTTTGAAAGCCTTCTCTGTTCTATTTAATAGTGTGATTAAAATAAAATAAACATAATCTGAAAGTTATTTTTCCAAATTCTTATATGTTTTCTGTTGCCCAACACAAGTAAAAGATTAAGTCCAAGACAATAACTAGGAAGGCTGGGCCCACCCTTTGAACTATGTGGATAGGACCTCCACCCCAATTCCCCTCTTGTGTGAAAGTCACAGGAAGTCATGTGAATTTCAATGGAATGTATGAGTTAGCATTCTGAGATATGAAATTGTGAAAAACACAGTATTAGGGGAAACGAAATAGAAAATTCTTTCCAGTAGCACCTTAGATACCAACAGTATTAGGGGATTAGATTTGCAGAGACGGGCTAAACAATAAACAGGACTGTGTTATTTCAACTTTAGGGTTGCCATATTTCAAACAGTGAAAAAGTTGTTGAGAGTTTTTGTGAGATTTTTGGGCAAAATCAACCAAAAAACACACACACACCATGTTTTGGGGCTATTTTGATGGGGAAAAGGCAGAAACGGCACTGCTGCCATGGACTGCCATATGTCCAGATTTTCCCAAACATTTTTTTCCCCTGATTTCTGCCCAGACACTGCTGCTGACTATAATATTCCGGACATATATGGCAACCCTATCAACTTAAAAGTGTGTTATTTCCATGCGGTTGAGAGTTGTGCATGATTAAGGCTGCAAACCCTCAGAGTAAGCATAACTGAAAATAGTGGGACTTACTGCTACATAAAGTAAGTACAGGATTAATTCACTTCTCCCAAAGTTTTCCAGCTAACTAGGTGCACGGAATCAGCTTGTTTACACCAAAGCCTGCCTACCCACCACGATACCCTGGTCTTATGTTACCAGCAGGGCCATGGAGTCGACTGTGGTGTATCTGGCTGTCACGCTGCTTTTGTCACCCTGAAGGTTCTGTGGTGCAGTGTTTGAATGGCTAATTTCAGAATGTGGCAGTGGTGGATTATTGCTCTACCCTTTGCCAGTTATGCTGCAGGGATCTACGGAACTCTTAATTTGTTCCCCATGCAGTCAGACAATTCCATGAAAGCACTGGGAGATGGAGACTCCGAAGGTGGAGACTGAGGTTTCATCAAAATGGGGGTGACATCCAGCTCTGTACTTTTCATTCAAGCCAGGTGAAGTAGTGAGTGTTCTGAATCAGTCCCTGGGTGCGGTAAAGGACCGGGTCAGGATGTCTCACTGCAGACAAGATGGAAACACCGTTAGTGGGAGAGGAATAGTCTTATTGGGGGCTGCATTCCTCTTAAATACCAGGCTCGTTGTTTGGGTGTGCTCTTGGATGTAGTACAGTGGTACCTCTGGTTACGAATGGGATCCATTCCGAAGCCCCATCCGTAACCCATGACTTGCGTAACCTGAAGCTCCGTGTCTGCGCATGTGCGCAACACGATTTGTCGCTTCTGCGCATGCACATGACGTCATTTTATACATCTGCGCATGCGTGAACCGCTGAACCCGGAAGTAACGCGTTCCATTATTTCCGGGTTCGGCGTGTTCGTAACCCGCATGGTACGCATCCTGAAGCATTTGTAACAAGAGGTACGACTGTACTGTCATTGGAGGCACGGTACGCTTTGCTGGCTTCGGGCACCTTTTATCAGTTTAGGCCAAAATACTAGCTATGACCCTCTCTGGACAGAGATAGCCTTGCTTCATGCTCTCGCAACCTTTCATTTAGGTTACTGCAATGTGTTAGGTGCCAGGGCTATCTTTGAAAATTAAATTGCTGTGTTACATGCGGGGCTGTCTTTAAAAATGGCCCAGAAACGTTAAGTTAATCCAGAATAGGACAACATTGTTTATTTCCTTTTAGCAAGGATGCCCAATACACTTATGGTACACAACTGATTTGGCATCTGTATTGGAGTTCAGCTCAACCTTGAAAACCCTATGTGACTCAGAGCTAGGTAACATGAAAGATGGTCTCCACACATATGCCTGAACCTTAAGATCATCTGCAGAGGCTCTTCTCTGGGTGCTCTCAGCAAATGAAATAAGACAGGTTGCTATTACAGTGCCCCTGTGCCAGAATGCCTTCCCTAGAGAGGTTGCCTACCTGTATTGGGGTATTCTCAGCACCACCTGAAGACCTTTCTATTTTTCCAAGATACCAAGTTTTAAAAAACAGTTTTAATGCTTTACAGACCTTTAACACTACCGTTTTATTTGTTGCTGATTTTATTCCGATGTTGCATTGTTTCTTATTCTATGTGATTATTCTGTTGGTAGCGAGTAGTGCTAATTTGTTGACATCCTTCTGTCTCAAACACAATGGGGTGTGCCTCCGGGGGCCAAAGTCAAATCGCTGGAGAATCACAGCACCCACTGTGGCTGCAGAGACCGCTAACTCATGACTGCTGCCCCCCACAGTGTTTTTGCTGCATTTGCAGCACCAAAGTGACCTCCTTGGGGCACAGGCCTGGGCAGTGTGTCTGGAGGTCCTGGGCTGCCCCAATGACAAGACCCCCCCCCTTTCTTGGTCTCGCTGGTATGGTCCAAAGGAAAGCAGAGGAAGACATTTGGCACCAGCTTGGCCGCAGGACTTGCCGGAAGGAGGTTTACAAGATGCCAATCAATTGTCTATGTCCCACAAGGCAGCGGATATGGATTTTTCCTTGGGGTTTACTCCAGAAGCCTTCCTCACAAGGCAATGGAGGTTTGGGGTCAGAGTTTTCCTTCTCCTAGATGGCCTACCTTTCCAGGTTTATGAGCCACACCTGCCCCTTATTTTCCTCTACAGCGCAGTGTTAGTGTTAATATGCTGCAACTGAATAAAGAAAAGCTGGAAATGAGATTGAATGGCCAAGGGCAGAAATGTGGTTACTTTCCATTGCTCCGATGATGATGTGGTGATGCTGGAATGGGGAGTAACCAAACCACAGCCCCTGCCTACATGAAGTGCTTCCTTCCAACCTGACTTGGGGGGGTCCAGTAGCTCCAACTCCACCACTGCTAACAAATAAGTCCAGCCTTTCACCTTCTGTAGAACAGGTGCAGCTATTTTCAGTTGACATGTTGAAGTGGATAATATATTTTCCTTTTTTCATGACAAAATGTCAGTAAGGTTTTGTAAAATGTGCCAAATTTAATAAGAAGATTACACAATAAGGGTAGTAAAGTTAATATGCAAAACTGTCTTGGTTTCTTCCTTTCCACAGCAAGACAGACCCTACTTCACCTTACAAAATGTTATACACACAAGACAAACAAATAACAGGAGTACAACCAGAGGTGCAGAACTCAACAATGACACAGGATTACTGCCTCTTTAACTAGTGCCTACTAGTGCTATTATCATTCAGAGTGCCTTATCACTCCCATGCACAAATATTATGACTAGCTGAGCATCTACAGTAATCACTACTGTAACTGCGTACATATATTTGTATTTAATATTGCAGGCTGTTGCTGTCACCATGCTATAAAAACCAAAATGGCATTAATGTCAATGCTGGGGATTTGCATAATGCTGACAAGAAGAAAAAAAATACTGGCATGTTTCTTCAGCGTGCAAGATAAATGTTTGGCCATGCTCAGAAGTATTCAAATAGCAGCTTCTAAATTGACTTAAGATACATTCCAAGTGTGATAGATCTGGTTTGCCTGGAACCCCTTAAAGAGGCAGTTATTAACTCATTTCTTTTTTTAAAAAAAAAACCCATATTTGGACCTGGCCACTATGGCCAATTATCGTCCATTCTCAAATATTCCATTCCTGGGCAAGGTAACTGAGTGGGTGGTTGTGGAACAACTTCAGACATGCCTGGAGGATGTGGACCATTTGGATCCCTTCCAATCGGAATTCAGGCCCCATCATGGGACTGAAACCACCCTGGTTGCACAGGTTGATGATCTCTGGTGGGCAGGAATGGAGTAAGAACCAGGTGTGCAGCCTGGGAGTTATTTTGTACTCACAGCTGTCCATGGAGGCCCAGATCAATTCTGTTTTGGGGGCAGGTGCCAACCAGCTCCATCTGGTATGCCAGCTGAGATCCTTCCTGCCTGCACACTGTCTTGCCAGAGTGGTGCATGCTCTGGTTATCTCCCACTTGGACAACTGCAATGCACTCTATGTGGGGCTACCTATGAAGGTGACTTGGAAACTACAACCAATCAGAATGTGGCAGTTACGACTAGTGACTGGGAGTGGCCACTGAGACCATATAACACCTGTCCTAAAAGATCCACATTGGCTCCCAGTACGATTCTGAGCACAATTCAAAGTGTTGGTGCTGACCTTTAAAGCCCTAAATGGCCTCGGCCCAGTATACCTATAAGAGCATCAATTCCCATCGTGCAGCCCGAACACTGAGGTCCACCTCTGAGGGCCTTCTGGTGGTTTCTTACTGCAAGAAGTGAGGTTACAGGGAACCAGGCAGAGGGCCTTCTCGGCAGTGGTGCCCGCCCTGTGGAACACTCTCCCATCAGATGTCGAGATAAAAAGCTATCTGACTATTTGAAGTTATCTGAAAGCAGGCCTATATAGGGAAGTTTTTAATGTTTGATATCTTACTGTGTTGGATGTTTTAATTTACTGGAGGCCACCCAGAGTGGCTGCGTCAACCAAGTCAGATGGGCAGCGTAATAATAATAATAATAATAATAATAATAATAATATTGTTGTTATTGTTATTCCTCACAGTGGGTGGGTGTTCAAATGACGCTGACGCCCAGCACACTATAGAATGCCAGTTTGGTTCTGTTCAGATAAATCCCTCACATGCTGAGGGCAGGAACAAGATTGTGCCCACCAGCCCCTTTGGTACCCATGTACCTATTGGCCATGTCTGCCAAGAGGCTATGTTTTGGTATACGTGTAAAAGGGGCCTATGCATGTAAGCATGCAAGGCAGCCTCTCCCAAGTTGGACCCTCCAAATGTATTGGACTATGACTCCCTGCTGGGAATGATGGGAGCTGTACTCCAAAACATCTGGAGAATGTCAGGTTAGGGAAGGTTGACATAGGGATTCTCTAGGTGTTCATCTGAACAGCCTTTTGCCTTCACCCAGAACCTTTGTGTGCATTGCACAAACTGCAATCCTGGTAACCCCGAGGAAGAGGGAGCAGAGAGCCAGGTCAGATAGCGCTGAGTGGAGACTCGGAAGATCATGGTAAGTTACTTCTTCCCTGTAGTCCCAAACTATTAACATTCCAGCTGCTCACAAATGATTCTCATGTAACTTTTAAAGGAGATGGGTTCTCTTTAGATTTCCACCTCTCTTAAATAGTTCATGAAAAGGAAGAATACATAAGGCTGCCAAATAATTAGTGAGATCATAGCCAATTTACAGTATAAGGTTAAGTCAATCAGGCAGGCAACTGAATCTGCGTACATTGGCATATGAGGAAAACAATGTTTCTAACAACGTATTTTCTTCCCAGATAAAGCATGTATGTGTTGCTATAGGCAACATCAAAGAGGCATTCCCTGTTCTCTCTCGTACAACTGGAAACATCTATTTTTAAGATACTAATTGAAGTAAAAATACGGTTTTTATAAGCACTTGCATCAAGCACAAGATACTTCACTGCCTGAGGTGAAGGACAAGTTACCTGCTCCCAACTGCAAATACAAAAACTTAGCAGGGTAGATTGAGATAGTGTCCTTCAGCATACCTGAAAGTTGCAGACTAGCTTAAGGGACTCAGGGCAGGCTGCACAGCACACACTGCCTGTCCTCCCATTGCTACCAGCCCCTCAGCATCTGCTACCTGAGGCAGCTATCTCTCTCTGCCTAATGGCACGGCGGGGCCTGCACTTTACATTGTTTCTTGTTCGTTTTTTGGTTCAAAGCCTGTTGACCAATAAAGTGGGGGCATCTTTTTAGTTGATCAGAATGTTTTAATCAGTTAATGTAACGGGGGATTCCACTAAACATGGTAAAGGTAAAGGTAAAGGGACCCCTGACCATTAGGTCCAGTTGCGGACGACTCTGGGGTTGCGGCGCTCATCTCACTTTACTGGGCAAGGGAGCCGGCGTTTGTCCGCAGACAGCTTCCGGATCATGTGGCCAGCATAACTAAGCTGCTTCTGGTGAACCAGAGCAGCTCACGGAAACTCCGTTTACCTTCCCACCAGAGCAGTACCTATTTATCTACTTGCACTTTTGGGCGTGCTTTCGAACTGCTAGGTTGGCAGGAGCAGGGACCGAGCAACGGGAGCTCACCCCATCATGGGGATTCCAACCGCCGACCTTCTGATCGGCAAGCCCTAGGCTCTGTGGTTTAACCCACAGGGCCACCTGCGTCCCTACTAAACATGGTAGCCCTTGTAATAAAGGCACCAATGGGTCTATGTCAGATGCCAAAGGAATTTCCATAAATTTTGTGGCCCCGCCATGAACACGACCCACTTTCTTCTTCAAATTAATCTCCCCTTTCCCATGAAACCTTTGGCATGCAGGAAATGCATGCTTTGAATGTAAAACATCCCAAGATCAGTCCCCAGGTAGAGCTGAGAAAGCCTGCATTTCTAGTGTATGTAGACAATACAGGGGTAGATAGACCAAAGATCTAACGCTGTATAAAGCAGTTTTCTAAGTAATCCAATGGCATACATATAAACCCACTGAGTTAAATGGGGATTATTCCCAAGTAACACTCTTACATTTCAGGTACTTTTTGCTCCAGGAGATTTAATATACCTAGTCTTCTGCTTGTACAATACCCAGTAAAGCTAGATGGTGCATTCTGTCTTATTCCAAGGCATGAACCCAATTAACTGACATATTCCTGTTTCATATTGCATCTGGTTCTATCAGAGGATGACTTTTCCTTCTGATGCAACAGCACTCACGGTGCTCCAGCACAGAATGGTTCATGTCAGTCAAACTCCATCAGAGATCAGTAAAACAGAGGGAGATAACTCTACAAGATACAACTTTCTTTAATCGCAAGAATGAGAATAGAATTTGCATGTGATAAGGGAAACATATTTTGACAATGAACATATATTAATATAAATGTATACAAACTCCAGGTCTCAAAATTACACCATGTTCTAGTGCAGCAGTAGGAACCCCAAGCCTGTGGATTGAATGTGGACCTCCAGACTTTTCTATCTGGCCCTCAGGACTGTCCCCAATCCACATACTCTTCCCAAGTCACAACACTCATCGGTTCTGCTCCATATTCTTCTCAAGTGCTTCATGCTTCACTGAACTGTAATAATGCCTCTTGCATGCTTGGACGGATGCTAGAGAGAGGGGTGTGTGTGTAAACCTATGGCATTTGTGACCAAAAAAGAAGCGTAAAACGGTAGGAAATGGTACCATTAAAAAGTGGTAGGAAGCTAATCCGATGATGGGGTAGAGCTGTTGCTATCTGAGATCAACCAGATAGTACAACTATGTAAAGCCCCTATCCAAATGATGTTCTTTGAACAGCCTCCTTTGCTTCTAAGTGAGCGACTGCTATTCATCCTATCAGGGAAAACAGGGTTGCTCTTGAGGACACTGTTGCAGTGAGAGCAAACCTGCCATCCATCCCTGATTAGGAGCTCAGCCTTCATCAGCAAACAACCTCTCAAGAGGGTACAAAGTGTTGCTTCTGAGCACAGAGTTGCAACTGCATATTCCAGGGGACCTTGGAATACTACTAAACAGCTTGTTACTGTATGAGCACTGGCAATTGAAGTGGAAAACAATAACAAAAGCAATAAAACCAAGACTGTTGCAATGCAAAATGAAATGCCGAAACTGGAACAGCCTCAGAAGGTCCTTGAATACAATAATGACTGGCAGAAAGGATACAGAGAGATTGGTCGGTGGGAAAGTTGTTCTAAAGAGAAAACTCTGAACCAGGGGTTTGGCTGGGCTACAACTTCCACCATCCCTGACTATTAACTATGCAACTGGAGTCTTACAGCATCTGGAGTGCTACAGGTTCCCCACTTCTGCTGTAAACCATCCAACATTTCGCAGATGAAAACAGGAACACTACTGTACACATGTGGACCTCCCTCTGCACAATTACATACTTCTGGGGGCTCTTTTCTGCCTGCTGAACTCATTCACTCATTTACTCACATATCCTACACTAGCTTGTGAAAAGAAGGAATGTTAATTTTATTTTTTATCAATCCAGCATTGTCCAGCAACATCTAACGGGCCCCATAATGGACACTCCTGCCTTACTGGATCCCATTAGGAGGTGAGGCTGGCAGTAAGCTGTGGAGAGAGTTTTGCACTGCTTCTCGTGGTCTGCACTTCCTATAATGACTTGGGAAGTGAGACAATGCAATGGGACATGGAATCACTCTCACGTCATTTGAGGAAGTGTAGTGGGTAGGAAGGTACAGAGAGAGCTTTGCATCACTGTAAGTGGTGCAGGAAAGGGACCCAGGTGGCACTGTGGGTTAAACCACAGAGCTTAGGGCTTGCTCATCAGAAGGTCGGCGGTTCGAATCCCTGCGACGGGGTGAGCTCCCGTTGCTTGGTCCCTGCTCCTGCCCACCTAGCAGTTCGAAAGCACGTTAAAGTGCAAGTAGATAAATAGGTATCGCTCCGGCGGGAAGGTAAACGGCGTTTCCGTGCGCTGCTCTGGTTCTCCAGAAGCGGCTTGTCATGCTGGACACATGCCCAGAAGCTGTACGCCAGCTCCCTCGGCCAGTAACGCAAGATGAGCACCGCAACCCCAGAGTCGGACACAACTGGACCTAGCGGTCAGGGGTCCGTTTACCTTTACCTAAGTGGTGCAGGGGGCTCTTAAAAGTTAAATAAGCAAATGGGGGGAGGCAGAAAACCCTTAACCATCTCCTAAGTTTAAATAAGGTGCAATGAAACTCCCTACTGAAAATTTTGGAGAAATCTCTCCCCCTGCCAATGAACTGTTGGGCAAATTTCATTCAAACTCCACTCAGCAATGAAGGGTAAAAAAAAAAAAGACATTCCTTTTTAATTTTTGGTGCAAATCAAATTATAATGGGAAGCTCATGGCCTCCCTAGACCACCTGCCCTTATTGAAATCAACCCTTGATCCCAAATTTGTTTGTTTGGATCTAAATGGGACCTACTTCTGAATGTTCAGAATTCCAACTTTATCATCATTGTTCATTACAATTTTTAAGAAACTCTGTATAATTTGTGTACAAATAAGTGAAATACCTGTATGTATGTCAAGTCATGCACTGTATATTTTGAAGAAACCTCCAAACATGTCTGACTTGTATAATTCAAACATTCAGCATATCTATCTCTAGACAGTTCAGACACCAGACAGGTCTATATTAATGCACATCAATTCAGCTTATTCTGAAAGGCTGGTAATAAGATTATTTTTCACAAACCGAACACAGATAGACAAAATTGTTTTATTCTTGAAGAACAGTATGATTTTCAAATACATTTCTCTCTCTCTTCCCAAACCCTTAATGTGTTTATAGTTCAGAGTTAAAACCAAAAAGGATTCACCCTTGTGGCATGAGAAATGTACCCAGGGTTTAATATATCAGGAAGATACAAAGTCATCAATAGATTTGCTCTACAGCAATCCTAATGATTGCCAGAAGGCAACATAGGTTGGAAGAATTAAAATATTGTTATCTCCAATATGAGAAGTGACTTTTTGAAAGAATGGGCATTTCATAGCTCCAGCTGCCTCCATTTAACAGCAACAACCCTGATTTTCTTTTACGTGTGCTTGACAAGTCACTGGATATCTAACAGTGGATCTCTCTTAAAATGATCACCAACCTACGTGGTTTCTCTCTTTTTCTCTCTTCAGAGAGAATCCATAGCCCTGGTGAATTATTTACAACATGTTATGAGCAAAGAAGCTGCCGCCTGCGAGAGGGAGTGCCATAGTTTGACTCTGCGCTGCATGAAAAAGGACTTTCTTTTATCTGTTCCAAATCTTCCTTCATTGGAAGTCCATGAGTTCCGGTGTTATGAATCATAGAATCCTAGAGTTGGAAGAGACCACAAGGGCCATCCAGTCCAACCCCCTGCCAAGCAGGAAACACCATCAAAGCATTCCTGACAGATGGCTGTCAAGCCTCTGCTTAAAGACCTCCAAAGAAGGAGACTCCACCACACTCCTTGGCAGAAAATCCCACTGCCGAACAGCTCTCACTGTCAGGAAATTCTTCCTAATGTTTAGGGGGAGGAAATCTTTTCTCTATCCACTTTCTCCATGCCTTGCATAATTTTATAAATTATATCATGTCTTCTCTTTTTTACAAATTATACCATGTCTTCTATCGTGTCACCTCCTTGTTTTTTTTCTTTAAACTAACTACTGTAGTCCTAAATGCTGAAAACTTTCTTCACAGGAGAGTCGCTCGACCCCCTTTATCGTTTTGGTGGCCCTTTTCTGAACTTTTCCCAACTCTACAAGATCCTTTTTGTGTTGAGGTGACCAGAACTGAGCACAGTACTCCAAGTGTGCTAGCACAATACAGCACTATGTTATTGGAAGTTTTATTTTCATTTCTTTTCTTAATGATCCCTAGCATAGAATCCACCTTTTTCACAGTCACCGCACACTGGGTCGACATCTTCACTGAGGAATCTACTATGACCCCAGGGTCTCGCTCCTGGTCCATCACCTCCAGTTCAGACCCTATGAGTGTGTACATGAAATTAATATTTTTTGCTCCAACATGCGTCACTTTCACTTGTTTACACTGAATTGCACTTGCCATTTAACTTCCCATTCACTCAATTTGGAGAAGCCCTTTTGGAGCTCTTCACATTCTCAGCTTTCTTTTAACAACCCTCAACAACTGAGTGTCATCAGCAAACTTGGCTCACGGCTCACTCCTATCTCTATGAACAAGTTAAAAAGCACTGGTCCCAATACCACTCCTTGGGGGACTCCCCTTTCTATTTCTCTCTATTCATAAAACTGTCCATTTATTCCTACTTTTTGCTTCCTGCAACCTAAACAATTCCTGATCCACGAGAGGACCTCGCCTCTTATTCCTTGACCGCTTAGCATATACAGGAGTCTTTGGTGAGGTACTTTGTCAAAAGCTTTTTGAAAGTCCAAGATACGCTATGTCTAAATTAAGCACTACCTACAAAGAATGGCAACAAACTGAAACAGCAACCCTCATCTGAATGGTGGGATTCAGCTCCTAGAAAATCGTCCTTTCTCTTATGCTGTACAAAAATGTTGGCACCACTGAGGTTATTACAAGCACACACAAAAAAAAATCTGCTATATTCACCTGTGAAATGTTGAAGGCTATGACATTTAGAACATCTGCACTTTCTGTGATGGCCTGGGATTCAGACTCAGATGCTGAACCTGAGAGATTCCAGCCTGCACAGGAGTCCCTGCCTCCAGAACCAGCTGCGCCGGGGCCAGGGCTTGAGTCTGAAGGGTCCTCACCTGTGCTGCATCCTCAGGTGCAGGTATCAGTGGAGTCTGCTCTGGCTCCTGATGGGGTCGAGGATCCACTGCCTGCAGGTGCTCCACGCCCAGCCTCATCAGAGGAAGCTGAGGCGGCCCCTGGATCCGGTAACCCACCAGCCTCTCCTGAGCTGTGAAGCCTCAGGGCAGAGAGGCGAAGGGAACTAAGTTCCTGCAGGAGGAGTGCTCGCCTCCAGGCCAGAAGGAGAAGCGAGTCACCGGAGGATTGGGGCCGCCCTATGCCTCGGGGCAGATAAAGGCTGGCCAGCCCCAGCCCCAAGTTGTGTGAGCAACACAGTTGCTAACCTGTGCCTGCTTGTGTCCTCGTGCTTGTTCCTGACCTGTACCTTGCCCTGCTTCCTGCATTGCTCCTTGCCAGACTGACTCCCTGTTGGACTCATGGACCTTGGACTGGACTTTGACCCTGCTTCGTGGATGAACCCCCTGCGTGTTCCTGACCTCTGACTACCCGGCTAGACCCTCAGACTGTTTCCTGACCCTGCCGCCGCCCCGTCCCTGGACTTGCGTTGCCTCGCTAGACCTACCACTGTTGTCTGGGACTGCTGTCCATGCCCCACTCGGCCCCTGGTGAGTTTCTGGTCTTCCCACCCGGTATTCTCTGGGCTGGGCACCCCCAGGGCTGGCACACTTTGAACAGTTTTTGCATAGGATCAAGTGTGTATTCAAACTTCTTTCCCATTTTATTCTGCTTTTATGTCCTAAAATAGCATTGGCTTAAATTTTTATTCTGACTATTTGTACTATTAAGATTGAAGTAGATGCGGAAGGGAATGAAAGCAATGGAAAATAGTTGGTCATACACCTCCTGCGTTTGAAGCATGGGAAGTCAAAACATTAAATAATAATTTGGCAGAGTTGGAATTGTTTTTTAATTGATAATTGTAAAAATAATTTGGAATGTAATTTGGAATGTTTCAATGTGAGTTTGATTGGCTGTTGTATTGAAAAGTTTAATAAAAATGATTTGGCCAAAAATAAAAAAGATTGAAGCAGATGCTTTATTCAGTGGGCTGTTCATTTTTGCACTATGGGTAATTATTTCCCACTACGAAGGAGGAGGAGGAGGAGTTTGAATTTGATATCCCGCTTTATCACTACCCGAAGGAGTCTCAAAGCGGCTCACCTTCTTTCCCTTCCTCCCCCACAACAAACACTCTGTGAGGTGAGTGGGGCTGAGAGACTTCAGAGAAGTGTGACTAGCCCAAGGTCACCCAGCAGCTGCATGTGGAGGAGCGGAGACGCGAACCCCATTCACCAGATTACGCGCCTACCGCTCTTAACCACACCACACTGGCTCTCACTTCAGTTAATTCTAAAGATCTTACTTCAGTTAATTCTGCTCCCCTGGATATGTTCCCGCTACTAATCCAGATGACTCAAGGTATCCCCTGTAGCATTTTATGGAGGTCAGGTGCTGAACAGTTGCAGGAAATAGATCTAATCCCCACCCCTCATCTGCCAACAGAAAGGCTCCAGGTGACTTCCAGTTCTATATGCTTTGGATCAGAGCAGGTGCCCCCAGGTATATCAGCGGCAGAATGGTTTAGAAGAGCCCAAAGTATTTGGTTGACAATCCTTCAGGAGCCTCTTCTGGGCAAGAGTTGCAAAAATGAGTGGAAGCGGTGCATTCTTGCAAAGCTTCCATGCATTCTGATTGTGTCTTCCATCTCTACAGGGTCCACCTTAGAACAATCACATATTATGGCAGGACGTCTGCCAAATCACATTTGTTAAGGAGCCACCTGTACATTACATACAGACGCATGCAACAGTCCCTCAGTAGAGGGTGGGTTGCTCACGGGCAGCCTGTCCCATTTTGCCACCTGAGGCAAAATCCTCCTCCCACTCCATCGCTGCCAGAATGCCACCTCTCAACAAACCCAGTGAGATCTTCTGGGCAGGTAAGAAGAGCAGCAGTTCTGTGTGCTGTAATATCTCCCTCTCGCCAGTGAAATGGAGTTGAGGCAGGTTCCGGTGGTGGCAGGAGCAATGGGATGGGCAGGGTACCACTTCTTGTGCTTCTGCCACCAGATGCAGGTGCTCTGGGGATGCTTAATTCTTTTCCCACTTGACATTTTTCTGTTGCAACTTCCCATCCCACAGCTGATTTTCATGTGATTCAAATCCCTGTGAGAGTAACTTGGGGACAGGCACTGCAGCAGAAAAATAGCAGGTGTGGGGGGGGGAAAGGGTTAATCATCCATCCACACCCACCCACACCCCGCTGCTTCTTTCCTCAAAATTGTCCCTTCCTGAGACTGCTACTCTGTTTTAAAAAGGGTAAGAGGGACTTTTATTTCCCTAAGCTGGTCCCACTGCTACAGTAACTGAAAATTTGTAAGTGAATGATGGTGAGGTGGGTGGGAGGAAACTCTAGCCGAATATGAAATAAACTAAGATGCATTATGAGGGTAAAGTACCCAGTTATTTTAATACCATGTCTCAGAGCAGCATCTGTCAAATGATATTGTGGTCTGAAGTAATCAGTGCAACTAATTACCTCTAATTGTAATACAGTTTCTGTCTTACTGCTAATACATTTAGACTTGCTAATCAAATCAAACCATCTCACCTTGCCATACTGCTTTCAAATAAACTTTTCAGCAAGGCTTTAAAAAGCACACTTCTAGTCTCGCTTCCCTGCCCCCCCCCCCCGCCCCAACTGCTGCCTGGGGGAGCTCATGGGCTTTCTCTGTTTATTTCACACAGTGGCAGAATTTGTAGGAAATGCCACTGCAGGTCCACTGGGTTCCCAAATGTTTTAGTTTGACAAGCAAAGCAAACAACCACACACATATATATATATTTTCTAGTCCCAACATACTGAGCGGTGTGAAGAGATTGGAAAGAGAATTCCCCCCCCCCCATCTCTTATAAGAGAAGAACATGCAAAGTCCAATCAAACCAATTGGCTCAAACAGAGAATGGGAAGTAATTTTCCACGTGAAACCTAATAAGCTGATGGGATTTTGTATAGTGGTGCCTGCCAGTTTATTTTAAAAGATTAGACAAATTCACTGAAAATCGGCTTATCACTATCAGGATTGATTGATTGATTGATTGATTGATTGATAAATAAAAAAATGACCGCTAAATGGAGTTCCCATGTTCAGAGGCAATATACATTTAAAAAACAGGTGCTAGAGACAAATACCGTGTTTCTCCTAAAATAAGACACCGTCTTATATTTTTTCCCCCTCAACAAAACACAGTATGGCTTATTTTCAGGGGATGTCTTATTTTAACCGCATCGCATCAGTACGCTGCATAGCCACGCCTCTCCAGGCTGTTTTAATGGGAGGTGCCGCATCACTATGGCTTATTTTCGGGGTATGGCTTATTTTCGGGGAACGGCTTATATTTCGCGAATGCATAGAAATCCTGCTATGGCTTATTTTATGGCCATGTCTTAATTTAGGAGAAACAGGGTACCAGGGCACAGCTCTTGTCTTCAGTCACTGCTTCTGAGTATTCTTGTTACACCACCAAAACCTAAAATGACCTTCCTGAACTTGGGGCGGTGGGGAGCAGTGGCAACTCCAGTGGTGGAAGCATTTCTCCCTGATGTGCTACCTTTACACAGACAAATAGGTTTTGATCTAGGGGAGCATGCAAACACTAATGCCTTACCTGTAGTCTTAGTTTCAGAAAAAGCTATTACATGTGATGTTTCCAAATTTGTAGTTTGTTTTCTAGGAGTGATACAGTCCACACACACACAGGATTTGCAATGAAGAAACTGCTTTTGAGATTCGCCCATGGTGTTTCATGCTGACCATGACAGTCGGATTATGATAAAACTTAAGGAGTAGACTAACAGTGCAATCCTGTGCATGTCTGCTCAAACGTTAAGCCCCTTTAAGTTCAATGGAACTTATTCTCAAGTAAATGGTTAAAGCAGGGGTCAGCAAATATTTTCAGCAGGGGGGCGGTCCACTGTCCCTCAGACCTTGCAGGGGGCCGGAATATTTTTTTGGTGGGGATATATGCCCCACAAATAACCCAGAGATGCATTGTAAATAAAAGGACACATTCTACTCATGTAAAAACATGCTGGTTCCCGGACCGTCCGTGGGCCGGATTTAGAAGGCGATTGGGCCAAATCCGGCCCCCGAGTTTTAGTTTGCCTACCCATGGGTTCAAGGATGGCAGCCTAAATGTCCTCAATTAATATCTACCTTTTGTGTAACATATGACAATAAATATTATTAATTAATTAATTAATTAATTAATTAATGTATTGTTTATATGCCCATCTGGGTTGCCCTAGCCACTCTGGGTGGCTACCAACAAAATATTAAAAATCCAACGATAGCCAGTTCATATTCAGTCATGCATCTTTGATTTATCATAGCTAAAAATGCATATGTGAACAATATTTTTCAAAAACAATGAAAACACTAAAAATGAAACAAAAGAGAGCTTGGGTAGTGCAGTGACTAGGAAGGGGGAACTATAAACTCCCCAGGTCAAATTTCACCTCAGCCATAAGCTTCCTAGGTAGCCTTGGCCCAAAGGACTGTTCTTTCAGCCTCAGTCACCCATTTGCACAAGGCCGACTACGGTGACTGAGATAATGTATACAGAATGCTTTGAACATGTACTAGATACATGTTTTATTGATTCAATCAATTGAGCACATTCCTTCGTTTATCCTTAGCACTGAGATTATCAAAATCTGAATTCATTACAGTAGGGCTTCAGGCAAGACCTCAATAGGTTTGAATTAGGTTGAGATCTGGTGGATACCCAAATCTATTAACAAAACACACTTAAGGATTCGCTCACACAATTCAGTTCCGAGTCACCCTGCTTCACCATTTGTTCTGTTCCCAGCCCTTTAAACGGATAAACATGTGTCTGCATGAAGACTACATTTAAAAATATCTCCTGCCCAACAACTAACAGGGTGGTGTGGCAATTAATACACAGGTCTCCTTCCCTACCCAAATCTCAAAACCTTAGACACCTAGACCTTCTCACCATAGTCTTAACATATTAACTGCATGGTATTTGATCTCCAAGTACAGGGGTGGCATTTTGCGGGTGGAGAGGCAGTGCCGCTTGGGTGCCAATTTCCTGCAAGATCCTCTTCCCGTAATCTCATGAGAGCTCATGTGTTTTGTGAAATCTCACAAGTTCTTATTGGAAATCTGTGCTGATGCTGGCACCACTTCTCCACTGGCAGCAGAGGTGGTGGGGTGCAGCTTTGGGGGCTTCTGCCTCATGGGTATGCCAGGCCTTATCGTGTGTGTGTGTGTGTGTGTGTGTGTGTGTGTGTGTGTACCGGAGTGTGTGTACACAGTGCTTTTTTCTGGGGGGATGTGCAGGGGTACGCATACCCCTAAACATTTTGTGAATCTTCGTACTTTTGTCCACTGTATTTATTTTTCCTGATTTGAACCATAAAATGGAGATTTTCTGGAGTCAAAATGAGAGTATCCCTAAACATTTTTTTAATAGAAAAAAGCACTGTGTGTACACACACACACACACACACACACACACACGTAGGGAGAGAGGGGTCTCCTCCCCTCTTATCTTCAGTATGGTAGTTCTGGATGTATGGAGAATTCTTTTTTCATACGGAGAGACGGCTTGCCATTTCTCTCTGCCAGTCTAAAGTGGTGAAATCCATGAACAATTTGCCAACACGTTTTTTCATAATGGCCAAGCCACAAATAATGCCCACCTTCCCCCATCCAGAAAAACTGTCAGACAGTCAAAGTTACATTTTATGTGAATTTCCTCGCTGGATACCTGTCAAGTGAAAAATCTAACACCTAGAAATATCGTGTAGAATTGTCTGCCTCAGTGCCAAGCCTATGGGACATTGTAATTTAAAGTGTTGATGGATTATTCTTCCCCATACATACATGACCATTTTATTTGTAGAAAAAGAGACAAGGGATTACATTCTTGGCTTCAATATTTAATCATGCTCCTCATGTACTAATCCACATTATGAATGAACTTTCAGTTACCATTACACATTGCAAATGCCTTTTACTCCAATGGAGTGTTGCAGGAACATCAAGTGTGAAAGAATGCAACCAGATGGAAATACCTTATGTAAAACATTAAAGGGGCCAGTGGGAAGCATCCTGCAAGCATGTCGGCAAAGAACTCCTGTTGCATGAATTTCCAGCTGTAGCAGTTCACAGGTAAATAGCATTGTTTCACACACCACAGTGTTCATGCTACACAACTGTAGCACTATGGAGTCCTTCCTTGCCTTTCGTTTATCTATTTGCTCTATTCAGAACAACTTTGTTTGCCTTTCCAACCCACTGCATGCTCTAAACAAAAACAAAAACAAATGGAAAAAAAAGTTTTAAACCATTTTTTAAAAACAGACTTCAAAATAGCGGCGGGGGGGAGGGGGGAAGTATACAAATCAGCAGTCTTTCTGTCAAACATCACCAAATGTGCTGGACCAAAGAGTTAACTGAAGCTGAAGATATGCAGGAGAGGCTACTCTTAATTCTCTAGGAAGGGAATATCAGAAGATGGGTGCCACCACCAAAAAGGTTCTGTTATAACCAGCTGAGCTTGGACATGTGAGTTACTTTTCTGATGTGTCTATTGCTTGGCAAATTTCTGCTGTGCACTGGGTAGTGAGAATAGTAATATTATTGATAATTTTATTATTTGTACTGTGCCCGTCTAACTGAAATGCCCCAGCCGCTCTGTGCAAATAAGAACACAGAGGCAGAATCTTTAAGTGCATATTAGAGGTTTTCAACCATTTTGAGTCCACGGCTCCCCAGTACATTCTTTCTGTGGCTGCCCTGTGGAAAGTTCCCAGCATGGCACTATACCTGTATTTACTCAGACTGAGACGCACAGGGCTCACGCTTACCATACACTGGATCATAAATTTAAAAAATCAGTCATAGGGAAGCAATAAATAAATTGTCCATGCCGCAAGAGCTCCTTGCAAGACAGAGGGTGGGTTGGGCAGCAGTTTGCGCCAAGCAGGGGCCTTTTCGGAAACAACAGCCATATTACGCGGCAATGGACCCATCAACCCATGCCTGCCTTCAGGGCACCCAAGGGCACCGCAGCGCACCGGTTGAAAACCACTAGCATATATATTTCCAAACCAAATTATCGTATTGTATATTGCCATATACAGAAAGGCAGTAGCTTCTGCACATTTTATAAAATTGTAAATACAATATTTATCTTACTGCAACTGCTACATAAAGACAGGTTGTTTTTTCTTAAAATGTTTCCCAAAACTGCTCCTAACAAGAATGCCTTGTTTTCCACTTTATATTACTATTTATTTATACACTGGCTAGTCTCTGTTCTTTGAAACAAGTGAAGACTCAGACATCAAATACAAGCCAAAAATATTCATTCTAAAACCTTTGATGCTAATAGTCAGATAACAAGAGTCAAAGGAACAGCTTACTGGATCAGGAAGTACAGATCCTAGCTGTGGAGAAGCTAACTAGAACTTAATTAATTTTGACCTAGCAAACCTTTAGGGTCTAATATACATCCTAGCACCGGCACATGGGGACAACAGACTTACTGCTGGTTCAGTAATATCCATAAATGTTTATGCACTAACACCTGTCCCTGCCAAGACTGTAGACAATGCAGGTATATCAGAACACATAATAGAGGGGGATCGAAAACAGCTGTAGAAAGCCAAAAAGAAAGAAGACAGCTGTGCAAGTGAATTGGTTCCCAATGCTTTTGTTTAGGTGAGCTGGAAGAGAAGTCCCAAAGAGTATTTTTCAGTAAGAAATTTCCCTTGATAAAGAAAACATTTCAAAATCCATTCACTCATTCAGTTCTCATGGGGGGGGGGCTGTTAAGTGAACCCACAGAGGTGGGGCTGAGTGTTTATGGGGTGAATCTTTAGTTGCATCACCAGCTTTTTATCCTCTGAGCCAGAAGAAAAAGTCAAAAGACTTTGTTCCACATCTGTTATTCTGGTAGAGTAACACTTCAGTGAGAGAACACATGATTTAGTTGTTCACCGCATCCCAAAGGCAAAACAGAGGCTCTTATATTTTAGTAAGCAAAGAAGCTTTATTCAACAGGTCAGGCTGTGGGTACAGATCTCTAGAGACAAGGCTAGAGTGTTTGAGAACAGTGACAAGGGTCCAAGACCAGGGGGAAGCTGCAAAGATGTCTTGACAAACAGTCCCACCTGTCCCACCAGCTTTTAAAAGTGAGACATGACGCCAGGGCCAGCCCAAGACATTTTGGCACCTGAGGTGAACCACAAAATGGTGCCCCCTCCTTGCCAGGAAATAAAGGGTGAACAAAGATCTACATCAGGAAAAGGGGAGGAATAAACATCTATATCAGGAACTGCTGCCCCTGTGAATCTGCCCACCCAAAGCAGTCACCTCACCTTGCCTCATGAGTGGGACAGCCATACATGGTGCATTCACTTGCAAGACTTTCTCCCCAAAAGACTGGTGCACTTTGAGGTGTGTGTGTGTCTCCGAGGGGCTTGGGTCTGTTGTCAATGGCAGCACTGAGTTCTCAGCAATGGGGTGGAGGGCTCAGCCCCTTGGGTTCCTCCTCCTCTAGCCGTCCAGCTTCCTGCCCACCTGGTCCATGGCCTCCCCTCTTGCTAGAGAACTCTTTGTTCTATGGATGGGGCAGGGAGCCAGTGAGATTGCCTCCCCTTCCCTGGAGCAAGGGAAGGTTGTCCCTCTTGGGCTGTTTCCCACTGACCACCTCCTCTTCCTCTTCTTCCTCAGCAACTTCCACCCAGCCCTGAGCTAATCAGGATCAAGGGGCTCCTGGCCACTTTATGAGAAATCGGTGGCATTTCCAGTTAAAAGGATGTTGTAGTATAGCAGACCTGGGAGAAAGCTCTGCATGGTGCCTTGAGAGCCTCTATGCATCAGCATATAGCATACTGAACTTGGTAAACCCAAGATCTGGTAGAAGACAGCTTCCTATATTATTATATTATATTATATTATATTATATTATATTATATCATACATATTTCATGGTGGTGGTGGGAAACTTGCTAGGACTTTTGTTTCTCAAAAGACTGTAATTCCCTATGAAGCCATAGGAAAAGCCCATCATATCACGGGCGTCCTGGGTTTTGAAGAACTCTATATCTCTAGCTGTTACAAAGGCTACACTGCATATCCACAGCAGTGACCAGAAGACCACCGAGAGGAGCACAGAGAGAAGAGAGGCCATGGTGCACCTGTAGCAACAAAACCAGACACCTTCACCTGCCCTAGCTGCAATAAAACATGCCTCTCCTGTACAGCTACAGCAGGCACTGTGACCCTCCAACCATTGAAGGTGTACTCTTCCATTGTCTCCCAAGACAGGTGGATGCCAACAATTGAACAAGTTTTATCTGTACTCAAAATGTAACATAGGCAGGAAAATGGCCAGTGTTATGTTTGCTGTAGGGCAACTGCTAAGTGCTCGATCATGCTCATCACTCTTGTAGAAGTTAACGCTCAGTCATCAGTGACTAGTGTCCGGTTGTTGTGGGGGGGGGAGGGAAAGAGATGGGAGACACAATGCATTATGACTACAGAGGAACCTTCTCTCAAATACATTCTGGAGGCATGGGAACAAACAAAATCAGGCTACAACATGTTTGCTGTGTCCTCAGAAATGTATACGGCCAAAGGAAAGGGAGGGGGTGTCTAAATATGAACCGTGTATCTGGTCCAAGACAATCCTTTCATCAGCCTGAGCCTGTGCCATTATTACAGGACAGCAGTGCCACAATGGTGCGCTTGTGGGATTCAAATCCTTAATGACCTTTCGCTCAGCACAATGCACACTTCTTTTACTAGTGTAAATGTGTGCTTACATCTACAATCTCTGGTCCAATTCACATGGCACCGCAAACCAGAGTTAAGTGTAAACAAGACTGTGTGTGCTTTTTCCCTTGCACTAGCACACAGAGGAAACAAAGTGCTTACTGTTGCATTCAAACCAGGGATCATGGGTTGTTTCACTACAACAAGCCATAATCAATATGCCAGGAAAAGAAACCTTGGCTACTAATCATGTTTTTTTAGCATCAAAATAAACCACAATCAGATGTAGCGCTAGTTTCTAGTTTCTCCTAGGAACAAACCAAGTGCAACTGGCTTGGGCATGGTGAGCCATAGATTATGGCTTGCCATCACATGGGAAAGAAAACTACCACCAGACTGTTGCGTTCATTATCTTGCAACATTCAAAAGACATTCATACAGCATGGCGGTAGATGTACCTATAAAATGGTCCAGGGAGACAACTTCATGCATGCAGGGTGTGAATGATGTCATGCAATAATGGGTCTGGCTAAAATCACCATGTTTCTCACAAGTGTCTTCTGAAGCATCAAGTCTCAGTCTACATTAGAAAGCAGAGGCTAACGTGCATGAACAATGAATGCTATATAACTGAGTATGGTAGCTCCAATGTTCTTAAGCTGCTACTATTTTAATTTTAATGGAGTCTAATGAAATGCTGTCATTTCTCTAATGATGGCCTGCCATTTTGAAACCCTGTATTTTTTTGTCACACCAAAGTCCAAAGCCAGCTTATCAAAAGGGTCATTCATCTAAAATTATCTCCAAAGACAAGAAATTTAACCTGAAGATTCTCAAGTAAAGACGAGAGCAGCTTATTAGTCAAAGTTAAAAGGTATTGCTTTTACAGACATACTTTCATTTTTTCAGAGCAGAAGTGCACTCAAATATTCTGTGTTTTTAATATATAGAAGCTAATAAAATATGCTAGATTCGAACACAGTCAAGCTCACCCTGCTTTGGCAAATTGTGTTCTGCTTTCCTTTTTTATTATACTGCAGCACTACATTAATGTAGCACATTGGACTTCAAATTTATTATTTTAATTTCACTTCAATCTCCATGAGGGAACAAACCTGATTCCACTGGTGTACAGGGTCTTTATGTAAATAGAGATGACTAAAAATTGAATCCAGGCATTCTTTTCCTGGGGGCTACAACAGGGGTGGGCCCAACAGTGTCCTTGCCTTTTATGATTATGGTGTAGTGGAATAATAACCAACCTTTTCTAACCTGGGACCTAACTTCAGTTCCAACATACAGTATACAATCAACTATGAGCAGTTGTGCCCTTAATGACTGCTGCAAGACACACCAGTGTTACACTGGTATTTTGCAAGTCTATTCAGATATTATGAAATCCAGCACATGAAAGGGGTTGGGGGTGCACATGACAGCCCTACTCCCAATGTCCACATCGCCATACAGCTCCATCCATGACTCTCCTACATTGAGCAGGAAGACCATGTACCTTGATACTTTTTGCATCACCAACACTGGCATGAAACATATTTATTTATGAAGGACAGTTTTACCAGGATATAGTGCCAAGAGTCTTCATAGACAAGTGATGTTACAATCATGTGTTCCTTTGCGTAAGAGCACGGCAGGTGTACTTTATATATTAAGTCAGTAATTTGGGAATGTCACCAGTGTCACATTGGTATTTTGCACAGCAAAATGTTGCAAAGTCTCTTCAGATACTATGAAGTTCAGTGCATGACAGGGGATAAGGGACGCACATGCTAGCCCTGCTCCCAATGGCCACATGGCCACCAGCTTCATCCATGACCTCCTAAGGGAGATTCTGAGCACATTGGGTCGAATGCAATTTAGGAGCCTCCTTGGAATCAGGCATCTCTTTTGCACAGAGTTCTAGGTCAAGGTCAGGTTTCTAAGGGTGTTCAGTCTCACTTCAGGTCTTCTTGCTGAACTTGGGAAAATCAGGATGGAGCCACACATAGCCCTGATCCTCCTCTGCATGTGGAATTTTTTTTAACACCTGAATAGGAGGTACACAGGCAGGTACATTTCATTATTATTTTATTCATCATATTTTTTTTATTAGTCATCTTTTGACTCCAAAAGGCCCCCAAGGCAATGTACAATTTAAAGATGTTACATGCAACTTTAAAGCCCCTGATAAACTTAGGGAGTGAACCAAACACTCATGTATGTATGACAACTACCATTTATATGGTTGGTGAGGGAAACATCACTGAAACTCATGGGGCACCCAAAGAGCCTGCAAAAGTATTTACTTGGGTCCAGG
Source organism: Lacerta agilis (assembly GCF_009819535.1). Classification (NCBI taxonomy): domain Eukaryota; kingdom Metazoa; phylum Chordata; class Lepidosauria; order Squamata; family Lacertidae; genus Lacerta; species Lacerta agilis. Next base: position 2,821,294 of record NC_046316.1, on the reverse strand, counting down.
ACATGGAAACAAAGAGGGAACGTTGCAGTGAATTATCAGCAACAGATAACACAATCACAAAAACCCTTGTTGTTGTTGTTGTTCAGTCGTTCAGTCGTGTCCGACTCTTCGTGACCCCATGGACCAGAGCACGCCAGGCACCCTTATCCTTCACTGCCTCCCGCAGTTTGGCCAAACTCATGTTGGTAGCCTCGAGAACACCGTCCAACCATCTCATCCTCTGTCGTCCCCTTCTCCTTGTGCCCTCCATCTTTCCCAACATCAGGGTCTTTTCCTTGGATTTTTATAAAATAGATACCGGTACTTCCCTCTTAGAGCTTTATAAAAGGACCAGGGTATAATCTGGTCTTTAAAGTGCCTGCTTGCCTTAACCTTGAGGACATTATGAAAAGAAGCTAAATAAAGCTCAAGATGCCAGGATTTTGACCCTTAACCTAAGAAATATTTGAAGTAAAACATTTCACTAAACAGTGTCTCTCTTTTTTTTGTTCTTAAAGGGGGCTGAAAGAGAGATCTGGATCTTTAAGAAAGAGGTGTCAAAATTTCTAAAGTGATACACAGGTCTTGTGTCAAAATTCTTGAGAGGAAGTGCCATCTCCTCTAGTTACCCTCAAGTACCCTTTCTGTCAGCCTGACCTTTACGTTCACGTTGGACCTTGATTACATCAGACCTCTGTTTCTTTCACTGCCTTCTCTTCCTAGGACATCCAAATCTGGGGGGGGGGGGAGACAAAAAGGACGGTGCAGCTGTGTTTTGCCAGCGTAAAGAAGAGATAAGGCTTAAAATATTGCTTGTCTCCTCTCTTCTTTATAGGAAAGTGTTTAAACCGCATCTCAGCATTATTAATAGCATCTCCACAAACTCTTTATGCCTCTTGCTCTCAATCGAGCACGCATCTGTATAAACCATGCCATCTTCTGGTGCTTCCTGGCAACGAGAAAAGAAATACAAGGGACAGAACCAAAACTGTTGCCTGCACTGTTGGTTATTTCTGAACGCAGCATTCTAATCCACCTGTGGAAAACCTGGGGCTTTTTCAGCACTGTAACTACAATTATAAAAGCACACAGAGCAGGCCAAAACAAGGAAATCGCCTCAGACTATACTGCAAGCCAACAAATACTGTCAAAAGTATGGACTAGCTCCTTGGAAACATCCCTGGGTCCTGTGGGGAAATGTCATCAAGTACTTGATGTGTGAAATGAAATATCTTGAACTCTACAAATTGCCGGAATCGGCACTTTCCATGAATGTATATGAAGATAATCGTAAGTAGTGAAATTCCATTTGAGGGGGGAAATATAAATGGTCTAGGGGACAAGGGGCTGAGATTTCTGCAGCTTTTGTCAGTATATGGAGACTTCCGGATGTTCTTAGGTTTCAGGTGTTCTTAGGTTTCCCTAAGAAAAGGCACTTATTTCATTTTTCACTTCTACCAAAAAAAAAAAAGTGCATGTAACACTGACCACTTGTACTTTGAATTATAAAACGTTTATAGGTCATACTGGCATCCCTTGCACTTAAAAGACCATACAATTCCACCCCACCTTTCTTCTATTTCTGTACAATCCAAATAACTTTATTGTACTAGCCACAAACAGAGGACACTCAACTCCAGGATCAGATTTATTAAATAGTGGGTGGACATAGCAGACAACACAGTGATTCTCCAAACAGGTCTGTTTATTCTCAGGCTGGAACAGAACTGGACTGAAGGGCTCAGCAGCCTGCTTATATAGAACTCAGCTACAAGCAACAGTAACAACTTTCTGAAGTTACCCAATCCCTGAACGTCACTTTCAATCCCTCATTTGCATGTGTGGACCTGAGTGAGAACTGTAGCAGAATGAACTATATACACACACCCCTAGTGGCCTAGGGGTGAGAACTTCAATACATAACAAGATTCATATGGTTTGCTCAGAATTAACCCTAATCAAAAACCACCTTGCAGTAAGCAAAGCTCTGTTTACAACATTAGTGGAATTTTTTTACAATTCAAGAGAGAGCTTTAGAGTCAAAAAATATTGAAAGGACGTCTAGACAAACCCAGCCGGTAATCACTGAAATGACAGAGGCAAATGCTAAAGAAGTCATCAAAAGACTGTATAAGAAAAAATATAAAGCGTTGAATAAAAGTAAAAATACTAAAAACTTAAAGAAGCAAAAGAAAACCCATTGTGTACATAAAAATCCATTACAGAAGCCTACAACCAAATGTTGCTAAACCGCAGCAAATGCTAGGGAAGGAAAATCCGGCAGAGGAAAATAAAACAGACACCTCAGTTGAGGTAGTCTTCCCCACACCTATTTATTTTTTAATGATATGAAACAACATCTATTCGTTGTGAATGGCCACCCTCCTAGGTTAGGATCTAAGGCAGTCCCCATACTTTTACATACAGATGACACTGCCTTCCTCTCCTGCACCAGAGTTGGGCTCCAAAGGTATCTAAAAGCATTCTTTCATTACTGTCAAGGAAATCAACTAGCAATTAATCACTCAAAACCCAAGATCTTGGTATTTTCAAAGAGTTGGCATCCATCTAAATGGTGCATTGGTGATCAAGAAATCAAACAAGTTAAAAGCTTTAAATACTTTTATTACAATCTAAAATGGGTGACCCATTGTAACAGGATAATCAGCCTAGTTAAATGCTCTGCAGCATGAATTAAACGATTCTATTTTCTCAATGGTAATCAGAATGTGCCTGCAGTGGTTAAGGCCTATAGCGCAAAAACTGTTTCGCATCTCCTTTATGGGATTCCCTTATGGATAACTAACTTCAACAACAAAGTTGAGGGTGTACAGGAATCCTTCTTCTGACAAATTCTAGAAGCTCCAAAATGTGTCTCTTATCTGGCTATGTGTGCAGAGTTAGGACAGCATCTCCTAGAATCTAGGAGCTGGATTATGACTTTCAAATACTGGTTAAAAAAATCATTTAAATACAGACCCGGAAAGTTTACTAACTTCTTAATTGAGAGATACACATACCGGGTAATTCTACATGGTTGTCTGATATTACCCTCAAACTCAGATAAATAGGGATTGCACTAGATATGGGGTAGACAACCTAAGGCCTGGGGGTCGGATGTGGCAAAATCGCCTTCTCAATCCGGCCCGTGGATCAGTGTTTTTTCACATGAGTAGAATGTGTCTTTTTATTTAAATTCCCAGATCAGTGTGTTTTCACATGAGTAGAATGTGTCCTTTTATTTAAAATACATCTCGGGGGTATTTGTGGGGCCTGCCTGGTGTTTTTACATGAGTAGAATGTGTGCTTTTATTAAAAATGCATCTCTGGGTTATTTGTGAGGCATAGGAATTCGTTACTTCCCCCCCCCCAAAAAATAGTCTGGCCCACAACATGGTCTGGGGACAGTGGACCGGCCCCCTGCTGAAAAAGGTTGCTGACCCCTGCAATAGATTCCCTTCTTCTATTGGATGACTCACAAATCTTCTTTCTCATCAAGCAGAGACTGCTAGACCATGAAATCCAAAAACTGTACCCTTCCCAGCCTTTTGTATATTCATCTGCTTACTTAGGATTGCAGCCCCACCATGGAGTAATTCCTAATTACTTTTATAATTTAGATACTCCATCGCATCACAGAACTTTTTTGCTAGTTTGTCTAAATAATTAATAATAATAATAATAATAATAATAATAATAATAATAATTTATTTATACCTCGCCCATCTGGCTGGGTTTCCCCTCGTCTGCATTCCCCTCATCTGTATTGTTTGGAAGGTTTCGAAAAATCCCCTTCCAGAACAGATTCTGTTCCTGTAATAAGAAGACACCAGATCCATCAAATAATTTTGGATTGCCCTCTTCTCGACATCCATTGCAGAGATCTCCTAGTGACTCCCTAGTGATTTACCAACAGTCTGTAATCCAATATTTGTTGAGGGATGATACTCCCAAAACTACCAAGATTGTTTCGGGATACTTAGCCAAGATCTTTCAAGCTAAATCTAAAGTTGCCTGATTTGTTCAGCGGTGACTATCTAGTCTTTTATATATTGTATGTGTTTGGATTATCAATGTATTTGGATGACTTTGTATGATTTTATTGTTTTAACTTATGCCAATAAAGGGTAGTAGTAGTAGCAGCCATTGGCCATGACAAATCTGAATCAAAAATAAATACAGTGGTACCTCTAGTTACGAACTTAATTTGTTCCGGAGGCCCGTTCTTAACCTGAAACTGTTCTTAACTGGAGGCGTGCTTTCACTAATGGGGCTTCTTGCTGCCGCTGCGCCGCCGGCACACGATTTCCGTTCTCATCCTGGGGCAAAGTTCTCAACTCAAGGTACCGGTAATTCTTCCAGGTTAGCGGAGTTTGTAACCTGAAGCGTTTGTAACCTGAGGCGTTTGTAACTCAAGGTACCACTGTACAAGCAAAAGGGATGTTGCGCCACAAATAATGGTCTCTATTTAGATCTCTGCATCTCCTTTACAGTTCACTGCTATATTGTCCAGGGTCTTCTTTCTGATCTTTTTGGCCGCCAAAGCAAAAAGGGTGACTTTATGAGTCACTGAAGTGTTTACATCGCTAAGAAGCCATAAGGACCTTCTCCGCTAGGGAGAGACATCTTTCCTGGACAGACGGTGAGGGTGATCTGGCTGCGACATCTGCCACCCCAATCAATTGCCAGGGTTGATTTGGCTGATCTGGCTGGCTAGGCGGATATCCCTTTCCTCCCTCACCATTCCATGTGCGTCCCTCCCAATGCCATGACTTTAGTGGAAGAGGATGACCACCCCAGGTAGAAGGAGTGTACCATTCTTCAGTCAAGGGTATACAATAGCTACGCTCCCCTGCTAGAACCTCCAACAAGCTCTTTTATTTCAAAAATATTCTACGGTATTTTATATAATGTGCACCAGTTTAAAGGTTGTTTTCCCCACAACAGTTCTGTTTCTCCAAAGCAACTCTATTTCGTAATAAGTACACTTCACTTCACCTCCAAATAAAGTAAATAATCTCAGATGCCACAGTCGACCTATCTGTTGAGTCATCAGCCAAAATAGGTAAGAAATTGGCTTTCCTACATCCCCTAAGCTGGCTTGGTCCCTTCAAATGCAGTGGAAGATACTGTCCCTTCATCAGTGTTCAACTTATTGGTCAGCTTAAGTGTCTGAAGTTGACGAGGTGCTAAGAGGGCCTTAGTCTTATCTCTGAAGCATGACCTAGCTGCTATGCTCAGTTGTTGATCTGTTGCACAGCAATAGATATAGCTATTGAAGTTTTCCTGGCTCCTGTTGCTTCCTGGTATCATGGCAGACCTGTTGCAAGGTTTTTTCACACAGTGAGTACCCTTTCCAAGCCCAAGAGATACTACAGGTGCCATTTTGTCCTTTGACTCAGGCAGCAGAATGACTTGAGCTGACCCTGGGAGTAAGTCGAATTCAACTCAGTGAAAAATTCTGAGTAAATATGCATAGAGTTGGGACTATAGCAGCAGAGTAAGTAACCACTGAGACCTCTGGCCTGTTCTGCCTGGTTTAAAAAGAGGACAGGGCCCCTACAATGCTAATAGCTGTGTAGAAGATGGAATTTCAAATGGGACAGTTTGTCATGTCTTCTTTTGCATCTGGTCATCCCAATTGTGTCTCCCTTGCCTTTCGTGGAGTAAAACCATAGTCCTCCTTTAATTATGGAATTAACTCCTCACATAATATAAATTGTTCTCTTGCAGCATGCAGTTTAAGATGTACTACCAAAACAGATAAAGTTGTGACAAGCAATTCCTTTACAATGTACCACCACAAAAAGCACCAACACAAAAACCCAGGGTCCATGTGGCATCACAGATGAAACACAACATGTCCCTCTGCCACAGCCTGGTGCAAAGCATATCCATGAAAACTATGCAAGCATAAAACAAGCAAATTAGCTGCAGCCCTCCAGCTCATTATACATCACCAAGTTGGCCCTTGTTTTAGACAAATTGCCTATTTCAAAACAAGCGCATGGGGGGGGGGGTTTGCACTGAAATCAAATAAGCGAGCCAGCCAGCAAACAAACAAAAATACTCCACTATTCAGCAATGATCCAGTAATCTATAACTTGCATCAACAGTGACTGCAGAGCCATGGGACAATTAATGCAAGAGGGCAAAATTCTTATTGTAAAAATATGAATTTTCTCCTTCCATGTTGCTTCTCAACAGGCGTAACTAATTTTTCTCAGACTTTGCTTGGAGCAGTCAATATGGGCTCCCCATTGCTTGGAATTAAAAAGGCATCTGCCATGCTTCTAAAATATAAAATCTGGCCTGTTTTGAAGGATGCCCAGAAATGCTAATGTTTTGCCTTTCTGGTTGCTGACACTGGTCCTATTCCTGACATTTTCCTGAGTTTACTTGAGGTCTAGGCATGGCAAAGGCTGTGTACTCCAAACCCATAGCAGCACAGAAAAACAGCAGAAAAACTGGCCAGCATTTAGTGTTGATTTGACAGTGCCATGGGCCAATAGACCAGTACATCCGCTGTTCTTAATAACTTATCCCCACACTTTCAGTACCACAAAATTTTGCCACAAATCTTCTCTGTTCTTATAAATATATGTAGTAAGGATTTTGCCTAGTACTGAGCTACATATAGTTTTTAAAATGTTTAATATAGGATGGAGTTAATTATAATATTTATTTTATTTTATTTGATATACTTTAAGCAATATATTAGAAATGTTTGGTATAAGGCAGCCCTGTAACCAGGGCAGGCAAAACAGGTGAACTCCCCTCCCCATTTCTCCCCAATTTTGTCTTTTACATTTGTGACATGACAAACCATTTAATTTTCACTTTCCCTGGCTGAGGGTGGATTTTTCATGATCACACTCATCCTATAATCATTTAAGCAACCCTTGGGGGTGGGGGTGGGGGGACAGTAGCAGCCCCCTTGAAAAGTTAAGTATTGGAACTTTGTATTATGGGCTAGACTCCATCCCTTGGTCCTTTCTGGCCTCTGCTTTTAAGTTCCAGCTATGTTCTCTACCTAGCCAGCAATAAAGAAGCACATTTGTTCACCTGAAGTAAGAAGTAAAGAGTCCTGTTTATTCTGCGGTTATTATGATGAGTAGAGCAGGATTGGGTGCTTAATGCTGAAAAAGTGAACTTGTCATTCAAAAAGCTTTCTTGCATGTTTAATCAAACATTTTAAAAAAGCTTACAAAACGACTATTATGCACTAAATATTTTATCAAGTTAAGGACTCAATTTTATGGACCTCCACAATAAAATTATGCATATTGTTCTAAGCACCACTCTCCCTACAAAGCTTGCATTGTAATGCGCTCTTACTCTGTTTCTAAATTCTTGTTTTCTTATGGGTGCCATTGTGATACAAGATTAAAATTGATTTTGAAAAAAACAAGCTCCACGTGAGTTTTTAACTTCTTACCCCATAAACTGTTTTGTTTGTTTTTAAACCTTCTGGTACCCCCTTGCTCATTGAGCCAGCCCCCCTCCCCAATGGAGAGAAAGTTCATATAGGGAAGATGGTGGTAATCAAATATGTATTAAAAGCTTTGGAAAATCTCATTAGGCCAGGATTGTCAATACAGTGCCCGTAGGCACCCTTGGGTGTTGCCAGAGGGCTGTCAGGGTGTCCACCAGGATATGTGTTCCCATCTGCGCCAGATTACCATAAAAATGGATGTGTATTCAAGAGCTCAGACCCAGCTCTGCCTTGTACAGCTAATAATTAAAAAAAGAAAAACTAAGTGCATTTTGACTGTAGCTAATCTACTTGTTAGAATTGCTCTAAAACTCTACTCCAGATAATTTGTATTTCTGGTGTAACTGGAGTTGTCTGGAGTACCTCTACATTAAAATTAATGAAAAGACGGTGAATCCTAGAGCAAAAGCCATCAATCTCTGCTTTGTGTGACGAAGCACTATGAAGCTCTGCAAGTATTTCTTATTTTTTTAAAAAAATGAGAAAGTTGCCTTCTTTGAATTCATATTCTCTTAAAGCCATTGTGCTAGATATGTGGTGTCTGACAGACTGCCCGAGAGCCAAGGCTGTGCGGAGGTCTAAAGTTTATTTAATCAAGCATTTGTGTTACACCCTATCTGGGGTATCTTATGTTTCCACTGTGGCCCATAGAAGCAGGTACTTGATGCAGATGGAAAGGTATTCTGCACATGCTTAAGGTGGCTCTAAGTTTTATTATTATTATTATTATTATTATTATTATTATTATTATGATTTCATGTTTGCTAGGACTGAGCAATGGTGCTGCAACGAAGACCCTAGACCAGCCTTCCTCAACCTTGGGTCCCCAGATGTTTTTGGCCTACAACTCCCATCATCCCTGACCACTGGTCCTGCTACCTAGAGATGATGGGAGTTGTAGGCCAAAAACATCTGGGGACCCAAGGTTGAGGAAAGCTGCCCTAGACTTTAGTGAACTCTGGTTCAAATTAAGTCTTAAAGCTTTGAATTCCATGAGCAGGGTCAACTTCTCTGTTTGGCATTCTAGTTTGGCCAGACCTATATCAGTCATGTCGCTCTGTGTTCTGCATCAAGGGCCAGCCCCATGACATTTTGACATCATTAGACTATGGGGATGAAATTGAGAATGAGCATGCAGTAGTAACAGGGCCATTTCAGTTTCTGAAGAGTCTATTCTCTTCCTCAGGGTGACTTCACATGGTACAATTTGGGGTGAGGGGGCGTAACTGCAGGCATACCATAATGTATGAGGCAATATTTGCCTTTTCAGCTTACATGTTGTATGGAGCACAATATGCATAGGTAATAAGTGATCAAAGTTCATATCTAACACTACTACAGGGAAGAAGAAGAAGAAGAGTTTGGATTTGATATCCCGCTTTTCACTACCCTAAGGAGTCTCAAAGCGGCTAGCATTCTCCTTTCCCTTCCTCCACCACAACAAACACTCTGTGAGGTGAGTGGGGCTGAGAGACTTCAGAGAAGTGTGACTAGCCCAAGCTCACCCAGCAACTGCATGTGGAGGAGCAGAGACACGAACCCGGTTCACCAGATTATGAGACTGCCACTCTTAACCACTACACCACTACACCACTACTTAACCACACTACACCACACAGGGATGCACCACAGGTACATACAGGGTATCCACAAATCTTGTAACTTGCAAAACAATCTGAAAATGCAAATAAAGGCCAGGCCTCAAGTTACAGAAGCTTGGAGCTCTCGGTACTGGAGCTCCTGAAAGTAAGCACCTGACCCCTGCCTAGTTAGGAGACCACTTGGAGTGAGATGTAAGCCACTCTGAGACTTCTGGAGGAACAGTAAAATGCAAAGAAAGAAAAAATATATCTGATGGTCTGCACAGTTTGAATTGCATAGGCATTTTTTTCATTCATCAGCCATTGTTTTTTATCATCATTAATGTGTATGGTACTGTATGGAATAATGACAAAAAAAGATTGGTCCTTGTCCTAATGAACTGCAATCTAGAATGTGACTCAGAGAAGGTCATAGAGGGAGGAGAGAGAAGGGGCAGGGATAAAGAGGAGAAGAACCTGCCTTTGGCGAAGGGCTTCATGGAAAAGGTGTGTTTTAAGCAGCAATGTAACAAGAGAGGAGCAGTTTCAAATGGAATAGAAAGAGAGCAATGGAAGAGTCATTTTGAAAAGCAGGACATTTGGGGCAGCTTCAGAGCAGTGTGTTGGAAATGGAGAAGTGAAATGTAGGGGTTTCACACAATACTAACATCAGCACAAACAATCCAATACGCATGCATTCCTTTACATATTAAGATGCAATCAGAGCCGTCTCATTCATAGGGGCAGGTGGCGCGGTGCACCAGGGCGCCAGGCCCCCCAGGGGCGCCCCCGCGAGCCCACCGGCATACCGGGTGCCCCCTCCCCAACCTGCCCCCGCCCCTATGGGGCGGGGGATGAGGGGCCTGGCACTACAAGCCGGCCACCCTCCGGAGCCCCAGCTGGAGCGCTGGGAAGGGCGCGCAAAGCCCCGCGCTGCTCCAGCGCCATGTCCATCATCCCCCGAGGGGCGGCCAGCGCGGGAGGGAGGTGGGCGAGTGGGGGATGAGGGGCGTGGCGCTGCAAGCCGGCCACCCTCCGGTGCCCCAGCTGGAGTGCTGGGAAGGGCGCGCAAAGCCCCGCGCTGCTCCAGCGCCACGCCCCTCATCCCCCGCTCGCCCGCCTCCCTCCCGCGCTGGCCGCCCCTCGGGGGATGATGGACGTGGCGCTGGAGCAGCGCGGGGCTTTGCGCGCCCTTCCCAGCGCTCCAGCTGGGGCGCCGGAGGGTGGCCGGCTTGCAGCGCCACGCCCCCATCCCCCGCTCGCCCACCCCCCCTCCCGAGGGGCGGCCAGCGCGGGAGGGAGGTGGGCGGAGAGGCGGCCCACCGGGGGCGCCGAGGGATCGTCGCGCCAGGGCGCATGATCCCTTTGAGACGGCCCTGGGTGCAATGAGAACTTGTGCTATTCACATTTCATGTTCCCTCTTTAAAAAGAAAAAAGAAAAGTCTCCAGCACGCAGGATAGCACCGTCATCTCAGAACTTTTCGTGCTCCATTGCAGCCTTACACTGCTGTTGCTCACACTTTCAATTGATAATCCATTGTGATTAAGCATGTCTCTCCATATGCGTGGGAAAGCGTGGTGGGGAGATGAATCCTGAGTGTCTCTAAAAAAGTGAAATGCTGCACTCCTACACTCAGTTTGGCATACTAAAATTGTCCGCTTCTCACCAGCCTTGGTTATATTATTCATGCAGACTGCACTTAGCTTCCCATTGTTCCTGCTCTCATTGTTAATAAATGAGTCTTTGCTTCGTCCGGGACTGGAACCTCCTTTAAGAACCATCCTCCATCCCAACAAAGTAGATGCTTATTAGCATCAACTCCATTTAATTCATAGAGAGCTATATAGGTAGTTGTGCTTCTGGAAACAATGTCCCTTCCATGTATTTTTTAGGATCAGAAATACAATGTAAATTTAGCCTTTGCTGAAATAGGCTGCCCAAGTTTCTATTTGCTTCTTTCAAAGTTGCAGCAAGATTTCGATAAATTGGGGGCTGGAGGGGGACGGACAGGACAGATTCCATTGGAAGGGCAAGATCACAGCAAGGTTCCTCATCTTGGCTATACTGCATTCAAGATTTAAATGAATAAAGCTGTGACTTAAGAGCATTTGTTGTACAGTAGTTTCTTCTTATACCTCATAGCAAACAAAGCTACAGATTGTGCTAACCAGAAAGTTAGTGAAACTTGTTCACAGTGTGCTTTGCTTCAATTGAGTTTAAACTCCTCCTTGGCCACAAAGTTTACTTTAGTAAACTTGTGTCCAGTCACTATCTTTTAGTCTAACCTGCTTTACAGGGTTGTTGTAAGGCTAAATCAGGCTTCCTCAAACTCGGCCCTTCAGATGTTTTTGGCCTACAACTCCCATGATCCCTAGCTAGCAGGACCAGTGGTCAGGGATGATGGGAATTGTAGTCTCAAAAGATCTGGAGGGCCAAGTTTGAGGAAGCCTGGGTGAAATGATGGTGAGATTATGTACATTTATCTGAGCTCTCTGGAGGAAGGTATGGGGTAAAAATGAAATTAAAAGGTGTTCCAGCTGTTTCTGTTCCAGCTGCTTCTGACAAAGAGTGCACTCAGGCCTTACTCTGCAGTATATTTTTAAATGGTTTTAAATGGTTACTATCCAACACACCCGTCTACACCACCTTTATTTGTAGACACTGATGTGTGGCTACCCATGTTTTTTAAGCTAACTGCCTTTTTGCTAGCCAGGCTGTGAATTTCGTGATGGCTTCGCTTTTCAGCAGTTCAGGTTGTCGCTACTAATTCTGGCACTTGGGCAAGATCTTGATGCATTCTACAGCTTAAATTATTTTGGCAATCCAATTGTAAGTTAATAAAACAAGGGAATGAATTGTAAAGGAGAAGAATAAGTTAATCACATGGCAACTTAATCGCTTTGAGCTTCAAAGGACATCCCACTACTGAGGTTCAAATATCGAAGCAGAATCCCAGGGGCTGAGAAAGAAACGGAACTGCTTTTAGTGAAACGCCTGTATTTTGTGGTTAAAATGAGTGGTTTCCCTCCCCCGTTCTAAATCAGCCAACTGGGTTCTCTCACATGCACAGACTGGTTTGGGAGAGAGAAAAGGATCACATAAACCATCAAGCAAAGACAACCAGGATCAAAATGCATATCTAGAATTTATAAAGCTATATGTCTAAATCAAGGTTCCCAGCTCACACATGCGTTTTCATGGAAACCTAAAAGTTATTTGCCTATAAGCAAATGCTAAGGGAAGACGTTGAACAATTTGCCATTGCTCAAACTGAACACAAATGCACTTGATAACTTTTGCACCTCTCTTGCTTTGTTTGCTGTGTCTGATGTACACAGTGAAAGCTAAATCGAATGTTTTGTGTACTAGCCTATGTGCCCTTCAAAAGGGGAGGTCACTTGGTGTAATTTCCCCTCCCCCATCTCCTCTGCCAGGGTGACAGTCTGATCATTGCTACTCCTGTGTCAGTTCCGAATATTACTGAGTACAGGGGGGAAATATGACCCAGCGTCCATGCTCCACATTAGTCTGATTCAATCAAATGCCTTTCTCCTCTTTTCATTTTTGAACAAAAGCTCTCTGAAGACAAGGTTTGGCCAACCTTAATCATGCTGAGTAACGTTTTGCTACTTGATTAGTGCCAGTGAAATCATGGAGTTGACTGCTTGATTTGACGCTCTGAAGGTAAGGCTCCGGAACCATAAATGCTTCCAAATCAACTGTGTTTCAAAAGAGCTGAAAGGTGTCAGTTTTACAAATGTGCACACCCACACGCAAAGCAAGGATCTACAACTGGAAGATACGTTTACATTTTAAATCATAGGGTGCTTGCAGTAAAAGGAGAAAGGGATTATAAACGTCCCAGATGTTGTATTCAAATCAGTTTTAGCGCAGAAGAAAGGGATTAAAATAAACCCACTAGGAGTTGATAATAAATAATCAAGGAACCCAGAAACTGATGTGCCCCATGAATATAAGCCGATGCAGGGAAGAAGGAAAGGTGGGGGGAGGGTGTTCAGATGAAAGATGAATGCAAGCAATCCTGTCCCCATTCAGAATCCTCAGCCCTGCCTCTGCTCCTCCTAACACAGCAAGCAAAGCACAGTCTCTTAAGATAGTAAATGCCGTTTTCATCAACTAACAAGGCAGAGCACATACAAATGAACCAATCAGGGGGTCTGAGTGAGCTATCAGTGCTAGGAAGCAGCTAGTCTGCATATTCCAGTTGAGTCACCACAGAGAAGAAAGTAGAAGTGGGGGTGGTGAAAAGGGAGAAAATAAATTACTGTGTGCAACTCCATCTGCAAACTGCTTCTCCCGCACTGGTATGTAATAAAATGTGTTGCTAAGATACGAGCTACTAAAGAAGTTCATTAAAGGACACTTTAAACAAAGCTGCCAGACTCTTTTCCCTTTAAAGACTGCTTATTTTGTTCTGTCCCTTATGATTATAATTAGATCATCTATATGAGGATAGCACTTCATTCAAGCCTACTCAGCAAAGAATGTTAATAAACCCACGTAAATAAGGCATGTGCACATATGAGCGCTCTCTCTCTCTCTCTCTCTCTCTCTCTCTCTCTCTGTGTGTGTGTGTGTGTGTGTGTAAGTGTATGTGTGGTTTGTGCATGAATATGAGTTAGGAATGTTTGGCAGGTGGCAGAGTAATAGAAACATTAGAGGTTCAATGCTTTTTAAAATAAAAAAATAAAAAAGAGAAATACATCTCTGCAGTCACCTCTTTCCTACTTATTCTTCTTCTTAAGATTTTCCCAATACCTTACTTTTATACACTGTGCCCATACCTTTTCAAAATATACATCTTAACTACAGTAAACTGGAACATCATAAGTTTGGCAACAGCATCAATGTTCTGTGCTAGAGTTCATGCCAAAGACTGTATTATATCACATTCAGTGGCTCCCAATTAGCTAAATACTGCACACGCACACCCCATTTTTCAAACCATGATCCCCTACTTTTGAAATTTTATATACCTCTATGGTCGTTCTTGTTATGTGAATGGTGCCATGGACCCCCTGGGTAGGTTACATGGAACCCCTGGGGTCCTACCAGCTGGGAACCACTGAGTCATAAACATGACATGAGGGTCAAGATTATTTATACTTTTTTCTTAACAGATTCTCCCCTCCCCTCTTGCACCCTTTGCCTGAGTTCTGCACACTTATCACCAACCCACAAAATGTCCTTGATGTTTAAGCATTAATGCTATAGGCCATTTGAACCAAATTTCTTAACCAAAGTTTTGTTGTCAAAAGGGCTCTGAGTTTATCAACACAGTCTTAGGTCTGTTGATTTCTGTGATTTTTGTTGATTTCTGCATATGACTTTCATTGGAAATCACCCAAGATCCTTAGAGGTTTGATTTGAGGGAGAGGAATGAAACATCATTCCCAGAGGGATTTACATTTTTAGAAAAATACGTTTTTCAATTTAATTCCTATGTTTTCTTTTAGTGGTCTTCAATCTATATGAAATTATAAACAAAATTATGTGCATGATGTGATTCTGCTCGAACAGAGAAAAGGCACAGAGGGTGGTACAGGTACAGAATCCAGCTTCCTGAAAGCTTTTTGTTTTAAAAATAAGGTTTGTAGTCCTTAAGTCTGTGAAGAAATAACTGAAAGTAAGAGAAATAATACAAATTGGCTATTTTGCATAATGTATACAGGCCACAGAATGAAACATTCATTGGAGAGGAATCTGTACAAAACTGTCATTTTCCCTTGAAGAGGCACCTATAATCAATCACCTGCCATGTTAAAAACAGTTTCTCTTGTATTTCAGTTACTAGTAAATATTATATATATTTTAATTATACCTTTCAAACTCACTTATGTGAGCATATTACCTTTCTGCCTGAATGAGATCAGGAGGATTACACACAAGCAGGGAGTTCCGACTTGCATTTCTAAATTAGTCATCCCTTCCCATCTTTTTTCATAGAGAAAATCTTCAACTCACCAATAAATCTTTAAGCAATCTCTATTCATTCAAAGAAAGTGGAAATTACAGAAAATACACTTTAAGCTGCACTGCATGTGAAAGGTATCAATGTTCTCATTCGACTTCTGTGACTCAAAATGCAACGCACCTCCTTTTAAAAAGGAAAACTTTTGGTAACCCATTTTTATGGTCCACTATTGAATGGGAAAACAAATCCTTTCCAGATTACAAATAAAAATACTGAATCTCTCACAGAGGGAATAAGTCACTGTTAATGTAAGGAGCTCTGGGAAGAAAATCCTTGAGCAAGGATTCAAAGTTTCTCTTTCAAGCCCAATTACATACTCCTGTTGATTAGATGTAAGCAATCAGCCAAATTTTACATCAAACATTCTGTAGCCACAACTGCTATATTTAAAATCCCTGGAGCCAATTTCAGCTGGGGCGGGGGTGGGGGGAGAACAATTTCTCAAACACTCAAATCAACACAGCAGATGATTCCTGCAGAGGCACAAAGCTTCCACTAGAGAGTTTCATATTCTTAGAGCAATCTTAAGTCAGATCTTCTTCTGTTTTACTTTCTGTCAAGGAAAGCCCATTTTATTTTCCACCCTAACCTTGAGTTTCAGGTTTAGCTCTTCCAGGGTTAAAATGTATTATTTCATACAGGGTTTCCTTTGTTATATTAACCATAAGGGGTTGTGTGTGCTGTGTGAAAGCACAGCATATATTAGATTTCAATAGGTGCTTACTATTGGCAGGCGGAGGTTGCAGCTAGAACTAAGCCCCATCAGCAATTTCATATGACACTCTAAAAATTGCTACTACATGACAATAAGTAGCTGATTCAGAAAGAAAGAAAGAAATAAAGAAAGAAAGAGGAAGGAAGGAAGGAAGACAGGAAGCTTAAGGAATAATATTTTATACAGAAGTCATTTCTAATCATATCTTGGTGCTACTTTTAGCAAAAAAGACATTTCTAAGTTTTTTGTTTTTTTTAACTAAAGTTAATATAACTGCCATGTGTGTGTGTACCCCAATTTGCATTTCCATTGGATTCCTTTCATATACATATCTTAAGTTTGAAGTATGGGCTGCATAATTTCTTGAAGGTAAATTCTTGGAACTTCCTCCACAGTACAGGGCTACGGTATCAGTTTACCATCTATAGACAAAATATCCTTATTTGACACCCTGGAGCCATACAACCTGCTACTCTTTTTGTCAGTTAAACATTGTGTGTGCAATCCAGCCAAGATTAAGGAATTTAAATCTCACTGGGAAATTGTTTAAACAATTGCTTACGTCTCTCACAGAAATCAGTGGGACTAAGATTTCTGAGCTGAGGGATATCCCTGACCAAAACGTTTTTACAGTGAGATAGTGCCACATCATTTATTAGATATAACAAAATCAGTCAATACCCGCACGCTACTAGTGCAATCATAAAGGACGTGCCAGCACAGATCCACAATAGCACTGATATCATTTCCCAAACTCTAGAGATAGAATATCATAGAAGATGGAACAAAACTGAGGGCAACCATTCAAAAAAGCAGCAGTGGACTTGGGTTAAGAAAAAAATGCTGGAGTTGGTCACAATGATCTCAGCTCCATCCTGAGGCTTTGGCTACATCACTATGTTTCAGCTTAATTGAGGTTTCTAAGCAGACGTTGGCTGACCATCTGTCATGGATGCTTTAGCTGCGGGGGTTGGACTAGATGATTCTTGGGGTCCTTTCCAAGTCTACAATTCTATTATTCTGTGATTCTATGAAGTAAGAGTGACTTATCTCATAGGGCTGATACGGTGATAATTGAGCCAATGAAACATTCTTGCCTGCTCCAAAGCTTATCTAAATCCTCATGACTTCAGTGGGAAACATTTTACCACATGCTCAACTCTTTTTTATACAAGTCAAAACTCTTGGATCCATGAGCTCTTTGTGGATCCCAGTTGTACTGCTGCAAAGAAATAAATGCCCAGGCACCTTTTGCTACTTCATACATGGATATAATTTTCTTTCACAAACCTACATCATCAAATACAACTTCTTGGAACTTTCTGTTCCTCCATTTCTTCTTTGCCCATACTACCAATATGACCTTCCCTTTTCTTTCTTGAAGCAAATAGTGCACCTCCTATAGCATGTATTTATCTATGACAGTCTTCAGTTGGATTAAGATCTATATGAATCAAATTATTAAACAAATGGAAGATCCATTGAAACAGGACTGTTCTTCACCTAGAGCTGCAAGATCAAAAACCTATTCTGGGTTTCTGTAGCCTCCTGAAACAAAGGACTGTCCCTTAAACACAGCCTTATTGATCACCATACTGGACCTAATGTTTGGTAGGGCTGTATTCAAAAGAAAATTGTTCAAAATAAAGCAACATGTAGAAACACTAAAACTGCTCATGAATGCCACATTAACTGAATGATTTAGCCAGAGTCCTATGCAAAAAAATTAAGCTGGGAATTAAGGTTTGCTATCTGTAGGCCTGAAAATATATTGAAAGAATAATTGCTAAATGGTGCATGATCTAAGATTAGGTACCTACAAAATGCAGCGCACACAACAACAAGTTTTTTCACTGCTCATGCTATCCTAGCATCAGCTGTTCAATAATCAATTTTGACTCACTGCAGATTAGCTGTCCCCAACATGTAACAGGTAGCAAATATATTTAAGCATTAAAGAAGAACAAATTCTAAACAGCATTGTTGCTAGAATTCCTTTTTCTGGATAGACAAAGACATTGCAAGCAAAACATTACTAAATCACAGAGATAATCATCATAGTCAGTTCCTCTAATGAGGCATCATGGGATTACTGGAGTTATTATAAGAGTCATCTTATTGAAGAAATTCAAAGTTAATTGAAATCAATTGTACTGTTCTGACAGCAGGTGTTTTAAGTGGCTAAGATATCAAAGCGAACTCTTTAAAGGAGCTACAACAAATGTTACATTCACTTTTCAACCTCTAGCACTTCCAAGCGAAGAACTACAATTCCAGTTTGCTGTGTGGTGTTTTTTAAAGCAACCTTTCTTCTGCCGTTAAGGTTTCTATAGAACAAAAACTGGTCAAAATATATTTCACTGCAGTGGATGGCCTGAAGTTCATCTGCTTCATGGATTTATAGAAGGGCAAATTGTTATCCTTAGCTGAATTTCAAGAGTTTAATGATTTGATTTCCATTTTGGCAACTATTTTTCCCCAATGAGGTGCCAAATCTTGCCACAACGATATAAAACAAAGAAAATGTTTAGCTGCAAATGTATGAAATGCATTTTCTTGGCCATACTCCGTTTGCAAGTAAGGTATTGGTCACGATCCGAGTGGTTCCACTCTATACATGGAAGACTTTCCTCCTTATAGAAGAGCACAGGAAGTCTCTGCACACACAGAGCCCTGGATCATGGCTCCATCTTTTATTTTCATTGATACTTATAGTATCTACTTTATTTCATGCCCAACCAAAGGAATCAGTGAGCTCTAGCAAAAGTCATTAATTTATGCCGAAACATATGTAAACTGTGTTGCCATTTCAGGACACCACCTAGCTACCTTTGATTTGAAAAGCCCAGCAAAAACAACCCCTTGGAACAGATAATATAATACGCTCCATCAAAGATATAATTTGCCTACACATTCCCAGTGCTTAAGATGAGCACCTTAATTCCGAGACGTCTAATGCCTCCCAAGAACCTACTTCCAGTCAGATCATAAACACCAAATGACAGTCAACAATTTAATTCCAGATATGCTACCCTCAGAAGGCAAAACCAGCAATAACACTATCTTGGAAGGGTCTGCCAGAGACTAATGTTGATTTCTATGTAGGTAGTAAATTACAGCAAAGAAATGAAGCAGTGCCCGAGTGAATGGCGTATACATGATGCCTCTCAGGAAGACATATTTTTATTGCTGTGCTTCACGACAGGCTTCTCTGAATCCAGGGTTCATCAGCAATGAAAACACAGCAAGTCTTCCACATGCTTACTGCTGATTTCCAAGATCTGCTTTACGAGTCAATACTAATGTCAGGTTAGAGTTTAACTGTGCAATTATTAAGTAGGCAGTTCAAAAAAAAAAAAGCAGCAAGAGGAGTTAAGGGGTGCCTAGCAAGCCCAGGCAAACATGCAGCAGAGTGTTTCAGATGTGCATTTAAAAGGACAGTGCTGCTTCTCACTGAAGGCCTTTTATTTACATATACATGCTTGTTCCTTGACAGTATAGATAAAAATGTTACAGCTGTTCTGTAGGTGATGGGGATTCAAGTTGTAAAAGCATTGGACCAACTAATGGAGTCTTCACACATCATATCTTGTTAAAGAAGAGGTAAACCCATTCTCAAATAGGACTACAATTCATCAACACTCTGGAGGGAGGGGTAGAATATGCAGGTATACTAATGTTTGCAGTGAACAGAACCCACACTCTGGCTTTGACTTTGGGGACAAAACACAAAATGAAGTATTGATTCAGGATGCATTGGGGGGGGGGGGTTACAATCCATCCTTGAAAATATTGCAGAAAGTATTTAAGTCTATAGGAGAAATTAAATTAAATTCCTCCAGTTAATTGCATCCTATATAAATCCAATTTAATTTAAATTGGTAATATCCTCAAAACACTTCACATTTGTTTTTGGAAACCTTGATTTTATATATATTATATATATATGGATGAAGCCTATTAAATTAATCAGGTGGCCACAATAAGAATCTGATGCATTGAACAAAGAACAGAGAAGGATTTCTCCTAGCTTCACTATACACCTAGGGGCAACAATTTAGCATGGCACAGCAAATAAATATGATTTTTCTGTTCTCTACTTTCTACCCTGACTAGTGGGAGTGGTGGAAATCTGAATGTGGAGGCCACACTGTTAAGCCCCATTGCTGCCCACCAAGAGTTTGAGTTGGTCTCTAACACTGCAGTGCCAAATGTGTCTGCCCACAGGTAAGTCAGATTCAACGTAACACTCTGTCCATCTAGGCATAGAGGAGTCTATCAGCCGTGGTGGTGCATGACAACAGCAATGACATCTAGTTGTCCACTATGGAAGAATTGCAATGGTGTATGTTCCTCCTACATGGGGAGTTTATGGAGTGTTTTTGTGATGGTGTCCTGCTTCTCATAGTTGGCCACTATAAAAACAGGATGCTGGAATAGATGAGCCTTTGGTCTGATCCATCACAGCTCTTCTTATGTTCTTATCTAAGTGCAACTAAGGTAGCCTGAATCCAACCCAATGGCCATGGCCAATATATGTGGCATGGTTACACATAGTCAATTTTCTCTTTCAATTAAAAATGAACACAAAACATGTACAAACATAGGGTTTCTGGGTTGGGCAGTCTTCATTCCCATTGATCCCAGATTAGCCCTGTTAAAGTCACTGGAGTAAGTGGGTTATGGACTGCAGCCAGAATTTCCATAGCATTTTCACCCAGTCACATTCATGAGTTCCACATTAGCAAAAATGGTACCTGAAAGATATGGACGGGAATATGAATAACTTGTACCAGTTAAAACCATCATTCCTAATTCTACTTCCCAGGGGTCTGTTTAAATGTTTCACGGTGAACTCTGTGTCTTTTGGAACAGGGAGTCTGATTTAAAACATGAAATCCAAGCTCACATGCAGCAGTCCTCTTCCATGCGGGGCAAAAATGGGAGGGGGGGGCTTTGGACCTTTTCCTTCAAGAAATAATATTAATTATATCAAAATCTGACTTCAGCAACTTTGTGATCTGTATTTAGGCTGAGGCTTTAAAACTCCTATCACTCTTCTCTCTGTGCGAAGGGAGATTTCCTATCTGGCCTCCAGAGGTGACAGTGTGCAGCGCAAGAAGACACTGCATCAGCATCCAGTCTTATACCATTGTATAAGTTCTTGTTGCATAAAGCAGGCAGAGGAAGCATGTCGATGGCATCTGCACTTTTCAATGTAAGTAGCAGTTGAATCCAAGGACTACCGGTAGTTAGCTCGTTGCATAATTCGGGAGGGTGCAACACACAGGCATTGTTGACTATTTAGTTCACAAAGTGCTGCATGAGATTGGAAATGTCATTCTGCACCCAACAGCTGCATCGAACCCTAATTTTCCAAGTATGTCTCTTTGCCTTATCTAAATACATAATGAACAGCTCACCAATTACTATCGTCATAAAAATTTCAATAGCCTTGAAATAGTTGTTATAATGCAGAGAGGAACAATCACTTTAATGCAGTGAAACCAACAACCACCGACTACTTCCATTTCAAAGAGAGGAAAACATAAAACAAATGTATTCCTGGCAGTGTGAGGCTGTTACCTCGCTTTAATAAATTCTCTACTCGGTGTAGTAGCAGAATCAACATAGCACACTGTTTTGCCCTACAAGAAAAAAAGGACTAACTGCTCCAAGCTGCTGCTTCTGTGCTGCTTCCTTCCCCCCACCCCCAAAGAAAAGAAACTATCTGATTTGATTCCATACAGTGATTAAACATCTTTGTGCTCTGCTGAGTAGGGTATTCTGTCCCCTCCCCCACAAAAAAATGGCATCAAAGCAATCAAAATGGTAATGTTAAGCATGAATGGGGGCCCATCCCCCCGCCTTCAAACTCTGCAGACTTTTCTCCATGTCATGAAGAAACCAACACCCCTTCCTCACAAAATGGAAGCTTCCACTACCAAACTGAGAAGAGAGCTGACAAATTCTGGGCTGCGATCAATCGGGACAGGGAGGGAGGGAGTGGCGGCGCTGGAAATGCTCGCATACATCCATGCATAGGCAGATAAGATATGCAGCCAACGTCGCCTCGGGCGCGCATCCAACGGGCGAGGATGAAAAATAGGCACGGCTTTACTTTTTAACTTCCACCACAACTATATATATGGAGCCGGAGGTGGGGGGGGGGAATATTCCTTTCCTCTTTCCGTCCGCCACCACTGGCTTTCTCCCTCCCCTCTCCCCGCCCCCCGGGTACGTAGGGTGAAGACTCCTTGATAGGCTGGAAAGATTGTTTTTTAGGCCGGGGGGGGGGGAGAGAATATGATCCAGGGCGCTATTCCAAGTTTTGGTGCTGAAAGAACTGCTGCATTCCGAAGGAATCGCGATCGATTCATCCGAAGGAAAGGGAAAGGAGGTTGCGCTCTCTCGCTCTCTCCGCCAAAGGGGCTTTTGCAAAGCTGCATGAGCAGGCGAGGAAGAGGGGGAGGGAGGGGGAGGGGGGAGTGCCGAGGGCGGGGAGGAGGGGAGCCTGGCGAAAGTTGGCTTTTATTGGTGGGGGGGGGGGGTGGCGGCGGTGGGGGAGGGGAAAGGACAACCCGGCAGGTCATCGACTGGATTTCTAAGCCGCTGCGCGATTCGTGCATTGGAAGTACCGAAAGTCGAGCGGGGCGGGGGGGGTGAGGGGGGGCAGGGAAGGGGGCTCCTTGTATTGTGTGTGTGGTTGGGGTGTGTGCGTGTGTGTGTGTGTGTGTGTGTGTGTCGTTTTAAAGCTCCAGAGATGCGCGGGGAGCTGCTGAGCGTGCCGTGGCATCTGTTCGTGGTGCTGAAACGCAGCAAATCCCCAGCCCCTCGCCACCAGCTGATCTGAACACCAACTCACAATGCGAGACAACTTTCTTTCAGCTTGGAAAAGGGGGCGAGGGGAGGTGGGTGGGGGTGGAGGGGAGGAAGGAGGGATCCGTCGTTGCCCCCCATGCACACCAGGGTCGCCCGCTGCAAAATAAGAGACACCTTCACAGAGAAAGGCACAAAAAAGAAAGTTTGTTGGAAGGGAGGTGGGCGAAGGCATCTGTTTCCATAGTGTCTCGCTTCTCTCTCCCTCCCCCCCACTTTACCCCCCCCCTCAGATTTGCCTAAGTAGACAAAGCTATGCAGGAGGGGTGCAGGACTCTGTGTGTGTGTGTGTGTAAATGTATACATAAACTGGATTCCGAAGCCAGCAGGTCAGATCAAACCAAAGAAAGAAGATGCCAAGTGTGTGGAGTGGGGGGGGGGGGAGGGGAGAAATACACACACACACACACACACACATACATATCTGTATCTATGGAAGCAAAATCAGCTTTCCAATCAAAACCAGCACTCAAGGCTTTAGAAGTGGGATCAGTCCCCTTATTCCCAACTCTCTGCTTTTGCACGTTGCAAGGAAGTGAAAACAAACTAAGCAGATGACCAAATAATTTCCCATATTCCTAAAACATGTCGACCAACTCAAAATGGACGCCTCTGTGTGTGTGTGTGTTTTTTTAAACGTCTAACTACAGCATATCTCTTTTTGTGTATTATGGTTATTAATATGAACACAGTGCCTGGCAAGGCAACAGAAAACTGGATCCCTCATATTTAAAACCTTTTCTCACTTTAGGCTCCCTTTAGTAAACATGAGTGTTTTATTCACTGGTGCGGGTATTTTTTTTTTCTTCCGGCCAACACGGATTCTTTGAGAATGTTTAGAAAGTGCTTTGTAAAAGAGAGAGAGAGAGAGAAAGGAAAGGAAAGGCGAAACCCCATCCACAGACACATAACTGAATCGATTCATTCTTACTTGTTTTTCATTAAGAGCAGCTATTCTCGATTGCCTCTCATGGATTTGTTTCTTAAGATCACCGTTCTGTAAAAATGGCAATAAAATGCAGATTAGAGACCAAGTGTAACTAAAGCCAATTCAGAGGAAACTTGCGCTTAGGAATTGTTTGGGGGCAAAAGCCCAACCGAAAGCATGCACAATAAGGAAAGGGGTTGGAAACAGAATAAACCCCTTAAGTAACAAAGCTCAGCCCGGTCTTCAAAATGAGATCTCTTACTGATAAACTTTGTCATCCTGCTGTCCCAGCAGAACTGCGCTTAACACAAGAAAGCTAAAATACTTAAGAGGATGGGTTTTAAAATACACACACACACACACACACACACACACACACACAACAGATCTGCATTTACCTGTGGATCTTGCTTCATCTGTGCAACTAGTTTCTTTTTTAAAAATGCCCCTTAAAAGAAGGAACTAGAAAGAGTTTCACGTGTAATGGATTTTTTAAAATGTGTGTGTGTGTGTGTGTAAGGGGGAGGGTGGGGGTCTGGAACAAAGAGGCAAGTAAACACAGCGAGTCAGTTTCAAGCAAAGCTCATAAATATTCAAGTCTCGTCCTAATCTCTCCAACACACACACACACACACACACACACACACACACACAAGTACCAACCGCAATGTTAACTCCGGATCGCGACAACAGAGAAACACACACATGCCAAAACTCAGCCAAACAATCTCGAAAACTACTTTTGTGAAAGTGGTCCACACGGTTAAGGGCAGAGGAGGGAGGCTCCTGGAGACTCTCCTCTCCCCCCCCCCGCGACTCTCTTGCCACCAAGACCCGCTTTCCGCTGCCTTCCCCCCCCCCCCCCCGATCGATAGACCCTGCGACAAGGAGAACCCACCGCGACTTGGGAAGCACGCAGGGCTGGATTCTTTCAGATTCCCTTTCTGGCGGAAAGGCCAGCCCGGGCGGCGAGCCTCTGTCTCTCTCTTATTACCTGGTGACATTGGATTTCCACTTTTAACGCCTCTGGCAAGCGGCGCAGCTCCATCCTTTCAACTTGCGAGGCACTTTTCGCCCACTTTCGAATCCCAGTGAAGTTTGGTGGCTTTTTCCTCTCCCCTCACCCGCCCCACTTCGCAAGGAGAAGCCACGGCAGCAAAGCCTGGCGAGCCGAAGCAGAGACCCCTAGAAAAAAAAACAAAAAAAAACGAGGGGCTTCAACACTCCCTCCCCCCTTTCAAAAAGCGATAACAACAATCGAAAGAAGAAACAACTAGTCAGGCTGCAAAGCAAGTTCTTTGCCTCTTTGCTGAGGGACACGGACAAATCACTCACTTTCCGCCAAACTGGGGGGGGGAGGCTACCCCCCCGGCCGCCCCCCCCAGCCCACAATCCCCATGGGCCCCTCGGCGGCCCCCTGCTCCGCCCAGGACCCGATTAATCGCCTCGCGCAGCTCCGCCGCCCCTCCAATGGGGGACCGAGGAGACTTCGAAACGGGAGGGACTATATTTCCTCAGAGTGCGCGCCTTGATTTCACTTTGCCTCGGGAAAAAGTTGTGCCACGGCTGCCAATGCTAATTCGGAGTTGCCCGGATGGAGCAAGGCAGGGCGGGGGGGGGGAGGAGGAGGAGGAGGAGGAGGAGGAGGAGGCGAGAGGGAAGGAGACCCTGGTTGGAGCATGCGCGTGAGCAGCAGCAGTAGTGGACCCAGCGAGAACAACGGAGGGATGGAGAGAAGCGCCAAGGCTCCAACGGCGTCGGCAGCGTCGGCAGCCCCGTGAGGAGTTCAAGAAGAGCCTGTGGCCCCGGGAGGCACTGCGGGGATGCTCAGCAGAAAGACAGCCATGGCCGCGGTGGGGATGCCCGTGAAGCAGCTGGTGGCCAAGTTGGGTGGAGAGGAAAGCGCTGCCCTGCTGCTGCCTCCCTTGCAGCCTGGACAGCGGCACAGCCCTGGGCCCAGCGAAGCTTCTTGCTGCCTCTGAAACCCCATCTCTCCCACAGATAGGCACCGCCTGAAATCTGAAAGGGGGACAGAGAAGCAAGGTTCTGGGATGTGGATGGGCCTTGAACGAGGGCCTCATGCCGCCTCTCGCACAGCTCCAGACTGGAATACTTTTCACGCGACTAGGGCAGTGGATCAGAAGAAAAAATTGCTCACACCGCACCAATTTTTAAACTGATAATTGGAAAGCAAAAAGAAACAACTCATGGAAAATTCTTTCCAGTAGCACCTTAGAGACCAACTGAGTTTGTTCTTGGTATGAGCTTTCGTGTGCATGCACACTTCTTCAGATACCATGCACACTTCTTCAGATACCATGCACAAGAACAAACTCAGTTGGTCTCTAAGGTGCTACTGGAAAGAATTTTCTATTTTGTTTCGACTATGGCAGACCAACACAGCTACCCACCTGTAACAGAAACAACTCATGGCAGTGCTTGATTTGTAACACGGAACGCAATTACTTTATAATATGATCGTGGGGCTTCCAGAAAGTATAAAACAATGCAGCTACCTGAGAACATGAATCATTCCCAAAATATGATATTGACTGTCCTTGAATCTTCCCACCACACTTGCCATGCTCTCCTGCCACACCCTTTGAGAAGCACTGGAGGAGGAGTTCCCATTGCCAGCTGCCAATTAGCAAATGTGGTGGAATATAGCCCTGTGCAAGGCAATCCTTTTGTCCCCTCCCCACCCGGCCCCATCTCTTGCCCCTTCCACGTACCTATGTTTCCCCTTCATTCTTTACATGGCCATTCTGTGGGAGGCCAAGTGCCTTCCTTCCTTGACCATGTGGCTGAGGCAGGGCCAGCCAGGTTGAAGAGTGACCCTGCTTAAATTGGGCCTTCAAGAGAGTAGCTAGAGAGAGGCAGGAGTGGCTATCTAAATAGTGCAGCAAGACTTCATCAGTGTTGGCGCTCAGAGCTGGAGCGTGTTTCCATTTGCAGCAAAATGTCAGCTCAGAGCTAAAGTGTGTGTGTGGGGGGGGTCATCAGAGCACTTTCAACAGTTGCTTTTTCTCCTTCCCTCCCATTCCACAAGTTTTACTCTCTGGATGTTATGGAGCACTCGTGTGCAGCCTCTTTAAGTGATAAAATACAAAAAAGTAACATCCGAAGCAACCCAGAATTGTTCACCTCGCCTATGCAAACACCCCACTTTTTATAGTGGTTTGTGCAGCTTTACCAGTTTAATAATAAAAACAAAATAAAAATTCCTTCCAGTAGCACCTTAGAGACCAACTAAGTTAGTTCTTGGTATGAGCTTTCATGTGCATGCACACTTCTTCAGTTTAATAATATTTAGTTATATCTCACCTTTCCTCCGAGGAGCTCCAGGTGTCATAGATGTTTCCTCTTCCCCCCTGTTTTATCCTTGTGACAACAACCCTGTGAGGTCAGGCTGAGAATGAGTGACTGCTCCGAGTCACCCACTGAGCTTTGTGGCTGAGCAGGGATTTGAACCCTGGTCTCCCACTCTAACCACTACACCATGCGGGCTCTCCAATACTGGTGTACCTTGCAGAATTGTTATAAGGACAATTGAGAAAATGAACGCAAACTGTTGTGAACCTGCTTTATAAATGTTAAGTATTAATGCCATTAATATCTGAATACAGCACTTCCAGATAGGCAGGTAAAAGGTCAGGACACCTTGAGGGAGCTGGTTTGGTTGGTGAGTCATAATGAAACAAGGAAATTTAGATAATTAAAATGCCCTAGTAATGAGTGACAACTTTATTTGGTTTTGGAAATCTTCTCACATTTTCTTAAATATCTCAAAAAGGCACCTATTTTGAAGTTTTACTAACACAGTGGTACCTCGGGTTAAGAACTTAATTCGTTCTGGAGGTCCGTTCTTAGCCTGAAACTGTTCTTAACCTGAGGTACCACTTTAGCTAATGGGGCCTCCTGTTGCCGCCACTGCGTGATTTCTGTTCTCATCCTGAAGCAAAGTTCTTAACCCGAGGTACTATTTCTGGGTTAGCGGAGTCTGTCACCTGAAGCGTCTGTAACCTGAAGCGTCTGTAACCCAAGGTACCACTGTATACAGAATAACATTTGATCTGCATGGTTAATGAGCAGAGTCAACTAAAGTATTAGAGGCAACTGAAAGTTTTGTCTAAATGAGAATGGAAAGGAACACAAAGTTTGGCAAAAGAAATGCAAGCTAACACTAAGGGATGCAGAAAATAAAGAAATAAATTGAGGAGCATATTGCTAAAAACAACGATCAACCATAAAAAAATATTCAAATACATTAATAGCAGGGGACAGACTAGGGAGGCAGGGGGCACCAAATTCTGGCGTCGCACAGAGTGCTGCTGAAATTTTAAAGCCCAAAGTCCACCACTGATATAGGTGAACCACCAACAGTCTTTGACTCTGGTTCGCTTCAATAATGACTTCAAATGTAAGTCCTGTATACTCTTTTTTTTAAGTCAAGAATCCTCAAGGTATATTTTCAGCAAAGTTCTCCACATCAGACAGTGCAGGATTCAAAATGCCAGAGCCACTGCTGGGTTATGCAGGCCACACCATCAAGGTTCAAACATTCCTGGTCACAGTTCAGAACTTCAGTGGAATTTGAGGGCACTCTGACCCTGACAGGAAACATGCTTTATCTGGCAGGATCAAACCCATTGTTAGCAATCAATCAGCCATGCTTCCATTGTCAAATCAAAGGATACCTTTCATTGTGCTGTAATATGCTCCTATTGTGCTGCTAAGCTATCCCAGTATTCCTGCCAGCCTTTCATCTTGCTGAAAACTTTTTCTCCTCCAGCAAACTCCTTTCTAAATGCACATGAATACTGATTAGAATGAACTTCTAAGCTGCTATCAAAATCTTCTCTCAGGTGTGGACGCACAAGCCCCTTTGATAAGAGAGGCACCCATGCAGGCACATCCAAGGGCAAGACTGTCTTCAAATGCAGAACAACATTGTTCCATGACTTAGGACAACTGTTTCTGGGCTGAACTACACCATAAATCAGGGTGCTGGGTGCTTGCTCTTTGGTTAGTTTCCATTTTTCCATTTTTAGTACATTTTCTTTTGGGAAGTTCCTCGGAATTTCTACTAAGTCACTGTGCCCACAGGTAAAAAGGCTTTGGAAAGACAGAGAGGCAAAGGAGAGAAGGGAACTGCATTGGCAAATCTCAACAGCGGTGTCATCATGCTGCATTCAGTGAAAGACAAGGAAACGGTTAGTAGAACCATAGTGCAGATTTCGAGAGAAACAGAACAAACAGCATATTTCTTTCCTGCTGGAATTGACCATGAGCAAGTGATGGGAGTTCCGTCATCCCTTCCTGAAAAATAAGTAATGATCCAGTCATTTATAACTTAATTAGTGGTGTGGGAAAGAGAATGCAATATGTGTACAAATGCACACACGCTGAGTCTTGAAATGTTGGATTAAGGCTCTAACAAGCCACAGTCCCTTTGGAAAGCAAGCCCTTCTCTTTTATGTTGCATGTATGGCTCACATACCTGTGCAAGGGTATGGACTGAAGCCACACGAGGTCTGGGTGTGGGCAGTGTCTGGATGGGTGACCACCTGAGAACCACACATACACTGTCTTAGGTTCTATGACTTAAGAAAGGTGGGATATACACAGAGGTGAACCTAGGCTCCCTTGAGTCTTTGGCAAGGAACTGTATAGGTGCCACCTCAGCCCTTGTATCCTTGGCAAGGGTGCTCCACTGAGGGGCCCAGAGGAGCCTGCATGCCTCACCCAGCTGCCCAAAGCAGCGGAGGAGCAGCCTGGCAAGCATGCGGACAGACAGGCCACTCCAAGCCAAAGTCGAGAGGCATGATTTTTGCACCAAGGGCAGAGGTCCAAGGGGATGCCTCGGATTGGAGAGGCACTGCATGAGTCGATGCTGCAGGGCTGTCTGATCCTGACTCTGTATGAAGCAAAGGCCCCTGTTTTTGCCTGAGCGTTTATGAGATGATACCCATTGCAGCGTTTCTGCCGTCTGTTTTTTACAACTGAGCTTTTTGATGTCTTGTTTTTAACCTGCTTTTAACTTTGCTTTTGTTATACTGTAACCTGCCTTGGGGTCACATGTTGAACTGGCATACTCTGTAAATATACTTAATAAATGAAAAGTGGAGAGACAGGGTATAAGAGGTGCATCTTGCACTATCCCCGAATGCTTCGTGGTGGTAGGTCAAGATGCACCTCTTTACCCCGGCCTTTGGTCAAGTGGAACACAGGAAGCTGCTTTCAGCTTGATCTGTCTAACTCAGTACTGGCTGGCCGTGGTTCTCCGGGATTTCAGGCAGGGTCTTCTCCCAGTCGTACCTGGAGATGCCAAGGATTGAACTTGGGACTTTCAGGAGAAGGGCAGGCTGTAGCTGTTTGGGGAAGGGGCCCTTTTATCCCATGCAGGACTGCATATCCTCTCCTTTTGGCATCCATTTACTATGCTGAGCTGTACAGCTCTGTTGCACACCACTTGCTCACCGTCTACCATTGGCAATGAATTCCAAACTCTACAAACACCCCACATTCTGCACAAGTGTTCCAGTCCAGAAAGGGAGATTTCTATTTAGAAAAGGCTTCTGATGTGCACCCAGATTTGCATTCCAAAGTAAATATGAGCACCATTGAATGATGTCGTTTAACAGAACTCCCCCCCCCCCCCGCCGAGCCACTACCACTTGTTGTATGTGACCAGTTGCACATGATTTGAGCCGGATCCGATCATTACATGCAACCTGAATATATATGCAGACAAAAATAGTTGGCTATACTTTCTTTAGACAGATTGTTACTGAGTGTAGACTTGGAATAGCAGTGGCATAGGTGTTGGGCTTCCTTGGTAAGAACTTTGAGGGTGCAAGGGAAGCATTATTTTAAGGCAGAAAAAGTATCTGAAGAAGTGTGCATGCACACGAAAGCTCATATCAACAACAAACTTAGTTGGTCTCTAAGGTGCTACTGGAATGATTTATTTTGTATTTATTTTATTTCCACCATAGTTACTTTTATAAAACCTATGCTATACCTACTCTTCACTTTGGCACCCCTATTCAGAGATCAGTCATACCAGCATCTTTTGTACCCTTCTTTCAAGCTAGGAACTGTGGGTGCATGTACCGTATTTTTCACTCCATAGGGTGCACCGGACCATAGGCTGCACCTCGTTTTTAGAGGAGGAAACAAGATAAAAATATTTTTTCTGGTTTTCCTCCTCTAAAAGCCCTGTTTTTTTGAGGATCAGTTGCAGCTTTTTTTTGCAAAGGGAAAAGCCCTGTTTTTTTGAGGATCAGCTAAAAGTTTTGCAGCTTTTTTTTTTACAAAGGGGGAAAAGCAAAGAGGAAAAGCCCCGTTTTTATGGGGTTCAACTCACATTTCTGCAGCTTCTAAAGGAAAGGGAGCCCTTTCTACAGTTTCCAGACAGATAATCTAATCAGCCAGTCACATGTCGCTGGGGAAACAAACAACCTCCCTCTGCAGCACATTCAACAAAGGAGGGCAGGGCAGAAAGGGAGCCGGGACTTATCTCTCTCCCGATCTCTTGCTGATCAGCTGCTGAGTGGGGTCCTTTTAACACCCCCTTTTCTCTTTGTAAAATAAAAAGCATGATCCTCTTTTGGCCCCTGGGCAATTCAGCTCCAGGGACCACCATTCGCTCCATAAGATGCACAGATATTTCCCCTTACTTTTTGGAGGAAAAAAGCGCGTCTTATGGAGTGAAAAATACGTTGCATGGATAAACCAGCCACACTAACTAGGTTAGTGTACACACTAACCTGTTTGTAGCACAAAGTGTGGTTTTTCTCAAGCTGGAATCATTTGTACTCATTCTCAACATGCAGCTTTTATTATAGATTGATTCTCTTTTTTTAAAAAAATATCATTTTTATTGTTTTTATATAAATACATTGAGAAAAACTTTCACATTTATCTTTCCATTCATTTAACACTTTGGCCTTTTAGGGCCGTGGCTTCCCTCAAACCCTCCACGTGATTTTCTAATATCTATTACTTTATACTATACTTCTTAACTCAATCATTGCTTTAAATCACCATATCCAGCTTAATCACTGTAATTTCATATTTACAATGACATTTCTTCAATAATCTACAAGGCTTCTTGCAGTCTCAATCCCGTTGCCCGAAAGGGTAGGTGTGCTTACCTGATACACATTTCAAAACATTCCCCTTGATTAAGTTACCCACTGTCATGGACTGATTGGACAAAGAGGAATAGAGGGTGGAACTAGCTGGGAAACCACCAAGGGAAGAAGGCTCAGAGCCTCTGGGATTAATGGTGGGTCAACAATGAGTGGTCAGAGGGAGAAGACTGTGGAGAGATGTCAGAAGCTAAAGAGGTAACAGGGCTTAGTGAGCTCGGAGAGTCTGTGGCAGAGAGAAGCGCATAATCAGAGGCAGAAGCTGAAGCAGGAGAGGAGGCCAAGAGGCAGAGAGGAGTCAATCTGGGAAAGAGGCACGGGTGTCTCCCACTCCTGCTGTGGCAAGCTCCCCTACCCTCTGGCCTTCCAGAGCCAGGAGAGGCAGGAAAAGGGCAGAGGAGAGATTGGAAACATGTAGATGCAGTCTCTGGTTGTTGGAGGGGTGACCCAGGACAAGAGGGGACTTAGGCAGCTGTGGGGAAGAGGGGTCATTCAGCCTCAGCAACTGCTTCATGGGGGCAAGACCTACCAGAAGTTGCTGTGCTCATCAGGCATGTCACTCCTGTGCAGATACTGTTTTTGCTAATAGAGAGTTAAGTCCAACTTGCACAGTTGCTTGTACCTGACACACTTTTTCCTCCCTTTCCACGCCCCAGGTGAATGAAGAAGGAAGTTGTGATTGCCACCTTGGTATATGGCCATCCACAATAACAGAACCATATGTTATTGGGCAGGTGTGGGTACACCTGAGACTGCCTGCATCTGTTTTCAGACACACTGCAGAGTAACACAGAATCAATCTGCAGTGACAGTTTATTTTCAGAATGAAACCAATTTCTCAAAAAGCATTTTTCAGCTGCAAAATATGAGCAATAGTGTGTGGACTATATAGAAAAAAAATAGTTCAATTTTATTCTAGGATAAAATGCCGTATGTACACTGTACGTTCAGTGAATGTGCAATTACACATGTATGCACCTATCCATCCTCATAAAATTAGTCACACCTAACTACATACGCGGGTGGCGCTGTGGGTTAAACAACAGAGCCTAGGGCTTGCCGATCAGAAGGTCGGCGGTTCAAATCCCGGCGACAGGGTAAGCTCCCGTTGTTCAGTCCCAGCTGCTGCCAACCTAGCAGTTTGAAAGCATGTCAAAGTGCAAGTAGATAAATAGATACCGCTCTGGCGGGAAGGTAAACAGCGTTTCCGTGCGCTGCTCTGGTTCGCCAGAAGCGGCTTTGTCATGCTGGCCACATGACCCGGAAGCTGTACGCTGGCTCCCTCGGCCAGTAACGCAAGATGAGCGCTGCAACCCCAGAGTCATCCGCAACTGGACCTAATGGTCAGGGGTCCCTTTACCTTTTTAACTACATACAACAAGGGTTAGATTGGAATGCAGAAGTATCAGTTTTATTGTCTATATCTTGACCAAAAAGCTTCATTGTCTAGATCAAGGGCAGAAACTTTAATGATCTTCACCTCTCAATGCAATTATTTGCTTTGACACCAAGAAAATATAATGTACAAAGCCCTTAACTTTGGCTGTTTATAAAGAAGTGCTGAGCATTATTCAAAAAGTGTCTGCTTCAATTATGAATATATTTGCATGGCACAGAATTCAAAGGGTTTGAGCACAGAATGGAATAACCCCCAAGTGCAAATAATTAACCGCATTGAAGTACAGTGGAGAATTGACTCAAGACAGGGAGGGGGCTATTTCATAATAAGTCTGTAAACTGAAGTATCACTCCTTGCACCAGAAGCAGTTTGTTCAGAAAATCACCCTGGGTCCTGTTGACCTAACTCTCTTTAACCAGCTCCTAGGAACAAAGCAGAAATGACTCTTAAGCTGTTTCAGCATTATGTTACTGTATATGAAAAAGGTCCCTGACCAGATTGCAAGTTTCTCCTTCTATGGGAAGGCACGGTGGCTCCCTAAAATTGCAGTGTGCAATGTTCAGCAAGTGTATGAGCCACCTCAATTTCTAAGCCCCTGGTCGATAAGGCACATTTTCCCCCTTAATGACAACTGAATGAAGAGCATGTCAATCTTACCACTAAAATATGTTTACTAGTTGATATCCAACTAAGTCATAGTCAGGAGTAGACCCACTGAAATCAACAGACTCAAGTTACTGATGTCCAATGATTTCAATGAATCGACTCCAAGTATGACTAACACTGGATCACTGGGGTAGGAAGGGCGGGGTGTAGGGGGCGGGGCACACTGGGCAGCGTGATCCCGGTAGGGTTCCATCTCGGCTGCCCCCCCCACCCGTGCTGTACGTCCCACCCCCAGAATGTGCACCCCGCCCCTGCGGGTGGCACGCCCTGCCCTCAGAACACGTGCCCTGCCCCTGCGGGCGGTGTGGCCCGCCCCCAGAACATGCGCCAGCCCTGCCCCCACCTGCTTCCTGCCCCCGGTGCCGGACCATGAAGCTCCGCCACTGCACTGGATATCACCCAGAATGTGCAAGAGCAAGCATTACTCACCTTCACAGGAGCCCACCTTAAAGTGTGTCACTGTTCTGAGCACTTGCTGTGCCTGTGAAGAACTTATATTCTTGATGTATCGTGTTGAGTATATAGTATTATGAACTGAAGAAGCTGTAGCAAAACCTGCTTAACATCCGGAATACAGGTTTTCTGATAAATTATACCACTTTCGCCAAAGGTCGGTGACCACCACCACGTATGACCCCTGCCTCTACATATGGCTATGTGATGAATCCTTTCTTGCAACCGTTCCCTCTTGTTTGACTTTGCACGTCCAGTTGAGAACTATCTGCAGCACGTTTTGCTTATTTGCACTGTGCTAGGGTCTAAACCACTGAGCCTAGGGCTTGCTAACCAGAAGGTTGGCGGTTTGAATCCCCGTGACGGGGTGAGCTCCCGTTGCTCGGTCCATGCTCCTGACCACCTAGCAGTTCGAAAGCACGTCAAAGCACAAGTAGATAAATAGATACTGCTCCGGCGGGAAGGTAAACAGCATTTCCGTGTGCTGCTCTGGTTTGCCAGAAGCGGCTTAGTCATGCTGGCCACATGACCTGGAAGCTGTCTGTGGACAAACGCCGGCTCCCAGTGTGGTGAGAGCCAGTGTGGTGTAGTGGTTAAGAGCGGTAGACTCGTAATCTGAGGAACCGGGTTCGAGTCTCCATTCCTCCACATGCAGCTGCTGGGTGACCTTGGGCTAGTCACACTTCTCTGAAGTCTCTCAGCCCCACTCACCTCACAGAGTGTTTGTTGTGGGGGAGGAAGGGAAAGGAGAATGTGAGCCGCTTTGAGACTCCTTCGGGTAGTGAAAAGCGGGATATCAAATCCAAACTCTTCTTCTTCCTCCCTTGGCCTATAGAGGTGAGATGAGCGCTGCAACCCCAGAGTCATCCGCGACTGGACCTAATGGTCAGGGGTACCTTTACCTATGACTATTATTATATACATTTGTTGTGCCACTAGTTGACTAGTTCATAAGTATCTCCAGGCTTTGACATGCACGCTGCACTTTAGTGTGTTTAACTGAGTAAAATTGTTCTTTATATTTGCAAGCCGGTTTGGTGTTTTGGTTTTGTTGTATTATAATCGTTACAACACCTGATACTTTTTTTTTGTATACACTGTTCTGAGCATGCTACCTACCTGATCAAGAGGAGACAAGACAGTGTCACAGTCTTCCCCGCTATGGTGAGATGCATTGTATTTCCAATTCAGTTACAGAAGTATTTCTAAATTTGTTTCTATATGCATAAATTAGTACGTGCAAACTGTATACAAATCTGGATCCTTTTTGTTCCTCTTTTTTGGTGATGCCTGTGCAGCCACCCTGTAGAACAGTGGCACGCAAAGATGTAGCAAGCATCCATAAGTATGTGGATATTTTGGTTCATAAATAGCTTGGAAATCTCTTGCACTGTATAAAGAATTACCTTTTTAAAAATACAACAATCACTGGAACCTAACAGAAAATTCTCTTTTGCTTTTGTTTAAACATTAGGTATTGGATTGCAGTCTACTGTTAACTATCAGGTGGTATCCAACAAAGTACCATATTTTTCCGTGTATAAGACGCCCCCATGTATAAGAAGACCTCTATTTTTTGAGCCCAAAATTAAGAAATAAATGTTTTAAACACCAAACAGAGCAACTTTGTTATTTTATTAAATATTCAAAACACTGGTATATTCAGTACTGTATATCTAAATGGCAAACAGAACAACTTTACTGATATATTTAGTATCATAATTACGGTAGGCAATATTTTTAATTTTGGGGGGGCTAGTCAGCATTATTATAACGTGCAGTATAAGAACTGGAGCAGCGCTGGCGTGGAGCTGGGCAACTGAGCTGGAACGAGAGCGTGTCTCCGGCGGCCGGGAACTGGTTGGCGCCACAATGCAAGAATCATAGCTAAAGAACCCTTTAAGAGGGAATTCATATGCTGCAGAAGTCAAATTGCTTTCTTTCTGCTGCACTCTCAAACATCCAGGAGAGCCAACTGCACTCTGCCCCTCGGGGCCCCAAACAGTCCGCCCTCTGCCCCCTCCCCAGCTGTAGGGCGGCTGAGTGGGAGGAGGAAGGCAGACTCAGGAGGTCCTGTGGTGCGCCCCGGCCCTATGGGTGGCTCACCCTGCCCCAGGCGCCAGGGCGGATTCCTCTGCTTGGGGAATGAAGAAGAGAAGAGTTTTATCACTACCCTAACTCCCTCGGCCTATAGAGCGAGATGAGCACCGCAACCCCAGAGTCATCTGCGACTGGAGCTAATGGTCAGGGGTAACTTTACCTTTACCTTTTAAGGAGTCTCAAAGCGGCTAACAATCTCCTTTCTCTTCCTCCCCTCTGTGAGGTGAGTGGGGCTGAGAGACTTCAGAGAAGTGTGACTAGCCCAGCAGCTGCATGTGGAGGAGCGGAGACGCGAACCCGGTTCACCAGATTACGAGTCCACCATTCTTAACCACTATACCACACTGGCTCTCAATGGGGAGTTTGGGTAGCCAGGGGGCAGCTGAGGGAACCGTGTGGAAGGGACAATGTCCGGAGTGGGGGCTGCTGGAGGGGGGGGGAGTACCAGACCAGGGTTTGTCGTGAGGCCAATAGTGAGGGGAGGCTGGGGGGGGGGAGAATATGGATGATGGCATGTATTTATTTATATATTTAATTGCAACTTCCAGTGTATAAGACAACCCCCAATTTTAAGCTGAAAAAATGGAGGGGGGGAATACGGTAGTTTCATTGGAGCAAGGCCTTACGGCTGTACAATGAAACTTCCCCTCTCACACGCTCCCCTCATGCTGCTTAAATTGGTACTAGATTTCTACAAATGCTCTGGAAGAAGATCATGGGAGGGTATAGGGTGGGGCACGCAGGGGGCGAGGTGGCATATTTCCATTGCACAAATGGAAATCCTTGCACAAACAGAACTTCTTTGTTGGATACTGCCCATTGTGTAATGTCCCGAGACAAGAATTTTGGTGCCAACCAACTGAAAGCCAGGATGAAAAACAAGCGGGGGGGGGGGAGTTAAATCATTAATGCTTTTACCTCCCAAGGAATTAATAGAGGCAGGAAAAAAGTTAACTGATCACAATTTAGCCACCGTCAGCAACACTTGTGTATCGCACACAACTAGACCTTTCCAAATGCAATGACAATATTGCAATGTTTCCTTAAGGCTGGGCAGATACGATGGGGGCGGGACCCTCAGTTAATACAAACAGCAAAGCCTACCAAAGAATAACAAGGTTTTTGACACATGGGTTGTATATCTAGCATACATGGACCCAGATGAACATTCAGTGTGCATAGTGAGTAGATTGCAGCAGCAGCAACACTTGAAAAGGAAAATCAAAACAACCCAAAAGATTTTCTTTTTAATTACATGAGATTGAAGGGTTGGAGATGGTGAGAGTGGGGGAATCTGGGTTAGGAACTTACAATATTTACAAAGAAGAAGAAGAGTTTGGATTTGATACCCCGCTTTATCACTACCCGAAGGAGTCTCCAAGTGGCTAACATTCTCCTTTCCCTTCCTCCCCCACAACAAACACTCTGTG
This sequence comes from Lacerta agilis, assembly GCF_009819535.1. Taxonomy (NCBI): domain Eukaryota; kingdom Metazoa; phylum Chordata; class Lepidosauria; order Squamata; family Lacertidae; genus Lacerta; species Lacerta agilis. Next base: position 2,783,518 of record NC_046316.1, on the reverse strand, counting down.
AGGTGAGTGGGGCTGAGAGAATTCAGAGAAGGGTGACTAGCCCAAGGTCACCCAGCAGCTGCATGTGGAGGAGCGGAGACGCGAACCCAGTTCACCAGATTACAACTCTACCGCTCTTAACCACACCACCACACTGGCTGAAGCAAGAGTTCTGCATAAAGGACTGTCATAGCAATGACAATATTTTGATCAGGGACTTCCTAGGTCCACTGCTGCATTGTCACTACATTTATAGTAATTATGACTAAGGAGACTTAAGTTGCTTCATGTCAAGGACACACTTATAAAACACTGCCCCACGCAAGATTATCCCATATATTTGAGATCTAGCAAAACCTCAAAGGTAATTTAGCATCAGACAAACAAAAATTAAGTTGGCAGAAGATATTTTTGTTCCTGTCAAAGGAGAAAGTGCCAAATGATTATACAATGAAGTATTTGCCACCTTTTGGCTCTGTGCGAAAGGCCCCACCAGTCATGAGGGGTTTCATGGGATAAGCAAATTTCTGCTAAACAGGATGAAAAAGATGAAATCTGCTCCACAGTTTCCAGCAGGCTTCAGCACACACAAAAAGGCCTTGATGGCATTTCCACTGAATGGAGCCCTAGGGTAGAAAGTATATTGAACTCCTGTAGCAGAGAACTTAGTAATGACTCCTGAAAACTAAATCAATTTGTATTGGTTGTGGAGCTTGAACTTCAAATGGTTTTTAATTACGCAGGTTTTTAATGTGATTTTTTGTAACACTAAATTGTTTGGGTTGTAATTTTTTTTTTTGTATTTTTGTATTTGTATGGATTGAGTCACCAAATAACTGCATAATAAAAAAGCAGGTCAAAATTACCGACTCAAGGACAGAAACAAACGCTGCAACACATTATTCCCCTTTTCACATATTTTCAGTTTTCAGGTCAAAGACACTGATGCCAGTGAAGTGGAAATATTTCCTGATTTTTTTGAGGGGGGGTATGCTTTGTACCATGGTGCTGGAGGAGACTCTTGAGAGTCCCATGGACTGCAAGAAGATCAAACCTATCCATTCTTAAAGATATCAGCCCTGAGTGCTCACTAGAGGGACAGATCCTGAAGTTGAGGCTCCAGTACTTTGGCCACCTCATGAGAAGAGAAGACTCCCTGGAAAAGACCCTGATGTTGGGAAAGATGGAGGGCACAAGGAGAAGGGGACGACAGAGGATGAGATGGTTGGACAGTGTTCTCGAAGCTACTAACATGAGTTTGGCCAAACTGCGGGAGGCAGTGAAGGATAGGCGTGCCTGCCGCGCTCTGGTCCATGGGGTCACGAAGAGTCGGACACGACTGAACGACTGAACAACAACAAAAATGCTTTGTGCCACTCCTAGGGAGGAAATGGCAGGGGCTTCTCTCTAGGGCAGGGGTCAGCAACCTTTTTCAGCTGTGGGCCGGTCCACTGTCCCTCAGACCATGTGGTGGGCCGGACTATATTTTTTTTTGTGTGTGTGTGTGTGAGCGAATTCCTATGACGTAAGGTCATAGGTCATCAGCTTCGTGGGGTTGGCGTGGTTTGGGCAACTGGGGCTAGCCATCACCGGGGTGAACCGCACCAGCTCCCACGTGGAAGTGGATGCCATATGCCAAGAATTTCCAGAGGTTTTCGACGGAGTGTTGGTTTTCGACTGCCCCCCCCCCGTCGGCCTACAACTAGACCCTACTGTATGACCCATCAGGCTCAAAGCCCGCTGAGTCCCGTTCGCCCTGAAACCCCACATACACGACGAATTAGACCGGCTCATGGAACAAGGAGTGCTTGAGCTGGTGCCTAACGACCCCTGGGAAACCCCAATCGTGATGCCCATATGCGCGGACTACAAATGTACCACAAACAAGGCCCTTATGGCCCGTGCGTACCCGGTGCCAGTGGTCAGCCATGTCCTCACCACCCTGGCAGGGTCTAAGATTTTTGGCAAGCTAGACTTGGCCCAGGCCTACCGGCAGTTACCAGCTGACGAGGCCACCGCTGAGGCACAGACGACTGTCACACCAGGGGCGCGTTCCGTGTCAAGCAGCTGCAATTCAGCGTCAGCGTGGTGCCAGGCATATTTCAAAATATAATGGACTCGCTCCTCAAAGGAATTCCTAGCGTCACCCCCTTCTCAGATGACGTGTTGATCGCCGGGACCACGCCAGGGGAGTTTGGAGACCAACTCCGCACCGTTTCCAGATGGACAGCCTCAAGGTGAAGCGGGAAAAGTGTCTGCTAGGAGTGCAACAGGTAGACTTTCTGGGATTTACGGTGGACACAGACGGAGTCCACCCGACTGGGGACAAGGTGCGGGCTATTTGCGATGCCCTGGCACCTAAGGGTAAGGCCGAACTCCAGGCCTTCTTGGGACTATTGAACTTTTAACATGCCTTCTTACCTCACAAGGCTATGGTAGCAGAGCCCCACACAGACTGTTAGACAAACGGGCCCCGTGGGTGTGGAGGCAGCACCAGGAGGCTGCGTTCCAAGCAGTCAAAGACCTTGTCTCGAACTCAGTCCTGGCACACTTTGATAAAAGGCTGCCAGTGGTGCTGGCATGCGACGCCTCGCACTACGGCGTTGGCGGCGTCTTGGGTCACCAACTCCTGGACGGGAGAGAGGTGCCAGTGGTCTACTTTCCCCAGACCCTCTCCACAAAGAGGAAATACTCACAAATAGACAAAGAGGGTCTGGCAGTCGTGAAGGGAGTAAAGAAATTTCACGGTTTCTTGTACGGGCGTCCCTTCACCGTGGTGACCAACCACAAGCTGCTGCTCGGCTTGTTTGCCCCTGAGAAGCAGACCCCTCAAGTACATAACACCAAGCAAAGCCCTGAAGCAGGATCAGGCCAAAGGCCCATCTTGTCCAGCATTCGCCTTTCACAGGGGCCAAATGGTTACCTCCCAGATGGCGGTAACAGAAAACAGGGAACGTTTTATTATCCCTTATCAAATGATACCAAAAAGAATCTGCTCGTTTGGTTCTCTGGCACCTCACCAATATTTTGCTCCATTTTAGAAGGCCAAACTCCTGAACTCCCGTTCAGATCCTGAGACCTGTCAACTCTATGGAGAACCAATGTCTGACCAGCAGTGTAGCTGCTCCTGAGGCATAATCTCATGTGGTTTGAAACTCAGGAGGGGGGTGGATGTACCCTAAATGGCCTCCCTGATAAGCATGGGGTCAAAATCAGGGTGGCTGGCAGCTTCTTTGAGAACAGCCTGGTCTCCCTCTTGTCCAAACCTCCACCAGGATGAAATATGGCTGAGGTGCGGTGGGGTGGCTCCTGTCATTTAACAGCAAAGTGCGGTGGTGGGTAGGTTCTTAAAGCTGTTAAGAACAAGACATGTTCTAGCCAGTGGTGGAGCTTCATGCTCCAGCACTTGGGGGGGGGCAGAGAGCAGGCGGGGGCAAGGAACGCCACCTCCTGGGGTGTGTGTCCTGGGGGTGGGGCGCCCAGTGCGGGCAGCCGCGATGGCACCCTGCTGGGATCGCGCTGCTGGGGGGCAGTACACTCCCCCTGCACTCCTCTTCCTCCGCCAGTGGTTCTAGCCATGGTGGTGGAAAACCAAATGAGGGAAGCTGCAAAGCATGATCTAGTTGAGAAATTAAATGCATAACTAGGCCTAAATGTTGTAAATAGAACAGCAACATTGCTGACTCAGTCCTGCTTTGGGGCCACCTGCACAAACTGCAAAGCTATATATATCTTTTTAAAACACACACACACACACACACACACACACACACACAAAACCCTTCCTCCGTTTTGATGCACTATTCCACCTTCCCAAGAAAAGCAGCAACAACAAAGTTCTACGTAGTTTCCTGCAGCTCTCTCTTTTCTAAGAAGCTATGTAAAGAACCTAGCTACTGTACTTGAAAAGTGCTGCATCTCACATAATCAGCCCTTCACAGCTCATCGCCATAGGCTTTTGTACCTCTTTTAATGCGTCACGTGCCCTCTCTTCCGCCCCGCAGCTTGCTGGGAAATGTAGTCCAAGCGGAAGCAGCCTTGGAACAAAAGGCAGGAGCCGCTGTAAGCTTCTGTTGCGTAAAGTGCCTCTGAGAATCGGAAATGTACCCTGGTTTTTGTGCTCAAAGAAACTTACAAAAATGATTAAGGAAAAAAAATTAAAAAACGGAGAAAAGTGTTTTTTTTCTACAAATTGCGGTGGTGATAAACTTGTGGGTTATTATTTTTTTAATGCTGTAGTTTGTTGGGGGGAAAGCTTTCTAGAAACGCTTCTTTCCCAGGGTGACGCACAAACCAGCAATGTATGGAACTTCACGATAATGGGCTGTAAACACTATAAATCTTGTTCTCTCTTTTCCCATCAAATGTTTAGCGAATTGCGGGGGACGGGGGCGTTAGACGCCTTTGAAACAATCACGGGAAAAGGTTACCAGAAGAGGCGATAATCTTTTAACTCCACACTGCATTTGGTTAAATTCCCCTGCTGCCCTTGCTGCGTGGGATAATAAAACAAGGCGCGCGTCCCTCCCCCTTTTGGTTTGCTGCTGCGCGTTTCTGGATCCCTCCTTGCTTTGAGACCTCAAGGCGATCGTGTGCGCGGGGGGGGGGGGGATAGAAATGTAAATGCTTGAAGCTCTTCTGGGGATTGTCAAAGGCGCGCGTGTGCAGAGATAGAACAGTCGCTCGGCGCCGCGCTTCGATAGAGTTGGACGCGTATCCTTTCGGATTCGGACAGGCATCCCTTTGGCACGGCAACGCTCAGGACCTGCCCCCTCTGCAGCCCCCTTTCCCTTCGCCCTGGCCCGACTTCCTTCGCTCCCTCCAGCCACTTTTCGCCCCCATCATGGCCCGGGGGTGAAGCTCTCGCACTCTCCGGACGCGGCCAGGCTGCTTTCTCCAGCTGCTGCTCTTCACGGGGTTGGCGCGCCTTCCGATCTCTGCGCTCTCCGGGGCTACGTCGCGTTTGTACACCGGCTCCCCTCCCTTTCGGATGTGGCCGAATGGATCCCTAGGGATCACTGGTGAAACGGGTCGAGGAAGGAGGCGAGGGAACCTTTCCTTTCCCCAGCGACGGTACATGACACGGCAAGAAAGCGAGGCGGGGAAGTTTCATTTCTCCTCCCGATTCGCGTCTCCCCCCCCCCCCCACGTCAATCTTTTCTACAAGGGCATTGATTGGCTGGCTCTCTTCTTCTACCGTCAATTCTGCGCCGCTGTGCTGTTCTTTTCAAACATCTCCGCAACTAACAATAGACTCTCCCGGTTGTGCTGCTTCCTGTTTTTAAAGCGAGGTGTTAAAATATAGAGGGGGTGCTGTTTTGCTTGGTTATGAATGAAGAGCACAGGTTGCAAGGGAGGGAGAAACTCCTTCAGGCAGTAGGTCGCCTGCAGACTGGAACTTTTTGCCCATATCTCTTGCTCGCTTGTGTAGAGGCCAAGAAATAACAGAACTGTAATTAAGATCCTTCTTGAATTGTGGCACACAGAACTGGGCACTGTACTCCAGGTGGGGTCTGACCAAGATGGAATACTGTAGAGTGGTACTATTCCTTCCCTTTGGCCACCTCATGAGAAGAGAAGACTCCCTAGAAAAGACCCTGATGTTGGGAAAGATGGAGGGCACAAGGAGCAGGGGACGACAGAGGATGAGATGGTTGGACAGTGTTCTCGAAGCGACTGGCATGAGTTTGGCCAAACTGCGGGAGGCAGCGGAGGATAGGGGTGCCTGGCGTGCTCTGGTCCAGGGGGTCACGAAGAGTCAATGACTGAACAACAAATTCCTTCCCTTTATTTGGACACTATTACTTCAGTCATAGTAATAGGAGATGGGAGGGACCCAGTGGATCATCTCGTTCTAGTCCAACCCCCTGAAATGCAGGAATCTCAACAAGACATCCAAGACGGATGGACTACCAACCTGTTTATTGAGCAGTTCATCCCGAATGGTTTGCTTGGAGGTTAGACAATGTCAGCTGTTCCACATTCATTCTGATTTGTTTCTGTTGAGATTATCCCATGTTGTGTTAAGCATTTGTCATGCCATACTTCTCAGTGCCTTTCCCCATCACTTATCACAAAAAGTGTTTCAGGGTGGGGTGCCAAATTGGATTAGTTGTGCAATGTGAATTTGCTGGTATTCCAATCATCTGGCTGCTAATTTATTGATTCAGTTTCATACATTTAAATAAATGTATGCATTATGGTAAACTTTAAGATAGCCTTACATTAGTCAAGTTCACTCACTGAGCATCTCAGGTAGACTGTAGGTAGCTGTGTTGGTCTGCCATAGCCAAAAAAAATAAATCCTTCCAGTAGCACCTTAGAGACCAACTAAGTTTTTCTTGGCATGAGCTTTCGTGTGCATGCAGACTTCTTCAGTCGTTAACAGTCATCGACAGGTTTTCCACACCTATCAGCCAGTCACCCATTCCCACCACCCCTCTGAGTAATACCCCTCCCCTCTCTTTCACTATATATAAGGGTCTGGTGACTTCTGTTTCAGTCAGTGTATCTGAAGAAGTGTGCATGCACACGAAAGCTCATACCAAGAACAAACTTAGTTGGTCTCTAAGGTGCTACTGGAAGGATTTTTTGATTTTGTATTTTGTTTTGTTCTCTACAAAGTCTTGATTACCTGGTCCCCCCCAAGGTGAGCTAAGCCTGGCAGGACAACTTACGCAATGGTCTTAACCCCTTCATGCATTCATTAGACTTGAGAATGTTATGTGAGGCTGGTTATCCCACAACTAAGACAAGGAGGGCTCAACCAAAGTCTTTGTTGCTACCCACTTATGCAGGAGAAAATGGCTGAGATTAATAATGAAGGGGGAATATTTGGCACTTCGTTGAGGGATCAGATGGGAAGCTGTTAGGGTGAATCCCCCAACCACTGGCTTCCTTTTCTACATTCTGACAGGGTCTTGCTTTCCTGTTAGGAATGGCCCAGAAAGTGGAATGTATTTGTAAGAACTTGATTGTTTAGTGTGACAGTGCCTGCAGGTTGGAACTCCCTGCCTATTGAGAGTAAGCAGACGCCTTCACTGTACACTTTTCAGCATCTGCTAGGATCCTTCTTCTTTAGACAAGCCTACCCACATGCTTAGGGGATGCGGGTGGCGCTGTGGGTTAAACCACAGAGCCTGGGGCTTGCCGATCAGAAGGTCGGCGGTTCGAATCCCCACGACGGGGTGAGCTCCCGTTGCTCGGTCCCAGCTCCTGCCCACCTAGCAGTTCAAAAGCACGTCAAAAGTGCAAGTAGATAAATAGGTACCACTCCGGCGAGAAGGTAAACCGCGTTTCCGTGCGCTGCTCTGGTTCGCCAGAAGTGGCTTAGTCATGCTGGCCACATGACCCGGAAGCTGTACACCGGCTCCCTCGGCCATTAACACGAGATGAGCGCCGCAACCCCAGAGTCGTCTGCAACTGGACCTAACGGTCAGGGGTCCCCTTACCTTTACCTTACCCACATGCTTAGATGAGGTAATTTAAATTTGTTTTAGCATTCTAACTTCTCTATGTTTTAAAATATGATTGTGAATTTTTCTCGATTTTATTAACTGTAAACTGCTTTGCAGTGGTTTTTTTTTTTTTTTTACAATAAAGTGATTATAAATTTTATTAAATAAATAAATTGTGGTACTTACAAGAATTAGGGATTTCATTGAAGTATACAGTTGATAGTCCTGATTCTATATGTAGGAATATATTACATTAGTGGCAATTAAAGCTTTCATTTTAATTCCTTTGGGGATTACTTCAATTGCATTTACTTGGAAATAAGTAAATACACCTGCAGTTAGTTCAATTTGATGGATTAGTTGGGTTGTTGATCACTGGTTATACCGGAGAAATAAATGAATGGAATCATAATGAAAAATATATTTTTTATTTACCTTTCATACATTTTTGAGTTGATTAATTGTGTTGATCAGTGGGTATTTTGGAGAAATAAAATAATTTATATTTATGAATATGAAATTTTAATACATTTCGGAATTAATTGCTTGGGTTTCTGTTCAGTGGTTAAATCGTGAATCGGTTGGTACGTAAAAATTTTTTGCTTACTTGGCTTTTGTCACATTTGTGAATTCCTTTAAAATGTTACTGAGTTCATAATAGCCTTTTTGTGTGTTGTATTCTCTCCATTAATGGAGACTAAAATTACAATTAGCATGTGGAGGTCCACACACAAAAAAAAATATGAGATTAAGAAGTGGCTCTCGTACTTGTAAAGGTTGGGAATCACTGTTCTAAAATGATACAATCATGATAGACCTGCCCAATAATCCTGTTTGATACCCTGAAGAGCTGTTGTTGGTCCCTATAGACTAGGGGTGAGGTGGGGACTTCATTTTCTTGTGCAAAAGACATAAACTGGTGACCAAGCCCTTTTGGGACCCCAGTATTTTTGGGGTGGAGGCCAAGCCCCCCATTCCCCGATGTCCAAAAAGCACAGAGCCGAAGCCTGGCCTGGCCTGGCTCCAATGGCCAGCTCCATATCCTCCTCCTGCTCCCATGAAGGGGAAGGAGGATTGAAGCAGCCTCCCGCCAGTGGCGGCGCCAGGAGAAGGAGGAGCCACCAGCCATTGAAGCCATGTGGCCACTGCGTTTGGCTCTGTCCCTGACTCCTCCTGACATCCTGATGCCACACACGCCACATTGCCCCCCCCATCACCCCCACAAGCTGATGCCTCTGGCAAGGACATTCATCTTGTTGTAAGAGGGAGAGATCATAGCTCTGTGGTTCAGCCCTGGTTAAGTCCCTCTTAGGTTGGTCTGGAAAAGACCTGCCTCAAACCCTAGAGAGATGCTGTCAGTCAGGGTGAACAATATTGAGTTAGATGGACCAAGAACAGCATCTGAAATCCACAGCTAGGCTCCTTTGGGAGGAAGGGTGGGGAATCACCAGAATCATCCATTTTGCCTTGGAAAAATAGCAGAAACAGACCCAGCCTTGGTTGTCAGGCTGTACACAATTATGCTTTTAAACCTCCTTTTTGTATGGAATTTTTCGAGAGTCCTCAAACTGAGACAAAGTGAATCCAGGTGACATTCTTCTGCTGATCAATTTTCCATATTCTTTCCCTCAGGCAGATACATTTTGGTTGTTTTTACCCACAGAGGTGCCAGCGGTGTAGTAGATGAGGCATGGCACTGTTTTGATTCACAAGGAGACGTTCAGTGTTATTGTTTTCTTGTACCAATGGTTTGCAGTCTACAGCATTGCCCCCCACAGTGCCCTGTTTCATCTTGAATTGGAATAATCAGAAATGTGGAATGTTTTCTTCTGACTAGGTAGTAGAAGTCCCTATAGAGACTCAGTAGAGATTTAAAGATATCATTCTCATGATGCATTCATTTCTTTTATTTAGGGATAGCACTCAAAATCAATATCCAAGAGTGTATGTGTACGTATTTCATTGAAACACACACACACAAATACTACAATGAATACAAATGATAGAATCAATACAGTGTAAAATGCAGTGCCAGAAAGACTAAAATAGTTGCAACATAAATCCAGTAAATGGCAGCCAGTCACTACTTGGGGAAGGCTTTCTGATATAGAAGAAGAAGAAGAAGAAGAAGAAGAAGAAGAAGAAGAAGAGGAGGAGGAGTTTGGATTTGATATCCCGCTTTATCACTACCCGAAGGAGTCTCAAAGCGGCTCACATTCTCCTTTCCCTTCCTCCCCCACAACAAACACTCTGTGAGGTGAGTGGGGCTGAGAGACTTCAGAGAAGTGTGACTAGCCCAAGGTCACCCAGCAGCTGCATGTGGAGGAGCGGAGACGCGAACCCGGTTCCCCAGATTACAAGTCTACCACTCTTAACCACTACACCACACTGGCTCTCAGGATACTTTCTACTCTGCGATATAAAATGCTTCACCTTCTGGTATAAAATACTTTCAATGAAGAGGTGGACATCCCTGGACACAGATTTCTAGTGAGTAGGGGCCACCACAGAGAAAGCTTATTTTGCCTACTTGAACTTACTTAAGCAAATTGAGGGGCTCTGCTGAAACCCACATCAGACAGTCTCAGATTGGCAAAAATGTATGTGTGGCAGATACCCCTAAGGTAGGCAGGTTCAGGTTCTTTAGAGTTTAGAAGATGATAACCAGAACAAGAAGAAGACAGAAATGACTTCCTGTAACGTGGGTGTTCCAATGAAATAAAGTTCCCGGCAGAGCCGCCTTAAGCATATCTGGTGCCGTGGCGCAAAGATCCCTGTGGCGCCCCCCCCCCCTGTTTCCCATGCAAGAGGGCCAGGCACGGCAGGCAGCCGGAGGGCGCAGTGGGCAGCCGGAGGGGATGCTGCCAGCTGTCCTCTGCCTCCGGCTGCTCGGCCAAAGCAGCACTGCCATCCAGGGAGCCCTGGCTGCCGCGCCAACGGGAGGCTCACCGACGGCCTCCTCGCGCTGGTGTCCGCAGCCCGATAAGAGGTGGGCAAGAGTGGCGCTACCAGCGAGGCTGGAGGGTGGCTCCTCTGGCAGCAGGAAGAAGGCTCTTGGCACAGCGTGGCATGGTGGCTTGCCTCTATGGCTAAGACGCCTCTGGTTTCCGTATTTTGTCAGGAGTGTCATATGAATTCCATTGCTGAGTCGTTAAGGTGAGGGCTGTGGGGTTATCCACTAGTTTTATGTAGAGTTTAGCTAAGACTTGCTACCATTCACAATGCAACAGCCTTTCCCAGGAGAGCTGTCTAATTCTGTAAAGGCTGTAAATTGTGTGTATGTTCTAAACATCTGCATATTGGCCTGAATTGCATGTCACTAATTAAGCTTAACTATGGTTTAAAGGTGAATGCACAACATTCAGTGCAAGGGGTGAAAATCATGGTCATTTCGGACTTCCCCCACTCCTGCTGCTGCTGCCACAGTGCTATCAGCTAAGTAATGGTTTGGTTTAGAATAATGTCTGAATATAGTCTTCTGGATTGACTCTCTCCAAGCAAACCATGAACTAACACCAAAGTTTGTTCTTGGCTTACCACTTGCAGTTTGTTGGGGGAAATCCTGGTTCAAACATAACACAAATGCAAACCATGGATTAGCTCCTGGCAGTGTGGCAGAAGCAAGAGCAGGGGAAGAGCAAAGCAGTTAAGATTTTTGTTCCGTATGCAAGCATGCTGCTTAGCTGTGGTTTAAAGGGATGTGGGAGTGCTGCTTGTAGTCAGCAATTTATTAGTGTTAGATTTAAATACAGGTTGTTGTTGTTGTTGTTCTTGTTGTTGTTGTTGTTGTTGTTGTTGTTGTTGTTGTTGTTGTTGTTGTTAATATTATTAAAAATTGTATACCACCCTAAACCCACAGGTCTCAGGCCAGTTACAACATAAAATCACAATATAAAAACACAAAATACATAACAAAAACAAAAAACCCCGATAAATTTTAGCACAATGGCTTACGCGCAACTTCACATGCACACTCAAAGAGGTTCAATAAATTGCCTTAACACACGTGGCTTTTTTGCCATTTTATCCTGAACATAGTCCAGAGTGGGGCCTTTAAACATTGTTGAAAATCTTATTAGACCCACTGAAATTTAAGAAGAAGAAGAAGAGTTTGGATTTGATATCCCGCTTTTCACTACCCGAAGGAGTCTCAAAGTGGCTCACATTCTCCTTTCCCTTCCTCCCCCACAACAAACACTCTGTGAGCTGAGTGGGGCTGAGAGACTTCAGAGAAGTGTGACTAGCCCAAGGTCACCCAGCAGCTGCATGTGGAGGAGCGGAGACGCGAACCCGGTTCACCAGATTATGAGTCTACTGCTCTTAACCACTACACCACACTGCCCCATAATAATTTCAAAGGAGGGACTTGAAGCAGCCTTTGCCAGTTCAGATGATGCACAGCTCCACATCTCAAGCTGAGTAGAGAATGAGCATGGGAAGGAGTCATAAACTGAATCAGGTCATTGGTCTTATGGCTTATGCTGACTGGCAGGGATTCTCCAGAGTTTCAGAAATTAGTCTTACATGCCCCTACCTCTGAGCTATGGTCCTGTCCCTCATCTTGTGCAGCAACAAGATGAAGTTGTCGTTAGCTACAGATACAGGATTTGCCAGATAGTGGGAGAGGGATATCCCACACATGTAGGCCACTATACACCGAGTGAAGGTTTCTGGGATAGTTTCCAACTGTCCTCTCAAGACAAAAAGGCCAGCGTGTTTTTAAAAACGTTAAATGGCAGAAGAGAAGAGAGATTGGGTGAGTTCCAGCGGAGATATCGGCCCCCACCAAGGAGACAAACTTTGAAACAATCTTTGGGTATTTATACGAAAACCTCAAAGCCTTCTCATCCCTTTTTGTAGGACACCACACATTTTCAGGCATAAAAGCATCTTTGTAATGCACTCAGTTTGTAAGCCCTTTTGTTACCTTCCTATAGTTCCCTCAGACGAATAATATTACCGTCATTGTTGTACAATTCATTTAAAGTCATCCTTTCGCTTCCGCGCTTCCTCGGGCAAAATGAAAATGTTTGAATGGGTAGTTATTTTGTTCAGCATAATGAACCCTTTGAAAGAAAGCTAATGGAAATTACATATTAATTAGCAATGCTTGATTGTCATGTGGTATTTATATCAGCTTCTATGATTAGTAACCAGGGTGAAAAAGAGTCCAGATTCTACCCCCACCTCTGCCATGAGAGGCCACCCTTGGCTGGGGGTGGAATCCTGCTGGTAAGTGACCAGTCAAAGGGACAGGCAAAATCCTTAGTACAGCATGGCAAGAATGAAGGAAAGTACCTACAAGGTTGAGGTTTGACCAGGCAGTTTGGGATATTGATATAGTCAGATGTTTCAGTAACTGAGGGGGTAAGATTCAGCAAGTTCCCAAAGTCGATTTTTTTTATGCCTTTCAGGCTAAAATTTTTAAAAGTTTATGAAAAGTTATGAGTTTATTTTCTGTCAGATTCATAGTATGCATAACACACAGTATAAATGTTCCAGTTACAGGTAAGGTAGCCGTGTTGGTCTGCCACAGTCAAAACAAAATAAAATAAAAAATTCCTTCCAGTAGCACCTTAGAGACCAACTAAGTTTGTTCTTGGTATGAACTTTCGTGTGCATGCACACTTCTTCAGATATCAGGTATCTGAAGAAGTGTGCATGCACACGAAAGCTCATACCAGGAACAAACTTAGTTGGTCTCTAAGGTGCTACTAGTATAAATGTTGGAAGTCATCCTTGAAAGCAGGACTTTGAAAGCAGTGATTAGCTGTTAGAAATGCAACCCATGGCACAGGGAAGCAGTGGAGGATAGCTTTGGTTTCCAGCGGCTCCTGTTGAGGTCCATAGGACAAGTAAGCAGACTGAAATGCGAGCTGAGAGGTCAAATTTGATGTACACCTTGAAACAGACTGTGGTGGTGTAAGGTCATAGGAACATAGTGAGCTGCCTTATACCCAGTGAGACCATTGGTCCATCGATCTCAGTATTGTCTACACTGATAGACAGTAGCTCTCCAAGGTTTCAGACAAGATACATTTCCATCCCTACCTGGAGATGCCAAGGATTGAACCTGGGACTTCCTGCATGCAAAAATAGATGTTCTTCCATCGGCGCAGCTGCAGTTCCCTGACACTGGGACACTGGGAGGGGACAACAATCCCTGCAACATTTATCCTCTTGCTCTCCGTCTCCACGTACACACACACATGGCATTCTCTCTTTCTTTTTCTTTTTCTAGTTTTAACTACAAAAATCCTACAATTTGTCATTGCTGGTAACATATTTTTCAACCCTCTGCCACAATTTGCACCTATTAATTTACAATTTAGAAAATAATTATGATTTAGCGCTAGCTAGCACCCAAACTATTACTCTGATTCTGGGGCAACTACAAAATCGCCAGACTAAGAGACTGAGGGCAATGATTGAGAGGCAGAGGGCAGGCGTGGGGTGGTGCCCCCCCTCCTCTACCCAGGGCAGGATTCTCCCCTCCCTCCCTGTGCCCAACAGGAGGCTCCCTCCCTCTTTGCTTACGCTCAGAAATGTGTTCTATTGACTTGAAGAGATAATCAAAAAGTCTTGTATCAGAGTGATATGTGATCCCTCAAGATAATAAATTGAAAAGATGAAATGAAAAATAAAATAGATTCCCCCTTTTATCCCCCTCTGAGATAGCAAACTATTTCCAGGCATTCATTGGCTACAAATCTGATTAGTCTGCCGGAGCTACGATGGGATTACTCCATCAGTGTAAATAAGATCAGAGTCTGCCCTGTTATATATTAATCCAATAAAACCTGCTAAAATACAAAAAAAATTAACTTCATGTGCAGCAGCCGCTGGATTCCCAGCTTGTGAAAAATACAAATGAAGCACGGCTTGACAAAAACCAGCACCAATGGTTGTTTTTTTAAAAAAGTAACTATCTTTCCAATTTATTTTTCAGTACAGTCACATACCACGCTGATAAAAAGGCCCTTTCACCACCTAGTCTTTATACTGAACCTTGGTTTTAAACATTTTCCCTGCATTGTTATACGTCTTACCTATTCCCTCACCCTTTCCACAAACATCAAAGCAAGAAAAGGCTTTCATAGCAAACCCTCAGTGACGAACACAGCTTTGTTTAAAGGCTACATTATTTTGCCCTGACCTGGGATTTCTCTTCATGCTTGCCATTCCTCTGCCACACCTGCCCTTGGTGGCAAAAGAGACGAAATTCTCTTGGAAATAAAATAGGTGTTGCTATTGTTGTTTCCTGGTTTCGAAACAAACACGGTGCCAACTTGCCTTGCAACTAAGCAGAGATGAAACTGTGCCTCTGGCCTCCCAGGTGCTGGACTAAAATCCCCCCCATTTCTGACCATTGACCATGATGGTTGGAATTGCTGGGAGTCTGTGAAGGACCAAGGATTCCCCATCTCTGGTCTACAGGGTTGGTCCTCCCAGGCAGCAGGAGACAGCACCTACCTGGGACTGAGCCCTGTAGGATCTGCTCCCTGCTGTCTGTCTGGCTCACGTCCACCTGTCCAGGGAAGGCAGGACCCTGAGTGGACGAATCCTGCTGCAGGAGTTCTCCTTGTTCATGAGGGTGCAGGTCTTCTTTAGGAGCCGTTATTGGGGTCACATTTTGTTTTGGAGAAAACGTAATATTTTTGCTGCCATTTGGATTATGTTATTCTATTCCTCTTCTCAGGTGCTTTGATAAATGGAATTGGCTCTACTTCAGGTGCCACATAATAACCATTTTCTGCATTTGGAAGAACTCGGCTGTTTAGTGTGGCAGCCCCTTTGGAACTCCTTGCCTACTGAGTTCAAGCAGGTGCCTTCACTGTACTCTTAAAACATTCCTGTTTATACAAGCCTACCAAGGTGCTTAGAAAGTTAAAGTTACAGGTAGGTAGCCGTGTTGGTCTGCCATACTCAAAACAAAATAAAAAATAAAAAAAATCCTTCTGCATGCACATGAAAGCTCATACCAAGAACAAACTTAGTTGGTCTCTAAGGTGCTACTGGAAGGATTTTTATTTTATTTTTTATATTGTTTAGAAAGTTTACTTAATTTTAACCTGTTCTAGCATTTTAACTTTTGTATGTTTTAAAGTGGGGTTGCAATTTTTAAAAATTGATTTTACTGCTTTATCTTTTGTATTGTATTGTATTGTTTGTTTGTTTGTTTGTTGTTATAAGCCGCTTTGAGGGGTTTTTTTTTTTTACAATCAAGCAGCATATAAATTTTAATAAATAAATGCATTATTAGGCTCTATTATGAATAATTATTGCATTCTTTAACTCTATAAATATGAGATGTTTTGATTAGCCTGTTAATATTTGGGGGACTATTGAAATTTTATGTCATGTAAATGTTGCTGAATTATCCTGCTTTGTAAGTTTTTTTTAGCATTCTGAGATGTTTTGATCATGGTTTACAGGTGATGGTAGAGAAAGGGAGCTGCTTTGGGCAACATCATGAAGCAGGGGGATGGTTTCAGCTCATGTAAAAACCAGGTGGGCTGATTGCAGATGGAGGTACCTGGTCAACAACATGTGACACACACCTGTAGCATTGTCTGTCATGGCTGCCCATCTACTGAGCCTGGTTCAAGGACCTTGTATTAATTTACAACTTTTTAATATGGTTTTTCTTGTATGGTTTTTATGTACAAGTGTTGTAAACTGCTGTTTCTTTTTTAATGAAAGAGTGGTATAAATAAATAAATATGCCTATAAGATGATGTGTAGGTGGTATATTACACCAGCTAAATTGGCAAAAATGCATAAAGGTAACAATAAGTGTTGGAAATGCAAAGAAAATATTGGTTCTTTCCACCATATGTGGTGGGAGTGTAAAAAGGTAAAACTGTTTTGGGATGAAATATATAATGAATTGAGAAAAATGTTAAAGTATAATTTTGCCAAAAAAGCAGAGGCATTTTTATTAGGCATTACAGATACAGAAATTAAAAAAGAAGATCTAAAAAATTTTCAGTATGCAGTATCCTAGTGGCACAAAAAATGGAAGCAAGACCTACTACCGACAAAAGAGGAATGGATAATGAAATTAACAGAGTATGCAAAGTTAGATAAAATGACAGGAAGACTTCGTGAACAGCGAGACCAAAAATTCATAAGAGACTGGACTAAATTTACAAATTATCTGAAAGAAAAAACTCAATTAAATACGTTAATAGGACCACAAGAGGCTTTGTAGTTATAGAAGAAATATTGTTGTAAAATGAAATAAGTAATAATGATTATGAATAGTAAAGCAATGATAAGACTTAAGAGGTATAAAAACAAAAAGAGAAATAATTTTTGAAACCAGAAGGAAGGATTGAGGGAAGTCATGGCTAGAAAAGCCAAAGTATTAGATTGGATATGAAGTAATAATATGTATAATATACTGTATGTTTGTAAAACCAATAAAAATGATAAAGCAAAATAAATAAATAAATATTTTTTTTAAAAAAATAAATGAACCGATGAAGGCAGAAATTGATAGTGTAGCAAAGCTTTTTAAAAAGTGTTGTCCCTACTGGGGGTAGCGCTGCTGTTTGTGCTCCGCTTCAGGCAGCAAAATGTCTCAGACTGGGGGTGGTTGCCTGTGAAAATCCATGACAGGAGGCCATCCAACCTCTGTTTAACATACCACATAGTGGGCTTATTCCTTAAAGGCCATCTGCTGGGGTCAAGGTGGGGGTGGGGGACTACATGATTTGCCATATTTTAGGGGTTTCATCCTAACCACTGTGCTCCACCAGCTTTTGTCCTGCATGCTTCTTTTTGCAAAGAAAAAAAAAAGCAACCCTCCCCCATTTTGGTGGTGCTATTTAAATGTGCTTATGCAATTTTGAAGAAATACAATTTTGAGGTGAAGGTAAAATACCACTAGTTTGAATCAGAGTGCCCCAGTTCATCTTTGTGTAAATTAAAACTGCACTGCTCAGGGAGCAAACGCTATCAAGGAAGACAGCAGCATTTCGAGTACTTGTGGCTCAATTATAAAACTGTCTAATTCTGGCTCCATATTTGCTCCTTGAAACCTTCGCTTCTTTTAAGCCTAATTTCCCATGTGTAGTGGCATGAAGTCCAGAAGTGCTCACCAAGAGACCTTCAGTAAAATGTCCATTTTATATCCAGACACTTTAGCCTCATTCATAATCAAAAGAGCTATGGCTTGACCTGTCAATCAAAAGTGAGGAGGACCATTTGCGAGAACAATAGAAACGCCATATAGGAAGATTTTTATCACTCAGGTAACAAAAGGTCTTCCTTTCAAGTATGACTTTGAGAATATGTGTCATGAATGGATTTAATTAGATCCTTTATTACATATTGATTTGAAATATCTGGAGTGGGGGGGGAGAACAAGTATGAAAAACATCAGGATAACTCCTTATTAGCAACCTAAATATATAGCAGATAGATTGTCAGAGGTAGACGGGGGAGATGGGTTCAGATCCTGCTCGGCCTTGAATCTCATTGAATGGCCTGTGGTGGGTCACAACCTAGCCTGGTATGACAATAATGTGGGGGCACCCCACCTGTGGTGCCCTGAGTTAAAAGGGCAAAAGACAAAAATATGCCAAAGGAGACACCTTTGCTATTAGGTGTGGTTATGGTTTTGAACATCTAAAATATTTGTGTTATCAGAAGCTTGAAGGTATTTTTGTAGTGTTGGTTTGGCATTATGCATGCAAAGGAAAAATATTATGAACTAAGGTAACCTGGAGTTTTTAGTAATCAAGATTAAAATGTTAAGGGCTATAATGGTACTTCACATGAATGAGTTGCTTATATTTTGACCTGGACACCAAACTCATCATTCTCAAGGTGTGAAATGGGTTTCCCATAAGGAAGGTATAAACTCATCAGCCCACCTTTATGCATGTTTCGAATAATCAGAAATTGGAATATCAAACCTCTTTCATTCCTGTTTAGGGAAGCTTTTAATGTTTGACAGACTATTGCAGGCATGTCCAACCAGTAGATCACGATCTACCGGTAGATCCCTAGCTGATCCTGGTAGATCGCAGGACCCTTATTGATCGTGGGATTAAATAAAGTTTACCAAAAGTTAACAAATAAAAGCTGAAGAACTCTGGGCAATCCTACCCCACAAAAGCTCAACAACTCTGAGCTCAACAACTCTGGGCAATCCACCCATCCCACGCATGCTCCTCCTCCCTCCAATGGCAATGGGTAGATCACTGCCAGTTGTTTTTTTTATACTGGGAGTAGATCGCAGTCTCTTGGGAGTTGGGTGTGCCTGGACTATTGTATATTAATATTTTGTTGGAAGCCACCCAGAGTGGCTGGGGAAACCCAGCCAGATGGGCAGGGTATAAATAATAATAATAATTATCATCATCATCATCATCATCATCATCATTATTATTACAATGGTTCCCCACATGTCTTGCTTTAAAATACCCTTCTTTGTGGTTATCAAGTCCTGAAGTACCCTGGGATGGAGAACCTGTGGTGCAGTGTCACAGGATGGCAATTCCTCTCAGCCCCAGGCAGGAGTCGGGGGTTGAGGGAGGTGCTTTGCAACAACACCTGGAGAGCAGCCGGTTCCCCATCAGGGCTATAGAGCAGGCATAGGCAACCTTCAGCCCTCCAGATGTTTTGGCCTACAACTCCCATGATCCCTAGCTAACAGGACCAGTGGTCAGGGATGATGGGAACCGTAGTCCAAAACATCTGGAGGGCTGAAGGTTGCCTATGCCTGCTATAGAGTTTCTAACCATAAAGACTATATGATGGTGTTGTTTTCAATGCAAGTTGGAATTCTCCAGAACCCAGATTTTGCACCTAGTATCTATTGGCAGCCCCCCATGTGAGGGGGAAGTATGAAAAAAACCCTCCGGGCTGCAGCAGAATTGCAGCAGGAAGCAGACTGTTCAGATATGTAGCATTCCGAATTTCTTTATTATTAACAGCAGGTTAAAACAACAAACATGGCCAGTGTGAGCTGAGTACCTCACACACGTCTTCTCTGTTTGAGAGCAGGTAAAAGGTAAAGGAGCAATGACAAACCTAGACAGCATCTTAAAAAGCAGAGACATCACCTTGCCGACAAAGGTCCGTATAGTTAAAGCTATGGTTTTCCCAGTAGTAATGTACGGAAGTGAGAGCTGGACCATAAAGAAGACTGATCGCCGAAGAATTGATGCTTTTGAATTATGGTGCTGGAGGAGACTCTTGAGAGTCCCATGAACTGCAAAAAGATCAAACTTATCCATCCTTAAAGAAATCAGCCCTGAGTGCTCACTGGAAGGACAGATCCTGAAGTTGAGGCTCCAGTACTTTGGCCACCTCATGAGAAGAGAAGACTCCCTGGAAAAGACCCTGATGTTGGGAAAGGTGGAGGGCACAAGGAGAAGGGGACGACAGAGGATGAGATGGTTGGACAGTGTTCTCGAAGCTGCTAACATGAGTTTGGCCAAACTGCGGGAGGCAGCGGAGGATAGGGTGCCTGGCGTGCTCTGGTCCATGGGGTCATGAAGAGTCGAACACGACTGAACGACTGAACAACAACAACAAAAAGGTAAAGGTACCCCTGACCGTTAGGTCCAGTTGCGGACAACTCTGGGGTTGCGCGCTCATCTTGCTCTATAGGCCGAGGGAGCTGGCATTTGTCTGTAGACAGCTTCCGGGATATGTGGCCAGCATGACTAAGCCACTTCTGGCGAACCAGAGCAGCGCAAAGAAACGCTGCTTACCTTCGCACCGGAGAGGTACCTATTTATCTACTTGCACTTTGACGTGCTTTCGAACTGCTAGGTGGGCAGGAGCTGGGACCGAACAACAGGAGCTCACTCCGTCACGGGGATTCGAACCACCGACCTTCTGATCGGCAAGCCCTAGGCTCTGTGCATCCCATTGTTCGAGAGCAGAGCAGAGAGAAAACAAAGAGCAGAAGTTTCAGAAGTTCAGTTCTGTTCCCAGACATAACAGTACAGAAATGTCAACATGTATCATCAATGGGAGAATGGAATTACTGACAATATGATGTTTGTACTTTTTTCTCTGTATACTCAGTAATGCAGACCACACAAACCCTGGCTATTTATTCAGAAAGAAGCACAGAGAGGAACACTGTTAACATGGAGTTCAGAACAGAGGAAGGACAGTGATTTTCCATTATAACTCAGCTTCAAAGACCAAAACTTCTTTAACTACAATGTCAAGCACTGGGTAGGTACTATGGGGAAAATGTTATGTTATTATGTTTCAATAACTCTTCTAACACCTCTGTCCTTGGCTAGATGGCACAATTTATTTTGAGACTCTCTCTTCTTTGTTTATGAAGTTGTAATTCAACTAAACTGAAGCTTGGGAGACCAGCTTCAAATAAGCCAACCCAGCACAAGCTCTATCCTACACTCTTCACAAAGGATATAATTGATCGTGCCTTATTAAGCTATATGCTTAGCAAATGATACACAGAACCCAGTGCTTTGTTGCTTTACAGTTGTGCCTTTGTAATTAAGGTGGATGAGCCAGATGACTTTTTGCCATTATAAAAGCTGGATGTTCAGAATCAGGATGGTTTGTTCCCTCTTTCCAAACTTTGGCAGTTGGTGAGCAGCATCAGAGGTCCAGCTAAATCTAGACAGTGGTGGGAAGTAGCATCACAGGGTTAAAGCTGTAGGAATGTTAAGGGATGTGGGGGAGGATATATTGTTTAAGATATCCTGTCCCAACTTGTGTTTACAAATTCTATAATATCTGCAGAGTTAACATTCCCTTTTTAGCACACACACACAGCAGATAGCTTGCACAGACTCGCTAGAGTCATTAGAAATATTATCCTGGTGTCTTCCCCTTTTAATCCCTCTTTTAATAAGACACTACACAGTCTTCAGTAAAGTATAAAACATTTACTCACAAGAAATCATCTGTTCACACAAAGGATCCCAGAGGCAGACTTAAAAGTTACTAAACAGTATACATGTGGTGACTATCTCCTTATGGGAGAAAGTCCCCCTTTTCTTCTCTTGGCCTAGAGCCAAGGGTACATCTTAGTAATGCTGCTGTTAAGATGGCAATGAGAGAGAGAAGACTGAAGAGACAAAATGGAGGCCCGGCCTGTGGTTCTTCAAGGAGAGGCCGCACCCATCTCAAGTTACATACAAGGAAGTTTTGTCTCAGTCCAGGAAGGCAGGAAGGTCCGGCTGGAGGACTGAGACAACCTTTATGTCTACTCTAGCAAAAGTTGTGTTTGACTGCTCCTGTCCTCTTTTACATCCCTAAATTCTGTAGGCCCATTGACATTAACAAGTGTAAATTAGTCATGCCCATTAATTTCACCGAGTCTACTCCTAATACAACCCACACCCTATATCATTGGCATTTTGTTTCCTCTCTTTTCTTTTCAAAAATATTTATTATTAATTTTTTAACAACAAGGACAACAAACATCACTTTTCCAAAACAAGAGCTATAGAGCACCAAAATTTGAATTTCCATAATAGTAGCATACACAGTAACAGATTTGAATATCCTCCAACACTCCTCAGGTGAAAACAGGGACATTTCTCACTCCCCCCACGACTGACCTTCCTCGACTCCCCATTTTTGTCCCCCCTCCCCCGCTGAGCATTTCTTATCAGAAGAAGGGTGAGTGCTGCCACCGTGACACCAATGAGATGCAGTACACATGCCCACCACCACTTGAGAAAACACCTTAATCCAATTTTTATTTTATTTTATTCTTTGATAGGTTTACAAAAAGGAAAGCACGCACGAATAAATAAATTTTAAAAAGGACAAGATTGGATGCAGACACACAAAGCATTAAAAAAAAAACAGAATATGAAGACTCCTTGCACTGCTGCTCAGGGTGAAACCTGCCCTCTGCCTGCCTCTCAGAGCCAGCGTATCACACAGGGCTGGGCCTCGGGGTCCGGAGCCTCGCTTCCTCCTCGCCCACACTCCAGCAGCCGCTAGGAGCAGCCTAAGGGACGAGGCAGCAACAGCAGCGCTGCAGAGGCCATGGGCAGGCTAACAGGATGCTCTCTCACATCAGTCGCCGTTGTTGCTCGGGACAAAGCGCTAGGTCTTGCTCCCCAAGCTGGGCAGCAGCAGGGGGAACAGGAACATTCCAGGATCAAATCAGAAGCTAGGACTGTCCCTAGAAAATCGGAACTCTTGGAGGGCATGGATTTGGTGTCAATAGAAAACCATAAGAGTATACGACAAACTAATCAAACTACAAATAAGTCTAAGTCAGGTAAGTCTTAAGTGCTAAGTCACGATACACATAAAACACGAAGCAAACCCAAAATATAGTGTAAAATCTTAAAACAAATCATGAGATACTGGTCTCATAAGTCTCATATATTTAAGAATATTTTGAGGACATTTTTTGGACTAGTTACAGGTGGGTAGCCCTGTTGGTCTGCCATAGTCGAAACAAAATAGAAAATTCTTTCCAGTAGCACCTTAGAGACCAACTGAGTTTGTTCTTGGTATGAGCTTTTGTGTGCATGCACACTTCTTCAGATACACTGAAGCAGAAGTCACCGGATCCTTAAATATAGTGAGGGAGTGGGGAGGGGTATTACTCAGAAGGGTGGTGGGAATGGGTGATCAGCTGATAGGTGTGGAAAACCTGTTGACGACTCTAAACGGCTGCAATTAGTCTTGCAGGGAAAGGCAAGGGGTGAGATGGCTAAAGATAGCTTTGTTATGTATAATGAGATAAGAATCCAATGTCTTTGTTCAGACCAGGTTTCTCCATGGTTTTAAGTTTGGTGATTAGTTGCAATTCAGCCACTTCTCTTTCCAGTCTATTTCTGAAATTTCTTTGTATTAAGACAGCTACTTTGAGATCTTTTATAGAATATCCTGGGAGATTGAAGTGTGCATGCACACGAAAGCTCATACCAAGAACAAACTCAGTTGGTCTCTAAGGTGCTACTGGAAAGAATTTTCTATTTTTGTTTCGATTTTTTGGACTAATAGTGGTCATTCTTATATACAGTGCAGCCATTTGCATTCTGTTAATTGGTCTGCCATTTATTGTGGAGATTCTTATCATCTTCTCTTTTGATACTGATAGATGATCCCGACTTCCATTGCGGAGTTTGACCATTTGTTAGATGGGCCCAGTCTGTCCAGCTGTGCACCTAAGGGAACTTTCTGCCCACCCACAGCCCACACAAAAGCACATTGAACACTCATTTCAGTGTTGTTTGGGCCAACCTGCCAAGTGGAACAAAATCCGTAGTGGAATATCACCTTCAACTTCCTGAAAAAACATTGTTTGCCTTTATAGTAAGGCAAACACAAGGTTAGATCACAAAGAAACTTCCAGAATGAAAACTTGGATCATAGGAGATTTGACTCTTTCCATTGATCGAATAATACTGTTGCTTTCCACTAGCTATTTGAAGAAAATTATTCATAAAGAAAGCAATCTCACAGAACTGCAAATCTTAATTCTTCCTAGGGTTGGGGGTTTTTTTCCTCTTTTTTTGGTCTATTCAAATATTTGCTAAGTCTGGATCATGCAGTCTCCACACGAACAAAACTCCCACTAAACCATGTGCAGGGATTGCTGGATCAAAATTAACACTATTCAGATATCTCTGCAGGGGGAAAAGAGGAGCTGGGTATCTGCTGGATCACAGAGTTTTTCAGTGACCAAATCAATGCTCTTAATGAGCTCTAATTTGAAAGCTGGTCTAACCCACATCTGAAGAACCGGAAGCTGAGAGCAGCTCAGACCTTAAAGAGGTACTGACAGATCAGAACTAGACATTACATTAAAACCGTAGTTTGTCTCTGCATATTTATTAAATGGCAGCTGTGGGGAGGGGAAAATCAGGCTCAGAACCTCAGTGGGTGGGGGGTTACTTTTTAATACTTACATCTCTTATTTTTAAAAACCCAGATTCAACTTTCAGCTGTGGAGCCACTGTGAGTATCTTTCTTCTCTCTCGTGCTTCCAGCTTTACTTATAAAAAAAGAAAAGCTTAAATAAGCAACAACAGCAAAGGAAAAGGTACTGATGTCATATGCCTGGCCTGGGATGATGCACCTGAAACTGCAGGTCGCAGTGCATTACAATCAAGACTTGTGACTAAGGGTGGAATTTTGGCACTGCTGTTGTCTTGAGATCCAATGGAATGCGCCTCCAGAGGTGAAGTCAAGCAGCTGAGTTAGCTCCACCAAAGTGACCTCCCTGGGATGCAAGCCTGGGCAGTGTGTCTGGAGGTCCTGGGCTGCCCAGATGCCAATGTCCTCCTCTTGGCCTCACTGACGTGGTCCAGAAGAAAGCAAAGCAAGACGTTTGGCACCAGCTTGGCTGCAGGAGTTGCCGGAAGGAGAAGAAGAAGAAGAAGGAGAAGAGTTTGGATTTGATATCCCGCTTTCTCACTACCCGAAGGAGTCTCAAAGCGGCTCACATTCTCCTTTCCCTTCCTCCCCCACAACAAACACTCTGTGAGGTGAGTGGGGCTGAGAGACTTCGGAGAAGTGTGACTAGCCCAAGGTCACCCAGCAGCTGCATGTGGAGGAGCGGGGAAGCGAACCCGGTTCCCCAGATAACAAGTCTACCACTCTTAACCACTACACCACACTGGCTCTCAAGGCACCATCCAACCACCTTAGGGACTCCACTCTGGATTTGTGTAGGGTTTACTCCTTAGCCTTTTCTTCTCCTGAAGATCTCCCACAAGGCAGCAGAGCTCCTTCTCCTAGATGGGCTACGTTCCCAGGTGGACAAGCCCCATCTGCCTCTCATTTCCCTCTACAGCACAGGCAGAAATTGCCTTCTGGACTCTTAGACCCATTGGTCTCACCCTCCCAATCCACCGGAGCCTGTCTTTGCCTGCAGGGGAAGTCCCTAACAAACTGCGGGTTTGGGACCCATCAGCTATTCTCATCTGGTTCAGCCTGCCAGTCGAAGCCGTTCCCTGGGTGTGGCTGCTGTCAAATGCAAACAGGTTCTAGGACCAAGATGGACAAACTACCCCAGAAGGAGCACAACATTGTCCCTCACCAGAAGTACTACCCCTCTCCAAGCACCCCACACCATAGCTGTCAACTTTCCCCTTTTTTAAATGGGAAATTCCCTTATTCCAAATAGGATTCCTCGCAAGAAAAGGGAAAAGTTGACAGCTCTGCCCCACACACCCTACACTGCTGCAGGTGCCACATAATACCCATTTTCCATATTTGTAAGAACTCGACCATTTAGTGTGGCAGCGCCTGCACTGTGGAACGCCCTGCCTATTGAGATCAAGCAAGCACTTTCACTGTAATCTTTTTGGCACCTGCTAAAAACATTCTTGCCTACCCAGATGCTTAGAAAGTTGAGGTTATTTTAATAGATTTATCTTTATTTTATCACTTTGAGGATTTTTACAATCAAGCGCTATATATACTTTATGAAATAATTACAGTACTAAAATAAAATCTGAAAATCTTGATGCTGAGCACAATTTTTATCTAATTCTCATATCACTATTTAATCTAGACAATAAGCAAGGTCCCCTGCACCCTCATTCTGCTCAAAATATGAACAATTATTGTATATTATATGCATTATTGATTATAATATTAAACTCACATTCACGTCAGGTTTCCTAAAGGAAACTGCACATAAACAGATACATACATCAATGCATACTGCAACTGTATAAAAACACACATGTATTCATAACTTTATTTATAAAGCTATGCTGCAGAAATATTGCATAGAGCTCAACTCCTCTACATATATGTATGTATTGCATATAATTATTCAGGTCTTTTTCAAAACAACAACATCCAGCAATGCACAAGTGGCTCAGACTTAAGTGGGTACTCACTAGGAGAGGCAATGCTGCATAAGCAAAGCTTAGTTGGGTTATGACTCTCAAATTGCATGTACAAATAAATTTTAAATGGAGTCCTTGCTTGTGACTAACTTAAGCCCCATTGACTTCAAATGGGACAACTAACTTCTTCTGGATTATCTTATTTATATATGTAAAAGGTAAAGGGACCCCTGACCATTAGGTCCAGTCGTGTCCGGTGCTCATCTCGCTCTATAGGCCAAGGGAGCCGACGTTTGTCCGCAGACAGCTTCTGGGTCATGTGGCCAGCATGACTAAGCCGCTTCTGGCGAACCAGAGCAGGGCACGGAAACGCCGTTTACCTTCCCGCCGGAGCGGTCCCTATTTATCTACTTGCACTTTGATGTGCTTTCGAACTGCTAGGTGGGCAGGAGCTGGGACCAAACAACGGGAGCTCACCCCGTCGCAGGGATTCAAACCGCCGACCTTCTGATCGGCAAGCCCTAGGCTCTGTGGTTTAACCCACAGCGCTACTTGGGTCCCTTATTTATATATGTAGGTATTTGTAGATATTTATAAGAGGTCCCAGACCCTGCAGACTGCAACAATATAATATACAGTTATAAAAACAATTAAAACAGCTACAATTATTTTTTTAAAAAACAGGTGGAATGCCACAAAGCAGAACACCTTGACTATTAAAGGCAGATTAGTCACTTCCAACCATTTTTCCACATTCATAAACTTTGACAAGCTTTCCAGACTGGGGAAAGAATGTGTTTTTCACATATGTACTTTTTCCCTTTTAGAGAGGTTAACACTGCTATGCAATATATGTTTAAAATATTGATTGATAGCAGAGATGTCTATCTGGCTACATTTCCTCACCGCAATAGTATGAAATGTGATTATAAAACAGCAACCCCGTCACCATGCAGGGAAAAAATGTATTTCCATTTGTTCACATACTAATTAGAAACAAAATAGAGGAAAGGTTTTTAAAAAGCATTTACACCTCTATATAAATCCGTCTATCTATAAAAATAACTACAAGCATTCCAAATGAGCATCACATACAGCTGGCTTAGGAAAGCTTATGAATATATATTAGAAGAGTTTGTAAAAATCAAGCTCTTTCGGTTTGCTCAATTTTTTGAACTATTGTGCGCCACGATTTTTAAGTAGGGCTATTGTCCACTGTCTAAACTGCTGACCTACAATAAGGTCTTTACAGAAACTGGATCATTTAGGCCAAGGCATCTTTAAAGAGTCCTTTACTGCATAATCCCATTAGTTAAAGACTTGACATCTCATTGCTTTAAGTGTCTTTGTGGTTTAACTCCTTTTACGCATTAAGCAAAATCCATCCGCTTGTTAAAGCAATAACTGAAAAGGAGTGGTTCAACTTAAAAGAAGAATAAATTTGGATTGCTGACTTTGCCTTATGGAGAAGCAGCTCTCTTCAGTCACTCCGGACATACGACATTCCAGCTAACCCTAAATGAACCCTGCAAAGTAAAACACCCAAAGGAATATGGGCAATGCAGTGTTTTCTTCCTGTTTTGAAGGAAAGGCAAGCCTATATTACCTTCTGCTGCTGTTAATTTTCTCACTCTTCTATGGTGTTTAGTCTGAGGATCTCAGGATCATGGCAACACAGAATGTAATGCTCAGCACAGACCCGCTTGGCTGTGTTTCTTTTCAGCTCCTATATTGTGCAGAAGAGACCTGATAAAATGGTATCTGCAGTAGGAAACACCGCCCCCTGCCCCAGAGTGCAGTAATCTATTGAATATGTAATTGGTGAGGTGATATTTCAGCTGTATAGTGCTTTATGCAAAGAACCAGTATGTTGCAGCCAGTTACAGGTGGGTAGTCGTGTTGGTTTGCCATAGTCGAAACAAAATAGGAAATTCTTTCCAGTAGCACCTTAGAGACCAACTGAGTTTGTTCTTGGTATGAGCTTTCGTGTGCATGCACAATTCTTCAGATACACAGAAGTCACCAGATCCTTAAATATAGTGAGGGAGTGGGGAGGGGTATTACTCAGAAGAATTACTCACCCATTCCCACCACCCTTCTGAGTAGTCATATTTATATCATCCACTACTTTCTCCCAAAACTTAGTAAGTGTAGGACATTGTAAAAACATGTGTTTTAAAGAAGCATTTTCCTAATTACATCTCCAACAAAATGCCGTCTTAGACAATCCTTTTCTATACAAGCATAGTGGAGTCCAATGAATTCTGAATATTATTTTCTGTTGTATAAGTCGTAATTTAAAGTCCATTGACACCCTTGCTATAGAAGTTAAAGCAGTGCATAACCCTCTTGTAAGAATGTTGGAGCAGGGACTTTTTTTTGGCTAAGGCCACTTCGTATTGCCACTTGCCACTAAATTGCCACTTGGTGGATGTAAAAGCAACATGAGCCTCCTTTGTTTAGCAGGAAGTCTAGTTTATGTTGTGAAATGTATGACTGATGCCACAGTGGTTTTCTACTTGGAGAGCCAGTGTGATATATGGGTTCAAATGTTGGACTAGGCATTTGAAGACCAGGGTTCGAGACGCCACTCAGCCATGAAGCTCCCAGGGTGACCTTGGGCTAGTCCTAAAATAAGGAGGAGGGAGACCGTGCATGCTACCTTAAGCTCCTTAGAGGAAAGGGAAATGTAAGTAATTCATTAATTGGAGAGAGGGTTATAACATGTCAAGTTATGATGTTTTGCGGTAGATGCTATGCAATTACAATGCCAGTCTTGTTTGTCTCTACATTGCTGTCATTTTCCATTCCTCTCAGCTGTATGGATTGCACATGAGAACACGTCTGCCCTCCAGTGGAACTCAACGCACGTGGGGCCTTGATGCCTTTCTAGTTGTGGGAGATGTTTACTGCAGTATCCAGTTCTCTGTCAGATGGAAGGACTCTTCTCTGACCACGAGCTATTCAGCAATGTCAGTTGTGGAGGAAACTTGGCTTGTTTGAACAAGGCCACCGTGCATTACACAAGCAAGAGATGCACACCATGGAAACAGCAAAGCTTGTGGAATACAGTTTGATTCTGGCATTGACAAATCTTATGGCTCATCTCTTGCTCTCATGATTTCATGGGTGGACTGCTGCTTCCCATTTATTCACCCTTCAAGATGAACTTCCAAGGAGAATGGATGGAGGTCTTAGGGTGGTGGGGTCATTGAGCACTACCTAGTTAACTCAATTGTCTTCTTCTTCCTCAGATTCCCTACCTCATGGATTTCCACCTCATTCTTGAGGCCCACTCCACACCCCACAAAGATGGCCTTGACGCTGGACTTCTGGGTGCAACAGGGAGATTATTTTTAATTGCTGGGATGTGAATGGTTTTGGAGGGTAGGGAGGGGGAATATTGATACTGAGTTTTATTTTTATCTGCTGGTTCATGCATGGAAGTATTCTTTTGTTTATTGTTAGCACACTGCCAATGTTTTCTATCACTGTTATGGGGGCCTGGTCGCCCCCCACAATGCTGCATGGAACATTAATGTGCTATATGTTTTCCCCGCCCCCTTTATATGGTATAATGTATTTATGTATATTTTTAATGTAATTTCCTTGGAGACCCTTTGGGTGGCAAGCAGCTAATAAGTTTAAATCACCACCATCACCACAACAATTAAAAACCAGAAGTTATACAGTGGTACCTCTAGTTATGAACTTAATTCATTCCAAAGGTCTGTTCTTAACCTGAAACTGTTCTTAAGTAGAAGCGTGCTTTCGCTAATGGGGGTCTCCTGCTACTTCTTTGCCACCGGCACACAATTTCCATTCTCATCCTGGGGCAAAGTTCAAGGTAACTCTTCCAGGTTAGCAGAGTTTGTAACCTGAAGCATTTGTAACCTGAGGTGTTTGTAACTCGAGGTATCACTGTGCAGTAGTTTGAAACTTATCTATCAATAACCAGGTTTTTCCCCATTTGGCTGCCCTCGTAAGTTTGGGGTTTCTTTTTCAAGTCCAAATTAAACCCATTATTTGGCAGCTTGCTTCTTGTACTTAAGTGGGGGTGAAGAGAGGCTACTACTGTAACTGTAAACTGTCTTACTACTTGAAAACATTGGCCTTGTTCACAGTGGAGTTGCTTAGTCATTGCTGAGATTCATGCCCTCTCTTTCTCAGGCAGCCATGCCCAAATCTAGGCATGGAGGCTATGGAGAAGCTGGATGCAGAAGGAAGTTGGACGGAGCCTGAACATTAGCAGACACTGGCTGCTCTGTCCACAGGTTCCTAATAATACTACCAGGCTTGGCCAATTCAGAGATTTCAGTGAGTATTCTATGCCCCTCTTCCCTTCTTTGTCTAAAATGAACCCTGAGGCTTAAGCACACACAATCTCAGGCAGTTGTTCAAGTTAGGTCTCTGCCTTTGACCAAATGGTTCCTGTTTTTGGGCAGTGTCCTGGCAGTTTGTTGCTATAGGGCTACTGCCGATAATACATGGAAGTCAAATGAGAAAATGAACACCCAGCAGTGTTAGCTTGATTTTCTAGCATGGTGTAGTGGTTAAGAGTCTCGTAATCTGGGGAACCGGGTTCGCGTCTCCGCTCCTCCGCATGCAGCTGCTGGGTGACCTTGGGCTAGTCACACTTCTCTGAAGTCTCTCAGCCCCACTCACCTCACAGAGTGTTTGTTGTGGGGGAGGAAGGGAAAGGAGAATGTGAGCCGCTTTGAGACTCCTTCGGGTAGTGAAAAGCGGGATATCAAATCCAAACTCTTCTTCTCTTCTTCTACACAGAAATAGCTTCCATGAAGAAGGGGTGGGGGGTTGTAATCCGTGAAGCTGCCAGCAGAGCTTTATTACTCTCCATGCCTTTCCCTGCCCTCTTGTTTTTTCCTACTTTACAGATAATGGAGCTGAAGTTTCAATGCTGTGAGGAATCCTTGGCAGCATTTTAATCT
The DNA here is from genome assembly GCF_009819535.1 of Lacerta agilis. Lineage (NCBI taxonomy): Eukaryota > Metazoa > Chordata > Lepidosauria > Squamata > Lacertidae > Lacerta > Lacerta agilis. The sequence goes on along the minus strand of NC_046316.1, from coordinate 2,752,354 downwards.
GCCCTGATGGCCTTCCTCTGAATTAATTCTATCATCCAGCCTTGTCACTTCAACCTCAGAAGGGAAACTAAAACCGATCTCCATACAACTGGGTAGGACTACTTTGTTCAAGCTCCACATTAATATCCACTTCTTCTTTCAATACAGAACAGTTTCTACATAACAAAGAAACCAGCTTCATTCAAGGATGCCGGAAGCAAGAGAAATGTTCCAAGAACTATTTGTACCTCTTAAATTAGTAAAGTAGTATAGTGTGGATTAACCCAGCTCCCACCCCACTCCTGATCCCATGTGAATGCTTTCATGTAAACAATCTAAAGTAAAATTATCCAGAAAGGACTGCAGCATAACATGACCTATCTCCAACTGCCTAGGAGTAAACCCCATGGAATTCAACACAATGTTGTTGGTTGTTGTTGTTGTTAATATGCCACCCATCTAACTGGGTTACCCAATACCCCATCCACTCTGGGTGACTTCTGAGTAGTCTGTTACAGAAGCATCTTGTAGCACCTTAAATATTAACACATTTATTATAGCATACTCTTTTATGGACCAGAATCTACACCATCAGGTTCCTTCATATGGGTGTACAAAAATAGTAGTGAACAGCAGGGTTGAGCTTCATGAAATGCAAAAAGCAGATTGTGACCATTCAACTGAAGTTTACAATGCATGTAGGCAAGCCAAGCCCAGTGCCATTCAAAATTCAGCAGTCCTAAGATGAATACACCTTCCTTGTAGCACTGTTGAATTGATTAACACCTCTGGTGGGACAGTTGTTCACCCCCAACTGAATTAAATAAACTCTAATTCTGAAATCTGAAATTCCTTTGTAGGAGAAATGGCAACAAGTGGGAGTGTTCTGGAAAACTCAAAAGTTCTCCCCCATTGGTTTCTTAACATCAAATTTGGGTCTAGGTTCAGGTGCTCTTTTGTATGCTGTCTTCTGTTATTCATAGCTCTTCTGCATGGCCCTGTAAATAACATGGATTACTTGGGGAATGAAGACTGTTCTGAAATTGTCCATCTAAACTGGCTTGTAGATCTCTTCATCCCACCATTGCACTGGTGTTCTTGATGCAGTTGTGAGGATACTGCATTGGCCAATGAGATCAAAACATTTGTGCCTTGACAAATTAATTGCCCTTATATAGAATCCAATTGGAAACCTTTTCTCAGCTAATGCACTATTAAAAGAAAAAGAGATATTCTGTAACTGGTTCAATACAAACACTTCATATCTGCTTCAGGAAACAGCTGTTCTCTCGTCTTTCTACTGCATTTATTTTGAGTTGGAGAGTATAAGATGATAAGCTATAGGGAATTGCCAAATGAACTCATTTTCTCTTCTAACAAACACTTTGTACTATAATTTTACTTCATTGATGATGACACTAAGAGATAAGTTCCATTTTGTAGCATGTCGAGCACCAGATGAAGTTATGTTGACGAATTCTCAATTCCTTGTCATCTCCAGGTGGTGCTGAAGGGGATCTATCTTAGCAATTCAGCATTCCCTGTGAACTAGTGCTTTAGAAATACAGAAGATGCTGCTTTAGATCACCAGGTTATTAGTCTAGCTAGTCCTGTCTGTCCTATCTACTTTGGATAGCAGAAGCTCTCCATGTTCTCAGATCAGCCTTGGTACCTGTGATCCTTTTAACTGCCAGGAGCTGAAGATAGTATCTTAAACCTGCTAATATATACGCACCCAACTTGAAGAGTTTTTGATTGTTGGAAACACTTCAAACCAACCTTAGTACACCTTGGAGCCCGGCACACTTCCTTCAGCGCACGTACCTCTCCTGTACGTTCTCCTTGCTGCGGTCTCCTGTGCTATTCAGCAGAGTTATCTTCTCTTATCTTCTCTCACGCAGCGGGGTTGTGTACAGGAGAGGTACGTGCGCTGAAGGAAGTGTGCCGGGCTCCAAGGTGTACTAAGGTTGGTTTGAAGTGTTTCCAACAATCAAAAACTCTTCAGGTTATGGGCCCAGGGGTAGCGTACTTACGAATCTGTAGCTTCTCACCCGGCTCCACAGATGGGGGTTTCACCAGAGAGGTACAACTGCTTTTGCAGCCCTCGATCTGGGCTTCCCTGCTGCCTTCCAACCTCTAGCAGCAGGTTTTAGGCTCCTGAGCCATTCAGCAGACTGCTGAATGCTCCTGCTGGCAAAGCAAACTTCCCTGGATGCTCCATCACAGTCCAAACCAGGGAGGCACTTCTCAGCTTGGCACACACGTTCTGGATCCTTGGAACTGCTCCAGAATCAATCCAGAATGGGGAAAAGCTTGGACCCATAACCTGAAGTGTTTTTGATTGTTGGAAACGCTTCAAACCAACTTCTGCACTTCTTGGAGCCCGGCACGTTTCCTCTGCGCGTACCTTACTGAAGCGCCTTTCCTTGCTGCCGTCTCCTGTGCTATTCCGCAGAGTTATCTTCTCTTATCTTCTCTCACGCAACGGGATGTGTGCATGCCAGCATATTACAGACAACAGAGTCCGGCTTCTTTCTAATCTAGAAGCTTTATTTTACAAGGCATAAATCATTACATTCCGGGAGAGTCGCAAGCCATGTTGGTGGCTTCTCCCTTCTCCCTTCTCCGGACACAGAAACAGAAAGTATCACATTACAAAGTACAACAGTACACAGAGCATCCGGTGACGCTCTTCCTCCTGTGGGTGGGACAACCTGGTTGAGCTTGTTAACTCTAAAAGCTCCAAACCTCTACACAACTATCCAGCTATGACCCTCTATTTCTCCTCCCCACATCTTCTTTCTACAAATATGGTGAATCAATGCCCTGATCCATGAATCTTTGTACATAGCAATGACCTGACACCCCATGACTATATCCAAGCATATAGTTACCATTATCAACGTGAATGGTGACAGTTTTTTAGGTTGGGGGGGGGCACACAGGGGCATGGAAGCCTATAATCAGAACCTCACCCCCCAAAGGCTTGTTGTCTATGTCAGGAAAAGTATGTGTGGATTAATTCAGCAAGAATCACATCATGCGCAGGGGTGAACGAAGGCTAACCAACACCCGGGGCACAGGAAACCGCCGGCTGCGCACGCATTGCGCTGCTACGTATGACGCATGTGTGGCGTCACTACGTAGGACACATGTGTGGTGTCGCTACGTGCAGCGCATGTATGTGACACCGCGCATGTGTTGTACGTAGCGGTTTGCTGCTGGTGCTGCCCAAGTGCCATACGGACGGTGGCGGCATCCTCTGCTCATGGCTATAGTGGTGACGGAGGGATCCCACCACCGTCCGTGTGGCGCTCCTTTGGCACCGGCAGCAAACCGCTCTGTACAGCATGTGTGGCGTTGCTATGTAGGGCGCATGTGAGGTGTAGCTACGTGCAGCACGCTACGTGCAGTTTGCCATCGGTGCTGCCTGAGCGCTGTATGTGGTGGTGGGATCCTGTGCTCACGGCTGCAGCCGTGAACGGAAAATCCTCCATATGCGGCTGCGGCGGAGCGATGGCTGCTTGCGCTGCTACACAAGCACCCCAAAGGGTGCCTTCTTGTCATCCCCCCCCCAGACATGGCACACGGGACGAACTGCCCCCCCACCCCCTTGCGATGCCACTGATCATGCGCCCCATGTGCAAGATGTGAGATATGGCATTCTTTTCTTTCTTTTTTAAAATTCCACAATCATCATCTTCTTCTTCTTCTTCTTCTTCTTCTTCTTCTTCTTCTTCTTCTTCTTCTTCTTCCTTATTAAATTTGAATACCACCCTTCATTCACCTGGGCGGTTCACAGGAGAAGCATACAAAATATCAGAACTATTAATATCACTAAAACACTAATTAAAAACTGTAACTCACAGATTTTAGATAGAAACAACATCTTAAAAACAGCAACACAAACACTTCCTAATTAAAAAAAAAACATTCATCATGGGATAGGAAACAGATACCTAATTACCATTTTCTTAGAAGTTTTCAGTTCTGATGAACCACAAGGAAAGGATACCTGTAAGTTGGGGACCCGTACTGAAAAGGCCTTGTTGCCTCTTGACCCCCCCCCCAAAAAAAAACCCCAAACCCTGCTAGCAAACAAAGAGAATGAGCCTGGCTTGTTCTAAATTTCTACTGGCAGACTCTCAATTAATGCTGACATTAACAATGAAGCAGCCATTTCTAAAAGACTGGTGCTTAATTGGTAGCGCTGGAACAAAATATTACCAGGAAGGTGAGGGGTTTTCACTGCCTGGAAAGGCCATTCTCATAAACGTTGTTTCACATAGTAACTGGTCTGACTTCAAGGCAATTCAGGTCTCTGTAAAAAGGAGAGCATATCTTTGCAGTGAACGGCTGAAAGCAGCTACTAGTGAAATACAGAAATAGCTCTGAAGTACCTTCCAGGTGGGACCCAGGTGGCGCTGTGGGTTAAACCACAGAGTCTAGGGCTTGCTGATCAGAAGGTCAGCGGTTCGAATCCTCGCAACGGGGTGAGCTCCTGTTGCTCGGTCCCAGCTCCTGCCCACCTAGCAGTTCGAAAGCACATCAAAGTGCAAGTAGATAAATAGGGACCGCTCTGGCGGGAAGGTAAACGGCGTTTCCGTGCACTGCTCTGGTTCGCCAGAAGCGGCTTAGTCATGTTGGCCACATGACCTGGAAGCTGTCTGTGGACAAACGCCGGCTCCCTTGGCCTATAGAGCGAGATGAGCACCGCAACCCCAGAGTCGGACACGACTGGACCTGATGGTCAGGGGTCTCTTTACCTTTACCTTACCTTCCAGGTATATGATGTGTAGGTTGCAGAGGGGAAAGGGGAAGCATTTAAGTCAGAAACAACACTAACCTTTCTCAGCAAATAAAAATAAGTCTGTTTTGACTTGAAGTCTGCAATGGCAATTTTTGCTGAATGCAAAAGTGTTGATATACAAAAAAAAGTCTCTGCATATTGGGTTTTTCTCTCAACCAAATGGGATGTTTGAGGGTATGGAAAAGTGAGTCATTAAGGCTCAGTGGATATTTAAGGAGTGACACTTTTAGCTCTCTGCTGTGTGCATCAGTGTAACTGCAACTGAATCTCTTTCTGCTGGAGCTGTTAAATCCTCTTCTGATCTGCCGAACCAGGAAGGGGGTTCAGAGCTCTTTTGTCTCCAGCAGTTTAACTTAATTCCACTGATGTCACACCGTTTATCTGCGACCACCTCTGATCACCTGGATGAGTGATCAGAGCCAGAGTTACGCAATTTGTACCAAGAGCAGACTCATAAGCCAGAACCTAGCTGCCCGAGCCCTTCCTGCTCAAAAACTAGTTCAGTGGCTGCTTCCAGGAAGATCTGTGGCATTCTGGACCAAGCTTTTTAGTTCACACTTACAGTCACGTTAGTTTCCCAAGGTCTTCTTTACTTTTAGCTCTTTCCTAGTTGTGAGAGTTGGCAAAACGCACAGGTTGGGCAATGCGGTTACAGCTGTGAAGCTAGTGCAATGCATCCCATTAAATGTAAAGTGCAAATTCAATATGAAACATCACTATTAAGGACAAAAAGGGAAACATTTTAAAATTGAGATGCTGTTCCGCTCAGGGGTGTAGCAAGGTAAATTGGTACCTGGGGGCAAAAAAAAAGGGCACCCCCCCCCCAGCCATGGGAAGGTCAGGTGGTACCCGGTGCGGAAAAATTATTGTCAACCCCCCATTGATTCCCCCCCCCCCGCTGAAATTGTTTTACGTTATTTCATATTTTCTTACAAAGGAATAATAACAAGTAATAATAATAAAAAACTTTTATTTATATCCCACCCTCTCCAGCCAAAGTCAGGCTCAGGGTGGCTAACATCAGATACATAACATTGGTATAAAAATCAAACAATAATTAAATTACCTCCTAAAAACATCTCAAAATCAAATTAAAGTCTAATTAGATGGCTTTCCACAGGGTTAGGGTTGGGAACAGTAAAGTGTTCTCTGAACTGAAATTTCAGCCTTCATGACATAGGAAAACAGCCAAGTAAACAGCTATTTTGGTGGAGGAGGGTCAAAATATTAAGCGATATGCATGAAATTTCATATATAGCTATATAATCCCTAGTATAGTAAGATAAGACCTTCGGAGCAGGCATTTAAAAAAAAAAAAAAATCAAAATAAATTCCAATCCCCCCCCCCCCAAAAATTGTTCTTTGATAATTTGTCACCCCCTCCATTATGGAACCTGGGGCAGACCGCCCCCTTGCTACACCCCTGGTTCCGCTGCCCCTGGGCTGTTTTATGAATTCCTCTTTTCTTGTGATAAATGATCAGACTCTTTATGTACTTGATGAATTAACAGGAATGTTTTAAAAAAAAGGGGGGGAAGAGCACTGTCTACCTGGAATGTCTTCAACACAATCATGGGCACTTTTGAGACATATTTAAAATATCTAATTCCAGGAACAGTAACCTTTTGTCCCATTTCAGTTCCCTGTTGAAGTGCTTCTTTTCGCCAAGGAGCTGAGCTCAAATGTGGGCATTTAATCACAATTTATATATATTTCAGAGCTGCCTGGGCCAGTGTGGTGTAGTGGTTAAGAGTGGTAGACTTGTAATCTGGTGAACCGGGTTTGTGTCTCTGCTCCTCCACATGCAGCTGCTGGGTGACCTTGGGCTAGTCACACTTCTCTGAAGTCTCTCAGCCTCACTCACCTCATGGAGTGTTTGTTGTCGGGGGTGGGGGAAGGGAAAGGAGAATGTGAGCCGCTTTGAGACTCCTTTGGGTAGTGATAAAGCGGGATATCAAATCCAAACTCTTCTTCTTCTTTATCATCCTTGCTGCTGCCTTTTGGATGCAATTATTTTTGGAATAAGGCTTCTGCTTTTCTCTACTGCCTGGTCCTTTGCTTTCTGGAGTCCTTTTCTACACTAATCACCACAGAGATCTGCTACTTTGTTCAACCGCATTTTAAGATGCGTGATTTTGGAGGTCATTTGGCTCATTTATACATCCACAGGGAAGACCTGATTTGCTCAGCTTTGCAACTTGCAGCAGAGCCTGCGCACTGGACTTTGATGAGCTCCTGGAAAGAGACAAGACAAAGAAGCACAGCATCCTGCTTGTACATATACATAGCGAGAGAAACAGTGAGAACTTTCTGCAGGAATGAATCAGAAAGAGATTACTGCTGCCTGCAGTTTCTGTACTGGAATTATAATGATTTAACGTCCTAAAGATGTCTCATTTTGCTTATTTCTCTTTATGGCCACTGCCACCTTATGGCCACAGAAGGCATTTCAGCTGAAAGAGCATGTCTTGCTTCTGGTAGTTTCATTGGCTTGTCTGTGTTTAGATTAGAAGCGCCATTTTCTAGAGGAGCAGTCTTCAACTTTTTCAGGCCTGAGACCCAACTTTAACCCGGATCTGCACACGGGATCTGCTTTTCTTTATGTCTTTTACTCTATGGCTGAAATCCAGGCTACATTAGTTGCTAGTACATCTCACTGAAATCAGTGGGGAAAGTTAGTCATGATGACTAAGTTAAATCCCATCAATCTCATTGTTGACTAACTGCAATTAACAATCGGCATCCAATCCCACATGTCTAGCTTCCTTCTGTCTCCAAATGCAAAGCAGGAGAGCAGGATAATGATCACACTTGGATCACACTTGTAATTCTATGGTTGATTTTATCAGGTGTATTTTTTTATTTGCTGTTGTTTAACATCTAGGTTTTTATATTAAGCGGCTTATACATTATTTAAAAGAATAACATAATAAAGTAGTTGTGCAGAAGAAGGAATTGTGGAGAGATGCCAGTCTTAAATTCACTTCTCTACATTTTACAGCAATTTGTGATGATGATGATGATGATGATGATTTTTTTAAATCCTCATGAAAATTCATCACCAGTTTAATGCAGATTTCCCCTAGCCAACATGTTTTGTGTGCAGTTCTGGCTAATGCACACATTTCTGCAAGCAGTTTCCCCTAATATACATTTCTCTGTGTTATTTTCACCAATATTTTCATTTTTATGCTCACTTTAATATACATATTTTTGTAAACACTGTTGGATTGGCGAACTACCAGTACATAGCAAAATGCAAATTTCAAAGGATTGCTGTGTTTTTTACATATTGTTTCAGAAAGTGAGAATTTGATAGATTTGTACAGCATTTTATTCAAGCATCCCATTCGGATGAAGATATGACATTTTTCGTAATTTGGGTATATCTCAGTCCTGTAGAATGAGCAAAGAAAATTCTTATGCAGAAAGAAACCAGATTTATTTTTCTACTTGACTCTTTGCACCCCTCAGGTTTGAATACTGAAATTGATTATAGTTTGTATGTATGTATGTATGTATGTATGTATGTATGTATGTATGTATAACACCTGTGTATGGATAAAGTTTGTTTTACATTAGTTGCTTTAAAGGGGTCACTTTAAGAAAACCGTACAGCTGTGTAACCAAAATCTATGCTGCGCCTGTCTATATAATCTTACATTGTAACAGTTGTTGTTCACTGCAGAAACCACTATAAGTTCGAGTATCTTGATACTTCATATATGGTATGTACTTCTATAGCACAATTGTTTATATAATTTCAATTTGTTAAAATATGTTGAATTACGACATTATATTCATTTATATTACTTAGAATATGTACCACTGATAAAGCCCATGAGAGCAAAACAAGGCATTATTCCGGAAATCCTTGTCAACTCCGTGGAACTGTAGTAGGCTCCAATTTGGACTTTATGTACATGTGTGGAACAGAAACTAGCAGATATTTGGTCTTTATGAATGAACTGATCTATTGGGACTTTATGTGTTGTTTATGTGCAAGATAAACATTTTATATTGTGATAATAATATATAGAAGAGTATTGTTTACGTGAATGCACAGCCGGTTACGTCTTGTGTGTTTGTCGTATGGCTAGAACTTCTGCATTGTGACACATTTGCATTGTGTCAGGAAATATTGACAATAAAGCTAGTCCAGGACACAGCTGTCAACCTTTCCCTTTTTTTGCGGGAAATTCCCTTATTATAACATTGGGAAACAGCAGGGAGGGTTGACAGCTATGGCCAAGGTCCATAGGAGTAAGTTGTTGCACAATCACAGAGACTTCTTTAAATTCTTTTCCAGAACACTTGGATGGCTGGGCACCAGGGGTGTAGCAAGGGGGCGATCCGCCCCATGTTCCATAATGGAGGGGGTGACAAATTATCAAGGAACAATTACTGCCCTACTAGGGCGGTTCATAAAAAACTTTTTTTAAATGCCTGCTCCAAAGGGCTTATCTTACTATACTAGGGATTATATAGCTATATATGAAATTTCATGCATATCGGTTAATATCTTGACCCTTCACCACCAAAATAGCTGTTCACTTGGCTGTTTTCCTATGTCGTGAAGGGTGAAATTTCAGTTCAGTGGAGCACTTACTGTTCCCAACCCTAACCCTGTGGAAAGCCATCTAATTAGACTTTAATTTGATTTTGAGATGTTTGTAGGAGGTAATTTAATTATTGTTTGGTTAACCACCCTGAGCCTGACTTCAGCCGGGGAGGGCGGGATATAAATAAAAGTTTATTATTATTATTATTATTATTATTATTATTATTATTCCTTTGTAAGAAAATATGAAATAATGTAAAACCATTTTTGCAAGGGGGGGAATCAATGGGGGGCGGTGACAAGAAATTTGTCACACCGGGTACCACCTGACCTTCCTATGCCTCTGCTGGGCACTCCCACCACATGTGGAAATAACTCCCCACCCCAACCTTTGCAACCTCTCCAGCAATTGGCAGGTATCAATATTGTATAAAATATCATCAGTAGATTACCAGTAATTTTAGCACATCTTTCCCTAGTTTGATCGATTCCTCGATTTCCCTAGATCTGATCCAATTGACACCGGCCACATTCTGCGTTGTATTCAACAAACAACTCCGAGAGGATTGAAATGTTTTGCTGGAGTCAGTAAGTGCATCTGCTGTGGATACATGCTTATCCTTAACCTTATGCCCCATAAAGAAGGAAATAAAGAAGAGCTTGGTTTTATTACAGGAAATGAAAGAAGCAGAGTATATGGGTGCTACTTCAGACATCCATGCCCCAGATATGGGTAGCAAATAATACAGGACACATGCACCCTAGATCTACAGAGTAACAGAGTCCCTGGCTACCCCAAAAAAATTAGAGGGTGTTTGCATCAATGTGTCTCAGACTCACACTAACAGAAAGAGAAAATAAGGGAAGGGAAGGGATTTATCTGATCTTGAAGATCTCTGCCTTTTTTGACTGCTGGCTTATCCTTTAAAATCCTATACCAGCCATGCAATAGAAATCTCACACCCAGTGTTCAAAACTCCCATTGTTCTAGGTGCATTTTGCGACAGGGAATTTCATTTGCACGAGCAGTTTCTAGCTCTGGGCACAGTATTGCACCTAAGATTTCAGATTAAAACTGCAGAGTGGAAGGAAAGGAGGACCTTTTTCTGCCTCCCCACTTCCAGCCACTCTCTGAAGACTGGAGAAGACCCTCTTAAGAATATTAGGGGGGTGTGCTGGGGAAGGACCAGACCGTGTGAAAAACGAACTTAAATATTTTAGTTGCAGTTCATTCATTCTCAGCTTTGTATTCTTGTTATAAAAAAGTGCACCTAGGCATTCCGTTGTTGCTCCCATAACTTCAGTTTAAGGTGCCATTTAGCTCCTTGTTTTCATATCTCAGTTTCTAACACTGCTCTCGCCTATTGTGTGGATTGCTTTGGGCCAAAGCCTCTCCTCCTCCGGGAGGGGAGGGGAGGGGTTGTGGTCGGGAGCCGGTTCCCGCATCATCGTGGGGGCATTTCGCCCCCAGCCTTACCTGCCTCACCTTGCCCGGCTGCCGCGCCGCGCCCCTAGCAGTCAGCCAATAGGGCTGGCGAGGGGGCGGGGTTTAGCTTCTCTTAGGGCAGCCGCGGCAGCATCCTCCGCTATTCTGGGTCGCTGCTTCGTCGGATCACCCGCCCACCCTCCCTTAGGTTGGCTCTGGTTAGGACATTGCTATGGACTTTGGTTGGTCGCCTTGTTTGTGCAAGGGGCCTGGTAGGAATTTTTCTCCAATTGCTGGGTATTCCGTAAGGAATCCGGCGGTCATGGATCCTGTCTGACGCCCTGTTGGTGGCTAGGGCCATGGCACGACCCCCGGTGACTTCAGGGGTGGAGCTTCCAGTTGTATTTCGCATCAACAGGCTCCACCTCCTGGGCGGTTAACCCTTGAGTGACTCCATGCTCTGCGGGGGGAGTCTACTGTAGTTTGTTCAACCCAATGCCTAAGCCAATACCATTCACATGCTGTAACCAATAAAAAGTTGTGGCCTTTTACCTTCCATTAACCAAAATGTTTTGTGTCACTGAGTTTTATTTCTGCATGCAGGGGCCGGGTCCTCGAATTACAAATACTGTCTCTCCTAGCCTTCCTCACAGGATTGTTGTGAGGATAAAATGGGGAAGTGAGAACCGTGTGTGCCACCTTGAGCCCCCTGGGAGACGAATTTCTTGATGGAGAAACAAATAACTGAATACAGAGCATGTGCGAAAGTTGCAGAACTCTTCCAGTTGTAGTATCAGCTAAACCAACCGGTCCTCTTTCTCCCTGAGGTCGCTTCTGTGCTCAAGTTCTTCTGGATCCCTGAAGGATTCTTGTGGAGGCAGCTTCAGCTATGGTGCAGTACTGTCACTTTAGGCTAGTGGCGTCCCCAGGCATACTTTCCTATGCATTTTATGTTAACATTACTAGTACTGATGACACATTTAAAGCGCTTGCAATGCCTCTGCCTCATGCCAGAGAGCCCATTTAGCTGAAACTCTGAGGCTCCGATGTTGAACTGTGCCATAAAAGTAATCTTCTGGGTGGAAGCAGCACATCAGAGTTGTTCCAAAATTGTTCCACTGTGTCATGTCAAATGTTTTTGCGGTGCTAATTTGACAGTGAGTCATTATCAAGACAATAAATGGAGACAGATATTGGAGTGCTCCCTCTACCCCCACCCTGGGTCCCCCCCCACCTCCCTCAAATAATCATAGTATGGGAGGGAAATGAAATCGAGTGAGTGGGAACAAAAGTGCAAAGTACATGACTGAAATAGCTAGCCTATCATTAACACATCAGAAAGGAGTTAGAAGCACACAGACAAAAGTATTGACTGCCATCAGGAGTAAAGGCACTTCAAGCACAGACTTATTTATCCCTTATTGTTCCTGAGCACTGTACTGTGTGATCATCTACTTTATTCATTTTGACACAGGGTAAACGAATTAAAAAGTGGGATAGCAACTTTCCCTCTCAGAGTCCTTCCTGCTGTCTCAGTGGCTGAATGTTACCTTGTTCGTTCAATAAGATCTCCTCTCCAAGATCTGCCATAGAGAACTCTGTTCAGACTCTTTCACAAAACAACAAGCTGTGGGGCAGCCCCTTCAGATGCAGGCGAGGCGTATGGAGACTGGACCTAACCATACAGAGGTGAATTTCTTCCCATACAACTGTACCACACAAGGAATGACATCAGCATGTTTTACGGGGTGGGGGGAAACATTTGCAGTTTTTGCCCGCATCTGTATGAAGGTTCCTCCAGTCTTTACTGAGCACTTGTTCTGATTTGTTTACGGGGCAGTTAGACGAAAACAAGCTTTTATTCATATTGGCCTTTTCCCACCTGGCCTGACTGACTCCAGCTGCAAAAGCAGAGGTTGCTGAACAGACCCTTGGGCTGCGGTATTAGATAGATAATACTTTATTCGGCTATAAGCCCACAAGGTAAAACAAATCAATAAATAAAAACAGCATTTTACATTCTAAAATATCAACTAAAATATTTCAGCACATAATCTCCTTCGCGTTACGTACAAGCTCTAGATGTACCGTATCATGGCCTTAAAGATAAAGATGGAACATAGAGTTTACTAGATTTTTAATAGTCATGAAGCATTCCATTAAGTCTTTTATATGAAAGAACTGAAATCAGGAATCTGGCAACCTGTAATGTTCTATAAGAGTCTATGTCCTGGAGTAGATAAGCTAGATGTGGGCTGCGGTATTGCTTAGTGGGATTTTTTTGAGGAGGCAGCGGTTATTGATTCTTTTAGATCTGTATTTTAGATCTTGTTATGGCTGTATGTGGAAATTGCTCAATTGGATTCTGTACTTTCTGATGCTTTATTTATTGTTTATGACGACTTTGGTTGTGCTTGTAACGATGTGATTTCCCCCCCCCCCATGATTTTCATGTTGTAATCTTCCTTGAGCATGGTTTTAACTATGGAAAGGCGACCTACAAATATAAGGCCATATGCCCTCTTTTTCCGGGCCACACCCTCTTTTTCACGGGTAGAATCATCATAGTGATCCATAGTTAAAAGTAAAAGGTAAAGGGACCCCTGACCATTAGGTCCAGTCGTGTCCGACTCTGGGGTTGTGGCGCTCATCTCGCTTTATTGGCCAAGGGAGCTGGAGTACAGCGTCCAGGTCATGTGGCCAGCCTGACTCTGGCGAACCAGAGCAGCGCACGGAAACGCCGTTTACCTTCCCGCCAGAGTGGTACCTATTTATCTACTTGCACTTTGACGTGCTTTTGAACTGCTAGATGGGCAGGAGCTGGGACCGAGCAATGGGAGCTCACCCCGTCGCAGGAATTCGAACCGCCGACTTTCTGATCAGCAAGCCCTAGGCTCTGTGGTTTAGACCACAGCGCCACCCGCGTCCCATATAGTTAAAAGTTGTTAAATAGTTAAATAGTTAAAAGTAGAAGTTGGCAAATGAATCCTCTTTTTTGCTCTTCAAAATTTGGCAGCCCTAAACTTGCTTGTGGGGTGTTTATACACCTTTCTGTTAGTCATTTGTCCATTCTACACTTCTCAATGCATTTCCACATCACTTTCTAAATGGCAAAAAGGTCAATTCTTTTTTAAAGTGGCTTTGTTGCCCTAGGACATGGGTAGGCAAAGTAAGGCCTGGGGGCCGGATCCGGCCTAATCGCCTTCTAAATCCAACCCACGGACAGTCCAGGAATTAGCATGTTTTTACATGAGAAGAATGTGTCCTTTTATTTAAAATACATCTCTGAGTTATTGGTGGGGCATAGGAATTTGTTCATTCCCCCCCCCAAAAAAAATATAGTCTGGCCCCCCACACGGTCTGAGGGACAGTGGACCGGCCCCCTGCTGAAAAGGTTTGCTGACCCCTGCCCTAGGATGACAGAGGCCATGGGCGTACCCAGGGGGGGGCAGCTGCTTCCCATCTGGTAGAACAATAGACGTACTTAACTAACTGACCAATCACGTTTGTTCTGCCCCCCCCCACCCCTGCAACAAAAATCCTGGCTATGTCCATGAGAGGCCCTTTAATTGTGCACAGCCTAAAGTAGGCACTTGAATTCCTCCTGCAAAATAGTGACAGCCTGGAGGCACGCTGAGATTGCCCTCTCAGCAGCTTCTTTGTGGCACTATGTAAAAGAGAGAGAGAGAGAGAGACCTTGAGATTGCATAGATTCTGCCTCTGATGAATGGCTCTGCTTGAAACATTCAGGACACCAAGTTCTTCAATAAACCTTTGATTATATTGTTGTGAGTTTGTGGGGTTAGTTTGCATGATGCCTTAATCCATGGGTAGGCAAACTAAGGCCCAGGGGCCAGATCTGGCCCAGTTGCCTTTTAAATCCAGCCCATGGACGATCTGGGAATTAGCGTGTTAAAAAATGAGTAGAATGTGTCCTTTTATTTAAAATGCATCTCTGGGTTATTTGTGGGGCCTGCCTGGTGTTTTTACATGAGTAGAATGTGTGCTTTTATTTAAAGTGCATCTCTGGGTTATTTGTGGGGCCTGCCTGGTGTTTTTACATGAGTAGAATGTGTCCTTTTATTTAAAATGCATCTCTGGGTTATTTGTGGGGCATAGGAATTCATTCATATTTTCCCTCCCAAAATATAGTCCGGCTCCCCACAAGATCTGAAAGACAGTGGACTGCCCCCCTGCTGAAAAAGTTTGCTGACCTTAGTCCCTTCCAGTTCCTTGTGTCCTGGATTTAGGAAGGGTGGAAATCTAAAGGAGGGTTCCAATGTTGAATTAGCCAGGCAAGGGTCGTCAGGACCACCTAACTATGCTTGCTAGTACAGTGGTCCCTCGACTTACGAAATACTTGACATTCGAATTTTTTGACTTACGAACGAAAAAAGTGGCCGGACGCCAACAAGTTTTTCGACATCTGAATGGAAATCCGTTGGCATTTTAGATGCGGTTTATTCGACTTATGAATTTTAGATGTGGTTTCCTCAACTTACGAATTTTTCTTTTTAAAACTGCTTCAATGCATTCCTATGGGGGAATCGCTTTTTCGACTTACAAACTTTTCGACCTACGAATGTGCTTTCGGAACGGATTAAATTCGTAAGTCGAGGGACCACTGTATAACAAGGGAAGTATTTTCGTGCCAGAGGGCAAATGAGTGGGCTTCCTCCCTCACCTGGCTGGTGGTGAGAAAGGCCAGGGTGGGAGAACTGGGTTGGCAGCAGGCAGAAGCAAGACGTGAGAGCCAAGTCTGTGACTATGAGGAAAGCAAGACCTTCTGGGGTGTTAATACTGTGAGCTTCTCCATCATAGGATCTGGTTGTATGTATGTGTAAATAAATAATATATAATAAAGTTTAGTGCAAGGAAATATATATAACTTTAAAAGGAGAATTCCCTGGGTGCCAAGATCCAGGTTTGGGAGAAGTGCAATTTAGTGAGAGAACTTCAGCAGAAATTTTAAAACACAAAACATGCTTCAATATGGGCTCTGGGTTGTTGTTGTGTTGATGGAAATCACCCTAAATAAAATGAAACTCTTATGTTTCCCAATTCATTATATTGCATAAAGTTTTACTATGTTTTTATATATGCCACCACAGTTCAAGAAGGATACTGACAAGCTGGAACGTGTCCAGAGGAGGGCAACCAAAATGGTCCAAGGCCTGGAAACGATGCCTTATGAGGAACGGCTTAGGGAGCTGGGTATGTTTAGCCTGGAGAAGAGAAGGTTAAGGGGTGATATGATAGCCATGTTCAAATATATAAAAGGATGTCATATGGAGGAGGGAGAAAGGTTGTTTTCTGCTGCTCCAGAGAAGCGGACACGGGGCAATGGATTCAAACTACAAGAAAGAAGATTCCACCTAAACATTAGGAAGAACTTCCTGACAGTGAGAGCTGTTCGACAGTGGAATTTGCTGCCAAGGAGTGCGGTGGAGTCTCCTTCTTTGGAGGTCTTTAAGCAGAGGCTTGACAGCCATCAGTCATGAATGCTTTGATGGTGTTTCCTGCTTGGCAGGGGGTTGGACTGGATGGCCCTTGGGGTCTCCTCCAACTCTAGGATTCTATGATTCTATGCTGGAAGCTGCCCAGAGTGGCTGGGGCAACCCAGTCAGATGGGTGGGGTACAAATAAAAAAATATTATTATTATTAGTAGTAGTAGTAGTTCAAATTTCAAATTTGGGTAATTTTAAAAGGGCTATAATTCCCTCCATGTTTTGCCTAAGTGGATAAAATTTACCGGCACAGAAGCCCTTCCAGAGTGGATTAAGGCTGCTAAATTGCAAACAGGTCCAGGAGCTTTATGTAGGGGGGAAGCAAAGGGGGACCCACTGTTCTTCATAGTCTCTTATAAGGGAGAAAGTGGGGGCATCACTTGTTCTCTCTTATCTTAAAAGAATTAAGAGATGGCTGAGTGATGTGTATTCTTGCTTCACACTAGACTTTCCTTTCTCTTGCTTATTTGTGTCTTCTGATAGGTCTTCCAGGCCTCTGATAAACCTTACATGAGGCTGTACAAAATGTTACCCATGGAGTTCTGAAGAACTCTGCGTGTGCATGTGTTTTTAAAGCATAGCATTGTAGGTTGTTTTTTTTAAAAAAGAAACCCTTAAATGAGCCTTTTAACTTTTTTAAAATCCTCACTTGCTGTGGTTTAACAACAACATCAAAAGAATCCTAAGTGCTCTGCAGTTAGCATTTTGAACAGCCTTGCTTCTTACAAAGCCAATGGATCTCAAGAAACTTATGAGAAACAGGAAAATACAGGTGAAACTCGAAAAATTAGAATATTGTGGAAAAGTCCATTTATGTAAGCAATTGTTTTCATTGGCTACTAGAGTTTAATATATGAGATAGACTCATGACATGCAAAGCGAGATATGTCAAGCCTTTGCTTGTTATAATTGTGATGATTATGGTATGCAGCTGATGAAAACCCCAAAGTTGAGATAGTTAATTTGGGGTTCTCATCAGCTGTACGCCATAATCATCACAATTATAACAAATAAAGGCTTGACATATCTCATTTTGCATGTCATGAGTCTATCTCATATAATAGTTTTGCCTTTTAAGTTGAATTACTGAAAGAAATGAACCTTTCCACGATATTCTAATTTTTTGAGTTTCACCTGTATAGAAACCAAGAGATATAGGAAAGCTCTACAGAAAAGTTTAGGAGCAGCAGAGCAACATGAGGCTTTGTGAGGGCCATGATCCAGCTTAGCGGGGTGGCAGGGGGCAGCTAATGTTCCCACAGTGTTGCTGAACCCCATGTTGACTGTGAAGTCTCAGTCTGCTTTCTGAGCCACTCCAACAGTCTTTCTGCACCGGGGTCTCCATATTTGTTGATGGACTCTAACTTGCACCAACCCAGCTACCATGGCTGGAGGTTCGTCGGAGGGTGGAGTTGTAGTCCAGCAACATTTGGAAAGCACCACATTGGGGAAGGCGATGCCGCAGTACCTATAATATCTGGAACGCGCCTTTTCCAGGTGAGTGCAATCGTATTATTAAAATGGGTTTGATATACAGTGTTAGTAAATGGTTCAACTGTTCGAGGCAAACAACAACAATTAATAATGTCAAAGCAAAGTGGTGTTCAACTCTCTTTCTAGCACCCGGGGTTCGATCTCTTGCCTTTACAGCCTGAAGGAGATGTCATGTGTTGTTCTCATTCAGAAATAAAACAGACCTCTGCTCTCTTTCATGAGAATTAAATGCACATGCACAAAATTATCACCAGCAGAGAAGGCAGACTGGCTCAGCTGGAGAATATTTCTTTCCATAAAAAAACCCAAGAGAACTACACAGATTTAAAAATGACAGTGCTGTGTTTATGGCTGCTAACTTATTTCTCTGTGTTACGGTAATACTTGGAGCCCATAAAATAAGCCGTAGCAGGATTTCTATGCACTTGCGCAATATAAGCCATACCCCGAAAATAAGACATAGTGTGTTTTCTTGAGGGAAAAAAATATAAGACAGTGTCTTATTTTCGGGAAAACAGGGTATATTTAGGAATGCACCTAAGCATTCCTGTGAAAAATTAATGAGGCAATAAGCAATGAAAGAAAGAACATGTGAAACAAACTGGTGTTCAGAATCTTCAGCAGTGGTCTAAATGCCTAGTAGGCAGTGCTAAATTTCTCTATTTTAATTTAGTACACAATAGTTTGCTCCATAATTCTGCACCACTTCAGAAATAGCTTTCCCTATATATTCTTCCACAGGGCTGTTTTGTTGTAAAATAACTGGTGGTCCCTCAGCATAACAAGGCTATGGCAACCCATCCATTGCATTCTCGGGGGGGGGGGGATAGGCCTATGTGCACATGATCCGTGGCAGCTGGGGTACATTCAGATATCTGGCATTGAGAAGGACCACTTGGTGGCGCTGTGTTTGGGCCACCATCTGCAGCCTTGGCAAAGAAAGGGGACAGCAGGGAAGGCTCAGTTAATGAACTAAATGCGTCATCTTTGCCTCATGGTTCCTCCATCCTGCCAGTCCTTGCCCTGAGCAATGGTCAGCCCTTAATACCAAGCTCGTGCAGAGTCAGTGTGCGTTGGAAACAGAGAGGGACATACTTTGTGTTCAGTTGCTATTGAATCGATTATGAGTCGTATGCTTCCAGTTCATCAGAATTGGCTCTAGAAACCGCCAACCAGCCTGCCCAGGTATAATCCTGTAACATTATTATAACAAATATAATATCACATAATGTTTACAAACTTGTTGTTTTTCAAGAAATTCAGTTGGGAGTTCTTTTTGCTGCACGGTCCCATTCAATTTACATCCTGCCTTAGTAATTTAAGATCTGTTCAATTCTTACAAATTTGGGCATCACTTAAATAAATAAATAAACCCATGATGCTGTTAGGATTGTTTCCAGTCTGAGGGAACAGCACATATATTTTATTTTTTTAATTTGGGGGAAGCATTATATGTATGTGTGTGTGTGTGTGTGTATATATATATATATAAGATTTTCTTGATTTACAAAGGTAGTGCAATGTCTCTCTCATATTTTTCCGTATAACATTTTTACAAATCAGTTTTTGTTGTTGAGACATTAGGAAGAAAAGGGGCAGCGGTTTCTTCGGAGCAATCTTTGCAGATTCACCAATTGCTTAACAGCACATATTTTTGAATGAATTCATTCTTAATTTAATTTGGCTCAACCACTTAGAGATGCCGAGAAACAAAACACTGTACATGTCCTTCTGACCCACTTAAATTTGAAATTATTTTAAATTTATTTGGTGTTTTTTTCCAAAGTAAGCAATATAGAAGTCTTATTCCATAAATAATTGTATACAAGCCCTGGCTTGTGGGTCCTCTCCTTCTAGACTCTGAGGCAGCCATGTGACTAGATACCCAGATATGTTAATATAGTTGGTTCACCTCTTATCCAGGGAGCTGGTTTCAAGATAACATGTGCATGCAAAAATTCCACATAGCCAACGTTTTGGTTGCTCATGGAGCCACCCCACAGCTAGCCAGCCTATGACAGGGAGAGAGAGAGGCAGGGGCGTAGCAATGGGGGCGTAGGGGGCGGGCCGCCCCATGTTCCATAATGGAGGGGGTGACAAATTATCAAGGAACAACTACTGCCATACTAGGGCGGTTCATTTTTTTTTTTAATGCCTGCTCCGAAGGTTTTATCTTACTATACTAGGGATTATATAGTTATATATGAAATTTCATGCATATTGGTTAATATCTTGACCCTCCTCCACCAAAATAGCTGTTCACTTGGCTGTTTTCCCTATGTCATGAAGGCTGAAATTTCAGTTCAGTGGAGCACTTACTATTCCCAACCCTAACCCTGTGGAAAGCCATCTAATTAGACTTTAATTTGATTTTGAGATGTTTTTAGGAGGTAGTTTAATTATTGTTTGATTTTATACCAGTGTTGTGTATCTGATGTTAGCCACCCTGAGCCTGACTTTGGCTGGGGAGGGCGGGATATAAATAAAAGTTTTTTTAATTATTATTACTTGTTATTATTCCTTTGTAAGAAAATATGAAATAATGTAAAACCATTTTTGCAGGGGGGGATCAATGGGGGGGTGACAAGAAATTTTCCGCACCAGGTACCACCTGACCTTCCTACGCCTCTGGAGACAGGCTCCAATCCCATAACTGGTGTGGCAAGCAAGCCTTGCCTGACAAAGGACTCAGCTACACAGCTGCAAATATAACATTTTAAGTGTGTTTTAAGTGCATTATACAAATATGACACTA
This sequence comes from Lacerta agilis, assembly GCF_009819535.1. Taxonomy (NCBI): domain Eukaryota; kingdom Metazoa; phylum Chordata; class Lepidosauria; order Squamata; family Lacertidae; genus Lacerta; species Lacerta agilis. Next base: position 2,731,821 of record NC_046316.1, on the reverse strand, counting down.
GATGGTGATGGTGAGCTTATAGCAAATTAAATATATTTTTTCGAAACATTTTTTTAAAAAAAGCATTTCCACAGTGTTTTTTTTTTTTTATGTGTGTCTAGATTCCACCAAACAAGGCCAAGAACTGAAAAACTTTTTTCACGCTAAGTGCACTTGGGGTTACCTGGCACAGAAGGAGATTTTAAGTTCTCGGCCTTGCCTGCCACGCAAAGTCTGCTTGACGCACTGGCTCTGGGAGTGTTAGGGATGCTCTTGTGAGATCTCATGGGACAATCTGACTTCCCATGAGACGTCACGGGAAAATCATCATCTTGCCCTCACAATTGAAGTTGGGCGAGCTAAATTCATGTACTGTATGCAGTTTATACATAAGGGGCTTCAGGTAGCAATTCTGGATAAATGAATTTGAAATAAATGGGTGCATGGCATTTTGTAGGCTTTTAACTTGTGCTGTAGTTTCAGAATAGCTTGACCATCTGCTTTTTGGACTGATCCAGAACAACAACCCAAAATACATTTATTTGCTGTCCAGGTGGGGAAAACAGCAAGTATGCATGTAAACATCACATATGAGGGGGGAAAAACATCTCACTCCTTACAGAAACACTTGTTTTTCTTTCTTGGAATGCTATTTTTGGGAGATGGGAGCAAAGAAAGTTTGTGTATGAGTGGGTTTTTCACTCTTTTGGCTGATTTGCAACACTGCATACCAAAAACAATTAACACAGGCTTCTTATTCTACTTTTGCACTTTTGCAACAAAGAAACCAAACTTCTCCAAAATGCTATCAGACCTCAGCCACAAACTCAGTGCCAGAGAGAGGGTGGTGTGGGCAGTTCCACTGCACAGGGCACCAAGCTGAGGGGGCGCATAATAATAATAATAATAATAATAATAATAATAATAATAATAGTAATACCTCTATTATTGCCTAGTGAGTTTTATAGTTGAGAGAGAGCTTTGATCCTCAGTTTTTCCACAACCAAGCTCAACATGTCCTCCTTGCCTAATGCTTGGTGCCAACATACGTGGCATTTTTCTGAGAGCCAAGATTCCCAATTTAGTTCTGTACACCATATAAATTTTAGCAGATCTGTTTGATTGGCATTCAGTTTCACTAATGCTTGTTCATTAGCACAGAGTCGTATGTTCCATTCTTAAATGCACACACTACTTTCCCTAGAGTGTAATGTCAACAGATAATAAGAGCAGTGTCCAGAAAGAAAGAAAGAAAGAAAGAAAGAAAGAAAGAAAGAAAGAAAGGCACAGACTGTTCTTCCTGCCTGTGGCTCTTCTGAACATGCCTGATAAAGGCACATTGTGTCTGAGAAACAAAACATGACAAAAAGGGTGTTGATCCAACATTTCAGCACATTCAAATACCTGCCACTCACTGCTACCCACCAGTGCTTAACAACCTAGTGATTACTCATGAATGACAAAGATTCACTAGTCATAAAATCACAGAGTTGGAAGGGACCCAAGGGTCATCTAGTCAAACCAACTTCAATTCAGGAATCTCAGCTAAAGCATCCATGACAGATGGCCATCCAACCTCTGCTTAAAAACCTCCACGGAAGAAGAGTCCACCACTTTTCGTGGGAGTCTGTTCCACTGCTGAACAGCTCTTACTGTCAGAAAGTTTTTCCAAATGTTTAGTCGGAATCTCCTTTCTTGCAACTTGAAGCCATTGGTTTGAGCCCTACCCGCCAGTGTGGGAATATGTTTTTAAAGGTACTACTGCACCTATTTGTTTGGGTTTACTTTAAGTGTCCTTCCGCTTTTGGGAGAAAGGGTAAAATATCCTGCAGGGAGTTTCACTGCATGGATCCCTCCGCCTTTGAGTAAAGCGTGGTAATTTGGCCAATGCAACGGTCAGCAGTTAGTTTTCCCGCCCAAAAGTTAGCACAGTAACAAGGTTGTGATTGGTTATTGTAATGGTTATGACGATGTTTGAGTCTTCAATAAATAGCCTCCGCTCTCTGTAGCGAGTGTGGAGAACGCGCGAGACAAGCCAGAGAGAACGTCGGTGCGTGGCAAGCCAAGAGAGAAACTGAAACCAAAACCAGCCGCACAGAGGAGTTGAGAGCTTCTTCCCCAGACTGCAGTCTTCTTGTGTTTTATTTCATTTTATTTAAAAACGTTCATTTGGCCGTCTAAGTTTTGGCCACTATCTAGTTTAGTTTAACTTCTTCTCCGGAGACCTTCGGAATCTTCGGAACCTACAGACCTCTGCAGAAAACCTTCAGAAACGAGGCAACCTTCAGAACTCACAGCAAGAAACCTTCAGATCATAGCCAGCGGACCTTTTCACGGCGCAGTGGGAGCGGGAACTCCAGAATTACTGGTCGTCCATCTGCTGGCTATCCCCACACTCCAGAGCATGCTCCCTCCTCCATGTGACAGCTTTTGAGATATTTGAAGATGGCTATCATACCTCCTCTCAGTCTCTTCTTTTCCAGGCTAAACATACCCAGCTCCTTCAAGCGCTCCTCATCAGGCTTGGTTTCCAGACCCTGTATCATGTTGGTCACCCTCCTCTGCACACATTCCAGCTTGTCAGTATCCATCTTAAATTGTGGTGCCCAGAATTGGACACACTATTCCAGGTGTGGTCTGACTAAGGCAGAATAGAGTGGTACTATTACTTCCCTTGATCTGAACACTAGACTTCTTTTGATCCAAACTAGAATAGCATTAGGTTTTCTTTGCTGCTGCATCACACTGTTGACGCATGTTCAGCTTATGGTCCACCAAGACCCCTAGATCCTTTTCACATGTACTACTAGTAAGCCAGGTGTCCCCCATCCTATATTTGTGCATCTGGTTCTTCCTGCCTAAGTGCAGAATCTTACATTTGTCCCTGTTGAAAATCATTTTGGTAGCTTGTGCCCAGTACTCCAAGCTGTTAAGGTAATTTTGAATTCTGACTCTGTTTCCTGTGGCATTAGCTACACCTCCCAGTTTGGTGTCATCTGCAAATTTGATGAGCATCCCCTCAATTCCTTCATCCAAGTCATTTATAAAGACATTGAACAACAACAGGCCCAGGACAGAACCCTGCGGCACCCCACTTGTCACTTTTGACAAGAAACCATTAATGAGTACTCTTTGGGTTCGGTCAGTCAACCAGCTACAAATTCACCCAACAGTTACCTCAATCAGCCCACATTTTACCAGCTTCCTCGCGAGAATATCATGGGGGACTTTGTCAAAGCCTTACTGAAATCAAGATACACTATGTCCACAGCATTTCCCTGATCCACCAAGTTTGTAATTCCATCAAAAGAAAAGAAAAGAAAAGAAAAGAAAAGAAATCAGATTGGTCTGGCATGACTTATTTTTGAGAAACCCATGCTGGGTCTTAGTAATCACGGCATCCTTTTCTAAATGCTCGCAGACCGACTGTTGAATTATCTGTTCTAGGACCTCCCCTGGTATCAATGTGAAGCTCACCAGTCAGTAGTTCCCTGGGTCTTCCTTTCCCTTTCCCCTCCTTTTTGAAGGGGGGGGCATTCTCACCTCACCTGTTCTTCAATAATTCTCAAAGATAATAGACAAAGGTTCTGAAATTACACCTGCAATCTCCTTTAGTACCCTTGGATGCAGCTCATCATGCCCCAGAGATTTGAATTCATTTAAAGTAGCTAGGTGTTTCCTGACTGCCTCTTTTCCTGTCTTGGGCTGCAGCTCCTTCCTTGCGTAGAATCATAGAATCCTAGAGTTGGAAGAGACCCCAAGGGCCATCCAGTCCAACCCCCTGCCAAGCAGGAAACACCATCAAAGCATTCCTGACAGATGGCTGTCAAGCCTCTGCTTAAAGACCTCCAAAGAAGGAGACTCCACCACACTCCTTTTATTCTGTCTTTTATTCTGTTATCACCTGGCTGGGCATCTCTTTCTTTTTGGGTGAAGACACAGGCAAAGTAGGTGTTTAGTTCCACCTTTTCTCTGTCACCCAATAGCATTTCTCCGTCTTCCCCATTAAAGAACCATAACGTGGTGAAAGGATTTCCCCCCTAATTGGGCTCATCTTGGGTTGGGCCCAGTTTTCTTAAACCTTAAAAAGAAATGACATGGAGGAAGTTGCTGTTGGTGGGAAAAGAAAGGTTTTAAAAAAGAATTTCTGGATGCCGAGCAGGGGCAAAACTTGGCTTTCTTTCACTCGGGTCCAATACCCAGTTCGGCACACACACAAACCTCAACACATTTGTTTTTTTAAGGGCATAAAAAGTAGGCAATGTATTATTTGAATAGAAAGTTGTATTTTTAAAAATAATATTTTAATTGATTCCTTGTGTTTTCTTTCAGGAAGAAAGAAGGCAGGCATGGTAATATGCACCCAGTCATAGAAAGAGCACACAGAAACACACCAACTTGCCAAGTTCCTCTGAACCCCTGAAGTGACTTTAACGCCAGAGCACATTTTTTTGTAGCATGGTTGAGCAAGAGAGACCAGGATCAGGCTGTTTCATGTGTGGGTGCATGTTTTCCCCCTTCACATATTGCTAAGGAAAGGCTGTTCCCACTTCACCCCACAACTATGAGCTCTGCACGTCTCAAGCACTTCCCACAGGAGAGGCTCTCCTCAGCACCAGCCAAGAAGAAGAAGAAGAAGAAGAAGAAGAAGAAGAAGAAGAAGAAGAAGAAGAGTTTGGATTTGATATCCCGCTTTTCACTACCCGAAGGAGTCTCAAAGCGGCTCACATTCTCCTTTCCCTTCCTCCCCCACAACAAACACTCTGTGAGGTGAGTGGGGCTGAGAGACTTCAAAGAAGTGTGACTAGCCCAAGGTCACCCAGCAGCTGCATGCGGAGGAACGGAGACGCGAACCCGGTTCTCCAGATTACGAGTCTACCACTCCTCACCACTACACCACACTGGCTCTCAAGATACAACTATAATATGGAATGGAATGGAAACTGTGAGAATGATCAGGCACATACCAGAAAGTAAGTCCTATTGAACTCCATGCTTACTCTCCCAGTGAGAAGGCATTCCAGAGACCACCTCAAAGAAGATCCTCTCCCAGTCTAACTGCTCAAGAAGGTGGGAAGGGCTTCTGTTGTAGATCTTATGGGCAGGTGGATGGAGGTAGTATTAAAACAACTTTGCTTTCTTTTAATATTTTATGGGTATTTGCATTTTAATGTACCCTGCCCTGGAACCCATGTGCAGTTTAGATTTTAAGAAACAAAACAATAAAATAAATAAATAAAATACTGTAGGGAATCTGAAGCTCTTTGAGTAAGGCTAACACCAACTCATAAGAATCACCTTCCTAACATTATAATCTAAATGTGCAGTCTGCTATTAGGAACTATCAGTACCCTGCTAAATTATTCAGTGCCATGTGGGGAGTTGCAATGTTTGTGGATTTTGTTATTATTTGTGGGATATTTTTTGCAGTTTGGTACATATATTTAGCATACATATTTTTACAAGTGTGTTGTGTGAACTGTTTCTCTTTCATGCACCCCACGGCTTCTTGAACATATTTTTAAAAAGCAAATACATACATAAATATATCAACACACGGTATTTGCTATATGGAACCCAACTCTGAGGGGACTGTAGAAAAAAGAGAGCTGGGGGAGTAGAATGGATGGCGCTGAGCTGCCCTTTCCCCAAGGGCTTTGAGAACAGGATGGCAAGGTGATGGGTTCTCCCTTTTTTATTTTGGTCAAATTGCTACTAAGCGAAAGGAAAGAGTTTTTTTCAAATGAAATCTTTGATCTGGGCCTTGTGCAGAGTAAAAATGATAAGTCCTCCACCAGAAGAAAGTGTTTCAAAGCTTGACTGCAGAACAGGCTTAACATAAAAAGGTAAAGGGACCCCTGACCATTAGGTCTAGTCGTGGACCGACTCTGCCAACCCCATTCTCACCCACCCCCAAAAAACGTCGTAGAGCAGTGTAACTCCCAAGAGACCCCTCTGCTGTACTCAGTACCTGAAAGGATCTGCAAGGGAGGTGGGAAGGTATAGATGTTGTGCCAGATTGCTAAGATCAGCAATACAGACTGATCTCACCTCTGACTGAAGACGCTGCAGTCTGCAAGTGTTTGGGGTCTGCGGGCATCTCTGCAGGGTCACCTGCCCAATGATGTATTTCATGGTTTGAGAGCCAAGTTAATGGCAGCAAAAATGAGCACCTCTAATATTGTAAATGAATATCACTTGCAGAGTGTTCAATACCAGCTTTTCCAATAGCATTGTGCAAGAGTATAGAGTATAAATTAAATTGCAAGTGAACAGCTGCTCAATATTTTGCATAGAAAATCAATTTTCTCCCTCCTCTCTCCCTTTCTCTCTCCGATATAGAATTGTAGAGTTGGAAAGGACCCTGAAGATCATCTAGTCTGGCCGCCTGCAATGCAGGAATATGCAGCTGCCCTATACAGGGATCGAACCTGCAACCTTGGCATTATCAACTCCATGCTCTAACCGACTGTGAGAAAAAGGTTGCAGTGTGCTACATCCCAAGTTCGCAGAAACCTCAGGCAACGCAGTTGTGGAACTCTCTTTCGTGGAAGACTCTTTTGCTCCTGTCTCCTTTTAGCTTCTGTTGCCAGGATACAATTTTACTCAGGCGAGCTTTTTATTAACCTTGGTATTTTAAGCTGACTGTGACGTTTTAATTCCTCTTCCATGCTGTTCCTGTTTTTATTTATTTTTAATCTTTTAATTGTTTGATTGTTGTTGGTTGTTTGTTGGAAGCTGAGAGCTGCCTCGAGCTCTCCTTTGGTTAGTTAATACAAACACAACGGGTGACATCCAGTGGCTTCAGCCCACTAGTGCAATGGACCTCCTCCTCTTCTTCATCTCCTACCTGCAGCCGCTCAATATCTGCTCTGAAGGACTGGAAGACTGTCTGGAGCATGGAGCAGGGCTTGGGGGTTTGGGGTGGGACTGCAGGGGGTGGTGGAGAAAGGGGAAGCCCTGCCACATCTAATAGCATGACATTGGATATCACCAATATGTATCTGCTGAGATACACACACACACTGTTATTCTCCCCCCCCTGCTGCCCCAGCATCCAAAAACCCATCCAGAATGGCCACATTTCTGTTTTCCAGATATCTAATTAATGATCCAAAATTTATAATGCTTTCAGTGATTTTATTATTCTGATATGATGTATAATATATGATGTGTCTCTAGTCCTGGGACCATGGAGGGCAGACCCAGAGCTGTCTTTCCCATACGGCTTAGTGGTGCATCGGCCTCTCAGGGGCGCCCCCAGCGAGCGGGGGAGCTGCGTGGCTTTGCCAGCGGCCTCCCCTTTCCCTGCACGCCCGCCAGCTGCGCCCCGCCAACCATATGGCTGGTGGGCATGCAGCTTCCCTCCCAAGCCTCTGTGGGGATTGCTCTCCCGCAGCAGCATGGGGGAGAGTTGCACCCCCACCCAACCCCATGGCTGGCAGTGTGCAGCTTCGCACCCCCCCCCTACTATCCGTGGTAATTTGGTGCTAAGTGGATATTTGCACCCTGGCGCCGCATCTGCTAAAGACGGCCCTGGGCAGACCATAAATAAGTTAAATAAATAAACTTTTAAAATCTGCTGTCAGTGAAATGAAGAACATTTTCCTAGGCGTTGGCAACTACCCAGTTGACAGAAACACCTTCTCCGCTCATCAAAGATATGGGATATTTCCTCTGGGAAACTGGGTTCCCCATCCAGCCCACCAGTGCCTCCAGCTCCTGTTCCAGCCTCTGAAGAGCCTCTCCTCATTCAAATCCCTAGATAAGAGCCCTGAACAGAAGTCCCCCAGTGCTATCCTCTGGTGCTCATCTGGCAGATAAGTGTGGAGCCATAGTTTTATGGTGCCCCCAGTTCCCAAGCTGTAGAGTTGCTTGAGGAGGATACCCAGAACCAACAGGGTTGTACCCCTCTCCATGTCACAGTAAAGGCAATCAGTCAGAAAGATCAAGATGTTTCCAGAGCTCATCCATACATGGCTTGCCCTGCCTAGAAAGCAACTTTCCATTTGCCCTGCCACTTTCCCTGGGAAAACCTGCTCTTTGCTGCCGAATTGGAGGAAACATCAATCCGTGGAAAACCTGATTGAAGTTTGCTCCGATTCAGCATTAAGCAGCGGGTTTTTCCTTGGGGAAAGTGGCAGGGCGAGCAGAAGTGTGGACAAGCCCTCAGTGTTGAATCTAGGCCTAAAGCCAGATGGATCATCACCTCCAGCCAGCATGGTCAATTGTTGGGGACGATGGCTTAGTCTCTCAGTAATCAACTCTGTTGGTTTCTGATGGTTTGGGGAAGCAGGTCTCCTCTGTTTGCCATAGGAGTCGGAACAAAAAGCTCTCTAAACTTCCAGGGATTATCATTTTTTTCCTACCTGTGACCTTCTTCTCTGCCTCATCTCTCATGAAACAGGGGTCACATTATGTATGACATTAATTAAATTATCTATCAAACTCATTGGTGGAAAATGTGTCTTCTTAACTACCTCCTTTGTTGAGAATTAAGTGCTTCATCAATCTTGAACATATCAATCTACATATGCAATTAAAGCCAGGTAGAATAATGACTGATATCAAAGGGTATACAGTACTACACCAGGAAAGTAGATCTGTTCATTAGTCATTTTGTTTAAATGCCTACACCTCTTAACTTTCACTATGAAATCTGGAGAAAGGCTACGCCTAGTTTCTCTGCCAAGGCATGCATGTCTGTGGAGCATTTATGCGCAATTCTATGTGTTCAGGAGCAAAAAAACGGGATAACAAAGAGAAGCTGTGGATGAAAGAAGGTTGAATTAGCATGTGCAGGAAAAGAGGAACCAATGAAAAGAACGGCAAAAGGTGGCCACTTACAAAATGGTCAACAGAATGGGGAAAAAAATGTATTAGACCTCTACCATGTGCTCTCCAAAAATAATAAGAGAAGCTGATACATATATTTGGATTTTTCTCTTGTGTCTTATACTTCCTCAGGCACAATTAATTATGTGGTATTTTACCCTCTTTTCCCCACCCCAGCCCCCATCTAGATGTACTTTTCCAGCTTAAATTCTTATTTCATTTTTTTTTTTTTTTTGCTTCGCGCTTGAGATGCAAGTCCAGTCTTAGGCTACTGGCAGAACCATTATATCTATTACAAACGTGTGCTTTCGTGTGAAGGGCAGTGACCTCATTGCTTCAGTGTTTAGAGAGTTCAAGAATAATTGCTTCTCAATCATAGATCTTGCCTTCTGCCCAAGACTCTTCCATTTCAGTCTGTCTCTGAAGCTCTAGGTACTAATATCCATCCATCAGCTGTGGGATTGGCCTTCAGAATATGATCATACCGAAGTTCAACCCCTGGAACAAGTTCTCATGCTCACTGGCCTAATCGGCACCATGACTCCAGTCCAGTGGAGTTGGTCTTCACCAAGATGCCATGAACTGGACTCCTTTCCAAACCACCTGCATTAGGAATTCTGTCCTATAATTTTTATATTGAAATTGGATCTTCAATGGTGATTTCCAGCTAATTGAGATAGCTTTGATAAAATTTATCCATGTGTTTCTCTACACCAGGCATGGCCAAACTTGGCCCTCCAGCTGTTTTGGGGACTAAAGTTCCCATCATCCCTGACCAATGGTCCTGTTAGCTAGGGATGAAGGGAGTTGTAGTCCCAAAACAGCTGGAAGGTGTAATGAATCAGATCTAAGGTAGGGGATGTTCAGAAACCCACAGTGTTTTAGGAGTTAATGGGCACCCCGGTTTGAGTGGCAGATACCCCTTGGGAGGCGGGACATCCCGCTCTTTAAAAGGAGGGAGGAGCCGTTAGTGTGCGGAGAGTGGTGACTGGAAGAAGGAGGGTGTGGGGCCAGGTTAGGTTAGGATCGTTGAAAATGTGTATATGTTGCTGAAAGAAAGAGTTTACACTGTTATGAAACTAAGCTTATGAACCATTACTGAAACCGTTATGTTCTGAAAGGAATAAAGACTTCTTATTGTTGAGCTAAGAAAATATCGTTGTTCATTTGGTCCAGCGAGTTATATGGGCTCTTGAGGAGGTGAACTCAGGGAAAGGACAAAACTAACCTGAAGGGTGATAGTTTGTGTCTTGGAGTTCCCTCAGGAGGGGCTAGCGGGCGGAAACCCTGGTATTGCCACAGAGTTGCTAAGAGGGCTTAGCTAACTGATATAGTGAGGGGATCTAATGAAAGAGAGACCCCGAACTGTAGGCAAAGAAGAGTTTAACCCCCGAAGCCCAGAGCAGAGGATATAACCGGCCACGGCCGCTGGACAGGAAAACTCCCGTTACTAAGAAATTCCCAGATTATTAATCAAAGGGAAGGGCAATAACAGACGGACCTCAGAGGGACAGGTGGGGTGCATTGTAATTTGACCCAGAACACCTGATTAAAAATTCACTTAGTAACGAGGGGAGAGTCTGAAGTGGAGGTTCGTCGAATGAGGGCCAAGTTTGGCCATGCCTGCTCTACACAATTAGGGTTGCTGGCTCCCCCAGCTCTTTTTACTGGCCCAAATCTAAAGCACAAGACTGCATATTGCTTCTCTTGGGTTTTTGTTTGTTTTACCCCAGCCTTGTCTTGTCCTTAATCCTAAACCTCCAAGCCCTAGCTAATTCCAGTTATGGATTTTGAGACAATTTAATTAATATCTTTGATCAACAATAAAACCCTCGTGTCTCCTATACATTGTGTTGCAACAGGTTGAAAGCCTGCCAGTGCGCTGGTACTCCCTTAATACAAATACAGTCACACAAACGGTAGCAGATAGGGGATTATCTACAATAGAAAAATACCTGCCAGTAAGCTTTGACACTTCAATGTATTGGCTGTGAACATATTTGAGGTACAAGAGGAGTGTGATGATCCCAGCCATGATAATGTTTACAAGTAGATATATATATTTCATGTCTGGATGATGATCTCCTAATTAATGTTGAGTATTTTCCAGGGTGACCTCTCTGGCTGCCATCTTCTCAGGCAGATTGTGTGGAACCTGCTCTTGCTAGGAGGCAATTAACAGGTGCATTTCTTGGCTCCTTTCCACTGGCACTTTCCACGCAGCTTGCTAGGCTCTCTTTTGCTTCTCCACCAGGGTGTAAATGTTCTTCTGAAGAGTGAATTCTGCTTGCCATATGATTCTGCCTGATTTGAGCCCAAACTGCACATCGCACACAGCAGGCCCTGCTCCCCCCTCCCCCTTGCATAATGATTAGGAAGGGGAAATGTGATCATGTGACCTCATTGCACTGCAAAATTCTGTGGCTCATTCCCCTTCATTGCCTGCGGCTTCTGAGGGCATGGAAGCCTGCAATGCAATATTGTAGTTTGGGTGAAAGGACGGAGAGTGAAACCTCTGTTTTGAGAGGTGGGTTGTCAGCTATAGTTCCATCTTGAGAACTTTTTACCTGGGCTTCAAAAGGTGGGGGGCACAAATTGCCACCCAAACATCCATCCACATCATCCTACATTTGCAGTTGATGAAAAAATAAAGGAACAATAAATAAATAAATAAAGGAACCAAAATATATAGCTTTGCAATTAATCCATTTTTGAGGATTTCTAAATTGTTTGTTACAAGTCGTGAGCAATAAGTGAGTTGACTGGACTTCTGTCTCCATTAACATTTGGCAAGCACCCTCAGTTTAGATGCCTGCTCAAAACTTCTTTGTTTCAACCAAAGCCTCTCGGAACATAAAAAAAGTTACATGTATGTGTTTTAAAATTTTGCTAATTTTATTTGTATATTGATAAGACAGAATTGTAAAAGTCCTATGTTGTATTACCACTTAGGAATTCTTTCATTAAGTAGACGTCTAAATACATAACTATCCCGTAGTGTTGAAAGAAATCGTCACTGGTTGTCATGTCATGTTTCACAGATGAAGGTTTGATATGCTATACATGGTTTTTTTAAAAATGATTTCTTAAATTTGAGGGTGTTTATTCTAAAGTAAGTTAATGCCCCCTTCTCCTTGCAACCTCTCCTGAAAAGACTACAGAGTGGGGGGGGGCTGTGAGGGAGGGGATGTGTGTGTGTGTGGAGGGGAATTGTCCTGAATCTCTGGCAACTTTTATTTCCCCTTACTCTTGCACTTAGACACCTAAGTTCAATGGACATGGCAGTAGGTTCCAGTACGTCCCTGTTTTTATTCAACTAGCTGACCCAATAAAATACAGCTTTACAAACTGTTTTGTATTTCTTCTGCCTTAGGTAGGATTTGATTGCAGCAGCTTCATCAGTTTGCTTGTAACAATAATTGTAATTATACAATAATACAATAATTGTTACCATCCCGGCTTCTCTCCCATCTGAATCAAGAACCAAATGAAAAAGAGTGGTAGCTGGGACATAGATGCCAACTTTTCCCTTTTCTTGCGAGGAATCCTATTTGGAATAAGGGAATTCCCCGTTAAAAAAGGGAAAAGTTGACAGCTATGAGCTGGGAGTGTCTGAAGACCCGGAGAAGACTTGTAGCACACACACTCTGCCTCTTGTATCTTCCGCCCAAAGCTCAAAGTTTCAAGAAGACTGGGGACTCAGCTACATTAGTAAAGAAAAAGCGTTTCACCAACACAATTTCCCATAATCAAGTTTACAAAGTGTTTTCCTGAAATGCTTTTTCTGATGTGTCTAGATCCAGCCTGGGTGAGCAAACCTCATCCTTATGAAGGAGTCTGACATCCTGGTTGCTCATTTCAAGGTATGCCTGCTTGGTCCCCACATCCGAGAGCAGTGAGAAGTTCCAGAAGGGGCACTGCCCCACTTTGGTTTTCTTTGAAACCAAAGGCAGCAGCAGACCAGGCAGTAGCCACCCACAGGCGGAGCTCAGGCCAGGAGGGAGAGACCTAAGCCAGGCCTCCCCCAAGTCACCCTTAGTCTCGTGAGGCATTGTGAAGTCTTGTGGTATTTCATCCTGGGCTTGTGGTGCCCTAATTTTCCAGGGACAGTCCTGGAATTATGAAAACCATCCCAGCTTCTGATTTGATCCTGACATTTCCCTACTTCCTCTGTCTGTGCCACCACTGCTGAGCTTGAGGAGGAGGAGAATTGCCAATGCAATTCTGGGCTGCATCAATAGGAGTATAGCATCTAGATCAAGGGAAGTAATAGAACCACTGTATCAGACCTCACCTGGAATACTGTGTCCAGTTCTGGGCACCACAGTTCAAGAAGGATACTGACAAGCTGGAATGTGTCCAGAAGAGGGCAAGCAAAATGGTCAAAGGCCTGGAAACGTGGTGGGCTCTCCTTCACTGCAGACTTGACAGCTGCCTGCCAAAGATGCTATTGAGAGGCCTGGAAACGATGCCTTATGAGGAACGGCTTAGGGAGCTGGGTATGTTTAGCCTGGAGAAGAGAAGGTTAAGGGGTGATATGATAGCCATGTTCAAATATATAAAAAGATGTCCTATAGAGGGAGAAAGGTTGTTTTCTGCTGCTCCAGAGAAGCGGACACGGAGCAATGGATTCAAACTACAAGAAAGAAGATTCCACCTAAACATTAGGAAGAACTTCCTGACAGTAAGAGCTGTTTGGCAGTGGAATTTGCTGCCAAGGAGTGTGGTGGAGTCTCCTTCTTTGGAGGTCTTGAAGCAGAGGCTTGACAGCCATCTGTCAGGAATGCTTTGATGGTGTCTCCTGCTTGGCAGGGGGTTGGACTGGATGGCCCTTGGGGTCTCTTCCAACTCTAGGATTCTATGATTCTAGGAGGAGAGGCCACTGTCCCCAAGGCCCAGTCCTGTGTGATGCCCTAGCTCTGAGAGGCAGGCAGAGGGCAGGGCCATCCTGAGCAGGAAGAAAGGGGGAGCGGAGCACAAGAAGTCTTGTTTTTTGTTTTTTAAAAAATGTTTTGTGCATCTGTGTCCAATCCTGCCCCTTTCTAAAATTTATTTAGTGGCATAAAATTGGAAATAATAATAATAATAATAATAATAATAATAATAATAATAATAATAATAATAATAATTTATTTATACCCCGCCCATCTGGGCGGCTTTTCTCCCTTTTTCTGATAGGAAGTGCTCTGTGAGGGTGGGGAATGACATTCGATGTCAAAGCATATATAACAACCCAAAGTTTCTGGTGTTTTATCAAAGTGACACAACTAAATGGTATGTTTTTTATTTGTTCCTCAAAAACTCCCTCAGAGATTATATTTCCTTCTGTGTTGGATAATACGAAGAACACCCCACCTCCCAATAATATTTTACAAATATCCAAAATTTTGGCTCTTTGGATTTTAATTAGTGCTGTGTCAAGAGCCGCACAATGTCAAGATCTCTTCTCTTCTCAATCTAACTCATTGTTCAGCTAAAATAAAATAAAATGAGTACACCCTGGACCAAAATCTCATCTATGTCACTTGTGCTGGAGAAAGATGCAGAGTGTGCTTTGTGTAATAAAAAGGGAATGATATATTCCATTCGAGCTCATTATGCACTTCAGGTTATTTGAGGTTGTCCTAATTAGTTGAAATGAACAGGTGGCAGTAACAGCTCAGCGTAGAAAGCAAAGATTTAGATGAATAAACATTGGCTGCCTCTACAGTTGGGGGGGGGAGGGGGAGGGAGCTGGGCTTCCACGAGGCCATCTAGTGGCAGACTTTGGAATTGCTATATTGGCCATTTTAAAATCGCTCAGCAGAAATATGGAATTAAAAAGAAGAAAAGAGCGAGCTTAATACCACCTTCACAACTTGGGACCAGTTTACCTATGAGATCACCTTACCCTGCACGTGCCCACTTGGATTAGTGCAATTGGAACTGCTGCAGGTGCCACATAATACCCATTTTCTGCATTTGTACTTCTCCTAAAATAAGACACCGTCTTATTTTTTTTTTCCCTCAGCAAAACACAGTATGGCTTATTTTCAGGGGATGTCTTATTTTAACCACGTTGCACCGGTACACTGTATAGCCACGCCTCTCCAGGCTGTTTTAATGGGAGGTGCCGCGTCACTATGGCTTATTTTCGGGGAACGGCTTATATTTAGCAAATGCATAGAAATCCTGCTATGTCTTATTTTATGGCTATGTCTTATTTTAGGAGAAACACGGTAAGAACTGGACCATTTAGTGTGGCAGCGCCTGCACTTTGGAACTCCCTGCCTATTGAAATCAAGCAGGAATCCTCACTGTACTCTTTTCAGCGCCTGATAAAAAACATTCCTGTTTAGACAAGCCTACCAAGATGTAGCGTGGGGATAATGATTTCAGCAAGTGATTTCAGCTCTCTGACATAGCAGCCAGGAGACAGCTTCTTCGCATAACACTCTTTATTCAGGCAAACAAGACTAGGGAACTGAGGAGAGGGAAGCTACATTTATAGGGACAGAAGAGGATACATTTTGGAGGGAACCATCTTAAGCAATCGCAAAGCTGCCTTTTGGTGGGAACCAATAAGACGGAGGATCCAAATGCAGCAACTTGAATGAACCAATCGTAGCTGTTCCTTCTGGAACAGGAAGGCAGTCACTTTCCCCTAATGTGAATACAGACACTAATAACACAGATATTATAAACCTTGAATCAATACACAACATGAGATGCTTTGAAATCGAGGTAATTTTTATCTGTTTTAGCATTTTAACTTTCGTGATTTTCTCTTGATTTTACTGCTTTATACTTTGTAAAGCACTTTGGGTGGCGTTTCCATGCGCTGCTCTGGTTCGCCAGAAGCGGCTTTGTCATGCTGGCCACATGACCCGGAAGCTGTACGCCGGCCAGTAATGTGAGATGAGCGCCACAACCCCAGAGTCATTCATGACTGGACCTAATAGTCACGGGTCCCTTTACCTTTACCTTTAAACCACTTTAAGGGTTACACACACACACACACACACACACACACACAATCAAGCATATTTTGCATGATGGCTTCTAAGATCAAGGAGCCCAGAGTGACTGGGGAAACTCATCCAGCTGGGTGGGGTACAAATAAATAATAATAATAATAATAATAATAATAATAATAATAATAATAATCTATCTTTGGATATCATTGGGTGCCATTTTGAATCAAGATGGCAGACTGAACCTTTCAAAACGGCTGAATTTATCTACTGATTTTAAAACTGCAGTGCGTTTGTTTGTTTGTTTGTTAGAATTCCCAAGCAGAGCCATGGTTAGAGGCTGCTAGTGTTAAATAAATTTAAATTAAATTGATTTATCATGTTAAGGGTAAAGGTACCCCTGACCATTAGGTCCAGTCGTGGACGACTCTGGGGTTACGCGCTCATCTTGCTCTATAGGCCAAGGGAGCCGGCGTTTGTCCGCAGACAGCTTCCGGGTCATGTGGCCAGCATGACTAAGCCGCTTCTGGTGAACCAGAGCAGCGCACGGAAACGCTGTTTACCTTCCTGCTGGAGTGGTACCTATTTATCTACTTGCACTTTGGGGCGTGCTTTCGAACTGCTAGGTTGGCAGCAGGGACCAAGCAACGGGAGCTCACCCCGTGGCAGGGATTCGAACCGCCGACCTTCTGATCGGCAAGCCCTAGACTCTGTGGTTTAACCCACAGCGCCACTGTTTAGCAATTGTGCTTAACCTTCACCCATTGAAACCAATGGCACTTTCAAGTACATAGTCTTGGCTCTTTGTCTTCTCAGAGCTGCATGTTCATTCCATGCTGGTCTCCTAGAAGTCTCCACCGATAAGGCCTCAATGCTGCACAGTTTAGTCATGATTTAGATAGATAGAGATAGATATTCTTTATTCGGCTATAAGCCCACAAAGTAAAACAAATCAATAAATAAAACAGCATTTTACATTCTAAAATATCAACTAAAATATTTCAACGCATAATCTCCTTCGCATTACTTACAATCTCTAGATGTACCATATTATGGCCTTGAAGATAAAGATGGTGCATAGAGTTTACTAGATTTTTAATAGTCATGCAGCATTCCATGAAGTCTTTTATATGAAAGAACTGAAACCAGGAATCTGGCAACTTGTAATGTTCTATAAGAGTCTATGTCCTGGAGTAGATAAGCTAGATGTAATTCAGGTGGTTTAGCAACAATTTCCAGAATGATTGAACTCAGAATCCTTGATCGGGGAACACTGTATAGTGGGCAATTAAACAAGATATGGTATAGGGATTCTATTGATTTGTTATCACATGCGCATAAAACAGAGGTTTTACCGTTAGAAAATCTATTGCTCAGAACATTTGAGGGGAACACATTAAATCTGGCTCTAACAAATGCAAATCTGTGCGACGCAACCGATAAGGTAGACAGATATCGAGGTATCTGGGACATAGGTGTAATGCCCATATTTATCGGAGAACATGTACCTCCACCTGTAGTAAGATTTTGTTGCAAATCAACCTCCTCCAATCTTTGTTTGATGACCTTTTTAGCTGTAATTAGATCTAAATTTAGTATATCGGAAGGAGAGATTCCATAGGACAACAGTTTGGAATGGATTTTTGTTGCCCATGGGCTGGTGAATTCATCTCTCCACAGGCACTGAATAAGATGGTAATTTGGCAATTTATGCCAAAGGGACAGCCAATAATTAAAGGCATGTCTCCACATCAGAATCTCTAAGGAGGGGATCTTAAGTTCCAAGCGAATGGCAGAGTTGCTTACACAGGAGGGTAATTTCAAAAGGCGTCTGAGAAAAAGATTTTGCAATGTCACCAGAGGCGTGAAGTTTACAAAGGCGCCCCATAAAGGGACCGCATAGGTCATAGTTGCAACCACTTTTGCACTATAAACTTTTAAGACAGATGGAACATGCATAGCCCCCTCAGTAAAGAAGAAGCGTAATAGAGCATAGATAAGGGCTTTAACCTTATTTTGTAGATATGTGATATGCGCTTTCCATCCCATATTATACTGAAAGTAAATTCCTAGATATTGAAATTTGTAGACTTGTTCAATTGACTTCCCCTTGAGTTCCCACCTATACAGTTTTCGACTCCTGGAAAAAATTAAGACTTTAGATTTGGAATGGTTAATAGTAAGTAAATTTGTTTGGCAATATGACACAAAAATCTTAAGAGCCCTTCTCAAACCGATCCTTGAATATGAAAGGATCACAGCATCGTCAGCGTACAGTAATAAGGGGCAGCGATAGTCTGCAAGCCTGGGTGCATGAATGGTGGTTTGGGCCTCAGCTAGGGGAGTTCTCATGTCACTGATATAGAGATTAAAGAGATAGGGGGCAAGAATGCACCCTTGTCGTACCCCCTTATTTATTGGTACAGAGTTAGTGAGATCGCCCTCAGGTGTTAATCTCACCCTAGCGGCTGTCCCTTCATGTAATTTAGTCAGAAGCCACAACAGCCTTTTATCTATGCCCCACTGAGCCAGTTTTTCCCATAACAGCTCTCTAGAGATACTGTCAAAGGCTGCCTTCAGGTCTATAAAAGCGGCACATAGAAGACCATGAGTGGGGGAAGAATACTTCCGCGCCAAATGATATAGAATTATTGCATGGTCAATAGAAGTGCGATTTGGTCTAAACCCGGCCTGTTCATGGCCTATCAGATTGGAATCTTCGGCCCATTGGGTTAGTCTGGTTAGCAGGAAGCGTGTATAGATTTTCCCGATGATCGATAATAAACTAATATTACGATAGTTTCCTGGGTCCTCTGGTGGTCCTTTTTTATATATAGGAATTATGATGGACTCCTTCCATGATCTAGGTATCTGGCCCGTGGCATTGATTGCATCAAAGATTTTTGCAAGAATTTTGGCCCACCATGCTGGATGTTGTTTAATAGCTTCCGCCGGGATCAGATCAGGTCCTGGGGCTTTATCAGTTTTCAGTTTAGCAATTAAATCAACTATTTCCTCCGGGTCAGTATCTGGCCAGATGGGCAAGTGACTTGAAAGAGTATTAGAATGAATGTTAGAGCTATCTGTCTGGGAGAAATATTTTCTTAGAAATTGTTCCCATGTCGGGGCTGGTATAACCGTCAATGGGTATTTCCTCGATCTTTTGTTGATTAAATTCCAAAAACCACGAGAGCTGCGAAGCTTAGAGGCGGCAATCAGCGCTTGCCAACGTCTTCGCTGCCACTCATGCTTGGCTGACTTCTGTGCCTGTTTGTAAGCAATTTTGGCCTCCAAGTACTCTGGGGGAAGAGTTTCAGCACCAGAAGATTTATATCTGTTGTAGATACAACAGAGAGAGAGCCTAGCTTGCTTACATTTGGAATCAAACCAAGGTGCACCAAACCTGGATTGATCTCGGTTAACCAGGTGAGCCGGCATCGTAAAGAAGCTAGTTAAATCTGCAGAGAACTGGGAGAACCACTCCAGTGTCCTATTTGGTTCAGACAACTCCGCCACTGAGACAATAAGGGATTCGGAGATATTCCTCTGGAAGAATTCTGCATATTTTTGGGCCTGTTTCATAGACCATTTAATGCCTCTTACTTGAGCTGCGGCATTTAATCCTACGTGGATTGGGTGTGAACCGCTAACCGGGTGCCAGTCAAGCGTTAGCTTGGCCGCTAGAGGTAGGTGGTCACTGGAATGTACATTATCTATTTTGAAATAAAAGAAATTTGAAAATAGGTCTTCTGAAACTAGAAGGTAGTCTAAGACACTATTTGATGTTGTGCCCAAATGAGTGAATTCTCCTGGCACATCCGGAGGGCAGTTGCCATTCAAAATGTTCAAATTCATACGAATGGCCAATTGATAAAGAAGGACTCCCGCCTCATTCACTCTGTTATCCTTTGATCTTCTTGATGTAAAAGAGATTAAATCAGATTTTGGATAGGGGGGGGATACCCACCACTTGGCCTTAATTATCCCATCCCAGTTGGTGGCTGTACGTGCATTAAAGTCACCTCCCATTATCGATGGAATATTAGGGTGCATAACATAGCATGCCAATAAATGATCTTCCAAAGAATCCCATCTGTAATGGAGGTCTGATATATGACCACCTGGAGGAAGATAAACATTGGTGACTAATAGCGAGAATTTTTCGCTCGAAATCAGACCTGTAAAAGCAAAAGGAGGAAAAGTCTGAACTAGCGAGAGTTTAGCATTCATTTTAAGCGATGTGGCGATTGCAAGACCAACATGATTTATTTATTCCAATTTATATCCCATCTTTCTTTTAGCTAGCTCAAAGCAGCCACCAATTATATCCTCGCAACAATCCTGCAAAGGTAGCTTAGGCCAAGAGAGAGTGGCCGGTCCAAGCTCACCAAGTGAGTGCCCACCTGAACCTGGAGCTCCCTGCTCCTTGTGCATCACTCTAACCAGTAGGCTTCGTATAATTTTATTATTGTATGTGCCTTGTCCAAAGAAGTAGCCTAATATTTTTTTAGAAATGCAAAGTCAAGTGTTTTGCCTGATTCTAGGCCTCAATCTCACTTTACTCACATATTTTAAGGAAATCACAATGCACCGTGACAAGAAAACCTTTGTCATATAAATATTTTTGCTGCTCTCTGACTGTTCAGGACTCAGCCGTCACACATTCCATTCCAGGCTTCAGCATTATTATCCTTTTCCAGTTTGAGATATGATTTATTGCAGAACCTCATCTCCGTAAGGGTCCCAACAGGTTCATCAATAAGCAGAAATGCCACAAACTTTCTTTATGTGGCCACTCAGGTAAATAAAAAAGGAGCAAAAGTATATATAGCACAAGACAGGGTTGAAACAGCTTCCCAGCAGCTTGGAAAATGCAGGGATATGAACATCAGCCTATTTTTGCAGATCTCTCAACTTCTAATGATGATAGTTTGAAAAAATAATAATTTAAAATTGCTAAATGATCTCCCATGATAAAGTCACCCTTATTCAGTTGGTAACCAATTCATATGCAAGTGACATTGTTCTGGGAATATTTAACAGGTTACATTACTAGCCAACAGTATCAGGTTCCTTCACTTCACCTATTACCAATATGTTAGGCTTGAAGAACCAAATTAAGGAAGACAGAGGGACCAGGGGGTTATTTAAATACATTAGTGGATTTGTTTGACATCTCTAATTTCATATGCTAGGTTTTCAGTAATAATTACACCAAAATAGAAGCAGAAGTTTGATGTAGGCAAACAACTTGTTTTAAAGACTAAATGTCAGACATAATCTAGTGCTGATCCCCTGCTTGTCTATCACCCACCTAAGGAGCTGTTTTGAACACCACCAGAAAAGACTCAGCTTTGTCAAAATGCCATATCCAACTATTTTGTTATTTATCTCCTTATTGCAATTGTTTGTTTCAACTCGGACCCTAAATAAACCTACACATGCATATTGTGTTGAGTTTATACATGACCTGAATCTATGGTCAAGTACTATTATTCTGCTCTATAATCTAGAAGACATAAGCTTTCGTCTAACCACAAATACATTTCTCCAAGGGAAAGGAAATAGAACAAGTGATCTTATCACTACTGCTGTAGTTCTGTAATTTAGCAATTTCTGGGCTTTGTTCAGTCGTGTCTGACTCTTTGTGAACCCATGGAGCACGCCAGGCACCCCTATCCACCACTGCCTCCCGCAGTTTGGCCAAACTCATGCCAGTCGCTTCGAGAACACTGTCCAACCATTTCATCCCCTTCTCCTTGTGCCCTCCATCTTTCCCAACATCAGGGTCTTTTCCAGGGAGTCTTCTCTTCTCATGAGGTGGCCAAAGTACTGGAGCCTCAACTTCAGGATCTGTCCTTCTAGTGAGCACTCAGGGCTGATTTCTTTAAGGATGGATAAGTTTGATCTTCTTGCAGTCCATGGGACTCTCAAGAGTCTCCTCCAGCACCATAATTCAAAAGCATCAATTCTTCGGCGATCAGCCTTTTTTATGGTCCAGCTCTCACTTCCATCCATCACTACTGGGAAAACCATAGCTTTAACTATACCAGTGTTTTTCAACCACTGTTCCGCGGCACACTAGTGTGCCGCGAGATGTTGCCTGGTGTGCCGTGGGAAAATTACTTTATATATAGTCAATATAGGCACAGAGTTAATTTTTTTAACATTTTCTAATGGTGGTGTGCCTCGTGATTTTTTTTCATGAAACAAGTGTGCCTTTGCCCAAAAAAGGTTGAAAAACACTGAACTATACGGACCTTTGTCGGCAAGGTGATGTCTTTGCTTTTTAAGATGCTGTATAGGTTTGTCATTGCTTTTCTCCCAAGAAGCAGGCGTCTTTTAATTTTGTGACTGCTGTCACCATCTGCAGTGATCGTGGAACCCCAAGAAAGTAAAATCTCTCACTGCCTCCATTTCTTCCCCTCCTATTTGCCAGGAGGTGATAGGACCAGTGGCCATGATCTTAGTTTTTTTGATGTTGAGCTTCAGACCATATTTTGCGCTCTCCTCTTTCACCCTCATTAAAAGGTTCTTTAATTCCTCCTCACTTTCTGCCATCAAGGTTGTGTCATCAGCGTATCTGAGGCTGTTGATATTTCTTCCGGCCATCTTAATTCCGGCTTGTCTACTGTAATGTCCTCTATGTGGGGTTGCACTTTGGAGACAATTTGGACATTGCAGCTGGTGAACAGGAGAAGATCCTGCCGGGTCAAAGTCAATGCCCTGTCTAATCCTAGCATCCTGTTCTCACAGTGGCAGACCAGAAGGACCTGGAGGCAGCAGCACTCACCCCTCCATGAATTTGTTGGTGACCATCACTGTCTCTTGTGGGAGAGAATGCCACAGTTTAACCGTGTACTGTGTGAATGAGGACTTCCTTTTGCCTGTCCTGAATCTTCCACCATTCAGCATCATTGGATGCCCCTCAGTTCTAGTGTTGAGAGAGAGGGGAGGAAAACTTTTCTCTATCCACTTCCTTCACACCATGAAGCAAGTTTTAAACTCATCTACCATGTCCCCTCTTGCTCGCCATTTCTCTAAAGTGAAAAGCTCCAAATATTGTAACCTCTCACACTGATCATTTTGGTCACTCTCTTCTGAAATTTTGGGGTGAGTGGACAGAACTGTCTATAGAACCCGCAAGCGGTTGCACCAAAGAGTTGCATTATATCGGCAATTTTATTTTCATTTCATTTCATAATCATCCCTAGCATGGAATTTGCCCTTCTTCTTTTTTTTTTTTACAGCTGCTGCACCATGAGTTGACATCTTCCTCAAGACAACCACTACAGTCCCAAAGGCTCACTCGTGAGAGCCAGTGTGGTGTAGTGGTTAAGAGCGGTGGACTCGTAATCTGGTGAACCAGGTTCGCGTCTCCGCTCTTCCACATGCAGCTGCTTGGTGATCTTGGGCTAGTCACACTTCTTTGAAGTCTCTCAGCCCCACTCACCTCGCAGAGTGTTTGTTGTGGGGGAGGAAGGGAAAGGAGAATGCTAGCCGCTTTGAGACTCCTTCGGGTAGTGATAAAGCGGGATATCAAATCCAAACTCTTCTTCGTGGTCAGTCACAGCCATTTCAGACCCCATGGACATATATGTGAAATTAAGCTCTTTTTTTGTCCCAATGTGGATCACTTAGAGTGAAATGCATTTGCCAATTTCCTCCTCATTCGCCTAGTTTGCAGAGATCCTTTTGGAGTTCTTCACAATCCCTTTTTGTTTTAATCGCTCTGAACAATTTGGCACCATCAGCAAACTTGGCTATCTCACTGCTCACCCCGAATTCTAAAGCATTTGTGAAAAACCTTAAAGCATAGGTCCCAATAGCAATCCTTGGGGGACTCTACGTTCTACCCAGTCAGACGGGGTCTCCACTAGGAACAGGGTCCCTTGGGGAGCAGCCTCAATGCTCTAGAACTTCCTTTCAAGGGAGATCAGTAAGCCTCCTCCCTTCTCTCTTCCAAAAATAATATATATCTGGAAAGATGTTGGAATTGCTGCTTTTTTTAAAAAAACACAACCCAGCACTGTTGCCAGAAAAGGCCGCTCAGGCCCACCAATGGAGGAGGAGGAGGAGAAGGCAACCAGAGGGCCTCTTGCCTCCAGCTCCCTCAGACATGGATCTGGTCCCACCTGAAAAGCTGAGGTCAGTCTCTCTCGTTCCTCTGCTAGAGAGTCTGGTTTACATTTAAGGTTCCCAGCACTGTCAGCATCATTATTATTCTTTGCCAGCAGACATTAATTTCCTTTATCCAGCTGTAATGAGAACCAAAGTCCCCTCCATACATGAAATATTTGGGGTCTTGACGGAGGGTGTATTTTGTATTCAAGAGATTAGCTCATATACTTTACCTTCTGCCGCTGGAGTTGCCATGTGAATTACTCTTTCAGAGAGATTATTATAGCAAATCCTTCCACGCAAATGCTCAGAGTACAAAATCAAGCTGCTGTAAAACATCTTAGGCACTTCACTAGGAAAAATTGCAAGTAGTCTTCTTTTTCTGAGAACTGTGCGTTTTATAGTCCTATTGGACTCCTCTTTTAAACAAAGAGTCGTGCTTATTAGTACATAGTATTGCAGAATAATGCTAAGTAAAGAAGGAAAAAATCAGGTCATAGTCACAGGATACATAAATCATGTTTATGTGTGCATGTTCTCCTCGGAGTGATTGTATGAGATGCTACATCCTTTCTGTTTGCTGTCTACCTGCTTTAGTTTCCTTTCCACTGGTAAACTTAATCAAAGTGCAAAAGAGGTTGAGAAACGCAAATCCTGCTGCAGAGTGTCTCAATGGCAGCACCAGATTTAGGCAGTGCGGGCGGTTCCCCCCCCCCCAGGGTGACAAAATAATAATGCATAAAAAGAAGTTGTGAAAATTATAAATATTATGGGAAGGCACCAAATTTTATCCTTGCTCAGAGTGTCATATTACCAAAATCCGCCTCTGTCAATGGGCACCCTAAAGGGACCCCTGACCATTAGGTCCAGTCGTGTCCAACTCTGGGGTTGCGGCACTCATCTCACATTACTGGCAGAGGGAGCCGGCGTACAGCTTCTGGGTCATGTGGCCAGCATGACTAAGCCGCTTCTGGCGAACCAGAGCAGCGCACGGAAATGCCGTTTACCTTCCCACCGGAGTGGTACCTATTTATCTACTTGTACTTTGATGTGCTTTCGAATTGCTAGGTGGGCAGGAGCAGGGACTGAGCAACGGGAGCTCACCCCGTCGCAGGGATTCAAACCGCTGACCTTCTGATCGGCAAGCCCTAGGCTCAGTGGTTTAACCCACAGCGCCACCCACGTCCCATAATGGGCAACATAGGTCCTCATATTTCAGAATGAGAACTAAGGAAATCTGTAGGGAACAAAACAAGTCCATTATCTGCTTGGGTGACATACATGGCAGTGACCAGGATCCAAAGGGATACATATCCCTTTGTGGTGGTGGTGGAGTCTCCTTCTTTGGAGGTCTTTAAGCGGAGGCTTGACAGCCATCTGTCAGGAATGCTTTGATGGTGTTTCCTGCTTGGCAGGGGGTTGGACTGGATGGCCCTTGGGGTCTCTTCCAACTCTAGGATTCTATGATATGATTATTGCATGTGTGCACTGGGGCTTCTCTGCTAGAGAGAGAGGCTTGTCAAAAATAAACCTATCTTGGCAGCCCCAACACTGCACATTTCCAAGATGACGCATTTCTGCGAGCCCTGTTCAAGAGAGGCTGTCATTTCCATGGCCTCGCTACGTTGGCTACAAAAATGGCGGTGATCTGTGGCTTGCTGAATTAGAAGTTCCTGCAGGGTCATAAATGCTACTCTAAGGGAGGAACGCGTTCTTGACAAGATATTACTCACAAAGGTATGGGGACTCCTTATTAGCCTTTCCTGTGCCAGCTAGCATACAGCTGCAGGAGACGGAGTAAGATGTGAGCTGCATAGTTTTTGTTATGTATTGGTAATAGTTTTGCAGCGCAGAAGGACGGATCCTTTTCTATACAGGCAACATTAATTAAGGAGCAGTAAGAGGCAGGAGGGGGAAGCAGTAACGGTGTTCACTTCGAGGAACGCTACAGGGCAGGTGTAGGCACGGCAATAAAGGGCAATACAGCAAAGAAGAGGTTTTTCATCAAAGCCTATTATTTAGCTTAGTGAACAATAATAGCTTAACTGCTGCTCAGACTGCTGCCCTCTGAAGTGCATATTATTTCAAGTATTTCTAGATATGAAACGAGGACGGCGTGATCCTGCATTTTCAAAAATAAAAAGTGGGAGAAAATCAAAATGTTTTCTGACATTTTTCTGTACTTGAATTATAAGGACTTCTTAAGAAAGAAAGAAAGACGGAAAGATCATCACAATAGCTTTAAGTTTCCCGGAATGCCTATTTCCAGCCAAAGAAAATTGTGGGTTCAGATAACTGAGAAATGAAAAAGAGAGAGGCAATTTCTTAAAGGTTTGTCATGTTAACCGTTTTTGCTCAGTTTTATTATTTATTTAAAAGCATGACAGCTTTCTTGCATGAATCTCTAAAGAGATTGCCAGCTGCAATGTGGTTTTTGTTAACTTGAAATGCAAGAACGGGCACTTCCAAAGCATTTGTGTGGCACTTCACCAAACATCATTTGCTGAGGTGAATTTAGGATTAAAACTGTACACAAGTTAAAATGGCAACCTTACTGAAAACTAGGATTCAACCAGGCTGTCACAAGCTGGACAAGGCGTAAAGCCTAACTGGTGCTGCCCAACCTATTCTATGCTTCTTAGATCTACATCGTTTAATGTTTATTTATTACAGATTAAACCCCATATGAATTTAGGCTTCATAACTACTGTAGCCAGGGGCGGAGCAAGGGGGCGGTCCGCCCCGGGTGCTGCCCTGGAGGGGGTGACACTCGGGGCCGCGCCCCTCGCCTCCGCCCGGCAGCATCGGGAAAGGTGCAGGCAACCGCGCTCCCTGGCCCCTCCTGGGCCGCCCAGCACCCTGTCCGCTGCTCCTGCGGGGAGCCAGCGAGCGAGTGGTGAATCGTGGGGCTGCCTGACCCGCCGCTTGCTTGCCGCCTTGCGGGAGCAGCGGCCGGGGTGCTGGGCAGCCAGGGAGTGTCACCCCCCCACCCGGGCCGGCGCTGCTCCTGCGGCGAGCGAGCGGCGGGTCGTGGGGCTGCCCGACCCGCCACTCGCTTGCCGGCTCTGCGGCGTGACGTCATGGCGTCGTGACGCCCTGCCCCCAGGGGGTGCTTCTGCACCACCCCAGACGGCGCGGAGGTTTTCTCCGCCGCTGACTGTAGCTACTGATCCCTTTCCTCTTCCAGGGTTTGTGTGTGCTTAAGGAGTTGGAGGCCAGTATATCACACAAAAGATGGATTGACAGAGGCTGTTTTAGGGGGTCGTGACAAATTCAGTTGCACGGGGCCTCGGGGCTGCAGCAGCAGGGGCCACCGCAACTATTGTTCAGAATGGAGCGTGAGAGGTCGGGGCCTGCCGAATTTGGCATTGCACAGTGCACCGCTGAAATCCGAGACCCCCAAGTTCTGCCACTGGGAATCAGGCAACACGATGGGCGTCCCAGAGAGGGGAGGAGTAGCCGTGGTAGCGTGTTAAGGGGTGTTTGGAATTGCAACTCCGCGAGGGGTAAAGTAAATGACAGTGCCCAGAATTCTTTGAATGTATCTTAAAGGTTCAGGGTGAGATATGGCTAAGGGTTCTGGGATGGGGCAGACACCACTGGGAGGGCGAAAGCAAGGAAAGATCCTCAGGTCCTCAGATGTGCCAATAAGCTCATTAGCAGCTCAGATCCAGTTTTTGCTCCTTCCTCTTGGCTCCTGCAGCTGGGGCTGGATGCTGAAATTCTTTAATACTGTTCTTCTCAACACACGGTTAGGAATTGCTGTTGCTGGGGGTGGGGGTGGGGGTGGGGGAGTTGCAATCCCTTCCCACAATTCAGTCTCCTGAATCTTCCCCATCCTAAGTGGAAATACCAAATCGAACCCTCTTCTGCATTTGTTGCACACACCAGAGGAGTGGATTTGGTCATCTAAGGCTAATATCCCTTCTTCGTATGGTATTCATTTATTAAGCATATGGGCAGCTGTTGCAAAATACCATCATCGAACAACAGTGAAGAAGACGGTGCAAAGAGAAACTGGGATATATCAGAGCTTCGTGAATGAAGCTATTTAAAAAGTTTGTGTTAGAAGAACAAGCAGTAGATAAAAAATTAAATGCATTCAGAACTCCAGTAGAGATAGGCATTGTTCTCAAGCATGTTTCCTGCTTTTTTTTTTACAGCTCAATGTATGCATATTTCTTGTAGACAAGGCCTTAGGGAAAGAGGGAATTCAAATGAGATGTGCCATAGCTCAGCTGTCTGTGTCAGTCTGATTATCCTTTCATATATTCAAGAAGATTTACAAATGGATCGGCGTGCGCTTTCATTCTGCAAACGTCCTTGTCTGCGCGATAGTCAGCAATTCCCAGCTATGGTCCTCTCAAGGACGCTTGTTCTTTGTGCAGAGAGGTGGCATGATCTTTATAAGGGAATATTTCTGGTTCCTTGATGCTAAATAGCAAGGATAACTGATGGGTAATTTTGCCTGCATGCAGTATTAAGCCTCACTGAAAAGAAAAAAAAAAATAACACTGCAATCAGACTTAGTTACACATACATGCACTAGCACACTGTGGAGGCCCACTATTCCTATGTTCATTAAACTACAAAAAGTGTCTTTAAAAATGATTTTGTTTTGGGGGAAATTATCACTCTACACTGCCCCCTTCTGGGCTACAATGGGGTTTTCTTACTGTTTCTATTATGCAAGCATAATTTTACTCTTTTTTAGTTAGTGCACTGCTCTGCTCATTCATTCCTCCTCATTCATTCTTATGTCCCAGTCCCGAAGGGTAACACATTTCTTTTTCCATTTTAGCCCAAAACGTATTTAGAATCAATTTGCACAAGTCAACCTGTAGTTTCAACACAGTTCCAAGTACATACGCATGAAAACAATGGCTTACTAATCTTGCTAAGCTTATTGTAACATATGTTGCATAAGGACTTTCCAGTTGATTCAAAATACTATGGACTGCATTGCCATACTAGAACAAAGCACTCTCTGCCTTGTGATCTTGTTTTCTGCATTTTATTTTTTTCCCTTTGCAATCCAGGGAATCTACCACTTATCTTGAAGAAACTTTTTGTTGTTGTTCAGTCGTTCAGTCGTGTCCGACTCTTCGTGACCCCATGGACCAGAGCACGCCAGGCACGCCTATCCTTCACTGCCTCTCGCAGTTTGGCCAAACTCATGCCAGTCGCTTCAAGAACACTGTCCAACCATCTCATCCTCTGTCGTCCCCTTCTCCTTGTGCCCTCCATTTTTCCCAGCACCAGGGTCTTTTCCAGGGAGTCTTCTCTTCTCATGAGGTGGCCAAAGTACTGGAGCCTCAACTTCAGGATCTGTCCTTCTAGTGAGCACTCAGGGCTGATTTCTTTGAGAATGGATAGGTTTGATCTTCTTGCAGTCCATGGGACTCTCTAGAGTCTCCTCCAGCACCATAATTCAAAAGCATCAATTCTTCGGCGATCAGCCTTCTTTATGGTCCAGCTCTCACTTCCGTACATTACTACTGGGAAAACCATAGCTTTAACTATACGGACCTTTGTCGGCAAGGTGATGTCTTTGCTTTTTAAGATGCTGTCTAGGTTTGTCATTGCTTTCCTCCCAAGAAGCAGGCGTCTTCTAATTTCGTGACTGCTGTCACCATCTGCAGTGATCATGGAACCCAAGAAAGTGAAATCTCTCACTGCCTCCATTTCTTCCCCTTCTATTTGCCAGGAGGTGATGAAACTTTACTAGATAGCTATTGTCAGTGCACCTCCAGATAAGCCTTCTTCAACCCTGAGTATTGAGATATTCTTGGAACTACAACTCCCATCATCCCTGAGGGTAGTGCAATAACACCTAGGAGTATAGCAAAGTCAAAAGTGGACAGTGGGGTTGGGTTGGGGAGGCAGCGTTCACCTCACCTCGTGACTGCTGTCTTTGCTCCTTCTTAACAGAAAGTAAGGAGGAGGAGCTGAGGAGGCTGGTGCAGTGCAAACACAGCAGCAGGAGCACTGAGTTGCCTCTGCTTTTGCATTTGCAGCACACTGACCGCCCCTCAAGCAGCAGGGATTGAGCTGCCAGGAGATCAGGTGAGCAGCTTTGGCCCACCACCGCATCCCTGTTCCATTCATATTGCTTTTTAGCCCTTCAAATGGTCAACCAAATTTTATTGTGGAGATTGTCCTAATATTTGAGATTGAGGAACTAGGAATAAAAGGGCCATTCTTTCACATCTGTTTGAGTCAGTAGTGTGTCAGTGTAACACCACCGACACTGATAGAGACTGTTTTGATAGCGTCATGATTCTTACTGCAGTCTTTGTTTTTCAACAAAGTAGAACTTTTAGCTCGCTTACAGTATCTTCAGGTTTATTGTAGAGGGCTCACCATCAGTAGATATGTAGGTTGTCCGGAGGCAGTCTTGAGAACAAAGCTCTGAACGACATACTAGCCATTTCAAATGTCACCTCATTTTTCCTTCTTACTGCATCAAGCCAACTACAAAACGGGTAAAATGCTTTGAATACTATCTAGGAAAAGCAATGTATCAATAGAGACAACTGACTCGTGTAGCTTACCAATGGGTCATTGTTAGATAATTGGCTATATTCACAATAAAACCCAAACACTATTTTTTTTTTTTTAAAAAAAAGCATAGTCAACAACATATAGAGGCCAGTTTGGCTAAATAAGAGGCTTATCTTTAGTTTGGATTACCCTTCAGTAAAACCCACAACTGTAAGAATAATAAAATCATAGAATTGTAGAGTTGGAAGGGTCTCTAAGGATCATCTAGTCCAGTGTTTTTCAACCACTGTTCCGCGGCACACTAGTGTGCTGCAAGATGTTGCCTGGTGTGCCGTGGGAAAAATTGAAAAATTCAAGATAATTACTTTATATATAGTCAATATAGGCACAGAGTTAAATTTTTTAACATTTTCTAATGGTGGTGTGCCTCGTGATTTTTTTCATGAAACAAGTGTGCCTTTGCCCAAAAAAGGTTGAAAAACACTGATCTAGTCCAGTCCCCTGCAATGTCAGAATATGCAGCTGTATTGAGCCTACAACCCTAGTGTTATCAGCACCATGTTCTAACCAACTACAGTCAGCCTGTACAATCATCCTAGGGAAACACATTTCCTGTAAAAAGAACCTCAGGTGATGAACTTTATAGACATTTGATTACAGTGGTGCCCCGCTAGACGAATGCCTCACTAGACGAAAAACTCGCTAGACGAACGGCATTCGTCTAGCGGAAGCCGCCCCGCAAGACGAAAAAGTCTATGGGGCTGCTTCGCAAGACGAAAAATTTTCGTCTTTTTATTTTCGTTTAGCGGAGCGCGGCTGCCATTGCCGCTCTGCAAGACGAAAAACCCGCTAGACGAAAATTTTCGCAGGACGAATTATTTTCGTCTAGCGGGGCACCACTGTATATGGACTGCATTCATGGACACATGCTATCTAATCTATATGTGTGTTTTTCAATGTATGGCTAACATCTTTAATTCTTCTTTTAGGATACCTTACATTTAGTGAATTATATCAAAATAAGGCATTTTAGAAAGTAGGGCTTTCACTGTACTAAGAAGAAAATAAAATAATAAATAATAAATAATAAAATTCCTTCCTGTAGCACCTTAGAGACCAACTAAGTTTGTTCTTGGTCTGAGCTTTCGTGTGCATGCACACTTCTTCAGATACACTGAAACAGAAGTCACCGGACCCTTATATATAGTGAGGAGGTGGGGAGGGGTATTACTCAGAAGGGTGGTGGGAATGGGGGATTGGCGGATAGGTGTGGAAAACCTGTTGACGACTGTGTCTAGGGAGTTTGTGGGATTTTGAAGTAGTATTTTGTATATTGCGGATACCATCCCTCTGCCATGTCCCTTTGTTGTTAGGAGGAGGTTTTTGAAGGTTGTCGGGCCAGGTTGCTGCTGATTTTACTACTGGATTGTTTAAGAGGGCATGCAATTGGTGGTGTGTTAACCAGGACATTTCGGTGTCTTCTAGTTTGTCTTGTATTTCTTGTGTTGACAAAGGTTTGTTATTTTTATAGAAGCCTATTAGGTGATATAAGCATTTGGTTTGCCAGGTTTTTATCTGGAGGTTTTGTGCTGCGTGATAGGATAATGGGGTGGTATGCCTGGAGAATTAGTGGGGATGGGGTTTGGGATAGTTTGCCTATTTCTGTTTTCCATGCTTTGAGCATGGTCTGTGTGTACCTTGTAAGTGTTGTGGGAATTTTCCTTAGTTTGTTTGGGTGGAGGGGGTATGCTGTGGTGCAGGTATTTTCAATTGTGTCCCTCTCTAGGTGTGTCCATTGTTTTGTCTCATCTTCTAGTATATATGGGATTATATGGCGTATTTGGTTGGCACTGTAGTATACTTCTATGTTGGGGAGTCCAGGTATTAGGTGCAGGTATTTGGGGCTTATTCTTGATTTTTTGTGAGAGAAGATAAAGGAGTGTAGTTTTCTCTGCCATCTGCGGAGTTGGGTTTGGGGAATCCAGACTGGGAGGGTTGGGAATAGGTAGGTTAGTTTTGGGAGGGTGGTCATTTTGATGATGGCTATTTTGTCTGAGAGTAAAACTCTGTTGAATATCTCTCTGTGACAGGTGGGAAAGGCTCGAACCCTTTTCAAAGCAGGTTTCTCACTGTGAGCTCTCCATGGTGCTGAGGCAACTGGCCATGTGTGACCTGACTAGAACTCATGTAGCTATACAGTAGCAGCTTGGGGGAGGGATCTGCAATGGTGACTTCTCTCCTAAGGCTCCTAACTTCAGGAGTGGGTGGTTTTAATAATCCTCACTCACATACACACGCTGTACCCATGGTAAGGATCTACCCCTCGTGTGTCTGCAATTTTTCAATAAAAAACCAGAACTGTAGCTAATGAATGTTTGTTTGGCTCTAAGGCAGGATTAGCAGTTTTGCTGCTGGGTGAGAACTTGATTTCACTATGCTCTGCTTGAATATTTGAAACAAAGACATCATGGATCTCAAGTACTCTCTCTCATCCAAAGAAAAATAAACCCTGTAGCAGTATCCTGGATTCCCTGCTGCATTTAATGTTTCAGTAAGTGAATGTTGGCGTAGGAAAACTTAACTGATTAACAAGTATTTATTTATGGGGCTGAACTATTTGTAATGTTCATTGTGAAGCTGCAGTCCTTCAGCTAAGAGCAGACACCAAAGTCCTGACCTTTTGTGTTCCTTGAAGTTCCCACAGTATTTTTGCAAGACTAGATGTATTACCGGTAAATATAGCTTGTGGCCAGGTTCCAACCTGGGCAATTATATTCTGCCTTAAATCTCTTGTGCAGTTCTAAATAGTACTCTGCACTTCCTGACACCTTTAGCTGTGCTTATTATATACTGAATGCAATTGGAGCTGAAAATATAGTAGCTCCGCTTAAGGAAAATACAAACTGAACATTATTGGCAAGTGAACTATGTTGGAGTAGTTATCACAATCAGGAATGAGCAAAGGTTTTCACAGCACAATCCTATGAACATTTACCTGAAAGTAGGTCTCACTGTGTTCACTGGGGCTTACTCTTGAGCAAATGTGCTTAGGATTGCAGCTGAGGAGAGTGAGAAATTCAGTTTTAGTCCTGATACTCAGTGCTAAATTTCTGTCTTTTTAAATGTAAGTACTATTTCTCACTGAAATAATGACCATGCACACATAGAGGCACCATTAAAACCATGCAGGCAAATGTTTCCAGGCTTGATTTGTAACTTTCATGGTCTTTTATTACTGTGGAGAAGGAGGGAAAGAATGTGTGTGCATACACACACACACACACACACGCTGTATGGAACTGTTATGAGCCTCTCATGTTCTCAGTAGCAATGCTGTATGTACAGTGCATTAGAGTGTTCAAGCCTAATATCTCTTATGAGAAGGGAGTTGAGGCTGGGGGGAGGGGACCTCGTGTCACCTAGTGAATTCATTGCTGATACAAAGTCTGAACAATGATGGAGCACTTCCATAGAATCATGGGATCATAGAATTTTAGAGTTGGAAGGGTCAACTAGCCCAACCCCGGTGGTGCAGGAATCGCAATGAAAGCACCCATGACAAATGGTCACCCAACCTTTGCTTAAAAACCTCCAAGGAAGGTCCACCACCTTCCGAGGGAGTCCATTCCACTGTCAAACAGCTCTTACCATGAGAAATAACTTTCTGATGTTTACCCAGAATCTCCTTTCTTGCCATTTGAATTCATTGCTTCAGGTCCTACCCTCTGGAGCAGGAGAAAACAAGTTGGCTCTGACATCTTCCATGTGACATTGTGACAGCCCTTTGAATAAATTTCTGGTTATTTACTAATTCTTTCCAAAGCAGCAAAAGAGCAAATGCTTAACTTTTTTTTTTCTAGAAGGAAAAGGATAGGTTTCATTTGTTAGCTTTGTTTTTAGCTAGGTGAATCAAATGTTTTATTTGTTTTCTATTTTAGGTATTTAATTCAGGGGCCTCAACCAGGAGACTCAGACCACAGAAGGAAAAGAAACCCAGCTGTTATGCAGATATGAAGCCTTCAAAGAGAACAACAGTAACCCATTAACCCACATTATCACCCAGACCCAGTTGAGGTCCATGATGGTTGTTCAGCTGGTTGTTGCCGAAATGCTGTCTACTCAGCCAAAGTAGGCATAGATCAGTGTATCTGAAGAAGTGTGCATGCACACGAAAGCTCATACCAAGAACAAACTTTGTTGGTCTCTAAGGTGCTACTGGAAAGAATTTTCTATTTTGTTTTGACTATGGCAGACCAACACGGCTACCCACCTGTAAATAGATCACTGCTGTTGTGGCATTTGTGGTGGAGGGTAGAGAATGGGATGGATCCAGACTAATAGCACAATCCAAATAATGCCTACCTAGAAGTAAATGCTTTTAAATTCAATTGGGCTCACTGAGTTAGGATTGCAGCCTAGACTTAGGTCCCACTTATTTCAGTAGGAACCGTCCTAAACCCACCTACGTGGGAGGAAGCTCCACTGAATTCAATAGAACTTGCTTCTTAAGTAGACAGTTAGTACTGCAGCCTAAATGTTACTAGCTTCCTGTCCAGATCCAGCCCACTGTGCTTAACCTATGCACTGAGTTTGTGAGAAGGCAGGGCAAGGACGACTCTTGGGCAGCAACCATGTCAATGAACAAGGAAGTACCTGTTCTCACCTTATTCACGTCAGAGGTGGTTCACACAAAACACATGGCCAACGAACTATACCCTGGGTTTTCACGTTTACATTATAAACCCATAAAAATAATTCAAAAGTTTCAAAGCATTTGCAACTTTGATCTTTTTATCCCATTGGTAGCTGATTCTACTTTCTTCTCTGGATTTATTACACAGTAGGGGATCTTTTTGACTTGAAGAACTTGGGCAAAGAGAACCGACAAACAAATATTGAACTAAATGTAAGTGTATATTTCATAATATGCTTGGTATTTTATTAATACAGCCATCAAATTCCGTTTGCAAGTCAGAAAGAGGGTGAGTGGGTGCTTGCATCTAGAAGACATCTAAATGTTTTTAAGTGGCATGCATCCACGTTCTTACCTTATAAAGAATTCTGGTTTGGCCTTTTCTAATCTTTACATAACTCATCTACTAAAACAACAACAACAACACTGCAGACTTTCCACAAGTAGCTATTTTCTGAAGTCGCCCCGGGAGATTTGTGTGACATGAAATCCATATACTTACATTATGTCCTTCCCATAGCCTTGATGCACAAAGGCAGCAATAGCATGGTGTGTGGCCACTTTTGCATTTTGTAACCTAATGGCAGCAGTATTTATTTCAGATTGATGGGCTGAAAGAGACCAAACCCTGGAAAATATCCATAAATGCTACCCAAATTATACTTGCGATCTCCTCTCCCAATCATTTAATACAATTTTGAAGTCAAAAATGTTGCCTTGGTCACACGCTCAAAGCTCAAGCAAAGAAACTCCAGGGAGGAAAGAGATCCTATTACTATAGCAATATAAAATAGGAAATCAACACACATCAGTTTCTTTTTTAAAATAATTTTTTTTTATTAAGAAAGCTTTAAATCCATACAAATGATCAACAGTACAACCAATTACATTTTCCCCCCTTTCCCCCTCTACCCCCTCCCAGGACTTCCCCCAGCTCCCTTAACTGTCCTGTTAATTCATATTGTTTCTGCATGTTATACAATTGTACATATTATTTTCCCGTTGTTCAAATTCATGTTCTGCTAATAAAATTTGTGTATGTTTATTCAAATCCTGCCAGTGATTCTAAGTCTCTTTGTTGTTTTTTCAAATGATTTGTGAAAAATTCCCATTCTTCCTTAAAGTCCCGATTATCCTTTTCACACAATTTATTTGTTAATTTTGCCAGTTCCACATAGTTCATCAGTTTTTCTTGCCACTGTTCCTTTGTTGGTATTTCTTCCTTCTTCCATCCTTGTGTTAGCAGTTCTTTATTTTCTTTGGTATATCTTGTCCTAGAATCCCTAAAAAAAAAAAAAACTTCCAGCTTTTAAACAAAAGTCATTTTAAACATTTTTTTAATTCATTATAAATTTCCCAATATTTTTTAACTTCTCTACATTCCGACCATATATGATAAAAAAAGTCCCTTCTTTTTCCTTACATTTTTGCCATTTTGACTAGTGTAATATACCATCTATACATCATTTTCATATAATTTTCCTTCAACAAAGAACAATCTGTAAATTTCAAATTCACTTTCCACAGCTTTTCCCAGTCCTCAAATTGTATATTATGCCCAAATTCTTGTGCACATTTAATCATTACAGATTTAACCTCCTCACCCTTCATTTCCCATTCTAACAGAATACTTTAAGGTTTTTTTTCAACAACTTCACCTCCACTTCTTTTTGGAATCTTGAAAATTGTATAACTGAACCCTTTTTGGTTATCTTCCTTGTACATTTCATTTAATTGTCTTTATAAATGTAACCAACTCTGGACATATCCTTTTATCTCCTCATACTCTTTTAGTTTCCATTGCCTTCTTGATCTTTCAGCAAATCTCTGTATGTAGGGCCATTTTCTTTTTTGCCAAGCGGTTTGAGCAGCGAATCCTCAACTGGTGATAGCCACCAAGGTGGTTTTTAGTCTATAAAT